>NC_140937.1:110263052-111540552 GCF_014529385.1 Adiantum capillus-veneris
AGAGATAGATAGAGAGAGAGAGAGAGAGAGAGAGAGAGAGAGAGAGAGAGAGAGAGAGAGAGAGAGAGAGAGAGAGAGAGAGAGAGTGGTTTAGTGGGGGAGAGGGAAAGACAGAGGACACATGAGGCAGATTGAGAGAGAGAGAGAGATAGATAGATAGATTTTATTATCGTCCTCGGAGGTCAAATATGACCTATGGGACCAAAGTTACATGTGATGTAGTATGTGTATGGCTGATGAGTGACTCTCGATGCTCCAAAATTGTAGTGATGAGAGTCGCAATGGAGAGCCCACACTTTGGCTGGGAGAGGAAAGTGTGTAGGTCTAAGTTATGGCTGAGAATGTGAGAGAAGCAAGTTCGGATGTGATCAAAAGCTGAGCACTCTAGTAGTGTGTGGTACTCAGACTCTCGAACTTGCAGTGAGCATAATGTGCACAATCGATTTGACTCTTCTCCATTGCCCCAACGCCCTATCTCGCATCGAAGGAAATGGGAGCTAAGCCGAATTGCTGCGATAGTGCGTATCGCGGACAAGGGAATAGGCTCAAGCATGTAAGTGTGAGTACGGTTTCCTCTCTCAGTGAAGAACATGGTTTTGTAGTTGGGGGCAATATAGGTGGTGTAATGTATAAAGCGTGACCCACCAGATTTCTCCCAAGCCGTAATACATTGGCGTTGTAGAAAAGCTTCATTCACTTGAGAGTCAATTGAAGCATCATGTAGCAAGTGTAATGCATCCCATCTCCCAAACCACTTCTTTATGTCTTGCATCCATCCCGTGCTCAAGATCTTGCTTTTATGCGTCTTTTGAACTTTTTTGCTTGCTTCCCATGCAATTGTAGGAAGTCGATGTGAGGGGTTTTGACGCATCTTTATCATGTACTCCACAACCCTTTCCATGCCCATAACCTCAATTGGAAGAGATCCCGACTCAAGAAGTAGGAGCATATATGGTGTTTGTGTCTTAACTTGGAGAAAGTTTGTAAGAAAACGCTTTTGGACATTCTCAAACTCTTTCCAAGTAGACTTTGAGATGCTCCCGCCCCACACTTCAACTCCATAAAGAAGAACCGGTGTCACCAATGCATCAAAAAGATACTTCTTGAGAACCCAACACTTGATGTTTCCCGCATTACACATGTTCTCAAATGCATAATATGCTCTCTTTCCCGCTTCCAAACGATGCATAGCACATTCATGCCACTTGTGATTGGATGGAACCTCAAGGCCAAGGTACTTAAAGCTCTCAACAACTTCAAGTGTCTCGTTGTTGTACACAATGCATGGCTTCTCCTTATGGTTGGTTTTCACAAGCATAACCTTTGTTTTGGATTCATTTACCGTATCAGCCCACTATGCAAGCAAAAGTTCTCAAGGACAACCATAAGCTTTTGTGCATCTTCTAAAGTGTGTGCTAGAAGCACTACATCATCCGCATACAACAAAAGCATGATTACCGCATTGCAAATAGTGACCTCTTCAATGCCTTCTTCTTGCATAACGTCAAGTACCATTTGTTCCAATTGATCGATGCATAGACCAAAGAGAGTTGGTGACAATGGACATCCTTGTTTAACCCCAATAGTGCTTACAAAAATTTCTGAAATTTCTCTTCCCATGCGCAATTGACAAATCACCTTCTCATAGATTCGAAAAACCGCAAGCATAAACTCACTTGGAACTTGGAGTTCTTCCATCCTTCTCCACAAATTGTTACGTGGAATCATATCAAAGGCTTTCTTAAAGTCCACAAAACAACAATACAATCGCTTGCCTTTCAACCGACTTTCCTCCATGAGAACACGAAGAGTGACAAGATGATCAATGGTGCTATGGCATCGACAAAAACCCGCTTGTCCCTTTGCACGCTTGTCATTCTCTTCAGCCCAACCACTCAATTTCATCTCCATTATGCACCCAAACAACTTTGCCATAAGAGACCCAATCATTATAGTCCGGTAGTTGCTTACATTCTTTACATCCCCTCCTTTATGCAAAGGCTTAACCCAATTAGTACTCCAATCATAAGGCATACCATGTTGAAGTGCAAGGTTGAACATATCACACATCCACTCATGGGTAAAATCTCCCGTCCATTTGATCATCTCCGGCTTGATACCTTGAAGATCTCCCGCTTTGCGAGTGGCCAACTTTTCAAGCCCACCGCATACATCCTCAATAGTAAAAAAAGACGGCATACATGGGAGTGAACCATAAAATGGCATTTTTTCAGTATTTTCTTGCTCATATAATTGCCTACAATGTGTGTACATATCCACTAGACTCAAGTTACCAAAATTCTCAACCCGCTTGCCTCTCAAGTTTCTCCAAAATCTTCCACATGCATGTGCCTTTTCTTGGACTTGAAATTCTTGTTGCTTTACTTCCCATCTTCTTCTCTTCTTTTGAATCAATGCCTTGTATGTATGCAAATGACTTTGATAGTTGTCTTTGTCCATAGTTGCATCAAGCTTTATCAAGGACTTTCGAGCATCTTGACATTCTTTATCAAACCACCTTTTGCGTGATCTATCTTTGTTGATACCATGGAGATGCTTTATGGCAAAGCTTTCTTCCGCACAAGAACAAATAGCTTTCTTGAAAGCTTCCCATTTAGTTTCCAATGGTGCATCACATTGAAGCTTTGTCATCCATAATTTTTGCTCAACCATTTCAATGTACATTGGTGCCCATTTGAAATCCATACATAGTGATAACTTCTCTTTCCTTTGGCTGAAATTATCATGCTTAGTTTCTTCTCCACATGAAAGGTCAATACATAAGGTGCGATGGTCGGATTCCGGGGTCCATTGACCAAACATAAAACTCTTTATGCGATACATGATGGCTTCAGAGAGTAGCATATAGTCAATCACACTATCCCCATTATGTCTTCTACATGTAAATCCATTGGTTCCACTCCACAAAGATACACCATTGGCAATGAGCATACCCGTGCTATTACACATGTGTAAAAGTAACTTTCCATAGTGATCCGGCTCTTTCTCATCCATTGAAGTACGATCATACAAGTGAACTTCCTCCAACTCCCTTGAAATGTATGGCATATCAAATTGTTGAGTATCATGTTGCAATGTTTTTGTGCGAGCATTCATATCCCCAAATACAATAACATCACCTTCACCTTTGAAATAAGCAATGTCCTCTTCCAAATCAGAAAATGGTTGATCTCTATCCATGCAAGCATAAAAGGGAGAATCATGATGAGGAATGTAGCAACCGGCTACAAAAATGGGTGCTCTTTTTGGTGTCATAATTTTCAGCCATACATAACGTTTGTACTTGTCATCTTTCACAATTGATACAAAATCTTCCAATCCTTTCTTAACCATACATGCTAACCCTCCTTGTCCTCTTCGTTGCTTGAGATTCTTTGACCACATCAATGAATGTACATTGTAATCCTCCAAGCCGTTAATCCTTTGTGTATCATGCTCCCAAGTTTCAACAAGAAGTACAACATCGGCTTTGCTTGTTAGTTCATCAATGCCAACCCCCGCATTCCATGGGTATCCATTACAATTCCAAAAGCATATTTTCAATTGTAACTCGGTCTCATAGGTCACGCATCCCTATTTGCTTGAGAGACTTGCCTCCTCCTTGGGCACATTTTCTTCATGAGAGATCTCCTTGTTTTTATTATTCTTTTCCTCATATGCCTTGCGACGCATATTTTGTTGCTTAATAGTGCGATCTTCACATACAAAACATTTTGTATCCCTCAAATAGATCCAACTATTATCAAGGATAATCTTTCGCTTGGTCTCATCCGGCATGGTGCATACAATTGGCCGTTCTCCCGAGCGAGGAGCTTCTTGCTTCCCCACTATATGTGCTCCATAGACCATAACTCCGGACATGCCAAAGTGGGTTTTGAAGAAATCTTCAATAACAATGGCAAGAGAAGGAGGTGTCTCTAACTTCTCTTCGGGAATTCCACGAATAACAATGTTCTTGGAACGTCGCTCCCGTTCCTTCAACTCCTCCACATCCACATTCTCAACATTCTTTGTTTGAACCATAGCTTGCATGAGTGAGGAATTAGAAACCACATTGCTACCACATACATCAGCCCAAGACTTGTTTGTGCATACATTTTTCATGTCGCATACATCCCGGCTCATAGTGTCAAATTTCTCCTCTTTCAATACATGGTCATGCTCTACTTTGCTCATCCGCTCCTTCAAAGCATTCAAGTCCACAAGAGAGCGTTTACATTCCTTGACTTCCTCTTCAAGTTGCATCAAACGTGTTGTTTGCATCTCAAGTGTCCTCTTGAGATTCTCATTCTCAACCACAAGTACCCTTAGTGTGCCATTCTCCATTGCAAGTGCTCGTAAGTCTTCGCCTTGTTTGTTTATGGTCTCTTGCAATGATACCAAGTACGCCATGATCATGGTTTCCGATGTCGTTGGTTGGGTGGTTGTGTTGCTATCTCCACACTTAGGAGATTTTGGATCATTTTCCACAATGGTTGTGGACCTTGTTGAAGAAGAAGAACCCTTGCGAGTGCCGGAAGACATTGTATGTAAAATAGGAGATGAGAATCAATTTTGTTGAACCTGTTCACTTCGGAAATGCTGCTATAGAAATGCCTTCCATAACTCTGAAAATTTCTGTCTTTACATCAATGCGTAGAGGACTTCATGCTCTTCGATTGAGGAAGAGAGAGAGAGAGAGAGAGAGAGAGAGAGAGAGAGAGAGATATGGGAGGACAAGAGGGGAGAGAGACATAGAGAGAGGGGACAAGACGAGAGGAAGAGAGAGAGAGAGAGAGAAGAGAGAGGGGAAATGAGAGAGAGAGAGAGAGAGAGAGAAGAAGAAGAAGAAGAGTGAGGGGGGAGGGAGGGGAGAGAGAGAGAGAGAAAGAGAGAGAGAGAGAGAGAGAAAGAGAAGAGAGAGGGAGGAATGAGGTAGAGAAGAGGGATGAGTAAGGAGGAGGAGAATGGCGGATAGAGGAGGAGATGGAGGAGGAAGGTGAAGGGGAGGCAGGATGTTGGAGGAGGAGGCTGAGGAGGAGAAGCAAGTGGAGGGGAGGAGGCACATGGGCGGCAAGAGGAGGAAGGAGAGTGGCAAAAAAAAAAAAAAATCTCACTCCAAAGCTCGCTCCATTGAGCTCGCTCGAAGACCTAGCTCAGAAGCTTTGACACAACCTCCACCCACCATTGTACATATCCATACAAAGAAGGAAGAGTTTTCACCTCCCGTTGTAAGTTCACCACCTAGAACAACATTGCAAATAAAATCATGGGAGAGTACCTTACCACCCTTGCAACTAGATGAAACGCATAGGGCGGTCGAAAACTATTGGTTAAAGCCTTCACCATAACAACTTGGAACAATTGGTTTCAAAAGTTGACGACATCATTCCAAAAGGTATGATCTACCCAAGGAAGGGGGGAGTGTTTGCCGACATCAATCATTTACTTGCTTCCCTCTCAACCTTCCTCCTTGACCTCTCAATCTCCAATCCTAGGGAATATATATATAAATCCTTATACTCGCAAAAACAAGATAAAAAAGTAAAAGAGCAAGAGCCACCAAACAATAATGTGGAAACTTAAAAGTTCTATACATAACACAAAATCATAAAAACACATTATGCACAACAACACGACCCTTGTAATATTTTCACTCTAACCATAATATATCTGCGTGTACAAATATGGCTAGTACGCTAGAGTCATCCACTCCTGCCTTGGGTGAGAAGTATCCTCGTTACCTTTTACAAGTGTTTCATATGGTCTTTTTGGTGCTTGCCTATGAATGGGATTTGGTAGGTACGCTAGCATGTGAGAGGAATTTTGAGGAGTTAGAATGGCTGATACGTCTCTTGACCATGACTGATCCATACATAGTAGAGAGCCTATCCTTTTGATCAAGATGACTATAGGCGTCTAGTGACCTTCTTAGTAAACATTTGTGCCTTTGATGATGAAGAAGATTTACATGATTACACGGATGGCACATATGGTCCCACGGATGATGACTTTGTTTTTCTCCACGACGAGAATAGGGGTTTAGCCTTAGGGTTCCCCCCCAATCCCTACAATATCCTATTCCCTTGACTCTCTAAGAGGAGTGCAAATAACTAGGTTAGGGTTCCTTATGTTTTTTAGTTGTGTTCAATAAGTGTTGATACCTTTTTCCACTGTTGTGCCTCTGGAAGGTGGATGTTTGGTGGTAATTATTGTGCACTTTGTGACTACATAAGGATGCCTCTGAAGGACAACGACAATGGATGTTTACATATTACAATGGATGTTCTCCATTATATCAGGTGTACTACTTCCTTTTATCTATGATTCCATATTTACATGTTTGCATCTTGTCATTTGAATTCGAACAATGCATAAAATTTATGAAGTTGTGACATTGCCAATTTCAAGATGCTATAATTTTTCAGACTTCTAGTACCTTGTTCTTCTCTTTGAGTTTGGCCTATTAATTGGCTTTAAGTAGGTATCAGGACCTTAGGCTAAACTATGCTACTTAATTGCTGACTTTAATTTCTAGATAGTCTATTAATTGTAGTAACTTTAGTAATGTTTTAGGCTACGAGGATACAATTCTCTCTGGTTTATTCCACCTAAGTGTGACTTGTGTTATGGAAGCCCATGTGTTAAGCTGGTATTTGAGACCTCGAGTCTCTCGGCTAGTTTATGCTCAAGCTGGTATTTGAGACCTTGAGTCTCCCAGGTGCTGGTATTTGAGACCTCGAGTCCCCCAGCTACTTGTAGAAACTATGACAACAACAAAAAAGAGAAAAAGAAAAGAGAAAGAAAATAGCACAAACTTTCTTGTATTTTATGTGGATCACACTTAAGTGGTATAAGTGATAAGACCACTAGTCCTTAGACCCCGACGAGCATTCCTAGGGTTAACCACTCTTTAGTAGACATTTTTTAATTAACGTTGGTCAATCTAGTACTTACTTTAGCCCTAGCTCTTGTGTACTTCTCTTAGAGTTGACCTAATAGACCCTAACTCAATTGCATTTTATTCAGGTACTACGCTTGTTCTAGTTGGCAATGTTACAATTCATGAATTTGTTTTTGCATTTCCTAGAATATCATGTATGCATCTCACTTATTGCACCTATACATGCTGCCTTTGAGCTTTCACAATGTTGTTTTTTTTCTGACACAGGTACTTCTATCGTGGATCCTGATGCGGCACTGATATATTCTGAGGACGGAATCTACATCAGGAAGGGGGGCATGTTAACCACAGGTGTCCACTTCTAGTAGTCATGGGCCGGGCTAGTCGGTCCAATAGGAAAAGGGTAAGAGTGATCACCAATGAGAGGCGCACTCTAACATAAACATTCAAGGGTTCGTTGGCTAAGTATGGTTGCCCAAGTGTGAATGGGACGAGCTCATGTAAAAGTCACCTAAACCTAAAAATCATTCATTCTTTCATTTGTGCAATTAAAGAGTGCTCTTTGTGCACGTATGTCGCAAGTGTCAATTCAAGGAACTTGCCGATACACTGTGTGCGAGCCACAAATGGCTCCAAGCACACAACAAGCCTAAACTAGTAAGCTCAAAGATGGTGATGGTGTGTCACTCACCGCTCTACGCTTGCTGTCATGGAGGATTCCTCGCCGCGAAGAAGAGGGAGACGTTGCTACGCCGCACTCAATCGCCTCGCCACCGTCGTGCCGCCGCAATGCTCGATCGCACTCTCTCTCTCTCTCTCACGCATACACACACATACAAGGAGATGAAGAAGAAGAAGATGGAGATGGAGCAAGAGCACTCTTCAATTGCACAAATGAGAGAATGAGTGAATTTTAGGTTTAGTTGACTTTTATATGAGCTCGCCCCATTCACACTTGGGCACCCATGATTAGCCAACTAATCCCTTGAATGTTCCAGTTAGAGTGCACCTCTCATCGACGACCGATCACTCTTACCCTTTTGCTATTGGACCAACAAGCCTAGTACCTGACTCTACCAAGTAAATAATACAACGTCCGTCGTAGGTGATAGGGTGTCCGTGAGCCATGACGGTTAACATGGCCCCTTTCCTGATGTAGATTCCGTCCTCGGAAGCTATTGAGTTGCAACTCGTTCGTCGAGGTGGAAAAGCATTTGAGATGAATGTCCTTAGCCTTCTTCAGTCACTGCAAAATCAAACAACATTGGCACAGTAATTGCATTCTCATATACAATTAAAAATCATATGCAGTTTTAGGCAAACAAATTGATTGGTAGCAAAATTCTAAACCATTTGTCAGCAATAAACATTAAATTGCAATATAATCAAACACATAAACAATTGGAAAGGTAAAAAATTGAACAAGTTTGGGGTCACTAATTTAACGGTCGAAAGGCACTAAAAATCGACTATTAATACCATGGGTAAGCTTCTCAATTTTCTCTGGTCAATTAAGTTGTTTAATCGCAAGAGCCAAGTATTTTATGTTCAAGGGCTGACTAGAGGCTATACCTAGAAGACCTTGTACTTCAGCTATGATAAAAGGAATTGCTCATGAAATCATCGCTTGATTTATTTTCTTTTTTTTGACCCCCCAAAGTCTTGTCACAGTGATTCAATTTTGATGTGTGTGCTTATTTTGTATGCCTTGGGATTTTTTCTTTTCAAGGAAAAGCGTCCACACTGGGAACCTCTAGGGCTCTAGTACCATAGGCGATACATGTGAGTGGAGTACCAAATCAAGCTGAGGTTTCTCTTCGAGCTTAAGATTTTACATTATGGCACTTTGATTTTTTGTTTGTTCGTTTTTAGCATTTTAATTTTGTAACTTTGGGGGGTCATATAACACTGTTACACCTCCCCAAGCTCATCACACTAGTAAACTCCCTTTATAATACTTAAGCTAAAGGTCAATAGGGACTAATCCCACTAGAAAGCCCAAGTACATTTCACACAATGATGCCTAAATCGGATTAAGAACCTAAATAACCATTGATTATTAGGAAGGCATTCCCCATGGTATTAAGAGAAGATCTCTAACACCTAGCTTGGTCAAACTAGCTTAGTCGGACTGCTTGATTTTAAAACCTAGACAAGTGCTTATGACAAAAAATTACATTGAATTTAATGTTTGATACTAAGCAAATGCAATGAATATGATTCTACCAATCACAACTAAAGCAAACAAACATGGATGCAAAAAAGATAAGGGGCAATGCTAATGGACAAGAAACACATGGTTGTGTTGATGGTCGTGCTTGATTTGAAGTGTGAACGAGAGAAAGATTCCATGAAGGTCCAAATCCTAACAACAGCAACATGTTCTTGTACACACTAGGAAACACAAAGAATACCTCTAGGAGGCACATCAGTGGGAAGAAAGAACTTTGCTAATCACTAAACTCTAAAACAGAAACACTCCTATCGTACTAATATTACCTACCCTCCATCACTCGAGTGATGAGGATGAAAGGTGTTTGATGACATAGGTTTCTGTTTCAGTGTACCGGATGTGAATGTGTAGGTTTGGGTCAATGTTTTGACTTTTATTGTGCACACTTGTTTGCTAATTGCTCTTGCTCTTTGCTTTTTTTTTTTGTGAGTATAAGGCTTTATATATACATTCCCTAAGATTGGTGATTGAGAGGTCAGGGAGGAAGGTTGAGAGGGAAGCAAGTAATGATGGATGTCAGCAAACACTCCCCCCTTCCTTGGGTAGATCATACCATTTGAAATGTGCTCGTCACCCTTTGAAACCAATTGTTCCAGTTGGTAATAGGTGAGGATATTTGCCAGTAGTTTTGTATTACCTTAGGTGCCTCGTCGAGTTGCAAGGGTGGTAAGGTACTCTCCCAGGATCAAACTTGAAGTGGTTCATCAGGTGATTCTTGAACACTGGGAGCTGTGGATTCCTTTTTAGCTTTATGGAGGTCCACTATTGTAGGTGGAGGCTGTGGAGAAGATTTTACCTCTATGGATGCATTACATGAGGAGCTAGAAGCTTCATGGGACTCCCCTATTGGCATCTCCCCAGATCCATCCATCTGGGCAAATTGTGGTAGCCCAAACTTTAGTTCTCCATTGAGGAAGGCTTGAGAGCTGAGACTAGCTCAGGGTCTTTATATAGTTTGGACATGATGGTGGTTCTAACTTCTGAAGGCATGAAATCCATCGATTTGGCAATGTTTAACGGCGCCTTTTGAACTTCAGCCCTGACGTGGGGAAGATGGGATCTCCATTTCTTTGATAGGATCAAGTAGTCCCTCTGTAAACATTCTTTCTATCAAGAAGTGAGTACGGCCACTTTCCCATGACTTTAAGTCAATTTCTTCTTGGATGACACTAGGTATGGCTAAGGGTCTATGGACTTGGTGAGGTTGTTGTTGCGTAGGGAACATGGTGTCTATAATCTGGATCTGGCTAGGTGCTGGTTCTAGATCCCTTTGGGTATCTTCTACCAAACTCCTTAATTCTTGACTTGCTCAATCTCCTCTGTAGGGTTTGGATAATTTCCTATCTTCTTCTTGGATCCTGGCCATTGTGGCTCATGAAGATCTTCCTTGTTGGTTTCTATCTTAGTGGTCATTTTGGTCTTCATGGTTTCACTAGGCCATTGTAGATATCTCTACATTAGTGGTGATACCTCTAATGACTAGGCCATCGTAGATATCCTCGTGTCGTAACCCCCTAATGAATCTATCGAGCAATTGATTATTTTTGAAGCGCTCATTTGGATTACAACGAGAATTCAAATGCTTCAAGCGACTAATAAAGTCTCTCACCGGCTCTCCTTCCTCTCGTTGGGATTTCTAGAGCTGAGAGGCTACATCCCAAAGTACTCCCTATAGTATGTATTCTTTCAAGAACAGTCTCCTAAGAGTAGGGTAAATCATTTTTTCTTCCACCCTTAGGGCTCTATACCAATCCCCAGCCTTTCCACTTAAGGTTAGGCTTAAAGCATTACTCTTATGCAGGTCATTGTGTTCTCCTAGAGAATCGCATATTTGTTCAAACACTTTGATATGATTTCTCACATCCCCGTCTCCACTAAATTTTTGTGTGAGCTTGGCTATTTGTACTGCCTTACTTCTAGGCTCTCTATAAGGCGTGTTACGCATAATCTCAGCAATAGATCGACCAATAGCTTGAGCAAATGCTGCCAAGTCACCTAAGTGAGCAAGCACCGTGGATGAAGGCGCTCCAGAGACTACATGTGGAGTAGTATTGGCATTGGGCTTGGCGCATAGGAAGCCCTTGGGTTCCACGTTGGGTACGATGTTGTGCCATGTGGTGGCCCAAAGTTCATATGTGTGGCCCTAGGAATAGCAGACGTCGGATGTGACATGCTAATGCTAGCCGGTAGAGTCCCATGGAAATAAGAACTTGCGTGTTTTTGTTGTGGAGCATAGGTAGTTGAAACAATGTGAGGGGTAGGGACTACATGAGAGAGAGAGAGAGAGAGAGAGAGAGAGAGAGAGAAAGAGAGAGATAGAGAGAGTGTGATCGAGCATTTCGACGATGACACGACGGCGGTGAAGCGGTTGAGTGCGGCGCACCGGCGGCTCCTTCTTCTTTGCGGCGAGAAATCCTCCACGAAAGCAAGCTTAGAGCGGTAAATGACACACCATCACCATCTTTGAGCTTATTAGTTTAGGCTAGTTGCGTGCTTGGAGCCATCTGTGGCTCGCACACAATGCTAGGCAAGGCCCTTGCTTCTATATGTGTGGTAGAAGCCCACAATACCCTGCAAGCTGCAAGACTCACAAAGTGCACAAGAAAATATCTTAGATGAAATCTCATGAAGAGCTTGTTGTGCTCTCAAAAGTATGGCATTTAAACACATTTTTTATGTAACCATTCTCAACTAGCACTTTTTGGAATATGTGAGTAGATTCCAAAGAGTGTCTCTTACACAAGTGAATAGATTTTTGAAGTCTCTTAAGATCGTTTCTTTCTCTCTCTCTCTCTCTTGCCTTTTCCCCTCACTCTCCTTCACCCTCTTTCTTTTCCTCACTCTCTTTCATTTTCTCACTCCCTCTCTCTTCACCCCCCCCCCCCCCCCCCCCCCCCCCCCTCCCCCCCCCCCCCCCCCCCCCCCCCCCCCCTCTCTCTCTCTCTCTCTCTCTCTCTCTCTCTCCAACGACAAACATGAACTTCACCTAGCGTTGTCACATCAATGGTCCAGCTTTGCTTTAAACATGCAACACCCCCTCTCTTTATAGAAACATACGCAACGTTCAAGTTTTCGTTAGTGTCTCTCTTGTGCAAGCATATGTGCATACACACTCTCACCACAATAACCAATTTTTAGGGGAGGAAGGGTAGTAATGGAGTTGCCTACCATTCAACATTTTTTCAAGCACGTTAAAAAAGATTATACTAGTGTCTTTTTAGAGTTATTTTTAAAAATTTTGAAATACAAACTTACAAAAATTTTGAAAAAAATATCAATATTGATCTTAAAAAAAGCCCTTAAAAAATAAAACCAATAATATATTCAAAAAGCATTTGTTTTGTTAAATAACAAAATCTATGTCGAAATTATCTTTTTTTATTAGGTGTACTTAAACTCCTACACCATAGGTAAAATAGAGTCTTTTGACTTTCAATTGTCAAAAAGTTTTTGCTTCCTATAATTTTACCCTTCATTTATGTATGTATTTTAAATCTAACCGTGCCTTTGTGTATTTTAGATTAGATATTTTGTGAGGCTTGCTTTGAAGTGAACAAATGTCACTTGAACAAATGAGTGACATTTGGAGGGGTTCTTTGGTCTTGAAATTTTTAAGCTGCATTATCTATAGTATATTTGTATCTTTAAGCTGCATTATCTATAGTATATTTGTATCTGAAATCTAACCCTACCTTTCTTGTATTTTAGATTATATATTTTGTAAGGCTTTCTTTGAAGTTAACTACTAAGTGACACTTGGAGGGGTTCTTTGGCCTTGAAAAGTTTAAGCTGAAGTATATATTGTATAGAAGTCATTTAGCCTTCAGGACACTTTCAACCTCAATAACAATTGAACACACACAACATAGAACCCACAATATGGAACCCTTAACTTTTTTAATAGAAACTCGTGCCACCAAATAAGAAAAAGACATATAAATATAGAATAAATATAGTGTTTTCCAAAATGTCAAATCATTGGGTGGTGGAGAGCGGACACAAAATACAAAATGAGAATAGATTGGTTACCAAAAACATCTTCACCTTGACAAGTGCATCTAAACTGCCGAAAGGCATGGCTTATGTACCTAGCTATCCTTAGAACAGGTTCATATGTCAATGATAAGATACATTATTTTCCTAGACAAAGTATTGGAGTCGTGCAAAAAACCTATGCCTCTCTAATAATTTATTGATGGGGATAAACAAATTCACATTTTTGCTTAAACATATATATATATATATATATATATATATATATATATATATATATATATATATATATATATATATATATGTGCAAGATAAGATTGTCTTTGTTCCACATGCTCTGTGAAGTCTAGACACGTGCATGCTAACTCCTTGTAGATCTAATAAATTTAATTATGATGCATTAATAGTTATAATAATAGATGACAAGTGGGAATACACAATCGATTCATAGGCTAGAAATTTTTTAGATATTTTTTTCTTTAAATGGAGAGCTCTTATAATGAGGACTGGTCATTTTTATGTTTAGATGGACATTGGTAATCATATTTTAGCATTGATGAAAATCTATAAATAAATACATACAAGAGGGATGTACTCACTCTTGCATGTTGGAATTAGGGTTGCAGAGAAACGCACACAACTTGGAGAAGACGAAGGAAGCTCAAGGCACACAAATGAGAGTGCGTTACTTAGTGTGCAATGGAAAGATAGATAGCCCTAGAGTGATGGGCGTATATACAATAATGTACGGGGGAAAAAACCTCATAAAGAGGGAAAAAAATGCCCCGGCGGTCCTAGTGTTCACACACATCACTACCACATGTATATGGTAACAAATCCCCCCTGGAGTGATGTGATGAACGAGAGATGGCACATGACTAAAAGGAAGTTCCATGCCCTAAGGACATGATCAGCCCACAAAGGGGAGTAAGCCCAAAGATTTGTGGAAAGCTTTGAGCTTCTCACAAGACAATGCCTTTGTGAAAAGATCTACAAGGTTGTCTTGGGTTGGCACATAAGCCAGGCACATAAGCCAAGCTGATCTCTCCTGTTGAGAGCCTCTCCTTGACAGAGTGGTAATGCATCTCAATGTGCTTTGTGTAAGCATGAAAAACTGGTTTCCTCGCAACAACTGCCAATGCGCTCCGATTGTCAGTGTAGATAGTGTTGGCAGTGTCTTGTCCAAAACCTATTGATGAGAGTAATGGAGTCTATGACGGTCCAATGATAGTTAAGGAAATAGAGTTAGAAGACCTCGGAGAAGGGTCCAAACCTGTTTTCATTGCCCAAGATTTGACAGATACCGAGGAGTGTGTACTTAAAGAACTTCTCAAGGAATTCAGGGATCTATTTGCCTCGACATATCATGATATGAAAGGTGTTCAACCTTCCGTGGTGCAACACACAATCCCCAAGAATGGCATGGCTAAACCAGTTCAGCAACGACCCTATCCAGTGAATCCTAGATATGCAAAAATCGTTCAAGAAGAGATTGAAAAGCTTGTGAAATGCGGATTCATATACCCTATTGAGCACGCAGAATGGGTGTCTACAATAGTGATTGTGCCAAAAAAGAATGGGAAACTCAGAGTGTGCGTGGATCTCAAGAAGGTCAATGCCGCCACTAGGAGGGACCATTATCCCTTGCCATATTTAGAACATGTGCTTGAAAGAGTTGCAGGGAAGAAAGCTTATTGCTTTTTAGATGGGTACTCTGGCTACAATCAAATCACAATTGTGCTGGAGAACCAAGCTAAAACAGCCATTATAATCAAATTTGGAGTGTTGGCATTTCGTGTTATGGATTTTGGCTTAACCAATGTCCGTGCTACCTTTCAAAGATTAATAAACACTGCTTTTAGAGAATATTTGAGGGAGTTTTATGAAGCTTTCTTAGATGAACTTTGTGTTTATTCCTCTTGGAAAGAACATATATCATGCTTATGAAAAGTTTTTGAGAAGTGCAAATTGTATCGCATCTCCTTAAACCCTTTCAAATGCCAATTTTGGGTTAAACATGGAGTCATTTTAGGGCATATCGTGTCCAAAAATGGGATTTCCACAGATGAGAGCAAAATTAAAGCCATTACTGAATTGCCACCACCTACAAACTATAAAGGAGTTCAAAGGTTCATGGGCCATGTTGGTTATTACTGATGGTTTATTTTAAACTTTACCGAGATAGCTCGTTCTTTGTAGAAGCTTCTTATTGAGTTCTACTAGACCGCGGAGTGTGACCATGCTTATGAGTCATTGGAAAAGACTTTGACTAGCGCTCCTATTCTACAAGTGCCCGATTGGAATGTAATTTTCCATGTGCATATTGACGCATCGAAGTTTGCTATTGGGTGTATTCTAGCTCAACCAGGAGAACATAAACTGGACTTTCCCATTAGCTTTGCAAGTCATCAATTGAATGATGCCGAGAGAAACTACACCACTACAGAGCGAGAAGGTTTAGGTATGATTTATGCAGTGAAGAAACTTCACTACTACCTTCTGGCCAACAAGTTTGTTTTCTATGTTGATGATCAAGCCTTGTTGTATCTAGTAAATAAACCTTGTTCCACGAGAAGAATTACACAATGGTTGTTAATTATCCTTGAGTTTGATTTTACTGTTGTGGTGAGACTTGGTAAAAGACCTGTCGTCATGGTGAATCATTTGTCTTGCATACCCAATGGTGAAGCCCCTACTGGAGTCGATGATGAGTTGCCCGATACTTCTCTATTCCTAGTCGAAACCATACCTGAATGGAGTGAGAAGATTGTGAACTTTCTAGTGTAATGGTTTTCCACCCAAAGAGCTTCATAAGGACATAGCTCAAAAACTGTTAAAAGAATGTGAACCTTACTCTCTCATTGCAGGAAATCTCTACAGGCTAGGGAAGGATGATATTCTCAGATGTTGTGCTCGTGAGGATGAATATTTATACATACTGCAAGAAGCCCACATGGGTATAGTCGAAGGAAATTTCTCAGGGGAACTAACAGCTAGAAAGGTGTTGCAATCATGCTATTGGTGGCCTACCTTATTCAAGGATGCATCACTTTTTGCAAAAGGAGTTGATGAATGCCAACGTTACAAGATCACACAAAGAAAGGATAAGATACCCTTACATCCTGTTAAAGTGACTCAACCATTGGAGTTTGGACTTTGTAGGCCCAATTAGTCTGGCAGGTTGTAGCACTCAATTTCGATATATTATCATTGCCGTTGACTATGTGACAAAGTGGACGGAAGCTAGGGCGACACGTAAGGCCGTTGCGAGGTCAACTGCCAAGTTTCTCCTTGAGAACATTATTACAAGATTTGGCTGTCCCTTTGAGATTGTGAGTGACAATGGTACTCATTTTATAAATGGAGTAAAGAAAAGAACTCACTACCAACTTGATGATAGCTCACCATAAGTCCACACCTTATTATCCACAAGCAAATGGCCAAGCTGAGAGCACCAACAAGACCTTAATCTCTATCTTGACCAAAATGGTGGAAGCTCATGGCATATATTGGGATTTAAAGCTGACTTCAGCTTTATGGGCTTATCGTACTGTATACAAAGTCTCCATTAACTACACACGGTTTAAGATGGTGTATGGCCAAGAAGTGGTTATGCCATGGAAGTTTGTCGTTCCTAGTCTTCGAGTAGCTTCTCAAGAAGGTTGGGATGGTAACCCCTTAGTTGAGCGATTATATATCCTTGAAAGTCTAGATGAAGAGAGGCAATTAGCTGTGCAAAATGCACTTGTGGAGAAAGATAGGAGGAAGAAATGGTTTGATCGTCATCTAAAGAACAAAGATATCAATGTTGGTGATAAAGTCCTTATGTATGGAGTGTGTCATGAAAAGAAAAAGTTGAAATATGCGGGAAAAGGACCATATAGAGTATGTGAGATCACCCCACAAGGAACCATTTGTGTGGGGACTCTTGATGGAGTTGAAACCATTGGATTTCTTAATGGGAGAAAATTTAAAAGATATTATGATCTTTTAAGCCAACATGAGCTACATGCTATCCATAAAAAAAATTGCAGCCAAGGCACAAACAAAATTGAAGAAGATACAAGCTCAAGATGAGGCTAAGGAGCAACAACAACGCATAAGACACCAACAAGAGGTTAACCTTGGAGTTACACATGCATTCCAAGTTGAAACCGACAAGGATTGGTTGGACTCTAACACACCTCTACGATACCCTATTGAGCTAAACAACGTCTATGGAAAAGTGCTAATAACGCCTTATTGGATACGAGTGCTTAATATAATCCATTAGGGAAAATTTGGACTTTCAAAGGGGCCCTATAAGGACGTTAGAATTTGCCTCTCTTGTCCAAAGTGGGCAAGCCAATGAAGTACCCAAACGCTTTGTCAAAACCTTATCAACCAACATATCATTGGAAAGATCTTCAAAACTAAGCTCTCAATCCCCAAACTTTGACAAATTTGGAGTTGATTTGTAGAAGTTATGGTCTCCCCACTGAAGCTGAAATGTGGGGAGAGATTCCATTTATGAGAAAGAGTTGTCACATCAAAAACAAGAATCTTCTAGAATATAAGGAATCTGATGGCATGCTATATATCAATGGATAGATCTAGATGAGTACATTCTAAATCTAAAAGGTCCAATAAGTTTTGATTTCATATGTAAAAAATTTACCGTGCACCCATTTTGGACAAGAGAGAGAAAGTCAAAGTCCTTATAGGGCCCATTTGAGAGTCCAAAATTTCCCTCATGTGCTATCATATGGGGTGTGGTGTCAGTTAGGGAAGCCACCTCTATCTGAAAGTATTATCCAAGTAAAGGGTGTCAACAAGAAAAAAACTACGCTTTTTGGAATTTGGACACTTCTGTCAGTTATGAAAATGGGGTTGTAGCTCAAGACTTTTTGGTCATGCCTGTTGGAACTATGGAGGGTAATATAAACCTATGACGCACATGGATGTATAGCCACCAAATGCACTATTGATTGGGGGACAAGGGGTGTCACAATGAAGAAACCAACTCTTTGCCCTGCCACTCAAGCCATAGTCCGTGAGATATTACCTCTTAAGGAAATAAAACCGAAAACATTGCATGTCCAAGAGGTTGAACTATATGTCAAAATAGCCCAACTCTCTAGAGCTTCAACTGATGTAGTTGAAATAAAGCTTGAGACACACAAGACCCATCCCAATATAGCAAAGAAAACATACAAGTGGGTCCCTAAAGCTTCTTTACCAACCATAACTTTGACAAATTTGGAGTTGATTTGTAGAAGTTATGGCCTCCCTGCTGAAGCTGAAATGTGAGGGGAGATTCCATTTAAAAGATAGAGTTGTCACATCAAAAACAAGAATCTTCTAAAATATAAGGAATCTGATGGCATTCTATATATCAATGGATAGATCTAGATGAGTACATTCTAAATCCAAAAGGTTCGACAAATTTTGATTTCATATGTAAAAAATTTACCGTGCGCCCATTTTGGACAAGAGGGAGAAATTCAATGTCCTTATAGGGCCCATTTGAGAGTCCAAAATTTCCCTAATGTGCTATCATATGGGGTGTGGTGTCAGTTAGGGAAGCCACCTCTATCTGAAAGTATTATCCAAATCAAGGGTGTCAACAAGAAAAAAAACCACGGTTTTTGGAATCTGGCACACTTCTGTCAGTTATGACAATGGGGTTGTAGCTCAAGACTTTTTGGTCATGCCTGTTGGAATTATGGAGGGTAATATAAACCTAGGATGCACGTGGATGATAGCCAGCAAATGCACTATTGATTGGGAGACAGGGGGTGTCACAACGTAGAAACCAACTCTTATCCCTGCCACTGAAGCCATAGTCCCTAAGATATTACCTCTTAAGGAAATAAAACCCAAAACATTGCATGTCCAAGAGGTTGAACCATATGTCCCCATAGCCCAACTCTCTAGAGCTTCAACTGATGTAGTTGAAATAAAGCTTGAGACACACAAGACCCATCCCAATATAACAAAGAAAACATACAAGTGGGTCCCTAAAGCTTCTTTAGCAACCATAGCTAGTGCTAAAAGACAGGAGCCTGGTAAGAGACGTTCCACTCACCCCAAGAAATGTAAAGAAACGTTGCATTGGATTCCTGAAAAACTATTAGAAGGGCTACTATGAAGAAAATGATCAAATCTGGGTGCCAAAACGTAAATTGTGCTCTTACTTGTCACCTAGCCCATGTAAGCCTAATCATGTGGCTGCAAAACGAATTGAAGATCGCGGAAAGGAAAAAATCACGGAATGCTACACACCTGCTCCAGAGCTAGTTTGGGTACCGAAGAAAGAACAATTTGTTCCACCTAGCTGAAGAATAGGGAAGTCAAATGAAGCTTCTTGCTCTTCATGTAGTTCCTATACTGAAATAGAAGCAATGTTACAAATCATGAAATTTTGTTTGCATTTCCTAGAATATCATGTATGCATCTCACTTATTGCACACCTGTACATGCTGCCTTTGAGCTTTCACAATGTTGTTTTTCTTCTGACACACGTACTCCTATCGTGGATCCCGATGCTGCACTGATATATTCCGAGGACGGAATCTACATCAAGAAGGGGGGCATGTTAACCACTCGCGTCCACTTCTAGTAGTCATGGGTCGGGCTTGTCAGTCCAATAGGAAAAGGATAAGAGTGATCGCCAATGAGAGACACACTCTAACATTCAAGGGTTAGTTGGCTAAGTATGGGCACCCAAGTGTGAATGGGGCAAACTCATATAAAAGTCACCTAAACCTAAAAATCATTCATTCTTTCATTTGTGCAATTGAAGAGTGCTCTTGCTCCATCTCCATACTCTTCTTCTTCATCTCCTTGTGTGTGTGTGTGTGTGCGCGCACGAGAGAGAGAGAGAGAGAGAGAGAGAGAGAGAGAGAGAGAGAGAGAGAGAGAGAGAGAGAGTGATCGAGCATTGCGACATGGTATGGCGGTGGTGAAGCGGTTGAGTGCGGCACAACGACGGCTCCTTCTTCTTCGCGGCAAGGAATCCTCCACGACAGCAAGCGTAGAGTGGTGAGTGACACACCATCTCCATCTATGACTTTATTAGTTTAGGCTAGTTGCATGCTTGGAGCCATCTGTGGCTCGCACACAGTGCTAGGCAAGGCCCTTGCTTTGATACGTGCGATAGAAGCCCACAATACCCTGAAAGCTGCAATAACTCACAAAGTGCAGAAGAAAACATCTTAGATGAAATCTCATGAAGAGCTTGTTGTGCTCTCAAAAGTATGGCATTTAAACACATTTTTTATGTAACCATTTCTCAACTAGCACTTTTTGGAATCTGTGAGTAGATTCCAAAAAGTGTCTCTTACACAAGTGAATAGATTTTAGAAGTCTCTTAAGATTGTTTCTTTCTCTCTCCCTCTTGCCTTTTTCCCTCACTCTCCTTCACCCTCTTTCTCTTCCTCACGCTCTTTCATCCTCTTTTTCTCACTCCCTCCTCTTCAACCCCCCTCCCTCTCTCTCTCTCTCTCTCTCTCTCTCTCTCTCTCTCTCTCTCTCTCTCTCTCTCTCTCTCTCTCTCTCTCTCTCTCTCTCTCTCTATAGCGACAAACATGAAATTCACCTAGCGCTATCACATCAATGGTCCAACTTTGCTGTAAACATGCAGTCCCCCCTCTCTTTATAGAAACATAGACAATGTTCAAGTTTTTGTTAGTGTCTCTCTTGTGCACGCGTATGTGCATACACACTCTCACCACAATAACCAATATTTGGGGGAAGGGTAGTAATGGAGTTGCCTAGCATTCAACATTTTTTCAAGCACGTTAAGAAAGATTATACTAGTGTCTTTTTAGAGTTATTTTTTAAAATTTTGAAATACGAACTTACGTAAATTTTGAAAAAAATATCAATATTGATCTTAAAAAAAAGCCCTTAAAAAAAATAAAACCAAAAACATATTCAAAAAGAATTTTTTTTGTTAAATAACAAAATCTATATCGAAATTATCTTTTTTTATTAGGTGTACTTAGACTCCTACACCTTATGTAAACTAGAGTCCTTTGACTTTCAATTGTCAAAAAGTTTTCGCTTCCTACAATTTTACCCTTCATTTATATATGTATTTTAAATCTAGTGTTTTTCAAAATGTCAAATCATTGGGTGGCGGAGAGCGGACACAAAATACAAAATGAGGATAGATCGGTTACCAAAAACATCTACACCTTGACAAGTGCATCTAAGCTGCCGAAAGGCCTGGCTTATGTACCTAGCTATCCTTAGAATAGGTTCATATGTCAATGATAAGATACATTATTTTCCTAGACAAAGTATTGGAGTCGTGCAAAAAACCTATGCCTCTCTAATAATTGATTGATGGATAAACAAATTCACATTTTTGCTTAAACATAAAAAAATATTTCTTTTATGTGCAAGATAAGATTACCTTTGTTCCACATGCTTTGTGAAGTCTAGACACGTGCATGCTAACTCCTTGCAGATCTAATAAATTTGATTTTGATGCATTAATAGTTATAATAATAGATGACAAGTGGAAATACACAATCGATTCATAGGCTAGCAATTTTTTAGATGTTTTTTTCTTTAAATGGAGAGCTCTTATAATGAGGACTGGTCATTTTTATGTTTAGATGGACATTGGTAATCATATTTTAGCATTGATGAAAATATATAAATAAGTATATACAAGAGGGAAGTACTCAGTCTTGCATGTTGGAATTAAGGTTGTAGAGAAACACACACAGCTTAAAGAAGACGAAGGAAGCTCAAGGCACACAAATGAGAGTGTGTTACTTAGTGTGCAATGGAAAGATAGATAGTCCTAGAGTGATGGGCGTATATACAATAATGTACGTGGAAAAAAACAACCTAAAGAGGGAAAAAATGCTCCGGCGGTCCTAGTGTGTTCACACACATCACTACCACATGTATATGGTAACAAATCCCCCTTGGAGTGATGCGGTGAACGAGAGATGGCACATGACTAAAAGGAAGTGCCATGCTCTGAGTACATGATCAGCCCACAAAGAGGAGTAAGCCCAAAGATTTGCGGAAAGCTTTGAGCTTCTCACGAGACAATGCCTTTGTGAAAATATCTACACGGTTGTCCTGTGTTGGCACATAAGCCAAGCTGATCTCTCATGCTCAGAGCCTCTCCCTGACATAGTGGTAACACACCTCAATGTGCTTTGTGCGAGCATGAAAAACTGGGTTCCTCACAATTGCCAATGCGCTCCGATTGTTAGTGTAGATAGTGTTGGCAGTGTCCTATCTAACACCCAAATCAGCCATAAGGCGTCTGATCCATACACACTCAACTGTAGCTATGAAGACTGCCCTGTACTCAGCCTCACAACTTGAAGTGACCACTGTAGATTGCTTCTTGCTCAGCCATGATATACATGAACTGCCAAGCATGATACAAAAACCACTTGTGGACACTCGCGTGTCAAAACAACCAGCCCAATATGAGTCCAAAAAAGCATGTACGTCTGGCGGCAATGATCCCCCCTTGGATAAAACAAGCCAGGATGTAAAGTTCCACTAAGGTAGCAAAAAATACTCTTGACAGCCTGCCAATGCTTAGACCGTGGGCTATGCATAAATCTGCTGACCTGTGAGATTGCAAACTGAATATCCGGCCTCATGCTGCATACATAAATGACGCATCCGACAACAGTTTGGTAAAGAGTGACATCTGCAAGATCACCAGCATCATGAAGCCTCAATTTCAAACCTATTTCCATGGGAGTGGCAATAGGTTTGCAATCCTCAAGTCCAAACTTACATAGCAATGTCTCTATGTAACTTTTTTGACACAAGGCAATACCACCATTACATTGCTTAAACTGTATGCCCAAGTAATGATGCAATAACCCCAAATCTTTCATCTTGAAAGTAGCATTCAAATCAGCCTTAAATTCAACAGTATGTGCCTCATTGGGACCAGTGATCAGCAAATCATCCACATAAAGAAAAACAATGAGAAGTATATAAATGTTACACTTGACATACAATGTGCTTTCTGTTGGACTGTTACGAAAGCCTTGTTTGACCAAATGAATGTCAGCTTTCGCATACCAAGCACGAGGAGTTTGCTTCAACCCATACAAATCTTTCTTACATCTGCACACACCTTGTCTTCTTGTCCTTTCTTGACAAAACCGCGAGGTTGCGTTACATAAACTTCCTCAAATATGTCACCATTCAAGAAAGTAGTAACAATGTCTGATTGATGTACATCCCAACCAAAATGAGCTGCCAATGCACATTGAAAACACACAGTAGTCATACAACAAATGGGAGCAAAAGTCTCTTCATCTTCATTTGTTGCTTGTCCTTTTAACTCCTCAATTCTCGCCGAGGAGTGTTGTTTTTCCGCTTCAGCTTCTCCGCCCATATTTACGAGGAGGTCATTAAGCTCAGCGTTTACTCTTTCCGCCTCCTCGAGCTTTTTCTTTATGCTTTCCACCTCTTCTTGTAGTGCTTTTTAGCTGTCCTCCATTCTTGTTTGCATTGCTATAGAACCTTCAGCCATCATTAACCTCTGCTTTTTCTCGAGAGTCAGCTCCTTCTGAATTTCTTGCATCTGCTCTTCATATATTTGACTGTCAGAAATGATTTGAGTCGAGCTCGTAGCTCTAACTCTAGTAGGTGATGCTGGCAGCCTCTGGATGGTTTGATCTTCGACTTTTAATTGGTCCTCGAGCTCAAGGACTTCATCCAGGCTTGCTTCTTGTTCTATCTCTGCTTTTTCCTTGGCATTTCTCATGGCCTGTACTTCTTTTGTTTCTTCTGCCAGCTATAGTGTCAGATTATCTCGTTCTTTTTCAGCATCTCGTAATGACTTGCTAAGCTGCAGGCACTCTTCTTCAGCTGCTTGTATTCTTTTTGCTGCTACCTCATTTGCTTCTTTCTTTGCTTGGCAATTTTGTAGAGCCATTGCCAAGCTGGCCTGGAGGTCAGCTTCTCTCTCTTTTTTCCCTTGGCTTTGTGCCTGCAGAGAATCCCTTTCCATTTTGGTCTTTTCTTCGGTGGCCTTTCGAGTTATCATTTCTTTCTTAATGCCATAGATTGTGCTCGTATTCCAGCTAGCTTTGTCATCACCACGTCCCAGTCATCAGAGGGCGGGCGTAGGTCTACCGTGTCGGTAGCATTTTCTTTAGCTCCACTAGCCGAATGCCTGGCATCTGTTCTTTATGCCCTGTCCTCGCCAAGTCGAATGCAAGTGTGGCGGCTTCTTCCCTTGTATAGCCTGCATCTAGCAGGTCCAAAAATGCATAATAGGCCTCATCTAGTCCTTTTTGTTTTGGCCTCTCCTTTGGCTCAGGTTCTTGCCTTTGCTCTTTCTCCTCATCTTGGTTTTCTTCTTCTTTGTCCTCACCTCCTTATCTTCTGGTGGAGGGCTGCCAGGCGGTGGTGATGGCGGTGGGCTTGGTTTAGGGCTATCGGTAAACTGCCGGTTTTGCCCTTTAGGTCCCTGTTTGCTTTTGTTTTCCTTTCCCTTTCTTGGCTTTCTTGTTCATCTAGTAGTGTCTGCCTTATCTGCTCCACTTCCTCCCTCGGTGAAAGGGACATGGGGAATGTTTTCCGCTGCAGCATCAAGAACCTCAAAATTCTTGATATAATCTTCAAAGCAGTCCCCCTGCACTTTTCTTGTTGACCGGACATAGACTTGGAGATGGCTTCCATAGTTCGTTTAAATCACCATTGAGGGCTCTTTCTGCTCGGAAACTCTGCATCAGCCTTTCCAGTCTTGCCGCTTTTCTGAGACCTGGTTTCTTGGCCGGCACTTGAGCAAAGTCCTTCTTTTCCTTTCTTCTGCTCGGGTTGCTCCTCTTCACTGGCTCTAGCCCGCCGTCTTTTCAATCTCTGTAGCCACCCTTGGTGCTCTTTGTGGCTCATCTTCCTTGTCTTCTTTTACCTTAGCCAATCATTTGAGATGGGGGATCAGGCCACCTTCCTTAAGCGTGTAGTGCTGCATAAACCCCTTGGTTATCATTTCTCCTGGCACTATGTAGGTTGGATTTTTGTTGCCCATTTTTACCAAGCTGTCATGTATGTATGCCGCATAGTTGATTATCTTTGGGGTGCCCTTTGCCATTGCTCAAGTAAACGTTGTGTCAATTGCACCTGGCGGCATCGTGTACTTCTGTGGCCTCTTCGTGCACATGTGGAAGTACTGGTTGTACAATTGGCTCATGATTGCCACCTTTGGGTTGGCAATGTCTTCAAAGGTGTAATTTGTCTTTTTCTCTTTGTACACCTTGGCTTCATCCCTTCTTTTTGTCACACTGTCTCCCTGATTGGAGAGATCTAGTGCATGGGCTACAACCCGCTCCGTGATTATGATCTCTGTATCGGGTCTGCCTTGCAAATATGTCACCTTGGCCACTCCATCCTTTTTGATGCTTGTTACAAACTCCCATACTCTTTTGATGTCCACCCCTGCTGGTATTTGCTTCGAAATAGTTATGGAGGTCAATTTTCTCCAAGTAGCCGGCCATTTTGCTTCGTACAAATTCATTGAGCTCTCTTGGCAGCATTGGTAGCTCTATTACATTGCCTTAATTGTCTTTGAACACTCCCTGGTAGATCTTTAGGTCATTTGACTCTAACAGATCTTCTTGTATCCAGGTGCTTGTGGGCTTTGGTGTTCCATCTGGAATGACAAAAGGTTCCACCTCATCCAGATAATCTTTGATTGTCATTCTTTTCTTCTTTTCTGGTGACTTCGAGGCTGCCATAGATCCTGTTGCACTCAGTAATCCAAAGTTAGCGTTTTTTCCATATTAGCTGCGAAACTGAGTTTTACTTATCCAAATGACTTGAAAACTGAAATTATAGCTTAAAAGAACTTGTGAAGCTGTGCATGTGCTCACAATGCAAATCTGGCCAAAAATTTTCATCTAGATATCCTACGCGTAGGATGTCTTTTTCTTTAAAATTGGTTCATACTTGACATGCAGGTAGTGTAAGGCTCATGGAGCATGGCTATAGGCTTGGATTTGAATTTGGATATCAAAAAGTGGATTTTTGGGCTGATTCAGGCTTTAGGTCACAATTTGGGTAGAATGTCCATCATAGGTAGCAATTGATGTCCAAATGGGTTGAAAATTGGTATATGGGCCATTGCACCATGGTATTGGCTCCTATGATGTCATTTCTTGCACAGAAGGCTAAATTTATGTTGAAGACATCCTACGCGTAGGATGTCTTTTTCATCAGAATTACATGAAACTTGTTCTGTGGGTTGTCCTTAGCCTATGGAACATGGCCATGTTCTTGGATTTGAATTTGGATAAGATTTGATGCTTGTAGGGCTCTGTGATGTGTTTTTGGGCTCAAAAAGTGTATCTTGAAGGTGTTGGGGATCAAGAGTGATTAGAATGGCTTCAAACTTGACATATGGGCTCTTGATGATGAGGTAATTAGATTTGGAATGACAAAACATCCCTTCCATGCCAAAAAGGTCCATTAGACATCCTACGCGTAGGATGTCTTTTTCATCATTTTGACTCCCTGACCACACAGATTGTTTGCTGATGTGTATGTGAATGTGTTGTGCAAGTTTCATGAGATTTGGACAAGATTTAGTAGGTCAATGGCCCATTATTTCCTCTATGCCCTAACTTTGCGTTTTTCCATGCATATGAGGTCAAATCTGGTCCAAATGTGATGAAACTTGGTGTATGGCTTGTAAATGTCATTCACAACATGTGCATGGAAAAAATTGATGAGGTTTGTGCCAAAAAGTGCCCTTGAGACATCCTACGCATAGGATGTCTCCTGGTGATTTTTTCAGTGCTAGTGCTCCCAGTGCTTGCCCTTTGCCCCCCTAAGTCCCTTTTGAGCCTAATTTCAACAAAAAGTCAAATGGATAGAGTATAACTCCCTCTGTGGACTTCAGAGCCTCCGATCCATTTTTTGACTTTTGGAGTGCTTTTTGGTGATGAAATTTCTCGATGTTGGTCTCCATAGCTTCCCAATCCCTTGGGGATCCTTGCCGTATGGTTTTTGTCGACTTTGGCTTCACCGGAGCTCCATTTGGCAATTTGTTGCTCTAGAAGCACCCGTGGTTGCGTTTACATACCTTTGGTGATTTGTGGTGGTCTACCACCATAGGACTTGGTTGTTGGTGGTCTAGGAAAGCCGCTCGTGAAGTTTGGTGGCAAACGGACTTGCGGTTTGGCCGCAAGTGCATTTTGACGCTTTGTGTGTCTGATGTCGTTTCTGAGGTTTAGTGCCGCTTCGGGTCACTTTTTGGTCATGCGGATCATATGGACTTGTCGAGCATGTCGAGATGCTCCTACCCATGAATTTTGGTAGCATTTGGTCGCCGTTTCGCCGATTTCCCATTTGGTGGCCTCTTGCGGGTTTCTGGGAATTAGGGTTTTTCCCGATGGTTTCCCACTACCTTTGGCTATCCATGATTTGTCTCCTAGACTAGGGTAAGCTGCCGATGAAGTCTTGTTGCTTTCAGGTTAGCCGTTAGGCCGCCGTCTCTACTTGCAAGTCTCTACCGCTCGCTTTGTGTGTGACCTCTACGCTAGTTTTCGCGACATAATGACAAACATGCGCGAAAAGCTCAGGGTGGTGAGCCTACCTCTCATGTCTGGAGCTGGTCGGGTAGACATGCGCGTCGTAGAAGCTGCTGGAAGGTCGGTCCGCTCTAGGTGGCAGAAGCTCTCTCCAGAAAGTCAATAGTGAGAATGAGCTAAAAATGGGGTGAAAATTTCTTATAATGGAGGTCCCCGAACCACTTTTCATGAAATTTGACATGTGCTCCTATCTTCTTGCGAGATGTGGTTTAGGCTCAAAAATTTCTTGATTTGGACTCCGTTTGCTCTATTTACCAGAAATTTGGCATTTCGGTCAAAACCTGGCCAAAACACGCTTTCCGCTCCAGTCTCATAATTGCACCCCCAATGTACCATAAGTTGTCCTTTAGTCACAAGTCATCCCCATATTTTTCGTTTTTCATTACGATTGTTTTTCACCTGCTTTTTGTATTTTTGAAGTTTTTCTGCCAAAATTAGCAAAATTAAAAGGAAAATAACAAATCAAATCCCAAAATTCCCCAAAAATCATAATAGATCACAAACATCACCGCCACACATTATATACACTCACATGCAATTTTTATGGCCGGATTTCTCCGTTTTACCAATATTTTGCCTAAAAAATGGATATTTCTACTTATATACACACACCTAGGGACTTGATTTGGCGTTTGGCCCCCATACCTGTAGCTTCATGCTGTATAAAGGCATATATACTTGGGTTACTCCATAAAATTTTGCAATCAAACATAAACCCTTAAAATAGTCGAAAATCATGCCCTTTTTTTGCTGTTTCTGTTATTGGTTCCACATTTGAGAAGCCTCCCCCCCCCCTCCTAGTCGGAGTCCTCCCGGTCGACAAGGTTTCGCCTCGGAGTATGTGCCGTGCATAGGTTGAAAAAGTTGTGCTAGTGCCTGGCCGATTAATGTGGCCCTATTTTATGCATACTCGGTCAATGCATGGAAAAATTAATGCTGTGCAAAAGAAGGGAATAAGCAAGATGCTTATTGGCATTCTCCATCGAGGCTTCCTTCTTTCTTTGCAAGTAGCAGCTGTAACTCTACTGCTCTCTGTTTAATTGTCTTTTTGGCAAGAGGCAATTGCTTTGCCGACACTGTTGATGGAGTCGTAGCTGTTTCTGAGGATAGAATTGGCTGGGATGTAATAGCTATGGGCCTTATGGCCTTGGCTTTCCATTGGTATTTTGTTGCTGCCGACTTTCGTAGATGGTTTGGCACTTTCTTGTTTGCCACTGGTTTGTCTTTCATCGGCCTCCACATATATCGGTTCTCCTTGTTGACATGCAGATGTCTGCTTTCCATTGTTGCTTGTACCGTAGGGAGTTCGTTTGGCTTTTGCTTTGGTATCCAAATGTGAGTGACATTTGGGTTATGGCTAAGCATTTTCTTTGGGATCCATATCTGTTTTATGACCTTGGTTTTGGGTTGAACCGTCTGCTTTGTTGGAATCCAGTTGTTACATTGTTTTTTTCCCGCCATTGCATTTCTATCCTTCCGCATCCATTCTTGTTTACCTTGTTTTGGTAGCCTAGATTTTTTCATTGTGGCCGGTGACTTCAGCTGTCTGTAATTAGCATGGTTGGCTTTTACCTGGTTGTTGGTCTCAGGTTTCATGTTGTTCTTTGATGGCATGTGTGATTTTGTCTTTATTGCCAGCGATTTCATGGCTTGCAGTTGATCATGATGGTATTGCTGAGCAAAAGCTATCACCTGTTGTTCATGTTCATGTTGAATTTTGACTGCCTTTGCTTTCCAATCTATCTAGACATTGTATGCTTTTTGCCAAGGTTTCCCTAGCATCATTGGGTGTTGTGTGCTTTCATCTGTCACCACATAGAATTTGTGTGGGTAAATATATTGATGTAGCTGTACATGCAATATAGTCCATCCTAATGTTTTCAATGGGTGTGATGTGCTACTGTCCAGCACTTGGGGAGCAGGATGAAGTTGATCTGTGACTTTGAGCTGTTGGTATAATCCATAAGAGATCAAATTTGCTTGAGCACCCGAATCAAGCAAAGCTGTTGATTCAACTTGATTGTTGCCCACTTTGACTGTAATTATTGGCTCCACTGTTTCCTCCTCCAACTTCGTCAGTCGAATGGCATTGATTCTCAATGGTGGTCCACTTTGTTGTTGTTGTCGCAGAAGCTATCTTTTTGCAATGCGTTCTTGTGCTTCGGCTTTGTGCTTTGGCTTTGTGCTTCGGCTTGAGCTTCCTCCCGTACTCTCTCTTTTTCCTTCATTCTTTGCTTTCCTTGATGAATTTGTTGGAGCATCTCTTGTGTGAGTGGTAGATGATATCTCCTCACTTGACACCCACTAATCTAGTTTGGCATTTCTTGACCTGCAAATGTAGCAAGCTTGACAGCTCCACTTTGTGATAGATCACTAATCACAAATGGTCCCATCCCTCGCTTTTTAAGTTTCTTGGCATGTTGCTTCAAGGTATAAACAAGTACGTAATCACCTGTTTTGAACTCTTTGGTACGCACATGCTTGTCAAAAAATTCCTTTTGTCTTCTCTTTTTAGCATAGATTGAAGCGACAGCTCGCAAGCGGAGTTCATCTAGCTTTTCAAGATCATCAATCCTTGAAGAGAGTTCATGCCCTGTCCATTCCAAGCTTGTTGCTACTCGTAGAGTTGGGATTAAAAACTCTATGGGTAGTATAGCATTTAGGCCAAACACCATGTTGTATGGTGTTGTTCCTATTGATGTTTTGTAAGCTACCCTGTATGCCCATAGTGTTGAGTGTAGTTGCTGATCCCAATCTGTTCTTGATGCTGACACTATTTTAGTGAGAACCGTGCATAGTGTTTTATTTGTGGCCTTAGCTTGCCTATTGGCCTGTGGATGGTATGGTGCTGATTTCCTATGTATGACCATGAATTCCTCTAGCAGATATTCAATGACTTCATTGAGAAAGTGTGTTCCACGGTCACTGAAAATTTCTATTGGTAACCTGTAATGTACAAAAACATTCTCATACAAAAATTGTTCCGTGGTGCGTGCATCAGCTTTTTGTGTTGCTTTGGCTTCAACCCATTTTGTGAGATAGTCCGTAGCCACAATGATATATTGTGTATGGGTGCGATATGTAGGGGGTGATATAGGTCCCACAAAATCAATGCCCCATTTTGCAAATGCCCTTGCCCCCATCATTGGCCTTAATGGCATCTCATCTCTTTTTATTGGTATCTTGGTGCGTTGACACACATCACAACGCTTTACAAACTCGTTGGCATCCATGTGCAATGTAGGCCACCGAATTCCTACGGTTAAGACAATTTTTGCCGTCTTATCGCCCGAAAAATGGCCTCCACTTATTCCGTTATGTGCATGTTCTAGAATCAGCAGGTATTCGCTTTCACTTGCACAGATTCTAAGTTGATTGTCCTTTCCCCGTTTATAGAGTTGATTCCCAATTAACTGAAAGTTACGAGCTTCCAGCTCTATAGCTTTTTCCCGTGCTCTTGTAATGTTCTCAAGGAACGTCCTAGTGGTTAAGAAGTCAATGATATATTGACTCCATGCAGGTGCTATGTTCACCTGAAACAAATTTGTGTGATCCACTGGTCGTTTGGCACTACATACTGTACAATTGGTAACATAAGAATGTGTATCTGCGTACATAGTTGGCTAATAAACCCCTAACTGTTTCAGTCTCTGGTGTGTTTTCACTGTTGAACAATGAAATGCACAACCCTGGACATGTGCCTCTTCAAGGTAGCACTTGAATTCTTCCGGATTTATACATAATCGTAGGATTAGGTTAGATTCAAGATGATACAGTCGTCCTGCTATCAACTGGAAGTTTTTTGTTTGTTGAATTGTTTGCTGTTTGGATCTGCATCCCGTATTATCAAACTCACTTCCGAAGGAGAGAATGCTAACTATTTCCTGAGACCATTTGGGTACCATTTCAATGATGAAAAGATAAGCATCTGGTATGTCATCATCTACTCCTTCAGGAGCTTCCCCGTTGTGTATTCTTGAAAGATGATCTGCTCGCAGATGGGTTTTACCCTTTTTGACCACCACTGTGAAGTCAAATTCTAGCAATATAATAAACCAGTGTACGATTCTCCCTGTATTGCAAGGTTTATTTACTAGGTACAAAAGAGCTTGATGATCCGTGAAGAACACAAATTTGTTTGCAAGCAAATAATGCCGAAATTTCTTTACAGCATAAATCAGTCCTAACCCTTCCCTCTTGGTGGTTGTGTAGTTCTTTTCTGCACTGTTTAACTGTCGGCTCGCATAGCAAACCGGAAAATCCATTGTTCCGTCTCCAGGTTGAGCTAGAATACTTCCAATTGCATATGCTGAAGCATCAATCTGCACATGGAATATCTTTTCCCAATCTGGTGCCTTTAGTATAGGTGCTGATATAAGGTTTTCCTTCAGCTTTTGGAATGAGGTCTCACACTCCTTGGTCCATTCGAAATTGACTAGCAAACGATACAGAGGTTGTGTGATAACCGCATATATGTATATGAATCTTCGATAATATCCGTAGTGCCCCATGAAGGATTGCACTTGTTTCGCATTAGTAGGCCTGGGCAGGTCTACAATGACTTTGACTTTGTCTAGGTCTGTGGTTATGCCGTTTCTTGAGACAATGTGTCCTAAGATTCGTCCTTGCTTAACCATAAATACACACTTTTCCGGGTTTAAACAGATTCGATATGTTCTGCACTTTTCAAAGACCTTTTGCAAATGGTCAATATGTTCCTCTCGCAGAAGAGAGTGTACACACAGGTCATCCATGTAAATTTCTAAGAATATTCTTAGGTATTCCTTGAAAGCGTGAGTCATTAACCTCTGGAAAGTGGCTGGTGCATTTGTTAAGCCAAATGGCATAACTCGATATGCATAAATCCCCCATTCTGTGGCAAACGCTGTTTTGTGTTGATCCTCCCTTGCTATTGCCAGTTGGTTGTATCCTGAAAACCCATCCAGAAAGGAATAAGCCCGTTACCCGGCCACTCGCTCCAGTACATGTTCTCTGATTGGAAAGGGATAATTATCCCTTATGGTTGCTGCATTCACCTTCTTGAGGTTTACACACACCCGCAGTTTTCCATTCTTTTTGGGAACTACCACAATGGGTGACACCCAATCTGTATGTTCAATCTCATAGATGAATTCCGCTTCCATCAGTTTATCAATCTCTTCCTTGATTCGTTTAGCAAATGTGCCATTATATGTATAAGGACATTGTTTGCTAAGTTTTGCATCCGATTTCAAAGGAATTGTATGTTGGCATATCAATGGATCAACTCCTTTGAGGTCTTTATAGGACCAAGCGAACACATCTTTATACTTCGTGAGAAGTTGTGTTAGCTGTGCTTCCTCCTCAGGCTCTAAATTGTTAGCTATATAGACTGGCTGAGGCTTTTCACCTGGTTCAGCAGGGTCTATTCTTTTTGCATTTTCAAGCCCATCGTAAGATTCTTGGTTGGTTCTCTCTCTGATTGGTGGTGTCATGATGATTTTTCTATCTTGGATAGTAAATTTCCGATAGTGTGCTGGTACATTCATGTTGACCTTTTCTGACTCCCCTTTACCATCACTATCTTCTTCAGTAGTCCATATCTCTCTCAAAGACCGTTTCAGTTGTTGTATTTCTGTTTACGCTCCAGTTTGGTCCACTCTTGGTCTTTTGTTGTTTCTTTTTTTGATTTTTCACATTTTTTGTGATTTTGTTTCGGTTTTAGCTTTTCTTACCTGTTTTATTTCTTCTCGCGTTCTTTCTTTTTGATTTTTTGAGAATTTTCCTGATATTTGATCTTTTACACAATCCTCTGCTTTTACAAGCATCAAATAGTGAGTTTTACCTTTTATCCTGGGCATCAGGTTCTCTCTCGCTTTCTTTCTTGCTCTTTTCCTCCTATAGCGTTCTTGGCGTCTAGGGTGTTCATTAGCAAAATCATAAAACTTGATATTCTCGGCTTCATTTCCACGCTCACTTGAGGTGTCTGAACACTCATTATCTGCATCATCATTTACTTCCAATTGTTCATAGAAGTTGTAAAACTCTTCTTGTTCTGGAGGTTCTACCATCTCTTTTTCTGGTACAACACTTACCATGCAATAGGGCAGCACATCGTAGCCATCCTTATCGCAAAATTTTGTTGTTGGACTATCGGTAATGGTACAGACATCCAATGTTGCCAGTATGTGTTCCCATTATAGAGGTTCCAAGGCATCTTCAGGGAAAGGTTCCGGAATATACTCTTGTCCTCAATTGCTCTTTCTAAGACGCATTCATCTTTTCTTAAGCTTCCACAATGTGAAGCTCTGCACATCCATAGCTCTTTTGGTTGCCCTAACCATGCTGGTAGTTCCGATCCTGCTACTGTAGCCGAATCAAACTCTTCCACTGGTGTTTGGTTTACATCTTTGTAACTATGGTCTTTCAGGTGTATTTTAGTTGTCATCTCACCATGTCTGAGGTATATGTGGTCATAACCCCAATCTTGGACCATCTTCAGTTGTCGCATGAATGGTCGTCCCAAGATTATCTCATAATTGTTCTTTTTGTCGAAATCGACTATTGCAAATGTATGCTCATACTCGATTCCGCACGAAGTGACAATTACTTTTTCTAAGAGTCCTAGAGGCTTCTCCATGAATCCATCTGCCAACTGCAGTTTCATTATGGTAGCCCTCAGAGTTGGTTTTCCCCATTTTTTCCAGATTTCCTTGGTGGCGATAGCAACTCCCACTCCACTGTCAAGAATAGCTTTGGAAACTACTCCTTGGAATTCTACCGGTAGCGTCGTGTTTCCGTCTTCTCCCTCGCAATATTCTCCAACCTTATTCAATGGTACTGGTCTATTGTTTAGGTTAGGTCTGTCCAACTCCCTGATTCCTTCTTGGAGCTTCAAGGTGGGGTCTTTCACTCCAAATTTTTCTAGGCATTTTCCTACTGTGGTCCACATGTTTGGCCTTAACCTTAGGAGTTCTGCTAACGTGATTGTGCATGCCATCGGGGTGGATAACAGGTCAATCAATCCTTGTGAATCCATCACCTTGTTATTAGAAAGTCTTTGAGATGGGATTGCTCTCACTTCCGACTTAGCTTCATGTTCTCCCAGGTAAGAGGGTAAAGTTCTCAAAGAGTTTGGTTGGCTGTGCCCCGAACTAATAGATCCTTGGTCTCCCCCTTGTGAATGTATCTCAAAGTTCATTTGTGATCTTGCCTCAAATTCTTTAATAGGAGGTAAGATCACGTTCTTTTCTTTTCTCGTGCTATTCATGTGGTTACTCATTCTATTAGCCTCGTTGGCCTCTCGGATTTGCTTCCACAGATCATCTAGACCGTTACCGTCCTTTCCCATTTCTGCCAAATTTTTAGGATGGACCCCGTCACTTGCCCCATCGGTGGTATTTGGCACTATAATAGGCTCCCTTTGGACTCATAATCATTAGTGAGTCTTTCCTTTGTTTCTTCATGTTTCTCTAATGTTGGTTGGATAGGGGTTGGAGCTGGTGCATCATGACAATTTGCCAGTTTACCCAACGGGTCTTCCATCAATGATTGAGCCGTCTCGATCATCTTTTTACACATATCCAACCTCTGTTTTTCTATTTCTGCATATGGATAAGTCATCCACCTTTGCTCCTGGGTTTGGTTCTTTTTAAGTCGACGTTCATAAGCTCTTAGAAGCGCATCCAGCTGCTCGTTTACCTTGTCTGCCAGTACAGATCCTCCTAATCCTGCACTTTTGGGATCTGCTATTTCCTTGGGTGCTATGGCTGATGTGGTGTGTGAGCTTAAGCTAGCTAGATCCTCTAACCGCTCCAATCTGTTCTTTATATGTTTCAACTCATCGGATAGGGCTGTTTGCTCTCGTTCTTTCCTGGCTTTCCTACGTGCCTTTCTAGCTTTCCAAGTGCCTCTCTGATTTTTCGTTTCTGAACTTTGGGCATCGGTTTTTGGTTCTTCTACTATGGGTTCGTTCGTCCTTCTTTGGGCTTGTGCTCATGTTACCGCCTGAATAGGTATGATTGTTTCATTTTCCGATCCTCCACTGGAAGGTACTATTTCTAATATGTTCAAGGTGGTTTTTGCTCCTTTCCTCGGGTTTTTAGGGCAATCGGGAATCAAATGAGTAATTCCACATTCTGGGCAATACGCATTGACTCTAATGATTTCATCATGAGGACAGTCTCTCAGCCAATGGTCTCCGCCACACTTGTAACAGGGTCCCTTGGGTTGTTGAGGTGCTCCTTGAGCCCCTCTTTGCTAGTAAGACTGTCTCTGTTCGCCCATGCCTCCATTGGCTATAAACAACAATGTTCGTTCATCTAAGCTATATCTTCCTTCTCCTGCAGCCTGTGCAGCAGTTGGTGGTCCTTGATTCCCTATTATTCTCCATGGTTCTGGTGTCGAGGGTTCTTCCGGTGGATAATAGACAGGGTTTTCCGCATATCCATTGGGATCTTCATAATATGCATGCATAGGCACCAAAGCCTTTTCATATGATTCAGTTGTCGTTGGTGTGTATCTTATACCAACTGGTCGTAAACCTGGTAGGGGTGGTTGTTGCCCCAACACCGGTTGTGGTCTTTCTACACCTACAGGTCCTGGTAAGTTGCCTGCTTGATATTTGGGCATCGGTGGAACTTGAGGGGAAGCTACTAGAGCTTGGGGAGCGTAAGGTCTCTCCCTCACATATCCCTTGTTATAATAACATTCCTCGGTCCCATGGTTTGTCCATTTTTGTTCAATAGCACACCACTTGGGCTGTTTAGCTTGGGTTTGGCGTACAAGTTGATCTTTTTTAGCACTTCATCTACGAGCTGCTCCTGGTTTACCACTATTTCGCCTTTCAGTGCTGTCTTGGAAGACTTTCTCCCACTTTGCTGTGAAGATGAATCGTCATCAAGGTCCTTGAACTCCCCTTCTTTGTAGACCGCACAATTGTCCACAAGGTACAGAGCCTCCTTGGTCAACTCATTCAACGTCGTGCTCCTCTTCATATGTAAGTCTTTCTGGAGATCTGTATTCCTTAGTCCTTGGATGAATATCATCATAAGTCTGGACTGAGTTGGCAGTTCTTCAACATGACAGAACTTAACATATCTTTTTAGTCTTAGGACTGCCTTCCGTACAGATTCTCCTTCTTTTTGTTTGAATTTATGGATTTGTGAGACGGTATTATGAGCTATTCCCCTTTGAGAGAATTCCTCAATAAACTCGTCAAACACCTCTTCCATAGACTCAAAGTCTCTACGCTCCATAGAGTCAAACCAAGTTGCAACATCATCCTCTAGGGTTAGTCCAAACCCTGCAAATTGGGTAGGAAAATCTAACACCTCTTCGGCTCTAATTACACACACAAAGGTTGCTACATGATCTCTTGGGTCTCTGTTTCCTGTGTATTTCTTGTTTACCCATTTTTGCACTTGAGAAGGTCTAATTTTGCGATGGTCTATAAGCCTCATCATTGGATCACCCCGTCCAAGTCGATACACCTCCTCAGGCCTTCTGTAATAGGCTGGTTCCTCTCCCAACGGTGCTCCTAAGCCATAATTTCTAACGGTTCTCGGTGGAGGTGGTTCTTCTCTTCGCACTCGTTCGATGGGTGGTCCTCCTGGCTCTGTCGACCCTTGTGTTTTTGGCTTACTCTCTGCTTGATACCTTCAATAGTGTGGTGGTTCTTGCAAATCCCTGAGCCCTTGTGCGGCTTGATAACCATCTCGGTTTAGGTTTGGTTCCATTGTTGCACTCTGTCGAAGCCATGCCTGCAATGATGGCTGGTTTGCTGGTTGGTCTTGGTTGTTGAATGCTTGTGGTCTGGTGGAATGTGAGGTAGTGTCATACTCATCTGAAAATGGATTTGTTGACTTGCTTGGGGTGTGGGCGGCTCTCGGCATTTCCTCAGGGGCATATGCTGATGCTCCTGGACCTGTTGCTCTTTCTACTTCCTCTGGGAGAATACGCTGGTATTCTCGCCCGTATCTATCAACAAAAACTATGCCCTTCCCCGTAGCAGTTTCATAAGAGAATAAGTAAAGAACCTTGTCTGTGCTTAGTTCATTTACGTATGGTTCTTTGCTGTGAAAGTAAGAGACAATACCCTCACTCTCATGTTTGTATATTCCCACATTCTTGTTATAAGTTGGAATCCTGGTTATTTTCTTATCATACATAAAAATAGCTCCGGGCCGATCAATGTTTGGTGGAGGTTCTTGAGTTTCTAAAACCATTTTTCCTTTTGCCACGTTATCTCCATATCTATTGTAATCTTCAGGGTTGATAACTATTAAATAGTGGTTCCCCTTTTAGTCTCGGAATCTATCTCCATCATCATACACTCGGATTATCTCCAATCTTTGAGATGGACTCTCTTCAATACAAATGCACTTGCGGCCTCGATAGTCAAAATAGACTAGGGCTCCTCTTGAGTTTGTTCCCTCTAAGAAGATCACCGTGAGCCTGGAATCATTCAAAGGATTTTGGGAGGTGCTTCCTCCTCGCATAGGTCCATCATAGGTGAAACCTCCTAGCTGTTGACTACTCATCATGAAGAAAGATTTTTCTGAGGAAGTGTTAGTATCACTACCTTCCTCAATAATCGGTGCTAGTGGATCTAGCCTTGCCTGAGTTACACTCTCTTCGGTGGACACTAAGCTACCTTGGTCACCTGCCACCTTCTGCTCTCTAACAATGTATCTTCATGATCTTAAATTCATCAAACTTATCAATGCAATTTATCACAAATTCAACCACTCACCTGGCAATGGGTCAGTTTCTGCACAACTTCTTGCTTTGTTACTGAATATACCTGTACACAAGAGTTTTAATTTCGGCAATTGAATCAAAGCATTTATTTGCTAGAGGTTATCTTAGTAATGATTGGTATAATTGGAGAGTTAATCTCAACCACTACTATATTTTATACACTGCTAATGTTCTGGATTAGATTTGCTAATCTGAAACAGTACTTCCCTCTGATGTTGGCCAATTTACGCGAAAAAGTCTGAATTCGGTCCTTGCTTCGTCAAATGGGCAAATAAGGTCCAAATTCACTTCTGAAAGAAGTTCTGGAACCCTTAAGCCAAATGGAACCTCACTGTCTAGGCCAGGTCAAATTTTCTCTGCAGTATGCCCCAATAGACATCCTACGCGTAGGATGTCTCCTGCTGTGTTTTGCCTCGATTTTTACACTGTTGTTTCTCTTTGTTGTGCCGAGCTTACAACTGCTTTTACTTTTTGATTTGGACACCTATTAGCTAGTCAATGAGTCAGAAATCTGTTTCAACGGCCTGTTGATGGTATTGATCACTCTAATCAACTCCAAATTGGACCAAAATTGACTAGGAGGCTTGCCTTAAGCTATATAACACCTTACAATGCTCAAAGTCAAAGTCTGGCTTCATTTTCTTGCATTAGACATCCTACGCATAGGATGTCTTTTTCATCAGAATGGATTCAAACTCAAAGCCTAGGCTCCCCTTGAGTTTCTGATCACTTGGGTATACTCAGAATTCAGTTTGGAGTCCCAAATCACTCAGAAGACATCCTACGCGTAGGATGTCTTTTTGGCCTGTTTGACCCAAGATTTGTCCCACATCTTCCCCTTGATGTCAGTATCCCTGTGGTATGCTTAGATTTTGATTTGGATGTCAAAAGTCCCAATCTTCAGCTGTTTTTTCTTTTTCAGTCAAAAGTGCTAAAGTCCACTTTGAACCCAATTTTCTTACCCAAATGAGGTGAAACCCCTTTCAGTCACTCAATATATCATGCAAGACATACTCATGCAGCCAACTTATGGTTTTGGCCTCAAGTTAATGTTTTGGAACTATTTGGGTAGGATGTCTAGCAATTTCAGTCTATCTGGCGTCATCCTGTCAATCTATGGCCAAATTTCCACTTTCTAGTTGAAATTAGGGTAAACCCTATTTTCTGAACACACTGGTCAACTCAAAATCTCAAAATTCCTACCAGATTGGCCTGTAGACATCCTACGCGTAGGATGTCTATTGGCTTAAAATTAAAGTCTTTTATGACAGGAATGCTCTTGATGCTTTGTAGATCTATCAGAAATACTCACGGTAACTTTTGGACTTCAATTAGGCTTTCAACCACACTTTTGCATCTTTTTGCGTCTTTTACAAACTTGTAATGATTCTACCAAGCAAGTGTACATGCATGAAATGCTCTAGATTTGAATCATGATGTCCTACTTACTCTACTCCTACCTATCATGAAGAAATGGTGATAATGGTGTTTTTGGTTGCTTTTTGGCCTCTCCGGACTCTCAAGCTCTCCTCTCACCGCTTCTACCACTCCAACTCCTAATCTAGAACTCGACTACTACCTAAAACTACCTAAGTCTACCTCCTCTACCTAAGTCGAAGGATCTAGGCCAGACACACGCTTCCTAGATTCCCTGTAAGACCTAGAGAGTCCTCCACCCTCTGATCCTATCTAAATGTAAAGCGAGACTTTTGGCAAGCCGAAAATCCCAATCCTCAAGGATTAGTCTCGGTCACCTACCTAAGGTTTTCGTCCCCGGCAGCGGCGCCAATGTTTGACGGGTACGCCGCGACGGACGTCAGCACAGCGAGAACTCACCTAACAAGTAATGTCAGCTAAGGACGAAGCTCAACCCGTAGGCGTGTGGAAGCAAGCATAAGGTGTCAACCTACACTCGACCGACTCCTAACTAATTCCTACAGAGGTCTCTACCAATTGTCTAAGTCACAGCCTTCAAGAGTGCAAAAGAGGAAACTTCCTACAACGCTTGCTAGAGCCGAACACCCATCAAACACTTTCGAAACACCATAGAACTTGAAGGAGACCCTACTAATACCTATAGGCCACTCTCCCTAAGTTTTATGAACCAAAATCACGACCTAAAACACCCGGTGCAGAAACACGTAGATGTCTGGCCGAAATCTGCAGGACTTCGGTTCCGAAATCTGAAGTGCCTAATGTGTAGTTCTACTCAATGTGAATGTGTGGATATGCTGCAATGTGAAATCAGATAACGTATGCTCACCCAAACAACCGATGAAGCTCGTAGAAGGAGCTCCCAAATCCGGACCGTACGCGCGTAATGTTGGTATTGGCGCGTAGCTCTAGTCGGGGGCAACACGCTGCACTTCTCCGCACTTGATTCCGACCACCGTAGCACACGTAGCGTCAAGACGAAGCTCACACTCTCTCTCTAGTACACAGTATGCTTACTCACAGACTTCAAACTTGTTTTAAAATGACAAAAAGTGGTATATATACCTTACAACTTCTCAAACCCTAAAGTTTCAAAATCAACCATCTACTCAATCTAACTATCAAAACTGGGATACAATCTGGAAACTTTTGTAAGTCCCAATATTTACAAGGTGAAATATCGGGTTTTCCTCAATGAATGAATAATTACAAAAATAATAGTCCGCCGAGTAGTTAGATGCCGTGGGGTGTGTCCAGCTTCTAACAGATATCTTGACACCAGCAAGGAAAGTGTTCAGATCATCTTCCTCATGCATAATCTTCAATTCCAGCTCTTTACGCAACAAAGCAATTTTAGCCTCATTGCGGCTTGCATAAAGACCTGCTAGATATTCCCAAGCCTGTTTTGTAGATTTTTCTGAACGAATGTGAGGAATAATGGTGCGCTTCACTGACAATGAAATCAACGCATGAGCTTGTGCATCCTTTACATCCCAACGAGCTTGTTCTGTTGTAGGTAAAACAACTCTAATTGCAGCAATCCTTGCATCAAGACCTCAACATCCTCAACATCGCCTACATCCTCAGAACTAGGACGTACATCAATGCCCTGCACAATATTCCAGACGCCCTTTGACACAAGAACATGTTGCATCATACAAGCGCACATAGGGTAATTGTCCCCATCCAACCTGTCCTCAACAACAAACATCTTGAACACATTTGTATTGTTGTCAGCCATGGTAAATGCTGCACCTGATGTGAAAACTGCCCGAAAAGAGGTGAAATAGAGCGGGAAAAACATGTGCTATATATCAAACCATAGAAGACTGTAAGTCACCTGTTATGCAAAAAATGGCACTAATAGAAATTTTGCACAAAATGACAAAATTGCATGTGCAGACCTGCCTGTAGTGGAAACGGAGGTTGAAATGAGCCCGAATTAAAAATCTGAGCAGACTGAGCTCTACAAGCTCACCTGAAATAATTGTCGACCTGCAAAGGCTCACCAAACCTCATTGAAATTGAAGAAAGTGAGCAAGCATGTGCTGGAGCTATTGACGACTAAGCCCGGGAGGACGCAAACTGCTCTGATACCAATTGTTGGAATTAGGGTTGCAGAGAAATGCACACACCTTGGAGAAGATGAAGAAAGCTCAAGCCACACAAATGAGAGTGTGTCACTTAGTGTGCAACGGAAAGATAGATAGCACTAGACTGATGGGCGTATATACAATGTACGGCGAGGAAAACCTCCTAAAGAGGGAAAAAATGCCCTGGAGCTCCTAGTGTGCTCACACACATCACTACCACATGTATATGGTAACATTGCACGGGGGTAAGATTGTGCCCAATGTAATGGAAATGGCCTATGAACCTAGAGAATAGCGGAATTAAGAGAATTAGAGTGAGCAACATTGAGAGCATAGATGGTGAACTTAATTGGTAGTAGAAACTTAATCATTACACTTAATTAACTAGGCATGAGCAATACCTTTGCAAGAGAGAGAGAGAGAGAGAGAGAGAGAGAGAGAGAGAGAGAGAGAGAGAGAGAGAGAGAGAGATTTTAGAGAATATGACAACAGTTGAGGACCGGATTTATGTGGAGCCGGTCCCCCCTCCAAAAGGCATTTGTATTATAGATTCTCTCATTAAGAGAGACTTGGTACAATACAATCTTTGTGTTCCTTGAGACCTCTTTGGCAGTATGGAGATGGAAGCTTCATACACCAAGCTTTTGCATAATATCAACAATCAATCTTAGCTTGAAAACAATCAAGAACTCGTGAACATCATTAGTCTTTGTGTTCCCTAAATCATTTGAGTACATGAGGATGTATACTTTTATGCATCAACTTGTGCCTAAAGCAACAATTAATCTTCCTTGCAATACAATTAATCTACTTGCATTAAGTAACTAATCTACTTGCAATAAACCATTAGCCTTCTTGCAATAAGCATAACATGCACTTTGTGGAAATCATTAACTATCCCAAGCCTCAATCCCAAGACCTCAAACACCTTCAAAGGTGGAGAGAGCTAGCAGGGAATGAGGGTAGGGAAGAGGAAGAAGAAGTATTCCATAGGAGAAGAAATAATTCCTCACTTATCATCACTCTTATTGCTTAGCATACATAATAGCATAGTAATGAAGATGGAGAATATGGAAAGCTTAAGCATTGAAGCATAGCTCTTGGTTGGATTTGCATTCCATAGCCAAGAGTGTTGGTGTAGGCTCTCAACTTCTCAAGGAGCTTGGAGAAGGAGATGGAGCTCTTGCACCTTGCCTAGCACACAATGAGAGTGTTTGTGAGTGTGTGTGGGTGAGTATACCCCCTAAGCAACCCCCTAGCTTGCTTGGGTTGACCCCCCCCTTGTAGCTCATGCTTGAAGCTCATTGGACCCCTCCAGGCCTAGGCAATCATAAGCAGGAGGCATTACAAGCAGCAAGGGTAGCCTTGAGACAAGTGTCCCCCTTTTCCCTTTGAGAGAGATGACTTGATAAATGAAAAATCAATTAATTAAATCCCCTAAATTATCATTGGACCCCTTGGGTGGCCAACCAATAGGCTTTAGGCACACCATGAGGAGGAACTTGATAAGTGTCCCTTTTGCTTTCTTTGTACCATGCATGCCTTGTGTGAGTGTGTGGGTGTTCTCTCTCATCCCCCCTCATGTAGGGCTCGCCCCCTCCTTGTAGGGATTGAATCTTTGACTTTTTGACACCTCAACCCCTCATGCATAGGCCCAGTTCCCACCACAAGCTTGGCCCTTAAGCACTTTAAGCTTGGGCTGGGTTCTCACCTCAAGTGCAACCCTAACATCTCAAGCATGTCAAGCACCTCAAGCATCTCAATCATTAAGCATCTCAAGCACGTCAATCATCAAGCATGTCAAGCACCTTAGTCATCAAGCATGACAAGCACCTCGAGCTGGGTCGGGTTCCTGCGCCTGAAGCTCAGCCCTAGCTTACTTAAGGTCAAAGGACTTTTACACACATTATTGGAGGTCTTCAATGAAGATAACCCTAAGGTCTTATGCTCCATTGGTTAGCCTTGCTCTTTGATAGAACATCTCTCATTTGGACTCCTTTACCATTGGCCCCGTCTTGAGATAGATCTATAAGCACATGTCTATATCTTAACCCTTGTTTCCGTTTATTCTCCCACATTAAGTGATCAGTTTAATATGAGAAAATCATTTGGGTTGGTTAGATATTAGTTTTTATGACATTACCCCTCTCTTGAAATCATAGTCGTTCTCGACTATGAGGTAGAGATGGTAAAGTTTCACCCGTTAGTCCATTGGTCTTAGCGGGTAGAGGATCCATTTTTACCCTATGACATCATTCCAGAGTGGATGACTAATCCGCTTGGTGCTTGAGAGACATTGTCTGCCGCAAGCATGTCTGCTCTTTTTAGTCCATATCATACTTGCAAAGTAGAGTGACAAGTTCTACTTGGTGTTTGGGAGACGTAGTCACCACAAACATGATCCTAAGTATGCATACTTCTTAAAATTTGTGCACGAAACATAAAAAGAGAGTCTTATAAGACAAAAACATGGATCATTTAAAATGCAGTTATTTTACATTTGCTTACTCTTTTGTGTCATTGTAAGCATCATTAACAAGGTTCATATTATCCTTAAGCTATGTTCTTTGCATGCATTTAGCATCTTTGAACGGATAATTCTTAACTTAAATAAGATACTGCCAGTAATCTTACCATTTCTTAATACCTTGTGTTCCTGTCGAAGGATGAACTTGGGTTGGAGCTTGTTTGCTTCATCCTCGATCTCTAATGGGTCTACATTTATAGCCTCTATTGGTGGCTCTCCTTAATAAGGCTCGAATAGGCTCTCATGAAAAATGATATATATAAGCCAATAGTTGGGCAACTTTAATTGTTTAGTAAGACCCAAAGAAAGATTTCTTTTTCTTTAAAGGATAAGGCTCTTTTATGCCTAATGGCAGGAGCCTCTTTTGCCTAGCTAATAGATGGATATAGCCTGTTTAATCTTCTAAAAAGATTTGTTTTGATCTCGAAGATCTTCCCAGGTACCTTAAGCTACAAGGGACGTTTGGATCTTCCGTCTTGAGCTTCGAAAGGTACTTTTCCCTTAGAAGTATGTTCATATTATTAGTGACATACTGTTGTTAGGGTAAGTACTTCTCCCATTTTGAGCATTGATATACCTCGAATCACAAGCTTTTAGTAGATCAAGGATCATTACTTTTGTGATTTTCCTTTTGGCCATCCGTTGGAATAGTAGGCCAACATAAGAGGTTACTCTAGTTCTGATAGAGACTCTATCAGAAATTAGTGGTCATGGTAGGATTTCTATCCGACACAATTACATGTTGGCAAGCCATGGTCCTTCTATCATACTTCATCTTTTGGTATACCATACATTTTGAAACATACTCTTGTATGCTCTTGTTTCTTGGTAAGACAATACAAGTATTCTTTTATTCCTAAAAGAATAAATTTGAATTCCTCTTTGCCCCGCATATGGGAGGAGCATGGGAAGTGAGGAAGATATAGCCTATTGAGGTATGGAAGATAACCATCCTCTAATGTGAGTGGTTCTTTTTCTTCCATTTGTAAAGGCTATTATTATATCCCTAAAGCCTGGGCTAGAAGCATATTTAACTATCATAAAACATAGTTCATTGTAAGTTGCTATTGATACCCTATCTACCCTTGGCCATCGGGAAAGTGCATCGGCTACATGTTTGTGCTTGCCAGCAATGTGAGCAATGTAAAATTTAAATTGCAGAAAGAAATTTGCCCACCTCATTTGATTGTCGAAGAGCTTGGTTTGTATCATGGATGGAGTCTGCAAGAAGTACTTCCATGTGTCAACGGCATGTAAAACAGCTCGTAGTTCCTTTTGTATATGTCCAACATTCGCTCATTAGATTTGAGTCTTTGAATCTTGTATTCTATGGTATTTCCTTCTTGAAGAAAATTTTTTCTTGAAGGCATGCATCCAGGCATTACATTGGACCTCAAATAGCTTTGAGAGATCCGGTAGTGTAAGCATAAGTTGAGAGATAAGTTTCTCTTTGAACTTTTCAAAAGTATTTTTCTCTCTTTGTAGTCCATGTACACTTAACTTTCTTTTTTGTTAAGTCATGTATTGGACCTTCTATAAGCATGAATTTTTCCTATGAAGCATCTCTAGTATGCACTCATACCTTTAGAGCTTCGCAACTCATGTAGACTCCTTGGATTAGGCCATCTTTTTATTACCTCTACCTTTTGTGGTTCCATACAAATACCACCTTTAGAGATAATGTGACCTAATTATTGAATCTCTTTATAATAAAAAAACCACTTTTCTTTTGGTTAGAGGAAAGCCTAATCTCTCTCAAAACTTACCAGTTCATGCTATTGCCTTTTGAACTCCTCTTGTGGAGCTTATAAAGCTCAATAAGGAGGCTTATTAGGCAGTGAGCTTCGTGGTAAAAGCTCCATTGCATGGTCATTGTCCCCTCATTGTGGAGATAGCTCACGGGGGTATCATCAATAAAAACATTTTGGAATCCATTTAGGAATGTAGAAAATTCTAATTCCTCTTGATTCCCGTCCTTTTTTTAAAATTGTTATTGGTTGAAACATTGAATTCATTTACAGACTTTTCAACAAAAATCATGTATATGAATATATAGATTTTCATTAACTTACGAAAAGCATGCATATTTACATGGTATAGGATGCTACCCGACTCATAAACATGTATGTATATATCTCCTAGCTTAGGAAAAATAAAAGCCTTTTGCTATGAGCATCCTCTTTTGGAGTTTCCAGCATAGAAACTCAAGGCGGATTGTTGCGTGCATTTATTTGGGGACAAGCACGATAGACATGCCCTTGTTGTCCACACTTGTAGCATTTGTTATCCTTACGATAACACTCTAGCTCTGTTGGAGAGAGTCTATTCTTACCTTTGTAGACTCCTTTCTCCTTAGCTTTGTTATCGGTGTTGCTAGAGTTTCCTTTGGAGGAAGTTTGAGCATTATTCCTTCCTCTAGGCTCATTTTGATCCTTCACTTCCATGGGCTTAGAGTTTCTCTTAACCCCTTGTTGGAAATTGATTTGAGAGGCGACCATAGTATGGTGTATGACCGCCGATATGGCATTAGGCCTTTTTAAGTTGATATACTCGGCCATCTCGTCAAAAAGACCCGCACAAAATTGTTGCTTTTGCTCCTCAAAGCCTATCTTTTTGTAGACACTGGACTTGTCCGTAGCACCAAAGGTGCCATCATAGGTAAGAAAAGTGGTGTCCTTTCCTCCCTCCTTGAACTTCTTCAGCTTCTTGGACCTTCTCCATACCGGATAGGACTTGCAATGGCCTTTCCTTTTGGGCTCTTTGAGAGAAGAGCCGCTACCTTCATTGGAATATGAGGAAGGTGATGAAGATGGAGAAGAGGGTGACCTCTTTCTCTCCTTTTCCTTCTTTTGGTACCTCTCTTCTTTTTTGTGATAAGAGGAGGAGGACTTTCCGGCAATATTTCTCTCTTGGGGGGAGTTGGAGATCGTTGAGGCTACCGTCTTCTTGGAGCCACATCTTCAGAAGTATTGAGAGACTCACTTCTTTCTCCTTCTCTTGGGGAAGGCTCTATAGTAGAGACTTCACCTTTCTTCTTGGATGGAGGTAAGCCTGCTAGTAATCGTTTAAGCGCTTCATATGGGTTCTCCTCTTCTCTCACCGTAGAGAGCCCTCTCTTGGAAATCTCTTGAAGAGACTTCTCAGGTGCTCTCTCTTTTGGGGGAGTTTGGAGAATCCCATAACTATGAAGTTGTTGGAAAACTTCACCTTGTAGGGTTGGGTTTCCCATAGCTTGTTGTAGATTAGAAACAAGACACTTGATAAACATGGGAGCATCATCATTAGCACCTTCATGTGCAAAATCAAAGTTATCAATACTCGTTCTAATCTCTTGATTATTGTCAGCCATGTTAACAAAATTTATGTATGTACTTAGTGTATGATTTGGCAATTCAAAACCTTAGTTGCCACTCCTCTTAGCCTTTGAAAATCGGCTCTTAAGTATCTACACCCATGGCTCAAAGTGGTTAATTATAGAGAGTAGAGGAGTAGGTCTAACATAGCAGAGTTGACGAGGGTTAGCTCCTTTCGGACTTCTTATGGCTCAATAATGGTAAAGCTGCAGGCAAGTCTAAAAAGACTCCATTATTAAGTCCAAAGCTCCCGAGGTGTGCACCATATCCCAATTAGTTGGCTCAACAAAACCGATAATAGATCCCAGTTCCACTTACCCTAATATAATTAACAACATCAACCATTTATAGGCTACTTAAGGACCTCTCTTCTTAAGCAAGAAAAGAGAAACCAAATGCTCTGATACCAATGTAATGGAAATGGCCTATAAACTTAGAGAATAGAGGAATTAAGAGAATTAGAGTGAGCAACTTTGAGAGCATAGATGGTGAAATTAATTGGTAGTAGCAACTTAATCATTACACTTAATTAACTAGGCATGAGCAATACCTTTGCAAGAGAGAGAGAGAGAGAGAGAGAGAGAGATTTTAGAGAATATGACAACAGTTGAGGACCGGATTTATGTGGAGCCGATCCCCCCTCCAAAAGGCATTTGTATTATAGATTCTCTCATTAAGAGAGACTTGGTACAATACAATCTTAGTGTTCCTTGAGACCTCTTTGGCAGTATGGAGATGGAAGCTTCATACACCAAGCTTTTGCATAATATCAACAATCAATCTTAGCTTGAAAACAATCAAGAACTCGTGAACATCATTAGTCTTTGTGTTCCCTAAATCATTTGAGTACATGAGGATGTATACTTTTATGCATCAACTTGTGCCTAAAGCAACAATTAATCTTCCTTGCAATACAATTAATCTACTTGCAATAAACCATTAGCCTTCTTGCAATAAGCATCACATGCACTTTGTGGAAATCATTAACAATCCCAAGCCTCAATCCCAAGACCTCAAACACCTTCGAAGGTGGAGAGAGCTAGCAGGGAATGAGGGTAGGGAAGAGGAAGAAGAAGTATTCCATAGGAGAAAGAAATAATTCCTCACTTATCATCACTCTTCTTGCTTAGCATACATAATAGCATAGTAATGAAGATGGAGAATATGGAAAGATTAAGCATTAAAGCATAGCTCTTGGTTGGATTTGCATTCCATAGCCAAGAGTGTTGGTGTAGGCTTTGAACTTCTCAACGAGCTTGGAGAAGGAGATGGAGCTCTTGCACCTTGCCTAGCACACAATGAGAGTGTCTGTGAGTGTGTGTGGGTGAGTATACCCCCTAAGAAACCCCCTAGCTTTCTTGGGTTGACCCCCCCCTTTGTAGCCCATGCTTGAAGCTAATTGGACCCCTCCAGGCCTAGCCAATCATAAGCAGGAGGCATTACAAGCAGCAAGGGTAGCCTTGAGACAAGTGTCCCCCTTTTCCCTTTGAGAGAGATGACTTGATAAATGAAAAATCAATTAATTAAATCCCCTAAATTATCATTGGACCCCTTAGGTGGCCAACCAATAGGCTTTAGGCACACCATGAGGAGGAACTTGATAATTGTCCCTTTTGATTTCTTTGTACCATGCATGCCTTGTGTGAGTGTGTGGGTGTTCTCTCTCATCCCCCCTCATGTAGGGCTCGCCCCCTCCTTGTAGGGATTGAATCTTTGACTTTTTGACACCTCAACCCCTCATGCATAGGCCCAGTTCCCACCACAAGCTTGGCCCTTAAGCACTTTAAGCTTGGGCTGGGTTCTCACCTCAAGTGCAACCTTAACATCTCAAGCATGTCAAGCACCTCAAGCATCTCAATCATTAAGCACCTCAAGCATCTCAAGCACCTCAATCATCACGCACCTCAAGAACGTTAGTCATCAAGCATGACAAGCAGGACAAGCACCTCGAGCTAGGTCGGGTTCCCGCGCCTCAAGCTCGACCCTAGCTTACCTAAGGTCAAAGGACTTTTACACACATTATTGGAGGTCTTCAATGAAGCTAACCCTAAGGTCTTATGCTCCATTGGTTAGCCTTGCTCTTTGATAGACCATCTCTCATTTCGGCTCCTTTACCATTAGCCCCGTCTTGAGATAGGTCTATAAGCACATGTCTATATCTTAACCCTTGTTTCCATTTATTCTCCCACATTAAGTGATCAGTTTAATATGAGAAAATCATTTGGGTTGGTTAGATATTAGTTTTTATGACACCCAATGCTTTGCATCTTCTTCTCTCCTTCTTCTCTCTCACGATATGCATAGCACTCCGCTCTAGGAGGTGCACATGCATGTGATTCCATTCTCTCTTGCTCTCTCCATCCCTTTCGGATTGTGTATAGATACAATCATGTGTTCATGTGCTTCTTTATGTATGTAGATTCATTGATTCTATTGCTTGTAGCATGCTATCCCCTGTATTTGCAGGGAGTTCATGCTCCCCTTTGTAGTAGTTGTATCAGAGCCTATGGCTACGCTCTTGGTGACGTTGCAATCATAGATATGCAAAGTTGATTTCCACATCAAATCAAGCAAGGTGTGCGATCCAAATTTCTACTACATAGATCGCCATACCGCAAATAAGTGTAGGGTCATTTTATTCGGTGATGTTGCCGTTCTTGGCTATCTTAAAGGACATGGATGAAGATAATCAACATATAATATGTAAATAGGAAAAGCTGAATCAATTCAAAATAGTAAAGAGTGGTCTAAATAACCTTCATAAATTAGTTAGTAGGATTCTTGTTATTGATATAAATACCTCATAATACTATTTTTTGTCTGCTTTTATTCACCAGGCACAATCTTCTTTAGATTCTTAAAAAAATTAAATCTTTTGAACTCTTAGCGCATCTCATATGGTGTCCCCTTCCTTCGCTCCTTTCCCAAATCTCTAAAGTCCTCCTCCATTGCCTCTGTCGCCCCGTGGTCTCCCATCCATGCCCCTTCCCCCCATTGCTCCTTGTGTCCGATGCTCTCATCGTCGAGTTGTCGTGTCCTCCCTAGCCACGCATAGCACCTCCTTCCCTGGCCACATGGCAGGACATTGAGATAAAACTTGGGTATTGGGTCACGCATAATCTTTCCCATCCAATTTCACTTTTTTTTCTTCTCAATTTCTTATAATGCTTCCAAGTATTTTTTTGATTCATCAATTTTCAATCTTTTGGATTATATTGTAATGTAACTAGTTCATTGTTACATTTTTTCCAATAATTTAATACTGGATCGTGACAATAAATGTTTTAAAATGATAGTGTCACTTTCTCATTTTCTCTCTCTCACAACTCTCTTATAATTATTGAATCTCTCTCAATAGCCTTATGCAGGCCATAGTGAAGTTTCACCTTGTCTTCATATTACTTTTCCTTTTCCTTTTCCCAAAGTGAGATATCTTGTGAGATACCAATCAATGAAAATATTTGGTACACCTACTTTGTGCATAATAATAAAGAGGCATCCGAAGAGAAGGATTTTCAAGTAATAATAGAAGAAGAAGCTGGGCTTGTAGAAGGAAAAGAAGTAGAGAAAGAAAATTTTCTCTCTTCTCCCTCCTCTTGTTGAAACCAGCCCCAAAGGGGCGCATGTACGAGAAGATAGTGATAGCCGTTTTTCGGCTCTTTGTAATTGCCACAGTGAGTTACCTCACCCTACCAAAATCACCCAAACACTGTGGCTATCCCTACCATTTCACTGTACATAGGCGTGCGTGAGTCACGGGACTTTTCCCATATCTTCTTAAAAAAACCCTCAATTAGCTAGTCATTGGGCTAGTTGAGCCAAAAAAATAAAAAAAATAAAAAATATAAGTATATTATGGCCCATGCGTATGTAAATATTTCTTTGTATATAGGGCCTAAATAAAATATTTTTTCATAATTATTTTGATATTTATTTAAATATTTCTACCTAGGTGTGTGTTATTTATGCTCTGTACATTGCCTCACCATTACCACAATTTTTCTTACCATTTTTCATACTCTTTATTCCATATAGAAATATTTTCATGTAAGCTTCTCTTATATTTGGTGTAACTCCACCCCAACAAAAATCCAAAAAAACTAGTTTTATTTATGTGTATATTTTTTCACTATTGTGATTTTTCCCTTCCTACATCTATTTTGTTTTTTTTTCTAAAAAATTAGAACACCAAAAATATTTATCTTTTTATGGTAGCCTCATAATGAGAGAGATTTCTTTTGACCCCTTTATATTTTTTCCACTTATATTATTTATATTTGACACGTACATATTTTTTAGACCCCTCAATATTTGATTTTCTTAGTTGTACTATTCACTTATCATAATCTCAACAATATCTTCAATTATAGACCTACCAAATAAGGTCGAGGGTAGGTGGCATGCATACATGCACTATGGAGGGCTCACTCTTGGAGGTATTCAAAAGAATCATCCAAAGAAGGACCCCACAAGGACCTTGTGCAGTGGAAAAAAACGGTCGGTTTTGCTGAATTTTTAAAGTTCACTTGCTCTCCGAATTTGAAAAGGTGATACAAACAAAAGTTGTATCTCGTGGGCGGAACTTTTGCCTCAAATTTTTTCATATTTTTTTGAGCTACGAGCTGTGAGCTATGATTTTATTAGTGGACCCCAGTTTTCCCATGCTATGCAGCCACACTCTCTCTTCCACTTTATTATTTTCCTCTTTCACACACACTTCTCCACTCATCATCCCCACCTCTCTTTGTAAATTAATACTAACTCTACTAACACTAACCCACTATGAAAAGTCCTATCACCTCCATTTCTCTCCTCTCTCTTTCCCCACCAACTTCTTGATAATTCCAAGCAAAAGAAATTAGATAAATTGCTGAAAATCTAACCCAACCATGGTTAGAGGAGTAACCCTAGCCTTCAAAAATGCTATAAAAGGAGGGTGTAGCTAGCACAAAAGGGGGAGCCATAAGCAAGAGCATTATGCTATAGCTTGAGAAGCCAAGCTCAACCTCTCTAGAAGGATCTCTTGAGTGGAAGCTCATTGTCTTATGCATGTGCATGTGTTGTAATAGGGGATTAGCAAGGGAACTCTATGCCATTGTAAGAGAGAGAGTGATCATTCAATTGAGAGTAGGAAATCTATCATTTCTCCTACTAGTGTAAGCCCAACAATTGCTAAATCAAGGAGGGTGGATTTGGACTAAGCTTGGATACTTTGTCTCCCTTCCAACGTGAAGTAATGGACAACAATGATGCGTAAATGTCTTGGTGTTTTTTGTTAAGTTCTTGATAGCTTGTCTCTGGTGTTGTCATCAATCTAGCCATAAATCCCACATACTGTAAGGGGGCGACAGGGTGGAGAGGACTCCCCTGGCCTTAAGACAGTGATTGGGGTGGCTTTTCTTATGATGTGTTGTGGTGAAATTTACGCAAGCTATGTTGAACAAATACTAATCTCACTTTGATTTGTCATGACAGATTTGTAAGAAGGTATTAATGCAACAAGCACCCCCTCCCCCTTTCTCTCTCTTTCTTACATGTATATATTTATGTTTGCTTGATCATTAACGATACACTTCAAAGCAGCCCGAGCACCATCTCTCTCTCCCTCTCTCTCTCTCTCTCTCTCTCTCTCTCTCGTGTTTTAGTGTGTGAGAGTGTTCCATTGGTGTTAGGGTTAGTGTAAATTCCTTGCTTGTTTGTGGGTTGCTCTAACGATTCTCCTCTTTTGCATCCTAGTTCGCTCTTAAACTAGGTGGTGCCCCTTGTGTAGTTGGGATTTGGCTGTGGGTTTGTTGTTTTGGTTTGTGTTGTGTTGTGCCCCAGCCCCATTGAGCAGCACGGGAGCCTTGAAGGGTGTCTAGAGGTTGCTCTTCTTGTTGCCCGCCCCGGACCGCCTCAAATTGGTGCCCCCACTGAGGAACGGCTTGTGTATTTTTGTGTAGAATCAACGTTTAGCATAGTCAAGTAGTTTGCATGAATCACGAAAATTTGTATGATCCCTTCATTCCCATTGCAAGGCAAAAGGTACACATAATTGTTAGTACTAAGGTGCAATTTCAACGTGTCATTCGTAGAATTTTAGGTCCTCTTAGGTTGGCCGAGATAAACGCTTCAGTAAATCCTTTTATTTTGCCTCTCATTAGGTACGACCTTAGTTTGGACGTCTATATTTTTGTTTTGTTTTAAGCATTAGGTCATGCATAGACCATGGATAATGGCCCAGGAATAGAGGTTTTCCCCTTCCATTTCACTCCACACATTAGAATAAACATTGCAATTAGTAGGAAAATCCATTTTCAACAACGTATGGTGTTCATGTTTGGTGCCCAAAGAGTAGGAGAAATTCTTGCATCACCAAACCCTGTCATTCTACCTCTCATCAACTACCACACTTCTTTTGATGTACATGTGTTCATTTTATTTTAAAATGAAGTGCAGCCTGGCAAAATAGTGTGTATGTTTGTTTTTTCTTTGTCCAAGTTGTTACAAGAAACAAAAAACGATCATTTGTTCTAACTGGGAATGTGTGTGCAGTGAAAGTTCAATCCTTAGAGATCTAGCTCTATTACCAATTGAGTTGCAGGAGCAAGTAGTAAGGCGTCTCCCTCATAACAAGAGGGTGGTGAAGTTAAGACGGAAGGTCCTACGCGTGGATTCCATTTTCCTCTTGTTGTTGGGCACTAAGGAAGACCGTGCATTCATCCACCTAGTGTGTGCCCTAAGATTGGTAAATAGAGTGAAATTTGGCGTTTGGCGAGTGCATTTCACCATTGAGGAAGACTCTTCAGGAGACTTGCGGCCAGAGTTCATGCTTCATAGACTCACATTTGGTGAATTTTTCCCTCATTTGCATCTTATTAATAGTCTTCCTTTCGCTTTCAACAAAGGAGATAGGGAGCTATTCAGAGCTTGTCTTAATAAAGAGAGCATAGAGAAGATTGCAAATTTGTATAAATTCTCATCCTTCTCTACTTTCTATGACACTTTGTTCATAGAGACATTGTAAATCTCTTTATGCTTTTGAATGATTTAACCATAATCCTAAGGAGTTTTTGTCCAGGAATTTTGTAGCACAAGTGGAGTCTTTAAATCTTGCAAACTTGATTGGACTTGATGAGGATGTTCTTTATGAAATTGTGAGAAGGTTTCCTCACTCCGACTGTGTGGAACTCGAAGGAAAGGAGCTCCTAGTCAATTGCTACTTCCTCACGGCCTTCGACGAGCATGAAGATCTAGTTTTTATACAAACCGCTTGTGCGTTGGGAATTGTAGAACAAGTGCAATTTATCACTTGGGACGTGGTTGCTCTTTTGGATCCAGAAAATGAAGTTCTAGAGATTTCTGTTTATCGCCTTAGCTTTGAAGAATTTCAACCCTTCTTAGAGCTCATCAATAGTCTACCTTTTTGTTTTGATCAAACAAATCGAGACCTCATTGAAGCTTGGATAGCTGAAGAAGAAAACCTAGAGTGGTATTTTCTTACTTCTTCATTTGCAGGCGAGTGGTTCTAAATCTCTATTGTATCCCTTATTGTAACTCGTGTTGTAATCTTTCATAATAATGGAGAGCCAACGCCAAATGTCTGGATATCCTCTTTTCTTTGGAGAGCCTGGAGAGGATGCAGAATTATTTTTAGCAAATTTCAAGATGTCTTGCTGTATCAAGAGGATAGTAACCGATCAAGAACGTGCAGAAATGTTTGAGGTGGTCCTTAGGAAAGATGCTAGTACTTGGTTTGACTCTTTGCCTGAGGAAGTTAAGGGGAATTACACAGAAGTTTTGAATCGTTTTAAGAGATACTTCTTTGATCCCCAAAACACTCAAAAACTATGGCAAGACATTGTTTCTCATAAGCAAAAAGACTTAGATGACTACTACTTGTACAAGCAAGAGTTTCTACCTCTTTGGGCTCTATGGATACGAAATGTTGCTAACCCTGGTGATGGTGCAGAATTTTTAAAGAAGGAGAGGTTCATAGCCGGACTCTTTCCTGACCTTAAGGTAAAAGTTGAGGCGGGTGCACCTGCTACTTTTGATGCAGCGGAAACTAGGGCTGCTGAGAAGTATAGGAAACTCAAGTGCTTAAGGGGAGAGGTTCCAATAGAAGTTCTTAGACCCAAAGGTAAGTCGCAAGCATCAACATCTAGGGAGCTTCCTGAGGTAAGGGCTGAAGTGATTGAGAAGTTAAATGAATCTTTAAGCAGCTTGTCAATTCACCTTGCACAATCTGTAGGTCCAAAGGGACAAGCAAAGAAGTCAGAAGAGAGAGAGCCACGAACTAGGAGAGTCTTGCAATGTTGGAATTGCGGAGAGTCTGGACATGGGATGTATAATTGTCCTTGGCCCCGTGGAGAGCCAGGGAGACCTAACTTGAATTACCCAGTGATGAATGCAGGAGAAGGAGCTGGTCAACAACCAAGGCTTCTACAAAGGCCAAATGGACCAAGACCACCTCCACAAGGGGTAGAAGGAGTTCCACCTTTGCCAGATCCAAATGTGCATGTGGTAGAGGTGACAAATTCAAATGAGGTTGACATGGAAGACAATGGCATTAAGCGTGGCCGAGGGAAAGGTAAAGAGAAAGAAGGAGTCACATCACAGAGCGACCATGGACAAGGAAAAAAGGCAAAGGAGACCAAGGAAACCAAGAGGACTCGACGTCGTATCAACCTCCAAGACTTCCCTCTTGGACATGGTATGGCTCCGTACAACTTGTTGGAAGACATGAGAGGTAAGGGTCTTGATATTTCATGGCCTCAATTTCTTGCATTATGTCCACAAGTAAGGAGGGATTTAACAAAGGCAGTTAGCACTAGGAGAAAGGTAAAAGAGAGTTTTCCTGTTGTAAAAATTGCACATGCTGAAATGAACGAGGATATTACACCTGTGCTAGATTGTTACATAAAAGGAAGATTGGTTAGGAAAGGTCTAGTGGATGGGGGTGCACAAATTTGCATCATGAGAGAAGGGCTCATGCAAAGACTAGGCATGCACATCCATGAGACACCTGAAATCAAAGTGAAAATGGCAAACAATAGCAAGGCTAGGTGCGTAGGCATTTGTAAAAATGTTTTTGTGGAGGCCTTTGGCATTAAGAAGGCAGTGGATTTTTATGTTATGTCGACCAAGGGAAGTGGTTATCCATTTATCCTAGGAAGACCATGGCTAATGAAAATGCGAGCTTTGCAGGATTGGGAGAGTGGGAAATTAATTTGCAGGAATGACAATCACAAGAAGGTTGTCTTTGACATGAAGGAGCAACGCCAAGAGGAGCTCCATGAAGAATCATCTCGAAGTGAGACGGAAGAAGATTGGACTGAAAACACTTCAGAAGAAGAAAGTAGTGGCAACATTACTAAAGAGGAGTCCTCCATTGAAGTCATGGGGGTAAGGTTTAAGCCAAACAACCAGGAGACCTCTTCTCGAGGTTTGGAAGAGGTAGGTTCCCAAGAGTAACCAAAAGGTGGAAGATGAAGGAATGTTAGAAGGTATGTTGTCTACAACACTTACAAAGAATGAAAGAGAGGAGTTCAAATGTGTGCTAAGGAAATTTCCGAAGCTTTTTGCTAAAGACTACACCGATGTGCGTGGAGTAGATGTTGTTCAACACAAAATTGAGTTGAAGCCAGAGGCCACACCTAAGGCTCAAAAGCTACGAAGGCTAGGAGTCATTAAGGAGAAGGCTCTACTCAAGGAGGTAAGAAAGCTTCTAGCAGCAGGTTTCATTTATCCAGTGGAGAATTCAGAGTGGGTCTCTCCCGTTGTTGTCACTCCTAAGAAAAACAGCAAGTGGAGGGTGTGTGTGGATTATCGTCCACTTAATGAGGCAACAAAAAGAGATCACTTTCCCCTCCCATTTTAGGATGAGATACTAAATGAAGTAGCTGGTCATGAGAAGTACACTGTGTGTGATGGCTACTTGGGTTACTTTCAAATAGGTATCGCATTGGAGGATCAATTGAAAACACCTTTATCACTCCTTGGGGTTGTTATGCTTTTAGAGTCATGCCATTTGGCCTGACAAATGCTCCTGCAACTTTCCAACGCTTCATGAACATGGTGTTTCAAGCATTCTTTGGAAAGTCCATTAGGGTTTTTATTGATGATTTTTGCATTTATAGCTCAAAATCATTGCATCTACAAAGGGTAGAAGAAGGTTTAAAGAAGCTCTATGACATGGGAGGTCAACTCAACCCCGACAAGTGTCACATAGCTGAGGATGAAGTGATCTTGCTTGGTCACAAGGTTTCCTATAAAGGCATTGAGGTGGATCCTTCAAAGGCAAAGGCTCTTATTGAGCTCCCCTCACCCAAGAATCTCAAAGAGGTCATATCATTCATTCAAAAAGTGAAGTATATGTCACGCTTTATTCACTTAGCTTCGGAGTTGCTTCATCCTTTGCAAAAGTTGACACAACAAGTAGAATTTGCATGGTCTGATGAGATTGAAGAGTATTTTTGTAACATTAAAGTCATTTTGTCAGAGCTACCAACACTCATGCCTCCTTGTTGGGAGTACACATTCTTTGTTAGCTCTAGTGTTGGAAGGGAAACAATTGGTGCTGTGTTGCTACAACAAGATCCCCACAGTACAAGGATGCGACCCATCTACTTTGCTAGTAGGGTCATGAATGCTTTGGAGAGAGACTACACAGAAGCAGAACTCATGATGCTTTCTCTCATGTTTGCGGTGAGAAAGTTTAGATCCTACCTGCTACCAAAACCTTTTGTAATTCTCACTGCAGAGAATTTGTTCCCTTGGGTGTCATCTCAAATGAATCTTAGTACTAGGATCTCAAAGTGGATTATGGAGTTGCAAGAGTTTCAATACTCTTTCAAGGTAGAAGATAGTGTGCGTGCACAATTGGCAGGGATTCTCACTTATAGGGTGCATGAAAAGGAGATTAAGGTGCCTGAAGTAAAGACCCTACCATTACCACCAGCAAAAAGTATTCCTAATGCTTTTACCTTGTTCTTTGATGGAGCTTTTCGTCGAGCCACAGGAAAAGCAGGGGGGGGGGCTAGTGTTGCTCAACCCAAGTGGAGAGGTGGTCATGAAAGAGAAGTTCAATCTACCAAGTTCAGCTAGCAACAATGAAGCAGAATACGACACACTAATTCATGGTTTGAAGATGTGCATTGGCCATGGGATACAACGCCTCATGGTAAAGGGAGATGCACTTCTCATTGTTAAACAGATTTTAGGCATTTGGGCATGCAAGAATGAAAGCTTACGGACAAAAGTTCATGCCATTCGTAGATTGTTTAATCAATTTGAAGAAGTGCAACTATATCATATTCCCAGGAAACAAAATGAAGATGCCGATTTACTTGCACAGCATGTAGTTACATGCGTTGAGAAAGAAGTGCAGGTCATCATGGTGGCAGCAATTGTCAAGCAACCGAGATACCAGGGATTGGAGTCATTGACTCCCATTATTAGCTACATTTTGGAGGGCGAGTTTCCACAAGACTTCACGAAGGCTCAGAAGAGGAGACTCATGAAGAAGGCAAGCGCATATCTCTTCCTAGAAGGCTCCCTCTATCAAAGAGGGAAGGATCAAGTGTGCAGAAGAGTACCAACTATCGCGGAGATTCGAGCCATTCTAAAAGGTTTGCATGAAGAAGTATGTGGTGGTCATTTTTCCCAAGAATTAACTGTGAAGAAGATTTTTCTTGCGGGGTATGTTTGGCCAAGTCTGCATGTGGATGTCCAACATTGGTGTAAAAGTTGTCACAATTGTCAGGTAAATGGGAATAGAAGATTGGTTTATGGTCCAAGGCAAATCGTGCTTGCAAATGGACCGTTTGAAAAGTGGGGCATTGATGCTATGGGTCCTCTGCCTAGGACAAAAAATGGTAAACTCTACATTCTAGTGGTTGTAGACTATATGACTAGGTGGGTGGAAGCACAAAGTGTGGCAAAGGTAAATGAGAAGACAGTGAGAAAATTCGTCTACACTCACATTTGTTGTAAATTTGGCACACCTTTGGAGATTGTTTCTGATAATGGTCCAGGGTTTAGAAAGGGATTGCTCACAGAAGTCTGTGAAGAACTTCACATTCTACATCGTCACAGTACACCCTACTATCCCCAATCAAATGGTTTGGTAGAAAAAGCTAATGGTGTCATTGCACGCATCATTAGAAAGATGGTGAAAAACAAGACAAAGTTGTGGGATGACTTCTTGGATGGTGCCTTGTGGGCGTATCGAACCACATATAGGGAAGCCACGGAGTTCACACCATTTCACTTGGTCTATGGTCAAGAGGCTTTACAGCCAATTGAGCTAAACATTCCAACAATTCGACTTCATGGCAAATCAGCACAAGATGATCAAGAAGCATAGATGGATCGACTTCTTACCTTAGCTGAGCTTGAGTGGAAAAGAGAAGCAGCATACGAGTGCTATAAGAGGAAAGCCACACAGACAAAGGAGAAGCTTGACAAGAAACTGAAGGACAAAGGCATCAATGAAGGAGATCTTGTGCTAAGGTATGACAATCGACTTGATAATCATTTTGATGCCAAATTTCAAACAAGATGGCAAGGTCCATACATAGTCAAGAAGGCTTTCAATTCAAGTTACTATCAACTTATGGACTTGAATGGTAAAGAGCACTCCAGGAAAGTAAACGGGTATCGCTTGAAGCCCTATTTGAGTCGCCTTCTACCAAAGGATCTACCAAAGATCTGTCAAAAGGCCACTGTCTCATGTAAGTATTGTTACATGAAGCATGAGTGTAACTCTAGCCAAAATTCTGAGGGGCCAAACAATAAAAATCTCGTCAAGGACTCTGAAGCACTCTCTTTGGAAAAGATGCTCTATGATGGTACATGAATATACCATCATCCAGGGGGAGGGCTAATGATAGCCGTTTTTCGGCTCTTTGTAATTGCCACAGTGAGTTACCTCACCCTACCAAAATCACCCAAACACTGTGGCTATCCCTACCATTTCACTGTACATAGGCGTGCGTGAGTCACGGGACTTTTCCCATATCTTCTTAAAAAAAACCCTCAATTAGCTAGTCATTGGGCTAGTTGAGCCAAAAAAATAAAAAAAATAAAAAATATAAGTATATTATGGCCCATGCGTATGTAAATATTTCTTTGTATATAGGGCCTAAATAAAATATTTTTTCATAATTATTTTGATATTTATTTAAATATTTCTACCTAGGTGTGTGTTATTTATGCTCTATACATTGCCTCACCATTACCACAATTTTTCTTACCATTTTTCATACTCTTTATTCCATATAGAAATATTTTCATGTAAGCTTCTCTTATATTTAGTGTAACTCCACCCCAACAAAAATCCAAAAAAACTAGTTTTATTTATGTGTATATTTTTTCACTATTGTGATTTTTCCCTTCCTACATCTATTTTGTTTTTTTTTCTAAAAAATTAGAACACCAAAAATATTTATCTTTTTATGGTAGCCTCATAATGAGAGAGATTTCTTTTGACCCCTTTATATTTTTTCCACTTATATTATTTATATTTGACACGTACATATTTTTTAGACCCCTCAATATTTGATTTTCTTAGTTGTACTATTCACTTATCATAATCTCAACAATATCTTCAATTATAGATCTACCAAATAAGGTCAAGGGTAGGTGGCATGCATACATGCACTATGGAGGGCTCACTCTTGGAGGTATTCAAAAGAATCATCCAAAGAAGGACCCCACAAGGACCTTGTGCAGTGAAAAAAACGGTCGGTTTTGCTGAATTTTTAAAGTTCACTTGCTCTCCGAATTTGAAAAGGTGATACAAGCAAAAGTTGTATCTCGTGGGCGGAACTTTTGCCTCAAATTTTTTCATATTTTTTTGAGCTACGAGCTGTGAGCTATGATTTTATTAGTGGACCCCAGTTTTCCCATGCTATGCAGCCACACTCTCTCTTCCACTTTATCATTTTCCTCTTTCACACACACTTCTCCACTCATCATCCCCACCTCTCTCACCACTCCTCTCTGCACCCTACTCACCTTCTCCTCAACCTTGAAGAATAAGAGAAACCATGGTGAACTCATACCTCCCACACACAATTCCATTCCAAAATTGACCACCTAGTCTCATTTTTCCTCCTCCAATTTACCCATATCTATAAAAAAAACCACAAAATTCAGCCTCTTCTCTTAAAAGACAGCATCATGGTGGTTGATTACTCAGCTTCAATTACCTTGTCTCTCAAGGAAGGTCAAGAGTGAAGAAAAAATGTACTGTCAAAGCTAGTGGACCGTCAACAAGCATCAAAATTGGCCCTACTCAAGACACTTGGAGCATCAACCTTGTAAGAAATCCACCTTTTCTTACCTCTTAAGAGTTTTTCTTCCTTATTTGTATCCTACATGGATACTCCCATTGTAAATATCCAATTCCATTTGTAAATTAATACTAACTCTACTAACACTAACCCACTATGAAAAGTCCTATCACCTCCATTTCTCTCCTCTCTCTTTCCCCACCAACTTCTTGATAATTCCAAGCAAAATAAATTAGATAAATTGCTGAAAATCTAACCCAACCATGGTTAGAGGAGTAACCCTAGCCTTCAAAAATGCTATAAAAGGAGGGTGTAGCTAGCACAAAAGGGGGAGCCATAAGCAAGAGCACTATGCTATAGCTTGAGAAGCCAAGCTCAACCTCTCTAGAAGGAGCTCTTGAGTGGAAGCTCATTGTCTTATGCATGTGCATGTGTTGTAATAGGGGATTAGCAAGAGAACTCTATGCCATTGTAAGAGAGAGAGTGATCATTCAATTGAGAGTAGTAAATCTATCATTTCTCCTACTAGTGTAAGCCTAACAATTGCTAAATCAAGGAGGGTGGATTTGGACTAAGCTTGGATACTTTGTCTCCCTTCCAACGTGAAGTAATGGACAACAATGATGCGTAAGTGTCTTGGTGTTTTTTGTTAAGTTCTTGATAGCTTTTCTCTGGTGTTGTCATCAATCTAGCCATAAATCCCACATACTGTAAGAGGGCGACAGGGTGGAGAGGACTCCCCTGGCCTTAAGACAGTGATTGGGGTGGCTTTTCTTGTGATGTGTTGTGGTGAAATTTATGCAAGCTATGTTGAACAAATACTAATCTCACTTTGATTTGTCATGACAGATTTGTAAGAAGGTATTAATGCAACAAGCACCCCCTCCCCCTTTCTCTCTCTTTCTTACATGTATATATTTATGTTTGCTTGATCATTAACGATACACTTCAAAGCAGCCCGAGCACCATCTCTCTCTCCCTCTCTCTCTCTCTCTCGTGTTTTAGTGTGTGAGAGTGTTCCATTGGTGTTAGGGTTAGTGTAAATTCCTTGCTTGTTTGTGGGTTGCTCTAACGATTCTCCTCTTTTGCGTCCTAGTTCGCTCTTAAACTAGGTGGTGCCCCTTGTGTAGTTGGGATTTGGCTGTGGGTTTGTTGTTTTGGTTTGTGTTGTGTTGTGCCCCAGCCCCATTGAGCAGCACGGGAGCCTTGAAGGGTGTCTAGAGGTTGCTCTTCTTGTTGCCCGCCCCGGACCGCCTCAATAGGAAGAAGAGATTTTTTAGCACCTAAAAAACAATCCCAAGAGAATTTTTATTGAAAGATGGAGAGGGAATAAATTTTTTCTCTCAAAACTCACAATTGTGAGTGATTGAATTAAAATGTCACCAAGATATATACAAACCAACCTCAAGCTCATGCCGAGCCTTGAGGCAAGAGTTTTTAACAGTGCAAGAACAATCCCAAGAAACCTCATAGATGCTATTAAACAAACCTTAAAGCCAAATCTTGTCACTCCAGAGGAACTAGGATTACCGGCCTTCTTACCGATCGTGGACACTATCCCATGAGATCATTCAATAAAAATAATATAGAGTAAAAGTACCAAAAATCAATGGTAGCATGTAGGCTCGATTTTTGTCAGATGCAAATGCAACAACCGATATACGATAGTCCCAACTAGACACATGGGAAGTCCTTGACTGCCACCGTGTGCTGCGGCTATCTTCATTGGTGTTGCGGGCATCAACAACATCAGACAGGTGATGTTGCAGCATACAGGATGTCCATCAACTGTATAAAACCACCCACTATGCTCCACCGACTAGTAACCAGGCACTGTCACCCAGCACATGGCTCCGCCCAATGAAAGTGTCAACAATTACCAAGCTACATGAATTTGCCTTAGGTGAGAACAAACTAGACTTTATCTCTTGCATGGTGTAACATAACATGGCTATAACATTGATTGTAGAGAAATTAAAGTAACAATAGTGAGCATTTCCTTAAGAGAATTCTTAAAGAGCATAAGGAGAGTACTTGATTAAAGGTAGCAAAATGAATACTTGCAAAAGAGACAGAGAATTTGAGAAATTGACAATAGTTGAGGACCAGATTTACTTGGAGTCGTCCCCCCTCCAAAAGGCTTTTGTATTATAGACTCTCTCATGAAGAGAGACTTGGTACAATACATACTTTGTGTTCCTTGAGACCTTGTTGATGCCATGAATATGGCAAGCTTCATGCATCAATATTATGCCCGTAAACTAACTTGCAAAATCATTAACTTGTCCCAGCCTCAATCCCAAGACCTCAAACACCTTCAAAGGTGGAGAGAGCTAGCAAGGAGTGAGAAAAGGGAAGAGGAGTAAGAAGTAGCATACGAGAAAGAAGTACTTTCCTCACCATAGATTACTCTTGGAGCTTAGCGTAGCATAGTAATATAGATGGTAGAGAAGATGAGCATGCCATTGAAGCTTGACTCTTGGTTGGATTTTCATTCCATAGCCAAGAGGTGTTGGAGTAGGCTCTCTACTTCTCAAGCTTGGAGAAGGAGATGGAGGTTCTTGCTCAACACATGAGAGGATGTGTGAGTGTGAGTGTGAGAGTGGAAAAAAAGGAGGTCTCCTCCTTGCCTACATCATCTCTCTCTCTCTTTACTCTAGATTGATTCCTATTGGCCCTTGTCAAGCTTTGATAATCACAAGTTACGGTCATTTCAAGCAATAGGGGTAGCATTTGGACAACTGTCCTTCTTTCCCCCTTTGATATATATATATATATATATATATATATATATAAATCTCATTGGACCTCCCTAAAGGCCATCCAATAGGATCTAGGCACACCATGAGGGCAACATGGGTAGGGGCTTGCCATGTGTCATTAATGCCTCTTGATTCTTTGGCTTGCCTTGAGTGTGTGTGTGTGTGTGTGTGTGTGTGTGTGTGTGTGTGTGTGTGTGTGTGTGTGTGTGTGTGTGTGTGTGTGTTCTCTCTCGTGCTCTTACCTTTAGGGCTTGCCTCCTCCTTTGTAGGACACATCTTTGACTTGAACACCTCAAGCACCTTGGTCATCAAGCATGACAAGCACCTCAAGCACCTTGGTCATCAAGCATGACAAGCACCTCAAGCACCTTGGTCATAAAGCATGATAAGCAGCTTAGTCATTAAGCACGAAAAGCACCTCAAGCATCTTAGTCAACTCAAGCACGATAAGCACCTCAAGCACCTTAGTCATCTCAAGCATGACAAGCACCTCAAGCACACGCTGGTGCAGCCAAAGTCGGTCCAAGCTAGAAAATGGTCTATGCCAAGCAAAGGCTGCTGGTAGGTGCAATGCAGAAGGCTAGGGCAGGTACCAAGGTCCTGGGCGGCCAAAGGGTAGCAGAAGCACATGCTCGTGCAGTCAAAGTCGGTCCGAGCTAGAAAGTGGTCTATGCCAAGCAAAGGCTGCAGGCAGGTGTAGTGCAGAAGGCTAGGATAGATACCAAGGTCCTGGGCAGGCAAAGGGTAGAGGAAGTGTATGCTCAGTGCGGTTTTTTAGGCCAAAAGAGCTAGGGGATGGCCCAGATGGGATGAAAAATGAAGGTGCCCAAAGTGACGGGTCAGTGCCCTAGAATGTAGTGTTCAATGTGCTCTAAATGCCGGTTCGGATGGCTCATCAAACGGAGCCCCGATGCTCAAGACATCGCAGTGCAAAGATAAAAGGTGTAGCATATCCTTGACGAATAGGGTAGGCGGGGACAGGTGGCCCATGCAGGTGTTAGTGGTTAGATGCATAGAGCTCAAATTATGGAGCGTGTCTATCTTCTCGGATTGCAAATCGAAGCTCTGGTTAGCCAGTTATGGTCAATTGAAATTTTCTCGGGGGCCAGGTCTGAGCCCACTTGCCCGCACTTGAGGGTGCACCATCTGGCAGTTTTTTGACCTCGCCAAGGTCCTCGGTGATAGTATGCATCATGTGGGGCTATCACAAATCAAAAGCTCGTCAATCGGGTTCACGGTCAGCAAGTTACGACCCGAGACCGACACGGTGAGAATCTGGCACGGCTTTGTGACATGTCCACTGGGTAAGGGAGCAACAAATCGCAGGGCATCCAATGCCAGCAAAAAAAGAGTTTTTTTTAGTTAAATTGGGAGATTTTAAGAAGCTTTAAAATCTCCAAGGGGCAAACCCCCACAGGCCGCCACGTGGTCAACATAAACCCCATATGTAAGGGAGAAGTGTGGATCGACGGGCTTTATAGCTTGGGCCATGAGCCCAAGTAGGTACAAAAAGGGAGAGAGGGGATCTTGGAGTCCCCCCACTGGTTATGGTGTACGTCGATTGGCGCTGCTGTGGCTCTGCGTCCTGGCGCACGAGGCTGTTTTGTAGAGCAAGGACAGCGCCAGTGGCGCGTGCGCCCATAATGGGGTGGTGTTGTCGGCAGTTAGCACAATCAACTGATGACATGGCAGCGCTCGGCGGGGCCAATTCATGTGCCCACTTTTTGAAGGAGGGGGGGACCCCCATTAGCGACGTCGCTAATGTCAAGGGGGGTGTCGCGCGAGTGAGAGGCAGCTAGAGCATAGGGGAGGGGTTCCCGCGGCAGTGGACAGTGAGCCAATGTGAGAAAGAGAGAGAAGGCCATTCCAAGGCCGGCCAAGCAAGGGTGAGTAAAGGCAAAGGTAAGGAGGGGAACTGGGATCGAAAGGGAGCAAATGAGGAGAGAGAAATAGAGAGAGAAGGCTATGGGTCAAGAGAAGGGTCGGACAAAGGTGATCATAGGAAAATCAAGGAGCAGTGCAAAGTTTGGGTAGCCGGTAAAAAAATAAAGAAGAAATAAAGAATAAAAAATCATAGGGGGCAATAGAAACATCGCTAATGCCCCCCCCCCCCCCCCAGTGCAAGGAGAGCAAGAGAAAGCAGAGAGAAGTAAAGCGGCTACCCGTTCCAAGAGATGCCAAATCAGGGTGCCAGATGGACCAGTTGAAGTATAGTTCCAAAGTTGAAAGCCCCCCCTATAAAAGTAAAATTTTAATCAAATTAGTGGTATTTTTGTGCCGTTTGAAGCCTGCAAAGTGGATTTCTCCGACAAGTTAACCCCTTTGTAAATTTTTCTTGGAAATGGCCATGGTGATGGTAGTGCAAGCCTTTGTACATGCCTTTTGAAGTGAAATCAAGCCACTGTTGCCCCATCTTGTTGTTGTTTGCCCTTCCCCCCTTCTCTTTCTCATGCTTTCATGTTTCCCTTTAGTGCCGCCTCTGTGGATGTGTGTGCCCCCCCCGGACCGATGGTGTTTTGTGTGAGAGAGTGAGATTGAGCGACTGTGTGTATAAGGGTGGAGACAAACCGTGGTAGTAGGTGTGTGTTGTGTGGTGGATTTGTGGAGTGTGTGAGCAGTGGAAATTGAGCAGGCATTGGTCTACTAGTGAAAGGTGTGTTTTGAAGGTGTTTTTTGAGAGGATAGGGGTGATGTGGATACCCTGAGCTATAGAGAGGCCCTTGTGTTTGTGTCGGGCGTGTTTCCCCATTCCCCCTCTCCAACGCCTATCTTGCCTAAGGTCTATAAGTACCTAAAGATCCTAGGTCAAAGGACTATTAACACTAACCTTTGGAGGTCTTTAATGAAGCTAGCCCTAAGGTCTATAAGCTCCATTACCTGCACATTTCTCTTTGGTAGACGATCTCCCTTTTGGACCCTTAATGAGATGTAGCCTTCTGTCCTTTTGGTCCCGTGCTGAGATAGATCTAAAAGCACACTTCTATATTCTAACTCTTGTTCCCATTCATTTTCCCATATTAAGTGATCAGTTTGATATGAGAAAATCATTTGGGATAGGCTGATATTAGATTTTATGACATTACGTCTCTCTTGAAACCATAGTCATCCTCGACTATGAGGTTGAGAAGATAAAAACTTAGTCAGTAGTCCAAATTTCTTAGCGGATAGAGGATCCCTTTTTACCCTATGACATCATCCCAGAATGGATGACTAGTCCATTTGGTGCTTGGGATACTTAGCTGTCGCAAGCATGTTTGCCCTTTAGTCCAAATCATACTTCCAAAGTAGAGTGACAAGTTCTACTTGGTGTTTGGGAGACGTCGTCTCATCACAAACACAATTCTAAGCATGCATACTACTTAAATATGTGCATAATAGAAAGAGAACTAGTCTTATAAGACAAAAAAATTGTTCATTTAAAAACATTTACATTTGCTTACTCTAGTGTAGCATTGTAAGCCTTGACAAGGTTCATACTATCCTTAAGCTGTGTTACTTGCATCCATCTAGCATCTTCAAGAGGATAATTTCTGAATTTAATAAGATGTCATCGGATAATCTTACCATGTCTTAGTACCTTGTCTTCATATCAAAGGATGGAATAGGGTTGAAGCACCTCTTCTTGATCTTTGATCTCGGGCGGGCCCTCAATTATTGGTTCTCTTATTAGATTTCCTTTCCAAGGCTTAAGTAAGCTCACATGAAAAGCATTGTGTATGAGCCAATCATAGGACATCTCGTTGATTGGTTCTAAGATTTGAAAAGGATCATAGTATCTTTTTTCTAGCTTAGCATAATACTTTTGGTGGCCTGTAGGAATTTTGACCGTAGTTTTTCTCAATCGAGCCTTGGGAAACTTAAGTAGGACCCAATCATTTTCCTGGACCTTTTGTGCTTGTTAGTAGTAGCTTTTTGCCTTTATTGTGAGTGGACATAGCCTCCTTAATCTTTTGAAAAGATTCTTGTAGGTATTGGCTATACTCATCAGTAGCAAAGATCTTCCCATGTACCTTAAGTAGCAAGGGACTTTTAGGTCTTTTCGCAATGATCTCAAAAGATGCCTTCCGTGTAGTAATATGGATAGTGTTATTGTATGCATACTCTACAAGGGGTAGGTACTTCTCCCATTGTGAGCATTGATCTACTTCCGTAACATAGGTCTTGAATAGATCTAGAATATGGATAGTGTTATTGTATGCATACTCTACAAGGGGTAGGTACTTCTCCCATTGCGAGCATTGATCTACTTCCGTAACATAGGTCTTGAATAGATCTAGAATTGCAAGGTTAGCTATTTCACTTTGGCCATCCGATTGTGGGTGATAGGCCGAGGAGAAATTTAGCCTTGTACCTAGATTTTCAAAGAGACTCTTCCAAAAATTACTGGTCATTCGAGGATCTCTATCCACTACTATTGATGTTGGCAAGTCATGGTGTTTTGAAAATCTGGGATATGAAGAGAGTTGCCATTTTATGTGCCTTAATAGTCTTTTTGAAGGTATAAAATGTGCTGGTTTGCTAAACCTGTCAACTATTGTACATATTCTCGTATTCCCATGGATAGACTTGGGTAATCCAAAGATAAAATCCATGGATATACTCTCCCATGGTGAATTAGGAATTCGCAATGGTTGGAGTAATCAAGGTTGCTTCCCTGTATCATACTTTGTCTTTTGGCATACCACGCATTTTGAAACATACTCGTGTATGTCTACTTTCATGGTAGGTCAATAGAAATACGTCTCTACTCCTCAAAGAGTAGGTTGAATCCCTCTATGCCCCACATAGGGAGGAGCATGGGATTCATACATTACTTTCTCATGAAGGGAGTTAGTAACACATAGCCTATTGCCAAGGAGAAGATAAGCATCCGGCAAGGTGAACAGTTCTTCTTTCTTCCCTAAGGCAAGGACTAAAATTATATCCTTGAAATTAGGATTAGTAGCATACTCATCTTTCATAGAAGATAGATCATTGTGAGTTTGTATAGACACTGCATTTACTCTTGGTTGTTGTGATAGTGTATGGTCTACTTGATTGTGCTTGTCAGAAATATGAAAATTAAATTGCGAAGGAAAATTTACCCACCTCATTTGTTTGTTAGAAAGCTTGGTTTGCATCATGAAGTACTTAAGTCTTTGGCGATCCATTTGTAGGATGAATGGAGTCCCCAAAAGATAATGCTTCTATGTCTCAAGGGAATGTAGAAGCACTAGTAGATCCTTTTTGTATATACCCAATACTCGCTCATCAGAGTTAAGTCTTTGACTCTTGTATGCTATGCCATGCCCTTCTTGAAGCAAGATTGATCCAAGGTAGTATCCAGAAGCATCACATTGGACCTCAAATGGTTGTTCGCGGGTCGCCGCGACGGACGTCCATAGCATAGCTCTCAAGTATCAACATATTTATCAATACAAGGGAAGCGACTCGGATGAGGCATGGAAACTCACTAGGGTGTCAATCCTAATGAAGTGAACTCAAAGAGATGTATCTACTAGCTCTACAAGCAAATCAAACGCATTACCGCCAAGTAATCTGCCTATGTCCTTCTACACAGCTCTACAGTCATCATGCCCGTTTACCATGCAAATCATATTGAAATCGCACGAAACTTGAAGGGAAGCTACAGGGGATTATCAGGAACATATCCTATCATTGTCACAGCATTCTGGAGAGGTACAAAGATCGTGATCGTTCGTCCCAAAGTCAACAAAAACAACAAACAGGTGATCCTAATGGATCGTATTAGGGTCCCTAAAGCCCCTCCTAGAGTCAAAACAACATAAAACACGCATATAGACACTTAAAACAGCGATTTAAGGCCTCAAACTCGTAGTTGAAAATCTACACCAAATCTTGAATGATTACACTTGAATGGGAGAGCAAGGTAAGAGGAACACAATGCAATAAACAAATCTGAATTTGGATTTCTGTAGCGACAATGGCGAAGATTACAAGTTGGAACAAGAAAGAGCTCTCAAATGTACGCTGTCTTCTTTGTTTTCCATCCAAAAGATCATGTTCAAACTTACAAAAAATGACCTTTATAGATTAGGTCTTTACAAATAGCTTGTCCGGCCAAAGACTCCTAAACTTCTAATTGGTTCTCTAATATACAATTGCTCCCATAAGAATAAGCATAAATCCTTTGACAAGTTCTCGGCTTAGAGATGCTTCCTTACAAAATAATTTTACAATGGTTTCTCAGAAAAATATGATCCTTCTTTGGAAATGGCCGCTTTGTTGCTTCATCCGCCAAACACTCCCCCCTTCCTTATCCTTGCATGCCCTCGTGCATGTTCAGTGCTTTGGCCGTTGATGTGGCTCCAATGAAGCAAGTGTCACTGAAAAACTTCTTGTTCGAAGGACAGCTTCCAGTGCCTCTTGATGCTGACTGAATGGATTTTCAGATAACGTGTGTTGGTATGCTACGTACCGTGCCTTGAGGTCCTTCGCCATAGGATGGAAAATCCGTGAGTGAATTTCGAATAATCCTATGACGAAGGCTTCTTCGAATGTCTGCAAGTAATGTGAGGGCATGTACATTAGCCTGGAGTACATTGCCATCAAAATGTGTCGTGGCCGTGAATCCTGGAGATTCCAACAGATCCCTCTGTGTCCTTCGAAGAACAGATTCCACGGATGATCGTCGCCTTCAGTGTCTTTAAACACCTGGATGCAGGTGACGATCATCCGGGCTATCTTTACTAGCATTTGACACGCCACGTCGGGGACATCCCTCAGCAATGTGACTCTCGAATTCAGTGTGTTGACCATGTAGGCTACTGTAGGGGACTGTTGTGCTATCAAGACCGGGTAGTTCAGTTTTTGCGGCCTTGAGCCTTTCCATGTGGCGAAATCCTTCCACGTGCGTCTTTGAGGGACTGAGAAAAAAGTAGGATCTATTTGTATATGTTGAGGAGCGTTGTGGTAGTTGGTTAGATCCTGTGGCCATTTGTCCAACCACTTTTGCCTCCACTTTGGGTGGTCTTCGACAAGCATCTGGACTTCTTCCGCTGTTAGTGCAATGCCTTGGTAACCCCCATCTTTGTTTCGTGGCAGGGTTGGCCGCATATTTTCTTTCCACAAAATTGCTTCATGGCATAGCAGAGGAAACGGGAGGTACTCATGGCCAAATCCTGCCACATGCTCTTCTGGCTGTAAGTAGGCCAGGGCTGCTGACTCCATTATCTTCTTTTCATAGAGCATGTACTCCTTTGCTGGCCCCTCTGGCATGTCCTTAATGATCTCATTGAGCTCATCTCTTATATCCAGATTTGGCCCTTCAAATTCATGCTCATGTTGCCCTTGGTGTGATGTTTCAGGAAAATCAGGCACTTGTTGTCCGGGCAGCAGAGTTGCGGTTGACTCTGGGCTTCGTCCGCTTTTGATTTGTTGTTGAAAAAGAAGATCTTCTTTTTCCTTTAGCAGCGTGTCACCGATCTGCTTCTGAGTCTCTAATTCGGCGCTTGCTTGAGCTAGTTTTGCTGCTTCAGTTCTTTTAGCTTTCGCTCATTTGCCGCTGTCTGGGCCACCATTCCTGATACGAGTAGCTGTCTTTGAAGCTTTTATTGCTCTAGCTCCGCTTTTAGTGCCGCTATAGTGTTCACTACTGTGGCATCGTCAGATGTGGACACCAATGCTCCAGCAGGTTCCTGATTCGCCATCAAAGTTGTCAGAGTGTCTTTGATAGTATTGTATGAACTATTAAGTCTCTGAAATCTTGCGCTCTCGTAAGCAAGCTGCTCCGTTTCTTTCTGTACTCTTGACGTCAGCTCTTGGCATTCCTTTTCTGAGGTGGTCAAATCTGTCTTGACGTCCACCAAATCTTTGATCAGAGACTGAGCCTGCTGTCGCTCAAGGTCTCTTTTCTCCGTTGTGAGTTCTAGCTGCGCCCTCAGGCTCTCTAACTCCTCTTGCCTAGATGCTTGCTTTTGTTGGGCCTCCTGTACCTGCCTTTCCTTTTCACTCAGCACCACGTGCTGACACTGGAACTGTCTTTTTAATTCCTTTACAGTTTTCTTGTAATCAAAACCAGCCATTGCCTGGCAGGCTTCGTGGTATCCGATTTCTTCTGTAGGAGGTATAAACTCCTTTTGCAAGGTTGAAGGAGGAGGAGGTGGCTGTTTTTTGTTCGATGGAGAAGGGGGAGGAGGAGGAGATTTGGGCGAGGGAGGAGGTGGGCTTGCTTCTTCTCGTACATGCCTCTTTTTGGAAGCATCTTTCCCTAGTTGCGAAGCAGATTCTTTCGCTTTTCTTTTCTTTAAAATCCTGATGATTCTTTGGCAGGTGAGATCCGCCGCCCGTCGCGCTTCCACATTCCTCTCTCTTTGGATCTTCTTTAGCTGCTCTGCTTGGTTTGTTTCATCAGCCGCATCTTTCTCCTTCGTTCCTTCAGTGGACTGCAAAGAAATGTACACTTCTGCAGCCTTTTGCTCTGCTTCTAACCTTTGCTTCTCCGCGTGTATGCGAGTTGCATTTTCTATTCTTTCTTGCCTTTCCTTCTCGAATCTTCTTTTTTGTGTTTGTTGTGTTGCAGCCGCTCTAGACTGTCTGTCAGCCCGTAACTTGGTTCTTCTTTCCTCGAGTCTTTGTTGAGCTTCCGCATATGCTTTTTGAAGGTCCGACTGCGGTACTACACTTCTCTCCCTTCTTTTTCTCTCGAGCGGCTTTGTGGAGTCTTCCTCCTCGCTTTCTTCAAACTCTGATGGCCCTTTGTCTTTCGACTCTTGAGATTTTCCTTCTTCATCAGTCTCAGTTTTTTCTTCATCACTCGAGCTTTTGTTGGAGGCCTTTGCTGAGCGCGATGATGTCGCGCCAGGGGTCGTCCTTACTGAATGGGCAACCAACTTTGCTTTCTGAATCAGGGCCGTTTGAGAATTGGCACAGCTGGCAAATCTTCAATCATTCCCAAAGCCTGGTATGCTATTCTGGTTAGCATCGGCCCTGCGTTCATGTAGCTTTTTTTTTTTGCCGAGCTTTTCAAATTTGCTTCGATCAAGTTTTCCAAAATGTAAGAACCGTAGTCGCAGCAAATGGTTCTATTTTCGGTTGTCGCTAGAGCCATGACCACGACAATGTGCAGGATTGGCTCAGTGTAGCGAGGAGGCTTTTGTACTCTGAAATGCTGAGAGATCAATCTCATCAGCAATTCTAGCTCTCCGTATATCATGTCACTGTATTTGTATTTGTTTCCTTTTGCTTTGACGAATGCCTTCTCATTATCCAGTCGTCTTCGTCAACAAATCGTGTTGCCCTGGGAGGAAATGCAAAGCTTTGTTGATGATTTCTTTCGTGATCTTTACTTTCACCTTCGATCCATCCTTGTCCGTGAGCATTTCTTGCCCATCATATTGTATTGAGCTCATGAGCTTGTGGGCCCTCATGTAATCTGTTCCCCATGGCTGTAATCTGAAAAATTGCTCCAAGTGCATAGCTCGCACTGCCTCTATTACCTCCGGCCTTCGGTGGAGGTTCCATATCTCTCGTGGCATGATAGTTGTCTTTACCATGTCACCATGAGCATCCTTAAACTTCGAGATGAATATGTGGGCAGGGATCTGAGCTAGCATTTCATTCGAGATGTGAGCCTTTTCATTTGTAGCGAGCTCCTCCACTTCATATGGTGCTGCTGTCCACTACCTTTCTTTCTTTTGGCGAGGCATTCTGTGTCAGGAGAATCACAAGCTGTCTAGCTTTTCCCTTCGCAATCAATCGCATTCAAACTTTTAGTAAAAAACAGTTCAAAAGATAAAACTGATCATAACTTGAACAAATTTCATCCATTCTTGTCCATATTTCACCAGTGGGACTAGGAAGACTAGAGCTATGACTGATTAAAATCTGAGCCAATTCTGGATCTGAGGTACATCGATTGCGATTGTAGTACAGAAGCCAAAATTAGATTTGATCATATGAGTGGGTTGCTGATAGTTGGAGGGTCATTTTGGTCCACTCTGTGTTTCATTTGAACCACTTTTGAGTTTACAGGTCCCAATTTTGGGTTACAAGGGAGTTTTGGACTAGACTTTGTCTTTTTATGAGTTTTTGATGTCCAAATGGCTTGAAACTTGGTTGGTGACTTGAACAAGATGTATACAAGGGATCTATTAGGTTTTGGTCAAAATCTCATGCTGAGGTACACCGATCGCGATCGTAGTACCTGAGCTTTTTTTGGTGAAAACTAGATGGTCATGGACCCTTATGCCTGCCTAGCCCACTGATGATTTATTTCCAAGTTTGGACTTAAAATGAACAAATTAGAGCAATTTTCCACTGTTTGACCTTATTTTACTAAGTCTAACCATATTGGGTTTTTCTGATGAAATTTGGTTGGATCCTGGAGTTAGTTGAAGTTAGTTTTAGAGCTCCCACTGCTTCCATGAGGTGCTGCTACCATAAGCCTACTCGATTATCTAATTTTGACTTGATCAGGCACTTTATACCCTGTCTTAGGAGGTTTTCCAGATTTGTGCATTTTTCAGGAATTCCTTGGATATCCTTGTGATACTTGAGCATCCCTAAGTCACCTTTTGGTCTTTGGCATTGGTTCGGCTCCAATTCTATCTTTGTGTGATCATTCGAGACTGAAATGACTATATCTGTAATGGAATTTGCCTATTCAATTTGAGAGTAGCGGAATTTAATGAGAGTACTTTCAAGAAATGATTTTGTGAGCATAGCAGGTTGACATAATTGAAGATAGCAACATAATCATAGCAATTAGTTAACTTGGCATAGACAATACTTTTGCAAGAGAGAGAATTTAGAGAACATGACAACAGTTGAGGACCGGATTTATGTGGAGCCGGTCCCCCCTCCAATAGGCATTTGTATTATGATTTCTCCCATAAAGAGAGACTTGTTACAATACATTCTTTGTGTTCCTTGTGACCTAGGTGAAGCAATGAAGATGGAAAGCTTCATGCATCACCATCATAGCATAACCTAAACTTGAAGAAAGCTTTAACTATACCAAGCCTCAGTCCCAAGACCTCAAACACCTTCGAAGGTGGAGAGAGCTAGCAGTGAATGAGGGTAGGGAAGAGGAAGAAGAAACATTTCATACGAGAAAGAGCTAGTTCCTAACTTATCATAACTCTTGTGCTAGCATACATAATAGCATAGTAATGAAGAAGAAATAGATGGCAAGCTCAAGCATTGAAGCATGGCTCTTGGATGGATTTGCACTCCATAGCCAAGAGTGTTGGTGTAGGCTCTCAACCTCTACTTGCTTGGAGAAGGAGAGGGAGCTCTTCCACTTTGCATAGTACACAATGGGAGTGTTTGTGAGTGTGTGTGGGTGAGTATACCCCCTAAGCACCCCCCTAGCTTGCTTGGGTCGACCCCCCCTTGTAGCTCAGGCTTGAAGCTCATTGGACCCCTCCAGGCCTAGCCAATCACAAGCAGGAGCCATTACAAGCAACATGGGTAGCCTTGGGACAAGTGTCCCCCTTTCCCCTTTGAGAGAGAGGACTTGATAAATGCAAAATCAATTAATTAAATATCCTAAATTATCATTGGACCCCTTGGGTGGCCAACCAACAGGCTTCAGACACACCATGAGGGCAACATGGGGAGGAACTTGACAAGTGTCCTTGCTGCCTCTTCAAGCTGGGGCTTCCCTTGTGTGTGTGTGTGTGTGTGTGTGTGTTCTCTCTCATCCCCCCCCCCCCCCCCCCCCCCCCCCTTGTAGGCTCACCCCCCTCCTTGTAGGGATATTTTTGACTTTGGATGAGCAAGCCCCTTAGTCATCAAGCATGACTAAGCACTTGAAGTAGGGGGTGTTCCCACAAGCATCTCAGGCAAGCTTCTCAAGGCACCTCAAGCACCTTAATCATGCACCAAGTCAAGCACCTCAAGCATGGAGCCAGTCAAGCACCTCAAGCATGACAAGCACCTCAAGCAGGAGAAGCACCTCAAGCACGACAAGCACCTTGAGCTTGGGCCGGGTTCCCACCTCAAGCTCAGCCCTAGCTTACCTAAGGTCAAAGGACTTTTACACACATTATTGGAGGTCTTCAATGAAGCTAACCCTAAGGTCTTATGCTCCATTGGTTAGCCTTGCTCTTGATAGACCATCTCCCATTTGGGCCCCTTTACTATTGGCCCCGTGTTGAGATAGATCTATAAGCACATATCTATATCTTAACACTTGTTCCCATTTATTCTCCCACATTAAGTGATCAATTTAATATGAGAAAATCATTTGGGTTGGTTAGATATTAGATTTTATGACATTACCTCTCTCTTGAAATTATAGTCGTCCTCGACTATGAGGTAGAAGAGATGAAGCCTTAGTCATTAGTCAATCGTACTTAGCGGGTAGAGGATCCCTTTTTTACCCTACGACATCTTTCCAAGATGGATGACTAATCCATTTGGTGCTTGGGAGACATAGTTGCCGTAAGCATGTCTGCTCTTTAGTCCATTTCATTCTTCCAAAGTAGAGTGACAAATTCTACTTGGTGTTTGAGAGACGTCGTCATCACAAACATGATTCTAAGCATGCATACTAGTTAAATTTGTGCACAATTAAAAAGAGGATTAGTCTTATAAGACAAAAACATGAGTCATTTAAAAGAGAGTTGTACATTTGCTTACTCTAATGTAGCATTGTAAGCATTGACAAGGTTCATACTATCCTTAAGTTGTACTCCTTGCATCCATTTAGCATCTTCAAAAGGATAATTTTTGAACTTAATAAGATACCGTCGGATTATCTTACCATGTCATAGTACCTTGTCTTCATGCCGAAGGACAGCTTCGGGTTGTAGGACCTCTTCTTGGTCTTCAACTTCGGGAGGGTCTTCAATAATTGGTTCAGTTGGTGGCTCTCCTTTGTAGGGCTTAAGTAGGCTTACATGAAAGGCATTGTGTATAAGCCAATGGTTGGGCAACTTGAGTTGATAAGCCATCTCATTGATGGGCTTCAAGATTTGGAAAGGACCATAGTATCTTTTTGCTAGTTTAGCATAATACTTTTGATGGCCCGTAGGATTTTTGCCCGTCGTTTGCCTTAATCGAGCCTTAGGAAACCTGAGTAAGACCCAATCATTTTCTTTGAACATTAAGGCTCTTCTGTGCTTATCAGCAGCAGCTTTTTGCCTTTGTTGAGAGAAGGCTATAGCCTCCCTAATCTTTTGAAAAGATTCTTGTAGGTCACGGCTATACTCATCGGCGGCGAAGATCTTCCCATGTACTTTGAGTAACCCAAAATGTGGTCCAAACCACACCGTTGCCACCTCCAGTGCTAGGACCGCAACCCGCTCATCCAAGAGTTACACCTATGAGCCAAATAGGTTGCGAGTCATCTAGTACTTATGTAGATTGCGAAAGGGACATAGACCCTAGTATCACCTATGGAGTCGACATGCTTGAGGAGTGTCCTATGTACTATATGGAAGACCATTGGGGACAAATCAAACCGGTATATGAAGCTACTGCGCTAGCAGCAAGAGGCCAAAACATTAATAGTTTTGCCAGGAGACCACCTCTTCAGTGCTACGAATGTGGTGGACCACATCGAGTAGCTGAGTGCCCCATTAGAATGCAAAAGAATGCTGCACTAATGCAAACAAGTCAAGGGAGTGCATTGGCAATGCTAATACTCATTTGTAATCGATGTGGCATAGATCATTTGATCACACAGTGTCCTAACAGTCCAAACGCACCGAAAATCACACCATTGAACTTAATAGAGATTGTTGATGGGACACCACCAACTATAAACATAGCACCAGTGAATGCACTCACACGGTCGATGCTCCAAAAGCAAAATTACATCCTCGAAGAGAGAGATGCTGCATCCATTGGCCGAGCGAGAAAGAAGAAAACACGAAGAAAGAAATCCCTTAATGCTTCTAGCTCAAAACCTAGTTCAAAGACTAACATAGGGACAGGAGAGGATCCCGTGTATATGAATGACCCTGAGGATGACTCAGATTCGATAGAGACCACGAAGACCAAAACTGTTACTACAAAGGAAAAAACCAGTGAGAAGGATCACGAGAGGGACTTACGACGAACACCAAAAGAGTATTCAAAGTTAAACCACCCAGTTGCGAACCCCCAAGATAAGCCACAAGAGGCAAAAAATGAGGATTGCAAGAGAAAGATTGGAACCTATCCAAACCCAACAGTGGAAATTGAACGAGTCCAACAACTGAGGGGTTTAGTGGAAGAAACTCAACGAACATTAGAACCTGAACCCAAACATATCCAGATGTCGGACACAGTGTTTCCCACACAAGTTCAACCTCACAAGAACTACAGACCGTTAGCTATACCCAGTATCATTCGGGAAGAGAGTGAGGGTAGGACATCTGAAAGTGGACACACACCTTTCCTACTAGAGAGAATGTTTGGTGAGGGAATGCCCGACCCCCTTGAGGAAGTGGAGATTCCATCTTCACCATTCTCTTGTCAGGGTCCTACGTCCCACAAGATGCCATTAAATGTTGCCAAATTGATGGATTTCATGTCTTCAGAGGTTAGAACCACCATCATGTCCAAACTATATAAAGACCCCGAGCTAGTCTCAGCTCTTCGAGCCTTCCTCAATGGAGAATTACAGGCCGGATTACCACAGTTTGCACATATGAACAAACCTGACTCGGTAATGAATGATGAGGAACATTTAGCACCACCATCTGACCTAGCGGGACATGAATCTGTAATTGAAGTACCCGTTAACAAGTTGGGGAAATACTTTGAAGGTGATGAATCTAATGCTACTCTGCCAATCACTACTAAAGGATTAACTGTAAAGGGAGTCCTTGATGGTGGTGCGGGAGTCAGCATGGTGACAAAGAGTTGTTGGGAGTCTATGGGGCGACCTCACCTTGAAGCCACAAGCGTAGTGGTAAAAATGGCTAATGGATCTATTGTTACGCCTATTGGAATGCTTAAGGATCTCAGGATCAAGGTCTTGGGACACAAGGTAAGGCAGACTTTCATTGTTATGGATTTTTCCAAGCATCCTATGTCATTTGAGATGATCTTAGGGCGTCCATTCATGAGGGAAGCAAAAATGGTGCATGACTAGTCCAAAAACCACGTCTACTTACAGTTCCAAGACTCTGTCATTCGAGTTGATCTTTTAAGTGGTTGAACGCATCCTCTAGGAAATTAGGTTACAGAGCCGAAATTGAGTCGAACTATAAGAAGACGTCAAAACCGAGAGTTAGCTCAACAACAAAAGGAGGCAGAACTAAAAGAAAGGTCTCTGTCAGGACAAGAGACTACTGACTTACATACGGCTCCTGAAAATTTTAAATCTTATACCATGGGGGAGCGAAAGGTTGTGTATGCCAAAGCCCAACGAATATCTACCAATGGAAGCAGTGGAGTATATGATGGTCCAGCGGTAGTTAAAGAGATAGAATTAGCAGAACCAGGTGAGGAGTCTAAACCAGTCTTTATTGCTCAAGACCTTACCGAAACTGAAGAGGCTATACTTAAGGAGCTCCTTAAGGAATACAAGGATATCTTTGCTTGGACATATCATGACATGAAGGGCGTTCCACCTTCTGTGGTGCAACATACAATTCCCATGATCAACACTGTTAAACCCGTCCAGCAACGACCCTATCCAATGAATCCTAAGTACGCCAAAATTGTACAAGAGGAGATTGAAAAACTTATCCAATGTGGATTCATATACCCTATTGAGCACTCAGAATGGGTTTCTCCAATAGTCATTGTGCCAAAAAAGAATGGGAAACTAAGAGTGTGCGTGGACCTCAAGAAAGTTAATGGAGCCACTAGGAGAGATCATTATCCCTTGCCATATTCAGAACATGTGCTTGAAAGAGTTGCGGGCAAGGAAGCTTATAGATTTTTAGATGGGTACTCTGGTTACAATCAAATCACAATTGCATTAGAGGACCAAGCTAAAACTGCTTTTATCACAGAGTTTGGAGTGTTTGCATTTCGTGTTATGGCTTTTGGCTTAACAAATGCCCCTGCTACATTCCAACGATTAATAAACACTGCGTTTAAAGAATTTCTAAGGGAGTTTTGTGAAGCTTTCCTAGACGACCTTTGTGTTTATTCTTCTTGGGAGAAGCATTTGTTATATCTACGAAAAATATTTGAAAGGTGCAGATTTTATCGCATCTCATTGAACCCTTTCAAATGCCAATTTTGGGTTAAGCATGGAGTCATTCTAGGGCATATAGTGTCCAAGAACGGGATATCCACAGATGAGAGTAAGATTAAAGCCATTGCCAATTTGCCACCACCTACGAACTATAAAGGAGTTCAAAGATTTATGGGCCATGTTGGTTATTATCGAAGATTTATTTTAAACTTTGCCGAGATAGCGCGTCCATTGTACAAGCTTCTTATCGAGTTTCACTGGACGGAAGAATGTCATCAATCTTATGAGTTATTAAAGAAGGCCCTAACTAGTGCTCCAATCCTGCGAACACCTGATTGGAATGTACCTTTTCATGTGCATATTGATGCATCAAATTTTGCTATTGGGTGTGTTCTAACTCAACCAGGAGAACATAAATTGGACTACCCTATTAGCTTTGCAAGTCGCCAATTAAATGATGCCGAGATGAACTACACTACTACAGAGCGCGAAGGTCTAGCTATGATTTACGCAGTAAAGAAATTTTGCTATTACCTTCTTGCTACCAAGTTTGTGTTTTATGTTGATCATCAAGCATTGCTATATTTGGTAAACAAGCCGTGTTCCACAGGACGAATTACACGATGGTTGTTAATTCTTCTTGAGTTTGACTTCACCGTTGTTGTGAGGCCTGGGAGAAAACATGTCATGGCGGATCATTTATCTCGTATCCCTAATGGCGAAGCTCCTACGGGGGTTGATGATGAATTGCCTGATACTCCTTTGTTCATTGTTGAGACAATGCCTGAATGGACTGAAAAGATTGTTAACTTCTTAGTTAATGGTTTTCCACCCAAAGAACTGTGAAAATATATAGCTCGAAAATTAATCAAGGAATGCGAACCCTATTGCTTACTGGCTGGAACTCTCTATAAGAGAGGAAAAGATGATGTTCTTAGACGCTGTGCCCGCGAGGATGAGTATTTATATATTCTACAAGAGGCACACATGGGCGTAGCTGGTGGTCACTTTTTAGGAAAGTTGACTGCCCAAAAGATCTTACAGTCAGGCTATTGGTGGCGCACTCTGTTTAAGGATGCATCACTTTTTGCAAAGGGATGTGATGAATGCCAACGCTTCAAGAAGCCACAAAGAAGTGATAGGATGCCTCTACATCCCATCAAGGTAACCCAACCATTTGAAAAGTGGGGCTTAGACTTTGTAGGACCAATTAGTTCGGCTGCACGTAACACGCAATCACGATATATCATTGTGGCTACAGACTATGCAACCAAATGGGCTGAAGCAAAAGCAACACGAAAGGCGGATGCAAAAACAACAGCTAAGTTCCTCTTTGAGAACATTATCACATCAAACTTCATGATATCTCACCACAAGTCTACACCCTATTATCCCCAAGCAAATGGCCAAGCTGAGAGTACCAACAAAACTCTCATCTCCATTTTGACAAAGATAGTCGAGGCTCATCGCACTGATTGGGACCTAAAGCTTACATCAGCTTTATGGGCTTATCGTACTGCATATAAAGTTGCTATTAATTGCACACCGTTTAAGATGGTGTATGGTCAAGAAGCAGTTATGCCATGGGAGTTTGTCATTCCTAGTCTTCGAGTAGCTTCTCAAGAAGGTTGGGATGGTAACCCCTTAGTGGAGCGATTATATATCCTGGAAAGGCTAGATGAAGAGAGGCAATTAGCTGTGCGAAATGCTCTAGTGGAGAAAGATAGGAGAAAGAAGTGGTTTGATAGCCATTTAAAGGATAAAGACATCAAGTTTGGTGATAAAGTTCTTATGTACGGGGTACGTAATGAAAAGAAGAAATTGAAATACGCTGGTAAGGGACCATATCGAGTGTATGAAATTACTCCGCAAGGTACCATTCGTGTGGAGACTCTAGATGGAGTTGAAACCATTGGATTCCTTAATGGGAGAAAATTCAAAAGATATTATGATCCTCTAAGCCAGGAAGAGTTGCAAGCCATCCATCAAAAGAAGGCTTCCAAGGAACAAGCAGAGCTTTAAAAAATCCAAACAAGACTTGAGTCTTAGACACCAACGAGAGGCTAATCTGGGAATCATGCAAGCATTTTTTGAGGACACAGATGACGACTCATTAGAATCCGAGCCACCCCTACGATACCCAATTGCGCTAAATAGCCCCTATGGGAAAGTACTATACAATGCCTTATTAGATACGGGAGCTAAACACAATTTGTTATCCTATGGAGTTTGGAGTCAATTAGGGAAACCGACCCTATCCCCGAGTACGATGCAAGTCAAGGGCATTAATAAAAAGAAAACTACTATTCTTGGAGTCCTCCAGACCCCTATTGTCTATGACAATGGAATCATAGTGCAGAGGTTTCTAGTCATGCCCGCGGGAGCTATGGAAGGCAACGTAAACCTGGGACGCACATGGATGTTGGCAACCAAATGCACTATTTATTGGGATACTGGTAGTGTCACGATGAGACCACCGACTCTTACCCCTATCATTCAAGCAAAGTCACCTACGTTGCAAACTCTAGCAAAGTTGAAGGATAGCCAACATTCACAAGACAAGGTGGTTAACTCGTCTTTGCCGGCTACCCATGAATCTAGCACTTCAACACTTGTAGTTGCAGCAAGCAGTAATATTGCAAGTACTCAACCTGCACGACCTAAGAGTACATATCAATGGGTCCCCAAGGCCTTACTTCCAACTACCTCAACCCTCCCATCCATTCCAAGAAAAAATTTCCCGGGAAAACCAAGAGCGCGCCCTAGGAGAGTCAAGACCAAATCACGATGGATTCCAAAACAACTATTAGAAGCCCAAGGCTACTATGATGGAAATGAGCAAATTTGGGTACCTAAACGTAAAATGTGTCCTTCCCTATCGACAACAAACCCATATGAGTGAAACAGTGTAATGCTAAAGCCAATGGCAGACCGTGGGAAGGGAAAGATCACAGAATGCTACACACCTAGTCCAGAGCTAGTTTGGGCTCCAAGGCAAAACCAATTTATTCCACCTAGCTCAGGAAGGGGGGAGTTCCATGAAGCTTCTAGCTCCTCATGTAATACATCCATAGAGGTAAAAGCTTCTACACAGCCTCCATCTATAGTAGTGGACCTCCATGAAGCTACAAAAGAATCCACACCTCCCAGTGTTCAAGAATCACCTGATGAACCACTTCAAGTTCTATCCTAGGAGAGTACCTTACCACCCTTGCAACTTGACAAGGCACCTAGGGTAATAGAAAACTACTGGCAAAAATCCTCACCTATTACCAACTGGAACAATTGGTTTCAAAGGGTGACGACATCATTTCAAACGGTATGATCTACCCAAGGAAGGGGGGAGTGTTTGTGGACATCCATCATTCACTTGCTTCCCTCTCAACCTTTCTCCGTGACCTCTTAATCTCCAATCTTAGGGAATGTATATATAAAGCCTTATACTCACAAAAACAAGATAAAAAAGTAAAAGAGCAAGAGCCATAACACAAATCATAAAAACAAATTATGCACAAGAACATGACCCTTGTAATATTTGCACTCTAACCATCATCTATTTGCGTGTACAGATATGGCTAGTACGCTAGAGTCATCCACTCCTACCTTGGGTGAGAGGTACCCTCGTTACTTTTCATAAATATTTCACATGGTCTTTCCAGTGCTTGCATGTGAATGAGATTTGATAGGTACGCTAGCATGTGAGAGGAATTTTGAGGAGTTAGAATGGCTGATACGTCTCTTGACCACTTCTGATCCATACTTAGTAGAGAGCGTTTCTCCCATTGCACAAGCCTACCCTTTTGACCAAGATGACTATAGGCGTCTAGTGACCTTCTTAGTAAACATGGGCACCTATGATGAAGAAGAAAATTTACATGACTACACGGATGGCACATATGGTCTCATGGATGATGACTTTGTTTATCTTGACGACAAGGATAGGGGTTTAGCCTTAGGGTTTCCCCCCAACCTCTACAATATCCTATTCCCTTGACTCTCTAGGGGGAGTGCAAATAATTAGGTTAGGGTTCCTTATGTTTTTTGTTGTGTTCAATAAGTGTTGGTACCTTTTTCCACTAATGTGCCTCCTGGAGGTATTCCTTTTGTTTCCTAGCATGTACAGGAGTGTGTTGCTATTGGTAGGATTTGGACCTTCATGGAATCTTTATCTCGACTCACTCTTCAAATCAAGCGCGACCATCGACACAAACAGGTGTTTCTTGTCGATTAGCATTGCCCCTTATCTTTTTTGCATCTATGATTGTCTGCTTTCATTGTGATTGGTAGCCTAATATTCACCGCATTTGCTTAGTATCAAACATTTAATTCAATGTAATTTTTTGTCATAATCACTTGTCTAGGTTTAAAAATCAAGCAGTCCGACTAAGCTAGTTTGAACAAGTTAGGTGTTAGAAATCTTCTCTTAATACCATGGGGAATGCCTTCCTAATAATCAATGGTTACTTAGGTTCTTAATCCGATTTAGGCAGCATTGTGTGAAATGTACTAGGGCTTTCTAGTGGGCTTGACCCTATTGACCTTTAGCTTAAGTATTATAAAGGGAGTTAACTAGTGTGATGAGCCTGGGGAGGTGTATCAGTGTTATATGACCCCCCAAAGTTACAAAATTATAATGATGAAAATGAACAAACAAAAAATCAAAGTGCCACACTGTAAAATATTAAGCTGGAAGAGAAATCTCAGCTTGATTTGGTACTTCACTCACATGTATTGCCTATGGTACTAGAGCCCTAGAGGTTCCTAGTGTGGGTGCTTTTCCTTGAAAAGCAAAAAACCCAAGGCATACAAAATAAGCACACACATCAAATTGAATCAATGTGAAAAGACTTTGGGGGGTCAAAGAAAAAGTAATCAGTCAGGCGATGATTTCATGAGAAATTCCTTTTATGGTAGCTTAACTACAAGGTCTTCTAGATATAGCCTCTTGTCAGCCCTCGAACATGAATACTTGGCTCTCGCGATTAAACAACTTAATTGACCATAGAAAATTAAGAAGCTTACCCATGGTATTAATATTCGATCTCTAGTGCCTTTCGACCATCAAATTAGCGACCCCAGACTTGTTTAATTTTTTACCTTTACATGTGTTTATGCATTTGATTACATTGCAATTTAATGTTCATTGCTGACAAATTGTTTGAAATTCTTTTACCAATCAATTTGTCTACCTAAAACTGCATATGCTTTTTACTCACTTATGAGAATGCAGTTACTGTGCCAATGTTGTTTGATTTTGCAGTGACTGAAGAAGGCTAAGGACATTCATCTCAAATGCTCTTCCACCTCGACGAACGAGCTTCAACTCAATAGCTTCCGAGGACGGAATCTACATCAGGAAGGGGGGCATGTTAACCCTCACGGCTCATGGACACCCCATCACCTACGACGGACGTGTATTATGTATTTGGTAGAGTCAGGTACCGGGCTTGTCGGACCAATAGGAAAAGGGTAAGAGTGATCGCCGATGAGAGGCGCACTCTAACCGGGACATTCAAGGGATTAGTTGGCTAAGCATGGGCGCCCAAGTGTGAATGGGGTGAGCTCATATAAAAGCCAACTAAACCTAAAATTCACTTATTCTCTCATTTGTGCAATAGAAGAGTGCTCTTTCTCCATCTCCATCTCCATCTTCTTCTTCTTCACCTCCTTGTGTGTGTGTGTGTATGTGAGAGAGAGAGAGAGAGAGAGAGAGAGGGAGAGTGTGTGTGAGATCGAGCATTACGAATGCACAACGGCGGCAAAGCGGTTGAGCGCGGCACGACTGCAGCTTCTTCTTCATCGCGGCGAGGAATCCACCACGAAGGCGAGCGTAGAGCGGTGAGTGACACACCCTTTGCTCTCTTGAGCTTGCTAGATTAGTCTTGTTGTGTGCTTGGAGCCATTTGTGGCTCGCACACGGTGTATCGGCAAGTCCCTTCCTTTGACAGTGCGGCAAGGAGCGCACATCGCTCCATCTTGGAACCATTTCTATGTTGAAAAGATATGCATGTGGCAAATCATCATCAACTCCTACTAGGTTTTCTCCATGCATCATTCTAGATAAATGATCCGCTCTTTGGTGTGTAGTTCCTTTTTTGACTACTATCGTGAAGTCAAACTCAAGCAGTATGATGAACCATCGAACAATCCTCCCCGTACTGCAAGGTTTGTTGACTAAGTACAACAGTGCTTTGTGATCAATGAAGAATACAGATTTATTGGAAAGTAAGTAGTGTCTAAACTTTTTCACCGCATAGACCATACCCAATCCCTCCCTCTCATTTGTTGTGTAATTCTTCTCTGCATTGTTCAGTTGTCTACTGGAGTAACTTATTGGAAAATCCATGTTGTTCTCTCCAGGTTGTGCAAGTATGCATCCTATTGCATACGCTGATGCGTCTACGTGGATGTGAAATATATTTTCCCAATCCGGAGCCTTCAAAATTGGAGCGGAAATTAACCTCTGCTTCAAAGTTTGAAAAGCTTCCTCGCACTCATCCGTCCACTTAAATTTAGTTATCAGCGCGTAAAGTGGTTTTGCAATTATAGCATATGAGTAGATAAATCAGCAATAATATCCACAATGGCCCATAAATGCCTGTACCTCCTTTACCTTTATTGGTCGTGGTAGATCAACAATGACGCTGACCTTCTCCATGTCTGTCGAGATACCGTTTTTGGATACTATATGTCCCAATATTTTGCCCTGTCTTACCATGAAGACACATTTCTCTGGATTCAGGCAAATCCGATACAGTCTGCATTTTTTGAACACCTTGGTCAAGTGCTCTATGTGCTCCAATCTTACAAGAGAGTGAACGCACACGCCATCCATGTAAATTTCTAAGAACTGTCTTAGATATTCTTTAAAATCATGACCCATCAGCCTTTGAAATGTGGCTGGTGCATTTGTTAAGCCAAAAGCCATTACCCAGAATGCAAAAATGCCCCATTCAGTTGTTGGGAAAGCCGTTTTGTGCTAATCCTCTGGCTTTATTGTGAGTTGGTTGTAACCCGAAAAGCCATCTAAGAAACTATAAGCCTCTTTTCGTGCCACCCTTTCTATTACATGATCGGTAATGGGTAGGGGATAGTTATCCCAAATTGTAGCAGCGTTTACTTTCTTGAGATTGACACACACTCTTAACTTTCCATTTTTCTTTGGGACCACCACAATCGGTGAAACCCAATCGGTGTGCTCAATTTCGTAAATAAACTCTGCCTCTTTAAGTTAATCTATCTCCTCTTTGATATTTTTTGAAAACGTTTCATTGTAAGTATAGGGACGTTGTCTGTTGGGTTTGGCATCATTCTTAAGGGGTATTGTGTGTTGACAGATACTTGGATCCACCCCCTTAAGATCTTTGTATGACCATGCAAACACATCTCTATACTGTTTAAGAGTAGCTACCAAAAGCTTTTCCTCTTCTTTAGTAAGATCCGTGGCAATATATGAAGGTTTTGGATCTTCTCCTGGCTTCGCTAGATCTATTCGTTTGGCTTTTTCAGGACCGTCGTACAATTTACCCAGTTCTTTCAATTCCCTCATTGGTCGTTGCACTATGATTTTCCTATCTTGTATGGTATACTTCTTATAATGGGACGGTGCATCCATCTTGTCAGAACTCGTGTCCTCATTTGTTTCAAAGTCAGTCGTCCATATGTCTCTGAGGGTTCGCTTGAGCTTATTGTACTCCGGTTTCCTCTCTGTTTTGGTCATTCCAGACCCTATTTCCCCCCCTTTATGCAACTTAGCTATTCGATTTTCGTGTCTGTTCTTCTTGTTGTTTTTCCATGCTTTAGATTTGATAAACCGGCCAGTGACCTCGTCTTTGACACAATCATCAGCTTTGACAAGATTTAGATATCCCGTTCTGTCATTGACAAGAGGCATCGGATTATGCTTATTCGCCCTTGATTTTCTTGTTCTCTTGGATTTATACCACTCCTGTCGATTAGGTTTTTGGTTAGGAAACTCGTAAAACCTGTCCTGTCTCGACCTGTATTTTCTATTCGTCTCTGATGCACTTGATCTCTCATCATCAGCCTCTATCAGTTGGATTTCATCATCCAGTGATGGAAGGTCACCGCTTAGTGAATCCGTGAATTCCTCCTCTGTTCAATTCCTATCGTTCACTACAGATATCTCATCAATTATTCTTTTACACTCGGTCTCATGTGGTGGTTCTTCTTGTTCCTCGCTATCTGATCCTGACTCAAGGATGACGCTAGCCATTTGCAACGTTACTAGGTCGTATCCTTCTTCGTCACAAAATTTTGTAGGTGTGCATTCGTTAACACATACGTCCAAGGTTGACAATATTTGAGTCCACCCGAATGGCTCAAATAAATGTTCAGGGAAAGGTTCTGGGAGATAAGCCTTGTCTTCTACGGATCTTTCCAAAACGCATTCCTCTTTGATTATGTCTCCACAATCAGATGCTCCACACATCCAGACATGCGCTTTAGTTTGCATCCATGCAAGTATTTCTTTTTCATTTGCAGTGGTTGAATTAAATTCTTGCACTGGTGTTTTTGCAACGTCTCTATAGCTGTGATCCTTCATGTTGATTTTCGTTATTAGCTCTTCGTGCCTTAGGTAGATTTGGTCGTACCGTACCCCCTATCTTGTATCATTTTAAGTTGACGCATAAAAGGTCATCCCAAAATAATGTCGAAGTTGTTTGTTTTCCCAAAATCCACCACAGCAAAGGTGTGCTCATAGTTAATTCCACACGAAGTTACAACTATTTGGTCCAGGACTCCCAATGGTCTCTCTACATACCCATCTGCGAGTTGCAGTTTCATTCTCGTTTTTCTGAGAGTTGGATGGACCCATTTCTCCCAGAATTGCTTTGTAGAAATCTCCACTCCCGCTCCACTATCTAGGATAGCTATCGTTTTTATATCCTGATATTCAACAGGTAAGGTTGTATTACCCTCCTCGCCTTCACAGTAATCTCCGACCTTGTTTATGGGCACTGGTTGGGCTTTGGGTTGACCTTCCCATTTGTTTTTTTCTTCCGTAGGGTTTGTCTGAAGATGAATCTTTACTCCTTTGTGCTCCAAATGTTTCCCCATGTCTTCCCATAAGTGTGGTCTGACTCTCAAGAGTTTGGACAACGTGATTGTGCATGTTATAGGTGTCGACAACATCTCTTGAAGACTTTTTGAGTCAACCATATGTGGAATAGTCCTCATCTGGGATGGAACTAACCTTATCTCCGATTGTGCCTCGTGTTCACCTATAAATGAAGGCAGGGTTTTCAAGGATTGGGCTTTGCTTTCCACCGAAACCTTCGTTCCCGCATCCACATACAACGATTGTATATTGGCTGGATAAAATCCGTTATCCAGGTTAATCTCAGGAATTGGAGCAGACTGTAATGTCGTTGTTGACCGCTAGGTCAACAACACAACATAACTCAAGTTTCGTACCAAAGTCTTATCTTTTGCGAGTTATGAAATGCTGCGGATTATGGCTATAAACGTCATTTGTAATGAGTAGTTATTCTAGTTTCAGAAGCCGGGGTGCAATGGCACTTCCAGATTGTAAATACAAAGCCATTTGACCCTTTCAACCCCAATTTTGGTTAAACCTAAGGTAGCCTTAGTATATAAGGTACCTAGGTCATTTTGTAAAAAGACTTTTAATCATAGTCAAACTTAGCGCTGCCGTCTACTGTGTGTGAGAGAGAAAGAGAGTGAGCGTGAGCTTCATCCTCTCGCTACGCCTGGCTCGCTCAACACATTGGAGATGCGACTGTACCATTGTTGTAGGCTCCAAGAGAGCTACGCGACAACGCCAAGCATTCCACGCGAGACGAAGCGCACACGCCGATGCATCTACGAGCTATTTGTGGCCGTAAGTGTATCAAACGATGTCTGTTTTCTGCGTGCTAGTAGTCTATAGAATCGTGGCGACATAAGCTACACATAGGGACTCATAAATTTTGGTTTCGGGCACTTTCAAAATTCAGCTCTGTCATCCTACGCGTTTTCCGCAGATGGGTTTAGAGTGAGGGTTTTGAGTGTAGAAGCTTAGGGACAGGTGTATCCTAGTGAGGGGATGGTGTTCCTTAAGTTTCGTATGAATATGGCATGATTAGGTGAGTTACCTTCCGTATGTGTGTATGTGGCTAGGTGGTGTAGTTGAGCGCAGTGAGGTTCTTGATTGTGATTTAGTTGGCCTTCCTGAGTGTTGTATGTGTAGGATGGTCTCACCCTGACAAGCTTAAGAGATTTCCTCTGTGTGCCTATCGTGTCATCTGTGTCCTCGATTGACATTATGTTGATCTAGGTAGTGTTTACATGCACTTAATGGGTGTGTGAGTAGCTTCCCGTCCAACAGTCGCGCTTCCGTTCTTTCTGTTTCTAATGGTTTCCCATAAGTGTTGTGGCCATTGTTCTTCAACTTCTGGAATTGGTATTATCGTCATTGACTTAGCGTCATCAGTCGTGTTCGGCATCACTCGATGATCCAGTGACAATATCGTTTCAGGCCTGGGTCCGTTCACTTGTTTTGGTTCATCGATTTTTAGTTTTTCTCGCTCTTTGTGAATCAACGCTTCTTGTTCTGGGGTTCTAACTACCTTAGGTTCCATCAACGCCTCGGCTGTTTCAATGAGGTGTTTACACATTTCCAAATGCTTCGTTTCCACTTCTGGTTGAGGATAAGTTAACCATCTCTGCTCTAAGGTTTGGTTTGTTTTTAGCCTTGCTTCGTACGCTTGTAATAGAGCATCTAACGGCTCTAGCACTTTCTCAACCAAGACTGATCCCCCTGAGGACGCTTTCCTCGGCTTGTTGTTAACCTCAGCAGTTTTACTCTCTCTTTCTTGTTTCAGTTGCTCCTTTGTTTTATGCAATTTGTTTTGCATGGCAATTTGGGTTTTCAACCTTCTTGTTTTCATCCTGTCTCGTTTCGCCTTCCAAGATTTTCGCTGGGTTCTCACGGATAAACTCTCATTTTCTGTGGGTATCGGCAACTCGACCTTTTCCTCCAAGGGCTTGTTTTTCCCTAAGTCCTTGGCTTGGGCTCTGGTTATCGCATTGATTTGGATCATGGGATCAGTTTCTGATCCGCTGCTTGCACTTGGTATCACCCCCACAATATTCATACTTGCTTTTCCCTTGTTGTCCGGATTCTTTGGGCAATCTGGCAATATGTGATTCACACCACATCCGTCACGAAACCCAAAAATTTTCACTCTTTCGCCTTTGAAAGGGCAATTACGCTTCCAATGATCCGTACTTCCACAGCTGTAGCACTGTCCAATTGGTGGTTGATTTTGAGGAGGTGGTCCCATAGGTTGTCCTGCTCTATTAGAATATCCTCTTGGTTTGTAATTCTGGTTCGCAATGAACATTAACGTTCTTTCGTCTACCAAATATTGATCTCTTGAAAGTTGTGCTACATACGTTGGTGGTGCCATACCCTCGCTATTTCCCCACGGTTGATAGGCTTCGTCTGCACACATTTGTGATTTAGGTTCTGTTGCGTAAGGCTCATTCGGTTCCTCATAATAAGAAACTTGAAGTGTACTATTTGTTCCTGGTGATGCTTCACAAGGATGAGCATACCTAATCATGGCTCTATTTTCCTGTGGTAATGGAGGTTGTTGACCCAACACAAGTTGAGGTCTGTCTGCTCCTGCTACCAGATTCATATTTGGTCCAACTTGATATCTTGGAGGAGGTGGTTGGGATGGTCCTGCTGGAGGTCCATGCGATCTTTCCCTCACAAATTTTTTGTTATAAAAACACTCTTACGTGCTATGATTTGTCCATTTTTTCTCTATGGCGCACCATTTCAGTACTCATCCATTCGCAAACAACTGGTGCTTTTGACTGTTGTGTGCACCACGGCGTCGGGTGATCCCCCCCACATATGTCACACTTCCTCGTCTGAGACTGTCTCATCACCGGATTTGATCTCATATGTTGCTACATTCTCTTCGTTACCTCCTCTATCATTTGATCAGCTGTTGGCATCAAGGACGCTTGAGCGTCTTTCTTGGTAGAGGGTTCGCTTTTAATCGATGAAGAGCCACTGGTTACTGAATTAATATCCTCTGACACTTCCCCATATGCTTTTCAGTTATCGACAAGATATAACGCTTCCCTTGTAACCTATTGAAATGTGCTACAGGCCTTCAAGTGAAGGTCCTTTTTCAAGGTTTCATTCCTAAGTCCTTCAACGAAGAGCACAGACAATCTCTCGTCCTACGGTAATTCCCTCCTCAGGCACCTCTCAATGTATTGCTTGAATCTCAAGGTTGCTTCCTTCACTTTTTCACTCTCCCTTTTTTTAAAATCATATATCTGCAATACAGTATTATGGTTTATACCCCATTTTGAGAATTCTTCCGCAAACTCGTGCAATACATGTTCAATATTCGGACAAGTTTCAGGGTTTAAAGGTTGAAACCATGTTAAGGCCGTTCCTTCTAAGGTCAGCCCGAATCCCTCGTATTGAGTATGCAAATCAACGATCTTTTCTTCTCTTAAGACTTGCTTGAAGAGCGATACATGGGCATATGGATCCCCCGATCCGCTATACTTCTTCGGCATGCACTTCGCTACTTGGGATGGCCTGATTCGTCTATGGTCTGCGGTCAATCTCATTGCTCTCGTGTCTCGACTTAATCGTTCTCGGGCATCATGGAGGTCGTAGGTTGCTCTCGTTGGCTCTCCTGCCCCAAATCTACTACTAGGAGGCAAATGTGATGGGGTGGTCGCAAATGTCGGACCTACTGCCGTATGTGTAGAGATAGGAACCGCACTACCTCGATTCGTAGCCATTGATTCTCTGGAATGTAACGTTCCCATGGGGCTTGGCATCGAATAATGAGGTTGACTGAAAGAATCAGCTACATGAGTCCTCCCTCCACCTGTGGTCACCGGTTCTGGCACGACAGTTGTAGGTGCTAGTCTTAGTGGGCTTGGAGTGACATAATACTGGTGAAGTGGTCCCCCAAAGTACGTATATCCTTCCAACTCTTTTTTATCGATTGTTGCATATCGTCTTCCATACTTGTCGTATGCGGAAATTTTCGTTTCCGCTCCCTCAGTGTAGGTGAAGACATAATAAAGTCTTTCCGCTCAGTCATCTCTCCGACGTAGGGTTCCTCGCATCTATAATAGAGATCTTGCTCTCCATTATTATACTTGTATAACCCCAAGTAGACATTATCCGTGTTGACTCTCAACGTTTTTTTTTCTCGCCTTAATCTCGCATTAGGTAAGCTCATTGTTGGTGCCTTTTCCTCATGTTCCTCGTCTATTTTGGCTTTTGTGCCCATCAATCCCCACTTGTCTACAATGTTAGGATTCAGGACTACTAAGTACATGATACCCTCGTCATCTAGGTACCTATCTCCGCTATAGATCACAAGCACTAAGTCCCTGAACTGAGTCTTACAAGATGGCAAGCAAGTTTTTCCGAGCAACAAAAGAAATGAGCGAGTCCTTCAATAAAGTTAGCTGTGAATTAGAGAGATTTCCAAAAGTGATAAGGGAAAAGAGATGGTCGTAGAGTATGAAAAAGAACTAGAGATGGTCTCTACGTAGAGATGGTCCTCTGTCCACATGTAAATGGATATCATTCCCCTCATCCACACATGGAGCCACCTCGAACACTGTGTGAAAAGGCACAAGCTCCAAAGTAGCTTCTTGCCTAGTCGTCTCTAGATCTTTAGTCACTGAACCAAACCCAAAGGTCTGTACTCTCACTCTCATCAACATGATTATCAAAACCATCAAAATCTTTGGTGACAGACACTGAACTGAATTGATCACTGTAGAGAGGATCATGAGTCAAGAAAGCCCTTCCCCATCTTTGGGAACCACGGCCAATTACTGAACTACATAATTAAATGGCCTCATTGTTTGAGTATTTAATTTTACGTGTATGAGATATGTACTTGGAATTGGCCAACAATGTGAACTCATGATACTCTCTTAAATGCTAAAATACTGCATCTAGACTTTTCTTAACTGAAACTACAATAATTCTTTTAAAGAAGTATTAAACTTGATCATAGTTATATTTATAAAAAAAAAAAGCGAAATACCCTTGAAATTTATGGAAATTCCCAAAATACCCCTCAAATTTCAAAAATTCCCAATATACCCTTGCATCATTTGGGATGTATTTGCCCCAATTTTAACACAGTCTAATGGTTATGACAGTGGAGATCTATTTTTCGTGTCTTAGACAAATTTATTCACAAATAGAGGCATTTGCCTCCAAAATGATGAATGACTTAATCTGAAGAGACCTCAATACCATCTAAAATCCTAAATATATCATCTTTTATTGAGGAGAATCAATCGTCCTATAAAGAGTTGCGAGAAAAATTATTTTAAAGATGTTTGCAAGGTTGATTAGGGGTATATGGGAATTTTGGTACAATTGAAGGACATTTTGGGAATTTTTGGCCACATGTGAGGAATTCATTGGGAATTTTTTAATTTGAGGGGTATTTTGGTAATTCCCCCTTAAAAAAAAGGCTCTTGGGCATGTTGGCAAAGTTAGACAGCTACTAGTATCGGTTTTCGGTGTCATGAACCCATTCCGTTTGGCTTCTCCAACATGCCTGTCTTTTTTTTTATAACTATGATCAATCTTTACCAAGTTGCCAAGCTTATATAGAAAATAAAAAAATATACAACAGTGCCCCCTCCCGTCGCAACAGGGCTCGGATCTTCCATCACTGGCAATGGCGACTGCCCTTGCTGAAACCGGTCTGCACAACCATGGATTGATTTGAATTATGATCTCATAAGTCATACAAACTCTTGCTGAAATTGATATTATTTAAAAAAATAAAAAAACCTTCATAGTAGCTTTGAAAAGCTATGATTGGGAAGCTGTCGAAACCAGTCCGCGCCGGTGCGGACTGGTTTGGACAGGTTTCACAAGAGAGAGCCGTGTCGGCGGAAACCTGCTGCAAATACCAACATCACTTCATTGCTCTGATCTAACCCCGTCCACACTGAGCGACTTCAACTACACCTTCTAAGTAGTAGCAATTATATTTTGATTACTCTTTTTTTTTCAAAATGACGGAGAGAAGGACTATATGATGATGTTTTCCTCTTAGGAGGGGTTGGGGATCATCAAGATTGCCGTCTTCTTTGAGCCACATCTTCCAAAAAACATGGAGATTCGCTTATTTTTGTCTCATAGGATTCGTCCTCTTCTCTCACCGTAGAAAGTCTTCTTTCAGGAGCCTCAACAAAAGGCCTCCCAATATCTTTCTCCTCTTGGGGAGTTTAGAGAATCCCATGAGTGGGAAGTTGTTGGTTAACTTCGTCTTACAAGGCAGGGTTGCCCTTAGCTTGTTTCAACCTAGTAACAACATAGTTCACAAACATGGGGGACATCATTAGTAGCACCTTCATGTGTAAAATCAAAGTTGTCAATATTCATTCTACTCTCTTTATTATTTTCAACCATGCTAACTAAATTTATGTATATGCTACTTTGTGCTTTGGAAACCTCAAAAATTTAGTTGCTACTCTTCTTAACTTTTGAAAATCATCTCTCAAGCAACCACACCCATGGTTTACACACTATTGATTGCCAAGAGTAGTGGAGAGGGTCTAATAGTGCTTGGTTGATTATGGTTATTGTTGAGCTTGCTAGTAGCTCAATACTGGTTAACACTAGGTTGGTAATGGGACACTTTTATGTCCTGTTAAGTGACCATTTTCCTTGAATTATGTCAAGAGTTTCAAAATGGATTTTGAGGTTCTATCTATCTAGAAAGTTGTCTCATGAGCTGAAAAAACTCGACATTTTTTTGGAATATCAATTCCATCTTTAACCTTGTCCTTGCACAACATTTCACAAGCTAAACTGTGTGAAAAAACGGGTCCTGTTTTTGACTTTTTCAACTTTTTGCAACTATACCACTCTAGAATTCATGTTTGTGAGGTCTATAATGCTAGAGAACTATCTTTAGTAGTCCTCAGCATGTCCTGATGCTTCTAGGGAGAAATAAATGTTAAAATTGTAAGTTATGACCAAATTACAAAAATTGTCAAATCCTGTTTTTTAGCCAATTTTAGCTCTTCTATGATTTTTTTGGTGGATTTCATGATATCCAAATGCAGTTTTGATTTTCTATGTTGCATATTGTAACATAAAGCTAATATTCCTTGAGTTTTGGGGCAACTAATACCCTATTTTGCATAGTAGACAACAATGGTTGATTTTTTCAATTATAGAAGAAAACGAAACATTCTAGTATATCAAGTATAGCTTTTTCAATATTGTTAGTTTCTTGTGACAACTACATGCATTTTGTAGGTAGTAACCATATCTAGTCATAAGGATCAAATTTGTCTAGATATTGAATAGTTTCTATGGGATTATACAACTCATAATGTTGAACCCAGGTTTTTCATGTTTGTTGTATTTAGCACTTCATCTTTGTCCCCAAGATTCCCCTTGGTAAGAGATGTATTATTCCTTTAATATGCTCCATGGCTCCTTATGAACCTAAAGGACAATAGGGAACTAAGAAAACATGCATATATTATTTATATTGAGCGTGGCTATAGAAACTTTGATGATAGGTTTGCATAATGGTAAAAATTCAACTTTTTTGTACGTATTTCTTTTGGCAAAACAAAAAATAGTGAGTGAGAAGCAATCATATGTTCTGATCACCAACCCATTGAAGTTAACTAGGGAATTTATCTCAAGTCCTACAAAAATCCCTAATCTTATTTTTATGCAACAAAACGTAAGAAATGACTGTTTTGATGAAAATGTACTGGTCCATCAACTTTGGAGGCTTGGTGTGACCAAAAGATGAGAAATTTTACAATTTTCTTATTTTTTCCATGTGTAGTAGGCCTTGAACTATAACTTCATGAAAGGGTTTTACAAAATGAGTGGATCTACTATGGTTTTGGAGGTTTTTTTCAAAACCCTGAAAGGACACTTTTATGTCCTGTTAGGTTACCAACCTAGTGGTAAGCCAAAGGCAAGCCTCGAAAGACTCCATTATTAAGTCCATAGTTCCCAACAGTGTACCTCAAACTTAGTTCATTCCGATCGGGATAGTAAATCCCTGTCTCACTTACCCTGTTGCAATGAATAGGTCCAACCTTTCATGGAAAACTTAAGGACCTCTCTTCTTAATCAAGAAAAGAGAAACCAATAGCGCCAATTACCAATGCAGCTGAATATGGCTATAACATTGATTGTAGAGGAATTAAAGTAACAATAGTGAGCATTTCCTTAAGAGAATTTGAGAAATTGACAACAATTGAGGACCGGATTTACTTGGAGACGGCCGCCCCTCCAAAAGGCTTTTGTATGTTAGATTCTCACATGAAGAGAGACTTGGTAAAGTACATACTTTGTGTTCCTTTGAGACCTTGTTGATGTCATGAAGATGGTAATGCCCATAACTAAATTTTAAACGTATTAACTTGTCCCAGGCCTCAATCCGAAGACCTCAAACACGGTTAAAGGTGGAGAGAGATAGTAGGGAGTGAGGGAAGGGAAGAGGAAGAAGGAGTAGCATACAAGAAATAAGTACTTTCCTCACCATAGGTTACTCTTGGAGCTTAGCTTAATAGTAATATAGATGGTAGAGAAGATGAGAATTCCATTGAGTCTTGACTCTTGGTTGAATTTATGTTCCATAGCAAAGAGGTGTTGGAGTAGGCTCTCTACTTCTCAAGCTTGGAGAATGAGATGGAGTTCTTGTTCAACATATGAGAGGGTGTGTGAGTGTGAGTGTGAGAATGCACAAAAAGGAGGGTTAGGTGTTTGGGCATGGCTCAAGATGTAAGAGTGAAGGTGATGGGCATTTAATGCCTAATCAACTTCTTTGTGATGAAAGCAGGTGATAATGTATACCCTATTATCTTGGGTAGGCCATGGCTGCTTGCAATAGGTGCTAAACAAGATTGGGAGAGTAGGGTTCACCTTGTATAATAATGAGAGAGGAAGAAAGATGTTGCTCCACCTAAAGACCAAAGAGAGTCGTTTCCATCCTATGGCAGCAAAAGATGAGGATGATACGATGAACTATGAGTACAAAACCGAGATGGCCTATGATGAGGGTGGAGGAAGAGGAAAGAAAGAATGATATGCTAAAGTTTGATGTCAATTTTTTTGGTGCACCATGGAGGACTCTCATGAAAAAGACGAAGTGCAACCATAGATTCATGGCATAGGTGTAAAAGAGGTAGCCAATATGTTGAGCAAATATTTGACCAAGTAAGATAAACAAGGGTATGTCCAAATGTGTGCCTCCTTTTTGAATCTGTTTGCAACAGAATATAAGGATCTGCAAGGAGCAAAGGGTGTTGAGCACAAGATAGATCTCAAGGAAGGGAACTAGACAAAAGTGTAGAAGCTAAGGAGAAATTCAAAAGGAAGTTCTTTGACATTGGTTATCACTCCTAAGAAGAATGGGAAATGGCGGGTGTGCATCGACTATAAGCCATTGGAATACGTCAACGTTCTGAGCAAGAAGTTACGAGCAATATTTTTCCCAGCGAGAAAAAAAAAACCAACACACAACCATAGTTCTCTTTGAAACTAAAAAATTTATATGCGTTTCTCTATCTCACTCATTCTCTCTCTCTCTCTCTCTCTCTCTCTCTCTCTCTCTCTTGCACACACACACACGTAGCCTCTTACGATAGGCAAGAGAGAGAGAGAAAGAGATAGAGAAACAGCACACACACACACGTAGCCTCTTACGATAGGCAAGAGAGAGAGAGAGAGAGAGAGAGAGAGAGAGAGAGAGAGAGAGAGAGAGAGAGAGAGAGAGAAAGAGAGAGAGAGAGAGAGAGAGAGAGAGAGAGAGAGAGAGAGAGAGAGAGAGAGAGAGAGAGAGAGATTTTAAGACAGCACATGTGGTGTCTTTTTTTAAGCATGTGTGTTTGTGGATCTTTGAGCTTTTGTGTGTGTGTGTGTGTGTATGTATCTATATATATATTGAGAAAGAGATAGAGGGAGAGCGCTAAGAAGTAAATTTGGCTTGAAGAAAATAATATATATATGCACCTCAAAGTGAAGCATAGAAAGTCAATTCTAACACCTACAAAATCTCCAAACCTCATTGTCACCATACCACCTACCATGCAATAAAACTTATGTATGTGTATGTGTGTGCACAAATTATCAAAATGACACAATTAAAACATCATATTAAAATCACTTATTTTGTAGCAAAATAGTCCAACAGTTGAGGCAAAAGGCAACACATGAAAATCATTGAAGGCCAAAAATAAACCCTATGTAGCAAAGTAGTCCAAAAACTTGAGGCAGAAAGCAATACATGAAAACCATTGAAGGGAAAAAATAAACCCTATCTTTGCACTCATTTTGAAATAGCAGAGTCATCTATCAAATAACACTTTGGTCTCATCTTAGATTGCCGAGGAGTGTGATCATAACAAACATGTGTCTCCATCTCTCTAGCCATGCTCTCTGCATAACAAGGCAAACAACTATAACATGGTCAAGAAACATTTTATCCCTACCATCTCAATATTTAAAAATACCATTTTTCTTTCAAAGCATAAAGATACTCACTAGTCCAGTGGAACATCTGTGATGGCTAAACTCTCCTCATCATCACCAAGAAAATCTCCAAACCCACCCAAGTTAGCCGTATGAGTGTAAGCCTTATAGTAATTATCTACAAATGGTATCAAGTGACTAGTACAAATCTCATCATCTCTCTCAATCACCATACACAATCGTGCAGTATGCATAGAAGCCCTCATAACAGGGCCAGTCCCACCTCCTATCTCAAGCACTGAGCCCAATTGAGAACATAAGGCCTCCATAAAGAACAACATTAGGGCGACACTCTTTTCAAGTGGGCCCCTCCAACCACCACTCTTACCATTACGCTTAGCTCTTGCAAATGCAGGCAAGCAATGGCTCATGACCTCTGTGGAGAAGTCTAAGTTCAATGCTTGTCCTACCTGCAAAAATAAAAACAGAGCAACAAAAATAAATTATTCATTCATGAAATGCGCAAATCAAAAGCACAAACCTTATACTTAGTAAATTACCTTTTGTGCATTCAAAAGGTTCACAATGGGTGTTTGGCTATCCTTATGGAAGGCCACCACATGTAGTAATGTCATCTACATATAGATACAATCATGAGAGCAAGTATTATTGGTGACTCTTTGGAAGCTATTTATTAGACATCAATAGAAATGCACATGGTAGCACTACCTTCATAGACACTCCTAGTCTTATGTTGCTGTAAGACTATGAAGAGTTTAACGCCCAACGAAAACCCACAACCATGCCTGTCCTAGAAGCAACTCGTTCCACAAGAGAAAGATGAGCAGGACTTACAATTACCAAAACCCAACCCATGTCATCCATCACAACATTGGCAACCACCAAAGAACTCTTTATAAGATCCTCACTAATTTGATTCCAAGAAGGAATCCCATCAAATCCTGGAACTGAAGAGCCTGACAAATGACAATTCGGGAACAAAAAAACCAAAAATCTTTCGAGGAAAAGTTGTGCAAAGAGAGAGGACTTATTGGAAAAGAGAGAAGGACTTTACAAACCTATGGGCAAATCAATGACAGTGAAGTCAATGCTCCAACTGCATGGCTTGCCTCCTCTGGTTTTTTTCTCCCCAAAATGGACCATGAAAAATTGTCTCATTACTTCAAAACCCTCCTTGAATTTATGCTCCAACAACTCCTTTCCCAATTGAATATAGTCATATGTCCATACATTCACTTGATTTCTCCCACCAAGCCTCTCTTGATTACGAAAAGTACCCAATGAAATGAACCCTGACGAGCTTATACCAGTTCTTGAAGAAGCACGATCAAGCCCTTTAATGATTCATAAAACAAAAGAATGCAAACATTTTAAGAGTACACATTTTCCAAATCATTCTATTTACAATCCTTCATCAATCCAATAAACATACCTTGACTCTGGCTCATGAGCTTAGTTGGTGGTCGACCCCCCTTATTTGTGGCTTCCTTCTTTTCCTTAAGGTCCTTCTCCTTCAAGGCACGCAACTCTTCATCAATCCTTTTCTTCACCTCCGCATTAATAGACCCTGAGGAACTTGAGTAAGACATGCACTGTCCCTTCAAATGCCGCAATTATATTTCTTTGTCCTCCTCCAAACATTCTCCCTTCTTCATGTCCAACCACCAAGGACATTTCTTCCTCTCCCATTCAGACAACATTAAAGCCCCACCTGGTTGGTTGTTTTCTCTAAAGATGTAGCATGAGTACATGCTGAATCCAAAGTCCATTGTCCATGCCTTACAAACATGAGGCAAGAAAGGTATTTTCTTCATAGAAACAAGCAACAAAAAATACCTAATTCCAAGAACAAAAACCAAACATTTAACAATTCAATGCATTTAAAAAATTCTTAACAACAATACCATTCAACTTAGGATCTTTTCTCACCTAAATACCAAATGTCTAGATGCATTTTTCAAGTCAATATGTTTTGTTGTGCTGGGGTTGCCACATTCATCTCTTTCTCAAATAAATAAAAGAGCACAGTTCAATACCTCCCAACAATGTCCAAGAAATATGTGTCCAAACTAGGTTCTTGAGGCAACTCTAGTCTCTCTTTGCCAATATTGGAATCTACAACCTGTTTCACCAATCTGGTTGCATCCTCTAGTAATTAGTCTATCCAAACCTCTTTGGCCAACCATGAAATATACCGATGGTCACCAAGTGGCATCCCATAAGACTGCTTGACATTGTCATCTTGTCCAAGAAGTCTAAGCATTGAGCATTTTAGGTCTAGAGAACATGCTGCCGAGGAGAGTGCATATAATTTCTCTAGACTAATTTTATATTGGGAGTCTTCAAAGGGAAGCTTCCACAATATCTCAAACCATTCTTTGACATTGGATGGATTAACCAACTGAAAGAATCTAAGACATTCACAAAATATCTCATCACACAAAAGCTTTATTCACCAACCAATCTAATAAGCATGAGAGACAATCAATCCAATGAAACATAATTTTTTTAATCAACTAACCCTTGTCATTTTTCTATTGTAAGTCTTGATAACGCTTATTTTTTCCTTTAATAATTCTACATCTTTCTCTTCCTTGGAAAGTCCTTGAGAAAATTCTCAAAAATCAAGTTTTTAAAACTTGAACAAAAAATAACATCCTCACATGAAAACCCACCGCAAAAACCATGCGACCCAGGATTGATTGAGTCAAGGGATACCACACCCTTTTCCCAATGCTTGCCTCTTTTGTTCTCACAGAGGCAATATGATTCTTTTCAGCTTCAGTAAAACTTTCCATGAGAGGTGCCTCACCTAATGCACAAAGGGTACTTGTATGGAAGAGATAATCCTTGGCCTCTTCATGCATCCTACAAGAAATTGACAATAGTTAATGCAAACAAATTCCAAAGAAAATCCAAAAAAAAACCTAATCATTTTGCAAAGAGATATAGAATAGGAGCTTACAAGTTAAGTCTCTACAAAGTAGCCACAAGAACTTGCTCATCTTTTTCATTTGGAATGATGAATTCTTCTTGAACCCTGATATGGTTTCCCTTGTTATTTGCAAAAATCTCACTAATACACTCCATCCATGCTGCAGTCCTGTGATTACCTTCCCATACAAATTTTTTTCCCCCCCTCAACATAGACCACTCTTCCTTGGCCTCAAGCTCCTCTTCAAACTCATCATTGATAGCCTGCCAATGTCTATCCCAAGTACTTGTTATTGTTTCATCAACATCCAATGTAGACGTATCAGGTAGGTTAGTGGACATAATAAAACTACCTTTCATTGCCATGTAACCCTATTTTTCCAAAACTGACTTTAATTTAGACAAATCATGTCTAAGCTCTCTCACCCTTTCATTTATCTTACACCTGCAAAGTGGAATCCTAGGTGCTAGCAATCCTGGATTGAGCCAATCTAGACAAAAAGTCAGACCCATCAGCCTTTGAAATGGCTTGAGGAATTAACTCATCAGGTACATCATCCTTATCTTTGGGATCCTCTTGTGTAGCTGTGACAAGCACAAGATCATTGTTAGTTTCCATATTCGCGCCCTCGACCATCTGCTCATCCTTCTCTCTCTCTCTTGAGGATGCTCATCCTTATCAGACTCCTTAACTAATTTCTTGGCACCAGAGATAGATGCCTTTGAAACTGTCATTTATCTTACACCTGCAAAGCGGAATCCTAGGTGCTAGAAATCCTGGATTGAGTGCCAATCTAGACAAAAAGTCAGATCCATCAGCCTTTGAAATGGCTTGAGGAATTAACTCATCAGGTACGTCATCCTTATCTTTGGGATCCTCTTGTGTAGCTATGACAAGCACAAGCTCATTGTTAGTTGCCATATTCACGCCCTCGACCATCTGATCATCCTTCTCTCTCTCTTCAGGATGCTCATCCTTATCAGACTCCTTAACTAATTTCTTGGCACCAGAGCTAGATGCCTTTGAAACTGTCTTTCTCTTTCTTGTATTGACAACCTGCAATTTTTTATTTTTTTTTAAATGATGAATGCGAGAAGATATGTTAAACATCTTACATTACATGCTACGATAGACTTTGTGCTCAGAAAAGCAAGAAGAGAAATTCCACTGGTTTGTTTTAGTGTTGTTGTATGTGTCTGGCCGATTCTTCTAAAACCACATCTTTAAGGAAAGAGGTTTTATGACTGTGATTCATGTTTCTTTGATGTACAACTGCTTCATTAAAATGTATCCACCTCCCCACCACCTTGATAGCTAGCCTGGCAAGGCTATGCAACATAAAAGATTGGTCCCCTCAAAGTTCTTTACCTATAGTAGAAAAGGCCTGGAAAAACTCCATACACTGTTCTCAACTAAAAATGCTATTTGTATTGAGATAGTTCGCCAGCAAACTACCACATCCCCACCATCTTATGTATATTGCACTAATTTGGTAGTAAATATATTCACCATAATAATGTCAATATGATAGTCAACATTACATCAAACAAATCTACCAAATCTATTATTATGCTATGGACAATAGAGACAACCACTTAGCCTGGATAGTGTCTTAATTAATCAAAAGGTGCAAAATAGTTCACACTTTCATAAAAGCATACAACGAAGCCAAGAAGCTATTGGGCACAATGAAAAAAACACTTTGTCTTTAGCCAAGTCAGCAAGGGCAAGAAAAAGCACGGGCTACCAAGCTAATTTTGCAAGACCCAAATGTCTAGCAAAGACACACAGTAAATATTGATCATTCCGAATAAGTGAAAACACTAGGCATGTGCCCTATTGATAGAAATTCATACATCTCAAACATATGGAAACATCCTCAAGCACCCCTTGGACACATGCATATATATTTGTCCCTAATCAACCCATCCATTGCATCTTCACCTTAACAGGTACATTCAACAAAGAAAAATCCTTGGTATAAACTGAATCGAAATTGAATCAGTTCGGATTGAATATGCACTTATTGATATTGAATCAGTTCAGATTCACAACATGCAAGGGCATACCTGCTTGGTTTTAGGGGCCATGGTTGAACCGTGTCGTGGGGCTTGAGAGCTTTCTTGAAAGGGATTGAACACAATGTTTGCTGGTGAACTACCTCAGGTGAGAGAGCTTCAGATACCCATCGTTGGAGAACCAGGCGTTGGCGAAATTGAGAGGAATGAGGGAAAGAACCTTTACCACCATAGTTCGCTGGCGAACTAGTGGAGAATAAGACAAAGAGAGTAAAGAGGCAAAGGTTGAGAGAGTTAGAGATAAGGCTCAGTTGCGCAGGTGGGTAGAAGCTAGGCCATTAAAATAATGAATATACCACTTTGAGAGCTTGAGAGCAGGTGGGTAGAAGGTTGGCGATCTTGAGAGCAATAAGGGAAAGACCTCGACCACCATAGTTCGCTGGCAAACTAGTGGTGAGATAGGAAAGAGGCAAAGGTTGAGACAGTGAGAGATAAGGCTCAGTTGAGAGAGTGGGGAGGAGGTGGGCCATGAAATGAATGAATATACTCAATTGGTTATTGGCGTGAGAGAGATGATTGAGATACTCTTGGATTTCCTAAGTTCGCTGGCGAACTATAGAGGAGGGAAAGAATTGATGTTATTATTTTTCATTATTAAACTTGCAAAATATATACTCTTGATTTCATTTAGAAAATTATCATTTCAAGCTATGATGGATCTCTCCTGATGATGGTAAGAAGAGAGAGAGATAGTGAGAGAGAAGGAGACGGAGAGAGAGTAGGGGGAAGAGAGAAGGTGCAATAAATCTTTAGTGGAGGACAAAAAATGATGACTACGCAATCTAAATCTTCCTTTAAGGCATAGTGTGGTTGTAGTGTGGGTTGCATAGTTATTTAAAAGAAACTTCTTTCTTTAATGTGGTGGTTGTTTGGGTTGCTTTGCTCTGTGTAATTTTTACAATGCAGACTGCGTGTTTGCGAGATCAAGCTACAAGCAAACAAGTCGAGTTAGCAACTACTAATGGTGTCACTGAGGTTTCCACACATTATCTCTCATTAACCTTTGGATTGAGCGAATCATCTATCATTCTACATCAAATGTTTGGTGTCGAGAGTGATGGTCTTTCTTTTGAAATGCCAGCCAATAAAAAGAGGAGATCATAATGTCTTTCAATTAGACATTCAATTTGGAAGAACTTTTGTGGTTAGTGGAGAAAAAATGCTATCTGAAACCTCCATTGCTAATGCTAAAGGGGAGCTGCAACAATTGTAGGTGGAGACAGAGCTTGTTTTCGAAATTGGTGCTGCAGACAAACTTAGCATTGTTGAAATGTTGAAGAATTTTCCTGTGAAGAATTCGCTCAGAGTCACATTTGGTTTAATTGAGGTGATCCGTTAGGTTGAGGAGCTTCCTGCAAGATATGATGGGAATATAATGTTTGAGTTGCCTTTTGTTAGTGCAGATAATAGAATGGTTGGACTAGAAAATAACTTTGATGGCCATGTGTCGACACATGAAGTGACAAGTAATATTTCAGCTTTCTTTGGAACAGTCAGAATAAGGAAATGTGGAGGGTATCTTGAGTGCACTAATGTGCTCTGTGATGGATTAAATAGGTCAAGAGAGACAAATAAGCAGCATTGGATTGGTTGTTTGGAAAAAGTTTGTCCTGCTGGTAGTAGTGTGGAATTATATGGCAGTTTGAAGTGCACTTTCTGTTCAACACCTCCCACATGTCAATATGAATTCCCTTGCAAGTTGGTGTTGTGCTTTCCCTCAGAAAAAATAGGAAAGAAAGTAACATGGGTTGTTCTACACATTGGCTCTCATATGCACCCTGTTGCAGCAGGAATCACAAGGATGGATGTTGAAGAGGTGAAGAACAAAGTGAAAGAGATGGTGCAACAAGATTTTTTGGGTAAACCAAAAGCCATGCAACATAAATTGGCTAGGGAGATTCTTATTGAGTCATCCATCTTTGGAGATGGGACAGGTGGAAAAAAACTATCTCATAATGATTTGGCTGTTATAATGAAGAAGCTTGCACCTGTCTTGGACAAAAGAAGACTTTATCGCTGGAGAAAGGAGTCACAAGTAGAGGTGGGACAAGCAACTGGAGAAATAGAGGCTATTATGAAGCTAAAGAATTTCTTGTTGTTTGACTATTTTCAAAGTGTTGTATTTCTGGGGTAGTTGGAATTGTCCTCATTCAATAGGTGTCATGTCTTCAAGATGTCTACACAGGGTCCAGGGAGTGGGGTTGATTTGGTTAACAAGATCATAGACCAGGTGGTGAGCTTCAAAGCTGTTGGATTTTTTTTGACTTTGTGAAAAGAATGAAAGACTGGACAACCATGGCTTGTCATGTTTATAACCCTTTTGTGCAAGAAATGCAAACAATAGCAATTGGAGACTTTGAAGTTGAGGACACCGATGCTCAAATATTATTTTGGGAGCTATTAAATCGGGTGATGGAGCGTAAAGGTTACAAGAAGGCTCAATTTAAGGGATTCATGGAAGATGAAGCACAATCAAATTGCAGAGCTGTCAGGATAGTTTTCAATGGTGGGCCAGACAATGTGGACAGGTTTGGAGCGTTCATGCTCTTTCCATTGGGAGCAGAGCTTGAATCAACATGCAAAGAAATGTGTGCCACCACATAGCCAAGAAGAGTTTAAATTGAGATGTCGGCATTGGAAGAATTCTCCTTCTGAAGAGGCAGCTGAAATTGAGTTAGATGGATTGAGAGCATGGTTGAGGAAGGGCCATACTGACAAGACAAAGATCTCTATGCTGGAGACATGGATTGTCTGGTGGCATGCTAGAGTTGCCCATTGGGGGGAGTACATGATACATGTAAAGTACCAATTTTTTTTCTAATAATCATCATTGAATGTGGCCCATATTATTGAGAGAAAACTCATAAGTGTATTTTTATTGTAGGCTGCTGAAGGTAGAGACACTTACCTTATACCAAAAACCAATCTTGCTGAATTAGTTCATGGAAGTTGGCTTGCTTCACATGATGGTGTGAAGTATGTGTCACTATATACTGCTTCCTATAATGACCTGATAGCAACTTTTCTCCAGAGCGCAAGGTATGACTCATTCTTAAGAGGTTCTCATAAGGGTTCAAGTCCTGGGATTGAGAAGATTAAGAAAAGGTATGCCTTTGCTAGTCCCATCCCACCCGCACCAAAAACTGTCATTGATTTAACTAATGAAGCAGCCATTGAGCTACGAGCAACAAAGATAAGGACTTCGACGGATAGTGAAGTACGCATAGTGAGAAGAAAGCGTAAAGTGGGATCACAAACACCTATACAATCCAATGATTCTCATCGTCCAGAGTATGAGTATGTGACACACAATGCGGCGCCAATTTCAGAGAGATCAGTTTTCTAATGTGGAAAGTGCCTACATTGAAGTCAATATTCACCAAACAAAATGGGCAATTAGGAGGACAAACCCTGGAAGTGAAGCTAGGTGTCAAGGATACCTACGTGAAAAGGGAATTAAGTGTAATGATTTGATTGATAAAAAAGGTAGAGGTGGCATGATGTGTGTTCCTGCACCATGCTTTGAGGGACTTATTTCCTTGCCAACTTGTGTGAAGAAGCAATTTGTGTGGTTCTGTGGAGATAATGTTGAGCACACATGGGAGACGTCGGACATTGTTACTGAGAAACCACCCTGTCGTCCACAAGAATGGCTTGTTTTGCAGAAGGGACATGCTTAAATAACGTAGAAGTACAAGCTCTATGGGATGCAGGGTTTGATCTGCAACACATTGGACCATCTCGGGGAAGGCCAGCACAAGAAGACACACCACATGAGGCTGATTTGGACATCCATCCCACACATTGTTTCAAGGATGGTCACAAAAGAAATGGATGAAAGAATCAAGAGGGCTATGGATTTGGTTTGCACCATACATCGCAGACAGGTGGTTGTGGACAAGGAGCATGTGGATTACACAATTTCAACTCCAGGTAGCCAAGATAATGGAGCAACATACAAGGTGACTATATCAACTTTTCCCGTTTGCACATGCGAGGACTTTAAGAAACGAGTTGACCAAGGGAAAAAGTATATGCCTTGCAAACACCTTTACTACATCTACACGAAGGAGTTAGGATTGGATGTTAGCAAACAAAAGTTTGTTCACCAGGCAGCATTGACAAAGTGAGAGCTCCACTACATGTTTCGTATGCTGAATTGATTGATGTGGTTTGCTCAATTGTTTTGATGCAACATTTCAATTGTTTTGATGCAACATTTTTAAGGGCTAAGATAAGCATCCAATTATAAGTGTGCTTTGTCTCGTTTTGAGGATTGACGCTTAGAGATCTCCAAAAATTGTTTTGTGTGGTGCATATGATGTAAAAAAAGTTTTATTTTGTGGAGCTGATATGATATTTATGAATTCTGTAATACTTTTGTACTTGGAAAAAAATTGATATGCTTTTGGGTTTTATATCCTTTATTTTGTATGTTGAGAAGCTTTATAAAGTGATACCATATTAAAAACAATGATGTAATGAAAGAATGTTCGTATGATTTATGCAATTGCAGAAGAGATAATCAATTCTGCTAGCAACCTATACCATTTGGGTTAAAGACAATGATGCAATTAAATTTTGTTCACATGCTTTATGCAATTGCTAAAGAGATGACCAATGCTGCTACCTACATCATTTGAGTTGATCCAAACCATTAGGTTAATTCTTATCTAAGTGCTCTTTGGTGGTCCAGGAACTCACCACTAAGAGATAACCAATTTAGCTACCTACATCATTTGAGTTGATCCAAATCATTTGGTTAATTATTATCTAGGTGCTATTTAGTGGTCAAGGAACTCACCACTAGAGCCACGTGTCATTTGAATGACCGATATGCACATAGGAATCGTCAGAAGAGGAGCAGCAACAGGGGTCTCTCTTCACATGGTAACAAGGGTCTCTCTTCACATGCTAATTGCTAAAGAGATAACCAATTCTTCTATCTACATCATTTGGGTTGATCCACACCATTTGGGTTGGTCCACTTTACTTTATGTAGAATTTAAGAAACTGAGATCTGCAAAATATTAAAAAGATGTAAGTGAGTCTAGTTGTGAGCTTTGTTGTTAAAAAGGTGTTTGTACATATAATTCTCTTCTATAGTTTCTTAGTGAAACCATGCTAAGTTGCGTGATAAGAAACTACATCTCCGATGAGTATTCTATCAGATACTTCTCTCTTTGCTCAAACGCTCGGAAGTTTGTGCTCGAAAAAGACCCACTTCCCAGGTAGTTTTGCTAGCAAAACTACCTTGGAAGACCTACTTCGAAAGGGTTCTGTCAGCAAAACTAACGTGGATAGTTTGCTTTCATGAGTTTTTTTTTGTAGGAACCTCTTCATTAAGATAGGTTGAGAGAGGGTTAAGTAAAAGTTGTAAGAAGGGTTATAAGAGAATAATTTATGTAGTTTGTGTAAAAAATAGATATTCCTATTATACTTTGCATATTTCTAAGGGAAACTATGTTTTTTTTAATCCATTTTTACCATATTTTTGCACAATTGGATGCCTTTTTTTTCCTTCTCTCGGATGCTCGGAAGATTTCGCTCAAAAAACGGTCGTCCCCTAAGCCATTGAATGCGACGACCAAGAGAAACCATTATCGGTTGCCATTTTAAGATGAGATTTTGAATCAGGTAGTTGGCCATTAGAGGTATTTCATTATGGATGGGTTTTTAGGTTACTTTCACATAGGGATTGCATTTGAAGACCAACTGAAGACAATGTTTATCTCTCCATGGGGATGTTTTGCCTATGGCAAGATGCCATTTAGGTTGGTGAATGCCTATGCCACTTTCCAAGATTGGATGAATAGAATATTTGGTCCCTATTTGGGCAGGTTCATCAGAGTGTTTATCGACGATATAGCTCAAGGATGGAGCATTTGTCACTAGAGCTATGTTTTCAAAATCTTGATGAAGAAGGAGGTCAATTGAACCCAAAGAAAAGCAAGTTAGCACAATCTTGGGTGTCATTTTTGGGCCATGTGGTGTTACAAAATGGATTTGAAGTGGATCCAAAAAAGGTCAAGGCTCTAGTTCTTATGGAGCCTCCCTCCACTGCTTAAGGTTTGGCATCATTTATGCATAAATTGAAGTATCTGTCAAGATTCTTTTGGATGTTTTCCGAGTATGTATACCCCCTTCAAAAGCGGGCGTAGTAGGTGCATGGATTCGAATGGGATGAAGAAGCTCAAGAAGATTTTGATAAAGTAAAGGAAATTTTATGTCAGCTACCTACAATGTGTCCACCCACTGGAGAGGACAATTTTTATATTTCCATGAAGGTAGGTACCGTGGCTATTGGAGCGGTGTTGTTGTAGGTGCTTGTCATGCTTGAGCTGACTAAGGTGCTTGTGTCATGCTTAATGACTAAGATGATTGAGGTGCTTGTCATGCATGATGACCAAGGTGCTTGAGGTGTTCAAGTCAAAGATGTGTCCTACAAGGAGGGGGCGAGCCCTTAATGTAGAAGCATGAGAGAGAAAACACACACACACACACACACACACACACACACACACACACACTCAAGGTAAGCCAAACACTCAAGATGCATTAAGGAAACAGGTCAAGCCCCTACCCATGTTGCCCTCATGGTTTGCCTGAAGCCTATTGGATGGCCTAGGGAGGTCCAATAAGATTTTAGATGCATGTGATTAATTAATTAAGCTCTCTCTCAAAGGGGGGAAGAAGGACAATTGTCCATGCTACCCCTATTGCTTGAAATGACCATAACTTGTAATATTAGCATAGTTAGCCATCCTTATGCACACATTCAATTTGGCTTCTGATTTAGCACCTATTTCCCTCATTGTAGCCTCTGTCATGATGCAAACCTGTGCTCCACCATCTATATAGGCCTGAACTTGTATCCTCTTTTCAATGACAACATCCACAAGGGAAGAACATCATTTGGGCTAGCCACCCTTAATGCCATGTTTTGCAGTGCATGCACATTGTCCTTAGCTTTTGGCAAGCTTGTGTTTACACTTGTAGACCACTATCTCTTCAGTTTATGATTCAAAGACAACACAACTAACCAAAAGCTATATTAGCCTTTTGGCCATGTACATCACTTACCAGATCATACTCGGGGTAGCCGTGTCTTAGCTGGAATCACCCTGTTCGATCTTGTGACGTCTTCTCCTCTTGCTAGTTTTTGGCTGCTCTCTACCCTTGTACGCCTTCTCTTTGCCTTTACAAGTTCTAGTCTCCCACCTAATCTCCATTTCCCTTTCATCCCTAGCCCTTTTGTCGGCCAAAAATTTGACGTCCTACTTATATTCTCAAATGATGTTCACTCAAGGGACCTCACCACCATTTGGAGGAGCTGGCTAACGTGGATTCTCAACCACCTACTCTCTCAAACCATTAAAATGTGCTTGGCCTCTTCCCCTACCAAATGACGGGTAGAAACCACCTCTTTCCCTTGATGGACGAAGGAAATATGGTGCAAAATGTCCTTCTTCTCCACAGTTTTAGCACCTTCTAGGAAACGGCCTCGCCTTGCCCCTTACTCCTCTTGGATGTCCTCTATCCATTACACTTAGTTGCAACTCGTGCACTTTCTTAGACAAACATTGTACAGTTCAGACCCAATTTTGCGGCACAATCGCTACACCTTGGTTCCCATGGTTTTCCTCATGAACAAAATGTGGTTGTGTAGGAACCACTACTTTGTAGCCCGACATGCCCTGCTCAATTTTCTTCTTGATTTTACTTCTCTTCACCTTCACAATATTCACTACACCATTATAATTCTTCAAGCTTTCAAAGTCTACCTTTTTCCTCACTTTGGTATGGGCACACCGTGAATTTGTCCAGTTTGAAGTAGTAACCATTAGCCAATTGCATGGCTGCCGCTAAGTCTACCCAACAAGATTCAAAACGATAAAAAAACAAACCAAATTCTTCACTTACATAGTGTTTGACCACCTTTAGTTTGGCATCCATCTTGACTGGGGAAGCCTCTTTGCAAAAATCATGTAAGAAACGTGCCCTTAGGGCCTTAATGAGACAGTTCTTAGCACTTAAAAAAGAGAGACGGTTTAGAGGATTTCAGCGATCCAACTTGAAATACTTTAAAACCTTAAATTGAAGAACTTTAAAGACGTAGCTGAAAATACGATTAAAGATGTAGTTTGAAATATCACCACACATTGCACACCATTAATGACAAAAAAGTTTGTTACTAGTCTAATCATCTGTAATGGAATTGGCCAATTAACGTGAGAGTAGCGGAAATTAAAGAGAGTACTTTTGTGAGCATAGCGGGTGAACATAATTCATGGTAGCAACCTAAACATAGCATTTAGTTAACTTGGCATGAAAAACAATTTTGCAAGAGAGAGAATTTAGAGAACATGACAACAAATTGAGGACCGGATTTATGTGGAGCCGGTCTCCCCTCTAATAGGCATTTGTATTATGATTTCTCCCATCGAGAGAGAGTTGTTACAATACAATCTTTGTGTTCCTTGTGACCTAGGTGATGCAATGAAGATGGAAACTTTTATGCATCATGAGCATAACATAAACTTTGAAGAAAACATTAACTAACCCAAGCCTCAATCACCTTAAAGGTGGAGACAACTAGCAGGGAATGAGGGTAGGGAAGAGGAAGAAGAAACATTTCATGGGAAAAGAACTAGTTCCTCACTTATCATCATTCTTCTTGCTAGCATACATAATAGCATAGTAATGAAGATGGAGAAGATGGCAAGCTTAAGCATTGAAGCATGTCTCTTGGTTGGATTTTCATTCCATAGCCAAGAGTGTTGGTGTAGGCTCTCAACCTCTTTACTTGTTTGGAGAAGGAGAGGGAGCTCTTGCACTTTGCACTTCACACAATGAGGAGTGTGTGAGTGTGTGGGAGAGTATACCCCTAAAGCATGCCCCCTACTTGCTTTGGTCAAACCCCCCTTGTAGCTCATTCTTGAAGCTCATTGGACCCCTCAGACCTAGCCAATCACAAGCAGGCGTCTTACCAAGCACGCATACTAGTCTTGGGACAAGTGTCCCCCTTTCCCCTTTGAGAGAGAGGACTTGATAAATGCTCAGAAAATTAATTAAACCTTCTAAATTATCATTGGACCCCTTGGGTGGCCAACCAATAGGCTTCAAGCACACCATGAGGGCAACATGAGGAGGAACTTAACAAGTGTCCCTTTTGCTTTCTTTGTGCCAAGCATGCCTTGTGTGAGTGTGTGTGTGTGTGTATTCTCTCTCATCCCCCCTCTTGTAGGGCTTTCCCTGTCCTTGTAGGGATTAGTGTTGACTTTTGCACACCTCTCGTAACGTAACCTTGGACCCGGTTCCCACCACAAGCTTGGGCCGGGTTCCTACCTCAAGTACAACCCTAGCATCTTAAGCATGACAAGCACCTCAAGCATCTCAGTCATCAAGAACCTCAAGCACCTCAAGCACCTTAGTTATCAAGCACGTCAAGCACCGGAAACACCTTAATCTTGGGTCGGGTTTCCACCTCAAGCACAACCCTAGCTTACCTAATGTCAAAGGACTTTTACACTAACTGTCGAAGGTCTTCAATGAAGCTAACCCTAACGTCTTTATGCTCCATTGGTTAGCCTTGCTTTTTGTTTGATAGACCATCTCTCATTTGGGTCCCATTACCATTGGCCCCGTGTTGAAATAGATCTATAAGAACATGTCTATATCCTAACCCTTGTTCCCATTTATTCTCCCACATTAAATGATTAGTTTAATATGAGTAAATCATTTGGATTGGTTAGATATTAGATTTTATGACATTACTTCTCTCTTGAAATCATAGTCGTTCTCGACTGTGAGGTACAAGAGATAAAGCCGTAGTCATTAGTCTATCTTACTTAGTGGATAAAGGATCCCTTTTTACCCTACGACATCTTTCCAAGATGGATGACCAATCCATGTGGTGCTTGGGAGACATAATTGCCGCAATCATGTCTGCTCTTTAGTCCATTTCATTCTCCCAAAGTAGAGTGACAAGTTCTACTTGGTGTTTGAGAGACGTCATGATCACAAACATGATTCTAAGCATGCATACTATATAAATTTGTGCAAAATAAAAAGAGAACTTAGCCTTATAAGACAAAAACATTGGTCATTTAAAAGAAATTTGTACATGTGTTTACTCTAATGTAGCATTGTAAGCATTGACAAGGTTCATACTATCCTTAAGCTGTATGCATTTAATCCATCTAACACCTTCAAAAGGATAATTTTTGTTAGCGGCGGCTGGACACACCCAACGGAGGATGATTTCCTGGCAGGATATTAATTTCCTTTGTAATTATTCCTTAATTGAGAAGAAACTGTTATTTCACCTTTGTAAATAGTGGGGCTTGCAGAAGCTTCCAGATTGTATGCCATTTTTGACATTTAGACTGAGTAAATGGTTAAATTGGAACATTAGGGTTTGAGATTGTAAGGTATTTATACCACTTTTGACCTTAATGCAAAGAACCTTTGTCATTTTTTATAAGCTTTTGTCTATGTGAGTTGAGCGTACTCTGTGTATGAGAGAGAGTGAGAGTTTTATCTTCACGCTACGCACGCACCGGTGGTCGGAATCGAGTGCGGAGAAGTGCAGTGTGTTGCCCCCGAAGAGAGCTACACGCCAACACCTACATTGCAGGTGTACGGCCCGGCTTTGCGAGCTCAATCCACGAGCTATATCTGGTGATTCGGTGAGCATACGTTATCCATTTTTGCATTGCAGCATATCCACACGTTTGCATTGAGTAGAGCTACACATTAGGTACTTTAGTTTTCAAAAACGTCGACCTGTAAATTTTGACCAGAAGAGAAGTCTTTGGTACCTATGCATGCATATCACAAAAATTCCAATGGATATGCAGCAAATCCTGTCTATTATCCGTCGAAAGAACCCCCAACGCCAGAACCTGGGAGCATGATGGGAAGTACAAGACCACCAACAGCTGCACAGGCAGCAGCAGAAGGAAGATATAGCTTGTATGAACGAACAATGTTGTTCATAGCCAACGGAGGCATGAGCGGGCAGAGGCATGCATACCAACAAAGAGGAGCTCAAGGAGCACCTCAACAGCCTAAGGGACCCTGCTACAAGTGTGGTGGAGACCATTGGCTAAGACCTTCATCCCATGAGGCCATTCTGGGTGCCATTTGTTCTTGATGATTGTCTCCCATCTCGACTCCGGCCAGTGCTTGCCCCACTGCTTGTTAAGCGAGCAAAACCAATCCTCCGAATACATTAGTGTTAAGTACACTTCCTTAGTTTGAGGTTTAAAGAGATGCCTATTCTCCGGCCATTACCAAGCTTTGAACTTGGATTCACAGCTAGGCACACACACACAAGAGACTGTCCTCATGATGAAATCATTAGAGTCAACGCGTATTGCACCGAGTGTGGAATTACTCACTTGATTCCTGATTGCCCTAAGAACCCAAGCAAAGGAGCAAAAACTACTTTGAACATGCTGGAAGCAATGACTTCTAGTGGAGGGTCAGAAAACGAGACAGTAATACCTATTCAGGCAGTGACACGAGCCCAAGCTCAAAGAATGACAAACGAACCCATAATTGAAGAGCCAAAGACCGATACCCCAAGTGCATAAATGAAAAATCAGAGAAGAACTTGGAAATCTAGAAAGGCGCGTATGAAAGCCAAGAGAGAACGAGAACAAACGGCTCTATCCGAGGAGTTAAAACACACAAAGGATATATTAGAGTGGTTAGAGGATCTAACTAGTTTAAGCTCACACATTGCGGCAACCATAGGGCCCAAGGAAATAGTAGAACCCAAAAGTGTAGGATCAGGAGGATCAATGCTGGTAGAAAAAGTAAATGAGCAATTAGACACACTTTTAAAAGCATATGAAGCCAGACTCAAAAACAACCAAACCCAAAAGGCAAAGATGGATGACTTATCCATATGCAGAAATAGAAAAACAGAGGTTGGAAATGTATCAAAAGATAATTGAAACAGCCCAATCCTTGATAGAAAACCTGCTTGGCAAACGTGCAAGTTGGCATGAGGTACCAGCTCCAACCCCTATCAAATCAACTCTAGAGAAACAAGTAGACACGAAGGAGATACTCACGACTACCTCTGAGTCTAGGAGAGAACCGATCATAGTGCCAAATATGACAGATGAGACAATTGATGGTTTCCATCCTAAAACATTGGTAGAAATGGGTAAGGATTGTAACAATCTAGATGACTTGTGGAAGCAAATCCAGAAAGCAAATGAAGCTAACAGGGTGAGCCGCCAAATAAATAGCACGAGAAAGGAGGAAAATGAGATCTTACCTCCCATTGAAAAATTTGAGGCAAGATCACAAATGAACTTTGATATGCAATCACAAGGGGGAAACCAGGGTTCAATTAGTTCGGGGCACAGCCAACCAGACTCACTGAAAACTCTACACTCCTACCTAGGGTAGTATGAAGCTAAGTCTAAGGTGAGAGAAATCCCATCTCAAAGACTTTCTTCGAACAGAGTGATGGATTCACAAGGGTTGATTGAGTTATTGTCCACCCCTGTGGCATGCACAATCACGTTAGCTGAACTCCTAAGGTTACGACCAAACATGTGGACCACTGTAGATAAATGCTTAGAAAAATTTGGAGTAAAAGACCCTACCTCTAAGCTTCAAGAAGGGATCGGAGAATTAGATAAGCCTCAACTAAACACTAGGCCAGTACCTTTAAACAAGGTTGAAGAATATTGCGAGGGAGAAGATGGAAATACCACACTACCAATAGAATTCCAAGGAGTATTTTCCAAAGCTATTCTTGACAGTGGAGCGGGAGTCGCTATCGCCACCAAAGAAATCTGAAAAAAATGGGGAAAGTCGGCTTTGAGAGCTACCAGAATGAAATTGCAACTGGCATATGGGTTCATGGAAAAGCCTCTAGGACTTTTAGAAAAAGTAATTGTCACCTCTTGCGGAATCGAGTATGAGCATATATTTGTAATAGTTGATTTTGACAAAAAGAACAATTACGAGATCATCTTGGGAAGACCATTCATGAGACAATTAAAGATGGTCCAGGATTGGGGTTACGACCACATATACCTCAGACATGGGGAGACTAGAACCAAAATATACCTAAAAGACCATAGTTACAAGGATGTGAACTAGACACCAATGGAAGAGTTTGATTCAGCTACATTGGCAGGGTCTGAACTCCCAGCATGGTTAGGGCAGAAAAAAGAGCTATGGATGTACGGAGCTTCACATTGTGGGAGCTTAAAAAGAGAGGAATGCATCTTAGAAAGAGCTATTGAGGAAGAGGATTAAATTCTGGAACCTTTTCCCGAAGATGCCTTAGAACCTCTGGAGTGGGAACACATACTAGCAACATTGGATGTCTGTACCATTAGAGATAGCCCAACGACAAAATTTTGCGATAAGGATGGCTATGATGTGCTACCCTATTACATGGTAGCCTTATACCAGTAGCAGATGAGAATGTAGACTCACCAGAACAAGAAGAGTTTTATGACTCCTCTGAGCATCTGGAGTTAAATAACGATGCAGATAACGAGTGTTCAGACAGCTCAAGCTTGTAAAGGTAGAGGATTGTGTAAAAGACCAAATATCAGGAAGATTCTCAAGAGTTCGAAGGGAAAGGATGCGTGAGGAAATAAAACAAGCACGGAAGACTAAAATAGAAATCAAGAAAATCTCAACAATCAAAACAGGAAAAAACAAAAGACCTAGAGTAGACCAAAATGGAGCGTTTAAAAAAATACCAAGAACTAAAATGGTCGTTAAGAGAGGTATAGACTACTAAGGGAGAAAGTGATGGTAAGGAGGATTCAGAAAAAGGAAACATGAATGTACCATCCCACTATCAAAAATTCACCATCCAGGATAGAAAAATCATAATGACACCACCAATAAGGGAAAGAATAAACCAAGAATCTTACAATGGGCCGGAAAATGCAAAACGGATAGACCTCGCTGCGCCTGGCGAAGAGCATCCGCCTGTCTATATAGCAACTGATTTAGATCCTGAAGAAGAAGAACTGCTAACACAACTTCTCAAGAAGTATAAAGATGTGTTTGCATGGTCCTACAAAGACCTCAAAGGAGTTGATCCATCGATATGCCAACATACAATTCCTTTGAAATCAGATGCCAAACCTAGCAAGCAGCGTCCTTACACATATAATGACACATTCGCTAAACAAATCAAAGAGGAGATTGACAAGCTGATGGATTTTGAATTCATCTATGAAATCGAGCATACAGATTGGTGTCACCCATTGTGGTTGTCCCCAAAAAGAACGGAAAGCTGCGTGTGTATGTGAACCTCAAAAAAGTGAACGCAGCCACAATAAGAGATAATTATCCCTTGCCGATCACAGAACATGTGCTTGAGAGGGTGGCAGGAAAATGGGCTTATTCCTTTCTAGATGGGTTTTCAGGGTATAACCAATTGGCAATTGCAATAGAGGATCAACACAAAACAGCATTTTCCACAGAGTGGGGAATATATGCGTATAAAGTTATGCCTTTTGGCCTAACCAATGCCCCAGCTACCTTCCAAAGGTTAATGACTCATGCGTTCAAAGAATACCTGAGAATATTCTTAGTAATATATATGGATGATCTCTGTGTCCACTCTCTTATACGAGAAGAACATATTGACCATTTACAAAAGGTATTTGAGAAGTGTAGAACATATCGAATCTGTCTCAACCCGAAAAAGTGCATTTTTATGGTTAGGCAAGGCCGCATCTTAGGACATATTGTCTCGAGAAATGGCATAACCACTGACCTAGACAAAATAAGGGTCATAGTAGACTTGCCCAGGCCAACTAATGCCAAACAAGTACAATCCTTCATGGGACACTGCAAATATTATCGAAGATTCATATATATGTATGCAGTCATTGCACAACCTCTGTATCGCTTATTAATCATTTTTGACTGGACTGAGGAGTGTGAAACTTCATTCCAAAAGCTTAAGGAAAACCTTGTATCAGCACCTGTACTTAAAGCACCAGATTGGAAAAAGATATTCCATGTTCACATTTGATGCATCTGCATATGCAATTGGGAGTATTCTGGCTCAACCTAGAGACGTAACAATGGATTTCCCAGTTTGTTATGTGAGCTGACAGCTAAATAGTGCAGAAAAGAACTACACCACCACCACTGAAAGAGAGGGATTAAGAATGATTTATGTTGTAAAGAAATTTCAGCATTACTTGCTTGCAAACAAATTTGTGTTCTTCACAGATCATCAAGCTCTTTTGTATCTAGTAAATAAACCATGCAATACTGGGAGAATTGTACGCTGGTTTATTATATTGCTAGAGTTTGACTTCACAGTGGTAGTAAAAAAGAGTAAAACTCATCTACGGGCGGATCATCTTTCAAGGCTGCAAAACGGGGAAGCTCTTGAAGGAGTAGACGATGACATACATGATGCTTATCTTTTCAATATTGAAATGATACCCAAATGGTCTCATGAAATTGTTAGCATTCTTTCCTTTGGAGGTAGATTTGATATCAAGGAAGACAGATCCAAACAACAAATAGTTCGACAAACAAAAAACGTTCAGTTAATTGCAGGACGACTGTACCATCTAGGCTCGGACCGAATTCTATGATTATGTATAAATCAAGAGGAATTTGAGTGTTATCTTGAAGAAGCACACATCCAGGATTGTGCATTTCATTGTTCAACAATGAAAACACACCAAAGATTGAAACACTTAGGAGTTTATTGGCCAACTATGTATGCTGACACACATGCTTATGTTAACAATTGTACTATATGTAGTGAAAAACAACCGGTGGATCAAACAACATTGTTTCAGGTAAGCATTGCACCTGCATGGAGTCAATATATCATTGATTTCTTAACAACAAGGACATTTCCTGAAAACATAACAAAAGTGCTGTGAGTAGGATGGAAACACACAAAACGCCTCTATAATAACCGGACACACACTCTTGGGATGATACACACACACACACTATGGGGCACCACTCGGCTTACACAACCCACCTGGCCGAAACAGGGAACACACCTATGGAGTGAGAGGAGAGAGACTATCCACTTGCCCACTCTACACAAAGACACACACACACCCAAAAAACTCAACTCAAAAGAGGAGAATTTCTGATGTTTAGATACAGTTGAGCTTGGGACAACACCAATGGGGCAAATAGCTCACACAATATGGGTAAAAGATACCAAATACAATCACAAATTGGAGTAGAAGCTTCGCTCATAGGAGAAACTTACACAGCCAAAAAAGCAGAAAAAACAGTGAGGAATTTGGCAAAATGGACAGTGCCATCGTGTCCGGAACGTCCCAAAACCCCAATCTACAATGTCAAAGTGCTCAAATCCGACCTCGGATGAGCAATTTACGGCCAAAACAGGTTCCAAAATAGCAAAAAACACAGTTGCGGCTATTCCTCCTCTTCTCTCCATGTTTTTTCTGGTCTTCTCTCTAGTTTTTCAGTTCCCACACTTAGCCTTTTTACTTGGGCACCCTTGGCCTTTTAGATGACCTCAAACGGACCCCGAACAGGCCAAAAACTGACCTCGCAGTGCATAGTTGTCACCCTACTGCATCCTCCGCACACCTGGCACTCAACTTTTTTCCAATAATGCATCCCGCAACCACATGAAGTGGCCCCAAAAAATGGTCCTCATGATGAACTTTCTGCATAATTATCACAAGAAAACACCCACGTTGTGTCCGTACTTATCCACGTGCAAGTATTGACCCCATTCGACCTCTTGACGCCACTAGATTCCATCTGATGCACCTGCTTACCTCATGTCATCGGCCCGCGGATAGCTTCCTCGAGAATTTTTAAGCGCTACCAACTCCTCATTATTATAGAAAAAACACACTGATACTGGTGATAGTGAAAATCGATGCACTATGTACATGTTGTCCTACCTGTACACATGTGGGCCCCACATAACCACCTGGCTCTGGAAAATTGGCAATCCTTTATTCGATGCACCATGCATGGGTATGTACATATACGCAATCTCTTGCTCCAAAAAACTCTTGACATAATTTGCCCATCCCCTAGCCTGCTAGATCATTCATGATCAGCAGTAGCAAAGAGAGATATGAGACTCGCCGCGTCACAGGTCTCCTCATCCCTCCCATACATTCCTTGCTCCACAGACAACTCATCTTGCTCCACCATCATTAACGTGGCATGATATAATTTAAGACGCAATCCATTTACCCTTGACTTATGCAGAATCCATCCAAGTTAGCCAGCTGGTATGTACCATTCGAAAAACACTCCACTACCTTGAAAGGACCTTCCCACTTAATTTGAAACTTCTTTTGGAAGGTGTTGTCCAACTTACTGTTGTAGCGCAAAACCAAGTCATGCTTCTTGATACCCTTACTTTTGACTTTTTCATTTATTTTTTCCAAAGCCCTATCTTGCATCTGCCCATAATGTTCCAATGCACTCATCCTATCCAACTGAACCTCTTGTAACTGCAAGAGCCTCTCTTTGAATGCATCACTAGGTGGCCCAAGAAACTTTTCTAGCATCTTTACTGCGGGCAACTGTACTTCCACAGGCAATAGTGCTTCCTTTCCATACACCAAATGAAATGGAGTAAACCTTGTACCTGTCTTCACCTAAGTACGGTAAGCCCATAATGCACTAGGCAATTCCAAATCCCAATTCTTTCCTTGGTGCTCTGTCACTTTCGAAAGAGTTTGTACCAACTCTCCATTGAATCTTTCATTTAAGCCATTACATTGCGGGTAATAAGGAGTGGTATGCTGATGCCTAATCTTCATCTTCGCGCACAAAAAATCTAGCAGTTTAGCTCTAAATCCGGGTCCCTTATCTGAAAGTAGCTCCAATGGCACCCCAAACTTGCAGCATATTTCATCATACACAAATTTTGTCACATCCTTTGCAGTGATCTGTTTCACTGCTATAGCCTCTGCCCATCTAGACAGATAGTCGACTGCAGTCAAAATATAGCTTTTTCCCCTGCTTGTGATAGGTAACGGGCCTATTGCATCAATCCCCCACTTTTCAAACACATCAATTGCCATAATGGTTTTTCGTAGCTCTGGCTTCAACACTCTCTTCCCAAATGCTTGACACCTATTGCAAGACCTACACCAATGGTGAACATCCTTGTGTAGACTAGGCCATACATACCCCTCTTGCAAGATCTTATGCAAGGTGATCTTTAGAGCAAAATGGCCACCACATACGCCTTCATGATTCTCTTCCAACACTCTATAAAGCTCCTCCCGCCAAGGTACACTTCTCAACACAAGATCATCCTCTTTCATGTACAAGACATCACCAATCAATTTGTACCTGTATGCTCTATGCACAAAGCCATACTTCTTAGACTTCTGAATGTCCTTCGGAATGATTCCTGTTAGCAAAAACTCCTCCTCTTGAGCCAAACTTTCCCGGCCATGATAAAGAGGTAAAATGGTCCTCAACACAAATAGCTCCCCAATCATGCTTTGAGCCGCTTCATGTGCCTCTCCATTTAGAGCACGTTCAATGTGTCTGATGCTCCATGCTTCGAACTTTTTTAACAGGCCTTTAATTCTGAAACACATTTCCTTCAATGAGGTGTTCTTGCTCTTCCACACACCCAGCAATTGCTTCACAACTAACAAGGCATCACCTTTTATGCTCAGCCTTCTAACCCCATGCTTCAAACAAATGTGTAATCTAGCTTCCAATGTAGCATATTCAGCCTCATTGTTACTACGAGCATCCAATTTGAACCCTCTCTTGCATACTAGCTTCCCCTCTGGATCATAAAGTGCTATACCCCCTGAAGCCGCATCATGGCTTTTTCTGTATGAGCCATCAAAGAACAAAACATGTGCATTGCTGATTTGTGGAACTTCTTCAACTACTCTTTTCACCACCTCTTCCTTAACAAGGAGGGGATTCTCCTTCTAAGTCAACAAATCAGCTAGGGTAGCTCTTGTACTATCTTCCACTAAAAAAGAGAACTCAAACTCTTGCAGGTCAATTACCCATTTATTCACCACATTTGACATGCTAGTGCCATTAATTAATTGTGGCAAAAAGGCATAACTCGTCAAGAAAACAAAAGGTCGTGGTAGCAAGTAATGACGAAATCGTCGACAAGCAAATATTACACTGGCCATCACTAGCTCTACTTCCGAGAACTTTCTCTCTGCTACCAACTTCACTCGGCTTGCACAATACACTGGCCTCATATAATGGCCGCCCTTCCCCTTTTGCAATAGCATGGCTCCAATGGCATCATCCCCTACTGATGGATTTACATAAAACACTTTCTCCCAATCAGGAGCCTGCATGGCTGACAACCCCCCTAACACCTCTTTCACCTCTTGAAACACTTCTTCACACTTGGAATCCCATTGCAATGGATCATGCTTTGCCACTTGTTGTAATGGATAAAGGAGTTGTGAAGACAATGGAATAAACCGTGCCATGTACTTTACTTTGTGTATAAAGGTTGCCAATTTCTTTGTACTCGTAGGTGATGGAAGAAGAATAATAGACTTAACCTTGTCTGGATCAGCCTCAATGCCATTTTCTGACACCATATGGCCCAATAACTTCACCCTTGGCTGCGCTAGATAACATTTCTTGGGATTTAGTTGTCCTCCACATTCATCATATTGAGCCAATACCATTTGCAGCTTCTCATGGTGTTCAATCCTACTGCTGTAGACACAGAAGTCGTCCATAAAAGCTTTAACACAATTACCAATGAATGGTTCCAATACCCAATTTTCTCTCTCTTGATAAAAGTATGGTCCATTTGACAACCCAAATGGCAATACCGTATAGCAATAGCAGCCTCATGGTGTAATAAAAGTTGTCTTTGTTCGGTCTTTAAGAGCAATCTTCAACTGAAAATAGCCTGAAAAACCATCACACACGATGTACCTCTCATAACCTGCCACCACTGAATCCAAGATCTGATCGATGAATGGAAGAGGATATGGTTTCTTCTTAGTGGCTGCATTTAAGGGCTTAAAATCTACACAAATCCTCCACTTTCCATCCTTCTTTGGACTGACTACTACTGGACTCACCCATTCTGTGGTTTCCACAGGGACTATGAACCTTGCCTTCAATAACTTGTCCACCTCTTCCCGCAAGGCTTCCATTTGCTCTTGACCCATCCTTCTTAGCCTTTGTCGCAGTGGCTTAGCACCTTCTTTCAGCTCTATATGCATCTCTTCGCCTTTGAACCCTCTAATCTCTTCATATGAAGAAACGAACAAATCAGGAAAACTAGCCAGCATGTGCAAATATATCTCCTTCTCCATAGTTGAGAGGTCTCCACTGATTATTTGTGTCATCCAACTGATATTACTGCTGGTAGTACTATCACTGCCCTCATCAGACACTGTGGAATAGTCTTCATCACTAGACTCATCTTCATCTTCATAAAGTTCCTCCAATCGTTTCCTTGTGTCCATATTGTATAGCTTCTTGGCACCTGTTTTTCCATAGAGGCTAATAGTACCACATCGCCAATCTTGAACAGCTCCCACTGCACGAAGCCATGGTCTCCCCAATATAAGAGGATATGCTCCCAACCCCGCTGGCATCACATGAAAATCAACCACCACCTTTGCATCATATGCCTCCGCTTCTAAGCTCTTTACAACACCCAAACATTTTACTTTCTGATGGTTTGCCAATCTGATCCGGAAGCCTAACACCCCAATCTATAAGACCCATCTTCTCAACGCATGAGTGTGTGATGACACATATTTGGGCTCCGTCATCCACATAACCTTGTCTTAGATTTTTTATTTTGTGCCACACATCTACTATTGGGCAAATGTCTGGTAGCTCGTCCATTGCCAACACCTTTACTGAACCTCTCTCTGGCTCTTTCTCCATTGGGTTAACCATCCTCTTCCACTATCGCTTTAGCTTAGGCACCATCTCTATAAGCTGCCCAAAAGTAACATCTGCCTTCCTGCTTGTCAGATCCTCCTTCAAATCATAGCTTAATTGCCCATCCCCTAGTGGAAAATCTAAAACATGAAACTTGCGACAAGCCCTTCTTTTCCTCTTGGCCTTGATATCCTCGCCTTCATGGCTCTTTCCCTTCTTCTTACTAGGACCTGGGGTACTTTTTCCTTCCTTGTCCTCTGTAGTCCTCTTCCCAATAGGCATCACTAATGTATCCTCTAGCTTTGATGCCTTCTCCAAGGTGACTACACTTATCACTTTTTCCTTTCCCTTTTCCTCCTAGGTTAATCCACTGGTTCCTTCCTCTCCCTTAATTTTGATGCCATAATCATTTAACCTAGTTAGCACCTGTCTTGGCAATGGATACATGTCTCCCCCCATCCTTGGTGGCTTATCACATTGCGGGCTGATGTGGCCCAACTCTCTGCAATTATAACATGTGGGTGTCTGCCTCCATAACCTACCATTGCTTTGTCCAACACCATTCTTGGGTCTTTCTTCACCTCCTGGATGATTTGCAAACCTCCCTCGACCTCGATTATTTCCCACTTGACCTAGCAGGTTTAGGTTGATATTCTTCATTAAATCTATCACTTGCCTCATGTCTTGCCTATCATCTTGCACTGTTGTAGTGACCACTGCTGGCATAACTTGAGGAGTAACAGCAACCACTGGTTCATGATGAGCCCCTGGCATGCGACCTTGCGAAGAATCCATAGGCTGAAATTCAGACCTCATGGGGCAAAGACTCTACTCCTAGCTGACTCATTTTCCTCAGCTTCCACTCTTTGTTCCTTGCTACCTCCAATGTATCTTCATATGTCCTAGGCTTCTTTAGCTCCACTCTCCAACGTATATTCTCCCAAAGACCAGCCAAGAACCTGTCCTTCTTCATCATGTCAGGCAGGGGTACCTGTGGTGCTAAGGCCTTGCACATTTGCTCCCATGCCAATGAAAACTTACGTCTGTACGCATCTAAAGTCTGTACTTCTTGCCACACTTTGTCAGGATCTTTTGTCTTCACAAACTCCACTTCCAATCCATGCCTTAGATTGTCCCAACTCAATCTTACAGGTGGATCCGCCGCACTCAACTCCTCTTCAAATGCTTTGGATCACACTCGTGCATCACTCTTTAAACAGATTTGGAGAAGACGTAACATCTACGTCGGGTCATGAATTTGGTTGCTAATGCAGGCAACCTCCATCTTTTCCAGAAAGTATTCCACATCTTCATCACTTCTTCCATGAAACTTCGGATAAGAGAAAGCCATGGCTACCCAAGTTACGATGCTTTGAGAACCCCTTCGAACACACGTACAAGAACCCAAAACTTTTGACTGACTCAATTCCCAGAAACTTCAATGGAGCTCAACTTTAGATAAGGACAAACACATGCACATCAAATGAGTTTTCATAGTTAATCATCGGAATTACAATAGGCAAAGGACATTCCAGGATCTCTCTTAATCTTCTTGGCCCAAACATAAAGACTATGCGCTGCTGGAAAAAAATCTTCCTGGACACATGAACATTTATGTGGATTCTCTGAGTTAAATGAAAAAGAGTGAATTGAGGGCCATTTTGATCATCCATTAAAGTCAACCATGCAGCTCCCAAGAAGGCACACCTGTCTTATCCTCTGATTTTGCAAAATTTCAGCAACATAACAGCATAAATGGCTTAAAAGACCAAAAAACCAATCATCATAACTTGGAGAAATTTTGGCAGAGTTTTCCCAGAAGTAGAGCAGTAAGAACCCAAAATATAGACTGTATATGTATGCATAAAGTACCAACAATAGAACCAGAGCATCAATTAGGAATCACTAGTACATAGCCTATGGCGAGGTTACGAAAAGGGTGCTCCAGCTACCTGTATCACCGAAAGAATCTCCACATTTGAGAATCCCCCAGCTCAATAAAACCTCACGCTATCGACCCTCACACGAAGGCTTATGCAAATCTCGTATAGTCAAGTCTCAGAAATGACTATCTTCCAGACCAAGTCTCAGAAATGGTTGGGACTGCCAAATAAAACCAAATATGGCTCCACAAAGGCGTACAATGGCAGTTTCCACAAGTAACGTACAATCCAGCAGACAATGCGCTCAAACAGGCTCCAAATGATGCATACCCACAACAACTGCAAGTGACACCACTGCTAGTATATCACTGTACTCCAGCTACCTGTACCTATGTGAATCACCTGTACCTGTACCTGTACCTGTCCCTATAACCTGTAACCTGTAGCCTGTAATCCCGAATCTCGAAGCTTGAAGCTCCGACAAAGAAGATCCTCCGTGGGGGCGCCAAAAGAATGTGAGTGGGATGGAAACACACAGATGTTAACCCACGTGGCTCACGGACACCCTATCGCCTACGATGGACTTGTCGGGCACCGGGCTTCTTGGTCCAATAGGAAAAGGGTAGAGTGATCGCCGATGAGAGGCGCACTCTAACTGGAACACGCAAGGGTTAGTTGGCTAAGCATAGGCACCCAAATGTGAATGGGGCGAGCTCATATAAAAGTCACCTAAACCTAAAATTGACCTATTCTCTCAGTGTGCAATAGAAGAGTGCTCTTGCCCTATCTCCATCCCCATCTCCATTGTGTGCTCACAGGTGTGTGTGTGTGTGTGTGTGTGTGCGTGCTTGAGGAAGAGAGTGTGTGTGTGATCGAGCATTGCGACGGCACCTGCGGCGCGAGGCAGTTGAGCGCAGTACGGCGACGGCTCCCTCTTCTTCATGGCGAGGAATCCTTCACGGCGACAAGCACATGGAGGTGAGTGACACACCCCTACTCTCTGTGAGCTTGCTAGGCCTGCTAGTTGTGTGCTTGCAGCCTTCGTGGCTCGCACACGGTGCTCGGCAAGTCCCTAGCTCTGACACGTGCGGCAGACGTGCACATTTTTGGCGCCGCTACCGGGGAGTTGCCCTGCACCAAGCTCCGGGAAGCACTCTGTGCTGCCCTGTGGAGACACCAAGCTTAAGTAGGTAGGTTGTGCTATGTCGTGGGTTAGCTCATTTTGTTTTCTGCACATTTAGCTCATTTCGGTTTCTGCACAAAAACAAAGAATATTTGTTCATTTCGTTTTCTGCACAGCTAGTCCATTTCGTTCTCTGCACAGCTAGTCCATTTCGTTTTCTGCACAAAAACAAAGAATATTTCCTCATTACATTTTTTGCACAGCTAAACCATTTCGATTTCTGCAAAAAACAAAGAATATTTCGTTTTCTACACAGAAAAACAGAAAATAAAAAACAAAAATGATAGAAAACGTAAAAAATGCAATGGCTAAAAAATAAATTTGATTTATTGGCAGGAGGGAATATTTTAAGTTTGTCCAAAAAGGTAGATCGGGATCATTTGATGAGCTTGAGCTTGGGCTTGGGCTTGGTCTTGGTCTTATGATATAAGGTAAATGCTATTCACTATATATAGGCTAGTGCTCAAGTGAAAGGAGAAAGCATGTGGGGCAAAGCCTTCACCTTTCCCTCCACAAGTCTCCCTTCAACTTTCTATTTTAAGCCATGTGCCCAAGTAGAAACTAGGAGAAATTGACTGTTTTAGGGACTTTGGGAGATTCCGATAGTCAAACAGTGTTCTGTAAAGTGGCCTAGATCTCCTAAGCGATACGCTTGTTTCAAGCTGTCACACGTCCCAATCCGTTTTCCGAACCTCAAAAACAATAAAAAACAAGAAAAAATCAAGTAAAAAACGAGGTGCAAAACACCCACACAAAACAAAGCAAGTAACCTTTGAGGGTACTTTCCGACACTTGTAGAGCGCCCAAAGCACATGTATCTACGCTCTGATCGTGTGCTAGAGTCCGAACAACTAGCTAGTGCTTCGATTTACAGGGGTACTCACTATCCTTCCACGCTAGGGTCTACGCCCTCGGCGGGGACCCAAGGTAGTGCAACCCAAGACCCAAATATAGCGGCTAGCGACTCTTCCTTTGACTATGATATTATGGAAGAGCATCTTACACAAAGCCCCGGGGGAACAAATGAAACCATACCTAGCTGGGCCCAACAACTTGGAACTAGTGTTTTTAGCCGTTTGATGGAAACTTTTAGTAGAGATACGCGCTCTGAACCTACGGCTAGTGAAGTAAACGAAGGGGGTGGGGAAGTAGAATCACCATTCACATCTTCTGTAGACCCCACACTCCCTCAGAGTGTCCACGTGGACATTCTACCTACCTCATTTAATGAGGGCCCTACCGAGCTACCACCTTCCAAAGTCGCCTCTAAGGTAGCGGTGACTAAAAGTCAAAACACGGGAAGCAACATTGCATCCACCTCACTGCAACCCTCTAGTACACCAAGTTTGGACGGGGTATTTCTCAATGAAAATTCGGAATATGACCTACACACGGAGACTTTGACCGACCTATACATGGGCTACACATACCATGTGGGTTGGTTAGAAGTTGTACAATCCACATCTAGTGCCACTAGTCTAGAGGAACAACAACACATGATCTGCAATGTCATCCATAGGATTACCCAGTCCGAGAGGCAAAATCGAGGAATGAAGATACCTTGGACGGGTCCTATGCGATTTTTAGACACGGGCAAAGGGAAACAACCCACTCTATCACAAATGGAGACTCCCCCAGCGAGTCCCATCGATCCCCCATATGTTGTTTCGCCAGGGGTCTCAATGCAATCTGAACCCACAAGTGATAGCTTTACTTTTCCAAGTCTAGCTCATCTTTCTCTGGATGACACCATGGATACCATGCCTACCCCAATGATGGGCATGCCAAGAAACACACCATGGACCTCGTTTGTTAGTAAAGCACCGCTACATGGAAGCTCAATGCCTGCAATAGTAACTACAAGTGCGTACCAATCGTATGCACCTATGGGTCCACGTACTCATGTAGTCCCTACCCCTCCCATTGTTTCAACTACCTATGCTCCACAACCACAATACACAAGTTCTTATTTCCATGGGACTATACCGGCTAGCATTAGCATGTCACATCCGGCGTCTGCTATGCCTAGGGCCACTCATATGAACTATGGACCACCACATGGCACAACATCATACCCAACGTGGAACCCAAGGACTTCCTATGCGCCAAGCCCAATGCCAATACCTACTGCACATGTAGTCTCTGACGCGCCTTCACCCACGGTGCCTGCTCACTTAGGTGACTTGGCAACATTTTCTCAAGCTATTGGTCGATCTATTGCTGATAGAGAGCCTAGAAGTAAGGCAATACAAATAGCCAAGATCACACAAAAATTTAGTGGAGACGGGGATGTGAGAAATCATATCGAAGTGTTTGAACAAATATGCGATTCTCTAGGAGAACACAATGACCTACATACTTAGGTATAGAACCCTAAGGGTGGAAGAAAAAATGATTTACCCTACTCTTAGGAGACTGTTCTTGAAAGAATACATACGAGAGGGAGTGCTTTGGGGTGTAGCCTCTCAGCTCCAGAAAGCCCAACGAGAGGAAGGAGAGTCGGTGAGAGACTTTATTAGTCGACTGAAGCATTTGAATTCTTGTTGTAATCCAAATGAGTGCTTCAACAATAACCAATTGCTTGATAGATTCATTAGGGGATTACGACATGAGGATATCTACAATGGTCTAGTCATTAGAGGTATCACCACTTGGTAAGCAGTCACCACCAATGCGATCCAGTTGGAGGATAATTTAATGATTCAAGGAGAAAGAGTGTCTGTTGAGACTAAATCTATTAGCTCGCAAGCATCGGGGCATCAGCCAATGACCCTAAAGCCTATTGCTAAGGAGCCAAAGATATCTGAAACGACTTTAGCAGATCTCACGAAGGCTATTCAAGAGAGTCTTAGAGACAATCGTGCTCCGCAAAACACTCATATGTATCCCAAGAAGGGAGCAACAATGGTGCTCAGTATGCTATGGACCGCATAGTACCAGTGAATACCCTACTTTTAGAGTAAAATTCAATGGGAGCTGCAATGCATGTGGGAGGTATGGTCATTAAGCTAAGGATTGCATAGTATTTAAGCGTGTGATGGCCAATAGACCAACCTTAGCATGGAAAGACACACCTCAAGTGCCTGCATTGATGTCGGCCCCACCTCTTGAACAAACATCACAACATATGGTCCCTAGGGCCCAAAATGTTGTTCAAACAACACCCTTACCACCTCCAGTGCTAGGACTGCAACCACCACATCCGAGAATCACTTCTGTGAATCAAGTGGGTTGTGAGTCATCTATTTCTCGTTTGGAATGCTATGAGGAAGTTATAGATCCTAATATCGCCTATGGGATGGATGTGCTTGAAGAAAGTCCACAATACTACATGGAGGACTATTGGAGACAAGTCAAACCTGGATATCAAGTAGCTGCTCTTGCGGCAAGAGGCCAAAATATCAACTACACCGCTAAGAGACCACCTCTTCAATGCTATGAGTGTGGAGGTCCACATCGTGTAGCTGAGTGTCCTATTAGGCTACAAAAGAACGTCACACTAATGCAAACCAATCAAGTGAGCACGTCTACAATGCTGATACTCATGTGTAATCGATCTGGCATAGATCATTTGATTGCCCAATGTCCAAATAATCCAAATGCACCGAAGATCACGCCATTAAACTTGATTGAAATTACTGAGGATCCATCACCAAGTACACTCGTGGTACCAGTAAACGTACTCACACGATCGATGCTCCAAAAACAAAATTATATTCTTGAGGAAAGAGACACGACATCAATTGCCCAATCTCAGAAAAAGAAGAAAACATGAAGAAAGAGATCGCAAAAAGTAGCGAAGTCAGACCCCAGTTCAAAGACCAACATAGGGACTGGTGATGACCCCGTGTATATGAACGACGCTGAAGAAGATTCTGATTCAGGTGAAACCATGGAGGGATTTTTAGTAGTAGCAATTTTTAGTAGCCACTACTAAGGGATTAACTATGAAGGGAATCCTTGATGGTGGCGCTGGGGTTAGCATTGTGACTAAAAATTGCTGGGAAACTATGGGAAGACCTCACCTTGCGACCACAACCATAGTAGTGAAGATGGCCAATGGGTCTATTGTTAAACCAATTGGGATGCTAGAAGATCTCAAGATCAAGGTCTTTGGACATAAAATAAGGATTACCTTTATTATTATGGATTTCTCCAAACACACTATGGCATCGGAGATGATCTTAGGACGTCCTTTCATGAGGGAAGCAAAAATGGTGCATGACTGGTCTAAAAACCATGTCTACTTGCAGTTCCAAGATTCTGTCATTCGAGTGGATCTTGTGACGGGTCGAGCACATCCTCTAGGAAACAGGTTTATAATTGATCATAGATCTGACACCACAGTTCACTCGGCCCCATTGCAGTATTGTTACACGTGTAAAGCGGACACTGATGTTGGGGAAGATTCTGCTTATATGGATGTACTACCTGGGATGACTGAGTCGGACAATGTGGATTGGGTCCACCTAGCAGCAACCATAGACACTTGGGGAAATAGGGGGACGACCTAGGTAACACCTCAGGGGGATGAAATACCACCACTTGTACCCTTAAACATGCTAGAATCAAGGCATATAGCTTCTAATGATCTACAAGATGAAAGTTTGACTCGCATTGAAACCAGTAGCGCCTCACAAGACTATAGCCCACACGATTTGGGGTCAGAATCATCAGTTGAAATTGACTATGAGGACGAAGAATCTGAGTTAAATCTTAGTGCAAATGTGGGGACAAACCATTCAGGGCCCAGTGGTAACCTAGATGATAATCTATCCAAGGGAGCAGAAGACACAAGTAGTGATTCATCTAGTGATTCTTCACTAGAAATTGACCGTAATCGAGAATTAAACAAGAAGAGTAAGAGATATAAGAGGCGACGATATCGAGCAAATGTGCGTGCTAGAATAAATGAAAAGAAATCTACCACAGAATGTCTTAATTATATAGGGGCATGTGATGCTCATCGAAAGTTGGTAGATAATTGGGGTGAATACCTTCAAAGCGTTATGTGGTGTAGTCCACAACCCATTGACATCGCACAACTAGAGGCTATAGAGAAGCCAAGGTTGAGCCGTATCGTAAGGAGATGACAAAATCAAGAGTTAGCTCAACAACAAAAGGAATCAGAAGTTAAATCACAGTCCACAGAACAACAAGACCCCACAGACTTACACCCTGCACCTGAACATTTCGAATCCTATACCACAGAGGAACATAAGGTTGTGTATACAACGGCCCAAAGAAAACCTATCGATGGGAGAAATGGAGTCTATGATGGTCCAGCGATAGTTAAGGAAATAGAGTTAGCAGACCCAAGAGAAGAGTCTAAACCTGTCTTCATTGCCCAAGATCTGACGACTGAGGAGTTTTTACTTAAAGAACTTCTCAAGGATTTCAAGGATATATTTGCTTGGACATATCATGATATGAAAGGAATTCAAGGATATATTTGCTTGGACATATCATGATATGAAAGGTGTTCCACCTTCCGTGGTGTAGCACACAATCCCCATGAATAGCATGGCTAAACCAGTTCAGCAACGACCCTACCCAATGAATCCTAAATATGCAAAGATCGTTCAAGAAGATATTGAAAAGTTTGTAAAATGCGGATTCATATACCCTATTGAGCACTTAGAATGGGTGTCTCCAATAGTGATTGTGCCAAAAAAGAATGGGAAACTCAGAGTGTGCATAGATCTCAAGAAGGTCAATGCCTCCACTAGGAGAGACCATTACCCCTTGCCATATTCGGAACATGTGCTTGAAAGAGTTGCAGGGAAGGAAGATTATAGCTTTTTAGATGGGTACTTTGGCTACAATCAAATCACAATTGCGCTAGAGGACCAAGCTAAAACAGCCTTTATAACCGAATTTGGAGTGTTTGCATTCCGTGTTATGGCCTTTGGCTTAACCAATGCCCCTGCTACCTTTCAAAGATTAATAAACACTGCTTTTAGAGAATATTTGAGGGAGTTTTGCGAAGCTTTCTTAGATGACCTTTGTGTTTATTCCTCTTGGAAAGAACATCTATCATGCTTACGAAAAGTGTTTGAGAAGTGTAGATTGTATCACATCTCCTTAAATCCTTTCAAATGCCAATTTTGGGTTAAACATGGAGTCATTTTAGGGCATATAGTGTCCAAAAATGGGATTTCCACAGATGAGAGCAAAATTAAAGCCATTGCTGAATTGCCACCACCTACAAACTATAAGGGAGTTCAAAGATTCATGGGCCATGTTGGTTATTACCGACAGTTTATTTTAAAATTTGCCAAGATAGCTCGTCCTTTGTACAAGCTTCTTATTGAGTTCCACTGGACTACGGACTGTGACTATGCTTATGAGTCATTGAAAAAGACCTTGACTAGCACTCCTATTCTACGAGTGCCCGATTGGAATGTAATTTTCCATGTGCATATTGATGCATCAAACTTTGCTATTGGGTGTGTTCTAGCTCAACGAGGAGAACATAAATTGGACTACCCCATCAGCTTTGCAAGTCATCAATTGAATGATGCCAAGAGAAACTACACCACTACAGAGCGAGAAGGTTTAGGTATGATTTATGCAGTGAAGAAATTTTGCTACTACCTTCTGGCCAACAAGTTTGTTTTCTATGTTGATCATCAAGCCTTGTTGTATCTCGTAAATAAACCTTGTTCCATAGGAAGAATTACACAATGGTTGCTAATTCTCCTTGAGTTTGATTTTACCATTGTGGTGAGACATAGTAAAAGACATGTCATGGTGGATCATTTGTCTCGCATACCCAATGGTGAAGCCCCTACTGGAGTCGATGATGAATTACCCGATACTTCTCTATTCCTAGTCGAAACCATACCTGAATGGAGTGAGAAGATTGTGAACTTTCTGATTAATGGTTTTCCACCCAAAGAGCTTTGTAAGGACATAGCTCGAAAACTGTTAAAAGAATGTGAACCTTACTCTCTCATTGCAGGAACTCTCTACAGGCTAGGGAAGGACGATATTATGAAACGTTGTGCCCGTGAGGATGAGTATTTGTACATACTACAATAAGCCCACATGGGTATAGCCGGAGGACATTTCTCGGGGGGACTAACAACTAGGAAGGTGTTGCAATCAGGCTATTGGTGGCCAACCTTATTTAAGGATGCATCACTTTTTGCAAAAGGATGTGATGAATGCCAACGTTACAAGATCACTCAACAAAAGGATAGGATGCTCTTACATCCTGTTAAAATGACTCAACCATTTGAAAAATGGGGTTTGGACTTTGTAGGCCCAATTAGTCCGACATCTCGTAGCACTCAATGTTGGGGAAAGAGGGAAAGATCGACCGCTTAAAATACTCAACACAAGCTTCCAAGCAATCACCATCAAACTGTCCACCGCTTCTTCCAATTTCCAAGCACACACACTCACCTAAACTATGACACACACACACACACACACACACACACACACACACAGTAAACATAGAATTGACATAGACAAGCTTGTAAGAGAGTGTAAGAGATGGAGACTAGAGTAGAGAGTACAGAGCAAATAACCATAGCATAAGAGAGTAGAGAAGAGAATCTGCAAGAGAAAGGCCTAAATTTAGCCCCAAACTCTACGGCACCTCTCTTGTGGAGTTGGTATTTAATATATTATTTTGAGTTTAAGGTGCCAAAAATTGAGGCCCCTCTTTTTACAACCACTTTCTTTTGCAAATGAGTGAAGCTCATTAGTTCTTGCATGACCCATAAGGGGAGTTCCCACTACAACTATTTACAGAGCCATAGTGGCTTATTGAAATGATGTTCTAAGATATTGTGCAAATATAAAATGGCCAAGAGTAATTGCCGTCGCCTCTTCATCAACTCCCCGCATTCCACTCTACAAAATCATCATCAAATCAATTAGTAAAATAAATAGACAGCACATAATTAACCATTAAGCCTAGCTATCCCAATTGCACCTAACCACTACAACAAGAGGGTGCCCAATCTCGTAACATCCCTCCCACCAGGGATAGCAACTGTCCTCAATTGCTCAATAGAGAAATCAACTGGACCGTGAGTGATGGAAAGTGTGGAGAAGGTCGGGGAAGTTGCGAAAAAATTTTTCAGGAATTCATTTGGCATCCTCTCTAGGGTGGCCCTTGAAAGTCAAAAGGTAACGGTTATAAACCATTCCAGTGCGTGTAGTGGTAGTCTCATGGTCAACTATTTTGTCAGGGATGAGTTTCTCTTCTTGGTCTACAAGTGAAGGTGGGTCTTCATAAATGTGGTGTGTAGGTAGGGGTCCTCGGAATGGGCGTAAGAGACTAATGTGAAAGGCATTGTGAATGTGCCAATGTGCAGGTAGTTCTAAACGGACAGAAACATCATTAATGACAGCTGAAATTTTGAAGGGTCCATAAAAACGAGGAGCAAGCTTAACAAAGACATTAGTATCAACACTTTTGATCCTTCGTTTTTCGATGCGAAGTAAAACATGATCACCTTCTTTGAATTGGTGTGCCTTGCGGTGCTTGTTAGCATGCTTGGTGTAAAGTTCTTGTGAGTGTTTAATGGCAGAATGCACACTTGCATAAATATCATGAAAGTCAGTAGTGAAATCATCAGCAGCGGCAGGCACAACATTACAAAGGCGTGAAGCAGGAGTAGGAAGTGAGTGACCATATACAATTTCAAATGGAGACTTACCCGTGGCAGTGTGAGTGGTGTTGTTGTATGCAAATTGCAAAATATGTAGATAATCATCCCATTTCTTAGGTTGAGAAGAAACATAAGCCTTTAACAAGTCAATAATAGTGCGGTTGGTGACTTCGGTTTGACCATTAGATTCAGGATGAAATGAAGAAGTGAAGTCAAGTGTAGTGCCAAGATTTTCAAACACAATAGTCCAAAAAGCACTACAGAATTTTGAATCTCGATCGGAAATAATCACTTTAGGCAAACCATGATGTGGGAAAACAGTCTTAAGAAACAAAAGTGCAGCTTGATGTGCTGTGAGTGTTTTCTTACATGGAACAAAGTACGCTTGTTTAGAGAAACGATCAATAGATCATGTCATGTTTGTGCGTTGTGAGTGGGAAACCAATAACAAAATCCATTGAAATATGTTCCCAAGGTCTTTCAGGAAGGGGGAGAGGGTGTAAAAGTCCCAATTTCTTACCTGTAGCTGCTTTGATTTTTTGACAAATCAAACAAATTGACACATACTGTTTAACATCCATTCTCATAGTAGGCCAATAGAAATAACGACATAAATTTTGAAAAGTTGCAGCAAATCCTCTATGTCCAGCATAAGGTGGTTTGTGCAATTCTTCAATAATTAATGTGCAGAAAGGTTTAGTCACACACAATTTTTGTTTGAAATAAAGGAAATTTTCTTGAATAGTGTATTCGAGGAATGTGTGTACAAAATTATCGAGCATGTGCAACCATGTGGTTTTGAAGTCATCATCATGTGCATAAGTGTCAGACATAGTGTCAAATGAAGTTCCCATAATGGTTGATAGATGATTAAGTGAGGGTCTTCTACTCAAAGCATAAGGACACTATCTTGCATAAGGACTACACCGATACCTTTTCCACTAGCATCAGTGACTACCACAAAAAATGGTCTTTCAAAATCAGGCAATTGCAGTACAGGTGCATTAGTCAAAGCATGTTTAAGTGAATTAAATGAGATTTCTTACAAATCAGTCCATTCATAAGGCGTGTTTTTCTTCAACAAGAGAGTCAAATAATGTGATTTGTAAGCAAAATTACGAATAAATTTCCTGTAATAGCTACAAAGACCAATAAAAGAACGTAGCTCATGCAAGTTCTTGGGTTTAGGCCATCACTGAATGGCTTCAATTTTCTTTGGATCGACATGTATTCCCTTACCCAATACAATGTGTCCCAAATATTCAATTTCAGATTGGAAAAATGAACTCTTTTCACGATTCAAATACAAGTGATTTTGTGCAAGCAGATCAAATACACGTGTTAAATGTTGCTTATGCTCTTCTTCAGATTTACTAAATACCAAAATGTCATCAAAAAATACAATCACAAAATCTTGATGGTCAATGAAAATTCGATTCATCATGCGTGTGAATGTAGCTGGTGCATTTGTCAAACCAAATGGCATGACAAGAAATTCATAGTGTCCAGTTTGTGTTCTGAAAGCAATTTTGTAGACATCATGTTCAAACATTTTGACTTGGTGATATCTTGATTTAAGGTCAATTTTGCTAAAGATGTGTGCCCCTTTCAGTTTGTCTAATAGATCATCCACTCTAGGAATTGGAAACCTATTCTTAATGGTGATCTTGTTTAAAGCCTTATAGTCGATACACATACGAAAGGTTCCATTTTTCTTCTTGACAAGAAGTACTGGAGCTCTGTATGGTGAACTACTAGGTCGGATTAGGCCTCGGTCAAGTAAATCAATGATTTGAGTTTGTATTTCCCTGTGTGCGATAGGATTTACACGATAAGGTGCTCTACAAGGAGGTTCACTACCCGGTATGATGTCAATTTTGTGGTCTTCTGGGCGTGATGGTGGAATACCAGGGAGCAGATCAGGCATGAAGCAATTTTTAAATTGTGAGAGAAATTCATCATGGGTGGAGTTACATGAAGTTTCCGTTTTAGCAGAAATTTGATTTGCCAACACTAGATATGTTTTCCCCTGTTTTCGAATTGCTCGTTTGGCTTGAGTGTGAGAGAGGAGTGGAAATTTTTGATGTGCCAGTGTTGTTTGGAGGGAGAAATTTTTATTATTATGAGTGAGAGACATTGTACGTGTTTTATAATTAATCAACGGGTCAAATTCATGACAAAATGGCATTCCCAAAATCATATCGAGACCATGCAATGGTGCTACCAAAAATGTACGTGCTTGTGTGAATTCACCAATGCAAACTTCAACAGTGACTTGAGTTTTACAATTAAAACGTTGATTATTAAAAATAGTTTTGACCTTGTGAGGTGATGAAATTTCAGAGAGTGATAGTTGTTGAGCCAATCGTGTGGAAATGAAATCATGGCTACTACCATCATCTAGCAGAATGGTGACATTTTCACCCTTTAAACAAAGTGTGAGGAGATATAGGAGTACCTGAGGATGGGTTGTCATCGTTATCATAATCAGAATCATATCTCTCACCGTAGTTAACTTCCACTTCGTTGTTGTCGGGTATAGCATCTTCGATGAGGTTAAGAGTAGCTTCGTTGGGGCGGTTGTTGTTGAAGGGTTTCTGATTTGAATTCTTGTTGACTCCATTTGAATGGCCATTGGATTGACCATTGCCCTTAGCATGACCATTTGGGCACTTATCTGCATAGTGACCATACTGAAAGCATTTAAAACACTTCACCTTTTTGTTACCATTAGAATTTGGAGGAGAACGCTGGTTGGAAGGATGTTGGTTGCCTCGTTGCTGAGTGTTGTTGTTGTTGTTGCTCGTATGAGGTTGAGCAGTTGTAGGAGGATTGTCAAATCTTCGTCTTTTGCAAAAAGTACGGCTTTGGTGTTTGCTTCTGTCAAAGTTAGGAGAGAAAAGAGGTCTCTTGTTGCGGTTAGTGTTAGCAGGTTGATCACTGTGAGAAGAATGTCCACCTTTCTTCTTTTCTGCGTTGAGAGTCAAATTAATGGCCTTTGACAGAGAATCTGGTTTGAACATATCTACCTCAGCACTAATTTGTAGTGCCAAGCCTGATATGTACTTTCACTTCAATTTCCTGTGACTAACATGTTCAATAGCTTGCAATTGAATTAGACAATTCCAAAAACGGTCAGTGTAACCCTGTACATCTTCATTTCTACCTTGTCGAATTAAATCCCATTGACGTCGTGCTTTAGCTTTGTACTGTGTGGGCAAAAATTGGGGTAAAAACACTTTTTTAAATGCATTCTAGGTGCGTGGTCTTCTTCCATGTTGTTTGGTGGCGTTCCACCACAATGCAGCGTTGCTAGTGAGATGATTTGATACACACTTTACCATTTCACGCTCGGGAAAGTCTTCATCATGAAAATAGTCATTTAACTGACTAACCCATGCTAGAACCGTGCTAGCATCTTTAGTGCCATCAAAATCTTTGAAAGTGAAGGCTTTTCTGCTAATTTTGTTTTTCTTGGGTGCCGGTGCAGATTCGGTGCGTGCATAATGCAATAATTTATCTTCAAGTTCTTGCCTTCACATGCGTTCATATGTGAGTGACTGCTACAAATTTTGAAGTTGCTCTGCAATCGTGGGTGCATGAGGAAGGTGTGCCATGATTGCGTGCTCTCTTTTTTTTTCTTTTTTTTAATAAAAAAATTAAATAAATACTTAAATGGTAATGCTGAAAAAGGCTATTTGGTAATATTCACAGATGCAATAACAAAAATGTAATGTACTTAGCTGAGAAATAGCGGTGGCGTCCAGTCCGGAATGGCGATGCGCTAGGAAATTGCCAGAGAGTAGACGGTCCGATAGTGCGTCAGCTAGCTGGTCGAATTTTGTAACGCCCGACCTCCCGTATCCCCAAAAAGGTAATGGTAATTTTAGCTTTCACTGTAAACTTTGGTTCATAAAATCGGCTATCTTTGATGAGATCATGATTCTAGAAATTATCATAACAAAATTTGAACCACCAAATGTAGTCCGATATGGTTGACGAGGAATGGACAACCCATCTTTTTCCTTTGAACAGCAAGAGAGAGTGCTTGTGTGGCCGAAGGAACCGGTGTCTTGAGGTCTTTTAATGATTGGGTTGGCGGAAATCGACCAAGAGAATTGGAGTGGGGTGTGTATTGGTTTTTATTAAATGGGCTACTTGGCTTCTTAATTTGGATGGCCAGCCAAATTTAAATGGCAAAGCTTGTAAATTGTTGCAGTGGGCGGTTGGCCAAAACTTTAAACCTCAACTTTTGGTTTAAAAAGAGTGTGTAAAGGATTTTAATAGCCTGCATGGCGAGCTGGAAAGCTGCAGGCAACGCGCGACTGCAGAGAATGGCTCAGAGTACCGTGTAGGGGGAGTTTCGGACCGCGAGGGGGTGAAGGCTTTTACCCAGCAGGCCTAGGCGACAGCATCGGTGGCAGCTGTGGGCAATTCCATGCAGGTCGACATCACGAGTTGGAGGTCCTTCCCACGGCCGGAACTCGAATTAGAGTCGCTGTTAGGAAGCCCTTCCCACAGCAGGGGTGAGCCGGATGGCGGAATTTATGGATGTAGTCGGGTTGAATCGAGGAAGCACAAGGCAAGGGGGAATACCGAACTTGAGGTTGTCAAGCAGGAGAATTATGACAGTTCTCTGAGGGTTTTGATGGCTCTTTCCATCCTTCCTTCTATCTTCGATCCTTCTTTCCTTCCTCTTTAATTAAGCCTTCCGATGTCGTTTATCATGACAAAACAGTAACTCACTTGAAGTAAAAAATCTTCTGATTCTCCAAGCTTTTATGCTTTCTTCTTGCCTTCACAATCTGCAATAATTATGCATTAGAATTGAAAGTGAACGCCCGACACCATATTTTGGTTCGTTATGAAGCCGAATTGGAAATCAATGGTTCGCTGAATAGCCACCAATTAACAGGCGAGTTTTCTTCTGCAAATTCGATCAATTATACTTCGAATCGCCATGAGTCCTTGAATCCTTGAATTGCAAGGTCGATGAATTACAATTGGGATTTTGTCGATTAGAGGAACTCCTTAAAAATTGAAATCTGGTACTGATTTATCCTCGAACCTGAAGCTCTGATACCACTGTTGGGGAAAGAGGGAAAGATCGACAGCTTAAAATACTCAACACAAGCTTCCAAGCAATCACCATCAAACTGTCCACCTCTTCTTCCAATTTCCAAGCACACACACTCACCTAGACTATGACACACACACACACACACACACACACACACACACACACACACACACACACACACACAGTAAACATAGAATTGACATAGACAAGCTTGTAAGAGAGTGTAAGAGATGTGTAAGAGATGGAGACTAGATTAGAGAGTACACAGCAAATAACCATAGCATAAGAGAGTAGAGAAGAGAATCTGCAAGAGAAAGGCCTAAATCTAGCCCCAAACTCCACAGCACCTCTCTTGTGGAGTTGGTATTTAATATATTATTTTGAGTTTAAGGTGCCAAAAATTGAGGCCCCTATTTTTACAACCACTTTCTTTTGCAAATGAGTGAAGCTCATTAGTTCTTGCATGACCCATAAGGGGAGTTCCCACTACAACTATTTACAGAGCCATAGTGGCTTATTGAAATGATGTTCTAAGATACTGTGCAAATATAAAATGGCCAAGAGTAATTGCCGTCGCCTCTTCATCAACTCCCCGCATTCCACTCTACAAAATCATCATCAACTCAATTAGTAAAATAAATAGACAGCACATAATTAACCATTACGCCTAGCTATCCCAATTGCAGCTAACCACTACAACAAGAGGGTGCCCAATCTTGTAACACTCAATCTCGATATATTATCGTTGCCACTGACTATGTAACAAAGTGGACGGAAGCCAGGGCGACACGAAAGGCTGATGCGAGGTCAACTGCCAAGTTTCTCTTTGAGAACATTATTACAAGATTTGGTTGTCCCTTTGAGATTGTGAGTGACAATGGTACAAGCAAATGGCCAAGTTGAGAGCACCAATAAAACCTTAATCTCTATCTTGGCCAAAACGGTGGAAGCTCATCGCACAGATTGGGATTTAAAGTTAACTTTAGCTTTATGGGCTTATTGTACTACGTACAAAGTTGCCATTAATTGCACACCATTTAAGATGGTGTATGGCCAAGAAGCGGTTATGCCATGGGAGTTTGTCGTTCCTAGTCTTCGAGTAGCTTCTCAAGAAGGTTGGGATGGTAACCCTTTAGTTGAGCGATTATATATCCTTGAAAGGCTAGATGAAGAGAGGCAATTATTTGTGCAAAATGCACTTGTGGAGAAAGATAGGAGGAAGAAATGGTTTGACCATCATCTAAAGAACAAAGATATCAATGTTGGTGATAAATTCCTTATGTATGGAGTGCGTAACGAAAAGAAAAAGTTGAAATATGCGGGAAAAGGACCATATAGAGTATGTGAGATCACCCCACAAGGAACCATTCGTGTGGAGACTCTTGATGGAGTTGAAACCATTGGATTCCTCAATGGGAGCAAATTTAAAAGATACTATGATCCTTTAAGCCAAGAGGAGCTACGTGCCATCCATACGAAAAAGACATCCAAGGCTCAAACAGAATTGAAAATGATACAAGCTCAAGCTGGGGAGAAAGAGCGCCAACAACGCATAAGACGCCAACGAGAGGCTAACCTTGGAGCTACACATGCATTCCACGTTGAAACAGAGGATGATTGGTTGGACTCTGACACACCTCTACGATACCCTATTGAGTTAAATAGTGCCTATGGAAAAGTGCTATATAACGCCTTATTGGACAAGGGTGCTAAATATAATCTACTATCATATGGGGTGTGGTGTCAGTTAGGGAATCCACCTCTATCTGAGAGTATTATCCAAGTCAAGGGTGTCAACAAGAAAAAAACTACGGTTTTTGGAATCTGACACACTTCTGTAAGTTATGACAATGGGGTTGTAGCTCAAGACTTTTTGGTCATGCCTACTGGAACTATGGAGGGTAATATAAACCTAGGATGCACGTGGATGATAGCCAGCAAATGCACTATTGATTGGGGGACTGGGGGTGTCACAACGCAAAAACCAACTCTTATCCCTACCACTCAAGCCATAGTCCCTAAGATATTGCCTAAAGAAATAAAACCAAAGACATTGCATATCCAAGAGGTTGAACCATACGTCCCCATAGCCCAAATCTGTAGAGCTTTAACTGATGTAGTTGAAATAAAGCTTGAGACACAAAAGAACCATCCTAATATAACAAAGAAAACATACAAGTGGGTCCCTAAAGCTTCTTTAGTGACCATGGCTGATGCTAAAAAATGGAAGCCTCGTAAGAAACGTCCCACTCACTCCAAGAAATGTAAAGAAACATTGCGTTGGATTCCTAAACGACTATTGGAAGCCCAAGGATACTATGAAGGAAATAATCAAATCTGGGTGCCCAAACATAAATTGTACTCTTACCTGTCACCTGGACCATGTAAACCCAATCCTGTGGCTCCAAAACAAATTGAAAATCGTTGGAAAGGAAAAAATCACGGAATGTTACACACCCTCTCTAGAGCTATTTTGGGTACCAAAGAAAGAACGATTTGTTCCACCTAGCTCAGGTACAGGGAAATCAAATGAAGCTTCTTGCTCTTCATGTAGTTCCTATACGCAAATAGAAGCTTCGACACAACCTCCACCTATCATTGTACATATCCATACAAGAAAGAAAGAGTTTGCACCTCCCGTTGTAGGTTCACCACCTACAACAATGTTGCAAATAAAATCATGGGAGAGTACCTTACCACCCTTGCAACTAGATGAAACACATAGAGCGATTGAAAACTATTGGTTAAAGCCTTCACCCATAACAACTTGGAACAATTGGTTTCAAAAGGTGACGACATCATTCCAAAAGGTATGATCTAAGGAAGGGGGGAGTGTTTGATGACATCCATCACTCACTTGCTTCCCTCTCAACCTTCCTCCCTGACCTCTCAATCTCCAATCCTAGGGAATGTATATATAAAGCCTTATACTAGTTCTAGCAAACAAACAAAAAAAAAGATTTTTTTAAATAAAAAAAGAGTAAAAGAGCAAGAGCGACTAGCAATGAGAGAGCACCCTATCAGATCCTACACATAAGTCTCAATTCACCATGTCACATCAAGCAACACACAAAAACAACTCATGTTTTAAAGACCTAACCAAATCTATCTGTATTCTCAGAGATGGCAAGTTCACCAGAGGCATGCGCTTCTATTTTTTATGAAAGGTACCCTTTTCTTTTTCTCAAGTGTTTCACATCTGCTACCCTGTACTTTCTTGCGAATGGGATTTGGTAGAGAGACTTGCGCGTGAGCGAAATTTTGAGGAGTTAGAATGGCTGATACGTCTATGGATAACTAGTGATCCCTACCCAGTAGCGAATGTTCCTCCGGTGGCACATGCATATTCTTTTGCACAAGATGAGTATCCACGCATCGTGAGGTTCTTGATTAACATGCTTGCGCAAGAGGATGAAGAAGAAGAAATAATAGAGACCGAGGAAGACTATGGCCCCACGGAAAATGATTTCGTTTATCTAGATGATGAGGATAGAGGCCTAGCCTTAGGGTGGCCACCCGGTTTATATAATATCCTCTTTCCTTGATTCTAAAAGGGATGACAGATAGGTAGGTTAGGGCTCTGGATTGTGTTTTGAGTTTGTTTTCTGGGAGTTTTAATTTTTTCACATTGACATGCCTCCTAGAGGTATAGTGCTTGTTTTTCGGATGTGTTAGGTAGGACTTATATGGATTTCCATCCACATGGCTGAGGACATCTGCTTCAACGAAATGAGCAACTCCATACCTCCAGGTGTACTACTTTCCATGATTCATGTTGGTGGATATGTATAATTGCTAATAATGATTTTTCATGGTTTTTTTGAGTGCAACAGTTATGTTTGTTATCTGCCATTATGGATGTATAAATTTGTCTTTGCTTAAGTTGATGGAACTAGAGTTTAATCTTATGGATGAGCCTTGAGATTAGGAGACCGTGACTTTAGGTTAACTCATTTACTTGACCACTAGGCCTAGCTGATAAAATTATCTGAGTATTTGAGACCTTAGGAATGTTTAAGGCATAGAGAAGCTTGCTCACTTAAACAACAAAAACACTAGTGAGAATACAAAGGAAATGGAAGAAAAAAACATAAGTTCCACAAATGAAAAATCTAATGCTGCAAGAGAAATCCTGGCTTGATTTGGTACTTCACTCACATGTATTGTCAATGGTACTAGAGCCCTAGAGGTTCCCAGTGTGGGCGCTTTTCTTTGAGAAGCAAAAAGCCCCGGACATACAAAATAAGCACACACGTCAAATGATTGTGAACCAAAGTAAAAAAGAAAAAAAGAAAAAAATGAATGACATTTAAAAGACTTCCATTGAGCTTACAGTTAACATTTCAAGCTTTTGTTTGCAGTTGTTAGAGCTAGTTGGCTAATTAAAGCTGAAAAGCACAATTAGGGAATCTTGCATTTAGATAATCTTCTTAGCTTAGCTAGTACTAGAGTAGTTGTTTTAACCGTAGTCATAGCTAACTAATTGATAGACTCACCCATAAGCCCAAAACTCTTGATTAATTAATTTACTCAAAGTACAATTTATTTGTCCTTAATGGCAGTTTAACATTTCATAAATCTTGCATTTACTCATTTCCACATGTACTTTACATTCCCCTCATGATTTATGGCCATATAATTCCGCTTGCTGAAACAGTGACTTTGCCTTGCAGATTCAAATCCAGATGCTCTACAACATGGACATAACAAGCTTCAACCTAATAGCTTTCGAGGACGGAATCTACATCAGGAAGGGGGGCATGTTAACCCTCGTGGCTCACGCGGACACCCTATCGCCTACGACGGACGTCGTATTATTTATTTAGTAGAGTCAGGCACCGGGCTTGTCGATCCAATAGGAAAAGGGTAGAGTGATCGCCAATGAGAGACGCACTCTAACTGGAACACGCAAGGGTTAGTTGGATAAGCATGGGCGCCCAAATGTGAATGGGGCGAGCTCATATAAAAGTCACCTAAACCTAAAATTGACCTATTCTCTCACTGTGGAATAGAACAAGTACTCTTGCCCTATCTACATCCCCATCTCCATTGTGTGCTCACAGGTGTGTGTGTGTGTGTGTGTGTGTGTGTGTGTGTGTGTGTGTGTGTGTGTGCTTGAGGGAGAGAGAGAGTGTGTGTGTGATCGAGCATTGCAACGGAACCTGCAGTGGCGAGGCGGTTGAGCGCAGTACGGCGGCGGCTCTCTCTTCTTCGCGGCGAGGAATCCTTCACGGAGACAAGCGCAGGGAGGTGAGTGACACACCCCTGATCTTTAGATACAATTGAGCTTGTGCCAACACCAATGGGGCAAATAGCTCACACAATATGGGTAAAAGATACCAGATACAATCACAAATTGGAGCAGAAGCTTTGCTCATAGGAGAAACTTACACAGCCAAAACAGCAGAAAAAATAGTGAGGAATTTGGCAAAATGGACAGCGCCATCGTGTCTGGAACGGCCCAAAACCCCATTCTACAATGTCAAAGTGCTCAAATCCAACCTTGAGTGAGCAATTTACGGCCAAAACAGGCTCCAAAATAGCAAAAAACACAGTTGCATCTGTTCCTCCTCTTCTCTCCACGTTTTTTCTATTCTTCTCTCTGGTTTTACAATTCTCACACTTAGCCTTTTTACTTGGGCACCCTTGGCCTTTTAGATGACCTCAAACGAGTTCTACCAAACATCGAGCGAACTTATCCGTGCAAGCTCAAAACCGAGCAAAATTATTAAGTGAGTTGCTCAAGTATATGTATACTTCTTCTCTAGAGAGAGATACGTGTGTGTGTGTGTGTGTGTGTGTGTGTGTGTGTGTGTGTGTGTGTGTGTGAGAGAGAGAGAGAGAGAGAGAGAGAGAGAGAGAGAGAGAGAGAGAGAGAGATTTCTCAAAACTCATATAGAGGCAGATAACAGGAAGGCCATAATTTATTTGCGATAAAATTCAGTCTCTTTTGAGTTTGTATCTGCTCAAGACAAGGTGGTATGGAAATCTTGCTAGCCAGATGAGGGAAAGGGTTGCATCATATTGATAGCACATTGTTTGCAGACGATAGGGACTTGCCAAACCAAGAACTGTCATGTCTGTCCATTGGGAAGAACGCTGAGAAGATGCTTAGATCTCTCTCTCTCTCTCTAGAAAAAAAAAACAATATCACTATCATCAGGACAATAAGGAATTTGTTTTTAATAAACACAAATCGTCTTCACAACAAAATCTTGAGCCTAGAGAATCTTCAAAAAAAAGCTTTGCCATCTAAGAGACCAAAGCTCACTAGGTCTACTTCAATATTTCCCTATTCTTTCTTCTCTTTCTGTGAACTCAGCTTGCGCATTCTCCCACTTAAGTCTTAGCCCTCATAAAACCACGTAAATACATGAAAAAAACCAAACTACTTTGCAGGATCTCTCTCTCTCTCTCTCTTTATTAAAACAAAAGAGAAACAATATCACTATCACCAGGACAATAAGGAATCCATTTTTATCATATACAAATTGTCTTTACAACAAAATGTTGAGCCTAGAGAATCTCCAAGAGAAATTCTTTGCACTCTAAGTGACCAAAGTTGACTAGGTCTACTTCAATCTTTCCCTATTCTTTCTTCTCTTTCTGTTCAACTTGCACATTCTCCCACTTTAGTCGTAGCCCTCACGAAAACCACACCAATGCATGAAAACAACCAGACTACTTCACAAGATCTCTCTCTTTCTCTCTCTCTCTCTCTCTCTCTCTCTCTCTCTCTCTCTCTCTCTCTCTCTCTCTCTATATATATATATATATATATATATATATACACACACACATCTAAAAAAGCCTCTCTGAAAGAATCGGTGCCAGTGTGAACTCATTCATTGAGTTTTTTTAAGAGAGAGCTCTTTGAGTTTTCACAATTCTCTAGGCCAAGTCATGAGAAACTGGAAAAAAAGGGCTCAACTAGTTGGCAACCAGTTGCACCTTCCCTACTCCTAGGCGCAAGGGTGGAGCAAGTAGGAAACAATAGACCACGATAATCAATCTGACACTTGTGATGGAAAAAAAAAGGTGCAACTAGTTGCCAACCAGCTGCACCCTTCCTGCTCCTAGGCATTGGGAATGGTAGACCACGACAGGAAAAGTGACACTTGTGATGTACTTTTTCAGGCTCTCACAAAATTTAAGCCCTATATCTAATTAATTACACAACCGCTCGTATTTCTCACAAGAATGTAGCACCGTTGGTTATCGGTTACTCACAAATTGGCAATCATTGAAGCCACTGCTTGGGAAAAGTGTGTCTCAACTTAGAATTGAGCCGGTTGAAAAATCAAAACATTGGGTTGACTGGAGGGAAAGAAGGATTAGAGTTAAATTGAAAATAATGGCAGTTATTTTGAAAAATTTCCTATTTGGATCTATCGTATAGGGGATTTTGTATATTTATGAAATTGATTTTCAACTCAGAATCCTGAATGCTGATTGAAATTTGAAGCATGTAAACCTTCTCTCTCTCTCCCTCTCTAAAAACTCTCTGAAATTGATTTTCAACTCAGAATCGTGAATGTTGATTGAAATTTGAAGCATGTAAACCTTCTCTCTCTCTCTCTCTAAAAACTGTCCTCTCTCTCTCTCTCTCTCTCTCTCTCTCTCTCTCTCTCTCAGCCGTTTTTTGACCTAGTAGACAGCAGTTCACTCTTTTGACCATAACTTGCTCATCCGAACTCCGATTTAGGTGATCTATAGCCTCAATCGAAGAGCACGAAGCCCTCTACGCATTGATGTAAAGACAGAATTTTTTTGTGTAATGAAAGGCTCTACTATAACAGCATCTCAGAACTGAAAAAACTGTCAAAACTTTGCGTTTTTGTTGCCGACTTGAAGTCAATGTCAGACAAAACTCGCAAGGGTGGAAAAGCCACACTCGCCATGGAGAATGATGCAAAATCTCCAAGGAATTTGGATGCTAATCTAACCATATCATCTACAACAACGGAAGCAATGATCATGGCTTACTTGATCTCGTTACAAGAAATCGTCAACAAACAAGGTGAAGAGTTGCGCGCACTTGCAATGGAGAATGGTACTTTAAGAGTTCTCGTTGTGGAGAATGAGCACCTCAAGAAGGTTCTTGAAATGCAAACAACACGCTTGATGCATCTTGAGAATGAAGTTCAAGAATGTAAACGCTCTCTTGTTGACATGAATGTATTGAAAGAGCGCTTGAGCAAAGTTGAGAGTGATCATGTATTGAAAGAGGAAACAATAGATACAATACGACATGATGTATGTGAGATGAGAAATGCATCCAAATCATGGGCTGATATATGTAAGGATAATGTGGTTTCTACATCTCCTATCACGCAATCCGTTGTCCAAGCAAAGAATGTAGAGAATGTGAACACTCAAGAATTGCACGAACGACAAAAACGCTCAAAGAACATCGTCATTCGTGGAATCAAGGAGGAAAGCATGGAAACACCTCAATCTCTTGCAGTTGCTATTGAAGATTTTTATGCTACACACTTTGGCATGTCAGGAATCATGGCTTATGGTGCACATCGAGTTGAAAAACAAGGAGTCCCTCGCTCGGGAGAAAGACCTATTGTATGTACCATGGCTGATGAGGTAAAGAGAAAGATCATCCTTGACAATGGTTGGATCTACCTCAAAGGAACAGGTTGTAATATATATGAGGATCGCACTCTTATGCAACAAAATGTACGTCGCAAAGCATATGAGGAAAGAAGCAAGAAGGTTAAGGTATCACCTCAAGAAGAAAAGCCACTTAAGGAGGATGCAAGTCCACCCAACAAATAGGGACACATGATCTATGAGACCAACTCACGCTTGCGAATAAGCTTTTGGAATTGTAACTGGTATCCATGGAATGCGGGAATTGGCATTGATGAGCTTACCAATGACTCCGATGTGATACTTCTTGTCGAAACATGGGAGCATGATGCGCAACAAATTCTTGGATTTGACAAATACGATGTGCATTCTTTGATGTGGGCCAAAAATGCAAAGCAACGAAGAGGCCAAGGAGGCGTAGCATGTATGACCAAAAAGGGTTTGAAAGATGTTTCCATTGTCAAAGAAGATAAGTATAAACGCTACTTATGGCTGAAAATCAGCCCACCAAATGGTCAAGTCATGTTTGTGGCCGGTTGCTACATTCCTCACTATGACTCCAACTTTTATGCTTGCTTGAATATGGATAGAGATCATCCCTTTGTTGAACTAGAGGAAGACATTTCTCATTACAAGGATCAAGGTGAAGTCATTGTTTTTGGAGACATGAATGCTCGCACAAATATGTTACAACACGACACACAACAAGTAGACATGCCGCATGTCTCAAAAAGAATGGATGACTCATACATGTATAATCGAAGTTCTAATGATGCAAAAGAAGTGGATCACTATGGAAAGTCACTTCTACATATGTGCAATAGTACCGGAATGCTCATTGCAAATGGTGTATCTCTATGGCAAGGCACCAATGACTTTACATGTAGAAAGCACAACGGTGCTAGCGTGATTGACTATATGTTGTTCTCGGAAGCCACTCTAGAATGCATACAAAGCTTTACACTTGGTGAATGGAATCCGGAATCGGATCATAGGATGTTATGTATTGACCTCAAGTGTGGTAAACGGCCCGAGCATGTAGCCTCCAATCATGATGTGAATCATTTGTACCTACGTCTAGACTTCAAACGAGCACTTATATGCTGATATGGTGGACCAAATGTTAAGCATGATAGAGAATCAAGAGAGCCCAACATTAGAATGCAAGTGGAAAGTTTTCAAAGAAGTAATTTTCTCTTGTGCGAAGGAATGCTTTTCGGTGAAACACATGTCTTGCAAAAGGTCTAAGAAGGGTAGCACAAAGAAGAAATGGTTTGACATGGAATGTAGTCAAGCCCGAAAACACTTGCTAAGATTGGATGCAATCAAAGACAAGGAAGTTTACTTGGAATGTTCACACACATACAAAGCACTTGTTCAAAAGAAGAGGAGAAGGTAGAAAGTCGAAAAACAACTTCTTTTAGCACAAGAGAAAGCACATGCATGTGGCAAGTTTTGGCAAAATCTAAAAGGCAAGCGCGTTGAGAGCTTTGGTGACTTGACTCTTGAGGATATGTATATGCATTGTAAGAACCTCTATGAGCAACCCAATGTTGATAAGATGGAGTGTTGTAGCTCCCTTCCGTTTATGTCTCCCTTCTTAACCATTGAAGATGTATGCTGCGCGCTTGAGAAACTTGCTACTCGCAAGGCAGGTGACCTTCAAGGTGTCAAGGCTGAAATGATTAAATGGACAAGCAAGAAAACACGATATTGGATATGCGATATGTTTAACCTTGCACTTCAGTATGGCATGCCTCATGATTGGAGTGCAAATTGGATCAAACCTTTGCACAAAGGAGGAGATGTAAACAATGTGAACAACTATCGCACTATAATGGTTGGTTCTTTAATGGCAAAGTTATTTGGATGTATCATGGAGATGAAGATAAGTGAATGGGCTGAAAAGAATGTCAAACGTGCACTTGGCCAAGCAGGTTTTTGAAAGCATCATAGCACTATTGATCACCTTGTCACTCTTCGAGTTCTTATGGAAGCGTCTCGATTGAAAGGAAAAAAGTTGTATTGTTGCTTTGTGGATTTCAAGAAAGCTTTTGACATGGTACCACGAGGAAATCTTTGGAGACGTATGCAAAGCCTTCAAGTGCCGAGAGAATTTATGCATGCAGTCTTTCGCATCTACCAAAAAGTGATATGTCGATTACGTATAGGAGATGGAATTTCAGAATTTTTTGCAAGCACTATTGGTGTCAAACAAGGATGCCCACTTTCCCCAACCCTCTTTGGGCTACTCATTGATGAATTGGAATACATGGTTCTTGACTTTATGCAACAAGAAGGCATAGAAGAGGTTAAGATTGGAAATGCGGTGATCATGCTTTTGCTTTATGCCAATGATGTAGTGCTCTTGGCACATACCTTAGAAGATGCACAAAAGCTTATGAGTGTCTTGGAACGCTTTTGCCTACATAGCGAGCTGATGGTGAATGGATCCAAAACCAAGGTTATGCTTGTAAAGACCCTCAATGATGAAAATCCATGCATCGTATATAACAATGAGAAACTTGAAGTGGTAGATCACTTCAAGTACCTTGGCCTTGAGGTTCCATCCAATCATAAATGGAAGGATTGTGCAATGCGTCGCTTGGAAGCCGGAAAGAGGGCCTATTATGCATTTGAGAACATGTGCAATGCAGGAGAGATCAAGTGTTGGGCTCTCAAAAAGTACCTCTTTGACACATTGGTGACACCGGTGCTTCTTTATGTAGAGGAGGTGTGGGGTGGAAGCATCGGGAAGTCTACTTGGAAAGAGTTTGAGAATGTCCAAAAGCGTTTTCTCACCAACTTTCTCCAAGTCAAGACACAAACACCCACACCCTACATGCTCTTACTTCTTGAGTCCGGATTGCTTCCCATTGAGGTCTTGGGCATGCAAAGGGTTGTGGATTACATGCGTAAGACACAACGTAGCCCTTTGCATCGACTTCCTAGAATCGCATATGAAGCAAGTCAAATGGTTCAAAAGACATGCAAGAGCAAAATACTAAGTTCGGGGTGGATGCTTGATATCAAGAAATGGTTTGAAAGATGGGATGCATGTCACTTGGTCAAGGATGCGTCGATCGACTCCCAAGTTAATGAGGCCTTCTTATAACGCCAATGTATCACGGCTTGGGAGAAATCCGGAGGTTCTCGCTTCAGCCATTACACCACACACGTTGCCCCAAACTACAAATCTCTCTTCTTCTCGGAACGAGGTAACCGAACCCATTCCTACATCCTTGAACCCATCCCTTTGAGTGCGATCCGCACCATTGCCTCCATTCGTCTTAGCTCCCATTCTCTATGCTGCGAGACAGGACGTTGGGGCACTGGCGAGGAGTGTCATCGACTTTGCACCTTATGCCCTCGTCAAGTGCGAGAGAGTGAGTACCACACACTACTTGAGTGCTCAGCTTTTGACCACATTAGGTCCTCTTTTCCCCATATATTCAGCCATGATCTCTCCCTACATACCTTCCTCTCCCAACCACGATGTGGACTCTCTATTGCGACGCTCATTTCAGCCATTTTTGAGCATCGAGAGTCACTTATGAACTCCACTCACACCACGTGACATGTTCATTTGGTCCCATAGGTCATATTTGACCTCCCAGGACGATAATAGAACTATCTATCTATCTATCTATCTATCTCTCTCTCTCTCTCTCTCTCTCTCTCTCTCTCTCTCTCGGAGAGAGTTTTTAGAGAGAGAGAGAGAGGGTCATCTCTAGTGTTCAATTTTGCAGAGTTTGAATGGTGCCCAAATCAAAGGAAAGTGAGACTTCCACTACAGAAGCCGAGCAAAAGGCACAGAAGGTTGTCAAGGCGGTTAAGAAGCCGGTTGGGAAGAAAACTGCTAAGGAAGGCAGTGACAAGAAGAAGAAGAAGGCCAGGAGCACCAAGACCTACAAGATTTACATCTTCAAAGTTCTCAAGCAGGTGCATCCGGACAAAGTATCTCCTCTAAGGCCATGGGCATCATGAATTCCTTCGTCAATGATATTTTTGAAAAGATTGCGCAAGAGACAACTCATTTTTTAATGGAGAGAGTTGTTTTAAGTGGTGGGAACATGCCGCTTATAAAGTGCGTGAGTACTACGTCAAGCCATCCACGCCGGCGTGGATGGCTAGAGGCAAGTGAATGGCGAGTCGTGAGATTGGCTTTCAAACTACCTCTAGCCATCCACGCCGGCGTGGATGGCTAGAGGCAGGTGAATGGAGAGTCACAGTATCTGCGCGCAGCATGCAAGGCTGCAAGGCTCTCACAGCTATCTTGTCTAGTGTTGTACCTGCAGTAAGAGAGTCGGCATGCATGCAAGGGTACAGGCCTGTTCAGACTACTCTCGCTGGAGGGTAGGTAACCAGCTCCTCCTTCACCAACACCATACTCGAGACTTCGGAATCCATTGGAGGATCTCGCAGCTCGCCCAGGCCATTCTTTTGAACCCTGAAAAATCAGGGTAACAAGCAAACGTATCCTCTAGGTATGCGATCCTCCCGGATGATCCAGCACGTGAAATCATCTGGTTTTCCACCACCAATTAGCATCGCCACGTACCGGCCTGGTGGCTTCGGTGAAAACAAAGTAGACTCTGGTTACACCAGGAGTTGCATTGAGAGGGCGTTGCCCAAAGTAGTTCGTTAATATGTATTTGCCAAACACGAGGTTTTTGACGCCAGGAAATATCCTCATCCACTCCGCTTCCCTTATCTGTGTACTGTGGCCCGTAAGATTTAATTGTGACGATGAGTAAACTATCATCGCCCATTTCACCTATACAACTTATTTAGTAGATGGCGTGCTGGCAGTTTGCACGGTCCTCACGTTTTATACGCGCCGCCGTGATTCTTCCACCACCTTTATGTGTGCTGATCATTCCTTGCCTTTATACCGTTCACAAATCACGATATGGCGTGCTGGGTGCGATTCTTTACTGTGCTCCAGGAAGCGAGATCATGGGGGCAGTAAAGGATGACCACTACTCACGCTTGAAGATTCTCTATCCTCGGCACACCTCTTGACAGTAAAAGTGTTTGCGTGCATGCAAGGCTATAAGGTTCTCCAGCCTCTTGGTAGTATAAATTTTGAGAGCTAATGCTAAGCACAGCACACACTCTTAAAGCATTGCAAAGTGGAATTCTGAGCAAGTTTGATTGATACATGCGGCTTCTCCATACCTGCTGTCTGCAAGCATTTATCACTTCCAATAGTAGAAAATGCAAGCATTTATCACTTCCAATAGTAGAAAAATGCACTAAAAACGGGTAAGAGAATTGCATCTGCCATCAACCACTGGCAGTAGGTGATTCAATTCAGATTGCAGTCGTAGAGAGAGAGAGAGAGAGAGAGAGAGTGCTTGAGGAGTTTCCTGTCCATCTAGGAGTTGACGACAGAGTTGCAGTTTCATTAATGCTGCATGCTACTCAAATATGCAAAGAGCAATGGCCGCTTACAAGGTTAAAGCTGTTGCTTCGAAGAATTCCAGGTGCACCAGAAGCATAGCTAATTACACCTTGCAGTAAAGCACTGCCTCTAACCTTAGGATCCAGATATGGTGGGGGGTAAGGTAGACTGATAAGCTTAGCTACAAAGTCATTAGGACTTTGCACAATTATCACCTCTGTTGTACCTGAGGCGTGAAAGGCAACTAGACGAGCCATGTGGTCGTAAGACAAGAAAATGACACGTGATTTGATCGTAGCAATGCATCCAAACGATCTGGCGGAGGGAGGGAGAGGTTTTTGGTCCATGCATAGCAATGGCTGATAAAATAGGTCATTCTTTACTAGATTTTTCTACAATTCCATCCAATCCAGCCAAATTTTTGTTCATGTGTGAAGGTACCGCATGCAAATTACTCGATTGATGATGTTTTCTAAACTGACATCGTCTTGCATGGAACAATCTACACCTTGAACAAAGTTATACAGAACACAACATTATTGATGTTAGATAGCGTACCTTTAGTGCTTCTGAAGCATTATGGAGCTCTTTCTCAAGACCCATCATGGTGGTTTCCTCTCTCCTCTAGATGACAGCGGTGAGAGCTTTAATGGCTGCAACAGCTTAGGCAAGGTTGGGCTTGCTACGCCAGACATTGAACTCATTAATTACACTGAAGGGTGGTGACCCATTGGAGGGGCTGTTGCAGGGCAAGGGAGAGGGGGGGTTGCCAAGGGCTTCAGTTCAGGTGCAGAACAAGTACACATTAATAGCAAAATATTGGGAGTGTGTATTGAGGGTTTTAAGAGAGAGAGAGAGAGAGAGAGAGAGAGAGAGAGAGAGAGAGATATTGGCAATTGGCTGGCAGTTGCAACATTCCAGATCTTCCGTAGCAGGCTTGCTAAAAACATATTTTCTAAATAGCAAAAATAAGGGTACACTTAATTATTCAGGCTAAAATTTGAAGCATTTGTCAGTATTTACACTAGTATGTACTTGTAGAATCTTACCAGTTTTCTTCAACACAAGCTTGGAATCTATCCAATATTTTGTAAAAATTATAGAGGGTAGTTAAAAATTCTCTACACCTTGGTCATACATGCTATTTTAAAACATTGCAACCAACAACAGAGTATGGTTTCAAATAAAAATTTAAACATGGAATTTTCATAATAGTTTTTAAGAATGTTTTTTCTCCTTGTAAAGATGAAAATTGGACATACTAGTAGGTTTTTGCAAATTTGCAAGATTTATGAGTTGTTTTCATGTGATCTTTACTTCCTTTTTTTTTCTTTTAAAACCAAAGAAGATTGATTTTCAAGTAGCTCCGGGTTAAATTGACGCAAATCTTTCCCGAACATTGCTTTAGTGATACCATATCAAAATAAAAAAACTACATATGGGTGTCCTATTTTCTTGTAATTTGATCAAGCCACTGATCAATGAGTAGATTTTCCTACAGTATTAATACTCGCTCGTTGCCTTGGTCAAAAGCTAGTGTGTATGCTTGAAAATAGATGTTTTCAAGTGTATGTTTCTACTTTGAAAGCATATTTCTAGCTTGATGGAGAGCATGTTGACCTCCATTCATTGGACATTATTGGGATCAAAAGTGAAGATGGAAGCCACAATTTTAGATGGAAGTGAAGAAACCTTCATACTTGATCGACATGAATTGCACTTGTTCTAAAATTTTCATATTAAAAATATGAATTGGACAAAAGTGTTTTGGTCAAAAACACAATAATAGCTCAAGTGGACACTGACCAAAACTCCTCCTTTGATGTGCATACTAGTGTGATTGATATGATAAAATGTATGCAGATGCAAAGGAATTTATGCATTTCACTTCATTCAACTAAGAAAGTTGTGTTTATTGAAGATCTCCCAATTTATTATGATGGCTATATTACTCTTAATGTATGCATGCTAGCAGAGGGCACACACCTACAACCTCATAAGGCAAACCAAGTGCATGACATTGGCTATATTTTGATTGCCCAAAAATTAGCTCCAAGTGCATTCCATCCCAAGTTTTGAGATGGAAATATTGTGACATGGAGATCAAAGTTAGTGGGAAATTTAAAAGCACGATTAACTTGGGTAGAGAACCATGGCTATAAAGTTAGTACGAGAGGTCATTGTTATTTAATAGAACAAATGATTTCTTTGTTATGATAGTGCAAAGGGAGTGACATACTCGATGGAAATTTCAATTTTACTAAGGTGCATCTGCAAGAGATGTGCATATATGCATTATAAACATATTTGTGTTATATTTATGTAGGTGCTTGGCCTTGAATCTTGGGCTCATAAGTTCATGCATCATGCTACTTAAACAAAAGTGAAGTGATTCCAAGAGGTACGATGGTGAATATGCAACCTTAAAGATTTGGAAATGTTTTTTTAGAAATGGATGTCAAGTCAAAAACAGTTTGGAGGATCAACTTCTGAGCTGAAGATGCAATAATTCTCTAGTACAGATATATGTTTGTTGCTTCTCACTAAAACAAGCCACTACTCTATGCTATTTTTTTGTTGATGCTATTATAGTATCTTTTTGATGCATATATGAGAAGATTTTTCAATCACTAAAATAACCATTTTTGGATACAAGCTCTTTGGCATGCATGGATTTCATAAAATTTTAACTTACCATGTAAACAAGTGATTCAATTAGAGATTTTCTATCTAAAAATTATATGATGGTGGATGTGTATCCAATTAACAACAACCCTAAAATTGTGAATTGACCATTTTGTGGATACGTATCATAAACATCAAGGGTTTTGCTCGGTTTATAGTTCGCTCGGTTTGGCTTGCTCGGATTTTGGGATTCCTCCCTCAAACGGACCCGAACTGGCCAAAAATTGGCCTCGCAGTGCATAGTTGTCACCCTGCTGCATCCTCCGCACAACTGGCACTCAAATTTTTTCCAATAATGCATCCCGCAACCACGTGAAGTGGCCCCAAAAAATGGTCCTCATGATGACCTTTCTGCATAATTATCACAAGAAAACACCCACGTTGTGTCCGTACTTATCCACGTGCAAGTATTGACCCCATTTGACCTCCTGACACCACTAGATGCCATCTGACGCACCTACTTACCTCATGTCGTTGGCCCGCGGATGCCCGCGGATAGCTTCCTCAAGAAGTTTTACGCGCTACCAACTCCTCATTATTGTAGAAAAAACACACTGATACTGGTGATAGTGAAAATCAATGTACTATGTACATGCTATCCTACCTGTACACATGTGGGCCCCACGTAACCACCTGACTCTGGAAAATTGGCAATCTTTTATTCGATGCACCATGCATGGGTATGTACATATGCGCAATCTCTTGCTCCAAAAAACTCCTCTCAGCACGAAAAAGGGCTATAGAGTTGGAGCCTCGAGACTTTAATTTAATTGGAAATCAACTCTACAAGACAGGAAAGGACAATCAACTTAGAATTTGTGTAAGTGAAAGCGAATACCTGCTGATTCTAGAACACGCACATGGAGGAATAAGTGGAGGCCATTTTTTAGGCGATAAGACGGCAAAAATTTTCTTAACCAAAGGAATATGGTGGCCTACATTGCACATGGATGTCGAGGAGTTTGTAAAGCGTTGTGACGCATGTCAACGCACTAAGGTGCCGATAAAGAGAGATGAGATGCCACTACGGTCAATGATGGGAGCACGGGCATTTGCAAAATGGGGCATTGATTTTGTGGGGCCTATTTTACCCTCGCATATCACAGCCATACCCAATATATCATTGTGGCTACAGACTATCTCACAAAATGGGCGGAAGCCAAAGCAACACAAAAAGCAGACGCAAGAACCACTGCACAATTTTTGTGTGAGAATGTCTTTGTACGATACGGATTACCAATAGAAATTGTTAGTGATCGAGGAACACATTTTCTTAATGAAGTCATTGAATATCTGCTAGAGGAATTCATGGTCATACATAGAAAATCTGCTCCATATCATCCATAGGCAAATGGACAAGCTGAGGCCACAAATAAAACACTATGCACTCTTTTGACTAAAATTGTATCAGAGTCAAAGACAGACTTTGTTTGGTCTAAACACTATATTACCCATAGAGTTTTTAGTTCCAACTCTATGAGTAGTGAAACGCTTAGAGCTCTCTTCAAGAATAGATGATCTTGAAAAGCTAGATGAACTGCGACTGAGAGCTGTAGCTTCGATCTATGCTAAAAAGAGAAGACAAAAAGAGTTTTTTGACAAGTATGTGCGTACGAAAGAGTTCAAAACAGGTGATTATGTACTTGTTTATACTTTGAAGCAGCATGCCAAAAAACTTAAAAAGCGAGGGATGGGACCCTTTGTGATTAGTGACTTATCACAAAGTGGAGCTGTCAAACTTGCTACATTGGCAGGAGAAGAAATGCCAAATTGGATTAGTGGGTGTTGGTTAATAAAGTATCATTTACCACTAACACAGAATATGCTTCAACAAATCCATCAAGAAAAACAACGGATGAAGGGGAAACAGAGGGTATGAGAAGAAGCACAAGCAGAAGCAAAAGAACGCATTGCAAAAAGAAGGCTTCTAAGACAACAACAAAGTGGATCACCGTTACGAATAAATGCTATTCCATTAACAAATTTTGGTAAAGACATAGTGGAACCAATAATTGCAGTCAAAGTGGGTAGCAATCAAGTTGAATCCACAATTCTCTCCACAGAGACAACCACGGCCATATCGACAGTAGCGGCAAACCAAGCAACTTTTGCAAGAAAGACGATCAAAGAAAGAGCTGTAGAGTTACAACTTTTACTTGCAAAGAAAATCAGCCAACCAAATCAACAACAAACAGGAAACCTCGACGTCAAATGCCAATAAGCATCTTGCTTATTCCCTCCTCTCGCACAGCATTGATTTTTCCATGCATTGGCTGAGTATGCATCAAATAGGGCCACCTTACAAGGCTGCGCATTACCACAATTTTTAACCCATGCACTGCATATACCCCGAGGCGATACCTTGTCGTCCGGGAGGACTCCGACTAGGAGGGGGGGAGGCATTCTCAATGCGGACCCTATGAAGGTGAAAAGAGCAAAAAAAGGGCATGTTTTTCGACTATTTAGAAGGGTTTTCATTTGATTGCGAAATTTTCTTGACTAACATAAGTACATATGCCCTTATACAGCACGAATCTACAAGTATATGGGGCCAAACGCCTAATTACGCCCCTAGGTGTGTGTATATATATAAAAATAGCCATTTTTTGGACAAAATATTGGTAAAACAAAGAAATCTGGTCATAAAAATTGCATATGAGTATACATAGTGTTTTGGGTGATGTTTTTGAGTTATTATGATTTTTGGGAATTTTTAGGGCTTATTTTTCTATTTTCTTTTGAATTTTACTAATTATCGGCAGAAAAACTTCAAAAATACAAAAAGCAGGTGAAATACGGTTGTAATGAGAAACAAAAAATATGGGGATAATCAGTGACTATAGGACAACCTATGGTACAATGGGGGTGCAATTATGTGAATGGAGCAGAAGGCGTGTTTTGGCCAAATTTTGACCGAAACGTCAAATTTCTCGGAAATTGGGCAAACGAAGTCCAAATCAAGAACTTTTCGAGCCTAAACTGCATCTCGCAAGAAGTTGGGAGCACATGTCAAATTTCATAGAAAGTGGTTCGGGGACCCCATTATAAGATTTTTTCACTTCACTTAGAGCTCATTTCTACTATTTCCTTCTTGAGAGAGAGCTCTTGCCACCTAGAGCGAACCGAACTTCCAGCTGCTTCTACGACACGCACGACCACCAAATAGGCTCCAGATATGAGAGGTAGGCTCACCACCTTGAGCTTTTCGCGTATGTTTGATGTTTTGTCGCGAAAACTAGTGTAGGGTTCACACGGGAAACGGACAGTAGAGACCTACAGGTAGAGGTGGCCACCTAATGGCTAACCCAAAAGCAATAAGGCTTCATACGGGGTTTACCCTAGTATAGGAGACCACTCTTGAATGCACAAAGGCAGCAAAAAACCATTGGGAAAAACCCTAACTTCTAGAGCCCTGCAAGAGGCCACCAATTGGTAAATCGGTTGAAAGTCGCCCAAATGCTACCAAAACTCATGGGTAGGAGCATCTCGACATGCTCTACAAAGCTATATAGCCCACATGGCCATAAGGTGACCCGAAGCAGGGCTAAGCTTCAAAAACGGCATCAGACACACAAAGCGTCAAACTGGCTCTCACGGCCAAACCGGATGTCCATTTGCCACCAAACTTCACGAGTGGATTTCCTAAACCATCAACAACCAAGTCCGATGGTGGTAGACCACCACAAGTCATCGACGGCATGTAAACGCAACCACGGGCGCTTCCAGAGCGACAAAGTGACAAACGGAGCTCCGGTGAAGCCAAAGCCAACAAAAACCATATGGCAAGGATCCCCAAGGAACCATGAAGCTATGGAGAGTAACATCAAGAAATTTCATCGCCGAAAAGCACTCCAAGAGTCAGATAACGACTCAGAGGCTCAAGGAGTTTCTATCTATCTTTTTGACTTTTTTATTGAAATAGGGCTTAAAGGGGACTCAGGGGGGCTCAGGGCATATACTAGTGGCACTTCTCATAAAAAATTCATCAGGAGACATCCTACGCGTAGGATGTCTCAAGGCCATGTTTGGGCACCAAACTCAACATCTCACCTCATACAGAGCTTCTACATAGCTTATACATGCTAGCCATCAAGTTTCATCACATTTGGACAGGAGTTGACCTCATATGCATCAAAAACCGGAAAGTCAGAGTATAGAGGCAATAATGGGTCATAGACCTACCAAAACTAGTCCAAATCACATGAAACTTGCACAATATACTCATTATCACATTGCCACGCTAACTGTGGGGTCAGATATGAAAATTAATGAAATAGACATCCTACGCGTAGGATGTCTAAATGACCTATTTGACCTCCAGCTAGTGTTTTTGAGTTCCAGATATCTTTATTACATCTTCACAAGCTCATATATCAAATTTCAAGCCAGACAAATCACATTTGGCCCCCAAAACCTCAAAGATTCACTTTTCTGAGCCAAAAAACACTACACATGCTCCTAGCAACACCAATGCTCATCCAAATCAAAATCTAAGAGCAGGGCCATGTTCTACATGCTAAGGGCTACCAACAAAACCAAAATCAAGTCATTCTGAGAAAGTAGACATCCTATGCATAGCATGTCTCCAAGGTCATATTGACCTTCTGTGCAGGAATTGACTTTATGGGAGTCTTTTACATGGTATAAGAAGCCTATATATCAAATTTCAACCCAATTGAATATCATTTGCCATCTATATAGGACATCCTACCCAATTTGTGAGCCAAAAGCCTAAATCTACTCAAAATTGCACTTTTTGATGTCCAAACCAAATTCCAAGTACATAGCCATGTTGCACAGGTCAAGGGCCACAAGCTTGTCAAGTTTCATCAAAATTAGAGAAGGTAGACATCCTACGCGTAGGATGTCTACATGCTTATTTTTCAGCCAAAAACCTATTGTGGGCACATGCATGGTTTCCCTAGCCCCATTTGAGTTCTTATTTCAATTTTCAAGTCATTTGGGTAGTCAGAACTCAGTTTCTCAACTAATCTGTAAAAAACGCTAACTTTGGACTACTGAGTGCAACAGGATCCATGGCAGCCACAAAGTCACCTGCAAAGAAGAAGAGGATGACTATCAAGGACTACTTATTAGAAGAAGTGGAGCCTTTTGTTATCTCAGATGGAACCCGAAGCCCACAAGCACTTGGATTCAAGATGACCTACTAGAAACCAATGATCTGAGAATCTACCAAGGAGTATTTAAAGATCCGGAGGGAAATGCAGTGGAGCTACCTATGATACCTCAAGAGCTCAATGAATTTGTCAGGAGCAAGATGGGGGACTACTTGGAGAAACTGGATCTCCACAATTACTTTGAAGCCTTGCCAGCAGGGATTGATGTTAAAAGAGTGTGTTTGTCACCACAATCAAAGAGGACGGCATAGCCAGAGTTACAGATCTGCAAGGCAAGCCTAATAAAATGATTGTCATCACAGAGAAAGTGGTGGCAGTAGCACTTGACATCTCTAACAAAGGAGATAGTGTGACTAAGAGGCGAGATGACATTAAGGTCTACTCGGAAAAGACAAATAACTATACATTTGAAGATATTGTAAACCCGAAGGTGGACATCATCAGCCAACTATACAATCAGTACTTCCACATGTGTACCAAGCGGCCATAGAAATACAGGATGCCACCTGGAGCTATTGCCACCACTTTCACCTAGGCGATGCAGAAGAGCAAACCAAAGAGGATAAACTATGCCGCTTACATTCACGACAACCTTGTGGAGATGGGGACCAAAAATCCCATTTATATTGTGCCTGGTGAGTTGATAACCAAAGTCATCTATGGAGCATTGCATGCCAAGGAAAATTGGACTCTACCTCCCTCCCAAAATGATTGGCTCAAGCCGAAGGAAGACAAAGAAGAGGAACCTCCTAAGGCACCAAGGGTAGCCACAAGGTTGAAGTTCCGTTTAGAGACAGTGCTAGAAGATCCGCCAAAGCCAAAGAAGGGAAAGAAAGAAACTCTACAGGTGTCAGTAAAGGAAACAAAGTCGTAGAAAGTAGCAAGGCTAGAAAGACTAATGGAAAGTTTCAGAGCTGAGAGAGCGCTAAAACGGGATCTGAGCGAGTTATGGAAGCCATCACTTGAGGCTATGTCTGGATCATCTCGAAGGACTCAAAGGGATCAGTTTGAAGATTATATCAAGAATTTTGAGATCTTAAATGCTACAGTGAGAATATCCCAAATATACCTTTTACTGAAGAAGAGGTTGATGATGTGAGATGGCAGCAGCTGCTAGAAGAGCAGGAAGGCCAAGAAAGAGAGAGGAAAACAAAGGCGGATTGGGATTTCAAGAAGAAGCAACCAACTCCACCATCAAGCCGAGAATCCAGCCCTCCACCATCACCACCTCCTCTTAGTCCTCCCCAAACCCGACAAAAAGAGGAGATGAACAAATCTGATGGGCAACAAGACTCCAAGGAAGAGGAGAACAAAGAAGAGGAGCTGAAGGCAGAAGCTGAACCAAAAGATGAGAAGCCAGATCGAGAAGAAAAAAAATATAGAATATTTCTTGATCTCCTAGCTCAAGAAGAGGTAGCTAATGCAGCTTTTGAGTTGTTGACGAGCACTAGATCTAAAGAATACATGATGAGCCCTCGATTGGTGGAATTGAAGGAAATGGCCACAGATATAGTGGATTTACAGCCACAAACCAATCATTGGGATGAAGTGATGCAAAGACTCACTGGGCTCAGAGAAAGATCTATGGCCACTGAGAGTGAAATTGATAATCTCAAAGCAAATGAGGTTCAAATCAAAGCCGAGGTGGACTCACTGTAAAAGCAGGACCAAGAGAGCACACAGAAGCAAGCCAAGCTGCAAGCAGATCTGGATGTGGCACTAAAAAGATGCCAAGAGATGGAAAGACAGAGTCAGACAGCATACCAAAATCTTCAAAGAGTAGAGGAGGAATACAAGAAAATCAGCCGGATGCGGAGAAAGAAAGGGACAACTTGACACTCCAGCTTTGCTGATGAGTCCAAAGAAGTGGAAACTTTGAGGAATGCTAAGGAAAAAGCTGAGCTAGAACATTAGGCAAGCCAGGATGAAGTGATAGAGCTAAAGGATCAAATGAAAGTGAAAGATCAGACCATCTAGAGGCTAAGGGCATCTCCGGCCAGAGTCATAGCTGCTACCTCAACTAGCACTGCTTCAGAGAAGGATATATATGAAGAACATATGAAGGAACTCCAAAAGGAGTTGACACTAGAGAAGAGACAAAGATTGATGTTGGCCGAGGGCTCCCTAGTGATGCAAATCCGTCTGGAATATGAGAACAAGGCCATGAAAGATGAGCTAGAATCCTTGAAAAAGAAGATGGACGAGGATGCAAATAGAAAATGAAGACACCAAGAGGAAGCTAGAAGAGGCTGAAAAAGTCAATGCTGAATTGAACAACCTCTTAGTGAACATGGGGGATCAAGCTGAATAGGAAAAGAAAGCATATCAAAAGCAGATTGATGAGCTGAAAGGCCAACAACAGACTGAAGAGTCACATTTGAGCACAGGACCAGTGCTCATCAATGGAAGGATTTGACATAGACAATGTGTCAGATCCAGTGGACACAACAATGCAAGAGGACATCCTTGTGGGACCATCCCAATAGCCCCGGGATCTGACACAAGAAGAAGAAGAAAATCTACAAAAGGCAATAGAAGCAGCAATAAAAGACACGGACAAAGAAGCAATGGAGTGCGAGCAGAGGGTATTGAAGTCTATGACCATTCAAAAGTTAGATGCAACCGTTGTTCGACATGAATGGCTACAACCTTCTCTCCCATATCCTCTTCTCAAGTATGAAGCTGCTACAATAAACAAGCGGATTAAAGAGGAGCCGATAGTGCCACTATACGAAGAAGATATCTCCAAACCAGAAGGAGTTAAGCTTATTGTGGACTCTCAGCCTAAATGGAGAAAGGCATGGCTAACTAAATACCCACAGTATTTAGTTCATCTGGTAGAGGCGCCTAAAATAATCAGAGACAACCTTAGCTTTTGCCCTCTACCAAGGATGCGGACCTAGAGAGAACAAGAGCTGCTGAAGAAAAGCCACCCCACGTGTCTCAACTACCCAAAGCTGCCAGGCTTGAAGGCAGGCAAGAGAATGAGTGATCAATATATGGTGAAAACCCTAACGGGCGCCATTAAATTGTTCACTGGCTTGCCTGACCTATCTTGCATCATACTCAGGAAAATCTGTAAAACCCTTCTGACAGTTTTTGAAATATTTAAACCTGGACAGGCAACAGACATAATATTCTTCTTCCAAGACACATATAGATGTGCATATGAACTGTCTGCTCAGCCTTCCCATGTGTTAACCCTCACGGCTCACGGACACCCTATCACCTACGAGACGGACATTGTAACCTACGGTGGACATTGTATTATTTATTTGGTAGAGTCAGGTACCGGGCTTGTCGGTCCAATAGAAAAAGGGTAAGAGTGATCGCCGATGAGAGGCGCACTCTAACTGGGACATTCAAGGGATTAGTTGACTAAGAATGGGCGCCCAAGTGTGAATGGGGTGAGCTCATATAAAAGCCAACTAAACCTAAAATTCACTTATTCTCTCATTTGTGCAATAGAAGAGTGCTCTTGCTCCATCTCCATCTCCTTCTTCTTCTTCTTCACCTCCTTGTGTGTGTGTGTGTGTGTGTGTGTGTGTGTATGTGTGAGAGAGAGAGAGAGCGCACGTGATCGAGCATTGCGGCGGCATGACGGCGGTGAAGCGGTTGAGCGCGACGTAGCGGTGTCTCCTTCATCTTCGCAGCGAGGAATCCTCCACGGCAGGAGCATAGAGCGGTGAGTGACACACCATTGCCCTCTTTTGAGCTTACTAGTTAAGCTAGTTGTGTGCTTGGAGCCGTCTATGGCTTACACACAGTGTTAGGCAAGGCCCTTGCTTCGACAGTGCGGCAAGGAGCGCACATTTTTGGCGCCGCTTCCGGGGAATTGCCCTGCACTAAGCCCAAGAGGCACTTTGTGCTTCTCCTATGAGTTGTTTGTAGTAGGAAAGAAGAGGAAGAGGAAGAGGAATGAGTTGTTTTTCTGCAAGTTGTTAATTTCTGTATTGTCTGCAAGTTCTATGATTTCTGCATAATGTTGTGTTTTCTGTTTGCACACAGTCTTTGCACAATTAGTAGTCGTTAGCTTGTTTGCAGTGAATAATTAAGTAGGAAGGCAGTTAGCAATTTCTGTTTGCACATAGTCTGTACACAGTTTTCTGTCAAGGTTTGCCTGCACACAGTCTTTGCACAGTAAGGTAGTGAGAGAGGAAGTAGGTACACTAAAACCGAAAATATTTAAGCGAGAGTGACTGGGGGGCTACACTAAAACCAAAAATATTTAAGCGTGAGTGACTGGGGGGCTACACTAAAATTTTGATCGAGATCGGGATCATTTCCCCAAGCCCAATCCCAAGCCCAAGCCCAGGCCCAGGCCTCAGTCCTCAGTCCTATGATATATACTAGACTCACTCTTATATATATACCCTACCCCCTCAAGAGGGAATGAGAGCATGTGAGGCAAGTCCTCCACTCTCCTCCCTTCTCTTCCCACTTACACCCTTAGACTTTCTAATTTGGGCCTAGTTCCCTACTAGAAATTGACGGTTTTAGGGATTCCGAGGGCATAAAGTGACCAAACGGAGGGTTGTAAAGCATGGCACGTCCCTCTGATCAAGACGCTCGTTTTGAGCTATCATACGTTCTATTCTATAGATTGGTCAAAAAAAAGGACCAAAAAATCAAAAAATAAATAAATAAGAAAAGACTTGGGTTGCAAAACACCCAAAATTACTAGGTGAGCAGCCTTCACGGGCACTCACTAACACTCCTAGGGGATCCAAGTCATATGAACCTACGCTCTGGACGAGTGTTAGAGCACGAGCATATTGGTAGTGCCTCCATTTACGCGGGCACCCATTATTCCTCCACCCTAGGTTCTGGACCTTCGGCCGGGACTCAAGGTAGCGCGACCCAAGATCCTCATATCGCGTCTAGTGATTCTTCCTCTAACTACGAAGTCATGGAAGGGTATCCTACACCAAACCCTGATAGTTCAAGTCAAGACATGCATGCCATGGGCCCACGGCCCGGGTCCAGTGTGTTTAGCCACTTAAAAGAGACCCTTAGTAGAGCTACTCGCTCCGAACATGCGGTTTATGAAATAAATGAAGGGAGTGAGGAGTTAAATTCATCATTCATGCCTAAAACAGACCCTATGCTTCTTGAGAGTGTGCATGTGAATGTTCCATCCACTGCACCTCCTGATCCTTTAGGACTATCTCCCTCTAAGGTTTTACTACCCGATGGTAGGAGTCTTGCCGAAGTACAAGAGATCGAAAGCTATATGCAAGCAACAAGGGAGAGGGAAATTGAGAACCTACGAAGGCTAGAACAAAGTCGAGCCCTGAAAGCAAAGGCTCCTATGTAAAGAATGAGGATGCAAGAGAGCTACACAAGACAAGCACAAAGCACACAGAGATGGAAAGCTTCTTCTTCTTCTTCACAGAAAAGAGAGTACAAAATGACTAAGTGCTAAAGCTGAAAATTAGCACATATGTACATGCGGTCACTAAGTGTGAACTCGCTAGAAGCGTACTAGGCTGGCACTATAAGTGTAGTCAAGCTGTAGAATCACTGGCAGAGATCCTCCGTGTCGGTCACCTAACGCGCCAGTGAGTAAATGCCGTAAGCGGCCAAGACCCGTAGTGGATGCCAGCTCAAGGTGTAGAGCTCGACATCTCAACACTCCCCCTCGAGCTCTGCATGTCGCAGAGTCCAAGCATAGTCCGGAAACGTCAAAGCTTCTCAGCTCCGAGGGCCTTGGTAAAGATATCCGCTATCTGCTCCTCTGTGCTGACGTAGACCAAGTCGATGTCGCCCGCCAACACTCGCTCTCGAACGTAGTGGTAATGGACCTCTATGTGTTTGGTCCTGGCATGGAACACTGGGTTCCTAGCCAACTGCATGCTGCTGAGGTTGTCACAATGGATGAAAATCTGTTGGTCCACCTGCACTCCCAAGTCCTCAAGTAATGTGCGTAGCCAAGCTACCTCGCACGCCGCAACTGCTGTACCTCTGTACTCGGCCTCTGTGCTCGATAAAGCAACCGTAGGCTGCTTTTTGCTGCTCCAAGTAACAGCAGCACTCCCAAAAGAGAACATGAAGCCACTCGTAGATCTCCTATCAACAATGCTACCTGCCCAATCTGCATCTGTATACCCATACAATGCTAATGGTGCATCTGCTGCATAGAACAATGCGTAGTCAAGAGTACCTTGCACATACCTAAGTGTGCGTCGTACTCCATCCAAATGTGGCTTCCTCGGAAGTTGCATGAACTGACTCTCCAAGCCTACTGTGTAGCTCAAGTCTGGCCTCGTGATAGTCAAGTAGATTAGACTACCCACAATCTTCCTGTACATGTTGACATCCTCAACAACATCACCCTTCTCTGCACTCAGCTTTGCATTCACATCCAAGGGAATAGAAATTGGCTTACAATCAGCCATACCATACTTTGACAACATGTCCAAAGCATACTGTCTCTGTGATAGCCATACACCCTCTGGAGTTCTGATCACTTCAATGCCAAGAAAGTAGCGCAACTCGCCTAAATCTTTCATTTCAAACTCCTGTTTGAGAAGACCCTTCACATGGTCAATCTCCATAGCATTGTCACCAACAATAATAAGGTCATCTACATATATGGTAATGACCACAATCCCCACATCACTCTCACGTACATAGAGTGAATGATCAGCATGAGCTCTCCTAAAACCAATACTGACAAGATACTTGGCAATCCTGTCATACCATGCTCTAGAGCCCTGCTTCAAACCATACAAAGCTTTGAGAAGTCTGCATACATAATCTGGGTAACCTGGATCGACATAACCAGGTGGCTGATCCATATACACTTCCTCTTGCAACTCACCATTCAAGAAGGAATTCTTTACATCCATTTGATGCATAATCCATCCTCTAGATGCAGCCACTGCTATGACAGCTCTCACTGTCGTCATCTTTGCCACTGGAGCAAAGGTCTCCTCATAGTCTATGCCATATGTCTGTGCATAACCCTTTGCGACCAGCCTTGCCTTGTGACGCTCAATGTTACCATCAGCCTTATGCTTGGTTTTATACACCCATTTACAACCAATAGCTTTCTTGCCACTTGGCAATGGCACCAACTCCCATGTGTCATTTGCTTCTAATGCAGCCATCTCTTCATTCATTGCATCATCCCAATGCACATTTCCAACTGCATCCTCAAAACATGTGGGCTCCACATCCTGTATCACCTTAGCCATGTAGGCTTGGTGATGCGCTAGATACCCATCATAAGTCAATTTCTGAACTGGATTTCTGACTCTATTAGATCTGCGCGGTCCTGGGTCACTCCTTTGCCCTCTAGAATCTTCTTGTACTTTCCTTACACCAGGTGTCCTGACAGCCGGAATTCCAAATTCCTCATCAAGACTTTGTTCAGAACCATCTGAATCCATGTCTACATGTGAAAAACCTAATGATGCATCAACCATAAAGGGAGGTTCATCAACCTTTTCCTTTCCTTTTCATTATACATTCCCTGTACCTGTTGGTGGAGTAACCTGCGTACGTAGTCTACCATTCCATGGTTTCTCAACAGAGCCACGAGAAGAGGACTCTTGTGGTCCACTCAAAACCTGTGACTGTGGCCTCACATTTTGTACAACCACATCATCTTTTACATCAGCCCCAATAGTGCCATGTGCATTACTGTACCAGCTACTCATCTCATCAAAGACTACATCTCTGCTCACTCGTAATTCTCGTGTAGTAGGATTGTAGCACCTGTACCCCTTTTGTTCAAGGGAATATCCCACAAGAATACATTTCTCTGCTTTAGGATCCAATTTCCTACGCAACTCATCTGGTACATGCACGTAAGCTATGCAGCCAAACACTTTCAAGTGTGCCAAATCAGGCTTTGTACCTGTAAACTTTTCCTCAGGTGTTACATCATGCACCGCAGCTGTAGGTGTCCTGTTCATAATGTACACAGCTGTATTTACAGTTTCAGCCCAGAAATGATGAGGCATGTTCTTCTCATTCATCAATGCACGTGCAACCTCTGCAATGTGCCTGTTTTTCCTTTCTGCGACCCCATTCTGTTGTGGAGTATATCTGCATGTAAACTGCCTGTGTATACCATGCATTCGCAGAAAATCTGAAAAATCATTGGAGAAGTACTCTCCCAATCCATCTGACCTCAATGTCTTGATTTGCATATCTGTCTCCTTCTCAATCATGACTTTGAAGTCTTGAAAGTGACCAAACACTTCACTTTTGTTACGCATGAAGTAGACCCATACTTTCCTTGTATGGTCATCAATGAAAGAGACATAATACCTGCAACCATGTATACTTGCAGTATCGGTTGGACCCCAAACATCTGTGTGCACCACCTCAAGTGGCCTTTTACATACATTGCGCTCATGTGGAAATGAGCCCTTTGACTGTTTTCCAAACTGGCATGCTGCACACACTTTATGCATACCATCCACCTTGAATTTGGGCAAACCTTTTACAATCTGTTTTGATTGCATGCTGCGCAATCTCTGCTCATTGACATGGCCAATGCGTTTGTGCCAAATGTCAACATCAGCCACAACACCTGTGCCCTGTGCAAATAATGCAGCTTTTACCTCAGGCATGTCTACATTCAGCGTAAACATTCTGCCCACACATTTGCCCTCTGTGATCAGCTTACAGCCATTCTGGAAATCTTCTACATAACAACTATTTGGATTGAAGCGAACCTGCAAACCCTGCTCAACCATTTGTCCAACAGAAACAAGATTCTTTGTAATGTTTGGGACATGAAGTACATCTGCTAAGTACTTTGATTTCCCACTCTTCGTATTTAGAGGTATGTCCCCTACATGAGCAATGGGGTGAGCTGTGTCATCTCCTGTCTGCACATAGCCTGACACATCTGGTTTGCGCATATCTCTAAACCACTCTCCACGAGACGTCATGTGATTAGAGGCACCTGAATCCACATACCAAACATCATCTTGGGTGGAATTCTCTGCAGTCATTGTATTCATTACATGCTGCATAACAAACATGCGCTCGTTTTTGCTGTCATTTGCATCTCTACTAGTAGATGCATAGTTGCCCTGTTCTCTCTTTCTACTTGCTTTTCCCTTTGGACAGTCACGTGACATGTGACCTCTTTCACCACAAGTCCAACATTCTCTACTATCTGGAGTACGTTGCTGCATGCTTGATCCTGCACCACGACCTCTTTGACTCCCCCTGCCTTGAGACTGGTTTCCCCTGCCACCTGTATTGTTTTGATTTGATTGACCTTCCAAAAATTGGCCCCTGCAACCCCTTGGGCCTCGACCACGACCTCTACCTCTACCTCTGCTGGAGTTAGAATAGAAGGCCTGTTCAGAATTATTTCTGCCATGAGAAGAAGATGTGTCAAGGTTCTTCTCCTCAAGAATAAGCATAGAAATCAAATCTTGGAACACGGGGATGTCGTCTCTTGTATTCATGGAAGACCTAAAATGTACATACTCATCTCCTAGACCATCCAAGCATGCACGGACAATGTCATCGTCTTCCACTGAGACTTTAATAGATCCAAGAGCCTCAATGGTACTCTTGATCTTCAAAGCATAATCATTGATTGAGAGGTTGTTCCTCTTAACCTGATTTAGCTCCGACTTTAGTTGAAGCTTCCTGGCCTTGGTGTTCACCTCGAACACTCTGCCTAAGTTTTTCCATGCAATGGCGGGGGTTTCAGCATCCTGTAGATAGCCCATCATGCCATCTGTGATGCTCATAGACAGCCAATACATCACTTTGCTCTGGCCTTGTTGCCAGTCCCTCAAAGCTTTCCTTTGTTCTGCTGTAGCATTTGCCTCGGGAATCTCTGGTTCCTTTTCATTGTCTCCTTCTACATAGTCCCAATAACCTTTTCCTTTTAGGAAATTTGTTATTCTGAACTTCCATGCAGGGTAGTTATTTTTCTCAAGCTTCTCAGTAACAATCTGACTGAAACCGTCAGACATCTTGAAGCACTAAGACAAAATAGCTGCAATCTGCAAAAACCTGCAAATCTGTTGAACCTGCTATCGTGGTTCTTGTAACGCTTTCTACACTCAACGAGTGTCCACAATCAAGCGTACATACAACCACTGTACTTGTACAGTAAATCTCTGTATACTGCACTTTGGAGACCTGTTCAGAAACTTGTTCAGAAACTGGTCGTGGATTGCGAACGAAGGGATTGTGATGCTCTTGCTCTCTTAGCCTCTCTTGCCTGCACCAGGCTCTGATACCATGTAAAGAATGAGGATGCAAGAGAGCTACACAAGACAAGCACAAAGCACACAGAGATGGAAAGCTTCTTCTTCTTCTTCACAGAAAAGAGAGTACAAAATGACTAAGTGCTAAAGCTGAAAAGTAGCACATATGTACATGCGGTCACTAAGTGTGAACTCGCTAGAAGCGTACTAGGCTCGCACTATAAGTGTAGTCAAGCTGTAGAATCACTGGCAGAGATCCTCCGTGTCGGTCACCTAACGCGCCAGTGAGTAAATGCCGTAAGCGGCCAAGACCCGTAGTGGATGCCAGCTCAAGGTGTAGAGCTCGACATCTCAACATCCTATGACAACAATCATGCCAGCCGAGCAACCGAGTGCTCCCAAGATAGCAGTCATGGAGGGGCAAGCAATGGGGAGCAATAATGCTTCCACTTCAAGGGAAACCTCCAGCACGCCAGGCCTAGATGGGATATTCCTAAACGAAAATTGGGAGTATGACCTACAAGCAGAAGCTTTAACTGATCGGTACACAGGACACACCTATCATGTGGGTTGGTTAGATGTTCTACAATCCACATCGGGTGCTACTAGCATAGATGAGCAACAACAGAAAGCCTGTGATGTCCTCCATAGGATTGTCGAGTTAGAAAGACAGAACACAGGGATCAACATTCCTTCAACAGGCCTAATGAGATTCTTGGATACGGGAAAGGCCAACCAACCAACCCTATCACAAATGGAGACTCCCTCAGTGAGCCCCATTGATCCTCTATATGTTGTTTCGCCAGGAGCCTCAGTACACTCTGAGCCCACAAGTGGCAGCTTTACCCTCCCAGATCTAGCTCATCTTTCTCTTAATGACACTACGGCTACCATGCATATCCCAGCGGTGAGCATGACAAGAAGTACACCATGGAGTTCATTTGTTAACACTGCGCCGATGCCTAGTAGCACAGTGCCCCCAACTATACCTACATGTATGTATCAATCATGTGCACCTATCGTACCTCAGCCTCATGTAGCTCCTACACCTTCGATTATTCCAAGAGCTTACAATCCACAATGGAATTATCCAAGCTCTTATACAAGTGGAGCCATGCCATTTAATAATAACATGCCATATCAGGCACCCCCTATGCCTAGGGCCACGCCTGTAAACTCTGGACCATCGTCTGGTACACCACCATACGAAATATGGGACCCAAGAGCCGCACGTATGCCAAGGACAAGGCCAACTCCCATCTCACATGTGGTTCCAGGAGCACATACACCCATTATACTTGCTCAAATAGGAGATTTGGCAACGTTTTCTCAAACTATCGGTCGCTCTATTGCGGAAAACATGCGTAGTGCACCTGATAGAGAGCCTAGGAGCAAGGCAGTTCAAGTAGCTAAGCTCACACAGAAATTCAGGGGAGACGGAGATGCTAGAAAGCATATGGAAGTCTTTGAGCATGTGTGCGATTCCTTGGAAGAGCACAATGAGCTACATAAGTGTAAGGCTTTGAGTTTGACCCTAAGCGGAAAGGCTGGAGATTGGTATAGAACCTTAAGAGTAGAAGAGAAAACGATCTACTCTACTCTTAGGAGACTGTTCTTAAAAGAATACATACGAGAGGGAGTACTTTGGGGTGTAGCCTCTCAGCTCCAGAAAGCCCAACAAGAAGAAGGTGAATCCGTGAGAGACTTCATTAGTCGCCTAAAGAATTTGAATTCTCGATGCAATCCAAACGAGCGATTCAACAACAACCAATTGCTCGATAGATTCATTAGGGGACTACGACATGAAAGTATCTATAATGGCCTAGTCATTAGAGGTATCACTACTTGGGAAGCAGTCACCATGAATGCAATCCAATTGGAGGATAATTTAATGATTGCAGGAGAAAGAGTGTCTGCCGAGCCGAAGTCTAGTAGCTCGCAAGCATTAGGGCATGAGCCAATGAAGATAAAGCCAATTGTGAAAGAGCAAACGATATCTGAGATGACTTTGGCAGATATCACCAAGGCCATCCAAGAAATCCTTAGGGGTAATCGTGCTCCACAAAACACTCATATGTATCCAAGAAGGGAGCAGCAATGGTGCTCAATCTGCTTGGGCCCACATACTACGAGTGAATGCCCTACTTTCAGAGTAAAGTTTAACGGGACTTGTAACGCGTGTGGTAGGTATGGCCATCAAGCGAAGGATTGCCTAATGCTTAAACGCATCATGGAAAATAGACCGCCTATAGCTTGGGCAGACTCACCTCGAGTTCCTGCATTGATGCCTACCCCACCCATGGAGCAACAGTTGCCATTACAACACATGGTCCCTAGAACCCAAAATGTGGTCCAAACCACACCGTTGCCACCTCCAGTGCTAGGACCGCAACCCGCTCATCCAAGAGTTACACCTATGAACCAAATAGGTTGCGAGTCATCTAGTACTTATGTAGATTGCGAAAGGGACATAGACCCTAGTATCACCTATGGAGTCGACATGATTGAGGAGTGTCCTATGTACTATATGGAAGACCATTGGGGACAAATCAAACCGGTATATCAAGCTACTGCGCTAGCAGCAAGAGGCCAAAACATTAATAGTTTTGCCAGGAGACCACCTCTTTAGTGCTACGAATGTGGTGGACCACATCGAGTAGCTGAGTGCCCCATTAGAATGCAAAAGAATGCTGCACTAATGCAAACAAGTCAAGGGAGTGCATTGGCAATGCCAATACTCACTTGTAATCATTGTAGCATAGATCATTTGATCGCACAGTGTCCTAACAATCCAAACGCACCGAAAATCACACCATTGAACATAATAGAGATTGTTGATGGGACACCACCAACTATAAACATAGCACCAATGAATGCACTCACACGGTCGATGCTCCAAAAGCAAAATTACATCCTCGAAGAGAGGGATGCTGCATCCATTGGCCGAGCGAGAAAGAAGAAAACACGAAGAAAGAAATCCCTTAATGCTTCTAGCTCAAAACCTAGTTCAAAGACTAACATAGGGACAGGAGAGGATCCCGTGTATATGAATGACCCTGAGGATGACTCAGATTCGATAGAGACCACGGAGACCAAAACTGTTACTACAAAGGAAAAAGCCAGTGAGGAGGATCACGAGAGGGAATTAGGACGAACACCAAAAGAGTATTCAAAGTTAAACCACCCAGTTGCGAACCCCCAAGATAATCCACGAGAGACAAAAAATGAGGATTACAAGAGAAAGATTGGAACCTATCCAAACCCAACAGTGGAAATTGAACGAGTCCAACAACTGAGGGGTTTGGTGGAAGAAACTCAACGAACATTAGAACTTGAACCCAAACATATCTAGATGTCGGACACAGTGTTTCCCACACAAGTTCAACCTCACAAGAACTACAGGCCGTTAGCTATGCCCAGTATCATTCAGGAAGAGAGTGAGGGTAGGACATCTGAAAGTGGACACACACCTTTCCTACTAGAGAGAATGTTTGGTGAGGGAATGCTCGACCCCCTTGAGGAAGTGGAGATTCCATCTTCACCATTCTCTTCTCAAGGTCCTACGTCCCACAAGATGCCATTAAATGTTGCCAAATTGATGGATTTCATGTCTTCAGAATTTAGAACCACCATCATGTCCAAACTATATAAAGACCCCGAGCTAGTCTCAGCTCTTTGAGCCTTCCTCAATGGAGAATTACAGACCGGATTACCATAGTTTGCACATATGAACAAACTTGACTCGGTAATGAATGATGAGGAACATTTAGCACCACCATCTGACCTAGCGGGACATGAATCTGTAATTGAAGTACCCGTTAACAAGTTGGGGCAATACTTTGAAGGTGATGAATCTAATGCTACTCTACCAATCACTACTAAAGGATTAACTGTAAAGGGGGTCCTTGACGGTGGTGCGGGAGTCAGCATGGTGACAAAGAGTTGTTGGGAGTCTATGGGGCGACCTCACCTTGAAGCCACAAGCGTAGTGGTAAAAATGGCTAATGGATCTATTGTTACGCCTATTGGAATGCTAAAGGATCTCAGAATCAAGGTCTTGGGACACAAGGTAAGGCAGACTTTCATTGTTATGTATTTTTCCAAGCATCCTATGTCATTTGAGATGATCTTAGGGCGTCCATTCATGAGGGAAGCAAAAATGGTGCATGACTGGTCCAAAAACCGCGTCTACTTACAGTTCCAAGACTCTGTCATTCGAGTTGATCTTTTAAGTGGTCGAATGCATCCTCTAGGAAATAAATTCATCATTGATAATCGATCAGACACAACAATTCACTCAGCTCCATTACAGTATTGTTACACGTGTAACGAAGACACGGATATTGGGGAGAACTCTCCTTATATGAATATCCTACCCGGAATGGCTGATTCAGACAATGTCGATTGGGTGCACCTAGCGGCAACTATAGATACATGGTGAGCTAGAGAAACAACTTGGGTAACACCAGATGGGGAAGAGATACCACACATTGCACCAGTAAACATGTTAGGTGTAGCGCATGTAACATCCGATGATAAGAAAGAGGCACACCTACCTGAGAGTGAAACTGATGATTCCTCAAAGGCTTCAGGCCAATACACATCGGAAACGGAATCTCAGGAAGAAATAGATTCAGAACCTGAGGAAACATCGAGTGAACCAAGTATAGAAACTGAACACTCAAGGCCTAGTACGACCATCTATGGTAATTTATATGAGAGTGAAGAAGATACAAGCGAAGACCTATCAGGTGAGTCGAGTTCAAACATTTACCAAAATCAAAACCTTAACAAGAAACAAAGGTCATATAAGAGACGACGATATCGAGCAAATGTGAGAGCTAGGATAAACAAGGAAAGATCTACTGCAGAATGGCTTAGCTATCTAGGGGCATGTGATGCTCATCGAAAGCTAGTAGACAATTGGGGTGAACATCTCCAGAGTGTCATGTGGTGCAGCCCGCGACCCATTGACCTCGCTCAATTAGAGATTACAGAGCCGAAATTGAGTCGAACTATAAGAAGACGTCAAAACCGAGAGTTAGTACAACAACAAAAGGAGGCAGAACTAAAAGAAAGGTCTCTGTCAGGACAAGAGCCTGCGGACTTACATACGGCTCCTGAACATTTTAAATCTTATACCACAGGGGAGCAAAAGGTTGTGTATGCCAAAGCCCAACGAATACCTACCAATGAGAGCAGTGGAGTCTATGATGGTCCAGCGGTAGTTAAAGAGATAGAATTAGCAGAACCAGGTGAAGAGTCTAAACCAGTCTTTATTGCTCAAGACCTTACCGAAACTGAAGAGGCTGTACTTAAGGAGCTCCTCAAGGAATACAAGGATATATTTTCTTGGACATATCATGACATGAAGGGCGTTCCACCTTCTGTGGTGCAACATACAATTCCCATGATCAACACTGCTAAACTCGTCCAGCAACGACCCTATCCAATGAATCCTAAGTACACCAAAATTGTACAAGAGGAGATTGAAAAACTTATCCAATGTGGATTCATATACCCTATTGAGCACTCAGAATGGGTTTCTCCAATAGTCATTGTGCCAAAAAAGAATGGGAAACTAAGAGTGTGCGTGGACCTCAAGAAAGTTAATGCAGCTACTAGGAGAGATCATTATCCCTTGCCATATTCAGAACATGTGCTTGAAAGAGTTGCGGGCAAGGAAGCTTATAGCTTTTTAGATGGGTACTCTGGTTACAATAAAATCACAATTGCATTAGAGGACCAAGCTAAAACTGCTTTTATCACAGAGTTTGGAGTGTTTGCATTTCGTGTTATGGCTTTTGGCTTAAAAAATTCCCCTGCTACATTCCAACGATTAATAAACACTGCGTTTAAAGAATTTCTAAGGGAGTTTTGTGAAGCTTTCCTAGACGACCTTTGTGTTTATTCTTCCTGGGAGAAGCATTTGTTATATCTACGAAAAATATTTGAAAGGTGCAGATTTTATCGCATCTCATTGAACCCTTTCAAATGCCAATTTTGGGTTAAGCATGGAGTCATTCTAGGGCATATAGTGTCCAAGAACGGGATATCCACAGATGAGAGTAAGATTAAAGCCATTGCCGATTTGCCACCACCTACGAACTATAAAGGAGTTCAAAGATTTATGGGCCATGTTGGTTATTATCGAAGGTTTATTTTAAGCTTTGCCGAGATAGCGCGTCCATTGTACAAGCTTCTTATCGAGTTTCACTGGACGGAAGAATGTCATCAATCTTATGAGTTATTAAAGAAGGCCCTAACAAGTGCTCCAATCCTGCGAACACCTGATTGGAATGTACCTTTTCATGTGCATATTGATGCATCAAACTTTGCTATTCGGTGTGTTCTAACTCAACCAGGAGAACATAAATTGGACTACCCTATTAGCTTTGCAAGTCGCCAATTAAATGATGCCGAGATGAACTACACTACTACAGAGCGTGAAGGTCTAGCTATGATTTACGCAGTAAAGAAATTTTGCTATTACCTTCTTGCTACCAAGCTTGTGTTTTATGTTGATCATCAAGCATTGCTATATTTGGTAAACAAGCCATGTTCCACAGGTCAAATTACACGATGGTTGTTAATTCTTCTTGAGTTTGACTTCACCGTTGTTGTGAGGCCTGGGAGGAAACATGTCATAGGGGATCATTTATCTCGTATCCCTAATGGTGAAGCTCCTACGGGGGTTGATGATGAATTGCCTGATACTCCTTTGTTCATTGTTGAGACAATGCCTGAATGGAGTGAAAAGATTGTTAACTTCTTAGTTAATGGTTTTCCACCCAAAGAACTGCGAAAAGATATAGCTCAAAAATTAATCAAGGAATGCGAGCCCTATTGCTTACTGGCTGGAACTCTCTATAAGAGAGGAAAAGATGATGTTCTTAGACGCTGTGCCCGCGAGGATGAGTATTTATATATTCTACAAGAGGCACACATGGGCGTAGCTGGTGGTCACTTTTCAGGAAAGTTGACTGCCCGAAAGATCTTACAGTCAGGCTATTGGTGGCCCACTCTGTTTAAGGATGCATCACTTTTTGCAAAGGGATGTGATGAATTCCAACGCTTCAAGAAGCCACAAAGAAGTGATAGGATGCCTCTACATCCCATCAAGGTGACCCAACCATTTGAAAAGTGGGGCTTAGATTTTGTTTGACCGATTAGTCCGGCTGCACGTAACACGCAATCACGATATATCATTGTGGCTACCGACTATGTAACCAAATGGGCTGAAGCAAAAGCAACACGAAAGGCGGATGCAAAAACAACAGCTAAGTTCCTCTTTGAGAACATTATCACACGTTTTGGATGCCCATTTGAGCTTGTGAGTGACAATGGAACTCATTTAATAAATGAAGTAATAAAAGAACTCACATCAAACTTCATGATATCTCACCACAAGTCTACACCCTTTTATCCCCAAGCAAATGGCCAAGCTGAGAGTACCAACAAAACTCTCATCTCCATTTTGACAAAGACAGTTGAGGCTCATCGCACTGATTAGGACCTAAAGCTTACATCAGCTTTATGGGCTTATCGTACTGCGTATAAAGTTGCTATTAATTGCACACCGTTTAAGATGGTGTATGGCCAAGAAGCAGTTATGCCATGGGAGTTTGTCATTCCTAGTCTTCGAGTAGCTTCTCAAGAAGGTTGGGATGGTAACCCCTTAGTGGAGCGATTATATATCCTAAAAAGGCTAGATGAAGAAAGGCAATTAGCTGTGCGAAATGCTCTAGTGGAGAAGGATAGGAGAAAGAAGTGGTTTGATAACCATTTAAAGGATAAAGACATCAAGGTTGGTGATAAAGTTATTATGTACGGGGTACGTAATGAAAAGAAGAAATTGAAATACGTTGGTAAGGGACCATATCGAGTGTGTGAAATTACCCCACAAGGTACCATTCGTGTGGAGACTCTAGATGGAGTTGAAACCATTGGATTCCTTAATGGGAGTAAATTCAAAAGATATTATGATCCTCTAAGCCAGGAATAGTTGCAAGCCATCCATCAAAAGAAGGCTTCCAAGGAACAAGCAGAGCTTTAAAAAATCCAAGCAAGATTTGAGGCTCGAGAACGACAACAACGTCTTAGACGCCAACGAGAGGCTAATCTGGGAATCACGCAAGCATTTTTCGAGGACACAGATGACGACTCATTAGAATCTGAGCCACCCCTACGATACCCAATTGAGCTAAATAGACCCTATGGGAAAGTACTATACAATGCCTTATTAGATACGGGAGCTAAACACAATTTTTTATCCTATGGAGTTTGGTGTCAATTAGGGAAACCGACCCTATCCCCGAGTACGATGCAAGTCAAGGGCATTAATAAAAAGAAAACTGCTATTCTTGGAGTCCTTCAGACCCCTGTTGTCTATGACAATGGAAGCATAGTGCAGAGGTTTCTAGTCATGCCCGCGGGAGCTATGGAAGGCAACAAAAACCTGGGACGCACGTGGATGTTGGCAACCAAATACACTATTGATTGGGATACTGGTAGTTTCACGACGCGACCACCGACTCTTACCCCTATCATTCAAGCAAAGTCACCTACATTGCAAACTCTAGAAAAGTTGAAGGATAGCCAACATTCACAAGCCAAGGTGGTTAACTCGTCTTTGCCGGCTACCCATGAACCTAGCAGTTCAACACTTGTAGTTGCAGCAAGCAGTAATATTGCAAGTACTCAACCTGCACGACCTAAGAGTACATATCAATGGGTCCCCAAGGCCTTACTTCCAACTACCTCAACCCTCCCATCCATTCCAAGAAAAAATTTCCCCGGAAAACCAAGAGCGCGCCCTAGGAGAGTCAAGACCAAATCACGATGGATTCCAAAACAATTATTAGAAGCCCAAGGCTACTATGATGGAAATGAGAAAATTTGGGTACCTAAACGTAAAATGTGTCCTTCCCTATCGACAACAAACCCATATGAGTCAAACAGTGTAACGCTAAAGCCAATGGAAGACCATGGGAAGGGAAAGATCATAGAATGATGCACACCTAGTCCAGAGCTAGTTTGGGCTCCAAGGCAAAACCAATTTATTCCACCTAGCTCAGGAAGGGGGGAGTTCCATGAAGCTTCTAGCTCCTCATGTAATACATCCATAGAGGTAAAAGCTTCTACACAGCCTCCATCTATACTAGTGGACCTCCATGAAGCTACAAAAGAATCCACACCTCCCAATGTTCAAGAATCACCTGATGAACCACTTCAAGTTCGATCCTGGGAGAGTACCTTAACACCCTTGCAACTTGACGAGGCACCTAGGGTAATAGAAAACTACTGGAAAAAATACTCACCTATTACCAACTGGAACAATTGGTTTCAAAGGGTGACGACATCATTTCAAACGGTATGATCTACCCAAGGAAGGGGGGAGTGTTTGTGGACATCCATTATTCACTTGCTTCCCTCTCAACCTTTCTCCCTGACCTCTTAATCTCCAATCTTAGGTAATTTATATATAAAGCCTTATACTCACCAAAACTAGATAAAAAAGTAAAAGAGCAAGAGCCATAACACAAAATCATAAAAACAAATTATGCACAAGAACATGACCCTTGTAATATTTGCACTCTAACCATCATCTATTTGCGTGTACAGATATGGCTAGTATGCTAGAGTCATCCACTCCTGCCTTGGGTGAGAGGTACCCTCGTTACTTTTCACAAACATTTCACATGGTCTTTTCAGTGCTTGCATGTGAATGGGATTTGATAGGTACGCTAGCATGTGAGAGGAATTTTGAGGAGTTAGAATGGTTGATACGTCTCTTGACCACGTTTGATCCATACTTAGTAGAGAGCGTTTCTCCCATTGCACAAGCCTACCCTTTTGACCAAGATGACTATAGGCGTCTAGTGACCTTCTTAGTAAACATGGGCACCTATGATGAAGAAGAAAATTTACAGGACTACACGGATGGCACATATGGTCTCATGGATGCTGACTTTGTTTATCTCGACGACGAAGATAGGGGTTTAGCCTTAGGGTTTCCACCCAACCTCTACAATATCCTATTCCCTTGACTCTCTAGGGGGAGTGCAAATAATTAGGTTAGGGTTCCTTATGTTTTTTGTTGTGTTCAATAAGGGTTGGTACCTTTTCCCACTAATGTGCCTCCTGGAGGTATTCCTTTTGTTTCCTAGTGTGTACAGGAGCGTGTTGCTATTGATAGGATTTGGACCTTCATGGAATCTTTATCTCGACTCACTCTTCAAATCGAGCGCGACCATCGACACAAACAAGTGTTTCTTGTCCATTAGCATTGTCCCTTATCTTTTTTGCATCTATGATTGTCTGCTTTGATTGTGATTGGTAGCATAATATCCAGCACATTTGCCTAGTATCAAACATTTAATTCAATGTCTTTTTTGTCATAATCCCTTGTCTAGGTTTAAACATCAAGCAAGTCCGACTAAGCTAGTTTGACCAAGTTAGGTGTTAGAGATCTTCTCTTAATACCATGGGGAATGCCTTCCTAATAATTAATGGTTACTTAGGTTCTTAATCCGATTTAGGCAGCATTGTGTGAAATGTATTAGGGCTTTTTAGTGGGCTTGACCCTATTGACCTTTAGCTTAAGTATTATAAAGGGAGTTTACTAGTGTGATGAGCCTGGGGAGGTGTATCACTGTTATATGACCCCGCAAAGTTACAAAATTAAAATGCTGAAAATGAACAAATAAAAAATCAAAGTGCCACACTGTAAAATCTTAAGCTGGAAGAGAAATCTCAGCTTGATTTGGTACTTCACTCACATGTATTGCCTATGGTACTGGAGCCCTAGAGGTTCCCAGTGTAGGCGCTTTTCCTTGAAAAGCAAAAAACCCAAGGCATACAAAATAAGAACACACATCAAATTGAATCACTGTGAAAACACTTTGGGGGCTCAAAGAAAAGGTAATCAGTCAGGCGATGATTTCATGAGAAATTCCTTTTATTGTAGCTTAACTAAGAGGTCCTCTAGGTATAGCCTCTAGTCAGCCCTCGAACATGAAATACTTGGCTCTCGCGATTAAACAACTTAATTGACCAAAGAAAATTAAGAAGCTTACCCATGGTATTACTAGTCGATCTCTAGTGCCTTTCGACCGTTAAATTAGAGACCCCAGACTTGTTTAATTTTTTACCTTTACATCTGTTTATGCATTTGATTACATTGCAATTTAATGCTTATTGCTAAAAAATTGTTTAAAATTCTGTTACCAATCAATTGTCTGCCTAAAATTGCATATGCTTTTTTATCGCTTATGAAAATGCAATTACTGTGCAATGTTGTTTGATTTTGCAGTGACTAATGAAGGCTAAGGACATTCATCTCAAATGCTCTTCCACCTCGACCAACGAGCTTCAACTCTTCCGAGGATAGAATCTACATCAGGAAGGGGGGCATGTTAACCCTCACGGCTCACGGACACCCTATCACCTACGAGACGGACGTTGTAAGCTACGGTGGACATTATATTATTTATTTGGTAGAGTCAGGTACTAGGCTTGTCGGTCCAATAGGAAAAGGGTAAGAGTGATCGCCGATGAGAGGCGCACTCTAACTGGGACATTCAAGGGATTCTTTGGCTAAGCATGGGCGCCCAAGTGTGAATGGGGTGAGCTCACATAAAAGCCAACTAAACCTAAAATTCACTTATTCTCTCATTTGTGCAATAGAAGAGTGCTCTTGGTCCATCTCCATCTCCATCTTCTTCTTCTTCACCTCCTTGTGTGTGTGTGTATGTGTGTGTGTGTGTGTGAGAGAGAGAGAGAGAGAGCGCGATCGAGCATTGCGGCGGCACGACGGCGGTGAAGCGGTTGAGCGCGACGTAGCGGCGTCTCCTTCTTCTTCGCGGTGAGGAATCCTCCATGGTAGGAGCATAGAGCGGTGAGTGACACACCATTGCCCTCTTTTGAGCTTACTAGTTAAGCTAGTTGTGTGCTTGGAGCCGTCTATGGCTCGCACACAGTGTTAGGCAAGGCCTTTGCTTCGACAGTGCGGCAAGGAGCGCACAACATGAGGTGATACATGCTCTCTATCAACGAATAATGTTTTTTGCCCTCATATCATTTCCAAGACTTTGAAGAAGCCTTCTACACCCGTTTCTTCACCATCGATACAAAAATATTCGGTCCTACATTACTGGCCCAACATGCACAGTATGAGTCTCTTCTGAAGATGCGTGAAAGCCTTCACTGAAGAAGCATCTCTACTGTCATGTCGGGGACGACATGAACTAGGAGGGGGGGAGTGTTAGGGACTGGACACACCCAACGGAGGATGATTGCCCGGCTGGATATTAATTTCCTTTGTAATTATTTCTTAATTGAGAAGAAACTGTTATTTCACCTTTATAAATAGTGGGGCTTGCATAAGCTTCCAGATTGTATCCCATTTTTGACATTTAGACTGAGTAAATGGTTAAATTGGAACATTAGGGTTTGAGATTGTAAGGTATTTATACCACTTTTGACCTTAATGCAATTTTTTGTGAGGTCCCCACCCCGTCGTATCAAACGACGGATCTGATGGTGGTGAACCTGGTGGCCACTAGATCTATAACGGAAGTAAACAGAGTGGTTCAGGGTTCAACTAGCGGACGATCTCTCATCACAAAGTGAGTCGAGTTCGAGCCTACTACCAAAGAGATCTAGCTCCACCTCGCAGGGGAAGCGTACTTAACCTATCTAGCGATCCTAAGACCCACCTTCCAAGAGGAGAGAAAATCCCGAGTGCCACGTACACTTGAGACTTCGCCGCTCTAGGGGCAATGAGTATTACTAGTATCGATTTAAACACTGTGGGGACAGAGAGTTCCCGACCAATCGGGACCACCCTTCTCATAGACATTGGCAACCTGAGCTAAGCCCCCACTTTCCACCCCACACTCACACTTCCTTGTGTGTCCTAATTACTACCACGATGGTTGTTCAACATATAAGTTCCTTTATTAGATTCCAATTCACAGGGTTCGTTAAGACAGCCCTTCAACCAGTATTGCAAAGCGGCACCAAGACAGAGTTCTAGTAAAAATTCTACTCAAACTTATTTATTAAAATTCCAATGTTTTGGAGGTACAACATTCCCCCTTCAGCTAGAGTTTACTCCTCCCGTTGTCGCCTAGCTGCCCATACAACTAGGTATGTCCACCGCATAGAAAGCACGACATGGATATTCCCACCACTTAACCAGCAGACGTGGATTCCCACCGCTTAACCAGCAGACGTGGGTATCCACCGCTTAACCAGCAAACGTGGATTCAAGAGCCCTTAACCAGGAACTCTGTCCCCTGTGATCAGGAGGGGGTTCAAGACTAATTCAACATAGGAAATACAATGAACATGCCGAGCTAAATTTTCCCTAGCAGACATTCTTTCCTAATGCAAATAGTATATACGTCAATCATTTCTTTCCTACTTTAGACTTTAATATACAAATGAATTCAAATGCCGAGGTTTCCGTCGGATTTCTCCAACATGTTTGGGGATATGTCCTTTCCTAACTAAACGTGTGCAATGTTAAATTAAACAACTTGAATGAAATTGTGACCTACCTCTTCCATTTCTTCGTCAATGGCCCGTGAGATGGCCGGTGCTTGTTCGTCCATGGGAGCTTTTTCTTTCCCATTCACATTGCTCGTTCCCGCCTCGCGGTCGTGGGCAACTCCGAAGTGAGTTCTCTTAACCGGGGCCATTTTATACTTACTACTTTAAATGATAAAATTGAAGAAAAGAGCTAAAGTCCGAGATAGAGCATCATAACAATCCAAATGGCAGATTAGAATCATTGAACAATCCTCCTTATACAAGAGGGTTAGATTTTTCCTTCGAGACCTAGTTATTTTAATGGGTAATACTTTACTTGTCCTATGGGAACCGGCTCTAAAGTTAATCACTTGGCTTAGATGATTAAGAAATTCAGAATTTTACTAATTAAATTACAAGAGAGATGAATTAAGCAAGTTTAATCACTTTCCTAGTGCAATTAGAAAGATGCAAAATTACCGCATGCATACGTGAGAGAAAATTCTCTTCTTAGTGGCTTAATGATGGATTAATTTTGCCTTAATCACATCTTAATGTACGAGAAAAATTGAATCTAACTTAATTACAACACTATTGAGTGGTAAAAGAATGAATTTCATCAAATCTACATTATTATCGGCTTATCAATTAATTACTATGTTGCCTAGAGAGAGAAATCTCTCCTAATCATGTATTAATCATTGATTAAGAGTGATGAATGGCTGCATAAATTAGCTAATTGGATGGTGATGATGTAATGGAGTATAGCTATGTAAAATTAGAGAGAAGCTATCGGGAATTATAGCTAGGTTTAAGCATAGTAGACGAGGAATCAAGAGAATGATGAAGAGAATTACAAATGAGCATAAATTAAATCATGATTACCGTGACTAGGTGATGAAATTCCTCTCAATTTTTTGATCCAAATGAGTTCTCAAAATGAGAATTCGGCAGCACTTCCCTCCTTGCTTCTCCTTCAAAAACTGTGTGTGCCGGCAGCACCTCCCCAAGGTGTGTGTGGTGTGTGTGTGTATTGGGTGTGTGTGCGAGCATGTGTGTGTGTGTGTGTGTGTGTGTGTGTCTGTGTAAGCACACTCTTAAATAGGCTCCTTCAAGCTGAAAATCGAACCTAGCTGCTATAAGCATCTGAGTGAGCACTCACTTCATGCATTGGCAAGTCTAGTTTCCTGCCTACCAAGTGTCCAGTTAGCTAGTCTAACTGGCTCTCACACTCACTCTCAAGCTTGGAAAATCTCCCACAACTCCCAAAAGACAAGAGGGCGCTCCCTAGCTGCTAAAGCTGGCTCTGAGTGGCCAAGAACCTGTTCCCACACAGCCTCGAGCCCCGGTGCCTCCCCGCACAACTTTAGGAAAAATTGGTTTTAGGCTAAAACGGCCCATACGAGTCGGAATTTAATGCCGTAAATTGCTATACTAAGCTCTAACTAAGGCGTACTGATCCGAGTACCTGCCATATTTAGCAGCCCTCGGGGTCCGAAAATGCATTTTTACAAATTCGGGGTACGGGTGCAGTTTTTCGAGACGACCAAAACTGGATGGGTCGGGTGACCAAAAACTTACTATTTTTGGAAATTTTTCACAAAAATTATTTTAATTCACATTTGGAAGCTTTATAACATTCTAAACATCATGGCACTGACAGAATTTGGAAAACTGCCTAAAATAGTAACTTTTTCTATTATGATTGTTTCATGGTACAATGGTGTTCTTTTAGTTCGGGGTCGGAGACCTTACATTTTTTATAAGCTTTTGTCTGTGTGAGTTGAACGTACTCTGTGTACAAGAGAGAGTGAGAGTTTTATCTTGACGCTATGCGCGCACCAATGGTCGGAATCGAGTGCGGAGAAGTGCAGTGTGTTGCCCACGAAGAGAGCTACGCGCCAACACCTACATTGCAGGTGTACGGCCCGGCTTTGCGAGCTCGATCCACGAGCTATATCTGGTGATTTGGTGAGCATACGTTATCCGTTTTTGCATTGCAGCATATCCACGCGTTCGCATTGAGTAGAGCTACACATTATGCACTTTAGTTTTTGAAAACGTCAACCTGTAAATTTCGACCAGACATCCTACGTGATTTTTCACTGGGTGTTTAAGGTTGGGGTTTTGGTTCATGGACCTTAGGGAGAGCGACCTATTGGTGTTAATAGGGTTTTCTTCAATTTTCGTAGCGTTTCAAGAACGTTTGATGGGTATTTGGCTCTTGAAAGCATTGTAGGAAATATCCTCTTATGTACTCTTGAAGGCTATAGCTTAGACATTGGGTAGAGACCTCTGTAAAAAGTAGTCAATAGTCGGTGGAGTGTAGGTTGACACCCTATGCTTGCTTCCACGCGCCTGCGGGTCGAGCTTCGTCCTTAGCTGACAAATCTTGTTAGGTGAGTTCTCGTTGTGCCAACGTCCGTCGCAGCGTATCTACCACAATTTTTGAGCTTAATAAGATACCGTCGCATAATCTTACCATGTTGTAGTAACTTGTCTTCATGCCAAAGAATAGCTTCGGGTTGTAGCACCTCTTCTTGGTCTTCAACTTCGGAAGGGTCAATAGTTGGTTCACTTGGTGGCTCTCCTTTCTAGGGCTTGAGTAGGCTCACATGAAAAGCATTGTGTATGAGCCAATGGTTGGGCAACTTGAGTTGGTAAGCCATCTCATCGATGGGCTTCAAGGTTTGGAAAGGACCATAGTATCTTTTTGCTAGCTTAGCATAATACTTTTAATGGACCATAGGATTTTTTCTCGTTGCTTGCCTTAATCGAGCCTTAGGAAACTTAAGTAAGACCCAATCATTTTCTTTGAACGCTAGGGCCCTTCTGTGTTTGTTAGCAGCAGTTTTTTGCCTTTGTTGAGAGATGGATATAGCCTCCTTAATCTTTTGAAAATATTCTTGTAGCTCACGGCTATACTCAGCAGTGAAGATGTGTCCATGTACTTTAAGTAGCAAGGGACTTTTAGGTCTTCCCTCAATAATCTCAAAATGTGATTTTTCCATAGAAGTATGTACAGTATAATTGTAGGCATACTCTACAAGAGGTAAGTACTTTTCCCATTGTGAGTGATGATATACTTCGGTAACATAAGTCTTGAGTAGATCGAGTATCGTAAGATTGGCTATCTCACTTTGGCCATCCATTTGTGGGTAATAGGCCAAAGAGCATTTCAATCTTGTTCCTAGATTTTCAAAGATACCTTTCCAAAAATTACAGGTCATTCTAGAATCTCTATCTAACACGATGGATGTTGGTAATCCACGGTGTTTGAAAATATGTGATACGAACAGAGTTGCCATTTGGTGTGCCTTAATAGTATTTTTGATAGGAATAAAGTGTGCTTGCTTGCTAAACCTGTTGACTATTGTCCATATTCTCATATTTCCCTAGATAGACTTGGGTAATCCAAGGATGAAATCCATGGATATACTCTCCCATGGTGAATTTGGGATAGGCAATGACTGGAGTAATCCAGGTTGCTTCTCTCTATCATACTTGGTCTTTTGGTATACTACACATTTTGAAACATACTCTTGTATGTCCACTTTCATGATATGCCAATAGAAATATGTCTCTACTCCTCGAAGAGTAGGTTGAATGCCTCTATGTCATGCATAGGGAGGAGCATGGGATTCATACATAATATTCTCATGAAGGGAATGGGTAACACATAGCCTATTTCCGTGGAGAAGATATCCATCATGTAAGGTAAATGGTTCCTCTTTCTTCCCCAAAGCAAGGGCTGACATTATGTCTCTAAAGTCAGGGTCAGTAGCATACTCATCTATCATAGAAGATAGATCATTGTGAGTAGCTATAGACATCGCATTGACTTTTGGTCATCGTGAAAGTGCATCAGCGACTTGATTGTGCTTACCAGCAATGTGAGCAATATGGAAATTAAATTTCAAAAGAAAAATTTTCCACCTTATTTGTTTGTTGGAAAGCTTGGTTTGCATCATGAAATACTTGAGAATTTGGTGGTCAGTATGAAGAATAAATGGAGTCCCTAATAAGTAGTGCTTCTATGTGTAGGGCATGTAGAACAGCTAAAGGTTCTTTCTCATAAATGCCCAAGACTCGTTCATCGGTATTGAGCCTTCAGCTATCATATGCTATGGCATGCCCTTCTTGAAGCAAAACTGCTCCAAGGCAATCACCACAAGCATCACATTGGACCTCAAATGGCTTTGAGAGATCTCTCAAATGGCTTTGAGGGATCCAGAAGCATGAGGACTAGTTGGGAGGTTAGCTTTTCTTTGAGCTTATCAAAAGCATTTTGCTCCTTAGCCGTCCATACATACTTAATGTTCTTCTTAGGTATATCATGTAGTGGTCCTGCGATTTGAGATAATTTTGCTATGAAGCATCTATAGTATGCGCACATACCAATAAAGCTTCATATCTCATGTAGATTCCTTAGATTAGGCCATCCTTTTATTACCTCTAACTTTGATGGATCCATATAGATACCATCTTGATAGATAATATGACCTAGGTATTGAATCTCTTGGAGGAAAAAATCGTTTTTCTTTTGGTTGAGAAAAAGCTTGTTCTCCCTCAATGCTTGAAAAATCACTTGGAGATGTTGCTTATGTTCCTCCAAATACTTGGAGTAGATGATGATATCATCAACAGTGAATTTGCAGTAGGGTCTAAAAATTTTCTCCATTAGACAATTGGATGTAGCTGGTCATTAGTCAAGCCAAAAGGCATCACTAGATATTCATAAAGACCAAACGTTGTGCAAAACGCGGTCTTTAGGATATCTTCATCCACTATCCTTACTTGATGATAGCCGCTTTTAAGGTCAATTCTATTGAAGTAGGTAGAGACTTGTAGCTCATCAAATAGATCTTCTACCCGAGGCATGAGAAATTTGTTTTTGATAGTTATATTGTTTAGTGCTCGATAGTCCACACACATACAATATGTACCATTTTTCTTTTGCACTAAAAGGACTGGAGAACAAGAGGGAGAAGAACTAGGCCTCACCATCCCTTTGTCTACCAATTCTTGTACTTGCCTCATGATCTCCATTTGTTGAGCTTGTGAGACTCAATAGTTTGTTAGGTGGTGAGCTTCCTGGAAGGATCTCAATGTGATGGTCATCATCCCCTCATTTTGGAGGTAGGTCCATAGGGAAATCATTGATGAACACATCTTGGAATCCTTTTAGAAAATTAGACAAGTCTAACTCTTCTTAATTCCTACCATTTACATTTGATGAAACATTAGGATCTTTTAGAGACTCTTTGATAAAAATCATGTACGCAAAAACTGAGCTCTTCATTGATTTATCAAAAGCAGGAGGATTTACAAGTGGAATAGTGCGACCATGCTCACTAGCATCTATATACATGCTCTTTCCTCTCTGGCGAAGTAGATTCTCCTTTTAGGGAACTTCATATTGGAAACCATGCGATCAAACCATGGGCCCCTAGGATAGCATCCTCATGTTGGAGAGGAGAGATGAAAAATTCTTCTTTGTTGAAATAGCTTTGGACATGGAGCCTCAACTTCCCAATCAAGGGAGTAACGGAGGCTTGTTGTCCCTTGAAAGCTGTGTCAACTGTTACAATATCTCCCACCTTGAAAGCTTGAATGCCCAACTTGGTGGCGAACTCCGTTGATATAAAGTTGTGAGTAGAACCAAGATGACGGAATCATGCTCTCTTACCTTTCCCCAAGCATAGGGAATTGATGATCCTTTGCAATGAGCATCCTCTTTTGGAGCTTCGATGGTGGAAGCCCTAGGAGTCTCATTGCGAGCATTCTTCTTGGGGCAAGAATGATAGCCATGTCCTTGCTCCCCACACTTGAAACACTTATGGTCCTTTCAAAAAGCTTCTAGATCTTCAGGAGAGAGTTTGTTTTTGCCTTTGTAAACTCCCTTCTCCTTGGACCGATTGTTGTTGTTGTTGTTGTTGGAAGTGCCTTGGGAAGAATTTTGAGCATTGGTTTTCCCTTTGCATCATTTTTGTCTTTGTTTCCACGGGCTTGACATTCCGTCTAGCCCCTTGATGGAAATTGATGCGTGAAGCAACCATGGTCTGATGGATTACTTTGATGATAGAACCAGGCCGTTGAGAGTTGATGTATTCGGCCATGTCTTCAGGTAATCCCGCACGGAATTGTGGCTTTTTCTTGGAAAAGTCTATCTATTAAAATACAATAGCCTTGAGATGTAAATCCCAAAATTTGTTTACATACTTGTGGATAGACTCATGAGAGAGAAGCTTCAAGCTGCATTATTCAGTGAGCACTTTGTCCTTTGCATCGCTTGCAAGAATTGCTTCATGATGGAAACTCATAGATTTTTCCATGTCTTTGGGGCTTCGCCATTGCCACGAAGGCTAGCCAACCATTGACGAGCTGATTTTTGGAAGTGCATAGCTACATGGTGTAGCTTGGAGGACTTCGTAAAGCCCTCATCTCCAAAGGCCGCATCAAATTGCTGGATGAAGGCAAACACTTTGTCGGTAGCACCAAAGGTGACATCATAGGTGAGAAAAGAGATACTCTTTCCTCCCTCTTTGAACTTCTTTAGCTTTTGTGACCTTCACCATGCAGGGTAGGATTTGCAATGTCCTCCCCTCCTGTATTCTCTAGGAGACTAGCCATAGCTTTCATTGGAAGAGGAGGAAGGTGAAGAAGAAGGAGAAGAGGGTGAACTATTTCTTACCCTTTTCTTCCTTTGTTTCCTCTCTTCCCTTTCGGAACGACAAGGAGAAGGACTATGTGTTGATCTTTTCCTCTTGGGAGGAGTTCGCGATCATCTAGACCACCATCTTCGTGGAGCCACATCTTCAGAGGAACTTAAAGTTTCATTGCTTTCTTGCTCTTTGGATTCCACCTCTTGTATGGGAGAGAGTCTTCTTTTGGGGTTCTCTTCAAGAGGCCTCCTAAGCTCTCTTTCCTCTTGGAGAGAAAGGGAAATCCCATAAGCACGAAGTTGTTGTGTAACTTTGTCTTGCAATGCAGAGTTGCCCATAGCTTGTTGCAACCTAGTAAGGAGATATCAAAGTTATCAATGTTCATTCTACTCTCTTGGTTATTGTTAGCCATGTCAACAAAATTTGTGTACGTACTTAGTGTATGCTTTGGAAATTTAAAACCTTAGTTGCCACTCCTCTTACCCTTTGAAAATTGGCTCTTAAGTATCTACACCCATGGATAAAAGTGGTTAATTATAGAGAGTAGTGGAGTAGGTCTAACATAGTAGAGTTGTCAAGGGTTAGCTCCTTTTGGACTTCTTATGGCTCAATAATGGTAAATCTGCAGGGAAGTCTAAAAGGACTCCATTATTAAGTCCAAAGCTCCAAAGGTGTGCACCATATCACACATAGTGGATTCAATAAAATCGATAATAGATCCCAGTTCCACTTACCCTGATATAATTAGCAAAATCAACCATTTATAGGCTACTTAAGCACCTCTCTTCTTAAGCAAGAAAAGAGAAATCAAATGCTCTGATACAAATGTAATGGAATTGGCCTATTAACTTGAGAGTGGCGGAAATCACAGAGAGTAGTTTTGTAAAATTACTTTGTGAGCATAGTGGGTGAACATAATTGATGATAGAAACATAAACATAGCATTTAGTTAACCTGGCATGAACAATACTTTTGCAAGAGAGAGAAATTAGAAAACATGGCAACAATTGAGGACCATATTTATGTGGAGCCATGGTCCCCCCTCCAATAGGCATTTGTATTATGATTTCTCCATCAAGAGAGACTTGTTACAATACAATCTTTGTGTTCCTTGTGACCTAGGTGATGCAATGAAGATGGAAAGCTTCATGCATCACAAGCATAACATAAAAGTTGAAGAAAGCATTAACTATCCCAAGCCTCAGTCCCAAGACCTCAAACACCTTCGAAGGTGGAGAGAGCTAGCAGGAAATGAAGGTAGGGAAGAGGAAGAATGTGCTTCAAAAACTATAATAAAAATTCATATTGGTTCCCCCTCCAATATGAATTTTTATTATAATTTTTATTAGTCCGAAGTTTTTATGTGCTTCAAACAATTTTTGGCTATGGCTGAAAATGTATCGAAATGTACTATGGCTACCCTCCGTTCCGATCGAGGGGGGGAAGTATATGTCTCATGAATTTAATGCATTTATGGCTAGTCGTGGGATAAAACACCAATGTAAAGTGCCTTATACGCCTCAAAAAAATAGTGTAGCTGAGAGGAAAAACAGGTCACTTATGGAAATGGAACGATGTATGGTCAAAATCAAGCTTTGCGGAATTCTTTTTGACTTCAGGCCATCATGTGTGCCACTTATGTACTTATCAGGTGTCCTACGAAAGCTTTGCAGTCTATTTCTCCATATGAAGCATGGCTTGATAGAAAGCCTTCTATTGAGCACATGCGTGTTTTTGGCTATTTGGCATATGCTTTGGTGCCACAAACAAAACGCAAAAAATTGGATGATAAGGCTGTCAAATGTATTTTTGTTGGTTATAGTGCTGAAAGCAAAGGTTACAGATTGTATCATGCACAAACAAAGCATATTCTAGTTTCAGGGGATGTAGTGTTTGTGGAAGATTTTGTTCAGACCTTGCTATCATGTACTAGAGACGGTAATGTAAGCTCATAGGGCATTTATGACACTTTGTTCCCTCTTTTCAGTGGTGGAAATACAAATGTAAATTCCAATGAAGCAAATGTACAGCCTATGGGGGTTTTCATAAATGTTACAGATCAGCCTATTACTGATGCAGATGTACATGATGTACTTGATGAGGAAAGGGCTGAAAATGAGCAGGCTAGAGGTATGCCAAAATGGCTGGTGCATACATTGCATGACAGTAAATTGGATGCACCTTTGTCTAGTTGTACTCATTCAGGCTCTGGCCATGCATCGTATGCATCAGATTGTTATGCTTTGGCTGTGTCTAGCTTACATGATGTTGGGGAATCTCTGTCTTTTGATGAAGCACAAAATTCAGGAAATTGGATTACTACCATGCAATCGAAATATGATGCACTTAGAAAAAATGACACATGGACTTTATGTGATTTGCCTCCTAGCAAAAAGGCCAATGGTACGAAGTGGATTTACAAGTTGAAACGCAAGCCAAATGGTGAAATCGATCGCCATAAGGCTCGACTTGTCGCAAAGGGTTATGCACAGCAAAAAGGCATAGATTATGAAGAGACTTTTGCTCTCACTTGTCGTATGACTACTGTGTGTTTTCTATGTGCATTGGCATCTCATTTTGGTTGGGATGTACATCAATTAGACATTGTTACTGCTTTCTTGAATGGTGACATACTTGAGGAAGTTTATGTAATGCAGCGAAAGTACAAGAGGACAAAGTGTAAAAATGTAAGAAGGCTTTGTATGGGTTGAATCAATCTCCTCATGCTTGGTATGAGAAAGCTGACACTCATTTGGTCAACCGAGGCTTTCGTAACAATCCAACAGAAAGCACGTTGTATGTAAAGCGGGAGGGTGATGTACTTCTCATTTTTGTTCTTTATGTGGATGATTTTCTGATCACTAGTCCCAATGAGGCCCATATTGCTGAATTTAAGGCTGATTCCAATGCTACTTTCAAGATGAAAGATTTGGGGCTGGTACATCATTATTTGGGCATACAGTTTAAGCAATGTGATGGTGGTATTACCTTGAGTTAGAAAAGTTACATAGAGACATTGCTATATAAGTTTGGACTTGAGGATTGCAAACCTATTGCCACTCCCATGGAAGCAGGTTTGAACTTGAGTCTACATGATGTTGGCGATCCTGTTGATGTCACTCTTTACCAAATTGTTGTTGGATGCCTCATTTATGTATGCCACACGAGGCTGGATATTTAGTTTGCAGTCTCATAGGTCACCAGATTTATGCATAGCCCAGAATCTAAGCATTGGCAGGCTGTCAAGAGGATTTTCTGCTACCTTAGTGGCACTTTACATCTTGGCTTGTTTTATCCCAAGGGGGGATTATTGCCACTAGACGTACATGCTTTTTCAAACTCATATTGGACTGGTTGTTTTAACATGCGAGTATCCACAAGTGGTTTTTGTTTTATACTTGGTAGTTCATGTATATCACGGTTGAGCAAGAAGCAACCTACTGTGGACACTTCGAGTTGTGAGGCTGAGTACAGGGCAGTCTTCATAGCTACGTTTGAGTGTGTATGGCTTAGACGCCTTATGGCTGATTTGGGTGTTGGACAGGACACTGCCAACACTATCTACACTGATAGTTAGAGCACATTGGCAATTGTGAGGAACCCAGTTTTTCATGCTTGCACAAAGCACATTGAGGTACATTACCACTATATCAGGGAGAGGCTCTCAGCAGGAGAGATCATCTTGTCTTATGTGCCAACACAGGACAACCTTGCAAATCTTTTCACAAAGGCATTGTCTCGCGAGAAGTTCGAAGCTTTTCGCAAAGCTTTGGGCTTACTTCCCTTTGTGGACTAATCATGTCCTCAAAGCATGGCACTTCCCTTTACTCATGTGCCAGCTCTCGTTCATCGCATCACTCCAGGGGGGATTTGTCACCATATACATGTGGTAGGGATGTGTGTGAACACACTAGGACCACCGGGGCATTTTTTCCCTCTTTAGGAGGTTTTTTCCCTCGTGCATTGTATATACGCCCATCACTCTAGGGCTATCTATCGTTCCATTACACACTAAATAATACACTCTCTACTGTGTGCCTTGAGTTTCCTTCGTCTTCTCCAACCTATGTGTGTTTTCTTGCAACCCTAATTCCAACAAGTGGCTCCTTGGATGAGATTTGACAGTGGCGACCGATCACTATTCTCAACTCAGCCTACAAAATTCTTGCCAAGGCTCTGAGTTTGAGGATTCAACCACTTTTAGAGAGCATCATACATGGGATACAGACAAGTTTTGTCAAGGACCGTAGTATCCTTGACAATATCTGTACTTTTTGGGAGGCGTCTACCCTCGCACTCCTCCGTGGTGAAGGATCTGTTGGATACTTCTTCTCAATTTTGAGAAGGCCTACGATAGAGTTGACCGGGAAGTTTTGGAGGGTTCTCTATGCAGGATGGGCTTCTCAGATGCTTGGATCACAGGTGTGCCAACTCTCTATAGACGGTACATAGTCGGGTACTTTTGTCAAGTGGTAGAGGAGATCAGTTCATGCTGACACGTTCGTTCAGACAGGGTTGCCCTCTTTCCCCCTTCCTCTTTCTGTTCTATGCTGAGGTGATGAGCAGGTTTTTGGTTTCACAGCAGGTTGGCCTACGTGGCTTAGTGCTCCTTGTTCGAGGAGATGAGCTACTGCATGTCCAGTTTGCTGACAACTCAGCCTTGTACTTGGAAGGCCAGGAGGCCAACCTTCACAACTGTGAGCATTGGTGATTGGTAAACCCACAACTAAGCTCATAGAGATACTACACATAAAATGCAAAATGCTTCATAAGCTATCAATTTCATGAATCTGCATGCCGCTCCAAATCAGCTTTTGCTAAACACTAGGGCCATAACACCTAATGTGCATGCTTGTAGCAAAAAACTAATCCGAGCCTAGATTTTCATGACTATAACTACCAATATGTATGGCAAATGTGGCGCTCATATCACACATCAAAGAGGAGAGTAAATAATTTTGAGAAGAAACTAAAAACATCCTACTGCATTCACTTGCAAGCCTTGTTAGAACTTTTGAGCCGTAATAGAATGTGAAACATAAATCAATACTTGTGCATGTAAACTACTCAAGCTAGTAGCCAACAATGACCAACATAGGCTACCGTGTCTAGTAGTGATTGGATTCAACTTGGAAAGTTGAACTTGTCCACTACCCCTTGGCAGATTGCGGACTTCTTTCCTTTAAAGTACAACTATGATGAGATCAAACTGCGATCATCAACACCTATGGAGTGGTTGTATATTAGATGGGTTATACCCTGAAAAATACCACTCATAGAGGCATAATCATTGTTGCAACTAAGCAACAGATCTTCTCAAGTTGAAATCTTATCCACACCTAGATTGTGAAAGAATCTTATCTCTCCATGATCAGAAGAGAAAGATGTCTAAGACAACTAAGAAGGTAGTCATACTAAACATTCTTTCATCTTCAAACAAGAGATCCTCTTCTTTGAAGCTCACTTAGTCGATTCATGTCCTTCCATGAATTATCAACCTGATAGTAAGGCCATGCCTAATTGCTATCCACCTAAAGCATCATATATATTAGCTACAGCTTGTGCATAGAGCTAATGATGCGAAGTGCCACCCTTGTAGACATATACAATGGTCACAAGGCAATTTACCATCCTCAATTCTTCCTAAGCAAAGTAGTTGATTGTTACCATATACATGTGGTAGTGATGTGTGTGAACACACTAAGAGGTTTTTTCCCCCGTGCATTGTATATACGCCCATCAGTCTCGGGCTATCTTATCTTTCCATTGCACATTAAGTGATACACTCTCTATTGTGTGGCTTGAGATTCCTTCATCTTCTCCAAGTTGTGTGTATTTCCCTGCAACCATAAGCAGGTTGTGTCCTCCCAGGGTTAGTTGCCACAACACATGCCTGCTCGCTCATTTTCTCCAATTTTAGTGAGCTTTGGTGAGCCTCAGAATGTCAACAAATACTTTGAGAGCACGCGTAGAGCTTAGGTTGCTCAGATTTTCAATTCGGACTCATTTCGGCCTCCATTTCACTATAGACAGTATTGTGCATGCAATTTTGTCATTTTGTGCAAAAAAATTTGTGAGTGCCATTTTTTGCATAAAAGGCCCCTTATAGTCTTCTACAGGTTGTGCTATATAGCATGTGTTGGTCTCACTTAAAGCACATTACCTCTCATCGTGACTTGTTTACCTCTCTCAAGGATGTCCCTCATGGGAATTCAGTCACTTGTGACAACAATGCCTCTTATCCGGTTGAGGGAGTTGGAAAGATTGTATTGATTGCTTCGAATGACAGTTCTTTCACACTTGTTGATGTACTTTATGTACCTGGGATCAAGAAGTATCTTTTGTCTATATCTACACTTGCTAGACTTGGTCTTTTTGTGAAATTTGTTGTGATGACAGATATACAGTTCATGATCTCAGTTTTGGAGATGAGATTGTTGCATCACACATTTAATGTTGTGGGCTGTATAAGCTCACTTTGTATAACAAGTGTGGGGAGAATTTTGCAAATGCAATTGTGGATTCTAAGGCTATTTCATATGCAAAACTTTGGCATGCATGTTCAGGGCATCTGAATTTTGATTTGCTGCATTTGCAAAAATCTTATATGATTGCTTCTTTGCCACCTCTTGAAGCACCTGTGAAGCATGTCTGTGAAGGTTGTATTTTGGGTAAGATGCAGCGTTCAAAGTTTCCAAAGGATGGCTCAGTTGGGGCTACATGCAGGTTTCAACTTGTGCATAGAGATGTTTGTGGGTCCATGCAAACTCTATCCTTGGGCAACTACCTTTACTTCGTGACTTTCATTGATGATTACTCCAGGCATGCATGGGTGTATCCTCTTAAAGCTAAGTCCGAATGTTTATGTGCTTCAAGAAATTTCTAACTATGGCTGAAAATGTCTCTTAATGTACTATGGACACTCCGTTCCGATCGAGGGGGGAAGTAATGTCTCATGAATTTAATGCATTTCTCGCTAGTCATGGGATAAAACACCAATGTATAGTTCCGTATACACCTCACCAAAATGGTGTTGCTGAGAGGAAAAATAGGTCACGTACAAAAAATGGCAAGATGTATGGTCAAGAGTCGAGATTTTCCATACTTGTTTTGGCTTGAGGCCATCATGTATACCCCTTATGTACTTAACAAGTGTTTTACAACAGCTTTACATTCTATGACTCCATATGAATCATGGCATGATAGAAATCCATCTATTGATCACATGTGCTTTTGGGTGTTTGGCTTATGCTTTGGTGCCACAAACACAACGCAAAAAAATTGGATGATAAGGTTGTCAAGTGCATTTTTGCCGGTTATGGTGTTGAAAGCTGCATAATCAATACAAGGAAGTTTCAAGATTATTTTCCTCAAGATTACAAGTTGATGCATTCTAAATTTTTGTGTTACAACTCAAGGTTCACACCAAAGTAAATGTCAATGTAGAGAGCATATGCATTGTTCATTTCAAGTCTACTTTCAAGTTTATTTTGCAATTACGAGGGGGGGGGGGGGGTGTAAGGGGATAGCTTCAGAAAAGTGACTACCGTGTTGCTTGAACATAAAACTCCCATCGTTTTCATGGAGATTTTCCATGGATGGCAAATGATGGAAAGAAAACAAATGGGGTTTGTCCAAGGCCGGGTTAACTTGAAACTTATGTCAAGACAAAAACCTTAAACTCCCAAGAGTAGACATTAAAAGAAGATAGGAACTAAGGGATTATATCTCAATGAACCTAATACAATTTTAAATAGAGCTAAAAACTTTAGCGAGTATTTGATGGGGATAGCCCTAAGAGAACATAGAAGTTTTGAGTGTGAAATTTGTCTTACATGCTTGGAAAAAGTTTGGCACAAGTGTTTACTTATGAGGTGCAACGGGGGATAGTCCTTTTTGGCTAGGATCGATAACTGTTGTTCTATATTTTGAGCTCAGATTTATTCAATGTCCTAGAATTGGGATTGGATGGGAGTGAGTCTCGATCGGCTGGGAGGACCAAGATACGTCTCGATATCGGCTTAGTCTGGGTAGGCCTGATATCGACAGGAAAAGAAGGAAATAAAATGGATCTAAGAAGGAATTGGATAACAAAGGAAGATGTGAATTAATTATGGAACTCTTCTATTTGTTTGGTAAAAAGGAACCTTAGAAAGGCTAAGAACCTAAATGGGCTATCCCGCAATTGTTCTCATCATCCAGACCTTTGCTCTGCTTCTTAGAATATTTATCTAAAAGGAACTTAAGGTAGATTGATTTTGTAAGCCTTTCCCAAACAAGATAAAGAAAAATAGAATCAAAAATTGTGTAACGGCGTGTAAAGGCACTACCTCCACACGTGTCAAAAGAGACATGATACCCGAGTGTTGGGATGAGGATATGGGTATGCCTAGAGAAGTATATGTGACTACTTGAAATATAACTAGATAACTTCAGTAATACTAAAGGAAAAAGAAAGTACCAAAAATCGATGGTAGCATGTAGGCCTTATTGTTGTCAGATGCAAATGCAACAACCGATATACAATAGTCCCAACTAGACACATGGGAAGCCGTTGACTGCCATCGTGTGCTGTGGCTATCTTCATTGGCATTGCAGGCATCAACAACATCAGAGAGGTGATGTTGCAGCATACAGGATGTCCATCAACTGTATAAAACCACCCACTATGGCACACCGACCAGTAAAACCAAGCACTGTCACCCAGCACATGTCTTCACCCAATGAAAGTGTCAACAATTACCAAGCTACATGACTTTGCAGTAGGCGAGAACAAACTAGACTTTGTCTCTTGCATGGTGTAACATAACATGGCTATAACATTGATTGTAGCGAAATTAAAGTAACAATAGTGAGCATTTCCTTAAGAGAATTCTTAAAGAGCATAAGGAGAGTACTTGATTAAAGGTAGCAAAATGAATACTTGCAAAAGGGATAGAGAATTTGAGAAATTGACAATAGTTGAGGACCAGATTTACTTGGAGCTGTCCCCCCTCCAAAAGGATTTTGTATTATAGATTCTCTCATGAAGAGAGACTTGGTACAATACATACTTTGTGTTCCTTGAGACCTTGTTGATGCCATGAATATGGCAAGCTTCATGCACCAATATTATGCCCGTAACTAACTTGAAAAATCATTAACTTGTCCCAGCCTCAATGCCAAGACCTCAAACACCTTCAAAGGTGGAGAGAGCTAGCAGGGAGTGAGGGAAGGGAACATGAATAAGAAGTATCATACGAGAAAGAAGTACCTTCCTCACCATATATTATTCTTGGAGCCTAGCTTAGCATAGTAATATAGATGGTAGAGAAGATAAGCATGCCATTGAAGCTTGACTCTTGGTTGATTTTTCATTCCATAGCCAGAGGTGTTGGAGTAGGTTCTCTACTTCTCAAGCTTGGAGAAGGAGATGGAGGTTCTTGCTCAAAACATGAGAGGATGTGTGAGTGTGAGTGTGAGTGTGAGAGTGCACAAAAATTAGGTCTCCCCCTTGCCTACGCCATCCCCTCTCTCTCTTTACTCTAGCTTGATACCTATTGGCCCTTGCCAAGCTTTGCCAATCACAAGTTATGGTCATTTCAAGCAATAGGGGTAGCATTTGGACAACTGTCCTTTTTTCCCCCTTTGAGAGAGAGAGAGAGAGAGAGAGAGAGAGAGCTTAATCAATTAATTACATGCATCTAAAATCTCATTGGACCTCCCTAAAGGCCATCCAATAGGATTCAGTCACACCATGAGGGCAACATGGGTAGGGGCTTGTCATGTGTCCTTAATGCCTCTTGATTCTTTGGCTTGCCTTGAGTGTGTGTGTGTGTGTGTGTGTGTTCTCTCTCATGCTCTTACCTTTAGGGCTTGCCTCGTCCTTTGTAGGACACATATTTGACTTGAACACCTCAAGCACCTTGGTCATCAAGCATGACAAGCACCTCAAGCACCTTGGTCATATAGCATGATAAGCACCTCAAGCACCTTAGTCATTAAGCACGACAAGAACCTCAAGCATCTTAGTCAGCTCAAGCACGACAAGCACCTCAAGCACACGCTGGTGTAGTCAAAGTTGGTCCGAGCTAGAAATTGGTCTATGCCAACCAAAGGCTGTAGGCAGGTGCAGTGCAGAAGGCTTGGGCAGGTACCAAGGTCCTAGGCGGCCAAAGGGTAGCGGAAGCACACACTAGTGCAACCAAAGTCCGTCCGAGCTAGAAAGTGGTCTATGCCAAGCAAAGGCTACAGGCAGGTGTAGTGTAGAAGGCTAGGGTAGGTACCAAGGTCCTGGGCGGCCAAAGGGTAGTGGAAGTATATGATTAATGCGGTTTTTTAGGCCAAAAGAGCTAAGGGATGGCCCACATGCGATGACAGATGAAGGTGCCCAAAGTGTCGGGTCAGTGCCCTAGAATGTAGTGTTTGATGTGCTCTAAATGCCGGTCTACCGGTGCTCAAGATATCGTAGTGCAAAGATAGAAGGTGTAGCAGATCCCCGATGGATAGGGCAATTGGGGACAGGTGTCCCAGGCAGGTGCAAATGGATAGATGCATAGAGCTTGAATTATGGAGCATGTCTGTCTTCTCAGATTGCGAATCGGAGCTCTGGTTAGCAAGTTATGGTCAATTGAATTTTTCCTGGGGGCCAGGTCTGAGCCAACTTGCCCGCATTGGAGGGTGCACCATCTCGCAGTTATTTGACCTCATTAAGGTCCTTGGTGATAGTATGCATCATGTGGGGCTAGCACAAATTGATAGCTTGTCACCAATCGGTGTGCGCGTATGTCGTTGTGTCAATGCAAGGAACTTGCCGATACACCATGTGCAAGCCACAAAGGGCTTCAAGCATACAATAAGCCTAAACTAGTAAGCTCAAAGATGGCGTTGGTGTGTCACTCACCGTTCTACGCTTCCTATCGTGGAGGATTCCTTGCCATGAAGAAGAGGGAGACGCCGCTACGCCACACTGAACCGCCTCGCCGCCGTCGTGCCGCCGCAATGCTCGATTGCACTCTCTCTCTCTCTCTCTCTCTCTCTCTCTCTCTCTCTCTCTCTCTCTCTCTCTCTCTCTCTCTCTCTCTCTCTCATACACACACACACAAGGAGATGAAGAAGAAGAAGATGGAGATGGAGGAAGAGCACTCTTCAATTACACAAATGAGAGAATGAGTGAATTTTAGCTTTAGTTGACTTTTATATGAGCTCACCTAATTCACACTTGAGCGCCCATGCTTAGCCAACTAATCCCTTGAATGTTCCAGTTAGAGTGCACCTCTCATCAGCGATCACTCTTACCCTTTTCCTATTGGACCGACAAGCCCGGTACCTGACTCTAACAAGTAAATAATACAATGTCAGTCGTAGGTGATATGGTGTCCGTGAGCCGTGAGGGTTAATATGCCCCCCTTCTTGATGCAGATTCCGTCCTCGGAAGGTATTGAGTTGAAGCTCGTTTGTCAAGGTGGAAGAGCATTTGAGATGAATTTCCTTAGCCTTCTTCAGTCACACTGCAAAATCAAACAACATTGGCACAGTAATTGCATTCTCATAAGCAATTAAAAAGCATATGCAGTTGTAGGCAGACAATTTGATTGGTAACAGAATTTAAACCATTTGTCAGCAATAAACATTAAATTGAAATATAATCAAATGCATAAACATATGTAGAGGTAAAAATTAAATAAGTCTGGGGTCGCTAATTTAACGATCAAAAGGTACTAGAGATCGACTATTAATACCATGGTAAGCTTCTTAATTTTCTCTGGTCAATTAAGTTGTTTAATCGCGAGAGCCAAGTATTTCATGTTCGAGGGCTGACTAGAGGCTATACCTAGAAGACCTTGTAGTTAAGCTACGATAAAAGGAATTTCTCATGAAATCATCGCCTGATTGATTACCTTTTCTTTGACCCCCCAAAGTCTTTTCACAGTGATTCAATTTTGATGTGTGTGCTTATTTTGTGTTTTTTGCTTTTCAAGGAAAAGCGCCCACACTGGGAACCTCTAGGGCTCTAGTACCATAGGCGATACATGTGAGTGAAGTACCAAATCAAGCTAAGATTTCTCTTACAGCTTACAATTTTACATTGTGGCACTTTGATTTTTTGTTTGTTCGTTTTCAACATTTTAATTTTGTAACTTTGGGGGGTCATATAACATTGTTACACCTCCCCAGACTCATCACACTAGTAAACTCCCTTTATAATACATAAGCTAAAGGTCAATAGGATCAAGCCCACTAGAAAGCCCTGGTACATTTCACACAATGCTGCCTAAATCGGATTAAGAACCTAAGTAACCATTGATAATTAGGAAGGCATTCCCCATGGTATTAAGAGAAGATCTCTAACACCTAACTTGGTCAAACTGGCTTAGTCGGACTGCTTGATTTTTAAGCCTAGACAAGTGATTATGACAAAAATCACATTGAATTAAATGTTTGATACTAAGCAAATGTGTTGAATATTATGCTACCAATCACAATTAAAGCAGACAAACATGGATGCAAAAAGACAAGGGGCAATGCTAATGGACAAGAAACACCTGTTTGTGTTGATGGTTGTGCTTGATTTGAAAAGTGGATGAGAGAAAGATTCCATGAAGGTCCAAATCCTAACCACAACAACATGTTCCTGTACACACTATGAAACACAAGAATACCTCTAGGAGGCACATCAATGGAAAAAAAGAACTTTGTTACTCACTCAACTCTAAAACAGAAACACTCCTATCGTACTAATCTTACCTACCCTCCATCACTCGAGTGAAGAGGATCAAAGGTGTTTTATGGCATAGGTTTCTGTTTCAGTGTACCGGATGTGAATGTGTAGGTCTGAGTCAATGTTTTGACTTTTATTGTGCATACTCATTTGCTAATTGCTCTTGCTCTTTATTTTTTTGTTTTTTATGAGTATAAGGCTATATATATACATTCCCTAAGATTGGGAGATTAAGAGGTCAGGGAGGAAGGTTGAGAGGGAAGCAAGTGAATGATGGATGTCAACAAACACTCCCCCCTTCCTTGGGTAGATTATACCGTTTGAAATGAGCTTGTCACCCTTTGAAACCAATTGTTCCAGTTGGTAATAGGTGGGGATTTTTGCCGGTAGTTTTCTATTACCTTAGGTGCCTCGTCGAGTTGCAAGGGTGGTAAGGTACTCTCCTAGAATCGAACTTGAAGTGGTTCATCAGGTGATTCTTGAACACTAGGAGGTGTGGATTCCCTTGTAGCTTTATGGAGGTCCACTATTGTAGGTGGAGGCTGTGGAGAAGCTTTTACCTCTATGGATGCATTACATGAGGAGCTAGAAGCTTCTTGGGATTCCCCTCTTCCTGAGCTAGGTGGAACAAATTGTCCTTTCTTCGGTACCCAAACTAGCTCTGGAGCGGGTGTGTAGTATTCTGTGATTTTTTTCTTTCCGCGATCGTTGATTTGTTTCGGAGCTACGAGATTGGGCTCACATGGGTCAGGTGACAAGTAAGAACACAATCTACGTTTTGGCACCCAGATTTGATCATTTCCTTGATAGTAGCCTTGGGCTTCCAATAGTCGTTTAGGAATCCAACGCCACGTTTTGTTACTTTTCTTGGAGCGAGTGGTACATTTCTTACAAGGCTTCTGTTTTTTTAGCACTAGCTATGGTCGCTAAAGAAGCTTTAGGGACCCACTTGTATGTTTTCTTTGTTATATGAGGACGAGTCTTGTCAGAAGCTATATGCATTGCTTATAGCGTATTTAAGTGTACAAGTGATGGCATTTCGTCCCCCTCAAGTGTTACCCAGGTCGTCCCCCTATTTCCCCAAGTGTCTATGGTTGCTGCTAGGTGGACCCAATCCACATTGTCCGACTCAGTCATCCCAGGTAGTACATCCATATAAGGAGAATCTTCCCCAACATTAGTGTCCGCTTTACACGTGTAACAATACTGCAATGGGGCTGAGTGAAATGTTGTGTCAGATCTATGATCAATTATAAACCTGTTTCCTAGAGGATGTACTGCAATGGGGCTGGAACTGCAAGTAGACATGGTTTTTAGACCAGTCATGTACCATTTTTGCTTCCCTCATGAAAGCACGTCCTAAGATCATCTCTGATGCCATAGTGTGTTTGGAGAAATCCATAACAATGAAGGTAATCCTTATTTTCTATCCAAACACCTTGATCTTGAGATCTTCTAGCATCCCAATAGGTTTAACAATAGACCCATTGGCCATCTTCACTACTATGGTTGTGGTTGCAAGGTGAGGTCTTCCCATACTTTCCCATAAATTTTTAGTCACAATGCTAACCCCAGCGCCACCGTCAAGGATTCCCTTCACAGTTAATCCCTTAGTAGTGATTGGTATGGTCGCATTGGATTCATCACCCTCAAAGTATTGTCCCAACTTGTTAACAGCCAGGTATTTCTATAACAAGGTTCTCATCTAGGTTGGGTTGTGGATCTAAGTGTTCCTCCTCTATTGACATCTCCCCAACTCCATCCATCTGTGCAAATTGTGATAGCCCAAACTTTAGTTCTCCATTGAGGAAGGCTCGAAGAGCTGAGACTAGCTCAGGGTCTTTATATAGTTTGGACATGATGGTGGTTCTAACTTCTGAGGACATGAAATCCATCAATTTGGTAATGTTTAGCGGCACCTTTCGGACTTCAGTCCCTTGACGTGGGGAAGATGGGATCTCCATTTCTTCGATAGGATCAAGTAGTCCCTCTGTAAACATTCTTTCCATCAAGAAGTGAGTACGTCCACTTTCCCATGACTTTAAGTCACTTTCTTCTTGGATGACACTAGGTATGTCTAAGGGTCTATGGACTTGGTGAGTTTGTTGTTGCGTAGGGAACACGGTGTTTGTAATCTGGATCTGCCTATGTGATGGTTCTAGATCCCTTTGGGTATCTTCTACCAAACTCCTTAATTGCTTGACTCGCTCAATCTCCTCTGTAGGGTTTGGATAAGTTCATATCTTCTTCTTGGATCCTGGCCATTGTGGCTCATGAAGATCTTCCTTGTTGGTTTCTATCTTAGTGGTTGTTTTGGTCTCTATGGTTTCACCTGAATCAGAATCTTCTTCAGCATCGTTCATATATACGGGGTCGTCACCAGTCCCTATGTTGTTCTTTGAACTGGGATCTGACTTCGCTGCTTTTTGCGATCTCTTCCTTCGTGTTTTCTTCTTTTTCTGAGATTGGGAAATTGATGCCGTGTCTCTTTCCTCGAGAATATAATTTTTTTTTTGGAGCATCATTCGTGTGAGTACGTTTACTGGTACCACAGGTGTACTTTGTGATGGCTCCTTGGTAACTTCAATCAAGTTTAATGGCGTGATCTTCGGTGCATTTGGATTATTTGGACATTGGGCAATCAAGTGCTCTATGCCACATCGATTACACATGAGTATCTCCATTGTAGATGTGCTCGCTTGATTAGTTTGCATTAGTGTGGCATTTTTTTGTAGCCTAATAGGACACTCGGCTGCACGATGTGGACCTCCACACTCATAGCATTGAAGAGGTGGTCTCTTAGCAATGTAATTGATATTTTGGCCTCTTACCGCAAGAGAAGCTACTTGATATACAGGTTTGACTTGTCCCCAATAGTCCTCCATGTAGTATTGTGGACTTTCTTCAAGCACATCCATCCCATAGGCAATATTAGGATCTATATATTCCTCACAGCCTTCCAACAAGAAATAGATTACTCATAACCCACTTGATTCACAGAAGTGATTCTCGAATGTGGTGGTTGCGGTCCTGGCACTGGAGGTGGTAAGGGTGTTGTTTGAACAACATTTTGGACCCTAGGAACCATGTGTTGAGCTATTTGTTCAAGAGGTGGGGCCGGCATCAATGCAGGCACTCGAGGTGTGTCTGTCCATGCTAAGGTTGGTCTATTGGCCATCGCGCGTTTAAATACTATGCAATCCTTACCTTGATGACCATACCTTCCATAGGCATTGCAATTCCCATTGAATTTTACTCTAAAAGTAGAGCATTCACTGGTATTATGCGGTCCATAGCATACTAAGCACCATTGTTGCTCCCTTCTTAGATACATATGATTGTTTTGCGGAGCACGATTGTCTCTAAGACTCTCTTGAATAGCCTTGGTGAGATCTGCTAAAGTCATCTCAGATATCTTTGGCTCCTTAGCAATAGGCTTTAGGGTCATTGGCTGATGCCCTGATGCTTGTGAGCTAATAGATTTAGACTCAACAGACACTCTTTCTCCTTGAATCATTAAATTATCCTCCAATTGGATCGCATTGGTGGTGACTGCTTCCCAAGTGGTGATACCTCTAATGACTAAGCCATTGTAGATATCCTCATGTCGTAATCCCCTAATGAATCTATCAAGCAATTGGTTATTGTTGAAGCGCTCATTTGGATTACATCGAGAATTCAAATGCTTCAAGCGACTAATAAAGTCTCTCACCAACTCTCCTTCCTCTCGTTGGGCTTTCTGGAGCTGAGAGGCTACACCCCAAAGTACTCCCTCTCGTATGTATTCTTTTAAGAACACTCTCCTAAGAGTAGGGAAAATCGTTTTTTCTTCCACCCTTAGGGTTCTATACCAATCCCCAGCCTTTCCACTTAAGGTTAGGCTTAAAGCATTGCTCTTATGTAGGTCATTGTGCTCTCCTAGAGAATTGCATATTTGTTCAAACACTTTGATATGCTTTCTCACATCCCCGTCTCCACTAAATTATTGTGTGAGCTTGGCTATTCGTACTACCTTACTTCTAGGCTCTCTATCAGGCGTGTTACGCATATTCTCAGCAATAGATCGACCAATAGCTTGAGCAAATGTTGCCAAGTCACCTAAGTGAGTAGGCACCGTGGGTGGAGGTGCTCCAGAGACTACATGTGGAGTAGGTATTGGCATTGGGCTTGGCGCATAGGAAGCCCTTGGGTTCCACGTTGGGTACAATGTTGTGCCATCCATAGTTCATATGGGTGGCCCTAGGCATAGTAGACGTCGGATGTGACATGCTAATGCTAGCCGGTATAGTCCCATGGAAATAAGAACTTGGGTGTTGTGGTTGTGGAGCATAGGTAGTTTGAAACAATGGAAGGTGTAATGGAAATGGCCTATGAACTTAGAGAATAGCGGAATTACTTCTCAGGTGCTCTCTCTTTTGGGGGAGTTTGGAGAATCCCATAACTATGAAGTTGTTGGAAAACTTCACCTTGTAGGGCTGGGTTTCCCATAGCTTGTTGGAGGAAATCCATACACCAAGCGAAAAAAACTGAGCGTGGCATTTTTCCGAGAAAAAATAAAGATAATCGTAGCATAGAAGGATTTTTTGTATTAATCCCTTCCATAATGTCAAGTGCAAGTAGTCCAAAAAAATTCTTAATCAATAAAAGGTGATCATTGCGATAATATAAATTCTTAATTGACTAAATAACATAAGCTATCAAAACAGTGCATAGAGGGCCATAAACCTTAGCTCAAAAATTCAATGTTATGTTGAAACTCTGGTGTCCCAGACAATCCTGGAACAACTCTAGTGTTGTCAGTGCTGCCTGAAGTACAAACTGATCATGAGCTATAGAATCCAACCTAAGGACTCAAAAATACACAAAGTATGTGTGTCTACAATGCATATACATGAGGCACTTGCTGTCTCTTTTTTGGAAATCCTCACATGTACATTGAGGGAAGTTTGCAATGGTCATAGCATAAGTAACCCCCTGTTGAAGCAAGGCAAGAGTACTACCATGAAAAACATGCAACACAGTAGGTACCAATATAACCTCTCTCACTATTAGTGCTTGCATGCTTAGGCCCAATGCTATCCTCTCATTGAAGTCTTTGGTTAATTTTGACCTCCATCTGAGATGCTTTCCATCTTTGAATCTAGCACAGACCGAACTAGGCTGTGTTTCACATTTCCCAATAGGACAGAGGTTGTGTTGTGTTGCTGCATTGCTGCCTTGTAGCACAAATCCATTGTTTTGTAGCATCTCAACCTCCCACGAAAGCAGATAGGTTCCTTCTTCCACGACCCACATCCCTGGAACTGGCCGAAGAGGTCCAATAATCATCTCATCAGTATTCCATGCATGAGTGTTACTCTCGTTCCAAAACCATACAAACCCCTCCACAATTCCTCTTGCTTTGGCACCCACATCACGATATCCCCCCCCCCCCAGAAAAAAAAAAAGTAAGGGACATGAATATTCACCATTTTTTACATTAATTGTTGTTTATGGACCTACTACAACATACTTTCTCTCCGAGAAGAACACCAAAACACTTATTTTTCTATCAGGCTCTGTGCGCCTAATTGCCCAAACTGTCTGAGGCACCTTCTTCTCCCATCAAAGACTAGGAGTAGTGGAAGCATTTTTCTTGCTTGTGGTACGGTTCAAAATGGTGTAGTGGTAGTAACAAACTTTGATCTATGGAAATCTTTTTCAAGACTTTCATCAGGGTTAAGAAAAACTGACTACGATTTTTGCACACTCTTAAATCTTGTATTGTATCTCCATTCATTTCTAGACTTGGTATTTTCATTTCTAGAACTGATGATTGAGCTGCATCAACCAGTATTCTATTTGATGCAAACACTGACTGATTGTTCATAAATCTAGCTGCCAAGTCTACCACATTGGTCCTATGGATGATTACATGCCCTTCAAGTAGGTGTTATAACGCACACTTTGAAGAACTGCTAGTGACATATCTACACAATTGACTTCATAAAGACCAATTAATTTTTTTATAGCCAACTGAAGCATGCATACTTGCATGTTTAGCCTTAGAAATATTTGTGCTTGGGACAAAAGCACCTGACTCATCTTGAGCAACAAATCTATCTCCTGAGTGTGGCACTCTAACATCCCACCATGACAACAAAGTTTTTGATGTTGGAATCTTATCCAAAATAGCATGTCCCGCTCTCTAGAACTATTGAGTTCGTCCTTGCACACTTGTACTGCATGTTTTGATGGTGCATGTAACCATTCTCAACACAATATTTATGCTTCTCTTGAAAAGAGGAGTGTATATTAACTTACAGTGTGCTTAAAAAACACATGATATCTCTTCGTTCAGCATCTTTTTCTTGGCTGCTCCAAAGTAGGCAGTATGAACTACAATCCAATTTGCATTTGCCTTATTTGATATAAATCCTCAAAATTTAGGCTTATCATAACCATTATAGTCATATGGGGACTGATAGCACATAGAACAACGATTGTCCTAGAGCGAAACAAAGACCACTTTTTCCACACCACAATCTCTTGGAGAAGACAAACCAACGGTGTTTTTTTACCTGTGCCACACGCTTTCAGATACTAAGTCTGAAAATGCCAAAACCTAGGGAAACTTTTTTCAAGAGGTTAAGTGTTTTTTTTTCCCCAGAACCTCAATCGACTACACCTCTCTCAACTTATTCTTGACGTTTCATTTTCCTTCATAACGTTGATGAACTACACCTTTATGATCCATTTTCCTCTTTATCTATGTTCGCTCAAGTTTTTATCATTGAAACCTCTTTGATGTCTCAAGCTACATCTATCTTATTTTCATATAGTCTCAAAAGAGTTGTGTTTTTAATGTTTTTCAACCCTTGCCATCGTTGCTCCTCGTTGTTCAACTATGCACAAAGCATATAATTTTCCAAAGCATGTCTCCAAAGCAAGGTCCACCCATTAGGTGGACGTTGCTCTTGCTATTTACAAATGTAACAAAAACCACTTGGACACTGCTCTAATAGCTCCCGCGTCGGCGCGGGACAGTTTAGGATAAAGTCCCATTTTAGGGTAGCAAGGGATTGGAGCGCGCTATTAAGCAAGGTAAGGGGGGCCTTCTTGAGAAACTTGCATCTTTTTGTTTTCAAAACTGCAAAGGTGAGCGAGTCAAAGTGTGAAGAAAGGTTTATGATCTGGTAGATAAAGGAGTAAATAAAGATGTTCATTTAATTAATGATTTATAGTGAAAGCATTAGCTCATGTTAATTAGGATCATGCCTTAACTTGTTCCGCGTAGACGCGATATGTTGAAGGGTCATATCCGGGTAGATAGGATTACAAAGATTAACACCTATATGATGATAAGCACATCAAGCTCGGGACCCTAAGCGGAATGCTCAACAATCAAGTGCCATCCGGAATCGGATTGAGATGAAATTAAATTAAATGGATTGAGAAAAACTTTTGGGTGACTATATTGAGACTCTATCCTAAATGCTGCCGCGCCAACGCGGAATGGTTAAGGGGTGTGTCCCAATTGAACTTGTTTGCTCATCCTAACTAGGCAGGATATATTGGGACTCTATCCTAAATGCTCTCGCACCGACGCGGACTGGTTAAGGTGTGTGTCCCGATTGAACTTGTATGATCGTCAGGCTGCTCGAGAGTCGAACTTGCTGGTTCTCCCCGCCTGCCCCTTCAACCACAGCTTCTCAGAAGCTACCGGATGTGAGACAGGCCATCGCAGACGACACCTAGTGGCAGCCTATGTACTCAAAGATTGGCTGGTCCTCCCACCTCCTCGGTGCCCATGCCTCCTCCTCCTCGACTACCGCGTGTTCTCCACCTCCACAGCTTGACGACTCACCTCATAAACTTCAGAAGATTTTTCAACATGGGATTTTTTGGCACTGCCTGAGAGAGAGGGGGAGGGAGAGAGGGAGAGAGAGAGTGATGTAGCACAATACCTTACACTTCTAGTTGCTCTTGTCTCTTTGTGATGCTGCTGTCGGCGGAAAGACAGAGAGAGAGAGAGAGAGAGAGAGAGAGATACACACACACAGAGAATTTAGTAGCAACATACCTTGCTCTCATCTCTTTGCGTTGCTGCTGTCAGCAAATTAGAGAGAGAGAGAGAGAGGCTAGACTGAAGTCATGCGGATACTTCATGCAGAATGTTGCAAAATGGATATGTGCTCCCTTATCTTATTGGCCTTTTCCATGTACATAACCTTAGATAATTTGGAGATTGCTGGACTTTTTCTGTTAGTATGCAATGTGTGAGATGTTGATTGGAACTGCGACAGCTTTGGTCCAAATGATAGTTTAAAAGCCACGAGTCAAATTTATAAGGAAGGACATGCCATGTAACTGCCATCATGTTCCATTTCAATGTCAAAGAGAGAGAGAGAGAGAGAGAGAGAGAGAGAGAGAGAGAGAGAGAGAGAGAGAGAGAGAGAGAGAGAGAGAGGAAATGTAAAGAGAGGCCCGTCCCGGAAGCGTGTGGATGGCATATTGAAAGGCAACCATATTACGTAACCACAAAGTGAGTGAGAGAGAGAGAGAGAGAGAGAGAATAGTGTCATGGGCAATGCTAGGCGTGCACAACGGTGTGCGAGGGGACAAGGAGTCATTCTCGGAGACTGATTCCATTGCAGAGCGTGGAAAACGCCCCGAAAAATCCCGCCACCCCGTGAGCATCAACGCCCTCTCACAAGTCCAAGCAGTCTTCTTCTAGCAGTGGTGGTGGTGGCTTGTTTGGCCTCTTCGGCAAGAAATGAGCTCAATCATCATCATATAGATCTTTGCCGTCATGGTACTTACGAGAGTCTAGACCCATGCACAAACAATGTGCAAACAATAACTTATTGTGAGACTTAATGCACATTTTACTGGCGCTGCCTAATGTTTTTTTGTGATTCCAAGGTATTTTTTGCATTTGTACATGGAGCCATTCACTGCTCCAAAGCTCAACATATTGTTATTTGTACTCAAGTCCTGTATTTGTAAAAGCTTTGTGATCTTCGTCCGACAAGACCTTTATATAGTATCTGACAATTTGGCCAAAAAAAGAAAGAAAGAAAGAGAGAGAGAGAGAGAGAGAGAGAGAGAGAGAGAGAGAGAGAGAGAGAGAGAGAGAGAGAGAGAGAGAGAAATGTAGCAGCATATCTTGCATTCCTTGCTCTCGTCTCTTTACGCTCGACAAATTAGCTTTTTTTATGCAAGAGATATTTTTTATTAAAGGCATGGTTCCAAAGGGACGCTGAAAAGCAGCATCTTAAAATAGCTTCAAAAAGCCTAAAAATCAATATTGTGTACAACATTTGATTGGCACCATGCTTATATCGCTCCCTGCAAGCAGACAGTGCCAATAAATACAAATTGGGACAATCCACCACTATTATCTGCTTTAAGAGCCCTGTCTTGCCCCATACCTCTAGGGGTTACAGCAACTTGGATCCTCCAAAAGCAACTGTCACACCAATCCGCTTGCAGGACTTATAATGACATGAAGACCGTGCTGCAAGTGCTGCTAAAATTGTGAAAATAGGTAAAACTTAGAACGCATACACTTAAACCTCACATTGAAAAGTAGGATGCATTTGAACCATAATTGGGGAAAATTGTGGGTTCTCTCCATGATTATCAAGAAATAAGTTGGAATTTGCAGAGCATAGGATGCTTGTCCTGTAGGTCTTGCAGTCCCTTTGCGAGACGGGGCTCTAAGTTCCTCAATTGCTTGCCATGGTTATTAACGGCCACTTTTAGGGCACAGAGAATTAAATACCCTTGATATTATCATTATTCTATTACTATCTTTAGTATCATGTTCATAGAATTACCCTTTTGGGATACTCCCCTTAGTTGTCCTGCATCAACGTGGGGCAGTTTTGGGCAGTGTCCCATCGGTTTACATAATTGTCCCACAAGCTTTACATGATTTGTCCACACAGAGAGATTGCATGTGCCACGTGTTAAGTCTAGCAAGAATTAAGTGTTCGAGCTCAAATTTTTTATTGAAATGAACAAAAGGCTTTGATTATAATTAGGTAAATCCGGTATATGTAATTGAATGTTTGTTGGTTTTTATAATTTAAAAAAAAACACAAGCATTGTAGAGTTTTGTTTATGATCATTAATGCCACCAAGGTATCAGAGATTGCTTTGATGACAAGTCTTCAATGAATGAACTTGTAAGTGCAATGCTAAACCAAGTGTGTTATTTGGTGAATCTATTTCTGTAGCATAAACACACATGCTTTGGCCTCTTATACTTCTGCATATGTGGTGGATGAGGAGAATAAACCTCCCTCTGGGAGCCTATTCGATCATTTGTGAGCATTCCATTTCTTTTGGTCATGGACATGCTATTTTTGAGTACCTCCCCTTACTTATATTTTGCCTTTGCAAGCTATGTATGTTCATTGTAATATTTGCTAGCAGCTAGCCGGCTATTGATGTGGTTTTGAATGATTTTTAAGAATTTTTATTTTCACTATGTGAGGTCAGTTGATTTACTCTGCTTTGTTGATTTTTGCTTCATGAAATCGCCTTGCCTATGTACATTGAGGCCAAGGCTAAAAGGATGGTGCGAGATCCATAATACAATGTTCAAGCCTGCGACAAACCACGTAAAAGACATGCCTTCATCGATGACGAGTGTGATTCATACTAAACTATCATGTTTTGTACTTGATGAAGCCAATTGTTATAATTACTTTGTTGTTTAGAAATGATGTTAATTTCACTAAAGTGTTACTCATGGCTTGGAAAAAGCATATAATCGTATCTCTCTCTCTCTCTCTCTCTCTCTCTCTCTCTCTCTCTCTCTCTCTCTCTCTCTCTCTCTCTCTCTCTCTCTCTCTCTCTCTCTCGCGTGTTTTTTGTGTTCGCTCGGTGCTTGGTAAAACTCACTTGTTGCAGCTTAGAAACAAGACACTTGATAAACATGGGAGCATCATCATTAGCACCTTCATATGCAAAATCAAAGTTATCAATGCTTGTTCTACTCTCTTGATTATTTTCAGCCATGTTAACAAAATTTATGTATGTACTTAGTGTATGATTTGGCAATTCAAAACCTTAGTTGCCACTCCTCTTAGCCTTTGAAAATCGGCTCTTAAGTATCTACACCCATGGTTCAAAGTGGTTAATTATAGAGAATGGAGGAGTAGGTCTAACATAGTAGAGTTGTCGAGGGTTAGCTCCTTTCGGACTTCTTATGGATCAATAATGGTAAAGCCGTAGGCAAGTCTAAAAAGACTCCATTATTAAGTCCAAAGCTCCCGAGGTGTGCACCATATCCCACATAGTGGGCTCAACAAAACCGATAATAGATCCCAGTTCCACTTACCCTAATATAATTAACAACATCAACCATTTATAGGCTACTTAAGGACCTCTCTTCTTAAGCAAGAAAAGAGAAACCAAATGCTCTGATACCAATGTAATGGAAATGGCCTATGAACTTAGAGAATAGCGGAATTAAGAGAATTAGAGTGAGCAACTTTGAGAGCATAGATGGTGGACTTAATTGGTAGTAGCAACTTAATCATAACACTTAATTAACTAGGCATGAGCAATACCTTTGCAAGAGAGAGAGAGAGAGAGAGAGAGAGAGAGAGATTTTAGAGAATATGACAACAGTTGAGGACCGGATTTATGTGGAGCTGGTCCCCCCTCCAAAAGGCATTTGTATTATAGATTCTCTCATTAAGAGAGACTTGGTACAATACAATCTTTGTGTTCCTTGAAACCTCTTTGGCAGTATGGAGATGGAAGCTTCATGCACCAAGATTTTGCATAATATCAACAATCAATCTTAGCTTGAAAACAGTCAAGAACTCGTGAACATCATTAGTCTTTGTGTTCCCTAAATCATTTGAGTGCATGAAGATGTATACTTTTATTCATCAACTTGTGCCTAAAGCTACAATTAATCTACCTTGCAATACAATTAATCTACTTGAATTAAGTAACTAATCTACTTACAATAAACCATTAACCTTCTTGCAATAAGCATAACATGCACTTTGTGGAAAGCATTAACTATCCCAAGCCTCAGTCCCAAGACCTCAAACACCTTCGAAGGTGGATAGAGCTAGCAGGGAATGAGGGTAGGGAAGAGGAAGAAGAAGCATTCCATAGGAGAAAGAAATAATTCCTCACTTATCATCACTCTTCTTGCTTAGCATACATAATAGCATAGTAAAGAAGATGGAAACCTTAATCATTGAAGCATAGCTCTTGGTTGGATTTGCATTCCATAGCCAAGAGTGTTGGTGTAGGCTCTCAACTTCTCAAGGAGCTTGGAGAAGGAGATGGAGCTCTTGCACCTTGCCCAGCACACAATGAGAGTGTTTGTGAGTGTGTATACCCCCTAAGCAACCCCCTAGCTTTCTTGGGTCGACCCCCCCTTGTAGCTCATGCTTGAAGCTCATTGGACCCCTCCAGGCCTAGCCAATCATAAGCAGGAGGCATTACAAGCAGCAAGGGTAGCCTTGAGACAAGTGTCCCCCCTTCCCCCTTTGAGAGAGAGGGCTAGATAAATGCAAAATCAATTAATTAAATCTCCTAAATTATCATTGAACCCCTTGGGTGGCCAACCAATAGGCTTCAGGCACACAATGAGGGCAACATGAGGAGGAACTTGACAAGTGTCTCTTTTGCTTTCTTTGTACCATGCATGCCTTGTGTGAGTGTGTGGGTGTTCTCTTTCATCCCCCCTCATGTATGGCTCGCCCCCTCCCTGTAGGGATTGAATCTTTGACTTTTTGACACCTCAACCCCTCATGCATAGGCCCAGTTCCCACCACAAGCTTGGCCCTTAAGCACTTTAAGCTTGGGCTAGGTTCTCACCTCAAGTGCAACCCTAACATCTCAAGCATGTCAAGCACCTCAAGCATCTCAATCATTAAGCACCTCAAGCATCTCAAGCACCTCAATCATCAAGCACCTCAAGCACCTTAGTCATAAAGCATGATAAGCAGGACAAGCACCTCGAGCTGGGTCGAGTTCCCGCGCCTCAAGCTCAGCCCTAGCTTACCTAAGGTCAAAGGACTTTTACACATATTATTGGAGGTCTTAAATGAAGCTAACCCTAAGGTCTTATGCTCCATTGGTTAGCCTTGCTCTTTGATAGACCATATCTCATTTGGGCCCCTTTACCAATGGACCTGTGTTGAGATAGATCTAAAAGCACATGTCTATATCTTAACCCTTGTTCTCGTTTATTCTCCCACATTAAGTGATCAGTTTAATATGAGAAAATCATTTGGGTTGGTTAGATATTAGCTTTTATGACAGGAGGAGTAGGGACTACATGAGTACAAGGACCCATAGGTGCATACAATTGGTACACACTTGTAGGTACTGTTGTAGGCATTGAGCTACCATGTAGCGGTGCTTTACTAACAAATAAGGTCCATGGCGTGTTTCTCGGCATGCCCATCATTGGGGTAGGCATGGTAGCCATGGTGTCATCAAGGGAAAGATGAGCTAGACTTGGAAAGGTAAAGCTATCACTTGTGGGCTCAGAATGCATTGAGACCCCTGGCAAAACAACGTATGGAGGATCCATCGGACTTATCGAGGGAGTCTCCATTTGCGATAAGGTTGGTTGTTTAGCCTTTCCTGTATCCAAGAATCTCATGAGACCCGTTGAAGGCATGTTGATCCCCTTGTTTTGTCTCTCTAACTCAATGACCCTATGGATGACCTCACAAACTCTTTGTTGTTGATCCTCCACACTAGTAGCACCCATTGTGGATTGTAGGACATCTAACCAACCCACGTGATAGGTGTGACCTGTGTATAGGTCGGTCAGAGTTTTCGTTTGTAGTTTGTACTCCCAGTTCTCATTTAGGAACACTCCATCTAGGATTGAGGTGCTAGGGGTGTCCTTTGAGCTAGATGCATTGTTTCTTTCTAGGGGTTGGCCCTTAGCGGTTGCTAAGTCAGGAGCACTCAATTACTCTCTTAGCAAGGATATTGACATAGGGGCTTTCGCTTTTAACTCTCTTCGTTGCTCCGCCTTACGTAAGCTCTCAACTTCCTTTTCCCTCGCTGCAAGGATACATCGTTGAACCTCTTGCACTTCGGCAAGGCTTCTACCATCGGGTAATATGACCTCGGAGGGAAATAACTCTGAAGAGTCAGGAGGTGCAGTGAATGAAGTATTCACGTGCACATTCTCTAAGAGAATAGGGTCTACATTGGTCACGAATGGAGAATTTACTTCCCCACCCCCCTCATTTACATCATTAGCTCCATGTTCGGAGTGAGTGGCTCTACTAAAGGTTTCCTTCAGGCGGCTAAGCACGCTCGGCCCGAACCGCGGGCCCATGGCATGCATGTCTTGGCTTGAGCTATCGAGATTAGGCATTGGGAAACCCTCCATGACGTCGTAGTCAGAGGAAGAGTCACTAGCCGCTATGTTTGGGTTTTGGTTTGTACTACCTTGGGTCCCCGCCGAGGGCCCGGAACCTAAAGTAGGTGGATATTGAGAACTCACGTAAGTCAAAATTCTCTCTAGTTGCTCCGTCTCTAGCACACAACCAGAGCGCAGATGCATGTGTCTTTGGCACCCTACAAGCATCGGCGAATAACCTTGAAGGTTAACCGCTTACCTTTTTTAAGCGTCCGTTTTCACTCGTGTTTTTTACGTTTTCAATGTTTTTTTTTTTAATGTTTGATTTTTTTGATTAAAGTGTGTGATAGCTCGAAACGAGCGTATCACTTAGAGGGTCGCTGTGTGCTTTACAGCACAATTTTCGGGCATCTAAATTTCCGTTGGTCCTCAAAAAATCGATTTTTAGCTACATGTGAAGCTAAAATTCGTAATTTTAAAAGGCGACTGAGGCCTAGGCCTGAGCGTGAGCTTGGGCTTGGGTCTGGGCTTGGGTCTGGGAGATATTCCCGATCCCGGTCCTAAATTTATTTATTTTTATTTTTATTTTATTTTTACTTTTTAAAGGATAAGGTCACCGCGGCCTGCGCGAGAGCACACACACACTCTCTATCTACCTACTTCTAACTAATACACCTACTGTTACACACTAACACACTCTATTAACTCTCAGAGATCTACTTCCTACTTACTGTGCACAAAAAACTAACAATCTTAATACACAGAGAATAAACACAGTACCTTTTAAAACTCCATTAACAAAGAAAACTAACAACCTTAATACACAGAGAATAAACACAGTACCTTTGAAAACTCCATTAACAAAAAAAAATCACAGTATAACACAAAATCCTTCTTCTCAACACACACACCCTCCTTCCTTACCTTTCCTACAATTGAGATTGCACCACAAAAGAAGCACAGAGTTCCATTTAGTGTATGGAATTCCCCGGCAACGGCGCCAAAAATGTGTGCGTATGTCGCACGTGTCAATGCAAGGAACTTGCCCATACACCGTGTGCGAGACACAAATGGCTCCAAGCACACAACAAGCCCAAACTAGTAAGTTCAAAGATGGCTTTGGTGTGTCACTCACCGCTCTACGCTTCCTGTCGTGGAGGATTCCTCGCCGCGAAGAAGAGGGAGACGCCGCTACGCCGCGCTCAACTGCCTCGCCGTCGTCGTGCCGCCTCAATGCTTGATTGCACTCTCTCTCTCTCTCTCTCTCTCTCTCTCTCTCTCTCTCTCTCTCTCTCTCTCTCACACACGCATACACACACACACACAAGGAGATGAAGAAGAAGAAGATGGAGATGGAGCAAGAGCACTCTTCAATTGCACAAATGAGAGAATGAGTGGATTTTAGGTTTAGTTGACTTTTATATGAGCTCACCCAATTCACACTTGCCAACTAATCCCTTGAATGTTCCAGTTAGAGTGCGTCTCTCATCGGCGATCACTCTTACCCTTTTCCTATTGGATCGACAAGCCCGATACCTGACTCTACCAAGTAAATAATATAACGTCCGTCGTAGGTGATATGGTGTGCGTGAGCCATGAGGGTTAACAATCGGGTTCACGGTCAGCAAGTTACGGCAACTTGAAAATGGCGGAAGGTGCTGGGAAGGACAGTGCAGGTAACTTTCTTGATTTTTTGGTGGCCTCCGATAGAGATCTCAGAAGAATTAAAAGGTGGGAAGGTTTGCCCCACTCGGGACTGACATGGTGAGAATCTGGCATGGCTTTGTGATGCGTCCACTATATAAGGGAGCAACAAATGGCAGGGCATCCAATGCCAGCAAAAAAAGAGATTTTTTAGTTAAATTGGGAGATTTCAAGAATCTTGGAAAGCTCCAAGGGGAGAACCCCCACAGGCTACCACGTGGTCGGCATAAATCCCATATGTAAGGGAGAAGTGTGGATTGACGGGCTTTATATCCTGGTCCATGAGCCTCAATACGTACACAAAGGGAGAGGGGGAGCTTGGAGCGCCCCTCTTGCTATGGTGTCCACCGGCACTGCTGTGGCTCTGCGTCCTGGCACACGAGGCGATTTTGTAGAGCAGGGGTAGCGCCAATGGTGCGCTCCCGTAATGGGGTTCTGTTGTCGGCAGTTAGTGCAATCAACTGATGATGTGGTAGCGCTCAACGGGGCCGATTCATGTGCCCACTTTTTGTAGAGCAGGGGTAGCGCCAGTGGCGCGCTCCCGTAATGGGGTTCTGTTGTCGGCAGTTAGTGCAATCAACTGATGATGTGGTAGCGCTCAGCGGGGCCGATTCATGTGCCCACTTTTTGAAGGAGGGGGAGACCCACATTAGGGACGTCGATAATGTCAAGGGTGGTGTCCCCTGAGTGAGAGGCAGCCAGAGCAAGGGAAGGGGTTCCCGCGGCAGTGGACAGTGAGCCAATGTGAGAAAGAGAGAGAGGGCCATTCCAAGGCCGGCCAAGCAAGGGCAAGTAAAAGCAAATGTAAGGAGGGGAGCCGGGATCGAAAGGGAGAAAATGAGGAGAGAGAAATAGAGAGAGAAGGCTAGTGGGAGATGGGTCAAGAGAAGGTCCGGACAAAGGTGATCAAAAGAAAATCAAGGAGCAGTGCAAAGTTTGGGTAGCTAGTAAAAAAATAAAGAAGAAATAAAAAATAAAATAGCCTAGGGGGCAATAGCGACATCGCTAATCCCCCAGTGCAAGGAGAGCAAGAGAAAGCAGAGAGAAGTAAAGCAGCTACCCCTTCCAAGAGATGCCAAATCAAGGTGCCAGATGGACCAATTGAAGTAAAGCAGAGAGAAGTAAAGCAGCTACCCCTTCCAAGAGATGCCAAATCAGGGTGCCAGATGGACCAATTGAAGTATAGTTTTCAAAGTTGAAAGTCCCTCCCCTATAAAAGTCAAATTTTAATCAAATTAGTGGTTTTTTTTTTGCCGTTTGAAGCCTGCAAAGTGGAGTTCTCTGACAAGTTAACCCCTTTGTAACTTTTTCTTGAAAATGGCCATGGTGATGGTAGTGCAAGCCTTTGTACATGCTTTTTGAAGTGCAATCAAGCCACTTTTGCCCCATCTTGTTGTTGTTTCCCCTTCCCCCCTTCTCTTTCTCATGTTTTCATGTTTCCCTTCAGTGCCAGCTGTGTGGATGTGGGTGCCCCCCGGACCGATGGTGTTTCGTGTGAGAGAGTGAGATTGAGCGGCTGTGTGCGTGTATAAGAGTGGAGACAGATTGTGGCAGTAGGTGTGCGTTGCGTGGTGGACTTATGGAGTGTGTGAGCAGTGGAAATTGAGTAGGCGGTGGTCTGCTAGTGAAAAGTGTGTTTTGAAGGTGTTTTCTGAGAGGATAGGGGTGATGTGGATACCCTGAGCTATAGAGAGGCCCTTGTGTTTGTGTCGGGCGTGTTCCCCCATTCCCCCTCTCCAATGCCTAGCTTGCCTAAGGTCTAAAGTACCTAAAGATCTATGTCAAAGGACTATTAACACTAACCTTTGGAGGTCTTTAATGAAGCTAGCCTTTAGGTCTATAAGCTCCATTACTTGTACATTGTTCTTTGGTAGACGATCTCCCTTTTGGACCCTTAATGAGATGTAGCCTTCTGTCCTTTTGTTCCCGTGCTGAGATAGATCTAAAAGCACACTTCTATATTCTAACTCTTATTTACATTCATTTTCTCATATTAAGTGGTCAATTTGATATGAGAAAATCATTTGGGATAGGCTGATATTAGATTTTATGACATTACGTCTCTCTTGAAACCATAGTCGTCCTCGACTATGAGGTTGAGAAGATAAAGACTTAGTCATTAGTCCAAATTTCTTGGAGGATAGAGGATCCCTTTTTACCCTACGGCATCATTCCAGAATGGATAACTAGTCCATTTGGTGCTTGGGAGACTTAGCTGTCGCAAGCATGTTTTCTCTTTAGTCCATATCATACTTCCAAAGTAGATTGACAAATTCTACTTGGTGTTTGGGAGATGTAGTCATCACAAACACAATTCTAAGCATGCATACTACTGCAATTTGTGCATAATAGAAAGAGAAATAGTCTTATAAGAAAAAAAAGTTGTTCATTTAAAAACATTTAGATTTGCTTACTCTAGTATAGCATTGTAAGCATTGACACGGTTCATACTATCCTTAAGCTGTGTTACTTGCATCCATCTAGCATCTTCAAGAGGATAATTTTTGAACTTAATAAGATATCGTCGAATAATCTTACCATGGCTTAGTACCTTGTCTTCATTTCAAAGGATGGATTAGGGTTGAAGCACCTCTTCTTGGTCTTTGATCTCGGGTGGGCCCTCCATTATTGGTTCTCTTATTAGATTTCCTTTCCAAGGCTTAAGTAAGCTTGCATGAAAAGCATTGTGTATGAGCCAATGATTGGGAAACTTTAGTTGATAGGGCATCTCATTGATTGGTTCTAAGATTTGAAAAGTATCATAGTATCTTTTTTCTAGCTTAGCATAATACTTTTGGTGGTGTAACATTTAATGGCCTAAAAACTTGTGTGTAGCGGAAATTAGCATGAACATAGTGGGCATTTCATTAGAATAGATTCCTAATGAGAATTACAAGAGTTCTTGGGTGGAGAGAGCAACAAAAATCATAACACCTAGTTAGATAGCATGAACAATACTTTCAAAAGAGAGAGAAATTAAGCTATTGACAACAGTTGAGGACCGGATTTGCATGGATCTGGTCCCCCCTCCAAAAGGCTTTGTATTATGGTTTCTCCCATCAAGAGAGACATTGTACAATACAATTCTTTGTGTTCCTTCAAAACTAGCTAGTGCAATGAAGATGAAAGCTTCATGCACTAAGCAAAACACTCAGCAAACACAACATTAATTATCCCCGTTCTCAGACCCAAGACCTCACACACCTTCGAAGATGGTGAGAGCTAGCAGGGTATGAGAGTAGATTGAGAGGAAGAAGGCGTATCTTACGAGAAAGATGCGCATCTCCTCACATAATCACTCATATTAGCATAGCTTAGCTTAGTAATTAGCATGGTAGAGGAGATGAGCATGCATTGAAGCTTGGCTCTTGGTTGGATTTGCATCCACATGCCAAGAGTGTGTCGATGTAGGCTTCTATCTCACAAGCTTGGAGTAGGTGATGAGCTCTTCATTAAAGCTTGGGAAGAGATAGTCTTTTTCTTGCTTCTCCCATAGACTGTGTGAGAGTGTGTGTGTGATAATGCCTTGCAAAAAAATCAGCCCCCTCTCTCTCTCTTGGGCAAGCCCTCTTGCTAATTGCTCTTCCTATCCTCCCATTGGACCTCCCCAGGGCTAGCCAATGACTATTAAGAAGCATAAGTGATAGCCTTCTGACATGTGTTCCCCATTCCCCTTTTGTGAGAGCTTTAGGTAATTTAATAATTCAACTAAACTCTCATTGGACCCCTTTGCCTCCTGGCCAATAGGAATCAGGCAAGCCATTGGGCTGCTGAATGCTCATTGGACCCCTTGGGAGACTGTCCAATAATTCTCATTGGTTCTTTTATTAAATGTTTTTAAATTAATTAAACTAGATTTACTCTAGCCTAATTCTCATTGGTCCACCTCCAAAGCCATCCAATAGGAATTGGGTACACCTTGTGGGCATCTGGCCTAGGAAGCTGACATGTGTCTCTCATTCCCTTTGTGTAAAGGGAGCTTGTGTGTGTGTGTGTGGCTTTCTCTCTCATCCCCTACATGCAAGGCTCGCCCCCTCCCAAGTAGGGATTGCAAAAACTTTTTTGTACACACACAAAGCATCCAATTCCCTTAAGGTTGACCTTTGGACACAACCTTTGATTTTTGGAACCTTAGCATTTTGGAAGTCTTAATGGGCTGAACCTTAGGGTCTTTTTAGCCCATTGTTGCACATGGCTCTTTTGCAGATGGCCCCCCCTTTGGATCCCTATTTTCCCTCCTTTGGATCCCTATTGTGGACGGTCTGCTAGCTTAACCAATATTCTAGCTTTTTCTCCCCTGGGACTTCCCCATATTAAATGATCAGTTTAACATGAGAAAATCATTTAGGAGAATTAGATATTGATTATTATGACATTACCTCTCTCTTGAAATCATAGTCGTCCTCGACTATGGTGTAGAGAAGATAAAGCATATTCATGAGTCCTTTTCTTAGCGGGTAGAGGATCCCTATGTTACCCTACGACATCATTCCACAATGGATGACTAGTCCATTTGGCGCTTGAGAGCCTGAGGCTGCCGCAAGCATGTCTGCACATTAGTCCTATCAGTCTTCCATAGTAGAGTGACAAGCTCTACTTAGTGTTTGAGAGACGTCGTCTCCACAAAATTGATCTAAGCATGCATACTACTTCATTTTTGTGCACAATAAAGGAAAAGAGAGTCTTATAAGACAAAAAAATTGTTCATTTTTAACATTTTGTACATTTTCTTACTCTTGGGAAGCATTGTAAGCATTGACAGGGTTTAGATTATCCTTTAATTGTAAGCCTTGCATCCATCTAGCATCTTCAAAAGGATAATTCTTAAACTTAATAAGATATCGTTGGATAGTCTTACCGCCTCTTAATACCTTGTCTTCATGTCAGAGAATGGACTCGGGCTACAGCACCTCCTCTTGGTCTTCGATCTCCGGTGGGTCTTCAATAGTTGGTTCTTGAGGTGGCTCTCCTTTGTAAGGCTTTAATAGGCTCACATGGAAAGCATTGTGCATGAGCCAATGATTGGGAAACTTGAGTTGATAGGCCATCTCATTGATTGGCCTAAGAATCTGGAAGGGGCCATAGTATCTTTTTGCTAGTTTAGCATAGTACTTTTGGTGTCCCGTAGGATTCTTGCCCGTCGTGTGCCTTAATCGAGCTTTGGGAAACTTTAATAAGACCCAATCATTTTCTTTAAAGGCTTGGGCTCTTCTGTGCTTGTCAACAGCAGCCTTTTGCCTTTGCTGTGAGATAGAGATAGCATCCTTAATCTTTTGAAAAGATTCTTGTAGGTCTCGTCTATACTCATCTGCAGCAAAGATCTTCCCATGTACCTTAAGTAGCAAGGGACTTTTTGATCTTCCCTCAATTACCTCGAAAGGTGCTTTTCCTGTGGAAGTATGTACTGTGTTATTGTAAGCATACTCCACTAAGGGTAAGTAATTCTCCCATTGGGATCTTTGATCTACTTCCGTTACATAGGCTTTTAGTAGATCGAGAATGGTTAGGTTAGCTATTTCACTTTGGCCATCTGTTTGTGGATGATAGGCCGAAGAGAAGTTTAGCCTTGTCCCTAAATTCTCAAAGAGACCCTTCCAGAAATTATTCTAGGATCTCTATCCGACACTATGGACATTGGCAAGCCATGGTACTTGAAAATTTGTGAAATGAAGAGGGTTGCCATTTGATGGTCTTTGATAGTCTTTTTGACAGGTATAAAATGAGCTTGTTTACTGAACCTTTCTACTATCGTCCATATTCCCGTATTCCCATGGATAGACTTAGGCAATCCAAAGATAAAATCCATGGATATGCTCTCCCATGGTGAATTAGGGATTGGCAAGGGTTGAAGCAATCCAAGTTGCTTCCCTCTATCAAATTTTGTCCTTTGGCATACCACACATTTAGAAACATACTCTTGTATGTTCACTTTCATGGTAGGCCAATAGAAATATGTTTCAATTCCCTTTAAGGTAGACTGAATCCCTGTATGCCCCGCATAAGGTGGAGCATGAGATTCATACATTACTTTCTCACGTAGTGAGTTAGTAACACGTAGTCTATTGCCGTAGATAAGATAACCATCTTGTAAAGTAAATGGTTCTTCTTTCTTCCCTAATGCAAGGGCTAAAATCACATCTCTAAAATCGGGATCAATAGCATACTCATCTATCATCGAAGATAGATCATTGTGAGTGGCTATGGAAACCGCATTCACTCTCGGTCGTCTTGAGAGTGCATCAGCTACTTGATTATGCTTGCCATCAATGTGAGCAATATGAAAATGAAATTGCGAAAGGAAATTTTCCCACCTCATTTGTTTTTCGAAGAGCTTGGTCTGTGTCATGAAGTACTTAAGACTTTGGTGATCCGTTAGCAGAATGAAAGGAGTCCCCAATAAATAGTGCTTCCATGAGTCTAAGGCATGTAGAACTGCAAGGAGTTCCTTTTCATATATGCCTAGAGCTTGCCCAACCGGGTCGAGCCTTCAACTCTCATAGCCTATGGCGTGCCCTTCTTGAATCAAAACAGCTCCAAGGCAATCAGCACAAGCATCACGTTGGACCTCAAATGGTTTTGAGAGGTCCGGTAGTGTAAGCACAAGTTGAGAGATAAGCTTTTCGAAAGCATTGTTCTCCTTAGCAGACCATGTATACCTAACGCTTTTCTTTGTTAGGTCATGTAATGGTCCCGCAATTTGTGAGAACTTTTCTATGAAGCGTCTATAGTATGCACACATACCTATAAAGCTTCTTAGTTCATGAAGATTCTTTGGTTTAGGCCATCCTTTTATTACCTCCAACTTTGATGGATCCATTTGGATGCCATCTTGAGAGATAATGTGACCGAAATACTGAATCTCTTGCAAGAAAAATTCACTTTTCTTTCGATTAACATAAAGTTTATTCTCTCTTAAAACTTGAAATATTACCTGGAGGTGTTGCTTGTGTTCGTCTAATGAATTAGAGTAGATGATAATATCATCAAAGAACACTCCAGTGAAGGTTCCATGAGGTCTGAACAGCTTCTCCATCAAGTGGTTGAATGTGGCTGGTGCATTGGTCAAGACAAAAGGCATGACAATGTATTCATAAACACCAAATGTGGTGCGAAATGCGGTCTTTACAATGTCTTGATCAACTATCCTTATTTGATGATAGCCACTTTTTAGGTCAATCCTACTGAAGTAGGTCGATCCTTGTAGCTTATCAAATAGGTCTTCTACCCGTGGAACGAAAAACCTATTCTTGATAGTGATCCTATTTAGTGCTCTATAGTCGACACACATACAATATGTGTCATCTTTCTTTTGCACTAATAGCACACGTGAGCAAAATGGAGATGAGCTAGGCCTAACCATGCCCTTCTCAACTAACTCATGCACTTGCCGCATAATCTCCTCTTGTTGAGCTTGAGAAACTCTATAAGGAGGTTTATTAGGTGGTGAACTTCCTGGAAGAAGTTCAATTGCATGGTCATCATTACCTCGATTAGGAGGTAGCTCACAAGGGATGTCGTCAATAAAAACATCTTTGACTGAAGCTTCTTGCCCCTTGAAAGCATTGTCTGCGGGTAGGACATCTCCCATCTCGTAAGCTTGTATGCCTAGCTTGGTGGCCAACTCTATAGATATAAAATTGTGAGGAGAACCAGGGTCAAAGAGAATAAAAGCATCATGTTCTCTTACCTTTCCCCAAGCATGGCATAGAGGAGATCCTTTGTGGTGAGTTTGGTGAGTCTCCTCCTCTTGGATTTCAACCAAGGAAGCTCTAGGAGGATCTTGGCGGTTGTTCTTTTGGGGACAAGCACGGTACGCATGCCCTTGTTCGCCGCACTTGAAACACCGATTATCCTTGCGATAACGCTCAAGCTCTTCAGGAGAGAGTTTGTTTTTACCTTTGTAAACTCCCTTCTCTTTAGCGTTGTTGGAGTTTCCCTTAGGAGATTTTTGGACATTGTCCTTACCCTTAGGCTCGTTGGAACCCTTGTTTTCTGTGGGCTTATTATTTCTTTTAGCCCCCGTTTGGAAATTGATTCGAGAGGCCACCATAGTATGGTGTATTACCGCCGATATGGTACGTGGCCTTTGGGAGTTGACATACTCCGCCATTTCTTCGGTTAAGCCCGCACAAAATTGTTTCTTTTGCTCTCCAAAATCCAACTTTTTGAAGACAGTGGCTTTGAGTTGTAGGTCCCAAAACTTGTCTACATATTTGTGGATGGATTCATAGGGAGAGAGCTTTAAGCTTCGCCATTCGGTGAGTACTTTGTCTTTGGCATCGGTGGCCAAAAACTGCTTCATAATGGAAGCTCTTAAAGCTTTCCATGTTCGTGGAGCTTCACCGTTGGCTCGTAGGCTAAACCACCATTGCCTGGCGGACTTTTGAAAGTGCATAGCTACATGGCGTAGCTTAGAGGACTCCGTGAAGCCTTCATCTCAGAACGCCGAATCAAACTGTTGGATAAAGGCCAAGACTTTGTCCGTAGCACCAAAGGTGCCATCATAGGTAAGGAAAGAGATGCTCTTCCCTCCCTCTTTGAACTTCTTCAGCTTGGATGACCTCTTCCATGTGGCATAGGATTTCCTATGGCCTCTTCTTTTTGATGGTTCAAAGGTTGCACCATAACTTTCTGTTAGTGTCTGATTTATCAGGGCTTTCAGGGCAGTCAGGCTATTACTTTTTGAACTGCAACTAAAACCTTTATCTTTGAACCTTAGGGATAAGTGAACATGGGTATTTTATATTTTGGGGAAGTTAGTTGTGTGTCTCGTGAATTCTCAGGACGAGGAGCAGTTACGTCTATGCCTGTTGATGCAGTTGGCTCCCTCTTGCATTGGTTCTGTGCTTTCTGCTGTATTATTGAATAATGATGATGAATGGCACACTATTTTCCCTCTATCTATGATGTTATGTACCTGTTTCCTTTGCAGTATGGTGTTTGAAGTATGCAATTTCTTGCTTCCTGTTTGATATGAATTGTATGTTTACTGCATTGGTTATTTGTTATGGCAATGTGTGCCTAACATTTGGCGATCCTGCTATTGGTTCGAATTTTGCCTAAAACCATATGGGTGCTAAGGAATGAATCACAGCGGCGACCTGTTCCCTGATAGTGACCATTTGCAGGATTTTGCAAATTGGAGAACACCGGGGGAAGAGTCTGAGGAGTATGCATCACAATTCTTGAAAGAATTCTACCCACAATTGCCCAGCGAAGTCAGAATTCTCATTCTCGAAAAGGTAGTTACAAAACTGTTACCCTTTGGAGCCTGTAATTTACCTTCAAACTACAATGTGCATAATCAAAGAATGCTAGTACAGTATTCTAGACAAGGGAGAAGCAGCAATGCATGAGTGAATCAGGGCAGGGGTCCAATGTACCACAACATTATGGAACAAGGCTTATATTAAGAAGGGAGTTCTCTGCAAGAGGAAGACAAGGAGAAGAGTCGGGTAATGATGACCAAGAAGAACCAGTAGGGGAACTTGCTGCAGGGGCAGATATTGTTGGGGAGGGGACTTAACTGCATGAACCTGAAAACAGGCTGCAGGAAACCCTACCTGCAAACCAAGAAGGCCAACAAACAACTCATCCCACATCATACCCACTTTTGGGACCATTGGTCAATGTATTGTTAGCCCAAACAGTTTTGAAGTCTCTGTACAGTTTCTGTGCAAATTATGTGCAGTTTGTTGCAGAATGCAGTTTCAATTTTTCAGTTTACAGACTACAGTTTCAGGTATTTCAGTTTGCAATGCAGTTTAAGCAGTTTCAGGGTTTAAAGAGGTACAAATGCTCTCTATTCTTTTGATGGGTGATTAATGGCAAAGAAGAAGAAGAAAAAGTGTTCTATTTGTCAAAAAGATGGGCACTGTGCAAAGCAATGTCCTTACGTGTGCAAGCCTTGTCAAAAGGAAGATGTATGTGTCAAATACTGTATGCATAAACTGTGCAAGAAGTTGTATCGAATTGTCAGATCTTTTCGAGATGCATCAGATCATGAGGAACTATGTGATGCACAAGAGGATTTGGATGATTTTTCTAATCTTCTTGACAAGGCAGAAGACTGGCATGAAGGTCGTGAAGGAAAAATAATAAAGTCGTGCTCTAGTATGCGTAGGATACAGGTGTTACAACAAGCAATTGAAGGCTTGACAGAGAAGTATGAAGATCAGTTTCAGGAGGAAGACGAAAGTGATGATGAGTGGGGAGTTACAACACCAATGTTCCCCTTGGTTGGGAACAATCAGGTGCAATCATGTTTAACTTCTCCAAATGCACTTGTTGTAAGTCTCAAATCAATGAAAGAAGCTCAAGCACAAAGCCAACCTGAAGAAGTCAAGAAGGTGATGTTGGAAAGGGCAGAAGAAAAGGAGCATCCTAAGAGCCAAAGAAGCCAAAAGGAGCACTTAGCATCCCAAAACCACACTCCAGATAGACTCAAGGGTTTGCACAATGTTGAAGTACCAACAGTTTTTCAGGCACCTGTTGTTTCAAAACCTGAAGTTTCAAAGCCTGAACTGATTTTTCAGTACCTGAAGTTTTTCAACCTGATTTTGATGTTTCTGAATATGGGATGAAAGCTATAGATACTCAGAGTTCTGAAGAGAAGAAGTTGATTCAGGAAGGAGAGTTTGTTCAATGCAAGGGAGATATAGTCCAAAAGATGATGAAGGAAGAAGGAGGAAGCCAGGAGCAACTCATGAGCCAAAGGAGCCAAGAGAATTGCCAGCTATCCCCAAACCTCACATCGAAGAGACTCACCTCTTTGCAGGAAGAGAAGGAAAGTTTCCCAAAAGAAGAATTACTGATTGAGAAGAAGGGAATACAATTGGGAGTGAGTGAGAGAAAACACCAATATCCCATACAAACCCATATACCAACATTTGACATCAATCTTGAAGATGTTGAAATTCAGGGAGACATCAGATTTCAGAGTAATGCAATGGAAGAGCTGAAGATACATAAAGACATAATGTGTGCTACTGATGAGGATGATGTGATGAATCAGTTTTTTATGAATCTTGATGAGGAGTATTCAACAGCTGACAATTTGGAAGGTGTTTGTGTTGATGGAGAAGAGTTTTTTGGAGTTTTGAAGAGTGAAAGCCAATTTCCGAGAGTGGATATGAATTATTCAGGTTGTGAAGACAAGGATCTTCAATTTCAGATCCCTGAATTACCAGTTTTGATACCAAAGGTTCTTGATTTGCAGAGTTTCAGAATTCAGGTCCCTGATCCGCAGATTCTTGATTTGCAAAGAAGTTATGTACCTGAACTTGCTGAATTTCAAAGTCTTTTTCTTTCTCAAGCGAAGATGATCAATAATCTCTCATTAGAGCTAGATAATGAGAGGCATTCAAGTATGGTTGCGGCAAATGAAGCGCTTTCCAAAATCAGTCAACTTCAAGAAGAAAAGGCATCATTGATGGTGGAGATTTCTCAGGTTCAAACTGAAGCCGACTTGCATATTTCTTATTGTTATGAAGTTCATGATGCTCTTAAGCAAGTTGTTTTGAACAAGGATAATCAAATTGAGGACTTGAAGCTTCAACTTACTCAAATCAAGAATGTGGAGTTTTCTTCAAATCTTGATGTTACAGAAGGTTTCTTGAATGATGATGTTGTTATCAATGATCTTTATGATGTTGGTGCTTTTACAAATTCAGTCATGGATATTGGAAGTCCGTCTTTTTCCAGTGAAGTTCAATTTACTAATGATATTCTTGATGATTTATACCAAGTTTCTGATGTCAATGGTTTTGTTGATGCTAAGGAGATGATTTTGACCGATGATTATGCAAGTCTTTTGGAAGTTCTTGATGATGGTGAAGTGGATTTTCTTGGAGATTGTTCTACATTTCTATGTGATGTTGTTGATGAAGGAGATGATGTTGATATTCATATATCTCATTGGTTTTATATCTTCATGCTTGATAAAATAAGGGAAGTTTTTCAAGGAGCAGAAGTCAAAAGTTTTCAGTTTCAGGGAGATATCACTGATTGGACAGTTTTGCAACTAGAGCTTGGTAGATAAGCGTCCTATATTGAGGATATCTATCCCACCTCTAGATTTGTGCTTACAACATATAGCCCAAGCCACTTTTGGTATCCTTGTCCCAATCTCATTTCCTCCCTACAAGAACCTCCTTGGAAATTGTACAGCTTGATTAGCCTAGTATTTGAAAGGCATCCAACAAGACAAGAAGTAGATTAGTGATGGAAGTAAGTAATGATTAAGAACCTCCTTGGAAATTGTACAGCTTGATTAGCCTAGTATTTGAAAGGCATCCAACAAGACAAGAAGTAGATTAGTGATGGAAGTAAGTAATGATTAAGGACAAAAGATCTGGCTGCTAGAGTAGGTTTCATACTCATCCAACTATAAACCTTCTTTTGAATTTATCAATTACCCAATTCCAGCTTCGTTCTAGACTCATCTGAAAACCTATAGGAATACCCAAGAAAGGAAATATATAACCATCTTGTATAATATGACAACCTGCTTGGACAACACTATCTGAAATAGCACCATTAGAAGACTTAAAACCTATTTTACTTTGGTTCATGAAAGATGTAATCAGTTCACAAAAGCATTTGTTGTTGCATTGTCTACACCCATGATTGCATTAATGTCATCTCCAAACTGCTGTAAGCCCATGTCCTCATCAACATCAGGAATTTTAGTCCTTTAATCTTCCCTAAATGCATGTATTCCTTCATGAACCAGCCTAATGCATCTGAGGCAACGACAAAGAGCAGAGGAGCTAAAGGGCATCCATGTCTAATAGATCTTTGAAGGATAATAGCATTTAAAAGCTCTCCATTAATAGCAATTTTTGTTGCAGCATTACCAAACAAAATGTGAACAAAGTTGATGAATGTTTTCCTTAGGACCATGTCATGATGGGTTTCCCATTTTATCATATCATAAACCTTTGTCAAAGTCTATCTTGAAAAAGAAGAAATCTTTTCCCCATGCCCATGTCATGAAGGGATTGCCAGATAAATTCCCATTATATCCTATCATAAGCCTTGTCAAAGTCTACCTTGAAAAAGAAGAAATTTTGACCTAACTCAAGAGAATGCTCTATACCTTCCCATAAAGAGATGATTGCATCAAGTATAAATCTCTCGTTGATGAATCCCTTATGTTCTTTTAGAATAAATTTTTGCATCTCAGGATTGAGTTTTCTAGCTAAGGTAAGAGAATAAATTTTGTAAACGGAAGTTAGACAAGTTATAAGTCTCCAATTGCCTAGATCCTCCTTACTAACTTTCGTATGGATGAGCTTAATGACATCAGAGTTGACCTTAAGAGGAAGAGATCCTCTCTTAAATAGCTTCTTGAAATACTCGTAGCAAATAGGGAGCTATTCAGTTTATTGGCCATCCCTTGAGCACACAGACCATTTCGTATTTCTTGTTGAAGAGTTGGAAGTGCTAGTGTTCCTTTTTTTGTTTTTTTTTTATTTTGGGGGGGGGGGGGGGGGGGGGGTGCAACTTTACCATAGGGCCCAGCTTTCTTTTTGAAGATCTTGTGGAAGCGTTGGTGTTTTGAAGGAGGAAAGCCTTGGCACTGCAACTAGCCAATATGCCAAATTTGGGCTCTACATCTGATGGAACATGGTTTGCAATGCATGTACTTTTTTATTTTCTGGACAAAGACCATTCCAACTTGTAGCAAACAACATTACAAATAAAACGTCCAAATGCAAGGTAGCCAAAAAAGTTCAAAAAGTGGGCAAAATCAACTCAAGACCAAAAACCACCAAGTAGACCTAGGGTTTTACTTTTGGGAGAAAAAACTGATCCAAATCAGACAAAAAACATATTCTTGAGATTAGTAACCAAGGGCAAGCTATGTACCAAATTACAGAAAATTCTGACACAAAGGTAGGTGGATCGAGAGACCGAGTGAGTTCAAGGACATAGTTCCTATGGACTATAGTGGCAACAATCAATACTTTGATAATGGGGTAACCACATACTTAATTGTGAAAATTCCCTATATTGTGGACAAATCGGGATAAACAGGCACCAAGGATAAGGTTGATGTCAAACCTCCACCCAAGTTGGACATCCCTAATGCGAAGCTTAGGCAAATGAATATGGCCACTCAAGTCAACACCAACAATACACATGTGGGGTTTTATAAGTCTGAAAATAGGGAGAAAATGCTCTACTATACATGTGATGAGCCCAACATTGGAGAGTTATCAGAGCAGATATGCTTGTATGTTCTCACATTCAAGGAGGGCAGAGACACTCAAGTGATAATGCTTGATAAGTATGGATGGAGGTACTTTGCTATAGAGTGCAAGGAGCTAGAGAGATATACGTACTTTGGAGGATTGCTTCATCAATACTATGTCACATCTAGCACACATAGACCAACTATAAGCCACAAACAATAAGTGTGAGTCCATTAGGAAGGGAATGGGGTCTACATGGGCCTCTTTATTTTCCATGGGATTAAAAATGAGATCATGGAAGGGGCAAATTGGTGGATATTATGTGGACTGAAATGGTGGATATGGCAGGGCCTAAATGTAAGTGGTCCAACGTATACTCTTTTTTAAAATATAAAGAGAAATTATCTTATAAATTCAAAAAATTGAACTTTTCTCAAAAAAATTGGGGTAAAACCTGATCCTTTCTCTCTCTAGTGGCTGCCAATTTCTCCCCCCTCTCTTCTAAAAGGGGGCCCCTCCAAAAACATGATGATCATTCCCTCTCTCTCTCTCTCTCTCTCTCTCTCTCTCTCTCTCTCTCTCTCTCTATCTATCTATCTATCTATCTATCTTCTAGAACTTCACTCCACCTTGCAAGTTGCATCTCTTTCCTCAATGTCACTTTTCCCTCCCAAAAAGCTCTCCATCAGAAGTTTGAACCTCCTTTTCCTCCTCAAGCTTGCTGCATTCTCCTCAATCTTACCTCTTGCTCCATTGCTCTATGAACTTCACTACACACCTCTACCTCAAGCTGAAGATCTGCAACATATCCTTTTGCTAGATCTTCCTCTTTCTTTCCCCAACAAGTTTCAAGCTCCTTCTCCATTAAGCTCTCCAGAGTGGACCTACTTCTATACATCATCTTTCCCATTTAGCCAACTTGTAGGTGGAATAGCATATCAGTAGTGGCATTAACTGTCTTTGTGTACCTTCTAATCTTTCTCTTTATGTAGCTAAGAACATATATGTGCTTAGATTAATCATAAGTGTTTGTGTTTAGGTTGTGTTTTTATTCTCCATGGCATCATCAGGTACTCAATGATCCAAGAGTGTTATTGACTGCATATGCGTATATTTGGATGTGTGGAGCGTCGAAGTGTGGAAGCCTAAAAAAGGAGGATTGAAAAAGAGTGCTCTGTGGAAGATAACTATTATGTGAAGGAGCCGTTTCTAGAGGAGTTGTTCGCACCCTTTGGATGGGAGAAAGTACTGACAACTCTAGATGTTTGTGTGAATGTGGTGATGACCACGATCTTTTGCGATAAGGACAATTATGATATAATGCCTGTCCAGATGGTAAATGTTATCTTAACACCAGAAGTGGTAATGGAAACAATAGAGACCAATGAGACAATAGATTGCAAACAAATAGTGGATGAGGTTTTTGTTTGAGATATAAGTAATGATGATATGGATGAATTCCATGATTCAAGAAGCAATGAACTTGGGAATGATGCTAAAAATGAGCTCATAAGTGGCTCAAACATAAAAAATACACCAAAATCGGATGAGCTGATATTTTATGAGTTTCCTAACCAAAACATGAGGAGACAAAAGAGATATCAAATGAGACGCACAAAAAAACAATGAAACAAATTCAAAAAACCAATGCCAAAGTTGATGACCAAAATGCAATATCTTATGCTCATGGGAGTGAAGGACCATGTCCGAGATAAAATAACCAAAAACCTTTGACATAGACAACTTTTTGACCAAATCCAAAGAAGCTGAGCAAAAAAAAACAAAGGATGCGGCCAAAACACCAACAAAGATGTCTAAAACTGAACAAAAAAGTGGATATCAAAAGTTGAAACGAACATTGAAAGAGGTTTAAACAATGGAAATGAAGAGTGGGGGGGATTCTAACACTGAAAAGTTTGATGCACCCTCTCATTACAATAAGTACACCATTCAGGACCGACGTATTGTGGTGGAGCAACCAATGCAAGAACCTAAAGAACCAGAAACATCGTATGATGGGCTTGAAAATGCAAAGAGGATTGATCTTACTGAATTAGGGGAAGAATAGAGGCTGGTTTATGTAGCCACAAATCCCACCAAAGAAGAAGAACATCTTTTGATAGCTACTCTCCAAAAATATAGGGATGTGTTTGCTTGGTTGCACAAGGATCTTAAGGGAGTAGATCCGATCATATGCCAACATATGATACCCCTTAAGAGCAATGCTAAGCCGCACAAACAACTTCTATTGTCTATAAGGAAACATTTGTGAAGAAAATCAAAGAAGAGATAGACAAGCTTAAGGAGGTGGATTTTATCTATGAGATAGAGCACATGAAATGGGTGTTGACATCATGGTAGTGTCCAAAAAGAATGGTAAATTGTGAATGTGTGTAAATCTTAAGCAGGTCAATGCTGCCACAATCAGAGATAACTATCCCTTACCCACTAGGATCGTGTGATTGAGAGAGTCACAGGCAAGGAAACCTACAACTTTCTTGATGGATTATTGGGCTATAACCAACTCATTATCACGCTAGAGGATCAACACAAAACAACCTTTGCAACAAAATGGGGCATATTTTCTTATCGGGTGATGCCTTTTGGCCTAACAAATGCACCTACCACATTCTAATGGTTGATGAGTCACACATAGGAATAATTAAGACAATTCTTCTAAATCTATATGGATGACTTGTGTGTGCATTTTCTCCAAAGTGACGAACATGTAGAACACTTGAAAAACATCTTTTAGAAGTGGAGATGCTATTGTATCTGCTTAAATCCTAAAAAGTGTGTTTTCATGATAAGACAAGGATATATTGTACTTAAAAATGGCATTTCTACAGATCTTGAGAAGATTTAAGTGATTGTTGCTCTTCCAAGACATATCAAAGTTAGAGAGGTACAAGTCTTTATAGGCCATTGCAACTATTATCAAAGATTTATTTACCTGTATGCGATTGTTGCAAAACCTCTCTATGCTCTCATCACAAAATTTGAGTGGAATGAGGAATGTGAGAAAGCGTTTCAGCAATTAAAGCAAAGACTTGTTTTTGCTCAAATTTTGAAAGCTCCTAATTGGAACAAGATCTTCCACGTTCATATAGATTGTTGGCCTATGCTATTGGATGCATCCTAGATCAACCTGGAGAGAGCAATATGCATTTTCCAATCTGTTACTCCAATAGACAACTCAATAATGATGAGCAAAATTACATGACCACAGAAAGGGAAGGCCTAGGAATGATCTATTCATGCACAAATTTACACATTACCTTCTCGCAAAGAAATTCACATTCTTTGTAGATAATCAGGAACTATTGTATTTAATGAACAAACCTTTGATTGGTATCTTTTCAACATCCAGATGGTACGGAGGTGGAGCAAACATGTGATACCATTTCTCACCATTGGTTCTCTGCAGATTGAACAATAGCCATCGATCATTGAGAAATCTCGCTCATTAGTGCTGATAGCCAAAAGGCTATATAAGCAAGGAAACGATGGAGTACTTATTCTATTCATAGAGCCATTCGAGAGAGAATTGTAGTTGAGACAAGCTCACATACAAACGATGGGATTTCACAATGCAAAAACACAAACATACCACAGGTTGATGAGACTTGAGGTTTGTTGGCTTCATATGAATAAAATCATCCATGACTATGTTGGTGCATGTGATATCTGTGCAATCTAGAAGTCAATTGAACAACTATCTACTGTGACTTCTAGATTGCACAAATATCACATGCACTAACATAGTCATGGATGATTTTTTGCATATAAGGCCAATAAACCTCAAGTCTCATCAACCTTTGGTATATTTGTGTTTTTGCACTTTGAATCCCATCATTTGAGCTTGTCTCAATTACAATTCTCTCTCGAATGGCACTATGCATAGACTAAGTACTCCATCATTTCCCTGCTTATATAGATAGCAGAAGCACCCAAGTGGAGAAAGTACATTCTGGATTATAATGAACAAGGAGTTTTTCCAACAAACATGAGAAAAACCAAGCTACACTCAATCCAACGAGAAGCGAAGAACTATGTTATCACTGAAAATAACCTATATCAAAGAGGGAGAGATGAAAAATTGAGAACCTCTACCGCTAAGCATGAGTAATTATTGATGCTTGAGAAAGTACATGCCGAACTGGCAGGGGGTCACTTTTTGGCCGACAAAATCGCAAGAGAGCCTACTCTATTCATGGATGCATAACACTATGTCAAACAATGCTATGCTTGCCAATGAACAAAAGTACCTATGCGACGTGATGAGATGCCGTTGTGACCAATGATGGGAGCAAGGTTTTTGTCAAATGGAAAAAAGTCTTTGTTGGACGTATCTCCTCACCATCAGATTGAACGCATGCCAAATACATAATAGTGGCCAAAGATTATTTGACCAAATGGATAGAAGCAAAGGAAACACAAAAAAACGTTGCCAGAACAACAATGCATTTCTTGTATGAGAACATCTTCACATGAGATATGGGCTTTTGATTGAGATATTGAGTGATCGTGGGACTCATTTCCTCAATGAGATGATTGAGTATCTGTTGCAAGAGTTCATGGTGCTACATTTGAAATCAGCACCCTACCACCCTCAAGCATGATGCTCACAAAATTTGTCAGCAAATCAAGAACATATTGGGATCAACTACACTCAGCTTCATGGGCATATTGAGTAGCATACAAAACACCACATAACACAACGTCTTTCAATTTGGTGTTTGGGATAAATGCCATATTGCCTGTGGAATTCTTGATTCCTACACTATGCATTGCACAAGAATTAGGATGGGCGGGACATGAGTTATCTCACAAACTGGACCAACTAATCTTAAATCGGTTTTTCCATCTATGCACAAAAAAGATAGATGAAAGAATTTCATAACCTATATGTGATAAACAAGGAGTTTCAAAAGGGTGACTATGTCTTAGTCTACACCTTAAAACAACACTCCAAGAAAATTTGAAAAGCGGGGTACGGCCCATTTGTGATCAATGACATATCACCAAGTGGTGCAGTCCAACTTGCAACATTGGAGGATAGGTCATGTCTAATTGGATTAATGGATGCAAATTGAAGAAGTATCATCAGCCTCTCACTGCAAAAATGTTGGAGAAGACACTTGAAGCAAAGGGAGTAGAAGCAAAAGGCTCAAGCAATTAAAGAACAAGCACAGGAGGAATCTCGATTGCAGATTTTGAAGCGCAAGGGAAAACATCTGATTGCAGCACCTTCTCCTCCTATTTGCAGCAATCCGGATCGAGCAAAGTTGGCTTAATGGTAAAATCAACTAGCCAAAGGCACAAGAAAGGAGCACTTATTGATATTGTGGTATGTGTCAATCCTATGTGGTATTTGACCTACCTCAAACTATTGAACTCCATGATTGCACCAACCCATATTGAGCTAAAGGCATCCCACAAAGGAATAATGGTTAGTTTGGACTAGGCAAATGTCTCAATTAACATTGATGGCAGCCACTACCCACATTAGTTTTAGATTATGGTTGATACAAAACTTAATGAGAAAATCATCTTGGGAGTTTCATGGATGCACACTTACAAAGCTGTTCTTGAGTGGCAGGACAACACTTTGAAGTACAATCTCAATGGTATGACTTATGTTACACCCTTGGCACAAACAAACCATATTTGGAATGTAAAACCTCAGTCTGAAGAATTGACAATGGGAGAACCACAACCGGATCTTCAAAAGAAATAATCCCACAAGCGCTCATGGAAAAATGATTAAGCACATTTGGGTCAAAAAGTCAATCATGGCAGCAAAGCCACAATAGATCTAGGTACCCAAAACCCTACTTTCCCATCAATCCTTCAACTCAATAGAATTTAGCTTTCAAATTGCCAAAAGATCTAATCATCAGCCACAATGGTGGAAAAACTTCAAACAACACCTCCATGCTTCATCGAGCTTCATTACATACAAATCGAATCCCAAGGTTCAATCGAACAAGTCAATGCCAATCCAACCACCAGCATGGCAATGGAGATTGAAACATTTACACTCTCAACCATCTTCCAAGTCTCCCAAACAAACCTTAAAGTGCGTAACTATAACACAGCAAAGCACCAATAACAACTAACCCATGGTACTCATCAAACCAACCATCAAAGAGCGGGAATTTTGTCTTTAACAACTTTTGTTTGGCAAACACAACATAGATGAAACCTCGTCAGCGAACACCATTGGCCAATTGGTTCAATATCCACATGTTGCAAAGCAATGTTACCCAATGGATCTTTTCCATCAGCATGATAGGGCCACATTTCATGGCCTTGCATAGACACGTTCTTTGCGCCCATACACATCGCACAAACCTTCATCTAGGACAACTTAGAATGGGAATAGGGGACTAACCGTAGCTGGAGCAGCATATTGCAAGACATTAGGCTGCAAGATGATAAGAGAGTATGTGTACAATGTATACAATATGTTTTGATGCTTAAATTTTTGCTTTTTTATTGACCTTCTAGTGGAATTTCTATCTTATCAAGCATAGTATTGAGCCATATTGACACCTAGAGTAAAAGTACGTATGAGTGTAAAAAATAATTATGGCAAATTTTTTGACCAATTAATAATAACTTTTGGTTTAAAAAAATTAAGTATGCACAATGCACTTGGGGTAATACGAGCACATATAGTCAAAGTGGGACAGGTTAGTTCACATTTGCATTTAGTCAGTCAGGGGGGAGAGAGCTAGAGAGTTTTTGATGACCTAGAGTTTCCCGCAGAAGTTTCACTTGATACAGTCACCCAAGATACCGATATTTCACCAAATTGGACATTTATGAACCTCTTCAGCTCTAGAACACCTGAAAATTGTCAAAATCACCAAACAAGTGCACAAAAAACAAAATCAAGATCTGTGGAATTTGTAAGAGCACTTTGGGGTGGGCAAACCAAGCCAAAATTCAACTATGAGAACATAGGAATGCTCCATTCTCACTATAGAATTTTTCCATGTAAGTTAAGTTGCCAGATGGTGTGGAACATAGATCATGACCCCCCACCCCAGTTTCCAAAGGTAAGTGGTGCCAAAGACTGCTATTGAAAGCATTTAAACACTGCAGTAATCACAGATTTGAAATGTTGATGGGCATGGATCGTGATACATGGACCCAACATGTAAGAATAGGGAAACTTCAATGCAAACAATTTGTCCATGTCTTGGGAAATGTGCCCTACAAATTTGGGGATAAATGGATATCAAAACCACCAAAAAACCAAGTGAAATCAGAATTTCAGTCACCAAATGGTCATTTTGAACCACATTTGTAAAAATTACCCCAATTTTACAAAAAAGTGTACCATTAGCCTAGGGAACATACCTAGAAGCTAACCCCAAAGTTTGGTCCAAAATGGTGTCTAAACATGGATCGCGATTCATGACCCCCACAACTAGATTTTGTCGAATTAAGTACAAGGTATATGTACAAGTTGAAAAATGTGATATGTGTCATACATGATCAGGATATGTCAAGTGCTTTGGTTGTTAAGTTTAGGAGTTTTACAGTGTCTATGGCAAAAGTTATGCTCTTGGACAATGTTTTGATGCCAAAGAGTGTTGGTAAGTTTAAAGTATGTGAATGGAGGCAAAAAGTGCTTGAGAAATGAAACAAACTTTCCAAAGGGTTTGGAGGGTCCAAACGTGCTCAAATTGGGATGGAATTCAATAGACAATTGGGAATTGGATACTTCTCCAATCCCAAATCATCAAAAGAGCTAAACATCAAATAGAGCGATCACCATCAAGGATCAAAATTGCCAACCAAAACCAAATATATCAAAGTCGAACCAAATTATGCCAAAACTTATGAAACTGGGAAAACTTGAGAGAAACTTGTCCAAATTTGAAAATGATTTCACCACCAATGTGTTAGAATATGCTATAGGAATAGGTATCCCAAGTTTCACCCCAAGTGGTTGTTGAACATGGATCGCGATCCATGACCCCCTACAAGTTTTCCAATCAAAAATCATACACTCAGGTCCTAAATGCCAAAGATGACCTTACCATAGAGATTCAAGTCATTTAAATTTCAAAGCCCTTGCCAAAATGCCAGAATTCTTTAAGTATGAGAAAATTTCCAAAAAAATGGTATAAATTTCCAACCAATGATCCAAATTCAAAGGGAAGTGAACCATAGCATACCCAAAGCATGCTTTACTAGATGATATTATTGAAAGTTCAAAATGTGTGCCAAACATGGATCGTGATCCATGACCCCTTGAGCCAAAATTGACTTTTAACCACATGACCTAGTGTCTGGGTTTGTCCTAGATGCACTGGTGGTTTGGAATTGTTTTGATCAAAATTATGCTCAGTTTTCATTTTATGGTCAAGCTTGCATTTTTCAACTTTCTTGACAACCTTTATGGCCAACTTCTAAAGCTAATGACATGATTTTTTTATGATAGAATTCCTTGCAGACGTTCGAGAAAGGAATCGAAAGCTTCCCCTTACCACGTGGTGGAAATATCTTCAAACAAGAAAACCCACATCCCTGAGGAAGAGCTAACCAAAATATCTTTATTGGGAGATCCAAGGTAGCTTATGGCACTAAAGCAAAGACTACCATATTCCCGAAAGAACTTTGGACATTGCACCAACAACAAGAGGTCATAGAAGGGTCAATATAGACTGTCTACAAATAGATATATTCTTCAGATTGTCTCCTCGGGCAATTCAAACAAGACCTAATAAAAACAGTCCTATATTTTAACAAAAGAAAGAATTATGCAATTTTTTTAAAGAGTTGCCGCTATCGTGGACTTTCTCTATCTAACCAACAAAGCCTTTGCAAAGGATTTATTTATTTGCTAATTGCAAATTGTGCAACCTTTCCATCTCGCTAACTGCAAGGAATCTTGCTAATCGCTAGGTATCTCACTACCTGCAAGACATAAAAAGAGAGCCGATAACCTCAGTTTAATCTCCGCTAACTGCAAAATCATCTTGCTAACTTCAAGGCATCTTACTACCCGCAAGGAATAAAAGACATTCTTTCAATAAATCTTCTTCTTAAATGATTCTTCAAACACGATCAACCAACTCTTTATATCAAACAATAAGAACTTATCAAACAATAAAAATTTATCAAGCAATAACAATTTGTCATACAATGAAAATATATGAAACAATTCTTTCAATATTCTATAAAATTGTATGCTTGTTTCTTGTGATGGAATCACGTTTCTTGAACGGTTTAAGGGAATCCCTATGCTTGGCTTCCCAAGTCAACATGAATAGAAATGCACAATTATAAATGTATCTTACCGGATTAACAACATGTTTGATTACCTCTCGTGTTGGAGGTTGGATGGCTTCAAATTCTTTCACAGCTGATACATCCACTTGAGCTACGATTGGAGTACATGATACCTTCCTTGGAGGTGGAATGACAAGAGCTTCCTTGGAGCTTTGAGTCACTCGCTTTGGTGCCATCATGTCAATGTAGAGAAGAGGAAAAGCTACGCCATGAAAAGCAGAGTTATGGCTTTCTTGCCAAGATGATGGAAAGAGAGAGAGACAAAGAGAACTCAACACTCCGAGATACAACAGGATGATAGTAGAGATGGAGTTGGAGATGGATATGGGTTGAGACAGAGAGGTTGAAGGAGAGAAGATACCTCCGACATCAAGGCAATAGAGATTTTGCTTCTGAGAACTTCTATTTGTGTGACTTGAAAGTGAGGGGAGATGGATATTTGTATAGTCTCTCAAGGCCCCGAAAAAGAGCTAAGAATAGCAAAAAGAAGGAAGATAAGTTTGTACATATTTGCGGTTGACTTACTTCTCTTACTTTTCTAAAAATACTCTTCCTTTCCTTAAATTACTCTCTTTTGTAAAATTACTTCTTTCCTAAAAATACTCTTCCTTTCTTTAAATTACTCTCTTTTGTAAAATTACTTCTCATGTCTTAAGGGTCAACTCTTATCTTTAGATATAATATTGAAGTTTAAGTATCCCATATCAACCTATTATTTTCAAGTGAATAAGGACCATAATTAATAGTTCCAGAGTCTGATTTTTGATCCAATTTTTTCAATAAAATTCTCTATGACTTAACAAAATACAAACCTTAAACATTTTTGTCAAGTAAATGAAATAGTTTTTATTGAAATATGTTGGGTAGATTACACCACTAGTGCGAATTAAGCAGAAAACACCAAAGCAAAGGGTCAGACTCCAATCTCTCAGACTCGGAGGTCAATGGAAGAAGCACAAAGATTGAGAGAAGAGAGATTACACCACTAGTGCGAATCAAGCAGAAAACACCAAAGCAAAGGGATCATATTCCAATCTCTCAGACTCGCAGGTCAATGAAAGAAGCACAAAGATTGAGAGAAGAGAGACGACAAAAGTTGGCTGAAGAAAAGCAAAAAGTAGACACAGAGTGAGGGGATGCAAATGATGAAGAGGAAATAGATTTGGACAAGCCGCTTGAACAAAGAAAAGAAAAAAGATTAGAAAAATAAACCGATATAAGAGGAGGACAATTATATATCAATCAGAGCTTGCCAGCATCATGCGGCAACGTATCCATAAGGAACTCAAACGCGAAGCACAACACATAGCTCAAGAGGCGTCCAAGAAGCAGAAAATTGATGATCTTGAATCCTTGTATGACTCCTAAAAGATCAAGGAAAAGAACGACAAAGAGCTACCAAGAGAGGAAACAAAACTATCCCACCCTCTCTCCCAAGTCGAGCGCTGCACCTCCTGATCAAACTACCAAGTATGAAAATCAAACAAGAAAGACACAAAGTCTAAGCAATCACGTTGGGGACAGCCCAATGATGCAAAAAAAGAAAAAGAGGACACAACAAGAGAAGCCACACAACAACAGATTCCCACAGTACAACAAGATTTTGCATCACGGCAAGAAGACACCCAAGGGAAGGATCTTGAAAGGATGGAGCGGGTTTCCCCTGTTAATCAAAAGCAAGACATGAAGGAGATGGGTCTCCATGCTCCAGAGCTATCATAGAAGCTGGGGCAAGATTATCTCAAGATTTTGACATTGACGAGCATCTGGAGCACATTAAACTGCAACAAATGTCAAAGAGCCTTCACTAATCTATGAGAGCTTGATTTAAAGGCAGCCCAAGCAGAGGCAGTCTCACTCAAAGAGCAAAATCAACAGCTTCAACAACAAGTGGAAGAGCTCCAGGATAGTCATGTATAGCTCAAGGATGCTCTCAAAGAGGAAAAGAAAGAAACAGCTACTCTCTACCTAACCTTGCAAGAGCACACATAACCAAACAACCAAATGCAAGTAGAGAGGCAAGAACTTGAAGAAAATCTTGAAGCGGAGCAACAAAAAAGTGTGAATCTTGGGGAGTGATATGGTGTGGTCAAGAACACACTCACACAACTTCTATCAATGCAAGGTGCATTAACCCCCACTTTGACATCCTCAGCACCCATAGCGGCATCAAAAGAATTGAAAGCACTTAAAGAGGAACTAGCTCAAGAGAAATATGATGGACAAGTATTGACAGCAAGGCACATGGCCATTCAAGCTCAAAAAGATGAAGAAATCAGGTAACTCAAGGAGCAATGGGCAAAAGCACAAGTAGAGCTAGCTACTAAGCAAGCATCACATGCCTTGGCACTACAAAAGAAAGACTGGCTATTAGTGCTATCCAAGCCCAGGTAGTAGTACCTGCTCACCCACCACCTACAACAAAAAGAGAGCAAAACAAGGTAGACCTAACCCCAATAGAGCTATCAAGCACTTCTACTGAGGGCAATCTCCATGATTTTGAAGCCACTAAAGACACGAGAGATGCCTGAGATGAATTAAGGAGATAGGTTTTAAAAGTGCAAGACCCATCACATAGAGAGAATATGCAATTTGAGCTCAAGATTCTGGAATCCATGGCCCTCTTGATGATCACGCCAGATGAGGTGGTAAAGACTTATGGCCACAAAATGATTGCTCTTCCCCTGATGAAGCAAGAAGCTCTCCTGTGGAAAAAGAAGCTACCACCCACACTGAAACCAAATCACAAGGGGGACTACAAAGATGTACTAATGACAAGGAACTAGGTAATGACCATCCTAGAGAATCAACCCCTTTGGCGAACAAAGAGGTTTGAAAAGCGACCACATGATAAGACATTCTACTAGAATCCACCTCAACATCTCAGGATCAATCCTACTTTCTATCCTATCAATAGAAGGAGATCTTAGGATAGTCTCTACACATGGCAAAGCAAAAGATTGATAGTATTGAATTACCCTATCTTATCCAAGTTGGCCAATAACTTCCCACCCTCAAAAAAATACATGGTGAATACCTTACAAGAGGTCATCAGCCACATAACAGATATCCCAGACTTGGCATGTCAGATGTTGGTTAAGATTGCCCAGATGCTCATTATTTGCATCACAACTTTTGAAGACATAAGAGGCAACAGAACACCCTTGGCAAGTGTTCGTGCTAGAACTTGAAAATGAAGATTCCCAATCACAATGTAATCATGGGGTTGTATGCTTGCATCATGTTTCAGTCCTCCCAGTACATGCAAACATTCGAGGAGGCGTTCATGACCGGGTTCTTTGAAGTGGACTCTACTATCTTCAACCCCATGACCAAAGATCTATCTACCTGACATGTCGCCTATCAAAGCACATTGATGAACAATCCTTCAAATAATTAGCAACAAAGGTTGAAATTAAAGCGAGGGCAGAGAAGTTCAAGCTCCTCACCTAAACATCGGAGAGGTGCACATTAGATTACTGAAAAATCCAACAGTAAAGTGACAACCAGCATCTGCCAAAGCCAAGGACAAGGACACAGTGCACCAAAGAGCCGATAACACTTGAACCTCGATGGGAAGAGAATATATTATTGGAATATGGGGGGCGACGAGAAGCTCCATCACCAAATGGGACCAAAGCTGCACAACATCCATCACCCAAATGCAAATGAGTCCAAAAGTATAACATCATGCCATATGAACCAGGCTTTCAAGGTAGAGCCTTGCACCTTCAATCGAAAGACGCCATCTCCAAGCAAGGCAGGTAAGAGGGTTCCACCAGTGAGCCGAGCATTTGCCACATGAGCAGCCCACTCCCTCCAACCCATCTTACCTCCCAAAAGCACGTTGCACAGATCCGAGCACCATGCAACACCAAACACCTTCGATAACCTGCAGGAGAACCACTAGATAGAATGATCTAGGCCAAGAGACACACGATCTAGTAGTCGGTGAAGAATGCCCCCCCAAGAAGCCCTTCTGTATGATTTTACAGGCCCTACATTTTGAGGCAGCAAGTCACACCAACACGCAAGGGACAACCCGAGACACAATAGCCCTCAAAACTCCACAATCGCTACTTGATCCCCATGCCTAAGCCATAACCCTTGCAAAAGACTCCATTCAAAGTCAAAAGACCACTGTGCTACCAGCACTACAAGAACTTTCCTCGCATGAAGGCGAGCAGACCCTAGGGAACCTTAGATCCAAAAATAGAGGGGTCGCAAGCACTCCAACTAGGTAGATATCGGGCAACCAGGGCCTCCTCCCCCAGAGGCACCCCTATAGCCGAGGTCTTTCCCCACCTTACCCCGTCTGCATGACAAAGCATTAAGTTTTCCATAGCCTTGAGAATGCATAGAAAAAGTGTTTCACTATGAATGACTATCAATTCTAGACATTATGCTCATGAAGCACGACGAACAAATCTCACTTTCATGCTTTTTCCAGTAGATCACACTTGGTAGACACATCACTGGGCTTTTCTTCAAGAACCCTTTCTCATTCGAAGTTTGTTTGCCCATCCCTACTTCTTGCATAGTGCCACATGCTTTCAAGATGAAAGCACAAGTGATTGCATTGTGAGAGAGACCCTCACTTTGCATTTAATGAAAGCACTCCAAGTGTTGTACCCTTGTTGGGAATTTCCTACATCAGTGCACTCCAAACATTCTGTCTTATTAACCACTCTTTTGGGCTTGTTTGAATCGAATATACTTTGTATACAATAAACCAAAGCAATGCAAATAATGCAATTTTCCCAAGATCCCCATTCCTTGGCAAATGCACACATAGGTGATTGCATTAGACAGGTCGTGGTTTTGTGCTTGCTAAAAGTAACCCACTTCTTGGCCTTGCCCATGTACACACATAGCTTGAAATGACTCCAAGAGAGGTCCAAGAGATGCACTTTTTTAATGAGAAGATTGTCAAGAGCCTTTTTTTTTTTTTTTTGCAAAACACACCAACAGGTGTGTGATTATATTAAGAACTTATTCTGCATAATAGCCCAAGCTTGGCCTTACTTAGCAAGGGCTACCACAAACTTGACACATTGAGCCTCTGCGTGGGTGCTAGGTTAAGGATCCCAAGCCCGTCTTGCTCCCTAGGTCTTGCAGCCATCTCCCATTTCACCAATGCCAGGCTGTTGTGTCTTTAGTGTTTTTCTTCTACAAAAATATATTTACTGGTTTCAAGAACTCTTTCCAATTGCATTTAGCTAGCTTAAGAAATGGACCATTGAAGGCTATATAGGGTAGCATAAAAGAATTGATAACCTTCACTCTACTTGCAAAGGGGAAAAGCACATACTCCCACCTTCGCATCTTGATCTTGACTTTCTACATAACCCACAAGAATCTCTGCTTATGGGTAACATCCACCCCCAAAGGGGCTCCTAGGTTCCAAAATATTTTCCCTTTTGACACAATCTCCATGCTCCACATAGATGGGTCAAACGAGTCGTTCTTGGAGAGATAGGTCAATCTCAATTTTTCAATACTACACTTTGACCATGAGGCTAAGGCAAACATTTTCACAATTACCAGATCTTTCTTGATGACCTCAGGGAAGGCTTTGAGGAAGAGCAGGGAATCATCCGCAAAAAGCTTTGCCAATAGTTGGTCTTATTTTAGGTAGAGCCAAACCTTGAATATATCCTTTAGCAGCATTGTCTTCTAGTAGTGTAGCCAGAGGGTGGGATCCAATGGCGAACATTAGAGGGGCAAGTGAGCACCCCTGTTTTACTGATCTTTTAACCTCAAAAGCACCCATGATTCTCTCATTGAATATGAGCTCCGATTGGCTACTAGTACCTAGGGTGCTAACCAAGCGGCACATCCGTGACCCAAAGCCATGACATCTTCAATGAGCGACCATGTTATTATGTCCTAAGATTTATCAAGATCCAATTGAAGCAAGATACACTCTTGCTTAATAAAAGTGGCATATTTGATTCCGACCATTGTTGCCAAAATGTTTTCATAGATTGAGCTTCCCTTGATGAATCCATGTTGGTGGGGGTGAGGACTTTGTCGAGGAGGGGGGAGAGTCTGAGGGCAACAATTTTGGTGATAACTTTATATGCAATAGAAATCATCATTATGGGGTGAAAATGCTTAAGTTGGGAGAAACAAACTTGTTTGGGGATAGGCTTAATGAGGCCTCTTTTGATGCTTAAGTCCATGACCCCATCACCAAGGGCTCGGTAAGCCAGGAGACTTAAGATCATCCCAAAATTCCAAGAAAAACTCAATAGTTAGCCCATCCCAGCCAAGGGACCTCTCTTTGCCCAAAGCATGCAGTGGAAGGGAGCATTCATCCTCAATGATTTGCCTTCTCCAAGAGGTTGGTTCAGAGTGGGATACCATTCTTTTGACGCTCCCAAGGAGAGTTGATCTAGTGCCATCTATCGCAAGGGAGCGGGGCTTGAGATGGCCTATGATCTGTTACATGTGGTTGAGTATTAACAAAGCCATTTCATTAGGATTATCGACATCATTTCCATCCACATTAGTGAGTGAGTGGATCGGGACCCAACTTAGTTTGACCTTTAGGGCCCTAAAGAAGTGTGTACGGTTACCCTCCTCCGACAATGGGCCATCCTGAAACTTGGGGGTACGACATGAGATCTTACTCAAAAATGTAGCAGAGCAACGGAGTTTTTGGAATGGGGAGAGCTATCAAGGTACTTCCACAACTCTATATCTTAATGGTCCCATTGGCTCTCTAAAGCTAGAGGTATCCTTAGGACCCCATTTTGGAGGAAAGTTGCTAAAAAGGTTAATAACAAAGGTATTAGATGTATAGGACAATTGTGGTACTACAAGAGAGGCTATTGAAAGGAAAAAATCAACTAGCCTCCAAGTTTAGCCTCAATGGGTCAGAAAGATTGTTGATCAGTAGAGCTCTAAAATGGCTTAATAGGTGGTATCTGTCGGCAGACTATGAATCCAAGTTTGAGTGGAAAGCTTGGCATTGGCCTGTGGACAAACATTTTCTAACACCACAAACTAAGGATGTGTATATCACCCTTATGACATCTAAGGATTGGTTCTCCCCGCCCAACAAGCAGTGTGGAAAAATTTGGCCATGGTCAAGGTGGACATGGTCGTGAAGAACATATGGTGCCCTCAATGGCTACTTGGGATGAAGGTTTTCTTATGGAAGGGTCTATGGGGAGCCATGCCAACTCGAGTGAAGGTCCTTGCTAGGGAAATTGGTCTAGATAGATGCTCGCAATGCAGAATGGCTTGTGAAGACCTCTCTCACCTATTCAAGGAATGTCCAATGGTTTGTGATCTGGCAAGCAAGATCTGCAAAAACGGGTCCAAAAGACTTGGAAAATAGGATTTTTCAAGAACGATCTCTTCTTGAGTTGGGAGGGAAGACGTTGAAGAGCCATACACTGCTCATTGCTACACAAATTGTGAGGTATTGCTAATTCAAACACATTTGGAAGGCGAGAAATTGTTGAATATTTGAGAACTCCTTGGAAGTAGCTAAGTACACAGAGATAGTTCAAGAAAGCAGGATACGATCATCACCATTGGAAATCAAAGGAACTCACGAGAGTGGAAAAGGACCTGGGTGCCGCAATAAGGGATGTGCAAAGGTGAAAGTATGGGCTCATCCATAGTTGTGGGGTGGCTCTCCCATATTAGCCGATGTATCTATGATCACTTGAAGTGGTCATGGATCGTCATGAGCATGGTTTTGGATCTATCAATATAATCCACTCACCATTGTGAGTATTGAAAAAAAAAGAACTTGTTGTGCATTCAAAATTACACCACATTTCCATTTATATGAACCAAAGCATAGGGTATGGGGGACTACTAATGGGATGGCCCCTTTTAGAGATGGACAACCCCTTGAAAACAAATCTGTAATGCTCCAATTCTAGGACCAGTGAGCTTTGAAGCTGGGACGGTTACGAGGTTGGGTGCAAGGTTCTCATTGACCACGGTGCGTGCTCCATCCTCGATGGCGACCTTGTCTTTGAATTCACCCCTTTTTGTCTCGCTACTGGCCTCAAAAAATTTTACACATGATTTAATCAGAGCATGCCATACTTTGTGTCAGATTCGCCATTGTAGCCAACGCTTTTGCTGCAAGTTGACCTTCACCCTAGCTACATTTTGCACCACCCAGAGTATGAAAGTGAGTACCAAGAAAAAAAAGTGTTTGGAAATAGCTTAAACGTTCTTAAACTGCCCTAGTCAAGCACAGTGTTGTTTTTCATCACTTGCTAAAAATAGCTTCCTTATTAGCCTTGCTCATGTTGATGGACATACTCTGCAGGCTGCAATGACTCACAAAGTGCACAAGAAAACATCTTAGATGAAATCTCATGAAGAGCTTGTTGTGCTCTCAAAAGTATGGTTTTTAAACACATTTTTTATGTAACCATTTCTCAACTAGCACTTTTTGGAATCTATGAGTAGATTCCAAAAAGTGTCTCTTCCAAAATTGAATAGATTTTTGAAGTTTCTTAAGATCGTTTCTTTCTCTCTCCCTCTTGCCTTTTTCCCTCACTCTCCTTCACCCTCTTTCTCTTCCTTACTCTCTGTCATCCTCTTTTTCTCACTCCCTCCTCTTCAAACACCCCCCCCCCCCCCCCCCCCCCCCCCCTCTCTTTATAGAAACATACACAAAGTTCAAGTTTTTGTTAGTGTCTCTCTTGTGCACGTGTATGTGCATACACACTCTCACCACAATAACCAATGTTTGGGGGAGGAAGGGTAGTAATGGAGTTGCCTAGCATTCAGCATTTTTTCAAGCACCTTAAGAAAGATCATACTAGTGTCTTTTTAGAGTTATTTTTTAAAATTTTGAAATACGAACTTACATAAATTTTGAAAAAAATATTAATATTGATCTTTAAAAAAAGCCCTTAGAAAAAATAAAACCAAAAATATCTTCAAAAAACATTTTTTTGTTAAATAACAAAATCTATGTCAAAATTATCTTTTTTTATTAGGTGTACTTAGACTCCTACACCTTTGACTTACAATTGTCAAAAAGTTTTTGCTTCCTACAATTTTACCCTTCATTATGCATGTATTTTAAATCTAACCCTGCCTTTGTGCATTTTAGATTAGATATTTTGTGAGGCTTGCTTTGAACTGAACAAATGAGTGACATTTGGAGGGGTTCTTTTGTCTTGAAATTTTTAAGTTGTATTAACTATAGTATATTTGTATCTTAAATCTAACCCTGCCTTTCTTGATTTTAGATTAGATATTTTGTAAGGCTTTCTTTGAAGTTAACTACTAAGTGACACTTGGAGGGTTCTTTGGCCTTGAAAAGTTTAAGTTGTATTATATATAGGATAGATTCAGTCATTTAGCCTTCAAGTCACTTTCAACATATATAACAATTGAACACACACAATATAGAACCCATAACTTTTTTAATAGAAACTTGTGCCACCAAATATGAAAAAGATATATAAATATAGAATAAATCTAGTGTTTTTTAAAATGTCAAATCATTGGGTGGTGGAGAGCGGACATAAAATACAAAATGAGGATAGATTGGTCACCAAAAACATCTACATCTTGACAAGTGCATCTAAGTTGTCCAAAGGCATGGCTTATGTACCTAGCTATCCTTATATGTCAATGATAAGATACATTATTTTCCTAGACGAAGTATTGGAGTTGTCCAAAAAACCTATGCCTCTCTAATAATTGATTGATGAATAAACAAAGTCTCATTTTTGCTTAAACATAAAAAACATAATTTTTTATGTGCAAGATAAGATTGCGTTTGTTCCACATGCTCTGTGAAGTCTAGACATGTGCATGCTAACTCCTTGCAGATCTAATAAATTATATTATGATGCATAAATAGTTATAACAATAGATGACAAGTGGCAATACACAATTGATTCATAGGCTAGCTATTTTATAGATGTTTTTTCTTTAAATGGAGAGCTCTTATAATGAGGACTAGTCATTTTTATGTTTAGATGGACATTGGTAATCATATTTTAACATTGAATAAAATCTATAAATAAATACATATGAGAGGGAAGTATTCACTCTTGCATGTTGGAATTAGGGTTGCAGAGAAACGCACACAGCTTGCAGAAGACGAAGGAAGCTCATTGCACACAAATGAGAGTGTGTTACTTAGTGTGCAATGGAAAGATAGATAGCCCTAGAGTGATGGGCGTATATACAATAATGTACGGGGGGAAAAAACTCCTAAAGAGGGAAAAAAGGCCTCGGCGGTCCTAGTGTGTTCACACACATCACTACCACACATATATGGTAAAAAATCTCCCTTGGAGTGATGCGGTGAACGAGAGCTAGCACATGAGTAAAGGGAAGTACCATGCCCTGAGGACATGATTAGCCCACAAAGGGGAGTAAACCCAAAGCTTTGCGGAAAGCTTTGAGCTTCTCAAGAGACAATGCCTTTGTGAAAAGATCTATAAGGTTGTCTTGTGTTGGCACATAAGCCAAGCTAATCTCTCCTGCTGAGAGCCTCTCCCTGACATAGTGGTAATGCACCTCAATGTGCTTTATGCGAGCATGAAAAACTAGGTTCCTTGCAACTGCCAATGCGCTTTGATTGTCAATGTAGATAGTGTTGGTAGTGTCATGTCCAACACCCAAATCAGCCATAAGGCGTCTAAGCCATACACATTCAACTATAGTTGTGAAGGCTGCCATGTACTCTGCCTCACAACTCGAAGTGGACACAGTAGGTTTCTTCTTGCTCAACCATGATATACATGAACTACCAAGCATGAAACAAAAACCACTTGTGGACACTCGGGTGTCAAAACAACCAGCCCAATCTGAGCCCAAAAAAGCATGTAAGTATGGCGGCAATGATCCCCCTTGGGATAAAACAATACAAGATGTAAAGTGCCACTAAGGTAGCGAAAAAGTTTCTTGACATCCTGCCAATGCTTAGACCCTGGGCTATGCATAAATCTGCTGACCTGTGAGACTGCAAATTGAATATCCGGCCTCATGTGGCATACATAAATGAGGCATCCAACAGCAGTTTGGTAAAGAGTGACATCTACAGGATCACCAACATCATGAAGACTCAATTACAAACCTATTTCCAAGGGAGTGGCAATAGGTTTGCAATCCTCAAGTCCAAACTTACATAGCAATGTCTCTATGTAACTTTTCTGACACAAGGCAATACCACTAAACTGCATGCCCAAGTAATGATGCAACAATCCCAAATTTTTCATCTTGAAAGTAGCATTCAAATCAGCCTTAAATTCAGTAATATGTGCCTCATTGGGACCAGTGATCAACAAATCATCCCCATAAAGAACAACAATGAGAAGTACATCATTGTCACGCTTGACATACAATGTGCTTTCTATTGGACTGTTACGAAAGCCTTGTTTGACCAAATGAGTGTCAGCTTTCTCATACCAAGCACGAGGAGATTGCTTCAACCCATACAAAGATTTCTTACATCTACACACCTTGTCTTTTTGTACTTTCTTGACAAAACTGTGAGGTTGTGCTACATAAACTTCCTCAAATATGTCACCATTCAAGAAAGCAGTAACAATGTCTCATTGATGTACATCCCAACCAAAATGAGCTGCCAATGCACATAGAAAACTCACAGTAGTCATACGACAAGTGGGAGCAAAAGTCTCTTCATAATCTATCCCTTTTTGCTATGCATAACCCTTTGCAACAAGTCGAGCCTTATGGCGATCGATCTCACCATTTGGCTTGCAGTTCAACTTGTAAACCCACTTCTTACCAATGCCCTTTTTGCCAGGAGGCAAATCACATAAATTCCATGTGTCATTCTCTTTAAGTGTATCATATTTTGATTGCATGGCAGCCATCCAATTTTTTGAATTCTGTGCTTCATCAAAAGATAGAGGTTCCTCAACATCATGTGAGATAGACACAACCAAAGCATAACAATCTGATGCATAAGATGCATGGTGAGAGCCTGAACGAGTATGACTAGACAAACATGAATCCAATTTACTGTCACGCAATGTATGCACCAGTCATTTTGGCATACCTCTAGCCTGCTCATTTTCATCCCTTTCCTCATCAAGTACATCATGTACATCTGCATCAGTAATAGGCTAATCTATAACATTTTTGAAAACCCCCATAGGCTGTACAATTGCCTCATTGGAATTTACATTATAACTTCCACCACTTGAAAGAGGCAACAAAGTGTCATAAATGTCCTATGAGTTCACATTATTTTCTCTAGTACATGATAGCAAGGGCTGAACAGAATCTTCCACAAACAATACATCCCGTGAAACCAGAATACGCTTTGTTTGTGGATGATACAACCTGTAACCTTTGCTTTCAGTGGTATAACCAACAAAAATACATTTGACAGCCTTATCATCCAATTTTTTGCGTTGTGTTTGTGGCACCAAAGCATATGCCAAATAGCCAAAAACACGCATGTGCTCAATAGAAGGCTTTCTATCATTCCATGCTTCATATGGAGTAATAGAATGCAAAGATTATTAGGACACCTGTTAAGTACATAAATGGCACACATGATGGCCTCAAGCCAAAAAAAATGGGGCAAAGCATGACTTTTGACCATACATTGAGCCATTTCTGTAAGTGACTTGTTTTTCCTCTCAGCAATACCATTTTGTTGAGGTGTATAGGCACTGTACATTGGTGTTTTATCCCACAACGACTAGCCAGAAATGCATTAAATTCATGAGATATATATCCCCCCCCCCTCGATCGGAACGGAGGGTGCCCGTAGTACATTTTGAGACATTATCATCCATAGTGAGAAATTGTTTGAAGCACATAAAAATTTTGGACTTTGCTTTAAGCGGAAATACCCATGCATTCCTGGAGTAATCATCAATGAAAGTCACGAAGTACAGGTAATTACCCAAGGACGGAGTTTGCATGGGCCCACAAACATCATTATGCACAAGCTGCAACCTGCATGTGGCCCTAATTGAACCATCCTTTGGAAACTTAGAACGTTGCATTTTACCCAAAGTATAGCCTTCACAAACATGTTTGACAGGTGCTTCAAGAGGCGGCAAAGAAGCAACCATATCAGATTTCTGCAAACGCAGCTAATTGGAAAAATTCAGATGACCAAAACGTGCATGCCAAAGTTTTGCATTTGAAATGGCCCTTGAATCTGCAATTTTATTTGCAAAATTTTGTCCACACTTGTCATACAAAGTGAGCTTATACAGCCCATGGCACAAAATCCTAGATGCAACAATTTTATCACCAAAATTGTGATCATGAACTGTACATCTGTCATCCACAAATTTGACTACAAGTCCAAATCTAGCAAGTGCAGATACGGACAAAAAATTCTTCTTAATCCCAGGTACATAAAGTGCATCAACAAGTATAAAAGAACTTCCATTTGCAGCAATAAGCACAATCTTTCCAACTCCATGAACCGGATAAGAGGCATTGTTGGCACAAGTGACTGAATTCCCATGAGGGACACACTCGAGAGAGGTGAACAATTCACGATGTGAGGTAATGTGCTTTGTAGCACCACTGTTGAAATACCACACATGTGAATCTGCAGCAAATGACATGCATGCATTAGGGACAACAGGATTGTAAGTGCACTCTGCACTAAAATCCCATTCTGCATCAATATCAACATCATAGTTTCCTTTCACAAAAGACACAACAATGGCTGCATTTGTAGTGGAACCAGCATTTGCAGTGGAACCACCCTCTTTCTTCTTAGCCTCTTTGGTCTTCAACTTAGGACACTGCTTGATCAAGTGATCATTAGCTTTACAATAATGGTAACGCATCTTCTTTTTGCCCTTACACGAGAATTTCCAGACAAATTTTTACCAGCAGAAGCATTAGGAACAGAATTTTTTCCACTCGCATCAGAACCATAAGAAGTGGTTGCATTGTTGTTACCATCCTTTCTTTGAGAAGCAATAAAATCCTGTTCAACTGCACGCTGCCTAGTCCTGTTTTTTCTAGAAAGTGACTCTTGCAGCAGCAATGTGCATAATGGATCAAACTTGACAACTTCAGGATTTCCTTGGGTCATAAGTCTCCAAGTACTAGCAAAAGTCTGGTAAGAATTTGTTAAGGCATCAAGAACAGTCTGCACAGGGGAACTATCTGAAATGACTTCACCTGCAAAAATAAGTTGCTCATTGATATCCTTGACACCAGCAAGGAAAGTGTCCATATCATCTTTCTCATGCATTGAGGCGGTCCGGGGCGGGCAACAAGAAGAGTGACCTCTAAGCACTCTTCTAGGCTCGCATGCTGCTCAATTGGGTTGGGGTTGGAAAAAAACAACAACACACACACAAACCCGCAACCTAACCCTACACAAATTTGGGGCACCACCTAGTTTTGGATGCGAACTAGGACGTGTAGAGAGAGAGAGAGAGAGAGAGAGAGAGAGAGAGAGAGAGAGAGATAGTGCTCGGGCTGCTTTGAAATGTTCAGCAGTGATCAAGCAAACACAATTATATATGTAAGAAAGAGAGAGAAGGGGGAGGGGGTGCTTGTTGCACTAATACCTTCTTACAAATTTTTCATGACCAATGAAAGTGAGATTAGTATTTTTTCAACATAGCTTGAGTAAATTACACCACAACACATCACAAGAAAAGCCACCCCAATCATTGTCTTAAGTCCAGGGGAGTCCTCTCCACCCTGTCACCCTCTTACAATATGTGGGATTTATGGCTAAATTGATGACAACACCCAGAGGCAAGCTATCAAGAACTTTTTTTTAAAAAAAACACCAAGACACTTACACATGATTGTTGTCCATTACTTCACGTTGGAAGAGAGTCAAAGTATCCAAGCTTAGTCCAAATCCACCCTCCTTGATTCAGCAAATGTTGGGCTTACACACTAGTAGGAGAAATGATAGATTTCCTACTCTCAATTGAATGGTCACTCTCTCTTACAATGGCATAGAGTTCCCTTGCTAATCACCCTTAATACAACACATGCATATGCATAAGACAATGAGATTCCACTCAAGAGCTCCTTCTAGAGAGGTTGAGCTTGGCTTCTCAAGCTATAGCATAGTGCTCTTGCTTATGGCTCCCCTCTTTTTGTGCTAGCTACACCCTCCTTTTATAGCAATTTTGAGGGCTATGGTTACTCCTCTAACCATGGTTGGGTTAGATTTTCAGCACTTATCTCATTTCTTTTGCTTGGAATTATCAAGAAGTTGGTGGGGATAGATGAAGAAGAGAGAGAGGAGAGAAGTGGAGGTGATAGGACTTTTCATAGTAGGTTAGTGTTAGTAAATTAGTAGAGTTAGTATTTTTATTAATTTACAAATGGAATTGGATATTTACAATGGAAGTATCCATATAGGATACAAATAAGGAAGAAAAAAATCTTAATAGGTAAGAAAATATGGATTTCTTACAATGTTGATGCTCCAAGTGTTTTGAGTAGGGTCAATTTTGACGCTTGTTGACGGTCCACTAGCTTTGACGGTACGTTTTTTCTCCACTCTTGACCTTCCTTGAGAGCCAAGGTAAGTGAACATGAGTAATCAATCACCATGATGCTGTCTTTCAAGAGAAGAGGCTGAATTTTGTGGTTTTTATTGATAGATACGGGTAATATGGAAGAGGAAAAATGAGACTAGGTGGTCAATTTTGGAATGGAAGTGTGTGTAGGAGACATGAGTTCACCATGGTTTCTCTTATTCTTCAAGGTTGAGAAGAAGGTGAGTAGGGTGCAGAGAGGAGTGGTGAGAGAGGTGGGGATGATGAGTGGAGAAGTGTGTGTGAAAGAGGAAAATGATAAAGTGGAAGAAGGAGTGTGGCTGCATAGCATGGGCAAACTGGGGTCCACCAAGAAAATCATAGCTCACAGCTCGTAGCTCAAAAAAATATAAAAAAATTCGAGGTAAAAGTTCAGCCCACTAGCTACAACTTTTGTTTGTATCACCTTTTCAAATTCGGGGAGCATGTGATCTTTAAAAATTCAGCAAAACCGACTGTTTTTTTCCACTGCACAAAGTCCTTGTGAGGTCAGTCTTTGGATGATTCTTTTGAATACCTCCAAGAGTGAGCCCCCCATAGTGCATGCATGCATGCCACATACCCTTGACCTTATTTGGTAGGTCTATAATTGAAGATATTGTTGAGATCATGATATAAGTGAATAGTATAACTAAGAAAATCAAATATTGAGGGGTCTAAAAAAATATGTACATGTCAAATATAAATAATATAGGTGGAAAAAATATAAAGGGGTCAAAATAAATCTCTCTCATTATAAGTCTACCATAAAAAGATGAATATTTTTGGTGGTCTAATTTATGAGAGTAATAGAGAATAGATGTAGGAAGAAAAAAATCACAATAGTTAAAAAATATACACATAAATAGAACTAGTTTTTTGGATTTTTGTTGGGATGGAGTTACAGCAAAAATAAGATAAGCTTGCATGAAATTATTTTTATATGGAATAAAGAGTATGCAAAATGGTAAGAAAAAATATGGTAATGGTGAGTCAACGTACATGGCATAAATAACACACCATAGATAAAAATATTTAAATAAATATCAAAATAATTATGAAAAATCCTTTTATTTAGGCCCTATATACAATGAAATATTTACACACAAATGGGCCATAATATAAGTTTATTTTTTTATTTTTTTATTTTTTTGGCTCAACTAGCCCACAGTGTTGACTAGCTAATTGAGGGTTTTTAAGAAGATATGGGAACAATCCCCTAACTCACACACACCTATATACAGTGAAATGGTAGGGATAGCCACAGTGTTTGGATGATTTTGGTAGGGTGGGTTAACTCACTATGGCAATTACGGAGAGCCGAAAAACGGCTATCATCATAATCTTTGATTCCAACTCTTTATGCATAGCAAAGAAATTTTAGATTCATTGCGGCTTGCATAAAGACCTGCTAGAATACCCCAAGCCTGTTTTGCAGATTTTGTTGAACAAATGTGAGGAATAATGGTGCACTTCGCAGACAATGCAATCAACACATGAGCCTGTGCATCCTTTACATCCCAACAACCTTGTTCTGCTGTAGGCAAAACAACTCTAATTGCAACAATCCTTGCAGCAAGACCTGCAACATCCTCAGAACCAGGATGTACATCAATGCCCTGCACAATATTCTAGATGCCCTTTGACACAAGAACATGTTGCATCATATAAGCCCACATAGGGTAATTGTCCCCATCCAACCTGTCCTCAACAACAAACATCTTGAACACATTTGTATTGTTGTCCGCCATGGTAAATGTTGAACCTCATGTGAAAACTGCCCCAAAAAGAGATGAAATGGAGTAGGAACAACACATGCTATATAGCACAAACGTTAGAAGACTGTGTGGCACTTGTTATGCAGAAAATGGCACTGACAAAAATTTTGCACAAAACGACAAATTGCTTGTGCACACCTGCCTGTAGTGGAAACGGAGACCGAAATGAGCCTGAATGAAATCTGATCAAACTAAGCTCTACAAGCTCACCCAAAATATTTGTCGACCTGCGAACGGTCTCCAAACCTCACTGAAATCAAAGAAAGTGAGCAGGCATGTGTTGGAGATGCTGACGACTAAGCCCAAGAGGATGCAACCTACTCTGATACCAATTGTTGGAATTAGGGTTGCAGAGAAACGCACACAGCTTGGAGAAGATGAAGGAAGCTCAAGGCACACAAATGAGAGTGTGTTACTTAGTGTGCAATGGAAAGAAAGATAGCCCTATAATGATGGGCGTATATACAATGTACGGGGGAAAAAACCTCCTAAAGAGGGAAAAAATGCCTTGACGGTCCTAGTGTGCTCACACACATCACTACCACATGTATATGTTAACATTGCACAGGGGTAAGATTGTGCTCAATGCTTTGCATCTTCTCCTCTCCTTCTCCTCTCTCACGATATGCATAGCACTCCACTCTAGGAGGTGCACATGCATGTGATTCCATTCTCTCTTGCTCTCTCCACCCCTTTCAGATTGTGTACAGATACAATCTGTTGGGGTATAAAGCCCAATGTGGTCGCCCAGGTAAGTGGGCGGGCCGCCAGGTATGTACACATATTCTTTTGTTAAAACCTAATAAGAACTCACTATGCTCTACACATTACAGTAGAGCGAGTTCACCATATTGTCGTGCTCTTCTTCTCGCACCCTCTCGCGTCGCACTTCCGCTCGTACTCCTTCAACTGGTATCAGAGCTCAGATCGAGGCTCGGGGCAGCACTGCAGGAGGCTAGAGTCACTAGCTCAGATTGGAGTGAAATTCGACAGGCGAAGACACGGCCCCAAATCTCGTGGGAGAACCCAAAGGGCTTGGTGTTGTCAAAATTTCATTCTGAGGTCATCTCGGCCACCGTTCGGCTTCGACAAAGGTCTGCGCAGGCCATTTTAGACTACGTGGTCTCGACGGGTGCAGATCCGACTCTGCAAATTTGGGGTTTTTCGGCCTACGACTGCAGGTGCTCAGGATATCGACACTCCCAGAGTGTTGATTTGTGGCTGTCTACACATCGAAGGACGGCTCACGGTTCTTGGAGGCGTGTCACATACGACACGGACGCATCTACACACAGACTGTAGGCGACATCCACTAGTTCATCAAGTAGCTTGTGTTTGCTGCTTGATATTCCAGATTTCATCCTGACATTGCAGGTACTTCCACATGGGATGTATTGTCAGAGATGATGTATGTCTGTTGAGAGTTTGCTGGCTGTGAGTCACGCAGCAAACAACCGCCACAGCGGTTACAGCATATAGTGTGAAATTTGTGGATGTATGACTTTGTGGGAAGTCTATGTACTGTCAGATTTACTGTAGCCTTTGTTGAGGGTCGAGTGAGGTTTTATTGAGCTGGGGGATTCTCGAATGTTGAGATCCTTTCGGTGATACAGGTCTTGGAGCGATCCCTCGAGCACCCTTAGATAGGCAGCTAGGATGTATTGACTCTGAGTTAGATAGTTGAGATTGCATCTTTGCTTTACTTCCGCTGAGGCATTGTCGCAGTCTATGCTTATAGGACAGTCAGAGACAGTACAGGTGCAGGAAAAGTTTACCCACAGCTCACAGTGTTAGAGAGACAGTGGTTTTTTGAGCTGTTTTTTGGTCTGTTTTTAGTACACCAGAGCCATTTTACAAAGGAGACTCTGCCAAAATTTCTGTAGAATCTGAAGCTTTCTTGGTTCATTTGACAGGTTGATATTGGTTCAGAGGTCAGTTTACAGGGGAAAATCTGCCGAATTTTTCCCAGAAAAGTAAACTACTGTGAAGCGTAGCTATGGCTAGATCACAGGACACCGCTCTTTACAATATCAAGAAGCTGGATGGAACCAATTTCCCATTGTGGAAGAAGCAGATTTGGCACGTGTTGGTACAAAAGAAGCAGATAAAACCTATAAAGCTCAAGGGGATAAAACCAGAAGATATGGACGAAGATGAATGGAGCGAAATGGATGAATTAGCACTTTCTACCATTATGCTGACTTTGGCATAAAGCGTTTACTTCAATGTAGCAGACGAGATGTCGGCTTATCAAGCATGGTTAAAGCTGAGTGATCTTTATGAGAAGCAGAGTGCAGCTTCACAGGTATACTAGCTTAAGAAGCTTGTTGACTTGAAGATGAAAGAAGGGACACCTATGTCCAATCATCTGAATGAAGTCAACACAATCTACAGTCAGTTGTCAGCTCAAGGTGTCAAGTTTGATGAACCTGTTAGAGCTATGTTCCTGTTGATCACATTGCCGAAAAGTTGGGACACTTTTCGCACAGCTTTGAGTAATTCTGCACCTCCAGATGGTTTGAACATAGCAGGTGTAGAAGGAAGTCTGCTTACTGAAGAAACCAATAGAAAGACAATGGACAAAGGCAAAGGAACAGCCTTAGTTGTCAGGGGAAGGACCAAAGAAAAGTACAAAGGTGGAAAGAGGAATCAGTCTCGTAGCAAGTCCCGCAGTGCTAAAGGCAAGAGTGACATAGAATGCTACCATTGTGGCAAGAAGGGTCACATGAAAAGAGACTGCAGAGAATGGAAAGCAGAAAAAGGCAAAGAGAAAGCTGAAGACCATGGTGAGAAGAACAAGTCCTCAGTGAAGATTCAAGAAATAAATGTGACAAACACTGTTGCAGAGGATGACAGTCTAGTGTCAGGAGACATCTACTTCTTGAAGAATACAATGGACTCAGATCTTCTTATAGCATCTGATGGAAATGCACTGAGTGACTGGATTATAGACTCAGGGGCATCACTTCATGTGTCTCCAAACAAGGAGTGGTTTACCTCTTATGTGACCACTAAAGATCATGTTCGGCTAGGCAATGGGCAGACATGTGAGATCTTAGGTGTTGGAGATGTTCAATTGAAGTTTCAGAATGGCTCTTCTTTCACGCTGAAGAATGTGAGACATGTTCCCGCAATTACAAAGAGCTTGATCAGCACAGGTTTACTTGATGATGCTGGCTACGTCACCACTTATGGACATAACATGTGGAAGATATCCAAGGGTTCTATGACAGTAGCACATGGAGTAAAGTCTGGAGGACTTTACATGATTTATGTATCAAATGTCTCTAAAAATGTAATCAATGTAACCGAGCAGCCGAACGTTTCTTTGTGGCATAGCCGGTTAGGACATATGTCCAAGAAGGGAATGGAAATCTTGTCTCATTCTGGTTATTTGCTTGGCTTTTCATTTAATGATTTTGAATTCTGTGAACATTGTCTGTATGGTAAGCAAACACAGCAGCCACATAAGCATAGAAGCAGTAGAAGAGATACATAGTTGGCACTTGTTCATAGTGATTTGTGTGGACCTATGCCTAACCTATCTCTAGGGGGAGCTTCTTACTTTATGGCATTTATAGATGATTACTCGAGGAAAGTATGGGTTTACTTTCTCAAGCACAAGGATGAAGCGTTGAGTGTTTTCAAAACGTTTGTGACACTTGTGGAGAATCAGAGTGGCAAGAAACTTAAATGATTACGCACTGACAATGGTGGAGAGTATGTTTCAAAGGCCTTTCAAGACTTTTGTGAGTCAAAAAGTATAAAACGTGAACTTACTGCTCCTTACAATCCTCCTCAAAATGGTGTTGCTGAGAGGATGAATAGGACCATACAAGAGAAGGTCAGAAGTATGTTGTCTAATTCACAGCTGCCAAATGGGTTTTGGGCTGAAGCTGTATCAACAGCTGTTCATCTTGTAAATAGATCTCCTAGCAAGGTTTTGCAGAAGGATTCAGTGCCAGAGATGGTATGGTCAGGCAAAATGCCCTCATACAAGCATCTCGGAGTCTTTGGCTATGAGGCATATACTCACGTTCCAAAGGAATTTAGGAACAAACTTGAGCCAAAGAGTAGAAAGTGCATCTTTCTAGGCTATGGTAATTCTGGTGAGATGGGGTACAGACTATGGGATCCCGAATCCAGAAAGGTTGTCCGTAGCAATGATGTTCACTTTAATGAATCCAAATATCATTCTAAACCAGAGAGGGTTGAGGAGATTAGAAGAGTTGTCTTCCAAGAAGATGGACCTGCACGTGCAAGACAAAATGTCAGGGCTCAAGAGGAGCAAGGACAGGATAGAGTGGAACCACAGGTTGTGGCTGAGCCTCAGTCACCTATTTTGCGTAAATTGGGACGGATCTCATGACCTCCTGATCGGTTTGTTCCATCTATGAACTATGTCATGTTGGCTGATTGCAATGAGCCTTCATGTTACAAGGAAGCAGTGCAAATGAAGGACTCCGGGAATTGGCAATTGGCCATGCAGTCAGAGATGACATCTCTGCATAAAAACCAGACATGGAAGCTAGTTAAATTACCACAGGGCAAAAAGGCTCTACCTTGTAAATGGGTTTACAGGTATAAGATCACCGCTCATGATAGTCAGCCAAAGTACAAAGCAAGGTTTGTTGCCAAGGGCTTTAAGCAAGAACAAGGCATTGACTTTGATGAAGTCTTCTCTCCGGTGGTCAAGATGACTACATTGAGATGCTTTCTTGCATTGGTTGCCATATTAGATTTGGTGTTGCACCAAATGGATGTCAAGACAGCGTTCTTGCACGGTGATTTAGATGTGGAAATTTACATGCAGCAACCAAAAGGGTTTGTTGAGAAAGGCAAGGAAGATTGGGTACGCTAGTTGTTAAAGAGTCTTTATGGCTTAAAACAATCACCGAGGGCATGGTACCATAAATTCCACAAGTTTATGCTTTCTCAAGGCCACAAACGTAGTGAGTTCGATCACTGTCTATATACAAATAAGGCTAAGGATGGTAGTTGGCTGATCCTTATTTTGTATGTGGATGACATGTTGATTGCTGGCAAGCACTTGGAAGAAATTTCAGCTTTGAAGTCAAAGATGGCAAAATCGTTTGACATGAAAGACATGGGTGAGGCAAGTCATATACTTGGTATGCGCATTGAGAGAGACAGATCAAAGAAGTTGATTTGGTTATCTCAAACAGAGTATATTGACAAGGTTTTGCAACGTTTCAATATGGAGAAGGGAAAGGCATTGAGTGTTCCATTGCCACCATATGTGAAACTTAGCAGACAAGATTGTCCTGTGTCTGAGGAAGAACAGGTTGAAATGGATAAGATTCCATATGCGTCTGCAGTGGGTATTTTGATGTATGCAATGATTGCTACTCGCCCAGACATTGCATTTGCAGTGGGAGTAGTAAGTCGATACATGTCAAACCCAGGCAAGAAACATTGGGAGGCAGTGAAAGGAATATTGAGATACCTGAAAGCTACAAAGAGTATGCGTATATGCTATGGGAGTCAGGAGCTAAGTGTAAAGGGTTTTACAGACTCAGATTATGCAGGTGACTTAGACAACCGAAGGCCTACGTCAGGGTATGTCTTTACATTGGCTGGTGGAGCAGTATCATGGCGTTCTAGATTACAAGATTGTGTTACTCAGTCTACTACAGAGGCTGAATATGTTGCAGCATCAGAGGCATGCAAAGAATCAATTTGGCTTAATCGACTAGTAACAGATTTGGGAATCAAAGAAGAGATGCCTGTGTTATATTGTGATAGTCAAAGTGCTATACAATTGGCTCGCAATCCAGTTTATCACTCAAAGACAAAGCATGTGGATGTGAAGTATCATTTCATCAGGGAAATGCTCGAGGATAAGCAACTTCAGCTTGTCAAAGTTCACACCACAGAAAATCCTGCTAATCTACTCACAAAAGGACTTCCCCAGAGAGCTTTGCGCATTTTCGCAAGCACTTAGGTGTAGGGTAGTACATCACTTCTCTACATCTCTTGTATATTAGCTTGTATAGTAGCTTCTCTCACACTTAAAGTACCACATTGGACTTTAAGTGGGAGGTTGTTGGGGTATAAAGCCCAATGTGGTCGCCCAGGTAAGTGGGCGGGCCGCTAGGTATGTACACATATTCTTTTGTTAAAACCTAATAAGAACTCACTATGCTCTACACATTACAGTAGAGCGAGTTCACCATATCGTCATGCTCTTCTTCTCGCACTCTCTCGAATCGCACTTCCGCTCGTACTCCTTCACAATCATGTGTTCATGTTCTTCTTTATGTATGTAGATTCATTGATCCTATTGCTTGTAGCATGTTATCCCCTGTATTTGCAGGGACTTTGTGCCCCATTTGTAGTAGTTGTATCAGAGCCTATGGCTACGGTCTTGGTGACGTAGCAATCATAGACATGCAAAGTTGATTTCCATATCAAATCAAGCAAGGTGTGTGATCCAACTTGCTACTACATAGATCGTCATACTGCAAATAAGTGTAGGGTCATTTTATTCCGTGATGTTGCAGTTCTTGGCTATCTAAAGGACATGGATGAAGATAATCAACATTTAATATGTCATTAGCAAAAGCTAAATCAATTCAAAATAGTAAAGAGTGGTCTAAACAACCTTCATGAATTAGTTAGTAGGATTCTTGTTATTGATATAAATACTTCATAATACTATTTCTGTCTACCTTTATTCATCAGGCACAATCTTCTTCAGATTCTTTAAAAGATTAAATCTTTTGAACTCTTAGCCCATCTCATATGGCGTTGCCCTCCTTCGCTCCTTTCCCAAATCTCTAAAGTCCTCCTCCATTGCCTTTGTCGCCCCATGATCCCCCATCATGCCCCTTCCCCCCATCGCTCCTTGTGTCCAATGCTCTCATCGTCGAGTCGTCATGTCCTCCCTGACCACGCATAGCACCTCCTTCCTTGGCTGCTGCAGGGTAGGATATGAGATAAAACTTGAGTATTGGGTCACGCATAATCTTTCCATCCAATTTCACTTTGTTTTCTTCTCAATTTCTTATAATGCTTCCAAGTAATTTTTTGATTCATCATTTTTCAATCTTTTGGATTATATTGTAATGTAACTAGTTCATTGTTACATTTTTCCAATAATTTAATACTGGATCGTGACAATAAATGTTTTAAAATGATAGTGTCACTTTCTCATTTTCTCTCTCTCACAAAAAAAATATCTTATAATTATTGAATCCCTCTCAATAGCCTTATGCAGACCATAGTGAAGTTTCACATTGTCTTCATATTACTTTTCCTTTTCCTTTTCCCAAAGTGAGATATCTTGTGAGATACCAATTAATGAAAATATTTGGTACACCTACTTTGTGCATGATAATCAAGAGGCATCCGCAGAGAAGGATTTTCAAGTAATAATAGAAGAAGAATTTGGGCTTCTAGAAGGAAAAGAAGTAGAGAAAGAAAATTTTCTCTCTTCTCCCTCTTCTTGTTGAAACCAGCCCCAAAGGGGCGCATGTAGGAGAAGATAGGAAGAAGAGATTTTTTAGCACCTAAGAAACAATCCCAAGAGAATTTTTATTGAAATATGGAGAGGCAATAATTTTTTTCTCGCAAAACTCACAATTGTGAGTGATTGAATTAAAAGGTCACCAAGAAATATACAAACCAACCTCAAGCTCATCCCGAGCCTTGAGGCAAGACTTTTTAACATTGCAAAAACAATCCCAAGAGACCTCATAGATGTTATTAAACAAACCTTAAAGTCAAATCTTGTCACTCGAGAGGAACTAGGATTACCGGCCTTCTTACTGATCGTGGACACTATCCCATGACATCATTCAGTAAAAATAATATAGAGTAAAAGTACCAAAAATCGATGGTAGCATGTATGCTCGATTGTTGTCAGATGCAAATGCAGCAACCGATATACGATAGTCCCAACTAGACACATCGGAAGCCGTTGATTGCCATCATGTGCTGTGGCTATCTTCATTGGTATTGCGGGAATCAACAACATCAGACAGGTGATGTTGTAGCATACAAGATGTCCATCAACTGTATAAAACCACCCATTATGCTCCACCGACTAGTAACCAGGCACTGTTACCCAACACATGGCTCCGCCCAATGAAAGTGTCAAAAATTACCAAGCTACATGACTTTGCAGTAGGTGAGAACAAACTAGACTTTATCTCTTGCATGGTGTAACATAACATGGCTATAACATTGATTGTAGCGAAATTAAAGTAACAGTAGTGAATATTTACTTAAGAGAATTCTTAAAGAGCATAAGGAGAGTACTTGATTAAAGGTAGCAAAATGAACACTTGAAAAAGAGACAGAGAATTTCAAAAATTGACAATAGTTGAGGACCAGGTTTACTTAGAGCCATCCCCCCTCCAAAAGGCTTTTGTATTATAGATTCTCTCATGAAGAGAGACTTGGTACAATACATACTTTGTGTTCCTTGAGACCTTGTTGATGCCATGAATATGGCAAGCTTCATGCACCAATATTATGCCCGTAACTAACTTGCAAAATCATTAATTTGTCCCAGCCTCAATCCCAAGACCTCAAACACCTTCAAAGGTGGAGAGAGCTAGCAGGGAGTGAGGGAAGGGAAGAGAAATAAGAAGTAGCATACGAGAAAGAAGTACTTTCCTCACCATAGATTAATCTTGGAGCTTAGCTTAGCATAGTAATATAGACGGTAGAGAAGATGAGCATGCTATTAAAGGTTGACTCTTGGTTGGATTTTCAGTCCATAGCCAAGAGGTGTTGGAGTAGGCTCTCTACTTCTCAAGCTTGGAGAAGTAGATGGAGGTTCTTGCTCAACACATGAGAGGATGTGTGACTGTGAATGTGAGAGTACACAAAAAGGAGGTCTCCTCCTTGCCTACCTCATCCCCTCTCTCTCGTTACTCTAGCTTGATCCCTATTGGCCCTTGCCAAGCTTTGCCAATCACAAGTTATGGTCATTTCAAGCAATAGGGGTAGCATTTGGACAACTGTCCTTCTTTCCCCCTTTGAGAGAGAGAGAGAGAGAGAGAGAGAGAGAAATCTTAATCAATTAATTACATGCATCTAAAATCTCATTGGACCTCCCTAAAGGCCATTCAATAGGATTCAGGCACACCATGAGGGCAACATGGGTAGGGGCTTGCCATGTGTCCCGAATGCCTCTTGATTCTTTGGCTTGCCTTGAGTGTGTGTGTGTGTGTGTGTGTGTGTGTGTGTGTGTGTGTGTGTGTGTGTGTGTGTGTGTGTGTGTGTGTGTGTGTGTGTGTGTGTGTGTGTGTTCTCTCTCATGCTCTTACCTTTAGGGCTTGCCTCCTCCTTTGTAGGACACATCTTTGACTTGAACACCTCAAGCACCTTGGTCATCAAGCATGACAAGCACCTCAAGCACCTTGTTCATCAAGCATGATAAGCACCTCAAGCACCTTAGTCATTAAGCACGACAAGCACCTCAAGCATCTTAGTCATCTCAAGCACGACAAGCACCTCAAGCACCTTAGTCATCTCAAGCACGACAAGCACCTCAAGCACACACTAGTGCAGCCAAAGTCGGTCCGAGCCAGAAAGTGGTCTATGCCAAGCAAAGGCTGCAGGCAGGTGCAGTGTAGAAGGCTAGGGCAGGTACCAAGGTCCTAGGCGGCCAAAGGGTAGCGGAAGCACACGTTGGTGCAGCCAAAGTCGGTCCGAGCTAGAAAGTGGTCTATGCTAAGTAAAGGCTGCAGGCAGGTGCAATGTAGAAGGCTAGGGCAGGCCCCCAAGGTCCTGGGCCGCCAAAGGGTAGCGGAAGTGTATGCTCAATGCGGTTTTTCAGGCCAAAAGAGCTAAGGGATGGCCCAGATGGGATGTCTGATGAAGGTTCCCAAGTGTCGCGTTAGTGCCCTAGAATGTAGTGTTCGATGTGCTCTAAATTCCGGTCAAGAAGGCTTGTCAAAAGGAGCCCCGATGCTCAAGATATTGCAGTGCAAAGATAGAAGGTGTAGCAGATCCCCGACGGATAGGGCAGCTAGGGACAGGTGGCCCAGGCAGTTGTCAGTGGATAGATGCATAGAGCTCAAATTATGGAGCGTGCCTGACTTCTCGGATTGCGAATCGGAGCTCTAGTTAGCAAGTTATGGTCAATTGAAATTTTTTGGGGCCCAGGTCTGAGCCCACTTGCCCGCACTCGAGGGTGTAGCATCTAGCAGTTTTTTGACCTCACCAAGGTCCTCGGTGATAGTATGCATCATGTGGGGCTAGCACAAACCGACAACTCGTCAATCAGGTTCAAAGTCAGCAAGTTAGTGCAAGTTGAAATTGGCGGAAGGTGATGGGAAGGACAATGTAGGTAATTTTCTTGATTTTTTGGCGGCCTCGGATAGCGAGCTCAGAAGAATTAGAAGGCGGCAAGGTTTTCTAGACCCGGGATCGACACAGTGAGAATCTGGCACGGCTTTGAGACGCGTCCACTGGGTAAGGGAGCAACAAACGGTAGGGCATCCAATGCCAGCAAAAAAGGAATTTTTTTAAGTTAAATTGGGAGATTTTATGAATCTTGGAAAGCTCCAAGGGGTAAACCCCCACAGGCCACCACGTGGTCGGTATAAATCCCATATGTAAGGGAGAAGTGTGGATCAACGGGCTTTATAGCCTGGGCCGTGAGCCCCAGTAGGTACACAAAGGGAGAGACGGGAGCTTGGAGCCCCCCCACTAGTTATGGTGTCCTCCGATTGGGGCTACTGTGGCTCTGCGTCCTGGTGCGTGAGGCGGTTTTGTAGAGCAGGGGCAGCGCTAGTGGCACACGCACCCGTAATGGGGTGGTGTTATCGGCAATTAGCACAATCAACTGATGATGTGGCAGTGCTCGGCGGGGCCGGTTTATGTGCCCACTTTTTGAAGGAGGGGGGGATCCCCATTAGCGATGTCGCTACTGTCAAGGGGGGTGTCCCGCGAGTGAGAGGCAACCAGAGCATAGGGGAGGGGTTCCCGCGGCAGTGGACAGTTATCCAATATGAGAAAGAGAGAGAGGAGCCTTCTAAGGTCGGCCAAGCAAGGGCGAGTAAAGGCAAAGGTAAGGAGGGGAGCCAGGATTGAAAGGGAGCAAATGAGGAGAGAGGAATATAGAGAGAAGGCTAGTGGGAGATGGGTCAAGAGAAGGGCCGGACAAAGGTGATCAAAGGAAAATCAAGGAGCAGTGCATAGTTTGGGTACCTGGTAAAAAAATAAAGAAGAAATAAAAAATAAAAAAGCCTAGGGGGCAATAGCGACATCACTAATCCCCCCCCCCCCCCCCCTAGTGCAAGGAGAGCAAGAGAAAGCAGAGAGAAGTAAAGCACCTACCCTTTCCAAGAGATGCCAAATCAGGGTGCCAAATGGACCAGTTGAAGTATAGTTTCCAAAATTGAAAGCCCCCCCCCCCCCCCCCCCCCCCCCCCCCCCCCCCCCCCCTATAAAAGTCAAATTTTAATCAAATTAGTGGTTTTTTTAGCCTGGAAAGTGGAGTTCTCTGACAAGTTAACCCCTTTGTAACTTTTTCTTGAAAACGGCCATGGTGATGGCAGTGCAAGTCTTTGTACATGCCTTTTGAAGTGCAATCAAGCCACTATTGCCCCATCTTGTTGTTGTTTCCCCTTCCCCCCTTCTCTTTCTCCTGCTTTCATGTTTCCCTTCAGTGCCGGTTGTGTGGATGTGTGTGTCCCCCCGGACCAATGGTGTTTTGTGTGAGAGAGTGAGATTGAGCAGCTGTGTGTGTGTATAAGGGTGGAGACAAATAGTGTCAGTAGGTGTACGTTGTGTGGTGGACTTGTGGAGTGTATGAGCAGTGGAAATTGAGCAGGCGGTGGTCTGCTAGTGAAAAGTGTGTTTTGAAGGTGTTTTCTGAGAGGATAGGCGTGATGTGGATACCATGAGCTATAGAGAGGCCCTTGTGTTTGTGCCAGGCGTGTTCCCCCATTCCCCCTCTCCAACGCCTAGCTTGCCTAAGGTCTAAAGTACCTAAAGATCCTAGGTCAAAGGACTATTAACACTAACCTTTGGAGGTCTTCAATGAAGCTAGCTCTAAGGTCTATAAGCTCCATTACCTGCACATTGCTCTTTGGTAGACGATCTCCCTTTTGGACCCTTAATGAGATGTAGCCTTCTATCCTTTTGGTCCCGTGCTGAGATAGATCTAAAAGCACACTTCTATATTCTAACTCTTGTTCCCATTCATTTTCCCATATTAAGTGATTAGTTTGATATAAGAAAATAATTTGGGATAGGCTAATATTAGATTTTATGACATTACGTCTCTCTTGAAACCATAGTCGTCCTCGACTATGAGGTTGAGAAGATAAAGACTTAGTCATTAGTCCAAATTTCTTAGCGGATAGAGGATCCCTTTTTACCCTACTACATCATTCCAGAATGGATGATTAGTCCATTTGGTGCTTCGGAGAGTTAGTTGTCGCAAGCATGTTTGCTCTTTAGTCCATATCATACTTCCAAAGTAGAGTGACAAATTCTACTTGGTGTTTGGGAGACGTTGTCATCACAAACACAATTCTAAGCATGCATACTACTTAAATTTGTGCATAATAGAAAGAGAACTAGTCTTATAAGACAAAAATATTGTTCATTTAAAAATATTTACATTTGCTTACTCTAGTGTAGCATTGTAAGTAGTGACAAGGTTCATACTATCCTTAAGCTGTGTTACTTGCATCCATCTAGCATCTTCAAGAGGATAAATTTTGAACTTAATAAGATATCGTCGGATAATCTTACCATGTTTTAGTACCTTGTCTTCATATCAAAGGATCGATTAGGGTTGAAGCACCTCTTTGATCTCGAGCGGGCCCTCAATTATTGGTTCTCTTATTAGATTTCCTTTCCAAGGGTTAAGTAAGCTCACATGAAAAGCATTGTCTATGAGCCAATGATTGGGAAACTTTAGTTGATAGGACATCTCGTTGATTGGTTCTAAGATTTGAAAAGGATCATAGTATCTTTTTTCTAGCTTAGCATAATACTTTTGGTGGCTTGTAGGATTTTTGTCCGTAGTTTTCCTCAATCAAGCCTTGGGAAACTTAAGTAGGACCCAATCATTTTCCTGGACCTTTTGTGCTTGTTAGTAGTATCTTTTTGCCTTTGTTGTGAGATGGATATAGCCTCCTTAATCTTTCGAATAGATTCTTGTAGGTATCGGCTATACTCATCAGTAGCAAAGATCTTCCCATGTACCTTAAGTAGCAAGGGACTTTTAGGTCTTCCCTCAAAGATCTCAAAAGATGCCTTCCCTGTAGTAATATGGATAGTGTTATTGTATGCATACTCTACAAGGGGTAGGTACTTTCCCCATTGTGAGCATTGATCTACTTCTGTAACATAGGTCTTGAATAGATCTAGAATTGCAAGGTTAGATATTTCACTTTGGCCATCCATTTGTGGGTGATAGGCCGAGGAGGCCGAGGAGAAATCTAGCCTTGTACCTAGATTTTCAAAGAGACCCTTCCAAAAATTAGTGGTCATTTGAGGATCTCTATCCACCATTATTAATGTTGGCAAGTCATGGTGTTTGAAAATCTGGGATATGAAGAGAGTCGCCATTTGATGTGCCTTAATAGTCTTTTAGCAGGTATAAAATGGGATTGTTTGCTAAACCTGTCAACTATTGTACATATTCTCGTATTCCCATGGATAGACTTGGGTAATCCAAAGATAAAATCCATGGATATACTCTCCCATGGTGAATTAAGAATTCACAATGGTTGGAGTAATCAAGGTTTCTTCCCTCTATCATACTTTGTCTTTTGGCATACCACGCATTTTGAAACATACTTGTGTATGTCTACTTTCATGGTAGGTCAATAGAAATACATCTCTACTCCTCAAAGAGTAGGTTGAATCCCTCTATGCCCCACATAGGGAGGATCATGGGATTCATACATTACTTTCTCAAGAAGGGAGTTAATAACACAAAGCCTAATGCCATGGAGAAGATAAGCATCCTGCAAGGTGAACAGTTCTTCTTTCTTCCCTAAGGCAAGGACTGAAATTATATCCTTGAAATTAGGATTAGCATCATACTCATCTATCATAGAAGATAGATCATTGTGAGTTTCTATAGACACTGCATTTACTCTTGGTCATTGTGATAGTGCATGGTCCACTTGATTGTGCTTGTCAGCAATATGAGAAATATGAAAATTAAATTGTGAAAGAAAATTTACCCACCTCATTTGTTTGTCAGAAAGCTTGTTTTGCATCATGAAGTACTTAAGTCTTTGGTGATCCATTCGTAGGATGAATGGAGTCCCCAAAAGATAATGCTTCTATGTGTCAAGGGCAAGTAGAACAACTAGTAGATCCTTTTTGTATATACCCAATACTCGCTCATCAAAGTTGAGTCTTTGACTCTTGTATGCTATGCCATGCCCTTCTTGAAGCAAGATTGATCCAAGGCAATCTCCATAAGCATCACATTGGACCTCAAATGGTTTTGAGAGATCGGGTAGTGTGGGCACATGTTGAGAGGTAAGATTTTCTTTGAGCTTGTCAAAATGCTTTTCCTCTTTTGCAGTCCATGCATACTTAGCCTTCTTCTTTGTCAAGTCATGTAATGGTCTTGCTATTTGTGAGAACTTTTCTATGAAGCATCTATAGTATGCACATATAACAATAAAGCTTCGTAGCTCATGTAGATTCCTTAGGTTAGGCCATCCTTTTATTACCACTAACTTTGCTTGATCCATATGGATACCATCTTGAGAGGTAATGTGACCTAAGTATTGAATCTCTTGAAGTAAAAATTCACTCTTCTTTTGATTAATGAAAATTTTATTCTCCTTCAAATCTTGAAAGATTACCTAGAGATGTTACTTATGCTCCTCGTGAGAATTGAAGGAGATGATGATACCATCAAAAGAAAACTTGTGATAGGACCTAAAAGTTTTGTCCATTAAGTGGTTGAATGTGTCTAGAGCATTTATCAAGCCAAAAGGCATGACAAGATATTCATAAAGACCAAATGTTGTACGAGATGTGTTCTTTACGATATCTTCATTGACTATCCTTATTTGATGGTAGCCACTATTAATGTCAATCCTATTGAAGTAGGTAGAACATTGTAGTCAAACAGATCTTCTACCCGTGGTGTGAGAAAATATGTTCTTGATAGTAAGCTAATTTAGTGTTATGTAGTCAACACACGTAAGATATGCGTCGTCTTTCTTTTGCACTAATAGGACTGGTGAACAAAAGGGAGAGGAGCTAGGCCTCACCATCTCCTTATCCACCACCTTATGTACTTGCCTCATGATCTCCTCTTGTTGAGCTTGGGAAACTCGATAAGGAGGCTTATTAGGCGGTGAGCTCCCAGGTAGAAGCTCTATTTTATGGTCATCATCCCCTTGTTTTGGAGGTAAGTCTCCGGGGATGTCATCAATAACAACATCTAGGAATCTAGGTAGGACAAAAATCATATGCACAAAAACTGAGCTTTTCATTTTTCGTTGCTAGAGTTACCCTGGGAAGAGTTTTGAGCATTGTTCTTCCCTCTAGGTTTATTTTGGTCTTTGGATTCCATGGGCTTAAAATTCCTTCTAGCCCCTTGTTAGAAACTAATTCGTGAAGCAACCATAATATGGTGAATCACTTCAATGATGGTCCTAGCCCTTTGAATGTTGACATACTCGGCCATATCTTCAAGTAGTCCTGCATGAAATTACTGCTTTTGTTCGATGAAGTCTATCTTTTGGTAGAGTATAGCTTTGAGATGTAGAGTATAGCTTTGAGATGTAAATCCTAAAACTTTTCCACATAGTTGTGGATAGAGTTATTGGGAGATAGCTTCAAACTTTGCCATTCGGTAAGCACTTTGTCTTTGGTATCGCTTGCGAGAAACTACTTTATGCAAACTCGTAGAGGTTTCCATGTCTTGGGAGCTTCGCCATTACCTCATAGACTAGCCCACCATTTTTGGGCAGACTTTTGAAAATGAATAGCTACCTTACATAGCTTAAAGGACTTCGTGATCCCTCACCTCCAAAGGCTGCATCAAATTGTTGGATGAAGGCCAAATCTTTGTCTGTAGCACCAAAGGTGCCATCATAGGTGAGAAAAGAGATGCTCTTTCCTCCCTCCTTTAAGCTTGTAGGACCTTTTACAACCAGCATAGTATTTGTGATGTCCTCTCCTCTTGTACTATCTAAGAGAAAAAAGTTGCTTTTATCGAAAGAGGAGGAAGATGTTTAAGATGGAGAAGAGGGTGACCTTTTTCTCGCCTTTTTATTCTTTTGATTACTCTCTTTTTTTTCAAAATGACGGGGAGAAGGACTATATGATGATGTTTTCCTCTTAGGAGGAGTTGGGGATCATCAAGATTTTTGTCTTCTTTGAGCCACATCTTCCAAAAAACTTGGAGATTCACTTATTTCTGTCTCATAGAATTCGTCCTCTTCTCTCACCGCCGCAGAAAGTCTTCTTTTGGGAGACTCAACAAAAGGCCTCCTAATATCTTTCTCCTCTTGGGGAGTTTAGAGAATCCCATGAGTGCAAAGTTGTAAGTTAACTTCGTCTTACAAGGCAGGGTTGCTCTTAGCTTGTTGCAACCTAGTAACAAGATACTTCACAAACATGGGGGCATCATTAGAAGCACCTTCATGTGTAAAATCAAAGTTGTCAATATTCATTCTACTCTCTTTATTATTGTCAACCATGCTAACTAAATTTATGTATGCTACTTTGTGCTTTGGAAACCTCAAAACTTTAGTTGCTACTCTTCTTAACTTTTGAAAATCGTCTCTCAAGCAACCACACCCATGGTTTACAGACTAGTGATTGCCAAGAGTAGTGGAGAGGGTCTAATAGTGCTTGGTTGATTATGGTTCTTGTTGAGCTTGCTAGTAGCTCAATAATGGTTAATACAAAGGCAAGCCCCGAAAGACTCCATTATTAAGTCCATAGTTTCCAACAGTGTACCTCAAACTTAGTTCATTCCAACCGGGATAGTAAATCCCTATCTCACTTACCCTCTTGCAATGAACAGGTCCAACCTTTCATGGAAAACTTAAGGACCTCTCTTCTTAAGCAAGAAAAGAGAAACCAATAGCTCTGATTACCAATGTAACGGAATATGGCTATAACATTGATTGTGTAGGAATTAAAGTAACAATAATGAGCATTTCCTTAAGAGAATTCTTAAAGAGCATAAGAAGATTACTTGATTAAAGGTAACAAAATAAACATTATACCTAGTTAGCTTGGCATGAACAATACTTACAAAAGAGAGAGATTTTTGAGAAATTGACAACAATTGAGGACCAGATTTACTTGGAGACAGTCCCCCCCTCCAAAAGGCTTTTGTGTGTTAAATTCTCACATGAAGAGGGACTTGGTAAAATATATACTTTGTGTTCTTTTGAGACATTGTTGATGCCATGAAGATGGTAGACTTCATACACCAATATAATGCCCGTAACTAACTTGCAAAATCATTAACTTGTCCCCGACCTCAATCCCAAGACCTCAAACACCGTTAAAGGTGGAGAGAGATAGTAGGGAGTGAGGGAAGGGAAGAGGAAGAAGAAGTAGCATACAAAAAATAAGTACTTTCCTCGCCATAGATTACGCTTGGAGCTAATCTTAGTAGTAATATAGATGGTAGAAGATGAGCATGCCATTGAATCTTGACTCTTGGTTGGATTTGTATTCCATAGCAAAGAGGTGTTGGAGTAGGCTCTCTACTTCTCAAGCTTGGAGAAGGAGATGGAGTTCTTGTTCAACATATGAGAGGATGTGTGAGTGTGAGTGTGAGAATGCACAAAAAGGAGGGTTAGGTGTTTGGGCATGGCTCAAGATGTAAGAGTGAAGGTGATGGGCATTGAATGCCTAATCAACTTCTTTGTGATGAAAGTAGGTGATAATGTATACCCTATTATCTTGGGTAGGCCATGGCTGCTAATAGATGCTAAACAAGATTGGGAAAGTAGGGTTCACCTTGTCTAATAAGGAGAGAGGAAGACAGATGTTGCTCCACCTGAAGACCAAAGAGAGCCGTTTCCATCCTATGGTAGCAAAAGATGAGGATGATACGATGAGCTATGAGTACAAAACCTAGATGGCCTATGATGAGGGTGGAGGAAGAGGAAAGCAAGAATGATATGCTAAAGATTGATGTCAATTTGTTTGGTGTCACCATGGAGGACTCTCATGAAAAAGACAAAGTGCAACCATATATTCATGGCATAGGTGTAAAAGAGGTAGCCAATATGTTGAGCGAAGATTTGACCAAGCAAGATAAAGAAGGGTATGTAAAGCCCCTACCCATGCTGCCCTCATGGTTTGCCTCAAGCCTATTGGATGGCCTAGGGAGGTCCAATGAGATTTTAGATGCATTTGATTAATTAATTAAGCTCTCTCTCAAAGGAGGGAAGAAGGACACTTGTCCATGCTACCCCTATTGCTTGAAATGACCATAACTTGTGCTATTAGCATGGTTAGACATCCTCATGCGCACTCCACCATCTATATAGGCCTGAACTTGTATCCTCTTTTCAATGACAACATCCACAAGGGGAAGAACATCATTTGGGCTACCCACCCTTAATGCCATGTTTTGCACTGCATGCACATTGTCCTTAGCTTTTGGCAACCTCGTGTTCACACTTGTAGACCACTGTCTCTTTAGTTTATGATTTAAATCCAACAACTGAGCAAAAGCTATATTAGCCTTTTGGCCCTGTACATCACTTACCAGATCATACTCGGGGTAGCCGTGTCTTAGCTAGAAATCACCATGTTTGATCTTGTGACGTCTTCTCCTCTTGCTAGATTTTGGCTGCTCTCTACCCTTGTACACCTTCTCTTTGCCTTTACAAGTTCTAGTCTCCCACCCAATCTCCATTTCCCTTTCATCCCTAGCCCTTTTGTTGGCCAAAAAATTGATATCCTGCTTATATTCTCGAATGATGTTCACCGAAGGGACCTCGCCACCATTCGGAGGAGCTGGCTTAACTAGATTCTCAACCACCAACTCTCTCAAACTATTAAAATGTGCTTGGACTCTTCCCCTACCAAACAACGGGTAGATACCACCTCTTTCCCTTGATGGATGAAGGAAATATGGCACATAATGTCCTTCTTCTCCACAGTTTTAACACCTGTTGGGAAACGGCCTCGCCTTGCCCCTCCTCTTGGATGTCCTCTATCCATCACACTTAGTTGAAACTCTTGCATTTTCTTAGACAAATACGGTACAGTTCGGACCCAATTTTGCGGCACAATTGCTACACCTTGGTTCCCATGGTTTTCCTCATGAACAACATCCCTTGAGCCCTCTGGTTGGGTAGGAACCACTACTTCGTAGCCCGACATGCCCTTCTCAATTTTCTTCTTGATTTTACTTCTCTTCACCTTCACAATATTCACTACACCATTATAATTCTTTGAGCTTTCAAAGTCTACCTTTTTCCTCACTTTGGGATGGGCACACCATGAATTTGTCCAGTCTGAAGTAGTAACCATTAGCCAATTGCATGGCCGGTGCTAAGTTTACCCAACAAGATTCAAAACGATCAATTATTCACTTACACAGTGTTTGAGCACCTTTAGTTTGGCATCCATCTTGACTGGGGAAGCCTCTTTGCAAAAGTCATGTAAGCAACGTGCCCTTAGGGCCTTAATGAGACATGTCTTAGCACTTAGAAAAGAGAGACGGGTTAGAGGATTTCAGCGATCCAACTTGAAATACTTTAAAACCTTAAATTGAAGAGCTTTAAAGACGTAATTGAAAATACGATTAAAGATGTAGTTTGAAATATCACCACACATTGCACACCGTTAATGACAAAAAAGTTTGTTATTGGTCTAATCATTTGTAATGGAATTGGCCTATTAACTTGAGAGTAGCGGAAATTAAAGAGAGTACATTTGTGAAATTACTTTGTGAGCATAGCGGATGAACATAATTGATGGTAGCAACATAAATATAGCATTTAGTTAACTTCGCATGAACAATACTTTTTCAAGAGAGAGAATTTAGAGAACATGACAACAATTGAGGACCGGATTTATGTGGAGCCGGTCCCCCCTCCAATAGGCATTTGTATTATGATTTCTCCAATCAAGAGAGACTTGTTACAATACAATCTTTGTGTTCCTTGTGACCTAGGTGATGCAATGAAGATGGAAAGCTTCATGCATCATGAGCATAACATAAACTTTGAAGAAAGCATTAACTATCCCAAGCCTCAGTCCCAAAACCTCAAACACCTTAAAGGTGGAGAGAGCTAGCAGGGAATGAGGGTAGGGAAGAGGAAGAAGAAACATTTCATAGGAAAAGAACTAGTTCCTCACTTATCATCATTCTTCTTGCTAGCATACATAATAGCATAGTAATGAAGATGGAGAAGATGGCAAGCTTAAGCATTGAAGCATGGCTCTTGGTTGGATTTGCATTCCATAGCCAAGAGTATTGGTGTAGGCTCTCAACCTCTCTACTTGCTTGGAGAAGGAGAGGGAGCTCTTGCACTTTGCACTTCACACAATGAGAGTGTGTGTGAGTGTTTGTGGGAGAGTATACCCCTAAACCATGCCCCCTACTTGCTTTGGTCGAACCCCCCTTGTAGCTCATGCTTGCATCTCATTGGCCCCTCAGGCCTAGCCAATCACAAGCAGGAGTCTTACCAAGCAAGCATACTAGTCTTGGGACAAGTGTCCCCCTTTCCCCTTTGAGAGAGAGGACTTGATAAATGCTAAGATAATTAATTAAATCTTCTAAATTATCATTGGACCCCTTGGGTGGCCAATGAATAGGCTTCAGGCACACCATGAGGGCAACATGAGGAGGAACTTGACAAGTGTCCCTTTTGCTTTCTTTGTACCAAGCATGACTTGTGTGAGTGTGAGTGTGTTCTCTCTCATCCCCCCTCTTGTAGGGCTTGCCCTGTCCTTCTACGGATTAGTGTTGACTTTTGCACACCTCTAGCCACTTAACTTTGGACCCGGTTCCCACCACAAGCTTGGCCCTTAAGCCCCTCAAGCTTGGGCCAGGTTCCTACCTCAAGTACAACCCTAGCATCTCAAGCATGACAAGCACCTCAAGCATCTCAGTCATCAAGAACCTCAAGCACCTTAGTTATCAAGCACGTCAAGCACCTCAAACACCTTAATCTTGGGCCAGGTTCCCACCTCAAGCACAACCCTAGCTTACCTAAGGTCAACGGACTTTTACACTAACTATTGAAGGTCTTCAATGAAGCTAACCCTAAGGTCTTTATGCTCCATTGGTTAGCCTTGCTCTTTGTTTGATAGACCATCTCTCATCTAGGTCCCATTACCATTGGCCTCGTATTGAAGTAGATCTATAAGCACATGTCTATATCCTAACCCTTGTTCCCATTTATTCTCCCACATTAAATGATTATTTTAATATGAGTAAATCATTTGGGTTGGTTAGACATTAGATTTTATGGCATTACTTCTCTCTTGAAATCATAGTCGTTCTCGACTATGAGGTAGAAGAGATAAAGCGGTAGTCATTAGTCTATCTTACTTAGTGGGTAAAGGATCCCTTTTTACCCTACGACATCTTTCCAAGATGGATGACCAATCCATTTGATGCTTGGGATACATAGCTGCCGCAATCATGTCTTCTCTTTAGTCCATTTCATTCTCCCAAAGTAGAATGACAAGTTCTACTTGGTGTTTGAGAGACATCATCATCACAAACATGATTCTAAGCATGCAAACTATTTAAATTTGTGCACAATAAAAAGAGAACTTAGCCTTATAAGACAAAAACATTGGTCATTTAAAAAAAATTTGTACATGTGTTTACTCTAATGTAGCATTGTAAGCATTGACAAGGTTCATACTATCCTTAAGCTGTATGCCTTTAATCCATCTATCATCTTCAAAAAGATAATTTTTGAGCTTAATAAGATATGGTCACATAATCTTACAATGTCGTAGTAACTTGTATTCATGCCAAAGAATACCTTCGGGTTGTAGCACCTCTTCTTGGTCTTCAACTTCGGAAGGGTCAATAATTGGTTCACTTGGTGGCTCTCCTTTGTAGGGCTTGAGTAGGCTCACATGAAAAGCATTGTGTATGAGCCAATGGTTGGGCAACTTGAGTTGGTAAGCCATCTCATTGATGGGCTTCAAGATTTGGAAAGGACCATAGTATCTTTTTGCTAGCTTAGCATAATACTTTTAATGGTCCGTAGGATTTTTGCTTGTTGCTTGCCTTAATCGCGAGCCTTAGGAAACTTAAGTAAGACCCAATCATTTTCTTTGAACGTTAAGGCCCTTCTGTGTTTGTTAGCAAGCTGCTTTTTGCCTTTGTTGAGAGATGGATATAGCCTCCTTAATCTTTTGAAAAGATTCTTGTAGGTCACGGCTATACTCATTCGGCTGCGAAGATCTTTCCATGTACTTTAAGTAACAAGGGACTTTTAGGTCTTCCCTCAATAATCTCAAAATGTGCTTTTCCCATAGAAGTATGTACAGTATAATTGTAGCCATACTCTACAAGAGGTAAGTACTTTTTCCATTGTGAGTGATGATATACTTCGGTAACATAAGTCTTGAGTAGATCGAGTATCGTAAGATTGGCTATCTCACTTTGGCCATCTTTTTGTGGGTAATAGGCCGAAGAGCAATTCAATCTTGTTCCTAGATTTTCAAAGATACCTTTCCAAAAATTACAAGTCATTCTAGAATCTCTATCTGACACGATGGATGTTGGTAATCCACGGTGTTTGAAACTATGTGATATGAAGAGAGTTTCCATTTGGTGTGCCTTCATAGTAATTTTGATAGGAATGAAGTGTGCTTGCTTGCTAAACCTGTTGACTATTGTCCATATTCCCGTATTCCCATGGATAGACTTGGGTAATCCAAAGATGAAATCCATGGATATACTCTCCCAAGGTGAATTTGGGATAGGCAATGGCTGGAGTAATCCAGGTTGCTTCCCTCTATCACACTTGGTCTTTTGGCATACTACACATTTTGAAACATACTCTTGTATGTCCACTTTCATGGTAGGCCAATAGAAATACGTCTCTATTTGTCAGAGAGTAGGTTGAATGCCTCTATGCCATGCATAGGGAGGAGCATGGAATTCATACATAACATTCTAACGAAGGGAATGGGTAACACATAGCCTATTTCTGTGGAGAAGATATCCAACCTGTAAGGTAAATGGTTCCCCTTTCTTCCCCAAACCAAGGGCTGACATTATGTCTCTAAAGTCAGGGTCAGTAGCATACTCATCTATCATAGAAGATAGATCATTGTAAGTAGCTATAGACTCCGCATTAACTTTTGGTCGTCGTGAAAGTGCATCAGCGACTTAATTGTGCTTACCAACAATGTGAGCAATATGGAAATTAAATTGCAAAAGAAAAAAATTCCACCTTATTTGTTTGTTGGAAATCTTGGTTTGCATCATGAAATACTTGAGACTTTGGTGGTCAGTATGTAGAATAAATGGAGTCCCCAATAAGTAGTGCTTCCATGTGTCTAGGGCATGTAGAACAGCTAAAGGCTCTTTCTCATAAATGCCCAAGACTCATTCATCGGTATTGAGCCTTCAGCTCTCATATGCTATGGCATGCCCTTCTTGAAGCAAAACTGCTCCAAGGCAATCACCACAAGCATCACATTGGACTTCAAATGGCTTTGAGAGATCCGGAAGCATGAGGACTGGTTGGGAGGTTAGCTTTTCTTTGAGCTTATCAAAAGCATTTTGCTCCTTAGCCGTCCATACATACTTAATGTTCTTCTTAGGTATATCATGTAGTGGTCCTGCTATTTGAGAGAATTTTGCTATGAATCATCTATAGTATGTGCACATACCAATAAAGCTTCGTAGCTCATGTAGATTGCTTGGATTAGGCCATGCTTTTATTACCTCTAACTTTGATGGATCCATACAGATACCATCTTGAGAGATAGTATGACCTAGGTATTGAATCTCTTGGAGGAAAAATTCGTTTTTCTTTTGGTTGAGAAAAAGCTTGTTCTCCCTCAATGCTTGAAAAATCACTTGGAGATGTTGCTTATGTTCCTACAAAGACTTGGAGTAGATGATGATATCATCAACATTGAATTTGCAGTAGGGTCTAAAAATTTTCTCCATTAGACAATTGAACGTAGCTGGTGCATTAGTCAAGCCAAAAGGCATGACTAGATATTCATAAAGACCAAACATTGTGCAAAACGAGGTCTTTAGGATATCTTCATCCACTATCCTTATTTAATTATAGCCACTTTTAAGGTTAATCCTATTGAAGTAGGTAGAGACTTGTAGCTCATCAAATAGATCTTCTACCCGAGGCACGAGAAATTTGTTTTTGATAGTGATATGGTTTAGTGCTCGATAGTCTACACACATACACATGTACCATCTTTCTTTTGCACTAAAAGGACCGGAGAACAAGAGGGAGAGGAACTAGGCCTCACCATCCCTTTGTCTACCAATTCTTGTACTTGCCTCACGATCTCCATTTGTTGAGCTTGTGAGACTCAATAAGGAGGCTTGTTAGGTGGTGAGCTTCCTAGAAGGAGCTCAATGCGATGGTCATCATCCCCTCATTTTGGAGGTAAGTCCATAGGGATATCATTGATGAACACATCTTGGAATCCTTTTAGAAAATTAGACAAGTCTAACTCTTCTTAATTCCTACCATTTACATTTGATGAAACATTAGGATCTTTTAGAGACTCTTTGACGAAAATCATGTACGCAAAACTGAGCTCTTCATTGATTTATCAAAAGTAGGAGGATTTACAAGTGGAATAGTGCGACCACACTCACTAGCATCTATATACATGCTCTTTCCCCTGTAGGTGAAGTAGATTCTCCTTTCAGGGAACTTCATATTGGCAACCATGCGATCAAACCATGGTGCCCCTAGGATAGCATCCTCATGTTGGAGAGGAGAGATGAAAAAATATTCTTTGTTAACATAGCTTTGGACATGAAGCCTCAACTTCTCAATCAAGGGAGTAACGGAAGCTCTTTGGCAACCCTAAACTCCTCTCTGCAGTGCGACATGGTGGCCATCAATAGATGAAGACGAAGAATCTTTTTTTTTATCCGATCTTCTAGTATTGCAATGGTCAGTATCAACTAGGAAGAAAAGATGTAAGATAGCTAACTCCTCCCTACAGTGCAACTTGATGGTCAGCAATAACCAGTGCAACAGCTTGGTTTGAGTTGGGGGGGGGGGGGGGGGGGGGGGGTGCGTGCAACCCAAATTTACCTCATCTTTGTGTCCATGTAGAGAGAGAAGAAGAAGAAGAAGAAGAAGAAGAGGATTTTAACATCGTAGGAAACTATCCCAAGAGACCTCAAAGATCTATCCAATGAGAGTTGAACTCAAGACCATGGGGGGAGAGAGAGAGAGAGAGAGAGAGAGAGAGAGAGAGAGAGAGAGAGAGAGAGGACTCACATGTAGGAGCGTGGAGGACAAGAGGGGGGAGAGAGACGAATCAAGGGAGATCTCCAAAGCTCAAAATAAGGGTCGAGCCACACCTGATGCAAATAGGGATAAGGGAAGAAAACCCGACCTCTAACCTTTGGTCACCTCGAGGAGACAACAAGCACGAGAGAGAGAGAGAGAGAGAGAGAGAGAGAGAGAGAGAGAGAGAGAGAGAGAGAGAAGGGGTAGGTACCCCCGCCACAAAAGGAGTGAAAGGGGCACGTGTCAACAAATGCGACCTCCACTTTTTTTAGACATTTTCTATCTTTTTTTATCCCAATGGTTGTGTGTATCATGCACTCTTCATTGCTCTCATTACCTCTCTCAACCTCTCAAGCCTTGCTATTCAAGAAAAGGCTTGCTTCTTTTCAAGGCAATGGATCTTTTGCCACTTGCATTTTCAAAACCCCTCCCTATCTGCACAATGGCCAAGGTATTTTGAAACCACCCCCCCCCCCCCCGCCCGCACCTCCCTATCAGGTGCTCAGCTTCCCATCTCTCAAGTGCTCTTCTATGATGACAATCCCGGAGAGCCCTTTGCGACTTGTTAAAGACTTAATCATATTAGAGGGATTAAATTCCTCATTTGAAGATTTTTTTTTTCATCAATTAAAGATCTTGCCTTGTGCTTTGATCCACACCTTCATTGTGGCTATAATCCTTTCTTTATTCATCCTTTTTCTCATAGTCTCTTCGTCTTTCATACTTTGATCATGTCTATTGTTCATTTATTAGCAATCATATAATGTGTGGTAGTTTGCAACACATGCACAATCTCTTCCTTTTGATTATGAAAACTCCCAAGCAAGCATGCTCCATGTTAGTACCTTGATAAACATTAAACAATTCAAGTTTTGATGGTTGATGCTCTTTTCAAGAGCTAGGGTTTCTATCATCTCAACCCCTCTTGATCATGTCTTTACATCCATCGCTGTCGTGAATACTAGCATAGTTATTGTATATATCCCAACACCGGGGCATCCACTAAGAAATATGTAAGATAGCGCATGTGAACAAAATAAGGGATTTGTAATTATGTACATTTACAAAAAAATGTACTTACATAAAGGGTTTTTCAATTGAGAAAGTGAAATTTTTCATACATAAAGGCTATTTTTCTTACAAAAATGCATGTACATAAGAGGTACATATAATACTTGAAAATATACAAGAGCAAAGGATTATTTAAATACCTCTTGTTTGCACGTGCTATATGCAATTTTTACATAGTAGACTCCCCGGGATCCCAACACTCATCATACTCTTTGTGAGTCTTTTGATCCTCATCGCATCCCTATGGCTATGATCCCTTCTATATTCATGCTCTCTAGCATGCTTCTTCGTCTTTCATAGAGGTCCTATGCTGATCATGTCTACCCCGATCTCCACCATCATGTTGATCATGTATGCTTCCTTTTGCTTCATCTCATTATGAATGCACTTTGGATAAAGTACTCAGCAAGCTTATCATTGTTCTCTTTGAGGCTTTTGACAAATGCTTCTTGCTTTTGAATCTATTGGGCAAGGTCCATGACAAACTATGCTAACACTTTGGTAGATGACTGATGTTGTCTTTCAAGTGTGTGCAAACTTTCAAAACAAGGGACCACTATTAACGCTTTTAATCCATAGTCGTTGCCCTTTAGTGAAGTTTTTCGATGAGATATTTTTGTTACGAGATTGGGCGCCCTCTTGTTGTATGTGGTTAACTACAATTGGGGATAGCTAGCTTGTAATGGTTAATTACTATGCTATCTTTCTATTTTAAATAATGGCAAGTTAATGCTGTGTAGATTGGAACTCTAGGAGTTGAGAAGAAGGCACCGACAATAAATTATTTTCTCAGTCGTTTTCATTTGCATAGTGTTATAGTTGGTGAATTTTTTTATTTTTGAAATGTTCCTATATATAAATGGCTATATATACAAGTGTACATGATTGGTATACAAAATAGTGAGAAAATAAAGGAAATAAATGAAATATTTTGTAGTTAGCTTTATGGTCGATGATGACATCCCGACTAGAAGTGTCGTACTAGGACACGTTTGAAATTTGGTGTGCAGTTAAGTAGACTAGAGTGCGATAAATGTGAAAATTTTCACTTCCAAGCTCCCTTACCTTAGAAGATCGTAGGCGGCAAAAGCGTGGCAAACTTGGTCGATGCTAGATAGCTAACCCTTATAGTCAAAAGTCATCCATATCAAAATAATTGCAACCACTTTTGAGATTCAGGTCTGTCAATCGAGCTAAAGGGCAGTACTTCAAGTGGAGATATATATGTATATGGCAACCCAATTAAAGGTTAAACGGGTGATTGAACTAAAATTGGATGTGCAGTCTTGATGTTAGGCAAGATTGGAAGCGTGAAGTTAAACCCTTAGGGTTGATCAATTGCTTGAGGTTTGCTTTTGGGGTGAATTACCCCTAAGGGATAAGTTTTTTTAAGGGAACCCATTGGATGTTCGAGAAAGGTGGCCAAGTAAAGTCACCCTCCCCCCCCCCCCCCCCCCAACCTTTTTTTTTGTTAAAAGGTGTAGAAGAAAAATTGAATGGCAGCAAGTCATTATGAGGGCAACATCAGTGAAAGCTGTGGGGGAGATGGCGACTTGTAGAGGCCTCGTTGACCCATGATGTGAAGAGGAAAAGTTATACAATGCACGAGCGACCATTTTGATACCGATTTTGTAGGCTTTTATAGTAGTCGATGGTGATGCTCCCTTAGATGCAAGGGATGTCTCCCATGGCAGCCTACTGTGACCGATTGTTGGATGGTGTAGTGATGATTTAATGGTATGTTTCTTGCTTTGGATGCAAAACGGTCGCAACTTTGACTTGGAAAACTGAGCAACCCACTTCTTCTCAAGTGTTTGATTGCCAATCGCTTCGCCTTTTAGCATTGAATGTTCTTGAAGGCCGGATTCTCCACATATCCCCTCTTCTAATCTTTAACAAAGTTGAGATCTACCTTCATAACTCCCTCAAAGGCTTGCTTAAGCTGAAGCCACTTCTTACCAAAACTCTATCAAGGCACTTTGATGCCTAATCTTGATCACCGCTTCTTCAAAATCATAGAAACTTCTCACTTCTTTGACTCTCGCTTTCTTGACTTCACAATCCACAAGACTTAGCCATTAAATTGGAGCTTAAAGCTCGACATACCAAATCTCAATGGTCAATAAGCAGAATTAATGGATCGTTTTGTCGATTAATCACCAATTAGCCTTGATTTGTAGTCTCGATGTTGCAAATTAAAATCTGAACCTTAAAATTTGAAATCAATTGTCGATTAACTTGAAACAGAAGCACTGTTAGAACTGTTGGGAGAAGATCCGCGAGAATGGTTGCTTAAACAATTCCAATTTTCTCACACACATACCTATCAACCTCTCATCATGTCTTGCGAAACCCAAGTACACACACCTAGATTAGGACAACACACACACACACACACACAAACAATATAGACTTGATAGTGAAAGATTGTAAGGGAAGAAGATGTAGACATGATTTGAGAGCACGCATCATAGTATAAGAGTGAAGAGGGACGAATCTTACACATGAATGGACTAAAGATTGTACCCCCAAACTCCATAACACCTCTTGTGGAGTTTGATATTTAATTTTTGTTATTGCTTATTGGTGCCAAAAATTGGACGCCTCACTTTACACTTAGTTCCACTTTAGCCTTTGAATGGTGTCTATCACTTATTACATGATCCTCTATAGAGTGAGTTCTCACTAATTATCTACAAGGGAGCCATATAGCTACTCCCACTATCATCATCCCCACCACCCCAAATACTCTATCGTGATAGGGCCTTGCACAAAGGAAACTACTAGATATATTACTCAAACAATTTGGATACTCCAAAACACAGAGTTGTCACCAAGTCTCAAAAGCCTCAATGTTTATGATTCAAACAAGTAATTTATCATTGTGTAGGATACAAAGCTCGACAATCGAGACTTTCCAATGTGTTCCCAAATGTGTGTTTTGTGTGGGTTATCATTGTACGATACGGTACATTTTACTTTGGTAAATGCTAGGGAAATTTTGTGCACCTCCAACTTTATATTCTTTTGGGATTCACTAATAGTACTAGGGGCACGTCATGCACGTACACCAAAAATGAACTTTTTTACCCCTAGATAAAGGACCTCTTTTATAAAATCTACCTTTTTTGCCTTATAAAATCTCCCTTTTGTACACTCACGTGATACCATACGATAACACTTAGTGAATATACCGAAATTTTATTACACTCTATTAACCACAAGCTTTACATCATTCATACGATCTCCTAACTCCCATAGTTAACATGACTATTGTTATCCAAGATTTGAAAAAGGATGTAGACTTGGCCTATCATTTGGTCGTCATTGAGTTTCACAACTTTTGCTTTGAACACAAAGCCATAGAATATATTTTTTTCATTAGCTTGAACCTCTTTACAAATAGCTTGAAATATGAGAAACACAAAGTTAAATACCCTTAATCCTACCTTATTTGAAAGTATTTTCAAAGCTTCATCTAAATGTTGATCGTCATCATAGAAGAAATGTCACATAAATCTGTTGCAAAGTAGGTGCTGCATGGGGTTTTAGAAAAAGCCAAAGTTAGTGTATGTTGCCGAAGGCATAGCCATTCGAATAACTCAATGACATTCAAATTGGGTGGGCAATTGGTCTGTAGCTTGCTCTCTTGTAGCAAGCATAAAAAAAGCAAGAACATGCACAAGTCAAATAGCATTGGCGGTGTCTAGATGATTGAGCTTAAAGCCCTGACAAAAATTGTTACACCAATGTGAGAAAAGGGGTCACTAGAAATCTCCTAAGATAAGCCCTGACGTTTTTGACTATTTGGAAAGGATAGCCACCACTAGTGCTTGCCACACACATGCTTTGCCATTGCTCCACTCCACTCTTTTCTTGTAAGGGCACGAGGACTATGCATGCCATTCTCCACCCAAACTCTCTCCTTTTATAGGCTCCTAGCCTATCTTTAGGAGACCCTTGAACCCTGCATCCCTAGCCTACGGGCCATGCCTCCTTCTCCTACCCTTGCCTTGACATCTCTCTTGTCAAATAACTTGACAAAGACATGAGGGTAAGGGGATGAAACAAAGTCAAGGTGTCCTTGCATGATCAATGAGACACCTTAATGAAGGTGACCGCCACATCAAGGTCATCTAGCTTTTACAAGAACTTCAGAATCTTATGATGGAATGCCAAAAACAGTTGTGAAAAACTAAATTTAACACTACTATTGGAAGTTAATTGAGGAAGTTATTTGAGGAAATACGTCTTATAATTCATATAATCTACCCTCCAAATTTGACATCATGTGATAGCTTCTTCTGGCCTTTAATGTTTAGCCAATGGAGTTGGTAAGAATATTTGAATGTGCCACCTCAACCTTCCTTGCTTGTTTGCATGTCCGACTCAAATTTGCTTTTCAAAAACGATCTTGATCAGTGGTTGGTAGGACACATCATTTTTCACACGAGTCTTCGAAGAGATTAAAACAGCTCATGCAAAACCACCTCCATGTCTCCTACACAATTTAAATATGTCTCAATAGCTTAGTGTTTTTGGAATGCATGTAATGCTAGCAGCATGGAGGGTTTTGTGAGGGAAGACTTTTGGGTCAATTTTATACCTTCTAAAATGTTTTTTTGCTGGCCTCCTAGTTCTTGCAAAAGGTGCAATTCGTTAGAGGGAAATCATATAATTTGCAAAGTAGTTGAGAGTTAGACCCAAACAAAGATGATGTTCTAGGATGGATGTTCTTTTTTTTTTTCTTTTTTTCGAGAATTTTGCGAGAAAAAGATCCTTCTATTAGTTAATGAAACTGCCCATAGGGCTACAACCACCTCTACAAGAGAGGGCTACAACAATCATGATGGGGAGAGTCTCCCAATGAAAAAAATAGCATACGTACAATGAGGCTAAATCAAGAGATGGGAGGAGGGAAAAGCCACACAGGTGGACGGTAGTGCCGTCTGAGTACACCCTGGACCATGGTGAAGAAAGGCCCAGGACGCCAGAGTCAAAGAAAAGCCTCTCTGTGCTCCCGCATGCAAACGAAGCTGCCCTAGAGTCTCTCGAGCTGTCCTCTGAGAGTATGGACCAGCTCTAGCCAAAGATCCCGAACAGTCTTGGCTAGTGGTACAGAGCGAGCCTCGAAGATGCGGAAGCATCGGGTCCGCCAGATGAACCACAGTGTCAGGCCACTGATGAGCTCCCAGCACTCCTCTCTCTCCCTGCACCACTCCTGTGGAGTAAGTTCTTTAGCTCCTTTGCACTTAGAAAAGCGTACCCGTCTTGCATGGCAATGCCAAACTTTTGATATCATTGTTGCTTTTATTGTGTATTTGTGGTAAGCACGGTAGGTCTCCCCGATGAAAGTCCTGGCCTCATTCTTTGGTATTAGGTGCAAGGCTAGTAAAGCACGGATGAAAATACATTGAACAGTTATAGTAACTCCCTCCTAGCATGCTACGATAGCAGCATGGAGGGTGTTCTAGAAGAGCTTTGGCATTATGGATGTGTACCATTTACAAAATGCTTTAAGCCTCCTTTCTCTTGCATAAGATTTTGTATATCTTGTGGAGTAGCTAAGGGTTAGCTCCAAAAAAAATAGAGCAGATGATGACAAATCAGTGTAAACTTAAAGGCAATGTCTTCCTCTCCAAAGAAAAGGTGACCTTTTGACACGAGAGGAGAAGAATATCATGACCCTCAAATCAATGGTGGAGTAGCATAGCATGACCCTTTAACATTGCAGAAGAAAACAAGTATACAGGGAATGGAATATTCCCTACGGTTTAGATAGGTGAAGATGGTGCCACCTCACCGTCGTACTTACATATGGTCTATTCTTTTTTCCAAAGCACACACATGCAAGCACATAGTGCATTTCTCAAAATCTTAAATAAACCCACACACATTTTAATTACTATTAGATGTTTGATAACACTTAATGTCTCCATTCTTGTGAGGTTGGTAAACTCTATCCAAGCTCTTGAAATCAACATACAACACAAAGCTCACATATACTATAATCTTCCTATCAGAATGTAGCATATTCAATGATGATTTGCAAGTGCATCCTTACAACTCGTCAGTGAGATGTTGTATGAACATGTTGAATCTAATATTGCGAGACACTCTTTTGTGTTTAAAACATGTCATCTTTTCTCAAGAAAGTTTGAAAAGGTTGGTAAATATGATCAGATAAGGTGAGGCCCCATATATATTTTCTAACAAGTTTGTTAATCATTGCTTAATGTGAATATCGTGTTTAAATAGTGATTGCTTTACATAACTAGTGGGGTTGCCTCAGAATTACTTTGGAAAGCCTCGAGAGCTAGCTATGATCTAGTAAAAAGGTACACTACTAAACTATTTAAATTTATGGTTCGTATCTCAAAAGCACTTAGGAGAAATTTACACCTTCTATATAAAGCAATGCACAACATCCTACAAAACAAAAATTTTGTAAAAATGTAATGCATTTAGTAACATTTGACAAATCAAAAGTTAAGTAATGCATCAAATAGTCTCCTAAAAAATTGAAGTAACGCAAAGTTGGCTATCCCCAATTCGCTTATATCATGAGTTTGAATGAGAATTCACAACTACTACATTGGCTGCAACTTGTGAAAGACGTTAGAGGATCAACATTCATTTTCTTTGGTGTTACTCCAGTAAAATAACAAAAGAGGCCCAATAAGGGAAATATGGTATTGGTCTCAAAATCAATTGCCTCTAAGCTTGTTGTAGGGTTTGACAATGTGTTTTTAAAAGATATGTATAAACCAATCAAAAGTCACATGAATGGCATTAAGGAAAAAGAGGCTATACTGATTTTGAATCCAACGAGCTTTTCGGTGGTGAGGATGTTTGATGCAATGTAATGATGTGTTGTGTTTGCTTGCTACTATCTTGCATGTCTGCATTAAGGTTTAAAGCGAGAGAATGTGCAATACCATCCATAGCCTCTATAAAGCTAGGATTTTCCAAAGTCCACCACTCTTGGAACCAATCCTTGACTAGTTTATTGATTAGGTATTCCTTATACCATATGTTCAACCAAATTTGAATATATTTGCAATAGTGTTAGTCATGTGTTGCTTTAGAAATGGCCTTTCTAAGGTGTCATCAATATTCTTGGTTATTAAAGCAGTCATTGTCACCATCCATAGTCTCTACAAAGCTAGGATTTTTCAAAGCCCACCACTGTTGGAACCAACCCCCATGATTAGTAATGTGATTAGGTATTTCTTATACCATATGTATTCAACCAAACTTGAATACATTTGCAACCGAATTGTTAATCATGTGTTGCATTAGAAATGGCCTCTTGCAGCATCATCAGTATTCTTGGTTATTAAAGCATAGTTATTTTTACCAACTTTTCTGCTTTGGCCTTGTCCATGTACAGTGTTGCCCACATTGACTGTCTGGCCTCTTTTATTGGTTCTACCTTGAGACACCCACCTATGTTTATCCTTTACAAATCATATTATTACTATCCAATTGTTTTAGGTTACCACAATCACTACGACTTCCTTATCTTGAACCTTGTCCTCTACCCCTCTACTTAAAACCTCTACTTGTTTTAAGTAGAGGATTTTCTTAAAGATGAGCCTTTGCAAAGGTTCTACGTCTTAATCATAAAACATGCACACGATCCATGAAAAGTGATCAATGTTTTCCTATGCCATAATGTATGTTTAAATTCCTTGTAAGATAGTCCTAAGCCATGCAAGCAAACCTCTACATTACACCATCATCAATTGTAACCCAAAAAGACAAAAGGGATTCTCAAATGCTTTTCATACATAAGTCATTGACAAACAAATTTCTTCTCAACTATATGCAATTCTCCTTCAATTGTAGCTTCCTTTCTTTTGTGCTATTAGTTTCAAAAAACAATGTGATCAAGGTACTTGATCCTCTCGGAATATGCATTTTGCAATAGATAACCATGGTGACTTGCAGCGTTGGGAAACAGTGATATTACAATACTCTAAAATAGCCAAAATAAGTCAAGACCAGCTGTACAACATGCATAAATGATAATACTATTTAAGTCCATAGGCCATTATTATAACGTGCATACATACACATAATAACGTGCATAGAAGTCTAAAATAGCTCACAGACCATGTGCATACATACACATATAAGCACACAGTTAATATTGGAAACTAACTTATGAGAAATGCATGCAATACAACATTGCATAAATGACAATACTACATAAGTCTAAACCCAAAACATGTCACAAACCATTACTACAACGCACATACATACAGATAATAAGCACGTGTTAGTCTTGGAAACCAACTCATAAGAATTGCATACAAAACAAAGGAATCTCTTCATGCCCACCTCCCTCCCTCCTCGTCAGGCGCCATGCATGATTGATTTAAGCATATTTTCTCTTCCTTTGACTCTCTTCTTCCAATCGAGTGTTATTGTTCATACTTGGTGATGAACATGACTACTAATGTGTGAGCACCTTTTACACACAACATACTAGCAACCATGGAGCCAAATTTCTTGCCCCAACTCTCAATTCACTTGTTGCCAACCCCAATGCCATACTACGCGGGCTCTTCACCCCATACCTGCCCATGCATTGTGTACGGAGCGGGCACCCCTATCTATGCAAAGAGAGGAACTGGACAGAAATCAAGAGAATTGAGAGCATTTCTACATATCAACAGGAACAACAGATATTTTTAGAACAGAAGTACCAGGTGACTTTTCACCCCAACCATCACTAAACCTTCCCATCATCTTTCCCACAATTCGCAAAGGGCCCAACATCCTGTGGAAGAAGTTAACCAAGGAAGATAGAAAGGAAGAATAAGTACATGTAATTCATGAAGTCGATCATACCATCATTCCTTGACTAACTGTCTGGTAGTAAGCCTGTAAAGTTTCCTGGTCCAACTGAATCATGGCCCTCATAGCTGTTATGTACATTTGCCAAGGCCCTAAACAATATATGCTCATTGCAAGCAGAAAAGTGGCATAGCTTTTCACAAACGTCTTAACTATTGGGTTCTCCCAGACTTTGTCGACAGACCTAGATAAGCTGTTTGAAGATACATCTCTGCAATTGCAGCATTCAATGCAGCACCCAGAGGCAAACTATCCTCGTCCACTTGAAAGTACGGTGAATGGAGAATAAAATTTACTTCAGCACTTTTATTCCCCACGCCAAAGAAGAGCATTGCCCCCGGTACTTTGTCCAAGTAATAGGAGAAATCCTCCCCACCAATGCTGGGCTTAGCAGTCTGTACATTACTTTGCCCAAGCATCAAGTCTCCCACTGTTCTAATGTGTTCAACCATTTTGGGATCATTGATCAACGCAGGATAAAGGACACCATCAAAACTCACAGATGCTTGGCAACCAAGGGCTGCAGCTTGACCCTCCACAACCTGCAAATTTTCAAATCCAATATTTGTTTTCTAACAATCAAGGCATAAACATGCTTATGGATGCGTACAATGCAACTGGCAGTAAATTTCTGTCTTGCAGGAAAAAGGGAAATGAATTGCCTGTTGAAGAAAGACAGATTTTTTTTCACCCTTATTTTTTTAACTCTCTCACTCTGGTGGTTTCTCCAACTATGATTTGTGGTTAATGTTGCATTTGAGGGAGTTTTTCCACTGCCAGTTCCAATTCATCCTGTGCTGCCTACGAGCCTATGTAATGCCTAAGGGCTTTGTATTTGTTTACGTAGTACAAAAGGGTCTAAGCCCGCCTTTGAGAGAGAGAGTAACATCTTCAAAGGCCAAAGTGACCTATGAGATCAGAACGTTACAATGTGGTGGATCTGATACAAAGTCAGAGTAACAAAATGACAAAAAAAAAGAAACTACGGAATCCTGAACTTGTAGGTGTGAACTAAGCAGCTGGCTGCGGTAGCTAAATCACAAGAGATCCAGCATCAATCGCTGGCGGATCTCATCAGTCTCCTCCATGGTCAGCAAGCAGTCTGACCGGACATAGTGCATGTCGGGCCAAAGTGATCCGAATCCTCTGATGTAGCCTCTGCCGATGCTGTGTAGTCCTCCAAGTCGTGGGCGTCTGGATCTCCCCAGCTCAGCTGCTCAGTTGATCAGTGTGCCTCTGGTGTGAGGCGACAAGTTCTACTGTGGTAGTAGCTCCTCCCGGTGTCCAATGTCTGCTCTATAGAAGTCTGTGATGTGTCTCTAAGACTGGCTAGCCTCTCCTCTCATCAGGCTCTCTCTGTGTCTGCGCAGCTCGAGCAGAAACAAACCCACGCATCTTTGATCCTCGTACCTCATGACTTTGGAGAGAGGTCCAAAGACCTCTCCGAACAAGCAGTGGAAGCCGCCTCGTATCTCGTAGTAGACGGGGCAGTGGCATGTGTAGTGCAACTCTGTCTCACACTCCATGTCACATAAGGGACATGTCCTGGCCTCTGTTGGTACTCCGCTGTATCTCCTAGTCTCGATCCGTAGCTGGTGTGAAGATGTACGTATCTGGCCAATAGCACATCGTATCCCATGAGACAAGTGGGTGTCCATGTATCTGGGCCTCATCACAAAACCGTACCCCGTAAGCTGAAGAAGATGCTCTCTATAGAAAGCCATCTTCGTGCTTGGCTCCTGTGCTGGCTGTATCCATGTCCTCCTTGTGTCTAGTTGAGTAAGGTCCTGGCGGATGAGCCTGGTGACCTTGGACTGTGTAAGAGTCAGAGAGGGTGCATCCAGTGAATACTGGAAGGGGGGCAATCTGTCTATACTAAACCCATGCGCCTAGAACCATGAGATGTCATCTCCCCATACCAACATGATGTATCCCCCTGCATGGCTAACTGTCGGGAGGACTCAAGTGCAAGGCGGGCGTATATGTCTCTTGGAAGTTCCCACATGCGGTGTATGAAGGAGAAAGATCTGGTGAGCGTCTCAACCACTAGTGGGGGGGGGCAGCTAGCTCTGCTCAGATAATGGCACGTGGTACTGAAGCTTTGGCTCTAATGAGCCGCGAGATCATAGAGACCAAAGGCTTCTCCATGTTCCCCCATCCATCAATGCGACCTGTTCTCCCATGATGATCCAATGAAGGCCCCCATATCTCAGCTCCATAGAGCAATGCAGAAGCCACCAGAGTGTCAAAGAGCCAGAGCTTCGTCCAAGGCTCCTGAAACTGAACCTGTGAACACATCCTCTCCAATCTACCCAATGCTGCATGGGCTCTGGTCAATCTAGTCTCTGCTGCTCTCCTCAATGAAAATGCTGGTCCGCTAAAAACCACTCCAAGGTAAGTGTAAGCATTTGTATACTCCACTATCTCCTCGCTGTATGTGAATGCGGACGCTGACTGTGGGGTAGTATTAAATACCATGACCTTGGTTTTACCAAGGTTGCTATACAAAACACTTTCATGGGCAAACCTATGCAAAGCATCCAAGTGACGTTGCATCCCCTCCGGAGAGAACAACATATAACAATAGCGGAATCCATGTCCCTACCAGCGTTGCACCTCTATCACCATCTCCCTCAATATAGTCAGAAACCTCATCCACATACATACCAAATATAGTAGGTGTAACAAACTTGGGCACCCCAAGTCTAGAATTTGGCGCGACACGAGAGATTCACTTCAAATACTTCACAACTTGAAAATCACATTTCAATTTGGTCGACACAGCCCGGCGTAGTTCCATGCCCAGAGAGATTGGCCCCAAAGATTGGCGCCCCTTTCGGTATTTCTTTTATATTAATTTTGAGCAAAGTACAACTCCCGCAGGGTCCTCCGCTCTCAAACTCTGCGTCCAGATGCTATGAGAAGTGAGGCCCTTAGGGCTCTTTTATTCTTACAAGGGATGCCACAAGCAGAGCCCCAAAATCAGTTAAACTCAAAAGTAAAAGTTCCAAAAGCTTTAGGCTCGAAAGCATTCCACTCCTAAAAGCATGTGGCCTAAAAACTGCCCCAAAAAGCAACCAGCGCAAAATATAGAATTACGTACAACTGTCAGCACAAAAAGCGGGCCTCTCCGTATAGCCCGCCACGTCAGCATGTCACTAGAAATTCCGAGGATCCATATTGCTACCACGTCAACATCCGTACAGTCAGCATGTGTGTGTGTGTGTGTGTGTGTGTGTGTCCGGGTAGAGCTTCCACATCGTCAATTTGTGACATACCCCCCCTTGAAAGAATTGTAATTGCCCTCGAATTACGCCTGGAAAACAGACAAAAGCCATAAGCTGTCTTAGTAGACACTAACTGTTAGTACCTACGCACTAGACACAACACATCTAGCACATGTACAAAGACGACAGTTACATCATTGTCCATGACATCACATCACATGACAATCAATCACATAAATATTCATTTCAAATCTCAGGCAATGACTGGTAGCAACGTATTTAGTAACCACATCTAGATCCATTCTGGACCTCATTGATGTCGGGCTAACTAATCCCATATTGCGATCATGTCTATAGAGACTTTTTGACTCAAGCATTGTTGTGTGCGAGAATCATTCGCCTCAAGCAATGTCGTGTGCGAGAATCTGTCGCCTCAAGCATTGTCGTGTGCGAGAGTCATTTCTGGGGATCCCAATTTATCACTAAGTTCATACTGAACAGAGTGGTCCAGTCATTCATTCCATTGAATCAGTCGTGTTGAATTAGTCGTGATTTATGGTTCATTATCAGGTTCATTCAGGAGCTGTCACTACTCCATCTCATTCTTAATTCTGCACTTTTTCCAGAATTAACAGATTCTTTCATAAAACATTAGTTTTATTCAAAATTCAAAATCATCTTCCAAAAAGTCTTGTTTCATAAATTCATAAAGCCAAATAATGCTAATCAAAAATCTGTTCTGGAACGAGTATCGCCTCGTCCTGCTGCTCTTTCAATCTGCCAGTCATCCTGATTCTTGTGCCCTTTTGGGGCACCATGTAGCGATATGTCATTGTTCTCCACATTCAAAACACTTTCCTGCTTTTAAATATTCATCTCTTTGGACTTCTGTGAGAGAAGGTCGTCTATCTCTTCGTCGATTGTTTCTGCTATGACTTGTTAAAGGTTCATCTGATAGATAAGTCAATTTACCCGAATGTATAGCAAATCGCCGCTTCGCGTGTCCCATCAACTGTTGTATAGACTCGGACTTCCTTTCGAGACAGTGGTCTCGAATTTCTTTAGGAAGCCCACAACAAAATCGTTTAATCTGTTCCTTAAAACTGATCTTCTTAAAGGATGAAACAGGTAGAAAAATTTCCCAGAATCTTTCACAATAAGAATCCAAAGATTCTGTCTTGACCATTCGAACATGGTTCCAGTCAGTAATCAAGTCTCGTTCGTCATTCTTGTGTGAGCCATGAAGAAATAAAGAGTTTCTTAAATTTCAACCACTTTGTCGACGCTTGTTTCCTTAACAACAGAGTGGACTACCATGTCCATGCATTGCCTTTCAGAAAGGATGCCCCCCCGTTTGATCTTAGAGTGCTCTGTATAGCGGCCTCCAGAAAATACTATGTCAAACTGTTGGACAAAGGCTAAAGCCTTGGGAGCATCTCGAAACCCTAAAAAGTGCTCAAACTTTACTGCTTGTCCTCCCTCTTTGAATTCTTTGGGCTTTTTGCCCTGTTGTCGAGGAAATCATATTGATTGGCTCTGTAAAAATGCTTTCTTTTTGCATAAAACATGTGATCTTTCCATCGTTTCTTACCCTTCCTGTCCTCATCACTCGAGTCACAAGAAGATGAGGTGTCCGAGCTGTCAGAAGATGAGGACAAACTGGGCAATCCTTCGAAGCGTACCCACTTCTTCTACTTTCTGGCGTTTTCAAAAGTGGATTTTTGATCCAAGTAACCGGGGAAATTAGTTCCCTTGTTACGTTGCTTCAGTTGCTTTTCCGACGGCTTCTTCATGTCCAAAAGTTGATGGATTTGTGCATGGACCGCATCATGGAGTTCTTCTTCAGTAAACATTCTCAAAGTAGGAGGCTTCTTGATCGCCGGTTTGATTGGTGGCTTGGTGGTTTTCTACCACTGAGTATGCACTTCAGCCATCCACTGTTGGGTCAAAAATTTTGCAAATTGGGGATCCTTAGCAAATTTAATTATCTGCTTTGTGCACTCGTCAACCTGCTGTGTAGGCCGAGGTGGCCCGTACCCTTCCTCTGTTTGATCATTAAAATCTTCTTCGTGATCCCCTCCCGCATTAGCAGATGCAGAAGAAGTCGACTTATTCTTGTTGGAATCCATAAGTAATGTGGGATTCTTTATGGCTTTATGCCCTGTAAGACAGAGCGATGAAGATGGGAGCGCGCCCGATGTGCAATGTATGAAGGGTGGAAGTGGCTAATAAGTCCGAGGTCGGGACACGAAGATCCCAAAGATACCTCAAATAACAATCTCCAAGAGTGCTCTGTCTGCAATTTGATAGGACCGCTATGCTTTGAGAAAAGCACACGCCTGATGCTCTGATACCACTGTAACAAACTTGGGCACCCCAAGTCTAGAATCTATCGTGACATGAGAGAGATTCACTTAAAATACTTCACAACTTTAAAATCACAGTTCAATTTGGTCGACACGGCCCGGCGTAGTTCTATGCCCAGAGAGATTGGCCCCAAAGACTGGCGCCCCTTTTGGTATGTCTTTTATATTAATTTTTGAGCAAAGTACAACTCCCGCAAGGTCCTCCGCTCTTAGACTCTGCATTGAGATGCTCTGAGAAGTGAGGCCCTTAGGGCTCTTTTATTCTTACACAAGGGATGCCAAAAGCAGAGCCCCAAAATCAGTTAAACTCAAAAGCAAATGTTCCAAAAGCTTTAGGCTCAAAAGCATTCAACTCCTAGAAGCATGTGGCCTAAAAACTGTCCCAATAAGCAACCAGCGCAAAATACGAAATTCCGTACAGCTGTCAGCGCAAATAGCGGGCCTGTCCGTACAGCCTGCCACATCAACATGTCAGCGGAATTTCCGAAGATCCGTACTACTGCCACGTCAACATCCGTACAGTCAACACGTGTGTGTGTCCGGGCAAAACTGCCACGTCATCAATTTGTGACAGTAAGAGAGAGGAAGCAGTCCTAGTTCACCCCAATAGTGGAGTGAACCGGTGTAGATAGACCCTCTGAGGTGCGTACATGCCCTACTATTGATCTATAAAATGCCATGATCTCCCAAATGAGCTTTGTGGGTACTCCCATCTCCTGTAGTCTACGCATCAATCTAGCTCTGGGTACTGTGTCAAATGCTTTGCGGAAGTCCACAAAGCTACAATAGATGTCACCAGCCAGTGGCAATTCCATTTTTGTTTATTTTCTCTTTCTTTGGGGAATTTCGTTTGTTTTACCTTTTGGAAACACCCCTCTGGAAATCTAACTGCCCTGCATTGCATAGCCAGTGTGAAACTGTTCAGAGAGAGTCCAGGCCTGAGGGCTAAAGAGCACTAAGGTTGGACAAGGACTATGGTTAGCCAAAGTGGGGTCATTGGCCAGCCAAAGCGGAATCCTTTGCTGCATAGGCTACATTTCAGTTATGGGTGTGGCTGCAATGTATAAAGAGGATCAGATGACCTAGAAGAATGTAATGGCAGAAACTCCTAAATTTTAGGGACTGCTATTTTTGGACGGCAAAATGTCTTCGCGTCATTACGTGCAGTTTGACATGGGGATCATTTTGTTACTCTGTGGCCAAGTCAACAAAGGCTGCAGGTGAGATATTTTTAGACCCGAGGGTCTAAAGCGGGAAAATGCACAAATGAGTGACACTTGGCACTTTGAGGCCAGTTTACTACTTAAAGAGAAGGCAAAAACGTGATTTTCAGCTGTGAGCTCGTTTTTGAGTGCTATCACAGGTGGGAGAGCTTCAATGGAGTGTTGGCTTACCCTCTATGTACAGTGAGGTGCAGGATGTCATGACCTGCACACCTCTCACTGCTCTCTCTCTCTCCCCTATTCTTTATGGTTATGCCCCTCTAGTGGGCTTTTCATTTGACCAATGTACAGTTATGTGGGTCCATGCGCGATTGCCGAGGCAAGAGCCTCTTGCACAGGTACTCGATTAGCTAGCGGCTAATCCCCCGCAGGTATAGGTGATTCGGAGAGGCTTCACATGCGAAATCTCGTCCAATTCAAAGGGCAAGTAGCCCTACAGGTGCGGGAGCTCGAGGACTTGCTACGGATGCGACCGGCACGCGAAACGGAGCCCAAAACAGTGAATTACAGCCTGCTGTGTATTTTTGCAGGTTTAGGGTTTTGGCCCTTAACGGACCCTAATACCCCCAGGAGGTTCGGGGACACAAGGGGACCGCTGTACAGGTGATCTGGCGCATTTTCGGGGCAGAAAACAGAGAATTCAGCGTGCTGCAGATTCTCGCCAGGTTTTGCAAAGTGTCCGTATGCATCGGGAAAGTCATCCAATGCGTGGGAATACTGACTGTGAAGGGTCATAGTACAGTTATGCTGCCGAAATCAGGCCAGAATAGTTGAAATTCAGCCAAGATTGTGCGGGGCAGCTTGTAGGGAGCCACAACTTTTATTCCCTCTCTTAAAGAATAAAGAAATACCGAAAGGGGCGCCTAGGTTAGGGGCCAGTCTGGTGTCGGTCTTCTCATACAGGTGCAATCTAACAGCCTGTATCCCTTTCCCCTTTGTTGTTTCTTGAAAGTACAGGTAAAGTGGGCGACAAATTAAATGGGTGAAAGCAAATAAAGTTAAGTCTAAGGTCTACCGCCCTTTTTGAAGTTAGCAGGCCGGTTACAATAGATCCATCTCCCATGGGATCTGCCCTCCTCAATGATGGCCCTGAGTGTCAAGATATGGTCAAGAGTAGAAAAACCTCTCTTGAATCATGCTTGCCCAGTTGCACGCACTCCCTCCCTCATTGTCCATCTACTCAGTTGCTGCTCAAGAATGGATGCGTACAACCGTACCAATGTGTGTCCAATCATGATAGTGCAATAATTCCCAAGCTCCATAGGGTCTCCTGACTTGAAGATAGGTACAATCGTAGATAGGCTCCAAGTATCAGGCAAGCCCTCACACATGGCACGTTTAAACATAACTCCTAAAAGCTCTGCTAGTAGATCGCTGGCATGCATGAAATGCTCAACCACTAAACCATCATGATCATATGCTCTCCCAGTCCTCATCCTGTCAATGGCCTTCTTCACCATTTCATCGGTGAAAAAAGCACATGTGTGTGGGCATGGATCGGGGGGGTCGGAAAGGGGCAGCTGTCCAGGAACTGTGTACAAAGATGATGCGTACTAACCCCAGGCCTCTGTAGAGGTAATGGCAAAGGGGGGGGGGGGGGGGGGGGGGGGGGGGGGGGGGGGGGCACTGCTCATAAAAGAGCCGCAATGCCTCACGCGAGTCCTGACTCAAGAATAGCTGGTATAGATCCTCCTCTAGTCGAGCCAAAAATGCCCTCTTCTTCTGTCACACCAGGCGTCGGAAGTCAATCTGTGATAGTCTGTGAGTGATGTCCCCCAAAAGCACCTCCCTCTGAAGTCTAGCTCTAGTCTGGCGGCATTCCACATCATACCAGTTGTTCTAAGGCATGCTCCCAGAACGGTGTCTCTGCTCAGCCTGGGTGTGTGGTTATGCCTCCGCTACTGCATCATGTAATGTTTGTGTCAGTTTAGTAGTAAGCTCCTCCAGAAGTCACCCTGGCTCCTCAATGCATAGCCGTCTGTAGATCCCGTCCCCTAAAATGATAATGTCACCATCTCTAGAGAACTCCCATATGTCATCATCCAAAATAGAGAAGGGGCATTGTCTTTTGGGTGGTGTATATACTGACGTACTCGGGGGGAAGTAGCAAATAGCAATGTAAAGATATATGTTTGTCTCTGCTCTCAATCTCACCCACATGTACCTAGCTTGCTTATCCCTGCGGGCTATATGTATCAATGGCTACAACTCCTCCCTAAATAACACTGCCACTCCTCCCGAGCCCCGCCCTATGTGCTCTGATCGTGTCTCTTGTCTACAAGCTGTCTCCCATCTGTATCCAGTAATGTGTCTTCTTTGCTCCTCTTCTAGTGTCAGGTTGATAATGGTGGGTGTGGACGTTGTTTCCTTGCTTTTCCCTTTCTTGGCAACCTCAATCCATTTCTCAGTCTCATCTGCTTTCTGTTGAGTCTTTGTAATAACGTCCACCCATGAAGTCGTCATTTCTTTATGCTGCTCTTCCTCCTCTTTGATGCTCGCACTTGCTCTTTGATTGTGTTGAGTTCTTCTATTATAGAGGGTTGCAATTCTCCCTCTTCAAGCGTGTTTCGTGATCGTGTCTCAGCGAGCTCCTTCTTAAGCGACGCAATCTCTTCGTCTTGGGCCGTCACACGATCTCCCATTGCAGTAATCTTGCTTTCTTGGGCCAAAACGTAATCTCCGAGCATTTTTATTTGTCCCTAATAGGTTGCGGTTGATCTTGTTAATGGTTTCGATCATTTCTTTTTTGCACTTTTGAACTGCATCTTCAAAGGGGTCGGGCTGATCATTTTGCTTCCTCACGTTTGGTCGCTTCCAAATATGAGAGGAATTTTGCGGCGGCAGGAGACCACACTACATGCACAAGTGCTTCCACCTTATGCATACATGTTCTCCCACATTGAGCATACATGGCGTACATTTTCTGCAATTTCTGCAAATTACAAGAAATGCATGCTTTCTGCAATTCTTGCAAACTCTGCAATTTCTGAGAAAAAATTGAAATTTGAATTTTATTGTCTTCTGCTGTACCTGCTGGTGGGGGGGGGGGCCTGCAGGGAGAACGCGAGGGGAACGGGGCTGGGCAGGAGGCAGCACAGAGAGAGAGAGAGAGAGAGAGAGGGTTAGATTATCCCTGTGTCGATGTAGTTCCAGTAGGTACAAGCCTAAGCATCTTTGATCTTGGTATTGCATGACTCTATCTAGAGGTCCAAAGCCTTCTTTAAATAGGCAGTGGAAACGCCCCTGTATCTCATAGTATACGGTGCAATGGCATATGTAGTGTAATTCTGTCTCCGGCTCCATTCCTCATAACTTGCAAATTCTGCTCTCAGGTGGGATTCCCCTAAATCTGCCAAATTCAATTTCCAGCTGATGTGAGGATGTACGAATCTGACCAATAGCACATCTCAAACCATGAGACAGGTGGGTATCCATGTAGCTCGGGCGAATCACAGATCCATCTTCAGATAGCTGTAGGAAGTTTTCTTTGTAGTCGGCCATCTTCGTGCCCAATTCTTGTGTAGGGTCTACCCATGTTCTCTTAGTATCCAACTGTATAAGATCCTGACGGATGATTTTATTAATCTCCGTTCGTGTAATTGGCAGTGATGGAGCCGCAAGAGAGTATTGGAAGGGGGGTAATCTTTCCATACTAAACCCGTGTCTCTGAAACCACGAGGACAGTTGCACATACTAGCATGATGTATCCCCTTTCATTGCTAATTGTCGAGAAGATTCAAGGGCCAGTCTAGTATATCGGCAATTATTTGTATCCCACAAACCATGTATAAAGGACACTGATTTGGTAAGAGCTTCAATTTCTAACGGAGGGGCAGCTAGTTCCGCTCCGGTAATTGCGTGTGGTACGGAGGCCTTGGCTCTAATCATTCGGGAAATCATAGATACCAAAGGTCTCTCCATTGACTTCCAATTATCTTGATCCACAGATGGTCCCCAAAACTGGACCCCATAAAGCATAGCGGAAGCCACCACAGTGTCAAAGAGCCAAAGTTTTGTTCGTGGTTCCTGAAACTGCACTTGTGAACACATCCTCTCCAACCCTCCCAAGGCCGCAGAGGCTCTGGACAATCTAGCATCCGCCGCTTTCTTAAGAGTAAACTTCGGTCCTGCAAATACCACACCAAGGTATGTGTATGCATCTGTGTACTCTACTGTATCCTGGCCATATGCAAATGTAGGTGCCGATCTCCTAACCCACTGCGGTGTGGTGTTAAACACCATAACTTTGGTTTTACCCAAGTTTACCGACAGTCCACTGTCCTCCGCGAATTTATGTAATGCATCTAGCTGCCTCTGCATTTCATCTGGTGATTCTGCTATCAATACAATATCATCTGCATACAACAACAAAGGGATCCATGACCCTACAAGTTGAGCACCTCTGTCACCCTCTCTATCGATGTAATCTGATACCTCATCTATGTACATACCAAATAAAGTAGGGGGCAGTGGGCATCCCTGCTTTACTCCAACGGTGGAATGAACAATGTCGGAATCCCCTTCTGGAGTACGTACATAACCAGTTACTGACCTGTATAAGGCCATGATCCCCCAAATAATCTCTTTGGGGACCCCTAACTCTTGCATCCTGCGCATCAATCTGGCCCTTGGTACTGTATCAAAAGCTTTCCGAAAATCCACAAAGCAACAATACATCCTTCTCCCGCTTGCTCTTCCTTCCTCAATAATGGCTTTGAGCGTAAGAATATGATCTAAAGTGGAATAACCCCTCCTGAATCCAGCTTGTCCTGTTGCCCGTATGCCCTCATTCTCTGCCCATCTACTCAGTTTTTGTTCAAGAATGGATGCGTACAGTCGGGTTAATGTGTGACCTACCATAATGGTACGGTAGTTCCCGGGTATCATAGGATCTCCTGACTTGAAAATAGGTACGATAGTCGATAATAACCAAGATTCAGGTAACCCTTCACACATGACCCGATTAAACAGACAAGCAAGGACTTCTGAAAGTAGATCCCTGGCATGGATCAGATGTTCTGTTACTAAACCATCATGATCATATGCTCTTCTTGTCTTCATCTTATCAATGGCTTTTTTCACCATTTTCGTAGTAAAGAAAGTACTAGTAGCAGGGCATGGCTCTAGCGGATCTGGTAATGGAGGCTGTCTAGATACCATATATAATGATGTTACATATTGACCCCAAATCTGAGGAGAAGTAATCGTCGGAGGCGGTGAGTGCTCGTGAAATAAACGCCAGGCCTCATGTGAGTCCTGACTCAAGAAGAGCTGATATAAATCCTTCTCCAGTTTGGCTAAAAATGCCCTTTTCTTGCGACGTACTATACGCCAAAGAGCAATCTGAGACTGTTTATATGAAAGGCTCTTAAACTGGCCTAATGAGACAAATCCATGTACACGTGCTAAGTCCTGGCCATTGCCCTGGGTCTATGTTCACTTCTTCAACTTCAAATTCTGCTACAAAACTAGGAAGAAATCAGTTAACAAACCTCTCTTATCCTGAGCCTGAGCTTCTCTCCAGTGTCTCCAGAAAAGGTACGGTATGTACCCTGAATCTCCACATACTGTGGAATAATATTGAAGGCGTTCCCACCGTGAACATATGTCACAGAAACCACCTGACAAAGCTCCTTGTTAGACTAGTTGCATGCAAGTGCGTACACACACACACACACACACACACACACCATGGTTTATGGATACATTAGCTATGAAAAACTTTCTGAGAGTAGTATAGAACACACTTGGCTTTCAAGAGGGTTTGTTTCTCGCGATACAAGCTGTTGCAAGCTCACAATGATCATGGAAGTAGCCAAAATTGGATCTGCAGTAAGATGAGGAACAGCAGCATGTCCACCTTTGCCCTTGATGAAGGCTGTAAAGATTCCTGCAACCGCATTGAATGGTCCTCGTGTCGAGGAGATGGTCCCAGTTGGTAATAATGGCTGAACATGCATTCCAAAAATGGCTTCAACATCCTCAAGAGCTCCCTCTTCCACCATACGGAAGGCACCTGCACCTCTTTCTTCTGCAGGTTGGAAAAGCAACTTCACTGTGCCCTGGTACATCAGGTTAAAACTGAGCTCTAGAAATAGGCCATTGGCCATCACACACACATATATACACACCTACCTGCCTTCAAAATGATAATTAGATGCTGGCTCATTGGAAGCAGCCAAATTGAAGTGTGAATAGCTTGTTAAGCCCAGTCAGGTTTGGGATGCCAATCAATACTTCATGCATAACACAAGGCAATACTCATGGATAAATTAGCATTGCTGGGGAGTAAAGCTTGTGCAATCCCGTGATGCAACCAATTTCTTCTCTCTTTTTTTTTTTCTTTTTTTTTTGTTTATTTTGTGGGGGCAGTGGGGCTGCTAAAGCTGAATAGCTTTACAGCACAAAACATAACCACTCAAGACAGGTGATGTAGTACAGGACACAGTCAAGATACTTAATTTTTATGCACATTTGTGGGATCATCGAGTCATTGACAAAAGAAAAATGAAAAAATTGTTGTTTGTAGAGGATGGATAATACAAACGTCTTTGAGTTGGTTTAAAGGTAAGTGTGCAGCACAATCTATCTCTACATGTACCGATCCTTCACACGGTGAACACATCAAGTAGGCATAGCTGTCGTTCCTTCACGAGAGAGAGTAATAAGGGATTTGAACCTACAGTCTTGGGATTAATATACGCAAGCCTTACCATTCGACTAATAACTCACTTGCAACATGTCAAGTATATTCTCAGGCCCTTACCAGGGCCCCACCTGCAATGGTTTCCTTGTGTTAGTAATCATGGTACCTAGGTGGTTGGGAGAGCTATACAAGTGCCAAAGCAGATTAATAAATTATTTATGTGGGTATATATGCCCATCAATGCATAGCTAAAATATAATTATTGGCAGAAAATGTGAATGCATCACCAAAGTCACTATGAACAATAGCAACAGAATAGGAGCTTGAGAGCCTTCGTTAGAAAGGTAAAAGAGGCGAAAACTAAAAGAGTGTAGCTTATCATAATCACATGCAACTGTTAGCCGAATATTGGAAGGGTGAGGCTCGAGCCTTCCAATACATAAATCTATTCCCCTTATGACCTGAACCCAGTCATAGAGTTGCTTGTTAGAAAAACTGATCAAAACCCTAAAAGTCGAGCCTCAGCAGGCCAGCCCATAAACGCAGCACCAATCACGAAGTGATTTCCAGGTGCAACATCTGATCCAAAACGGCTGCAAGCAACCATGAAAGTGTCAAAGATTCCTAAGCATCGGGAAGAAGAGAGTTTGAGGAATAGAAAAGGAAGTGGAGAAAAAGAGGAGCAAGAGGTTGACGGCGAAGAAGAAGTGCAGGAAAAACCTGACGGGGATGATCAAGAGGATCAGTCTGAGACATGCCAATCCATAGGATGTGGAATGGGCTCAACAAAAAGAAACCAACATCCTCATGGAACATCTGCTTGCCTATTCCAAGGATCTGCTTGCCTCCTCTTTTCTCAGGGGGAATGCTTTGCAGTGGTAGTTGACTTTAATATTACACGCACAGGCACCATGGACATGGGTAGGATTCAAATAGTTGTTTGCTTCCCTATGGTTGACCCTAGCATATGAGGCATAATTTTTATTTTCTTAGATGAATCCTAGAACTACCTCAGGTTCAAAAAGATAGATACTCTCCAGTCATACAACCAAAGGTTTTGGTGTATATTTTTACCAGTAGCTTCATTTTGGTTGATTTGGAGAAGCAGAAGAAAAGATATTGTTGCGGATTGCCTCTTGATTGAAGAGGTATTGCCTTGAACAAATCCTTCAGCATACAAGCGATGATGGCCCATGCTTAGAATGGCTATGCATTGCTCAATGAAATTTGAGGATTGAAAGTGAAGAGTTCAATGAAGAGTTGTTAATCAAGCAAAAGACTGAATAGCTTGCCAAGTGGGAAGCCGATTCAATTGAATCAAAGCCAGCTTCAGAACAGAGATTGAAATGGTTCAAGCAAGAAAAGAGTTTCGCTTGTGGAGAACAAGGACATTTCTGCACAATGTCCTACCAAGGAGGAAGACAAGGCCGCAGAAGAACGAAAAAACAAGAAGGGCAAGGCACAAGCAGAACAAGTGCCTATGAGCACATGATTTCAGGAATTTGCAGTATCTCTAGGTAACTTTCTTTTTCAGTTATGAAAAGACAAGTAGTTGAAAGATGAGACTTTTTGTTTGCACAAGTGGAAAGGTTGCATGGTTTGCAAGACCTTTTTGAGAAAGGTGCGGATCAAAAATGGATAAAGAACATTTGTTGGTTAACCCAATAGATGCAAGTGATAGAAACAAGTGGTTCAGAGAGGGACTTCCAGACTACAAGATGTTTACTGAGTGGTGAGCCACTTTAATCCCAAGTAGCTTGGATCAAGGGAGGACGACTTGATACATGTCTTTGATACCTTCAATTAGAGGAGCTTCTCAAGTGATAGAGCTCCACCTAGGTATTCAATCGATGAGTGTTGACTCCAGACTCCAGTGTTTGCTGCTTAAGGAGAGCCACTCCACTTCAGATCAAGAGGATTTTGACTGGAAGTCTTATAGTTATTCTTTTTAGGAGTCATAGGGTATTGAGACTGGCAATATTCAGCCAAACGACTTCTACGAGAAGAATGGTTGCAGCATTTTGTCTCAAGAGAACTCACTAGCATGGTGATGATGTGTCACACAGTGATGATGTGGCACACTACCCGACAAAAGAGAACTCACTAGCATGGTGATGATGTGTCACAAAGTGATGACGTCGCACACTACCCGACAAAAGCCAAGAGATCCAGTGATGACATGGCATCATGGTTGTACATTGCTGACGCATTCCGGGAGCAATTGGTCAAACCAAGAGGCTAAGCAGAGCCAACTTCAGTAGAGCAAAGGGGATACCGCGCCAGGAGTGAGCAGTACAAAGGTAGTGCATGCAATAGTGTACGATGAGCAAGTACTAATGATTACAGTCCGCATTCGAGTTGTCTTCGTGCAGAACGTCTTGTTAGATGGTGGATTGGGAGTAACTGTACTTTCAGAGGCCCTTTGTGCACAGTTCGACATAAAGGAGTTTGAGCTAGCACATTTTGCATTAAATTTGGCCGATCAGAGACAAGTGCAGCCATTGGGGCTTGTTCGGCTCCTGGAGGTACAAGTAGCCCGCATGCCCTTCCTGATAAACGATGTGGTTCTTTGTACGAAAGACATCAACAGAGCGTACCCTTTGTTGTTGGGACGACCTTGGCTCAACAAGCTCCAGGCTAAGCAGATATGGGCAGCTAACACACTCACCATTCACAAGTGTAAAAAGAAAATTGAAGTCTGCGTGCATGCTTATACAAGTGTTGCTTTGCCGGTCAACAAACCGAGATATGCAGAGGGCATCTACCTCGCCCAAGGGCTAGAGGATGATGAGGAAGACAGATACATGGTTGTTGATTCAAATTTGGTAGGCTTTTTTGAAATTGATGTCACCCAATTACTTGAGGAGGATAAGAAAGCACAAGGTGCCAAGGATATGCCGGTCCTAGTGGAGGTTGCTAAAGATGGCAGAACTGAAGATGACAGTATTGTCGATTCCAAGCTATCCAAAGTCTAGGAGCTTGAGAACTAGGCTAAGTTCAAGTTAGTTCAGCCGAAGATGTGTGACAAAGCAACTGAGCCACAGCCTGTTACAGAAGAGGATATCCAAGGTATTTCAGAGGCATAGATACCGAACTGGGATGAAATACTTGCAGAAGAAAAAGCATTTCTCAAAGAGAGGGAATTCTCTAAGCGAGTTAAAGAGGAAGAGTTAGTGGATTTGAACCTTGGCAACGCTGCAGATCCTAAATCTGTTAGGATAAGTGCAGATTTAAAAGAATTCAAAACGCAGCTAAAGGAGTTGCTTAAAAGATATAAAGATGTTTTTTGCTTGGTCATATACCAGTATGAAGGTTTTGAAGCCTTCATTTGCTCGACACCAAATTGTGCTAACCAAGGATGCTAAGCCTATTCGGCAGCAATGATACCTCGTGAACCCAAATTATGTTGTCAAAGTGAAGGCAGAAATTGACAAGCTTTTGAGGGTCGTGTTCATCACACTGATCGACAAGGCAACATGGCTTTCACCGATTGTCATTGTGCCAAAGAAAAACAAGAAACGGAGTGTCTACGTAGATTATAGGAAGTTGAATGCAGTCACAATCCCCAACCCATACCCGATATCGTATATTGATGCCCTGCTAGATGTTGCAAATCATGAGATGTATTCATTTTTGGATGGATTCTCGGATTCCAATCAGATCAAAATGGCTCTAGAGGATAGGAAGACAACAACATTCATCACAGAATGGGACGCCTTCATCTCGGAAGTGATGACTTTCAGCCTCAAGAGTCCTCAAGCAGCCTTTTAGATAGCTACATCGACAACTTTTAAACCCTACTTACAAGATTTCATGCAGATATTTGTGGATGAATTCATAGTGTTCGAGGCCAAAGAGAAGCATTTAGACCGATATGAAGTGCAGAGAATCCCAGTTAATTCTCAACCCCTGAAGTGTGCTTTTGTGTCAAAAGCGGCATGTTGTTGAGCCATAGTGTGTCAGACAAGGCAATTGCCGTAGATCTCGAGAAGATAGCAGTGGTTCGATTAGCCAAAGTTCCAAAGACAGTAAAAGAGTTACTAAAGTTCCTCGGAGAGGTGCGGTGGAATGGTCAAAATATCAAGTTTTTAGCCGACGTTTCTCCACTTAACCAATAAACAAAGTTGAAGAAGTTGCAGTGGGATGAAGAACATGACTAAGCTTTTCAGCAATTAAAGCTTAAACTTTCCAAGACTTCAATAGTTCAATAGTCTAAACACCACAGTGGAATTTGCCTTTCCATGTTTTCAGGGATGCTTCAGATGAGGCCATTGGGACAGTTCTGATGCAAGCAACATTGAAAAATGGTACTAACCCGTTTACTATGTTAGTTGAAGGTTGAGCCCTAACCGAACACAATTATTCGATCACTGAACAAGAAGCCTTGAGCATGATTTATTCAGCTAATGATTTTCGGCATTACTTTTTGGGCAGAAAGTTTGTTTTCCATGTGGATCACTTTGCATTAATGTACTTAGTGGCAAAGCATGGGAAGATAACTTAGTAGATGTAGCACTCTTTGTTCTCACCATGCATGTAAATGATTGGCAAGACTTTTTTCAAACTGGTCTGTTTGCCGAGCATTTCAACCGAGACTAAAGGAAATGAATGGCACTTCAAAGTTGGCATTTTGAAATTATTGCAGGACAGTTACATCGGTGTTGTGTCAATGAGATCCTTCGGCGTTGCGTTCCTTGGCATGAGAGGAAGCAATGCTTGCTAAAGCACATGAAGGGTTCAGTGCATGCCATTTTGTAGGAGAAGCCACGGCACGTAAGGTACATACACCATACACCTTACTGTATGCAGGGCTTTGGTGGCCACCTTTATTTAGAGATGCCAACCTACATATGAAGACATGTGACCCTTGTCAAAGAACAGGCCAACCCACGGAAAAGGACCGAATGTGGCACAGTCCGGTCTTACCACTTGGCCCGTTTGAAAAATGGGACTTGGATTTTATTGATCCATTTAAGCCGGCAGCCTGGCCTACCAGCAATGCTCATCTCTTAGTGGCTACAAATTATTGCACAAAGTGGATAGAAGCAAAGGCACTCAATACGAAGGAAGCAACAAAGGTGGTAAAGTTCTTGTATGAGAATATTATTACACACTTTGGATGCCCAATAGAGCTAGTTAGTGATCAAGGAACCAAGTTTTTGAACAAAGTGGTTTATGAGTTGGTGAGAACTTATCTTATAGTGCACAAGAAGTCAACTGTGTACTATCCTTGAGCAAATGGTCAAGCTGAATCTACAAACAAGATTATACAGAACATTTTGGAGAAGATAGTAGCAGAACACCGCACAAATTGGGAACAAAAATTGCATTCAGCACTCTGGGCATTAAGAACAACCAACTAGGTGAGCACCGCATTCACCCCATTCAGAATGGTGTATGGTACCAAAGCAGTCATGCCGATGGAAGACCAGGTGCTGAGTATGTGAATTGCTGCCCTAGAACGAATGTCGATGGAGCAATCTGGAAAGATAAAGATACATAAGCTTTTGGAGCTTAAGCTCCATGCTCAAACCGTAAATGACATAGTGCAATTGAGAAGGAAGAAGTTTATAGATCGTCATTCAAAGATCAGAGCTTACAAAGAAGGATCACCAATGTTAGTTTTCAACATAAGGTTCAGCAAGATGTCAAAAAAACTGATGCTATGATGGATTGGTCCATATTTTGTGCATACGATAGTAGGTGATTGGACATACTGGCTTCAGCAACTTGAACATGAATGCTTGAAGAAACCGACGAAATGGATACAGGTTAAAGACTGTATCATAATAGTGCTTGAAGAAACTGATGAAATGGATACACGTTAAGACTGTATCATAATAGTACTTTAAAGCCAATGAATGTCAATACCGAGCTCAAGGTGTCAATAAATTTCATTTCCCCATACCAAAATTGTCAAATCAGCACAACCATGGCGGATTTGATTCACGCTTTGCAAAGATTCTCTCCAATACGCGCAATAATGGAGATCGCCCCTCTTGGAGGCACATTAAATAGCAACGCTCACTTTCTTGATAATGCCAACCACCTGCAAGTGCGTGGAGAACGCTGACTGGTGAACTTCAATTCCTTTCAAATTTATGCAAAAAATGTATGTTGCTATTTAAGGCAACTTGAATGCATTGTTCAAATGTTTATTGCATACTTTGCACGTGCAACCCTTGCTCTCTCTGCACACAAAGCCTTAAGCTTGCTGCAACTCTCCATTTTTGCATCATCCATCACCATGATCATCACCTGGCTCACTGTTGTTCCTTCGTGCTTAACAGATGCATCACACTACGAGTGGCCGCAGTTACTGCGACTTGCACAATACCATGATATCTCTTTGGCCACACAATAGGTGCGGGCAGATTTGAAAACCATCACCGCATGTGCAGACGACCCAAGAAGCTTGTTGCACGCAGATAGCAGGGGTGTATTTGTCACTCCAGAGTATGTAGCCAGGAGGCTGAGGCTCCCACTAGATGGCATCTACAAGAAGTCTAAGCTACCCAAAAAATACTTTGGCCACAAACAACAGGGCGAGTACTACCTAAGATATGCCAAAACAAAGGACATTCGCCTCCGCTGTGAATGGATTTTGCTATACATTTGGATGCACTTGAAAGGCGATAGAATGGTCAAGCAATGTCGGGCCTATGTTCAGAGGCAGAGAAGGGTCAGCATGTAGCATGGGCGAGAGTGGTCCATAGCAAACTTTGGCAATTCATCAAGGATTATTGTCACAAACTGCTAACGTGTCAAGTCAATGAAGAGCAGGGCCAACCTTCAGATAACGGCCGAGGGGCCTAAACCCTAAGAAGAACAAGCAGCAGTAGAAGAAGAAGTCCTACCAACTTATGGGACCCCATCCGATGGGGCCCAAGTGACATAAAGGAATTGAAATAAAGTTGGACCCTCACACACATAAAAGACAGCGTAGAAACTGATGACGTGGCAACTATACGGACAGCCCGGAAATTGCGCTGACATGCTGAGGCAGCCTGTACGGATTTCCGCGATTTGCGCTGCTGACGTGGCAATTGTATGGATTTTCATAAATCATGCTGGCAGCTTTGGGCATTGCTTCTGGAATAGATGCTTTTGAAGTTTGAAGGCTTTTCATGTAAACTGCTTTTGGGCCTAGGGCCTTTAAATATGATATATACCTAGATGAATCCAGGATAAGCCTAGATTCACCCTTACAGGAAAGTGCAAGGTATAGACCCAAGGTAGTCACCCACAAGACAATATAACCATCAGCTCCATCATGCATAGTATTGACTAAATACCATGACATCCCCACTAAAGTCGTCAGTGCCCAATAGTGGGTGTAGAACTAGGTACTAACATATGCTTCCAAGCACAACACACACCACATGCACACACACATGAGCATACAACAACACAAAGTTCAGCGTACTGAGTTTTTGTCATGACTCCGGAGATCAAGGGCAGCCTCAGCCATAATGAAGCCTAGCACTAAAAGAAGCATTGAATCGGAAAAACTAGCACAAAAATGAGGCCATGGGCTCATTCTCTGGCATGCTTCTGGACGAAGGTGCAGAGGGTGGAGAATCGGCTTGTACTTTGATGATGCAATGTCACGTGACGCATCCAACCCTATGTGTCCGTGGACAAGCTACAACATGACCAGGGTTCAGTTCAGTCAAGTCAGTCTAGAATAGGAAGTGATCTGGCACTTTTGTCAGTCTGTTCGCAGACCGTGCATGTCCAGTCACTTAGATTCGATGCATATCCTCTGATTGCACACAGCCTGATCATCAGATTTCCATCAGACCCCATCAGTAGCATTTTTACAATGCATAGACCTATTTTCCCTATTTTTGACATTTTTCACTTATTATTTTTAAGTGACTTTTGTTGGGAACTAGGTCGGGCAATTTTGCTAAGATAATATATAAGCAAACCAAAGTTAGCACTTTCTGGTAGAGGAGGCAGCAGGAGCATTGCTCAACAGGCACCCTCTCAAGCAAGAACAACAATTGATCAGCCTGGCGTTTTTCCACAAGGCCACTTCAGCGTTTTCAGCCCTGATCCTTGGCATTTTCAGCAAGGGATTTCCACCAGCAAAAGACTCAACACTCAGCGTTTTTCATCCCCTTGCATAGGCGATTCTGCACCAGCATTCCAGCCCCTGCAGATAGCGTTTTCTAGCAGCAACAGCCAGCCAGATCTAGCGTTTTTCCCAGCCTCAGCCTGGCGTTTTACAGCAGTCTTCGATAGCATTTTTGCGCAAAGAACCCAGCCCATGAATCCGGCGTTTTCCACTCAGCTATACCAGCGTTTGCATCAGCAAATTCAGCCATTGAAGACTCAGCAAAGACAGCATTTTTGGCATACAAAGACATAGTAGCAGATCAGCCCCGAGTTGGTGCAACAGTACCGATTCGAAGCATTCAGTTTTCAGCCATAGTTTCGTCCTCGTCGTCCACACCGTCGACATCGACATAGCAAGCATTTAGGACCATCGCATCAGCCATTGTATCAGATTGTGCAATCAATAGTAGACCACTCTCGCCATCAAGAGTGGGGCCCTTGGAGGAGGGTTTTACAACGTCTCTGGTGTCGTATTCTCTTCTCTATCTCTTAGTCTCATGCACCTTCACGCACAATGTCCATTCACTTTGTTTGTGTCCATTGCACTCTCTCATTAAAGAACGGAAGGCTCTCCCTTCCCTAAAAAAAGGAACCTTGAGCAAAGTTCAACATTCATTCCGCTGCACCTTACATTGGTATCAGAGCTTTGGCAGTGTTCTGTATCACTCAAGGAAAGAACCACAAGAACCACATAATTTTTTTGCTTGTTGCAGTCGCACGTAACCCAAGTCCTCTTGGGCGTGTCGATTCGTGATCGTGGTTTTGAAGAGTGACAGGAAACCCAAGAAAGAAGGGCTTGTCCAACCTCCCCTTGTGCCTCTTTTCACTCATTGAGAGCGGACCGTGCACTTAGCGGCCGGCCAATCAACGTGAAGTGGGAAAATGCAACCTTGGTCTGAGCGCAAGGCTGCCAAGGGGTGCGTCCGCGGAAAAGAGCAGAACTCGGGTGAAGACAAGATCCTTCTCTAACACAGATTGCAAGCAAAAGAAGAACCTCAAGACCCGCAAGAACCTCAAGACCCTCAAGAACCCCAAGAACCACAAGAACCCAAGTTCCTCGTGAACTTAAGAACCCAAGACCACAAGAACCTACAAGAACCCAGGACTTCAGTGGATGGTGATCACTCGAAGCGGAATGGATACATCGATTGGAGGTGCTGTGCATGGAGTTGGTGAAGAAGACTTTTCCCCACCAAGGGGTTTCAAGGCTGCCAAGGGGTGCGTCCGCGGAAAAGAGCAGAACTCGGGTGAAGACAAGATCCTTCTCTAACACAGATTGCAAGCAAAAGAAGAACCTCAAGACCCGCAAGAACCTCAAGACCCTCAAGAACCCCAAGAACCACAAGAACCCAAGTTCCTCGTGAACTTAAGAACCCAAGACCACAAGAACCTACAAGAACCCAGGACTTCAGTGGATGGTGATCACTCGAAGCGGAATGGATACATCGATTGGAGGTGCTGTGCATGGAGTTGGTGAAGAAGACTTTTCCCCACCAAGGGGTTTCAAGGCTGCCAAGGGGTGCGTCCGCGGAAAAGAGCAGAACTCGGGTGAAGACAAGATCCTTCTCTAACACAGATTGCAAGCAAAAGAAGAACCTCAAGACCCTCAAGAACCCCAAGAGCCACAAGAACCCAAGTTCCTCGTGAACTTAAGAACCCAAGACCACAAGAACCTACAAGAACCCAGGACTTCAGTGGATGGTCATCACTCGAAGCGGAATGGATACATCGATTGGAGGTGCTGTGCATGGAGTTGGTGAAGAAGACTTTTCCCCACCAAGGGGTTTCAAGGCTGCCAAGGGGTGTGTCCGCGAAAAAGAGCAGAACTCGGGTGAAGACAGGATCCTTCTCTAACACAGATTGCAAGCAAAAGAAGAACCTCAAGACCCGCAAGAACCTCAAGAACCCCAAGAACCACAAGAACCCAAGTTCCTCGTGAACTTAAGAACCCAAGACCACAAGAACCTACAAGAACCCAGGACTTCAGTGGATGGTCATCACTCGAAGCGGAATGGATACATCGATTGGAGGTGCTGTGCATGGAGTTGGTGAAGAAGACTTTTCCCCACCAAGGGGTTTTTCCGACCCTCCCCCTTCCCCATCTACGCCAAGAATTGCACTAACTCCTATGGAGGCTTTCGACAAGAGGATGATGGACAGGAAGTTAGAAAGGGACGAAATAATGGCAAGATCAGCGTTTTTACAGCAGCTTGGCAGCGTTTTCAGCAGCATAAAGATAGCATTTATGGACAGCAATTCCAACGCTTAAAAGACTCAGCATTTCAGCGTTTTCACATCAGCCATTGACGCTCCGAAGCTTGCAAAGCCAGCCCTAAGAAGAAGGTGATTTGATCCTTTTCCTGCAGATCTCTGCCGCATCGTTCCAATCGCGAAGAAGAACCTCAGAAAGCTCTAGCATTTTGCATCATCTGCAATCAACTAGCGTTTTCAGTATTCAGCCCATTAGCCTCGACGTGCCGTCCATTCCCGTAGCAGATCCAGTGATTCAAAGCAAGAGAGAAAAAGTCCGACAAGAACCAGTTCAAGTATGTAGTTTTCAGCCATAGTCTCGCCCTAGTCCTCCACACCGTCGCCCTCGACATAGCCCCATTAGATTTGCATCAGCATCTTCTACCAGATTGTGCAATCAATAGTAGGACTACTCTCGCCATTGAGAGTGCGGCCCTTGGAGAAGGGTTTTACAACGTCTCTGGTGCCGTATTCCCTTCTCTCTCTATCATTCAAGCAAAATTTGATCCCGAGAACAAAGCAAGACAAGCACTGAACGACCGACACATGAAAGAAATGTTGCGACTCTCGTCTCAAGTTCAAGCACAGATGCAAGAGATTCGAGAAAAGGAGACTCTCTTAGTCTCTTCTTCTCCAAAGCATGACACACAGGATTTGCATGATGATAAGCATGATGAATCGAATGATAATGATAAGCATGAAGAATTGCATGACAATGACTTCAGGAATTTTCAGCCTTCGAGATTCTTGAAGAAGGTGGACGCATGACTATAGACGAAGTGGAAGCATTGAAGATGATTTTGTGTCGTTTTTGGCGCGGCCCAAAGAAGCAAGCGTTGCAGACCTTTATGAAGTTCAAGTATCGCACGACCCACACATCAGTGTGGGCCGCCAAAAAGTCCTTTCCAGGATTCCAGACCTTGTTGGCGATCTCCCTCGACGCCATACCGTTCGGTACTAGTACCTCACTTTGAAAAGGAGGAAATGTCACGTGACACATCCAACCCTATGTGTCCGTGGACAAGCTACAACATGACCAGGGTTCAATTCGGTCAAGTCATCTAGAATAGGTAGTGATCTGGCACTTTTGTCAGTCTGTTTGCAGACCGTGCATGTCCAGTCACTTAGATTAGATGCATATCCTTTGGTTGCACACAGCATGATCATAAGATTTCCATCAGAACCCATCAGTAGCATTTTTACAATGCATAGACCTATTTTCCCTATTTTGACATTTTTCACTTATTATGTTTAAGTGACTTTTGTTGGGAACTAGGTCGGGCAATTTTGCTAAGATAATATATAAGCAAACTAGAGTTGGCACTTTCTGGCAGAGGAGGCAGCAGGAGCATTGCTCAACAGGCACCCTCTCAAGCAAGAACAACAACTGATCAGCCTCGCGTTTTTCCACAAGGCCACTTCAGCGTTTTCAGCCCTGATCCTTGGCGTTTTCAGCAAGGGATTTCCACCAGCAAAAGACTCAGCACTCAGTGTTTTTCATCCCCTTGCATAGGCGATTCTGCACCAGCATTCCAACCCCTACAGATAGTGTTTTCTAGCAGCAACAGCCAGCCAAATCTAGCGTTTTTCCCAGCCTCAGCCTGGTGTTTTACAGCAACCTTGAGTAGCGTTTTTGCACAGAGAACCCAGCCCACGAATCTGGGGTTTTCCACTCAGCTATACCAGCGTTTGCATCAGCAAATTCAGCGGTTGAAGACCCACCAAAGACAGCGTTTTTGCCATACAAAGACATAGTAGCAGATCAGCCCCGACTTGGTTCAACAGTCCCGATTCAAAGCATTCAGTTTTCAGCCATAGTTTCGTCCTCGTCGTCCACACCGTCGACATCGACATAGCAAGCAATTAGGACCATCACATCAACCATTGTATCAGATTGTGCATTCGATAGTAGACCACTCTCGCCATCGAGAGTGGGGCCCTTGGAGAAGGGTTTTACAACGTCTCTAGTGTCGTATTCTCTTCTCTATCTCTCAGTCTCATGCACCTTCACGCACAGTGTCCATTCACTTTGTTTGTGTCCATTGCACTCTCTCATTAAAGAACGGAAGGGTCTCCCTTCCCTAAGAAAAAGGAACCTTGAGCACAGTTCGGAGCACTCATATTGAGAAAAGTTCAACATTCATTCCGCTCCACCTTACATTGGTATTAGAGCTTTGGCAGTGTTTTGTATCACTCAAGAAAAGAACCACAAGAACCACATAATTTTCTTTGCTTGTTGCCGTCGCACGTAACCCAAGTCCTCTTGGGCGTGTCGATTCCTAATCGTGTTTTTGAAGAGTGACAAGAAACCCAAGAAAGAAGGGCTTGTCCAACCTCCCCTTGTGCCTCTTTTCACTCATTGAGAGCGGACTGTGCACTTAACGCCGGCCAATCGACGTGAGGTGGGAAAAAGCAACCTTGGTGTGAGCGCAAGGCCGCCAAGGGGTGCGTCCGCGGAAAAGAGCAGAACTCGGGTGAAGAGAAGATCCTTCTCTCTAACACAAATTGCAATCGAAAGAAGAACCTCAAGAGCCTAAAGACCCGCAAGAACCTCAAGACCCTTAAGAACCTCAAGAACCTCAAGAACTCAAGAACCCCAAGAAACCCAAGACCCACAAGAAGCCAAGTTCCTCGTAAACTTAAGAACCCAAGACCACAAGAACCCACGACTTCAGTGGAACTTCAGTGGATGGTCATCACTCGAAGCGGAATGGATACTTCGCTTGGAGGTGATGTGCATGGAGTTGGTGAAGAACTTTTTCCCACAAGGAGGTTTCTCCGACCCTCCCCCTTCCCCATCTACGCCAAGGATTGCACTAACTCCTATGGAGGCTTTCGACATGAGGATGATAGACAGGAAGTTAGAAAGCGACGAAATAATGGCAACCATAGATAGTAAGTACCAAGAAAGAATGGCAACCATAGCATGTGATAGCGAGCAAGCACGCTTGGAAGCCAAAGCAAGATTAGCGGTTTACAGCAGCTTGGCAGCGTTTTCAGTAGCATAAAGACAGCATTTATGCACAGCAATTCCAACGCTTAAAAGACTCGGCATTTCAGCGTTTTCGCATCAGCCATTGACGCTCCGAAGCTTGCAGATTCAGCCCTAAGAAGAAGGTGATTTGATCCTTTTCCTGCATATCTCTGCCACATCGTTCCAATCGCGACGAAGAACCTCAAAAAGCTCTAGCGTTTTGCATCATCTGCAATCAGCCAGCGTTTTCAGTATTCAGCCCATTAGCCTCGACGTTCCGTCCATTCCTGTAGCAGATACAATGATTCCAAGCAAGAGAGAAAAAGTCCGACAACAACCAGTTCAAGCATGCAGTTTTCAGCCATAGTCTTGTCCTCGTCGTCCACACCATCGACCTCGACATAGCCCCATTAGATTTGCATCGGCATCTCGTACCAGATTCTGCAATCAATAGTAGACCACTCTCGCCATAGAGAGTGGGGCCCTTGGAGGAGGGCTTTACAACATCTCTGGTGCCGTATTCCCTTCTCTCTCTATCTCTCAGTCTCATGCACTTCCATTCACAGTTTCCACTCAAGCAAAATTTGATCGCGAGAACAAAGCAACACAAGCACTGAACGACCGACACATGAAAGAAATGTTACGACTCTTATCTCAAGTTCAAGCAGAGATGCAAGAGATTTGGGAAAGGAGACTCTCTCAGTCTCTTTTTCTCCAAAGCATGACACACAGGATTTGCATGATGATAAGCATGATGAATCGAATGATAATGATAAGCATGAAGAATTGCATGACAATGACAAGCATGATGATTTGGATGACAATGACAAGCATGATGATTTGCATGATCAAGCTGTGATTTCTCACGAGCATGATGATTTGTATGACCACGATGTGACTGTTCACAAGGATGATGTGTTAGTTGATACTTTTTCTAGTGAAGCTAACCTCATTGCAGATTCGATCAATCACGAAGAACCGATCTTGGCTCTCGAGTCGAGGTCCACAGAACCCCCACAGGAAGATTCCATCAAACACGAAGAACCGATCTTGGCTCTCGAGTCTAGGTCCAAAGATCCCTCATAGGAAGTAATATGTGTTCGCATGATTAGTCAGCACGAATTGTTCGAGTGTTTCATTTGTGATCATTTCCTGTATTCTAGTCAACGTCTTTATGTAATCCCTTTTCCTAGGCATGACATATTGTACGTTGAGCACGTTCCACTCATGAATGAGCACGGATGTATGCGGATTATTCATGAAAAGCTGAAAAGTATGCATTCTAGGAAGTCACATTCCATGTCTCTTCCTTGGCACGACATAGTTGTTGAAAGAGCACAAGAAAGTATAAGCACCAAGCATGGGCATTTCCGTTGTGAATTGCCACAGTTGATTGCTTAGATCAGAAACACAAGATTCGATCTCATTGTTTGCGCGTGTGTGGTGAACGGGATGGCACTCCGTCTATTTGTTCATCTACATTGCAAGCACAGTCTTTCGAGAAGACTAGAAATTTTCCAATCACTTTACATGAAATGGGTATGTTCATGTTTTTGTGTTGAAAGTGGTTTCACGAATTTTCAGCCTTGGAGATTCTTGAAGAAGGTAGACGCATGACTATAGACGAAGTGGAAGCATTCAGGATTATTTTGTGTCGTTTTCGGCGCAGCCCAAAGAAGCAAGTGTTGCAGACCTTTATGAAGTTCAAGTATCACACGACCCACACATCAGAGTGGGCCGCCGAAGAGTCCTATCCAGGATTTGAGACCATGTTGGCGATCTCCCTCGACGCCATACAATTCGGTACCAGTACCTCACTTTGAAAAGGAGGGGATGTCACGTGACACATCCAACCCTATGTGTCGTGGACAAGCTACAACATGACCAGGGTTCAATTCAGTCAAGTCAGTCTAGAATAGGAAGTGATATGGCACTTTTGTGAGTCTGTTCGCAGACCGTGCATGTCCAGTCACTTAGATTAGATGCATATCCTCTGGTTGCACACAACATGATCATCAAATTTCCATCAGAACCCATCAGTAGCATTTTTACAATGCATAGACCTATTTTCCCTATTTTTGACATTTTTCACTTATTATTTTTAAGTGACTTTTGTTGGGAACTAGGTCGGGCAATTTTGCTAAGATAATATATAAGCAAACCAAAGTTAGCACTTTCTGGTAGAGGAGGCAGCAGGAGCATTGCTCAATAGGCACCCTCTCAAGCAAGAACAACAATTGATCAGCCTGGCGTTTTTCCACAAGGCCACTTCAGCGTTTTCAGCCCTGATCCTTGGCATTTTCAGCAAGGGATTTCCACCAGCAAAAGACTCAACACTCAGCGTTTTTCATCCCCTTGCATAGGCGATTCTGCACCAGCATTCCAGCCCCTGCAGATAGCGTTTTCTAGCAGCAACAGCCAGCCAGATCTAGCGTTTTTCCCAGCCTCAGCCTGGCGTTTTACAGCAGTCTTCGATAGCTTTTTTGCGCAAAGAACCCAGCCCATGAATCCGGCGTTTTCCACTCAGCTATACCAGCGTTTGCATCAGCAAATTCAGCCATTGAAGACTCAGCAAAGACAGCATTTTTGGCATACAAAGACATAGTAGCAGATCAGCCCCGAGTTGGTGCAACAGTACCGATTTGAAGCATTCAGTTTTCAGCCATAGTTTCGTCCTCGTCGTCCACACCGTCGACATCGACATAGCAAGCATTTAGGACCATCGCATCAGCCATTGTATCAGATTGTGCAATCAATAGTAGACCACTCTCGCCATCGAGAGTGGGGCCCTTGGAGGAGGGTTTTACAACGTCTCTGGTGTCGTATTCTCTTCTCTATCTCTCAGTCTCATGCACCTTCACGCACAGTGTCCATTCACTTTGTTTGTGTCTATTGCACTCTCTCATTAAAGAACGGAAGGCTCTCCCTTCCCTAAGGAAAAGGAACCTTGAGCACAGTTCGGAGCACTCATCTTGAGCAAAGTTCAACATTCATTCCATTGTACCTTACAAGCAATATAAAGAAATACCGAAAGGGGCGCCAAGGTTTGGGGCCAATACTCTCGGGGTGGAATTCCGCCACTCCGTGTCGCGTGTGCCCTCTCTCTTTCAATTTCAGTTGTTATTGAAGTGCTAAAAGTCAATTCAGTTTGCTCTTTTCTATTGGCACGGGGTACCCGTCTTGTGACAATTATGAAGGCCCCGATAACAAAAAATCAACAAGGCTCAGAAAAACGTTAACTTTCCTACTGAAATCCGAAGAAATCAATATTGATAAAGGCGACAATTTAGCCAAGTCGACAAAGAAAGATGCCAAAGCAGGGAAAGAATGGGCACCGGCCTCTGCAGCAGGATCAGCATAAGAGAACCCAAAGGACAAAGGAAAGCTAGAAGTGACATTATGGGCAGGGACACCAGTGGGCAGCAGCAAGCAGCCGAAGGACCTGGCCATTTTGGAAGTGTCGGGAGAGGTCCCACCATTAAAGAAGCACAATGTCTCTACGCAGCTTAAGTGCCTCAGCAAAGCGAATTGGCAGAACAACCAAGTTCTCAAGTGAGGCAACTTTGAGTGATGTCGGTAGACAAACTATCGAGAAAGCTACCGAGGCATCGGCTGCAAACTTCGAGGTGGCTGCCGACTCTCAATTGATTTCAACAGTTTCTCAAAAAACGTTGACCGACCTTGGGTACTCGGGTAAAGATTTCCAATCGAATGATTCACTAATGTGGGCTGCCATTCTGCGAGGGATTTAGGCTCGCAAGGCACCAGTAAGCGGTATCAGGCATGGGTCAGCGATTGTGATTGCATTCAACTTGCTGTAATCTAAGTAGACTCTCAGCTTCTAGTTTTTGTTCGACACAATGACAATCGGTGAAAGCCATGTCACCTTGTTCCCATCATGGTCGCCAGAAGTGTTGGACCATAAGGACCAACACGGGCATGCAATGCCGAATTACTGTACATGCAGGCATGTGTTGCAAACCTCTCTCAAATTGAATGAAACACACACACTGCACATAGAAGCAAGCACATCTGTATTCTGTAATACAATGGGAAGATGGAGACGGTGTATTTATCTGCCGACACGACTATATAGGTAGATGTTGGGTATCTGAACACGCATAGCATCTGATGACCAGCCTTTGCGGGTTAATGGGTCTATCCAGTAACAAGGTAGCATTTACCATTGGTAGAGTTTGCTTACATAAACATTGTTTATACTCTAACGGGGAAGGCACGATTTGAGATTGTCAAGGATACCCAAAAGGTCTCTCCTATTTTGTGCGTCAAGGACAAGGTTTTTCAAGCAAATCAATTTGTACACGATCTAGAGACTGTTTACGCTAACTTCTAAGGTTAAGGACGCTTCGCAGAAGTTTCAAGAACAGCTCAACAAAGCAGCAGACAAGCATCACCGCGACTTGCAATTTATGGAAGGTGATTGGGTGCTTCTTAGGTTTGAGAAGGCACGCTTTAGAAAGAAGAAGGATAAGGAGAGGCTAAGTATGAGATACTATTAAGATTTCTGAATGTGTCCTTTCAGCTGGAGTGGCCACATACTTGGACGATTCACAATGCATTCCATGCGAGTCTATTAAGACCTTCCAAGGGTGAAGTGCCAAAGGACAAGGAGCCAAAGCGACAACCTGAGGTAGAAGAAACGGAGGAAATTCTTATATCTGAGCAGGCCCTAACACACAAGGAAAGTGAAGGGTAAGCGGGTCCGCAAATATTTGGTCAAGTTCAGGAATTATCCAACTCTTGACTCAAAGTGGATGGAGGAGGAGGACTTGACAAATACTTCTCAAATACTAGAACTTTCTCTTTAGGCTTTTGGTTTAGCTTCAACTATTCCAAAAGTGCACGTTGAATCAGCCAATTGAATTAGTGTGGTGTGTGTTGCATGAGAAGAGAGCCACTCCACTCCTTTGTCACGGATTTCCTAGAAGAAAATAGAGTCAAGCAATTTCTCTCTAAGATATTGGGGGTGCTGACAAGCTGAGAATACTTAGCTAAGTGACTTTATGATATGTGTTGGGTTAAAGGCCTAAATAACCCCTTTTTGTACATTTTTATACTTTGTGGACACATTTTTTAAAGGTCACTTTTAATAAAAGTGGGAAAACCCAAAACTCACTTATTGAGTTTTCCCCAAAAACGTGAGCTCTCTCTCTCTCCCTCTTCTTCTGCTAGCGCTTCCTCTCCTGCTGCTCTTCGCCTCCCCTCTCTGCACACACACTGCACTTCCTCGCGTGCTCTTTCACTTGCACACACCGCCGCGCGCTCATCAATATGTACATAAAAAAGTTGACCATAATTTTGTGGGATAGTGGCTTGGAATTCCTTAACATACTTAGATGAATCCAGGATGAGCCCAGATCCACCCTTAAAAGGAAAGTGTAAGGTATAGACTCAAGGTAGTCACCCACAAGACAAAATAACCATCAGCTCCATTATGCAATGATTCATATGCTCTTCGAATTGTTGCTTTGTCTGAGTATGTGTGAAAGATGAAATCACTGTAGCATTTTTTCTTGTTGATGTAAATCCGAAGTGACGAGATTTAATGCATCAAGACATACGTGAGAGATCAATGAGGTCTGGATGTGATGGCGAAATAAGTCAATGATCACTGTTCATGACTAAGATCGCAATGGGGATAAGCATGTGAATGTGATTATGATTGTTCATCACGGTTCATGACTAAGATCTCAATGGGGATAAGGATGTGAATGTGATTATGATTGTTCATCACAGTTCATGACTAAGATCTTAACGGGGATAGAGATGTGAATGTGATTATGATTGTTCAATGACTTGTGTTTGGTGCCCGTGCATGGTTTGAAGTGGTCAAATGCATGTAAGCATAGAGTCAATGACTACTTAGCAATTTTTGTATTCATTAGTTGTTTTGCAAGCATGATCAAGGTCAATTACTCTTCTTTTAAGGGGAGGTTATGTCACAAGGTAATGATGTGGCACGTTGGCCGGCGGAAAACAACAGATCAAGGTGATGACATGGCATCCTACCTGTATGGTGCACGTCATCATACCCGTGCGGTGCTAACGTGGAAACCCGTAAAAATTGGCACAATTTACGATAGGAAAACCGGGGATCCGTAGAGTTGATGATAAGACATGCACAGTGTGAACCCAAGTTATGGAAGCTCGCTTGTTAGCAGTGGCTTTTGACAGCGCCAGCTTTTAAATCTGTTGCTTTTCGACCAACTGCCTTTATAAGGGAGCCTAGAGGACCACTTTTGCAGATCAACTTGGTAGTAGATTGTAGAGTGGACCATCCACTCATACAAAAAATAAGAACTAAGAGGTGCGCCACACTTTGGGGCCAGTGCATCTAGGAGCAGAGCTCCGTTACGTCGTGTCACAACTACTTTGGGTTTTGAAGTTCAAGTATTAAAAGTTTCCAATTTTGTTTGTGTGTTGCTGTGAGATTACCGCCTTGCCAGTGCCAAGCCGGTAACATGATGATTCTAACACATCGGAGACAGCCATGCACATGCCAATGCAACCTAGATGAATAGATAGATACATCTAGAGCGGGTCTAATGTGACATATGAAGTCCAATACGGACCAAGATAAGAATGGGAATATTAAATATCATCAGAAAATTAATATCCCATTGCCCATGGTAGAGCTCGGGCACCTAGGACCTACATGCGGCAAGTCTCCGATAGCGGGGGCCGCCAAGTTGGAGAGTGCACCCAAGTGTGGTAGATTGGTTACTCCATTTCCCTCTTCAATAACAGGTCTTGAGTTCAACTCTCGTCGGGTAGATCTTTGAGGTCTCTTGGGATAGTTTCCTACGACGTTAAAATCCTCTTCTTCCTCTTCTTCTTTACGGCTAGAGAGGCGGAGTAAAATGAGGGCAACATGCTTAGTGATGGAGACTAGGGCCTAATATCCAATGTTGATTTCTATAGTGATGAGAATGATACTGATAGCTTGCGCTTTGGATTTGAGAGACATACGAGCACTTAGAAGCTAGCAAGTTACAACTTAACCCTGCCCCCCCTTCCTCCCCCTTCTACCTCCAGCTTTTTTTGTCTCCAATTCCTCACATTTTGGGTGCTGTATCCAACTCCTCTCATTTTGGATTTTGTATGATCTCAATTTTCTACTTATGCGATGTTATCATTCACCTTCTCAAAACTCCATTGTCTATCTTTCATGTTCCAACTTCCAATTATGACGCAAAGTCTCCATGTTTATTGATTGCTAGCTTGCCAAGTTGCTTTCTTTGAAGTCCAAGTCTAGTCCAAAAGAACTGCTTTGTTCGTTTTTTTCCCACGTATATGTCGTACTAGCTTTGGCTTCGTCCATTCCGTACCGTGCTAGCATTGAACAGTACTAGCACTAGACGCTTGGGCATGTCAACCCTAATTATACTTAGATCATACCACATAGGTTAGTATCACAAATATAAATTCATATAAACCGTTATCATATCAGTACGATACAAGCGTCCTACCACTATCATACAAATAAGACCATACCAATTCTAAGAAAACTGATACAGCTAGAAGTTACCTAAGCTTATCAACTTTGTATTTTAACTCAAATTGATCGCGTTGCAAGATTGAGGGACAGCCCTAATAAATTGCTTGCTAAGTATATGGAAAAGGCGCTCGAGCACATAGATTAGCGAAGGAATTAGTAGAGGAGGTTGAGCATAAGAAACCCAAGGAAGCCACTGAGGGTTTAAACGAGCAGTGTGCCTCACGGGAATGTGCTCCCCTCTCCACTCCCTTAGCTTAGCAATCAAGCGATGCAGTGTAAGGATGTGATCAATGCTAGAAAGAGCATTGATCACATCTTCTACTCTTCTACCCTCGTAAGCCCTCACAATCTTCACACAAGCTCAGCTCTGCCTCAACCACTGTCCCAGAGAGCTCAACCAATGTGTGGCCGGCCCAACATTACCATGGTAACCGGGGTTGGAAGCACGATGTGAATAAAGGAGCTAAGGTGTCAACAGCAACTCAGAGAGAACGTGCCAGCCCTATTAGAAATAGGGGTGTGAAAAAGCAGATGTATGCTGTGTACTATACACCTATACGGATGCTCGTGTATGCCCTGCGTTTGTGAGCATAAATACTGGATCTATTTCTGGCCCCACATACAGGAAGTGCAACATTAGAGGTGTGACAGTCCCCCCAAGTCACAAAACCATGATGCAGATCAGCTTGGCATAAAAGTGTACATACTGCTCGCCCCACAAAACGAGCATATGGGCAGAATCAAAAGTAATGTTGCAAGCATTCATCAGCTGTAAGGTGCATCACTAACAAATCCGATCATGGCAAGATTGTGCAGCCCAAGTGCCAACAGGGAGGCCCCCATGTGCCAACATCCACATGAAATATGAGGTGTACGACAAGAAGGCCACAACCACTCTCTTAAATCTCAAGTCAACCGTCACAAATAGCAGCCCTCCCACATCCTTAAGCCCCAAGAGGATGCATCCTGCTTGGTGTATATTAAAAGCTCATTGCCCACATATCATGGCTAGAGAGCCTTCTTCCAATGTCACCTTGTCTATGATTTGTCCAAGCTTTTCCATAATTTACGCAGTCTGTGGAAAACCTGGCTGGTTCTTTGAGAGCAGCACAATACAGGTGAGCATAGTTCCTTCAATTTGGATGGTAGACATCATTGTACATGTCTTCAGCTTTACGGCTGGCAATTGAATATGCATTGCTCTCCTCCGGAGTGGTTTCTTTTGCATTGTTCGCATCATGAAGGCTAGCAAATATTTTCTGTATTTCTTTTTTGGTATCCATAGGTTTGTTTTGGTTCTGCAAGCTTGGGAATTTTTGGAACCTTGTTGTACATGGAAAATGCATACCCATTCTTTTCTCAAAAAAAGAAAAGAGTAAGCAGTGTTCCCTCCCATATAACTGCCTTTCAAACAGTTTCCTTTTTATCAGTAGGAGGATCCTGTCCTGGAGAAAAAATAGCCGAATCTAAAACAAAAATGAAACTCCACAAAAACTATTGCAACTGGGTAGAACATAAGCATGTATTTGCATGTAAGAGTTTTAATAGGAAAAACAAATACCTGCCCTAAACTCAATGCCTTCTCAATCCTTAACACTGACTTCAATTTGCCGAAGTCTACACCGAGTTCCAGAATTTTTCTCAAGACACCACAACCAAATTCCTTTCAAGATAACAAACCAAAAAATCTAACCTGAAGTTTTTCTCGCCTCTCATGCAGTAGCTTCGCAGCTCCTAGAAGCATTGTAACATGAGCATCATGCCCGCAAGCATGCATCTTTCCAGGACGCTTGCTGTTGTGCTCCCACTCAACGAGCTCCTTTGAAAACAACGTCATTCAAAATAACTCAAAACTCACTCTCTCTCTCTCTCTCTCTCTCTCTCTCTCTCTCTCTCTCTCATGCAGGAATTGGGCACGAAGATGGCTTTCTACAAAGAGCATCTTCTCCAACTTTCAGGAGATGGGTTTGTGATTCGTCAGAGCTACATGGACACTCATTTGTCTCATGGTCTGCGATGTGCTATTGGTCAGATTCGCACATCCTCACACCAGCTAGAGATTGAGACGAGTAGATTCAGAGGGATACCACCGGAGTCTAGGATATGCCAACTATGTGATAGAGAGCCAGAGACAGAGCTACACTACATATGCCACTGCACTGTGTATTATGAGATACGAGGGCGCTTCCATTGCTTATTCAGGTAGGGTTTTGGACCCCTAGATAGAGTCATGAGGTATCAGGATCAGAGATGCCTTGGCTTATATCTACTTGAGCTACACCGACATAGAGATAGTCTGCTGAGGATAGATCTTACATGCAAATTCTACATATATTTTATTCTTTTATATATTATAGATCTTAAAGGCGCAAAAACTCTCCTCGTCAGCGCAAGAAAGCAAGATCATTGCAATAGGAGATCGTGTGACGGCCCAAGACGAAGAGATTGCGTCACACAAGAAGGACCTCGCTGAGGCACGATCACGAAACACGCTTGAAGAGGGAAAATTGCAACCCTCTGTAATAGATGAACTCAACACAATCAAAGAGCAAGTACGAGCCATCAAAGAGGGAGAAGAGCAGCATAAAGAAATGACGACTTCTTGGGTGGACGTTATTACAAAGACTCAACAGAAAGCAGATGAGGCTGAGAAATGGATTGAGGTTGCCAAGAAAGAAAAAAGCAAGGAAGCAACATCCACACCCACCATTATCAACCTGACACTAGAAAAGGAGCAAAGAAGACATGTACGCTCTCTACATGTGAGAATTTGCGGCCTTAAAGACAAAGATAATGTAGACGAAGAGGTAAAAGAAATCATGGCTTTGATGGGGGTTCATGAGCCGATGCACTCAAGAGCTTGGAGAGTGGGCAACAAGAAAAATGGGAGTAAGGAGGAAACCTCGAAAGAAAGGGCACTCATCCTTAGTTTTCCCTCCATGGAAGCGAAGGGCTTTTTGAAGAAGAGACCAACTCTTAAGAAGATGGGTATCTTCCTCGGGGACGACCTTACCCTCTCACAGATCGCCCTTATGCAGGAGGTGATGCTAGAGATTAGAGCAGCAAGGGAAAAAGGTAAGATTTCTTTTTACCAAGATGGAAGAGTGGTGATATTGGAGCCAGCTCCACATGACGGTGTGAGGCCTATGGGACCACAATCAAAGTTGCTACCTTGAATTGTAATGAATCTATGCGCCTTGATGTGGGTGCTTTTGAGGAGAGTTTTACCGGGAGAGACATCATCTTCTACTCTGAGACACATCAAGCCCTTGGGCAGTCTATGTCTCACATTAGTGGATACAGATGGGAGACAGTTGTAGGCAGGACACACAATCAGAGCGCAGAGGGCAGGGCTCAGGAGGAGTGGCAGTGTTATTCAGAGAGGAGTTGCAACCATTCATACATATAGCCCGCACGGATGAGCAAGCCCCCCCCCCCCTTGCCATTACCTCTACAAAGACCTAGGGTCAGTACGCGTCATCTTTGTACACAGTTCTTGGACAAGCGTCCCTTCTCGAAGCCCCCGATCCATGCCCGAACACGTGCTTTTTTCACCGCTAAGATGGTGAAGAAGGCTATTGACAGGATGTCACGTGCACATCTAACCCTATGTGCATGTGGACAATCTACTTCATGACTAGGGTTCAGTTCAGCTTAGGAAGTGTTATGGCACCTTTGTGAGTCTATTCGCAGACCATGCATGTCCAGACACGAGTAGTTGCATATCCTCTGGTTGCACACAGCATGATCATCAACATTACCGTCACATTCCATCAGGAGCATTTTACAATGAACAAAACCTATTTTCCCTATTGTAGCCATTTTTCACTTATTATTATTAAATGACTTTGTTTGGGAACTGGGTAGGGCAATTTAGCCAAGCTACTATATAAAGAAACTAGCGCTAGCACTTTCCGGCAGAAGAGGCAGCAGGGACAAAGTATTCGACAGTGCACCTTCTCAGCAAGACCCCCCAGCAGTGTTTTCAGCCACCAAAGACCAGTCTAGCGTTTTTCATCAAGGACAACCCAGCGTTTTCATCAGATCAGCCTTGGCGTTTTGCAAGCAACAGATCAGCCTGGCGTTAGCACTTCACAGCAAAATATTTGGCGTTTTTGCAACAACAGCCCTGGCGTTTTTACAACTTGCAGATCCACTAGCATTTTGCAGATTCTCACTAAAAGAAAGGAAGGCTCTCCCTTCCGTAAGTAAAAGGAACCCTTGAGAACAGTTCGGAGCACTCATCTTGAGCAAAGTTCAACATTCACATCCGCTACACCTTACATTGGTATCAGAGCTTTGGTAGTGTTTTGTATCACTCAAGGAAAGAACCACAATAATTTTTTTTGCTTGTTGCAGTCGCACGTAACCCAAGCCCACTTGGGCGTGTCGATTCCTAATCGTGTTTTTGAAGAGTGACAAGAAACCCAAGAAAGAAGGGCTTGTCTAGCCTCCCCTTGTTTCTCTTTTCACTCAATGAGATCGGACCGTGCACTTAGCGGCCGGCCACTCGACGTGAGGTGGGAAAAAGCAACCTTGGTGTGAGCGCAAGGCCGCCAAGGGGTGCGCCCGCGGGAAAGAGAAGAGATCGGATAAGAGAAAATCCTTCTTCCACACAGATTGCAAGCTAAAGAAGAAACTCAAGAACTCAAGAACTCAAGACCCTCAAGAACTCAAGACACTCAAGAACCCAAGAACCACAAGAACCCAAGTTCCCCGTGAACTTAAGAACCCAAGACTTCAGTGTATGGTCATCACCCCAAGCGGAATGGATACTTCGCATGGAGGTGATGAGCATGGAAGTGGCGAAGAAGAATTTTTCCCACCCGAAGGTTTTTCCGACCCCCCCCCCTCCCCATCTACGCCAAGGATTGCACCAAATCCTATGGAGGCTTCGATCAAGACGATGATGGACATGATGTTACAACAAGAAGCACAACGCGCTGCCTTGGAGCGCGAGCGCGAAGAAAGAAAAGCAGAACGAAAGGCCGACTTGGAGTGTGAGCGCGAGCAAGCGCGCTTGGCGGCCGAAGAGAAAATGGTAGCCTTGGAGCGTGAGCACGAGCAAGCGCGCTTAGCGACCGAAGAGAAAAGGGTAGCCGTGGAGCATGAGCGTGAGCAAGCGTGCTTGGCGGCCGAAGAAAGAAAGGCAGCTATTGAGCTTGAGCATGAGCAAGCACGCGAAGCCCAACGAGTAGCGGCGGAAGACAGACGAGAGGCCTTGGAGTTAGAGCGTGAAGCGCAAAGAGACCAACGCATGCAAGAGTTGGTCCTACAGGTACTCACCTCGAAACGCAAGCAAACCAAAGATGTTGGTGGTTCATCAAGTGACACAAGCCGAGATTCGGACTCCAACAACCCCGTCACCGAGAAGTTGACGTTCAGTAAGTATGACGATAAGATGGATGCTACTATTATTCATTCTTGGTTGCATCAATTTGATGCTTACTTTGTGACAACTAAGTCAGGAAATAGCAAGGTTTTAACGACAGCCATGTACCTTGCCGGTGATACCATTAATTGGTACTACGCATGGCAAGAGGCACAGTTGGCCGCGCACATAGAGACAGCCGACGAATACGCGCCCCTTTCCTTCAATTGGGCCAACTTCCAAGACAAGCTCAAGGCGCGGTCTATGCCACCCCAGTACATAGCACAATTGAAGGACGATTGGCGCGGTCTCAAGCAAAATGGTATGCCAATTATGTCTTTCTCTAATCCTGTTTTGCAGCTCGGCACCCAATTACGCAAATCGGATGCTAAGCACAAGGAGGCATTCCTTTATGGATTGGACGAGTATATCAAGTTTGATGTCGAGGTACTCGATCCAATCGATCTCAGCAAGGCGGTAGCAATTGCTCTCGCACAAGAGATGAAGCACAATAAGGGAAAGCCTAAGGAAAACAAGACTTCTCCGAGTACCTCTCAGACTTCTCAGAATCCTCAGAACGGTAAGAATGATAACTCTTCTAACCAATCTTCATCTAGTCGCTCAGAAAAGAACTCACAAAATGAATCTAAGGGTAAAGCTTACACAATTGCTAAACCTAAGCTCAACCCAGATGAAAAAGCAACACAAGGAATTTTAAGAGGATACATCACGTCAAAAGAACAAAGCATTTATTCTAAGGAAGGTCGATGTTATCATTGTCACATCAAGGGTCACATAAAAAGAACATGTCCTAAGATTGAATCCAGTGAATCTAAAGAACCTACATCCTCTGTTAATGCCATAAATGAGAACACGAGTGTGTCCCAAGTTTCTCATGATCCTCCCATTGATGAGTCTCTCATGAAGTGTTATGGTCGTGTGAATGGTCAACACATGGTGGTCTAGTTTGATTCTGGTAGTATGCATGATGTGATTAGTCCCTCTCTTGTCGAAAGAGCCCGCTTGGAGGTTTGCAAGACATCTCCTTTCGAGGTGTCGGGCTTTGCTCCCGGTATGGACTCTCATTACACGAGAATGCCTTGGTGTGTTGTTCACTGTTCAACAAGCGTCCTTCCGCAGGAATTTTGTAGTGTCTCCTCTTTCACGATGTGATATGCTTCTTGGTATTCAATGGTTTCGTGAGCATAACCCGCTCATTGATTGAGCAGCCAATACTTTCACTTTCAATGCAAAAAGTGACTCTCCCATTGTCATTCGTGGGGAGAAAGTTGTTCGTTCTTCATCTCTCATTTCTACTGTGCACGCGAAGATTGAAAAGAATCTGGAGAAGGAGACTCTGTCAGTCTTGTCTTCTCCAGAGCACGACACACATGATTTGCATGATATAGATGTGATTATTCACAAGCATTGCAATATAAAGATGTGATTGTTCACAAGGATGATGGTTTAGTTGATGCTTTTTCTAGTGAAGCTAACCTCATTGCAGATTCAATCAATCACGGAGAATCGATCTTGACTCTCGAGTCGAGATCTAAGAAACCCCCACAGGAAGTATTGTGTATGCACATGATTAGTCAGTACGCATTGTTCGAGTATTTCATTCGTGACAGTTTCCTGTATCTTAGTCATCGTCTTTATGTGTTCCCTTTCCACAGGCATGCCATATTGTACGATGCACATGATTCACTCATGGATGAGCAGGATGTATGCGGATTACTCATAATATGAAGAAATGTTTGCATTCAAGGAATTCACATTCTATGTCTCTTCCTTGGCATGACACAATATCCGAAAGAGCACAAGAAGGATTGAGCATCAAGGATCTGCATTTCCATTGTGATTTGCCACAGTTGATAGATTTAGATCAGAAAGACAAGTTTCAATTCCATTTTTTGCATATGTTTGATGAACAGTTTAGCACTATGTCTCTTTGTTCATCTACATTCAATGCACAGTCTTTAAAGAAGACTAGAATGTTTCCAGTCACTTTACATGAGATGGGTATGTTCATGTTTTTGTATTGGAAGTGGTTTCAGGAATTTTCCTCCTCGAAGATTCTTGAAAAAGGTAGATCCACGACTATAGCCGAAGTTGGAGTTTTGACGCAGCCACAAATAACTTTGTGTCGCTTTCGGCGCGGCTCAAAGAAGCAAGCGTTGCAGACCTTTATGAAGTTCAAGTATCACATGACCCACGCATCAGAGTGGGCCGGCAAAGAGTCCTTCAAAGGATTCCAGACACTCTGGGCGATCTCCCTCGACACCATACAGTTCGATATCAGTATGTAAGGTGCAACGAAAGTGAATGTTGAACTTTGCTCAAGATGAGTGCTCCGAACTGTGCTGAAGGGTTCCTTTTACTTATGGAAGGGAGAGCCTTCCCTTCCTTTAGTGAGAGAGTGCAATGGACACAAAAAAAGTGGTAAACATTGTGAATGAAGGTACATGAGACTCAGAGATAGAGAGAGAAGAGAATACGACACCGGGAAATTGTCAAACCCTCCTCCGAAGGCTCCACTCTCTATGGCGAGAGCGGTCTCTTATTGATTGCACAAATCTCTACAATGCTTGGACTTGCTGACGATGTTGACGACGATGAGGATGACGACGAGACGGGCTGAAATCTAAGAATGCTAAGGGCTGAAATCTGCAAATCTTTATTTGCTGAATTCTAACTCTATGTCGGTGACAATGTCGATGACGATGGTACGACGACGACGCGCTGAAAACGCAGATGCTGAAATCTGTGTTTTCCGGGCTGAAACTGCAAACTTCGATGGATCCCACCGTGCGGCGAGGAACTGCTACGGGAAGGTGAGATCTGCGAGGTTCGGGGCTTCTGCTGCGGGTACTGACTGCTGAAAACTTAAAACGTTGATGCTTGTGGGGCTTCCGTCGTGAAGATCTGCAAAAACGCTGAAGTGTCTTGCAGATGCAAAAACGCTAGGGCTGAAAATGGTCTTGCTGTGGAGAATCTCCCAACGCTGGGGAGTCTTCTGCTTCTTGCTGTCGCCAGGCTGTTGCCAATGCAAAAACGCTGGCTGATCTAGTCCAAAAACGCTAGCCTTCTGCTGTGATGCAAAAACGCTAGGCCTCTTGGGAGTTCTGCTGAGAAGTTGCTTGTTGAGCGTGTGCTCTTGCTGCCTCTTCTGCCAAAAAGTGCTAGCGCTAGGTTTCTACTTATACAAACTTAGCAAAATTGCCCTACCTACTTTCCAACAAAAGTCACTTAATAAATAAGTGAAAATTGTCAAAAAATAGGGAAAATAGGTTTTAATGCACTGGAAAATTCCCCTGATCGATTTTGATGGATTCTGATGGGAATGCTGATGATCATGCTGTGTGCAACCGGAGGATATGCATCTAATATAAGTGTCTGGACATGCACGATCTGCGAACAGACTCACAAAAGTGCCAGATCACTTCCTATTCTAGACTGACTTGACTGAACTGAACCCTGGTCATGCTATAGCTTGTCCACGGACACATAGGGTTGGATGTGTCACGTGACATCTCCTCCTTTTCAAAGTGAGGTACTGGTACCGAACTGTATGGCGTCAAGGGAGATCGCCAATAGCATCCGGAATCCTGGAAAGAACTCTTCGTCAGCCCACTCTGATGCGTGGGTCATGCGATACTTGAACTTCATAAAGATCTGCAACGCTTGCTTCTTTGGGCCGTGCCGAAAGCGACACAAAGTCATCTTTGGTTCCTTCAATGCTTCAACTTCGTCGAGAGTCATACATCTATCTTCTTCAAGGATCTCCATGGCTGAAAATCCCTGAAACCACTTCCAACACAAAAACATGAACATACTATTCCATGTAAAGTGACTGGAAAAAATCTTGTCTTCTCTAAAGACTGTGCATGTAATGTAGATGAACAAATAGACGAAGTGCCAACCCGTTCACCACACACACGCAAACAATGAGATCGAATCTTGTATTTCTGATCTAAATCAATCAACTATGGCAAATCACAATGGACATGCCCATGTGTCAAGTGACACATCCAACCCTATGTGTCCATGGACAAGCTATAGCATGTCAGGGTTCAGTCAGTCCAGTCAGTCTAGATTAGAAGTGATCTGGCACTTTTGTGAGTGTATTCGTAGACTGTGCATGCCCAGTCACTTAGTGTAGATGCATATCCTCTGATTGCACACAGCATGATCATAAGCATTCCCATCACAATCCATCAGAATCTTTCAGGGGAATTTTCCAGTGCATTTAATCTATTTACCTATTTTTTACATTTTTCACTTATTATTTTTAAGTGACTTTTGTTGGAAAGTAGGTAGGGCAAATTGAGTAAGTTTGTATATAAGCAAAACTTGACTAGCACTAAATGGCAGAAGAGGCAACAGGAGCCAAGCTCAGCAGGAAACTTCTCCAACAAGAACTTGGTGGATTTCCTCCAAGCAAGAAGAACCATCAGCATCCCCTAGCGTTTTTGAAGATCCCTTCCACTAGCGTTTTTAAAAAGCTGCATCAGCCTGGCGTTTTTGCCTCAGCATCATCGCCACAGAGATCCCATCAGTTAGCGTTTTTGCAACAGATAGCAATCGCAAGCAGATCTTCACCGCAACAGCCCATGCCTAGCGTTTTTGACCTCAGCATGCCTAGCGTTTTTGGGAATCCATGACCTGGCGTTTTCAGCAGTAGAAACCTCAGCCTACAACGTTTTTCAGCCATGAAGTACCTGCAAGATTCAGCCCTAAAAAGTAGCAAATTCAGCCCGAAAAGACCATCAGTTTTCAGCCTTAAGAAACCTCAGTTTTCAGCCCTAAACCTGCAGATTTTCAGCAACAAAGACCCACAGAAACAGCCCCCCAAATCAGCGTTTTTGGACTAGCCGCAGATTTCAACCCATAGCGTTTTTGGACAGCAAATAGAAGGTTGCAGATTTCAGCCCTAGTGTCGGCCTCGTCATCCCCGTCGTAGTCGTCAACATAGCCTAAACTTGCATCAATCTCATGCATTCAGTTTGTACCAGTTTGTGCAATCAATAAGTAGACCACTCTCACCGACGAGTGGGGCCTTCCGAGGAGGGTTTTACAATGTCTCTGGTGTCGTATCTCTCTTCTCTCTCTATCTCTCAGTCTCATACACTTGCACGCACAATGTCCATTCACTTTGTTTGTGATCATAGCACTCTCTCATTAAGAACGGAAGGCTCTCCCTTCCATAAGAATAAAAGGAACCTTGAGCACACTCATCTTGAGCAAAGCGCAAACATTCATTCCGCTGCACCTAACACCATGCTTGCTGCTCATACTTTCTTGTGCTCTTTCGAGTACTGTGTCATGCCAAGGAAGAGACATGGAATGTGACGTCCGTGAATGCATACTTTTCAACTTTTCATGAGAAATCCGCATACATCTGTGCTCAATCATGAGTGAATCGTGCTCAACATACAATATGGCATGCCTAGGAAAAGGGATCACATAAAGACGCTGACTAAAATACAGGGAAACGATCACGAATGAAACACTCGAACAATGCATGCTGACTAATCGTGCGAACACATAATACTTCCTTTGGGGGTTCTCTAGACCGAGGCTCAAGAGCCAAGATTGGTTCATCGTGTTTGATCGAATCTGCCTGGGGGGGTGTTGTGGACCTTGACTCGAAAGCCAAGATCGAGTCTTCGTAATTGATGAATCTGCAATGAGGTTAGCTTCACTAGAGAAAGTATCAACTAGCACGTCTGCCTTGTGAACAATCACATCATCTTCATGCAAATCATCATGCTTGTGGGAATTCACATCTTGATCATGCAAATCGTCATACTCGTGAGAAATCACATCGTGATCATCATGCAAATCATCGTGCTTGTCCTTATCATCCAAATCATCATGCTCATCATTATCATGCAAATCTTGTGTGTCATGCTTTGGAGAAGAAGAGACTGAGAGAGTCTCCTTCTCCTGATCCTTTGCAATCTGTGTCTCTACACTAGAAAAGAGTCAGAACAACTCTTGCATCTGTTGGGCTCTTTGTTTGGCCGCCAAGCGCGCTTGCTTGCGCTCGCGATCCAATTCGGCTCTTCTTTCTTTGTGTTCACGATCCAATTCGGCCATTCTTTCTGCTTTTCTTGCTTCGCGTTCTAACTTCATGTCCATCATCATCTTGTCGAAAGCCTCCATAGGAGTTAGGGCACTCCTTGGAAGAGGGTCAGAAAAACCTCCTGGTGGGGAAAATTCTTCTTCGCCATTTTCATGCTCATCCCCTCCATGCGAAGTATCCATTCCGCTTCGAGTGATGACCATTCTGAAGTCGTAGGTTCTTGTGGCTTCTTGTGGTCTTGGGTTCTTAAGTTCACGAGGAACTTGGGTTCTTGGGGGTCTTGAGATTCTTGGGTTCTTGAGGTTCTTGAGTACTTGCGGTTCTTCTTTCGCTTGCAATTTGTGTTAGAGAAGGATCTTCTCTTCACGCGAGTTCTACTCTTTTCCGCAAATGCACCCCTTGGCGGCCTTGCGCTCACACCAAGGTTGCTTTTTCCCACCTCACGTCGATTGGCCGGCTGCTAAGTGCACGGTCCACTCTCAATGAGTGAAAAGAGACACAAGGGGAGACTGGACAAGCCCTTCTTTCCTGGGTTTCTTGTCACTCTTCAAAAACACGATTAGGAATTGACACGCCCAAGAGAACTTGGGTTACGTGCGACCGCAACAAGCAAAAAAAAAAATTATGTGGTTCTTTCCTTGAGTGATACAAAACACTGCCAAAGCTCTGATACCTATGTAAGGTGCAGCGGAAGTGAATGTTGAACTTTGCTCAAGATGAGTGCTCCGAACTGTGCTCAAGGGTTCCTTTTACTTATGGAAGGGAGAGTCTTCCGTTCCTTTAGTGAGAGAGTGCAATGGACACAAACAAAGTGGTAAACACTGTGAATGAAGGTACATGAGACTGAGAGATAGAGAGAGAAGAGAATACGACACCGGGAAGTTGTCAAACCCTCCTCCGAAGGCCCCACACTCTATGGCGAGAGCAGTCTACTATTGATTGCACAAATCTCTACAATGCTTGGACTTGCCGACGATGTCAATGACGATGAGGATGACGATGAGACAGGCTGAAATCTGAGAATGCTAAGGGCTGAAATCTACAAATCTTTATCTACTGAATTCTGACTCTATGTCGATGACGACGCGCTAAAAACGCAGATGCTGAAATCTGCGTCTGTCACGTGAAACATCCAACCCTATGTGTCCGTGGACAAGTTACAGCAAGACCAGGGTTCAGTTCAATCAAGTCAGTCTAGAATAGGAAGTGATCTTGCACTTTTGTGAGTCTGTTCGCAGACCGTGCATGTCCAGACACTTAGATTAGATGCATATCCTCCGGTTGCACACAGCATGATCATCAGCATTCCCATCAGAATCCATCAGGGAATTTTCCAATGCATAAAACCTATTTTCCCTATTTTTTGACATTTTTCACTTATTATTTTTAACTGACTTTTGTTGGAAAGTAGGTAGGGTAATTTTGTTAAGTTTGTATAAATAAGAACCTAGCGCTAGCACTTTCTGGCAGAAGAGGCAGAAGGAGCACACGCTTGACAAGCAACTTCTCAGTAGAACCCACAAGAGGCCTAGCGTTTTTACTCCACAGCATCAACCTAGCGTTTTTGCACCAGATCAGCCAACATTTTTGCACTTGCAGATTCCCGACGACAGTAGACAGCAGATCAGCCCTAACGTTAGCAGATTTCCCCACAAGGTCAGTTTCCAGCCCTAGCGTTTTTGGTTTGCAGATCAGCCTCGGTGTTTTGCAGATTCACCGCGACGGAACATCAAGAACCACCAGCGTTTTCAGTTTTCAGCCTTTAGCACTCGCAAATCAAGTCTCGAACCTCGCAGATCTCACCTTCCCGCAGCAGTTCCTCGCCGCACGGTCAGATCCCACGCAGTTTGCAGATTCAGCCCGGAAAACGCAGATTTCAGCATCTGCGTTTTGACGTCGTTGTTGCATCGTCATCATCGACATCGTCACCGACATAGAGTAAAAATTCAGCAGATAAAGATTTGCAGGTTTCAGCCCTTAGCAGTTTCAGATTTCAGCCCGTCTCGTCGTCGTCGTCGGCAAGTCCAAGCATTGTAGAGATTTGTGCAATCATAAGTAGACCGCTCTCGCCATAGAGAGTGGGGCCTTTGGAGGAGGGTTTTACGTCTCTGGTGTCGTATTCTCTTCTCTCTCTATCTCTCAGTCTCATGCACTTTCACGCACAGTGTCCATTCACTTTGTTTGTGTCCATTGCACTCTCTCATTAAGAACGGAAGGCTCTCCCTTCCGTAAGTAAAAGGAACCCTGAGCACAGTTCGGAGCACTCATCTTGAGCAAAGTTCAACATTCATTCCGCTGCACCTAACATTGGTATCAAAGCTTTGGCAGTGTTCTGTATCACTTGAGGAAAGAACCACAAGAACCACACAAAAAAAAAATTTGCTTGTTGACGTCGCACAAACCCAAGTTCGCTTGGGCGTCTCGATTCCTAATCGTGTTTTTGAAGAGTGACAGGAAACCCAAGAAAGAAGGGCTTGTCCAACCTCCCCTTGTGCCTCTTTTCACTCATTGAGAGCGGACCGTGCACTTAGCCGCCGGCCAATCGACGTGAGGTGGGAAAAAGCAACCTTGGTGTGAGCGCAAGGCCGCCAAGGGGTGCGCCCGCGGAAAAGAGCAAAACTCGGGTGAAGAGAAGATCCTTCTCAAAACACTGATTGCAAGCGAAAGAAGAACCTCAAGAACCCCAAGACCCGCAAGAACCCAAGTTCCTCGTGAACCTAAGAACCCAAGACCACAAGAACCCACGACTTCAATGGATGGTCATCACTCGAAGCGGAATGGATACTTCGCTTAGAGGTGATGAGCATGAGAGAGGCGAAGAAGAATTTTCCCCACCAGGAGGTTTTTCCTACCCTTTCCCATCTACGTCAACGATTGCACTAACTCCTATGGAGGCTTTAGACCAGATGTTTATGGAAAGGAAGTTAGAACGCGAAGCACGAACAGCAGAAAGAATGGCAGAAATTGATCGTCAGTACCAAGACAAAATGGCAGCCATAGCACGTGAGCGCGAGCAAGCACGCTTGGAAGCCAAAGTAAGACAAGCAGAATTTGATCGCGAGAACAAAGCAAGACAAGAGAAGGGCGACCAACACATGAAAGAGTTGTGGCGACTTTTTTCTATTGTGCGGCACAGTTTGCACAAAATCACGAAAAGGAGACTCTCTTAGTCTCTTCTTCTCCCAAGCATGACACACAGGATTTGCATGATGATAAGCATGATAATGATGAGCGTGATGATTTGGATGACACTGACAAGCATGATGATTTGCATGATCAAGATGTGATTTCTCACAAGCATGATGATTTGCATGAAGATGACGTGATTGTTCACAAGGATGATGATTTATTGATGCTTTTTCTAGCGAAGCTAACCTCGTTGCAGATTTGATCAATCACGAAGAATCGATCTTGGCTTTCGAGTCGAGGTCCACAGCACCCCCCCGAGCAAATTCGATCAAACACGACGAACCGATCTTGGCTCTCGAGCCTAGGTCTCAAGAACCCTCACAGGAAGTACTATGTGTTCGTATGATTAGTCAGCACGCATTGTACAAGTGTTTCTTTCGTGATCGTTGCCTGTATTTTAGTCAGCGTCTTTATGTGATCCCTTTTCCTAAGCATGACATATTGTACGTTGAGCACGTTTCACTTATGAATGAGCACGGATGTGTGCGGATTATTCGTGAAAAGCTGAAAAGTACGCATTCAAGAAAATCACATTCCATGTCTCTTCCTTGGCACGGCACAGTCGTAGAAAGAGGACGAGAAAGATTGAGCACCAAGCATGGGCATTTCCGTTGTGAATTGCCACAGTTGATTGATTTAGATCAACAAGAAAAGATTCCATCTCATTGTTTGCATGTGTTTGATGAACGGTTTGGCACTCCGTCTCTTTGTTTATCTACATTGCATGCACAGTCTTTGAGGAAGACAAGATTTTTTTCAGTCACTTTACATGGAATGGGTATGTTCATGTTTTTGTGTTGGAAATGGTTTCAGGAATTTTCAGCCATGGAGATTCTTGAAGGAGAAAGAAGTCAAGATGAAGTTGAAGCATCGAAAGAGCCACAGAAGACTGTCGCTTTCGGCGCGGCCCAAAGAAGCAAGCGTTGCAGACCTTTATGAAGTTCAAGTATCGCATGACCCACATATCAGAGTGGGCCGGCGAAGAGTCCTTTCGAGGATTCCGGATGTTATTGGCGATCTCTCTCGACGCCATACAGTTCGGTACCAGTACCTCACTTTGAAAAGGAGGGGATGTCACATGACACATCCAACCCTATGTGTCCGTGGACAAGTTACAGCATGACCAGGGTTCGGTTCAATCAAGTCAGTTAGAATAGAAAGTGATATGGCACTTTTGTGAGTCTATTCGTAGACCGTGCATGTCCAGACACTTAGATTAGATGCATATCCTCCGGTTGCACACAGCGTGATCATCAGCATTCCCATCAGAATCCATCAGAATTCATCAAGGAATTTTCCAGTGCATAAAACCTATTTTTCCTATTTTTGACATTTTTCACTATTATTTTTAAGTGACTTTTGTTGGAAAGTAAGTAGGGCAATTTTGCTAAGTTTGTATAAATAAAAACCTAGCACTAGCACTTTCTGGCAGAAGAGGCAGCAGGAGCCTAGCGTTTTTACTCCACAGCATCAACCTAGAGTTTTTGCACCAGATCAGCCAGCGTTTTTGCACTTGCAGATTCCCGGCAACAATAGACAGCAGATCAGCCCTAACGTTAGCAGATTTCCCCGCAAGGTCAGTTTTCAGCCCTAGCGTTTTTGGTTTGCAGATCAGCCCTGGCGTTTTACACATTCACCGCGACAGAACATCAAGAACCACCAGCGTTTTCAGTTTTCAGTCTTTAGCACTCGCAGATCAAGTCCCGAACCTCGCAGATCTCACCTTCCCGCAGCAATTTCTCGCTACACGGTCAGATCCCGCGCAGTTTTCAGATTCAGCCCGGAAAACGCAGATTTCAGCATCTGCGTTTTCAGTGCGCCGTCGTTGCATCGTCATCATCGACATCGTCACCGACATAGAGTCAGAATTCAACAGATAAAGATTTGCAGATTTCAGCCCGTCTCATCGTCGTCGACATCGTCGGCAAGTCCAAGCATTGTAGAGATTTGTGCAATCATAAGTAGACTGGTCTCGCCATAGAGAGTGGGGCCTTTGGAGGAGGGTTTAACGACGTCTCTGGTGTCATATTCTCTTCTCTCTCTATCTCTCAGTCTCATGCACTTTCACGCACAGTGTCCATTCACTTTGTTTGTGTCCATTGCACTCTCTCATTAATTACAGAAGGCTCTCCCTTCCGTAAGTAAAAGGAACCCTGAGCACAGTTCGGAGCACTCATCTTGAGCAAAGTTCAACATTCATTCCACTGCACCTAACAACGTTTTCCGGGCTGAAATTGCAAACTTCGATGGATCCCATCGTGCGGCGAGGAACTGCTGCGGGAAGGTGAGTCTGCGAGGTTCGGGGGTTCTACTGCGGATACTGACTGCTGAAAACTTAAAACGCTGATGCTTGTGGGGCTTCCGTCGCAAAGATCCCCAAAAACGCTGAAGTGTCTTGCAGATGCAAAATGCTAGGGCTGGAAAATGGTCTTGCTGTGGAGCATCTGCTAACGCTGCGAGTCTTCTGCTTCTTACTGTGGCCAGGTTGTTGCCAATGCAAAAACGCTGGCTGATCTGGTCCAAAAACGCTAGCCTTCTGTTGCGATGCAAAAACGCTAGGCCTCTTGGGGGTTCTGCTGAGAAGTTGCCTATTGAGCGTGTGCTCAATTGCCCTACCTACTTTCCAACAAAAGTCACTTAATAAATAAGTGAAAAATGTCAAAAAATAGGGAAAATAGGTTTTAATGCACTGGAAAATTTCCCTGATGGATTCTGATGAGAATGTTGATGATCATGCTGTGTGCAACCGGAGGATATGCATCTAATCTAAGTGTCTAGAAATGCACGGTCTACGAACAGACTCACAAAAGCGCCAGATCACTTCCTATTCTAGACTAGCTTGACTGAACTGAACCTTGGTCATGCTGTAGCTTGTCCACGAACACATAGGGTTGGATGTGTCACGTGACAAAGTACCTCACTTTAAAAAGGAGGGGATGTCACGTGCACATCTAACCCTATGTGCATGTGGACAAGCTACCTTCATGACTAGGATTCAGTTCAACTTAGGAAGTGTTTTGGCACCTTTGTGAGTCTGTTCGTAGACCGTGCATGTCCAGACTAGTTGCATATCCTCTGGTTGCACACAGCATGATCATCAACATTACCATCACATTCCATCAGGAGCATTTTACAGTACACAAAACCTGTTTTTCCCTATTGTAGCCATTTTTCACTTATTATTATTAAGTGACTTTGTTGGGAAACTGGGTAGGGCAATTTGGCCAAGCTACTTTATAAAGAAACTAGCGCTAGCACTTTCTCGTAGAAGAGGCAGCAGGGACCAAGTGTTTGACAGTGCACCTTCTCCAAGACCCCCCCGGCAGGCAACCTAGCGTTTCCAGCCACCAGACCAGCCTAGCGTTTTCATAAAAAACAGCCCAGCATTTTTATCAGATCAGCCTTGGCGTTTTGAAGACAGCAGATCAGCCTGGCGTTAGCACTTCCCAGCAAGATATTTGACGTTTTTGCAGCAACTTTTTGCAACTTGCAGATCCAGTAGCGTTTTGCAGATTCTTCGCGACAGTTCAGCCCACAGCATCAGCGTTTTGCATTTTCAGCAATTAGCCTCCGCACCGCAGCCCCCAAACCTCACAGATCTCACCTGCCCGCAGCAGATCCTCACCGCACGGTCAGATCAGCCAGTGTTTGCAGATTCAGCCCGCTATCAGTAGATTTCAGCATCTGCGTTTTCAGCATGTCGTCGTCGCATCGCCGTCACCGACATAGAGTCAGAATTCAGTAGATACAAGATTTGCAGATTTCAGCCCTTAGCGTTTTCAGTTTTCAGCCCGTCTCGTCGCCGTCCTCATCGTCGTCAGCAAGTCCATTGCATTGTAAAGATTTGTGCAATCAATAGTAGACCGCTCTCACCATAGAGTGGGGCCCTTGGAGGAGGGTTTGACAACATTCTGATGTTGTAATCTTCTCTCTCTATCTCTCAGTCTCAGCACCTTCATTCATAGTGTCATTCACTTTGTTTGTGATCATTTGCATTGTAACAAACTGCTGACGTGTCAGCCTAAAGAATGGAGCCAACTTACAGATGTGGCCGAGGGGCCTAAACTGTCACAAAGTGATGACGTGGTTGCCCGAGAGCAAAAACCCTAACCCTAATTTTTACCAAAAACCCTAACTGCTGAAACCCTAATTTTGGAAACCCTAACCCTAAAACCTGCAAACCCTAATTCTAGAAACCCTAACCCTAAAACCTGCAAACCCTGATTCTGAAAAACCTAACCCTAAAACTGCAGAAACCATAACCCTAACCCTAAGGGTAGCAAGGAAATTCCCGAAAATTGCGTTGGTTGATGACGTGGCAGGCTGTACAAATTTTCGTGATTTACGCTGGCAGCTTTTTGGCTTTGCTTTTGGACCAGAAGCTTTTGAGTTTTGAAGGCTTTTCACCGTAATTGCCTTTTAGGCCAAGGGCCTTTAAATTTGAGGTTAGGGCTCATTCTCTGGCATGCTTCCTGGAGAAGGTGCAGAGTCTGGAGTACTGGCTTGTACTTTGATGATGCAATATAAAGAAATACCGAAAGGGCGCCAAGGTTTGGGGCCAATACTCTCTGGGGTGAAATTCCGCCACTCCGTGTCGCGTGTTCTCTCTCTCTCTTTCAGTTCAGTTGTTATTGAAGTGCTAAAAGTCTGTTCTTTTCTATTGGCACGTGGTGCCCGCCTTGTGACATGCACTCTCTCACTAAAGGAACGGAAGGCTCTCCCTTTCGTAAGTAAAAGGAACCCTTGAGCACAGTTCAGAGCACTCATCTTGAGCAAAGTTCAACATTCACATCCGCTGCATCTTACACAAGATGAGGACTGGGAGAGCATATGATCATGATGGCTTAGTGGCTGAGCATTTCATGCATGCCAGAGATCTACTAGCAAAGCTTCTAGCAGTTATGTTTAACTGTGCCATGTGTGAGGGCTTGCCTGATACTTGGAGTCTATCTACGATTGTACCTATCTTCGAGACCCTATGAGCCTAAGACTTATCGCACTATCATGATTGGACACACATTGGCACGGTTGTACGCATCCATTCTTGAGCAACAGCCGAGTAGATAGGCAGAGCGGGAGGTTTTTCTACTCTTGACCATATCTTGACACTCAAGGCCATCATTGAGGAGGGCAGATCCCATGGGAGACTGATCTATTGTAGCTTTCTGGACTTCCGCAAATCCTTTGACACAGTACCTAGAGCTAGATTGATGCGCAGATTACAGGAGATGGGAGTACCCACATAGCTCATTTGGGGGATCATGGCATTGTACACATCAGTAGTAGGGCATGTACGCACCTCTGAGGGTCTATCTACACCGGTTCACTCCACTATTGGGGTGAAGCAAGGCTGCCCGCTCTCTCCTACACTATTTGGTATGTATGTGGATGAGGTTTCTCACTACATTGAGAGAGACGGTGATAGAGGTGCACCGCTAGAAGGGACATGGATTCCGCTATTGTTATATACTGATGATATTGTGTTGATATCCGACTCTCCGGAGGGGATGCAACGACGCTTGGATGCTTTACATAGGTTTGCCCATGAAAGTGGTTTGTCTGTCAACCTTGGCAAAACGAAGGTCGTGGTATTTAATACCACCCCACAGTAGATCAGGAGGTCAACGCCCGCATTCACATTCGGCCAGGAGACAGTGGATTATACAGATGCTTACACTTACATTGGAGTTGTTTTTAGTGGACCAGCATTTTCATTGAGGAGAGCAGCAGGGACTAGATTGACCAGAGCCCATGCGGCATTGGGTAGATTGGAGAGGATGTGTTCACAGTTTCAGTTTCAAGAGCTTCGGACGAAGTTCTGGCTCTTTGACACTCTGATGGCTTCTGCATTGCTCTATGGAGCTGAGATATGGGGGCCTTCATTGGATCATCACGGGAGGACAGGTCGCACTGATGGATGGGGGGACATGGAGAAGCCTCTGGTCTCTATGATCTCGCGGCTCATTAGAGCCAAGGCTTCAGTACCACGTGCAAGCAGAGCTAGTTGCGCTCCCACTAGTGGTTGAGGCGCTCGCCAGATCTGTCTCCTGCACACCGCATGTGGGAACTTCCTAGAGACAGATACGACCGCCTTGCACTTGAGTCCTCTCGACAGTTAGCCATGCAAGGAGATACAGCATGTTGGTATGGGGAGATGACATCATGGTTTCAGGCGCATGGGTTCATCATAGACAGATTGGCCCCCTTCCAGTACTCACTGGATGCACTCTCTCTAACTCTTACACAGTCCGAGATCACCACGCTCATCCGCCATGACCTGACTCGGCTAGACACCAAGAGGACATGGATACAGCCAGCACAGGAGTTCGGCACGAAGATGGCTTTCTACAGAGAACATATTCTCCAGCTTACGGAGGACGGTTTTGTGACGAGGCCCAAATACATGGACACCCACTTGTCTCATGGGATTCGATGTGCGATTGGCCAGATATGCACACACCAGCTGCGGATCGAGACTGGGAGATATAGCGAAGTACAAGCAGAGGCCAGGACATGCCCCCTGTGTGACATGGAGCCTGAGACAGAGCTACACTACATATGCCACTGCCCCGTCTACTACGAGATACGAGGCCACTTCCACTGCTTGTTCAGAGATGGCTTTGGATCACTCTCCAAAGTCATGAGGTACGAGGATCAAAGATGCGTGGGTTTGTTTCTGCTCGAGCTGCGCAGACACAGAGAGAGCCTGATGACAAAAGAGGCTAGCCAATCTCAGAGACACATCACAGACTTCTTTAGAGCAGACACTGAACACCCGGAGGAGCTACTACCACAGCAGAGCTTGTTGCCTCACACCAGAGGCACACTGATCGGCCGAGCGACTGAGCTGGGGAGATCCAAACGCCCACGACTGCGGAGGACTACACAGCATCTACGGAGGCTACATCAGAGAATTCGGATCAGTTTGGCCCGACATGCAAGACGCCTGATCAGACTCCTGACCATGGAGAAGATTTGATGAGATACGCTAGCGGCCAATGCTGGATCTCTTGTAATTCCGCTATCCAAGCTAGCTTCTTAGTTCACACCTACGAGTTTAGGATTCCATAGTATTTTTATTTTGTCATTTTGTTACTCTGACTTTGTATCAGATACACCACATTGTAACGTTCTGGTCTCATAGGTCACTTTGGCCTTTTGAAGACATTAATATAACATTTCATCTCTCTCTCTCTCTCTCTCTCTCTCTCTCTCTCTCTCTCTCTCTCTCTCTCTCTCTCTCTCTCTCTCACAAGTCTTGAGTTCAACTCTCCTCGTCGGATAGCCTCTTTAAGGTCTCTTGGGATAGTTTTCTACGACGTTAAAATTCTCTTCTTCTTCTTCTTCTTCTTCTTCTTCTTCTTCTTCTTCTTCTTAGTAGTGCAGCAGTACAGCCATAAGGGTTCGCGCTACTGCTAAGTTTTGCTAGGTTGCGTCTCTCTCTCTCCTTTGTTCAGCGATGGGCAGCAAGCAGCCTGTGAACAAGAGAGCGTGCAGATCTCTCTCTCTCTCAGTAGTGCAACAGTATAGCCATTAGGGTTCATGCTACTGCTAAGTTTTGCTAGGTTGTGCCTCTCTCTCTCTCTCTCTCTCTCTCTCTCTCTCTCTCTCTTCAGCGATGGGCAGCGAGCAGCCAATCGTGGATATCCGCAAGGCAGTAGGTACTTTACGCGAGCAAAGGAATTGACGATTCCGCAAGTAAGGCAATTTACGCAAGCAAGCAACTAAAAGGGCCTCAAGTACGAGAGGGGAGTAATCTCATGTGGCACTAAGACCTTAGCCCAATTCAACCAAAAGATCATAGAGACTAGATGCCTCTCCATACATGTCCATCCATCAGTGCTACCAGATCTTCCATAGTGGTCCACTCAGGGTCCCCAAATCTGAACTCCATAAAGCATAGCTGAAGCCACTAGAGTGTTAAAAAGACACACCTGTGGTGTGCAACGGAATGAATGTTGTATTTTCTCAAGATTAGTGATCTTTACTGCTCAAGGTTCCTTTTAGTTCTTAGGGAAAGAGAGAGCTTTCCGTCTTATAGAGAGTGTTGTGATCACGAACAAAGTGAGTGGATATTGTGTATGCAAGTGAATGAGACTGAGAGAAGGAGAGAGAAAAGATACGACACCCGAGAGGTTGTAAAACCCTCCTCCGAAGGCCCCACTCTCGTCGGCGAGAGTGGTCTACTTGATTGCACAAAAGTGTACAATGTGAATGCAATGGACAGATGCAAGTTGGTCTATGCCGATGACGACGACGGTGATGACGACGACGGCTTCGTGGCTGAAAACTCTGATTGTTTATGGGCTGAATTCGGTGACTGTTCGGGCTGATATCATGGCTGGAATTCCCTGCCTTTGCTGATGCTTTAAGGCTGAAATAAAACGTTGGTGTCTAGGGTTCTGCTGCGTTTTTGAAGAGGTTGCTGCCAGCTGAAAACGCTGAGGCTCTGCAGCGTTTTTGAAGGGACTGATGGTGGCTGAAAATACTGAGCATCTGCTGCGTGTAAATGGCTGAATCGCTGAGCATACAATGCTGAATTCCTGCAGCGTTTTAATGCTGAAAACGCAACTGATCTCAACAGAAAGCTAGCGTTAGTAAGTTCCTTTTGCTGCTGCCAATGGATAGCAAAAACGCCAGGCATGAGGGAGCATGGAGGGCGATAGCTGGCTCTGGAAAACGCCAATGGAGAGGTCCTTATGGCGATGGTTGAAAAACGTTGTGGAAGGGGAGTGGATGGGGAGTGGCCTCGCCAAGGTTGGAGAGGGTCTTGCTGAGAGAGGGTTGGACACCTGTTACTTGGGGAAGCCTGCCATGTCTTTGCTCATTTGCCAATTTCTGCTAACTTGGGTTTGCTTATATATTAACTTACCCAATTTGCCCTACTGAGTACCCAACAAAAGTCACTTAATAAATAAGTGAAAAATGTCAAAAATAGGGAAAAATGAGATAAAGTCATCTGAAAAATCCCCAAACTGACTCTGATGGAATCTGATGGAAATGCTTATGCTTATGCAAGGTGCAACCAGAGAATATGCATCTACACTGAGTGACTGGGCATGCACGGTCTACGAATAGAATCACAAAAGTGCCAGATCACTTCTAATCTAACTTGACTGGACTTGACGGAAACCCTGCTATGGTGTAGCTTGTCCACGGACACATAGGGTTGGGATGTGTCATGTGACAACACCTTTGTTCGAGGCTCCTGAAACTGAACCTACGAACACATCTTCTCCAATCCTCCCAAGGCTGCATAAGCTCTCGTCAATCTAGTCTGCTGCTCTCCTCAATGAAAACACCAGTCCACTGAAGACTACCCCAAGATAGGTGTCTGTAATTGTATACTCCACCGTCTCCTGGCCATGTGTGAAATTGTGTGTCGACCTCCTGACCCACTGTGGTGTGGTGTTAACCACCATAACCATGGTTTTCCCCAGGTTAAGAGACAATCCACTATCGCGGGCAAATGTGTACAAAACATCTAAATGACCCTGCATCTCTTCTAAGGAGTCAGAAGCCTAGGTAGTCATCTGCATGTAAAGCACCTCTTATCAGCAAGTCCCAACTTATTAATAAGTGGCATTTATTAGCATTTTATGAAGTCGTGGGATCTCAGATTTGGCTTGCTCGACCGAGCATTCCCAACCTATATTAGCGACTCCCAACCTTCGTACATCGCACATCGACCGCGCTCCCGTCTTCATCGCTCTGTCTTACAGGGCATAAGCCATAAAGAACCCTAGATTACACATGGGTTCTCGCGGAGAATCTGACAAAGATAACACTTCCCGATGGGTAGGCAGAGAAAAGTTGAAATCCGGTGCACGAACTGAAGAAAAGAATGAAGATTTGGACAAATTCTTAGTAGAAGAGTTTGCCAGGACGAAGTACAAACGTCAACTGCATGCTGACATATGTGTGAAAAGATTGATCAAGTACTCCAGAGACCTGAGATTTTCGAAGCACCTGAAGAATTACCCGGGTCAACACACATAGACAGTGACGAAAATACAACAAACCATCACGAATGAGATAGTTGCTAGGCCCTTGGGAAGCAAGAGCCTGCAACCATTGTTTACCGAACTCGAAAACTGCGTACTGGTTCTTCATGCTGTCAAAAGACACACCCTGAAGAGAAACTGAGGATCTTGACTCAAGAGCCAAGATCTGTCCTTTGCGACTTAACGCATCTGCAACAAGGTTAGCTTTTCCAGGCACATACTCAATTAATCCTCCAAATTGCTCAAAAAATTGTGACCACCATGCTTGGCGATCACTCCAATGTGCACTAGGCATAGACTAGAGCCACTTGAGGGCTTGGTGATCTGTGATAACTGTGAACTCTCTACCATACAGAAAATGCTTACAATGCTTAAGAGAGTGAATGACGGACAAAAGTTCTTTATCATAAACTCAATAGTTCTTTTCTGCACTATTCAGCTTCCGACTAAGCAATGCAACTGGACGGCCATGCTGCTAAAGCACAGCACCTATAGCGACATTGGTCGCATCCATCCATACCTCAAAGGGGTCATCCCAAGAGGCAAGGATAAGAGACGGGGCTTCTGTCACCGCAACCTTAAGAGCTGCGAAAGCCTCAGTGGCTGCTTCGGGCAGATCCACGCGTTGTTGGCGTCATGGGTGCGGCAATGCGTGTAAATTTCTCTATGTGTGAACTATATACTTGACATAAACCAAGAAAAGAACGCACATCATATGCAGTTTTGGGCAAATCCCAATTACGTACCTGTTCCATCTTCGCGGGGTCTAACTTGATGCCTTCTACAGAAATGATATAACCCAGATAAGGAACTTCAGTGAGAAAAAACTCAGATTTAATAGCTGCAATGTACAGCTAACACTCATCCAAACGGGTTAATATCCTATATAAGATACAAGAATAGTAGTGTCTAAACGGCCGACCTTAGTGGCGAACGGCCATCTGGTGCTTCTGACTCTCTCTATCTCCTTCACTGACAATAGCTCTCAACCAATCCTTGTGAATATGTAGTATGCCTATGGACCTGACTCTAGAAGATCTGGATGACTGGGGAACCAAACGGTCTTCGTTGCATCTTGTAGCAATCTTGTACGAGGTGCTATAACGTATTGCTCTCAATGCCCGCCAGTAACCAAGATCTTCGGAGGCACATGACCCCCTTCCACTAAAAGGGTATACTTGCTTTCAACATGAGCAACATTGAACGAGCCAATCTGAGTGCGTAGAGCACACCGAGGGTGTAACAGCTTGGGAAGGGGGGGGCACATGGCTGTGTAGCCTTGCACACCGTATAGGTCTAAGCTTGCTCGACCAAGTGTGGACAGGATTTCTACAGTCGGCTGACAAGTTTTTATGCAATGCTCCTATGCTAGAGGGCTCCACAGAGGAGAGCTCACAATGAGAGGCTACTACGTTTCACTCTCCCTCCCACAGGCCACACCCCCTAAAACAAGCTGCCCACAATAACGAAAGGGAATATCAACCAGGCAAGTGAGGAAAATTTTTGAAAATGACAACATGACCAGGACAAAGATCAGTAAGGAGCTTACATCCAAGGGAAGGGCATCCATATCAGCACGAAGGGCAACAACAGGTGGCTTTCCTGAACCGACTGTGGCGACGATTCCAGTGGTGGCAAGAGGCCACTTGAAAGATATGCCCATTTTGTCCAGCTCCTCCCTGATAAGTTGGCTTGTTTCAAACTCCTCATACTGAAGCTCCGGATTCTCATGAAGCTGTCTCCTTGTTGCTTTAAGCCATTTCACAGTTTCCTCTCTGTGAGCGGCTGAAAGAAGCTCTTCAGCGTAGCAGGTTGGGGGGTGTTGTGCCCCTAACACATGGTCCAAAGGTTTGGATCTACGATCAGGAAGTGGCACGTGAATTTCGAAGCGAATGGACGGAGGAAAGAAAAGTAAACGCATTGACCCCCGGGCCCCCACGTTGGAGACTCAAACCCAAGACATCCTTGCTGGCAGCCCGATGTCCTAACCGTATGTCCGTGTGGGTTTGCTTGTCCCCAAGGCGAAGCCTCTCTCTCATAAACTGAACTCGGATAGAGGCAAAAGTAAACATGGATCAAAAAAGTAAACAAAGACTAATCGGACGGCGTCCATGCTTCACAGGAAATATGCTTTACTTTAGCGTCCTAGATCCCACTACTTACACTTCATTCAATACTCGTGTTAGATAGTGTTGGGGGGAGGGGGGGGCGACATCAGCATGAATCATGACCATTACTTGGCAAAGGTGATAGGCACCATGAATCATGGGCTAGACGATCTCTTAGGCCGGGGTGATGAAGTTGAACGCACAAGTCAAGAGTGGAACAATCACACTTTTCATGACAATAAAAGCTGATTTTAAAATTATGAAAAGAAATGTACGCCTTTGTGTATAACACACGCCGTGTACACCCGTCCAGGCTAGAGAGAGGCAATGTTGGTATGTATCCATAAAGTCTTCATGTTCAAAGTTGGACTACAACTAACATAATCACCTTTAGACAACGATAGAAGTCTCAACTATGTCCATATAAACAACAAATTTTGTTAATTTTGGATACATATTATAGGTGTCAAAGAGCTTATAAGTTGTTATGCATGTGGGCACTCTAAAATAATTAAATTACCTAGAATCCTATTTAGTTCAAAATTTAAGATTTTGTATAAAAATTACAAGCAATTGAAAGAGTACTAAAAGTGGACACCGAGAGAGAGTAACTTCCTCAAACATTCCGACAAAAGTTTTATTTAATATAAGCAGAATTAGTAAGAGGCCATAAGGCTATGGTCACGCGGAGCTTAGTTTCCTATAACTTGAGCCGGCAAGGTCTGACGGTCGATAGCTTTTCGCAGGCAGCAAACCGGCATAGTAGGCTAACTATGCCTTTTTAGGCATAGTCACACAACTATGCCCGCCCACTGCCGGTCAGCGCCTTGTTTCTCTCTCCTGCTTGCGCTTTGTTGTTCATCTCTCAACCTGTTGCTGCAGACGGTCGTGGCGTTGAGCTCCTGCCAGAGGATGTCAGGGCTTAGTTCTAACTAAGCCTTGCGTGACCATGCCCTAAGTAGCCCCATCTTTCATGGTAAAGCCCTAATTATTAGTTGGTCAAAAATACTCAGTAAGGTTAATCAGGTGAACATTATGACTGTCCAACAAAACCAAGAGTTTAGTAGTAGGTTCAAGACTAAGAGCACAAGATAGAGAGGTATGGAAACTCAAGAAATCTACAAAAGTCCGGACCCATAACCATAACTAAGAGTTCGAATCTTAGTACAAGTCTTAAGTATACTCAAAAGAAATAATCACTAAATGACCTGGTCATGCTTAGACCTAACTTGAGCGGAGGAGGATGCCTCGGTCTACTACCTTCAACCTCCTCTAAAGAGACCAAGATGAAATCCTGAGCACAAATGGATTATAGAAACATCAATCATGTACCTAAGCATGTTCCGTGGTATCTACTTCCCTCAATAGTGGGCATCACCAAGAGCTTAACATTAGGTCATGACAATCAAAAGGTCCAAATATGTCCCCAATTTTGAAGCTGCTGGATTAAGCAGAATCTAAAGATATTCCTTGGTTTGGAGGTCAAAAGAAAAAAGGAAGGGAAAAAAAAAATCGTTGCTTTCCACATGGAATAGATATTTAAGGTCTCTTGGCATAGTTTCCTACGACGTTAAATTCTCTCTCTCTCTCTCTCTCTCTCTCTCTCTCTCTCTCTCTCTCTCTCTCTCTCTCTCTCTCTCTCTTTGTATACAGGTGTAGGCCTGCATCGCGAGCTTTGTGAAAGAGCCTCTGCAATTTTTGTGTGGCCACAGAATGGGTCTTTGAGAGCGTTCGACTGTGAAGGGACATGAGGCCAATGGTCAGAGGGTGAGAGTGTTTTGTGTCGTCCCTGGCTTGGAGGCGTGAAGATGGGGCTAAGGGCCAGGGGTAAGTGCAGGAGACGAAAGCGAGGGCGAGGACTTGGCAAAGCAAGTAGGGGCGCATGCATCTCAGCCAGGGGTGTGTAGGTGCAGGAGACGGAAGCGAGGGAAAACAAGCGAGTTGCACAATCATCCTGGGAGCGGATGTGCAGAGCTGGTCTTGCGGGGGGGGGGTCTGTCCTGCTCGCGATGGAGCTACGCAGCACACGCAGGAAGAGAGAGAGGAGAGAGGCAGGGTATCATGCGTGGGAAGAGAGAGAGGCGAGGGCAGGGGGGATCTGTCGAGATTCGGGTTAATTCGAGCACAGACCGAGTAGGTGCCAAATGTTGTTATTATCCATAGGCATATTGTTTCCATCATCCATTTGAGATTCTTGGATGAAATCCTAAGTACTGGTAGGCCCGGCCAATTTTGTACACCAGTATTAACATGATTAGTAAAAGACAACGATCATCAGAAACCATCCATAAAATCATCAAGAGTATATCTACCTCTAGGTCAATGATCCAGTATGTTTCCCCAATTCTGGAAGCAGGTCGAGCAAGGGGAATCTTGGGAGATCTCTTTGAAAGGTTTTGGTGAAAAAGCGAGCAAGACACGCGTGGAGGCGCGAGAAAAAGCGGACAGGACATGTGTGTTGGGCGCGAATATTAAGATTTCATTTCTCTGTGTCTCTCTGTGTGTCGATCCAGGGGATGCAAGCGCGGGGAGGTTAGCTGCAAAGGCATCAGAAATTGAGTGTCTTGGAGAGTCGGGCAAAAGCAAAGAAGATAAGAAGCCTTTGAAGGCTTGCAATTGATGGAAATCGACAGTCTTGGTCGACAGCACCTTGGCAGTGGGTTTGAGCTGGAAAGGTGGGGAAATTGAAGAGCTTTTGCAAGGTCGCAGCACATCCGGGGCCAGGCTCGAATGCAAGCCAAGCAAGCTAGGCTTTGAGAGCAATTGGCGCGCAACATGGGATGCCATAGCGAAACGAAGAGACGCAGGTTCTTTGGCTCTGTCTCTCTGGGTAGAGCAGATGCAGGCAGGGGGAGGTTGGGTCCGCAGGGGATAGAAGAGATGGGATGCCAGAGACAACGTAGGCTTGTGCGTGCATCGATGGCACTGTCCTAGACAACATCTCAGTAGATTCTGATTAATGTGCACATAGACCGAGTAAGAAAGACTAATGAACTTTCATATAGTAAGACTCTATGAAAGTTCATTAACTTAGGCATAGCAAGGCCGAAAAGAAACCTCTTGTTCAAGTTTAAATAAGGTATAATTTCATAAAAAGAAAACAACCATGGAAGTGGCAGAAAATTCTATAGATTTATAAGTCTTCAATCCTCATTTTCCATGAGAGACGATATAGAGCGAGTTTGGTGAAGCGAGTTTTGGAACAAGCTTTTTTTCTTTTTTGGGGCCACCCATGCACCATTCACCATTAGTGTCACTATTCTTGGCCACCAAAGTCACCACTAATGCCACCTACTATTCTTCTCCACCCTCTCTCATCCCTATTCTCTAAGTGCTGCTTGCCTCTCCTGCCCTCTCCCTCATGCTTACACACCTCTTCCTTACTCACTTCTTCCCTCCCTCTCACCCTCCCCCCTATTTCCACACCCCCCCCCCCCTCTCTCTCTATCACCATACCCCCCTTCATCATACTCACTTGTTTATCACAGACCTTTCAATCTCACCTCCCTATCTTTTGCCCAGTACATACCTCTATTGTTTCTCCCTTCAGTATCTTTTGCCCACTATATACTCTCCTTGTCTCGCCCTTTCCTTGCCTCCTCGACTCTTTCTCACTAACTTCTTTCACACTCTCTCCCTTTCTCTCATCACTCACAATCACCCTCATGTCTACGTGGCTAGTGGCACAAGTTCCCTGTTGCCCTGTGTGTGTGTGTGTGTGTGTGTACCCTCAATCCTCTCGCAAGGGGGGTCACTATATGTAAAACTTATTTATCGCATGCGTTTAGAAACTATTTGTAAAATCCCTTAGTTGCGAATTTTTCATCAATAAAAAGGATCCTTTTTCTATTCCATCTGTTTAAAACTTTAAGAGAATTTTTTCAACACCCTTCTATATATGAAAATATAGAATAAAATAATCCATACTATTGAATTTACATGATAGACATGTTTTATTGTAGTGACCCCCCCTCCCCCTCGAGCCCCAATCTCTCCCCTCGCACTCTCTTTGAGCACGGAGAGAGAGAGAGAGAGAGAGAGAGAGAGAGAGTTTTTAAAATATTATTTGATTGAGTGGGAGGGAGTGGGGGGGGGGGGATGAGTGTGTGAATGCGGTGCGTGTGCAGAGACTGAGAAGGGGGGAGAGAGAGAGATAGAGAGAGAGAGAACACAGGATGCGGGCGAAGCTCCCAAATCTCATTGTATGAGCACAATGTGAGAATGAGTGAGAGCTCATTATTCTTTGTATGTATAAAGAATAAAGAGATAAATGTGGGGAGGTCGGACACTTCCCGACAAACACGGACAAAGCACGGTGAGGCACACCTCCTTTACCTAACATTCTCCCACTAAAGGTTGTGTGCCGATAAGTGGCCAGAAAACTAGCCTACAACTAGTATATACAAGAGGTGAGAGAAGATTTTGGGTATTCAAGCCCAAGTTTGGTCCAATGTGTCAAGCCCGTGGGAATTACTCTTAGGGCATGCAGTAGAACTTCAGTTTGATAGGGTATTTTTGCATGGCAAGTTTGCTATTGCTATAAATAAATATAAAGCTTTTCATAATATAATAATACATAATGTTATTTTTTTCTTGTGTATTGAGATGCTCTTTCTCTCGTTTACCTCCTTCTCTGCACGCTACCCTACTCGACATGGATCCTCTTCGCTGGCATCCTCCCTAGGCCACTGCTCCAAAAGCTGGTATCAGAGCCTATACTCTTGGCGGCCTCGGCTTGAGTCAATACAGCGTGGGAGCTGCCACTTGTGGAAGGGAAGCGAGCCTGTCGACCTGCATAAAACTGATCAAACCCACCCTCAATAGGTCCGCCTTGGCTTTCTGATGAACTTTTGACTCTTGAGCGCCTCCGAATTAGGCCTCCTCAGCCCGCTGCGATGCAACCATCTCCGTCGTCGTCGAATGTTTGCCAACAGAGAATTCCTTCAAGCTTATGTTCATACTATATTTAAAAAGGGTCACCCCAATCCCCTAAGCAAGCGTGTATTCACACCCTCGACAAGGTGTAAGACATCGTCCGTGCTCGGCTCAGTAGCATATTGGCTTGTAAACTTGAAGGCGTCTTTTCAAGCTCAGGAATAGTAAATTGTGGCTGAATCTTGTCAAACCCTTCCGCCTCTAAAGCCTGTTTCTGCAGTATCTTAATACGTGCATGCAAAGATAGTTGAAGACGAGGACAACCTCTTTGGAAGTTAAGCCGGCAATAACCAATAACACAATCTTTCTATCAATCTTCTTAAAGACTTCAACATGGCGTCGAAAATCGACAAGTTTAACGAATCCGACTTCCACACCTGGAAAATCAAAGTGAAGGGATATCTGATGCGCAAGAATTTGTGGAGCGTCGTCAAGCCGCTATCAACCAACGAAGCAGGCACATCCACTGTAGTTACCAGAGTGTTATCTGTCGAGCAACAACGCAAGGACGAACAAGCATTAGGTATTATTCTGACATCTCTCGAAGATGATTTTATTCATTATCTGGATGACATGCAATCTGCAAACGCTGCTTGGATGGAACTAGAGAAAGTGTTTGGTCTTAAAGCCAAATACTCCAAAATGAGCCTTAAAATGGATCTATTCTCTTTCTATGCGTGATGATGAAAATATTGCAACTTAAGCTAACAGATTGAAAAGCATACGCACTCAGCTAATTTATGTTGAAGCTCCTGTCCTAGATGAAGGTCTTATAGCCGTTTTTTTGAATAGCCTACATGCAGAATTTCGTCAAATTATAACTATTTATGTGGTCGCAGCAATCATCAAATCAAGGATTTCAGCAAAAATCCTTGCATCCACTGTGGAAAGACCAATCATCCTTTAGATAAATGTTTTAAGAAGAATAAGCGACAAAAATATGGTTGAAAGTGATGAAGATGGTGAAGCACCAACACTTTTCGTAGATAGTGATGTCCTGTAGTTTTTCTTCTGTTTTATGTTTCCTTTTATGTCAGTCATTTGTCAATAAAATGTACGGGTTATAGACACTGCCACACATCAGTGGTAAGACCACCCTTTTATGTTTGATTTTGAGTTCTGGTTTGTCTCACGCTGATAGTTGTTTGAGAGAAGTGCACACACACACCTATGTTGTTGTCCAGGGGGGGACTTCTACTCATAGTTTCAGGTGATTGAACTCTACCATGGTCTGTTTTGAGTCCATTGTCAATGGTTTGGGCTTGGGGGGGGGGGGGGGTTGTTGGGTATTCAAGCCCAAGTTTGGTCCAGTGTGTCAAGCCCGTGGGAATTACCTCTTAGGGCATGCAGTAGAGCTTCAATTTGAGTAGGGTATTTTTGCATGGCAAGTTTGCTATAAATACATGTAAAGCTTTTCATAATATAATAATACATAGTGTTAATTTTTTCTTGTGTGTTGAGTTGCTCTCTCTCTCTCTCTCTCTCTCTCTCTCTCTCTCTCGCGTTCACCTCCTTCTCTGCACGCTACCCTGCTCGCCATGGATCCTCTCGCTGGCCTCCTCCCTAGGCCACTGCTCCAACAAAAGACGGCTCTCAACCTATGCTCACTAGCTCACTCCAAACATGTGAGTGCATCTGTAACCGCTCTAGTGTAGATGCAACATGCATACCACTAGGGCTAGAGCCACAATGGAACTCCTGATGTAGGTATCCAATGACAACCTGCATGGCTCCACAATGCACAATGCCAGTGCCAGTCATGGCAGAATTGACAACTCCTACTGCAAATGCACCAATTGCATAAGCAAGATCAAGTTTCGAGACCAAAAGGTCAGACATGAGAGACCCGAAATCCGATGAAACATGCAGTATGTGTGCCAACCTATCCCTATCAGTGACCTCAATGCCATATGCGTCCTCATCAGGAACCACCTGACTATGCATCACCATGTCAGCATCGTCTGGCAAAGGCATATTTGCTCAAAATAACTGCAAAACCAAAAAATCAGCACCACTGCAATCACACACAGTTGTTTGAAGGACATTTTTGCCCTCAAATGTATCAGACGCATCATAGAACAATGCATCGGTCTCTGGCTCAACTGATGTCACCTCAATTGATGACTGACCGAGTTGTGCATTCCCAGAGATACCATTGTCTGCGTGAACGTCACCACAAGACAAATGCACAACCTGCTTTCCATGCAACACATCTGCAAAAGAGAACGCTTCGTCTCTCGCTCCAAACATGGCTGCAAATACACAAAGACTACACCGCCTCGTGTGATAGAAATATGCTAAGGGTATATCAAACCACTCCTAGCACCTCTGGCTATCACCGGTGATCCCCAATGCATCTGAAATGACCGCTCTCCAAGCAGTACACGATGTCCACTACTCTGCAACTAATGCACTGAAATGAGACTGTGGCTGAGTCCTGGTACATAACGTATATCTCGCAGCGTAAGCAATGCACAACTAGGTAAAGACATGCATACATCTCCAGCACCCTCTATGTCATATGCTGAACCATCAGCAAACTGCACACAACCAAGTCTCGCACTAGAGAAAGAGCAAAAAACTCATGACGTGGCATCACGTGAAAAACTACATGCTCGTCTAGTAGAAAACAAGTAGATAATGTGCTATCCCAAGACACAAAGTAGTTTGAAGGCAAGCTAGACTCAAAAGTGACATGCCCATCACATGCATACTCTCTAATATTTGTCCTCATAGTAGCACCATGCATTTGCCTCTTCTGCTACCTCATAAACCTGAAGCAATGGTGCCTAATATGCCCATCGTGGCGCAGTGCCAACATGTCAGTCGCGATCATGAGCGAGAACCGCCTCTAACCTGAAGCGTCTCCATATTCATGCCAAAATTATGGCAAACAATGCTCGAGATCACAAGACTCTCCCACCCGAGAGCAAACCATTGTCTCAAGCAAAGAAGTGAGCAAACGCTTAAGCTCACTAGCCTCTGCAATAGGCATACATATTTGGCAAAATTTCGGCAGAGTCTCCTTTGTAACTGGAGCAAAAAACTCAACAGTAATGGAAACAACAACAAATGCCCAGATGGCCAATCCGAAAATGTACTCGTCCGGAATCACCTCACAAAATCATACACAGAGCCAAACCGCTCTAGCCGGAGTATCACTCAATGGCGCCACAAATGGCATCCATATGTGAGTGAAAAAGTGTTGCCAAAATGTGTCAATAAATGAACAATGTGCCAGAAAACCTTAGCGTACACAACTTGTGTTAAAGTGGGAGTGAAAACTCAACCACTATCAAGAGTAACAAGAACTATACTTGTAGAGTAACACAAGTTCCTGTATGGTTGAAAAATATGGTTGCAAATTAATCCCAAAATAGCCCCAAATTCAACTCTCAAATAGTTGAAGAAACAAGTCACAATTGTGCCACAAATTAGCTTACAATTGAGCCATACATAGGCACCTGCATAGAGGGAATGATGGCTGAAAAATTTAGCTCACAAATGACCCTCAAACCTACCTGTAAACCTGTCAATGTGAGAGTTAAGCTCGATCACAAACTATTGCAAGAATCTAGGAAAATTTGGTAGAGTTTTTCCTTAAAAATGAGCAAAAACTCAAGTCCATAACACTACTCAATGCCAATGAGTAGAAATGCCAAAATGGCTCCACATTTTCACATAGAATGGCAATCCACACTCAACGTACATGAATGGAGTGACTGCGCATGAGCAAGCACCAAAAGAGTTGCAATCTGAAAATTTGATCAATGCGAAAACAATGCTCTCAAGAGAGCTCACCGGCGCTTGCCAAAATGCATGTACAATGGTCATCAACCATGTGCCATTACCATATGCAAACTATCTGCAAAGACCATGAATCCAAGCACAAAATCACTACCAAAGTATCATGTGAAATCCTGTGAAAACTTATGAAAGAAGATCCACCCGTGTGCTCCAAAAACCATGTCTCTCAAGAGGCCACTTCGATGGTGTGTAAACGCCTCCGTACTTCGTTGCCCAAATCTAACAAAAACCCTCAAACCACAAGCTCTGCACAAGCTAAAATTGCATCTTCAGCTCAACGGTTATGCACCTAACTTTGAGCACCTATCGTGCTTCCAAAAGTGCATCAAACTCGCACACTATGCGAAAACAAAAACCTTCAATTTTTATATACAGTCAGTCTGAGCTGGATATCAGTAAAACGGTGATGAATTTGCAAAAAAATTCTTCTGCAAAGTTGTAGACAACGTCGAAACAAATTGGAATTTGGCAGGATAAATTCCTAGATCTGCATTCTATAAGGAGAAAAATGAATCTAAAAACAGTGCTGTTGCACACACAGTTTTTAGGGCAGCACCTCACTTACACACAATCTTTCACACTAACTTTTGAGCTTCCACAAGAGCATACATCACTCCCAACTGAGCTCACAAGGTCCCATTGCCGAGAGCGAGCGAGCTATTGCCTCAAAGCTCTCGAAGCAGTCGTGCTCTCCGCCATCACCATGTGCTCTGATACCAATTGTGAGTGCACGAATGCGGTGCGTGTGCGGGGGGAGAGAGAGAGAGAGAGAGAGAGAGAGAGAGAGAGAGAGAGAGAGAGAGAGAGAGTACACAAGATGTGGGTGGAGCTCCCAAATCTCACTATATGAGCACAATGTGAGAATGAGTGAGAGCTCCTTATTTTTTATATGTATAAAGAATAAAGACATAAATGTGGGCTGCCAGACACTTCTCGGCGGACACAGACAAAGCATGATGAGGCACACCGCCTGTACCTAATCGGAGAGAGAGAGAGAGAGAGAGAGAGAGAGAGAGAGAGAGAGAGTAATGGAATTGGTATTTTGATGATATATTTGTGAAATATTTGATACTCTGATGAAGCATTGCAATGTTGATTTGAACTGTGGAATATGATCACTTGTCGGGTGTTGTGTGAGCAGATCAATGATTGGTAGGTGCTGGACAATAAGGCGATATCATTTATTCAAAATAAAACTGCCACCATTGGCTTTCATGGCAAGCCTTATAATTTTGATGGTTTAGTTATAAATTGAGATGTAGACAACTATTAATTGCTATATTGAGCTCTTTACGAGCCATGACTATTTATGCCCAAATGCGAACTGAGGTAACTCATTTTTGAGCATGTACTTTTCTGTAAATTAAGTACGTGCAAGAGGGACATGCTCACTCTTGCACGGGGGGGGGGATTGCACCCAGTGTTTGTGTCTTTGTTCTCTCATCTCCTCTCTTCTATCTCGCCGTGCCGATGTAGCACTCTGCTCTAGGAGATGCACCTGCACGTGTCCGCATGCTCTCTCTCGTTCTCTATCTCTCTCTACTCGCGTCCAGCTTGACTATGGATTTGTACGAATCGTCAGGTATGCAAATTTGTTGGTTTATGGCTTGCAGCGTGTTATTTTGGTATTTTGCAGGGCTTTCCACGCATCCGTTTATAGCAACGGTATTAGAGCGTAGCTTATGGTCCTAGAAGATGAAACCATAAGATGAAGATACACGCAAGGGAGCTGAGTCAAAATGTCAGTGTAATTGGACAACAAATAGTCTTGCGGCTCAAAACCCACCACCGTACTCTGATCGACTTTTTTCTTTTGGTGGGGACGAGCACCAATTGAAGCTACGTCATGCTCAATTTTTATTTTTATTTTTCTTCTTTCATTTCTTCTCTCAGTATATGCATTCTAGGATTTATATTTGAAGAGGAGAGCTTATTGCGGTTATTAAATCCTTCTACCAAGATAGTAAACTACTTAAGAGACTAAGGAATTAGTATATGGATTCTAGGATTTTATTGCGGTTATTAAATCCTTCTACCAAGGTAGTAAACTACTTTCGAGACTAAGGAATTAGACACATCTTTTAACCTTACAAAACCCCCCAATGAGGTGACGCACAGCTCTTTACCATTCTCTTACTACAAATATAAAAAAAAATAAAAATAAAAAATAAATAAATAAATAAATATATATATATATATTTATAAGACTTGATTGTCGACAGTAGCAACGCAACAAATATGTGGCCCTAATCTTTGTAAGCATGTCAAATTAGGAGGAATCTCGTGAGATACCGTTCGAAAAGATAAGTAAAAGGGGGAGGCAAGGAAGCGGGAATGACAGGTGGTGAGATAGAGAGAGAAAAAGACGACAACAATCGTGATTTGCAGAGGCGGTCGAGCGCAGCTGTCGGCCAAGGCACGCGAAGGTTGGAGGGCAGAGAGAGAGAGAGAGAGAGAGAGAGAGAGAGAGAGAGAGAGAGAGAGAGAGAGAGAGAGAGAGAGAGAGAGAGATAGATCTCAGAAATGCAAGCACGAGTAGGGAGAATTTTTTCTTTTTTGCTGTCGCGGCCTGTGGGTTGTATAAGAGGGAAGGCTCTTTCTCTGCGTCTCTCTCTCTCTTATCCATTTGCAGGTAAGGCGTTCTGCAGGAGATGGTGGGTAGGTAGGCGCAGGGGGATGGATCAGTGGCATCGCAGGGAGATATGATGGGAGAGAGAGAGAGAGAGAGAGAGAGAGAGAGGTTGCTTGTTGCCTAAGGCGAAAGCCACAAATTCGACTATGGAATGGAGCGTGGGCCAGAGAGGGGAGGATGATGGACGAAAAGCAGCCGCAACTCGCAGTTGGACCAGGTGCAAGTTGCTTGTCGTCTGCTACCTCAATACATTATTCGTCGGCTGGGCAGCGACGGGCCTGCGCAGACCCATCGCCGCGCGTGGGAAGCCCAGCAACGTCCAGTTTTCCTGGAGTTTTCCTTGACGCGAAAATGTCGGGAGCGAATCTGCCAGACTAATAAATTAATTTTCTCGATGTGTTTTCTTTTGACGCGTAGAAGATATTACGATGGCGGCATACAACAAGGTCACGTGTACGATTAAATGATCGCACTGCAAGTAGGGGATGCAGTAGTTGTGGACACAGGTGGATATTCTTGCGTTTGATGCGCAACAGCGTTTTCGCAAGCACATAGTCTCTCTCTCTCTCTCTCTCTCTCTCTCTCTCTCTCTCTGTGTTGCTATGATGAGCTGTCGATGGCAGCATTTCTCTCTCTCTCTCTCTCTCTCTCTCTCTCTCTCTCTCTCTCTCTTCCTTCGTAGCCAGAGGACATTTGCAAGCAGTTCGACAAGGTTTCCCATGATGCACAGACAACAAGCTAGAGATGTGGAGATGGAAAGGAAGACCAGAGATCAGATAAAACAAGAAAAAGCAGCTAAGCAACGAGCCAAAAGTGAGCGGAAGCCTACCATCCATGCCATAGAGAGGTCAAGATGGAAAAGCTGCTAGAGAGAAATGATTCGCGCTGGTATTGAAGTCCAAGATGCTGCCCCAGGAGAGAGCAGTTGAGGCCAAAATCCAAGAGGTCACACGCAGAAGACCGCGACCTTGCTTGTATGCAATGGTGCAAAGAGTTTTTTAATAGCTGAATTAGAGTTCTTGATGCAGTACCTATCCCGAATGTTCTCTCTGGAATGCATTAATAACAAGATATACTCAACATGGTCATGGCACAGAAACTCTATGCTGTTTTCATCAGATGCAAAGTGGAGAGCTTTCTCTAAATGCAATCACCTATGCCTGCACCTTGACAACGAAGGGGAGGCACTAAGCATAGTCTGTGATGGGCCTGGACCAAGTGGTGATGAGCTGCTTATGGAGGGGGCGATGTAGATGGAAGAAGGGGTAGCGCAAGGTATCTTAGCAACAGGGAGGGCGACGCGAGTTGTTGTGTGTTTCGGGGGGGCGGGCAAGTGATGGCGACACCCACAGGACTTTTGCTTTACAATTGTGACATTCTTGTGAGATTCCCTTGGAATCTTGAGTAGAAATTAATGGGTTTTGTCATTGTAGACCCAGGTATGTTGTAGTAGAGAGCGATGGTGTGAGATAGGGGGAAAAGGAGAGAGCGATTTCAACTTTTTGGGGATTTCGACTCAGTTGTAAAGAAAGGAGCAACACCAATCACCCAAAGGGCGTTCAACATCCTCGAGCAGATGACGAGGCCGCCACCAGAACAACGTCAGGTCACACTGCAACACTTTTAACTGACAACGACAATGAGTAATAGTGCATGGCCGCCAACAAAAACACGACGGTGTCTGTGGTGTCACCAACGACCACCCCATGCACACGAAAACCACCACAACCTACCTGCCCCACCTTTCTTCGCATGCAAATCGGCGCTGCCTTGTGTGCAATGATTCTCTCCCTCTATTTTTATCGAGTTTTTCTCTCTACACCCCACCTTTATGATTCTTTGGTCGTTTAACGCCTCAACAATTAACTATGTACCCTCTTTTTATCTTTACCTATCTCAAGGCTCACTTTTTTTTGTCATTCCTAACCCAGTGCCTTTCCTACTCTCATCAGCGCTCCACCAATATTTCTTTCAAAAGAATTTTTACCCTGCACTATACCATTGGCAAGAGTTCAATTTTTTTTTCCCGAGACCACACACACACACACACACCCTCTCTTTGCCATGGCTAACACTCACCCACCTTTCACTCTTCCTACGGCTTCGATGATGGTGGCCCTACATGCTCATGCGCGATGAAGCAACTTCATCAAACAACGCAGCATCTGCATCGTTGAATTTATTGGACAAAAATTCTCAACTCCGGATCACAATTTGCAACAAATCAACCTAACTATTAATTTTCCCCCTTGTGATGGAGACGAACGATGCTAGTAACCCTTCCGACTGAACTATTGATTCACCTCTCCCGCCATTGACCTTGGAGCAACAAGTATTCTTGTTGCAACAATAATTAGATGTTTCAAATCAACGCTTTGCAGCAAATGATAAAAAAAGAGCACGCGATGATGACAACAAAGATGAACGTATGATCAAAATTTAGAAGGCCGTGTTCGAAGCTCAACAATCCAGCAAAGAGGCAAAGATAAGTCAAAAATCTTTTACGTTTTTCAAGTTCGATGGTCACAAAATTGGTTAACTCAATTCGACGATTATTTTGCTGGCGGATCTTTCACTGAAAAAGATAAAACTAAATGTGCTACTAATCACCTTTCTAGTCAAGCTTCACTCTGGTGGAGCGTGCTTCACAAAACGGCAGAACGACCATCAACTTGGAACAGTTTTCAACAGCAGGTCAAAGATTCCTTCCTAGCCCCTCAGTTTGGCCTTGACGCTCATCGTGCTTGTGCCAAATTCTCCTCGATGCAAGAAGACACTATCTCTCGTTACACTGACCGCTTTTGGGAACGTCTTCTACTCCTCCGTATGGTAGAAGAAGTGCCTGCAGACTCTCTACAACGCAAATATGAAGATGGCCTTCCCAATGGTATACAATCAATACTCAATTCTCTCAAACGGATGTCTCTTTATGAAGCTATATCCTTGGCCTACAATGCGGAGAAAGAAATCAACTCTATTGTCCATGAAGTGCGCAACACGTGCAACCCCAACCGTCCCAATTTTCCACCTTGAAATCAGTGGGGTAACAACAATCGAAACCGTAATTGCAACGGTAATAATTTCAATAGGTATACTTCAAACCCTCGCACAAATAATTACACACAAAACCGTCCACCCCCTTTTCCTCGTTGTCACCAAATAATCATCGCCCACAACACAATCCAACCATTCCACCCACACACACTGTACCTCAAAATTCAAACACATGTTATCATCCCCATCCCCCTGCACGTCGTAATGGTGTTTGGTGCTTCAAGTGCCGCCAATACAGCCATGTTGTAGCCAACTGCACCAACAATTGTCCACTCCGACCTCGCCCACCCACAGCTCGCATACACAACATCGGAGATGAATCAGAACCCCTGGACGACGCCATGGCTGATTGGACAGTTGCAACACCACCTCACGTACTAGGTAAGCCAACTTCAATTCATGCCTTGCTCCGTCAAACAAGCAAAATTCAAGATTCAAGCGTGTCTATTTTACACGATGATGGTACTTCACACGATTTTATTTCTGAAAAATTGGTTAGAAAATTGAGTTTAACCACCACACCATCTGTATACAAAGTAAAATGTGCTTTTCAAGGAACTAGCTACAATGGCACACGTGAAATTAAATCTGCTCACACTTACTATTGGTGATTACAGAGAACAACGTTATTATTTAATTGCACCATTGCAATCCACCGATATCATTTTGGGAGTGCCTTTTCATCACCAACATAATCCACAAATTGATTATTGCACACACACAATGAATTTTACTTTCAATGGCAAATCTATTTCACTTTTTGTTGATGCATCATTTTCTATGTTCCCCTTGATATCACACACGCAAGCAAAACGTGCACTATGAAAGGATGACAAAGCATACATGATATTTTTTACTGAAATGGAGCACACACAATCGTCTATCTCTCACATACATAATGATTTCCTCTCACAGTATAATGATTGCTTTGTGGATGATTACCCCCCTTCCCTTCCACCCTCTCGAGGTGAATAAAATTGAAATTTTTCCAGGCTTCCAACCTCCACACAGAGCACCATATAGACTTAGTCCCTTGCACCAGCAAGAAATTCAAAAATAAATCACCGAACTCCTAGACAAGGGCCTCATCCGCCCTAGTGCATCCCCTTTTGGTGCCCCAATTCTCATAGTCCATAAGAAAAACAAAACTTTTTGCATGTGCATAAACTACTGTGCATTAGACGACCTCCTAGATTGCTTACGAGGAGCGAAACTGTTCAGCAAAATTGACTTGAAATCAGGATACCATCAGATCCGTATGCACCCCAACGACATTTTTAAAACTGCATTTCGTACCCAGTCCGGTCATTATGAGTTTATTGTTTTACCGTTTGGTCTCACAAATGCACCTGCCACATTTGCTAGGATGATGAACAAAAATATTTCTTGATTATCAAGACTTTGTTATTGTGTTCTTTGATGACATTTTGATTTTCAGTCGTGATGAGCATGAGCACAAAAATCACTTGCATATTGTCTTTGACCTATTGCGTGAGCACCAATTGTTTGCAAATCCTGACAAAAGTACATTTTTTTCAAACTCACATTGATTATTTAGGCCACATAGTCTCTGAAACAGGCATATCCGTTGACCCTCAAAAGATTGACACTTTTAAAACATGGCCTATCCCCAAATCTGTGCATGACATCAAATCATCTCTAGGCTTAGCGAGCTTTTATAAAAAATTTGTCAAAAACTTCTCACACATGCATCACCAATGACCACTTTACTTTGTCAAAAAGCACCATTCAATTGGGGCCCCACACAACAAAAATCATTTGACACTCTCAAATATCTCCTCACTCATGCCCCCGTCCTACAATTGCCTGACTTCACACAACCCTTCTTTGTAGTTGTTACAGATGCTAGTGGCTCATGCATAGGTGCAGTCTTAATGCAAAATGATCACCCACTTGCTTTTGAAAGTCAAAAACTCAATCCGTCTGAAATCAAATATAGTACATACAACAAAAAACTTCTAGCAGTAGTCCATGCTTTGGATATTTGGAAACACTATCTTATGGGCTCTGAAGTGCTTGTTAAAACAGATCAACAAGCTATCAAACACTTGCTCTCACAGTCCACCATTTCTGATCGATTCATTAAATGGGATGGTATCATCCAAAATTTCCATCCAATGATGCAATACCAACCAAGCAAGGCAAATGTAGTAGTAGACGTGTTAAGTAGAAAACCTAAAGTGAATGCTCTTTCCGTTACTCGTTCATGTCTCTTTGATATAATCAAGCATGTTTATCTGAATCACGTTTCAGTGAGTGAAGTACATACTTTTCATTCTATGCCTCACACGTATGCTCAAGATCCTCATTTTGCACGCGCATGGTTTGAAATACATCATAATAATGGTCTTCCTTTTGAACATTATTCCCTAGCAAATGGTTTTCTATATTTCCAACATAAGCTCTGCATCACCACATAGTTTAAGGAATTAGCAATGACTAAAATGAATGCACCATCCTATATGGGTCACCGAGGAGTTCAATCTACACTTACTGCATGTCAAGAACACTTTTTTTGGCCTGAAATGAAGCACGATATAACAAAATTTGTTTCACAATGTTTAATATGTCAAAGAGTTAAACATCATCATGGTAAGTCTTATGGTCTTTTAATGCCTCTCCCTATCTCTGTTGGCCCTTCGGAACAAATCTCCATTCTATCTCACAGGAATCCCCACCACATCCTCACAGAATGATATGATATGAACCATAGTTGACCGTTTAGCAAACAAGCATACTTTGTACCTTGCAAAAAGACACTGTCTGCACCACAGGCTACAAGCCTTTTCCTCAAAACCATCTTTCCCTATCATGGCTTCCCCAAGGTCATTCTCTCCGACCGAGATGGCCGCTTTTGCAATCACTTTTGGGTCGCCCTAGTCAAAAACTTAGGGTCTACAATGGATTTCACATATGCATTTCACCCTAAAAGTAATGGTGAAGCAGAAGCCACGAACAACACTATTATGGACTTTCTTAGATCTTATACCACTAAAAATACTGCAAACTAGGACCAACACCTCCCTATGCTTCAATTTGCTTACAATAACACCCCTCACTCCTCCACAAACTGTGCACCCTTTGAAATTGTCTATGGGAAGAAACTCCTTATCCCTGTCTCCAGTATTAGCAATGATGTCCCTGTAGTGGATGACACGATAGCAAGAGACCAGACACACATTTTACAAGAAGCCACAGCTTGCATTAAATGAGCACAACAAAGATACACTGCACAAGCCAACAAGAAATGCCGACCTGCATCTTTTAAACAAAACGATCTTGTCTGGCTTAGAATTGAAAAACGACGCTTAAAAAGCGTAGAAAAACATCTCAAAGTAAAATTGGCACCTAGATTTTATGGCCCATTCAAAATCCTTCAAAAGATAAATGACAATGTGTTCCGCTTGGGCATTCCCTCACATTGGAAAATACACAACTCCTTCCATGTTAGTTTGTTGAGACCACATAAGGGACTTATTCCTGATACTCCTTCCACAACTGACCCCTCTTAATTGAGGATGATGAAGAAATTCTGACTCCCGAAATAATTTTAGATCATGACATGACCACTACCCACACAGGAAACCAATACAGAAGATATTTGGTAAGATACAAAAACCATTCTTTGGAAGAGTGTCAATGGATTTCTGAACAATCGCTATGTCCGCACTACCATCACTTGATACTTGTATACCACACACCTAGAGACATAGATTCGCCGATTTAGGCAGTGCCTCTCTTCTATTGTAGATTCACCGATTTAGGCAACACGACCTTAAAAGTGCAAACCCACCGGTTTAGGCAGCACTACTGTAGATTTGCTGATTTAGGCAACATGAATTCAAATTGCAAATTTGTCGGTTTAGGCAGCATTAGTGCAGACCCACCGATTTAGGCAACACGTCCAATGGTGTAGATCCATCGGTTTAGACAACACCAATTACTAAACTACTCTACCAGTGGTTGGCCACCACTGTTGCTAGTTTGCTTTTGGTAACAATTGAGGACAATTGTTTTTCAACCCCGGGTTATGTAATGGAATTGATATTTTGATGATATATTTGTGAAATATTTTATATTTTGATGAAGCATTGCAATATTGATTTGAATTGTGGAATATGATCACTTGTCGGGTGTTGTGTGAGCAGATCAGTGATTGGCACGTGCTGGACAATAAGGCGATAGCAGTTATTCGGAATAAAACTGCCACCATTGGATTTTGTGGCAAGCCTTAGTATTTTATGGTTTACTTATAAGTTGAGATGTAGACAACTATTGATTGTTATATTGACCTCTTTACAAGCGATAACTATTTTATGCCCAAGTGCAAACTGATGTAACTCATTTTTGAGCATGTACTTTTCTATAAATTAAATACGTGCAAGAGGGACATGCTCACTCTTGCACGGGGGGAGATTGCAACCAGTGTTTGTGTCTTTGTTCTCTCATCTCCTCTATTCTCTCTCGCCGTGCCGGTGTAGCACTCTGCTCTAGGAGGTGCACCTGCACGTGTCCGCATGCTCTCTCTCTCGTTCTCTGTCTCTCTCTGCTCGCGTTCAGTTCGACTATGGATTTGTGCGAGTCGTCAGGTATGCAGATTTGTTTGTTTATGGCTTGCCACATGTTATTTTGGTATTTTGCAGGGCTTTCGACGCATTTGTTTGTAGCGCGCGCGCGCACACACACACACACACACACACACACACACACACACACACACACACACAGAGAGAGAGAGAGAGAGAGAGAGAGAGAGAGAGAGAGAGAGAGAGAGAGAGAGAGAGAGAGAGAGAGAGAGAGAGAGAGAGAGAGAGAGAGAGAGATGCATGCTAGCGTTAGTCATCCCTCAACTGAAAACCCCAACTGCAAACGCTCCCACCGCAGATGCTATGTCAAAACTCGACACTAAGTGTCGTACATGAGAGTCCCAAAGACTGATGACAAACACGCAATCTCTAACAGGATATTGATTCATATTGCATCAACGCCATGTGTAGTGATCTCTATCAATCTATTCAGAGTAGGTATCTTAACCCTCATTGCATCACCACTAGAACTAGTCATGTATGGACGCATCAATCTTGACTCTAGGGTAGTCATCGCTCCCTCATTATTCATAGAGACTATATCCACATGTCCTAGCATCACCATATTATCTAGCATGAGCATGTCAAAGAACTCCATATCACTCATCTCTGTGGTAGGAGGCATTTCTGTCCTAAGAGGATCAATCTACTGTGTCTTGGTAGATCGTGGCCGCTCTTAACTCTACATCTATAGACATGCCGTGCACAAGACTCTGGAGCTCATCCACAAAAGATATGTGTCTAGTCTCTCGCTGACATGACTGTAATGTAATCAAGAGTATGAAGTCTCGCACCTGAAATACATGCATAGGATATACCAAGCCAATAGTGGCTCCTCTCGCAATGACTAGCAAGCCGCAATGCATCTGGAAGAACTACTCTCTAGGCAATACGTGACATCCAATGTCTCTCAATTGTCTCACTGAGATCAAACTTTGTGTGATCTCAGGAACATAATGCACATGTCCTAGCGTATAAGATGCACCACTAGGTAATGACATGCATACATCAATTGCACCCTCTATGTCATATGTTGATCCATCAGCTAGATGCACACGAGCAAAGCTCACACTAGCATAATTCTAAACCACGCACGACATGATGTGACGTGGAATGTTGCATACTCATCTAGCATCCATCAAGAGCAAGCTGCATCACTATCATACATAAAAGCAAGAGGAACACTAGAGGTAAATGTGACATCACCATCACTAGCATACAAGGCACCTCTTTAGCATGTGTCAAAATAGTCCCTGCATCACGCATACATTCGCATCGCTATCTCATGCATCTAAAGCAACGACGTCTAATGTGTCTTGTGTGACCACAATGCCAACATCTCAAGTGTCAACATGAACAAGGCCACTATCGACATGAACGAGACTGCTATCTTAGATGACTGACTCACACAAGTCATCATCGTGGACTCAAAACTATTACACATATCAATTGCCATAAGTGAAGCTATGGCTCCACAACATGTACAAGGGCAATGTGCATAAACCAATGCCGAAGATAAGTGCACCAAATCCGGAACGAAAGGAGCTTCCTATATGGGGACAAAACACTCTCAAAAGAGCTCACCAGCATTTGTAGAGCTCAAGTGCATAAATCATAAAATGCATAAAATGCCCCGCAGTAGTGTAGCCACACTGTACTCTTCAATCATCACATTGTTGGAAGTCTCAACTGCCAAAGTTAAATGGAACCTATAACTAGTGGTTACCTGTAAATTGTATGCAGTAGACTCACAATCGGCGGAATATTCATTGATAAAAAATAGTGCATACCATAAGTCTGTTTGTAGCCACTATGAGCATACACAAATCTTACTTGTGAGAGGGGATACAAAACACCAATCCATGTCCAAAACCAACCATATACTCGTCAATGCGGGAGCTAGGTCGACCACAACAAGAGTGGATAACATGGATAGAGTCTCCCGTGCAAAACGAGCAGAATCTCAATGCAAACTCTCAAACCATAAACTGCATCCAAGATGACAAAGTGGGAGAAGCTCTTGACCACTATAAACTGATCAAAATCTGTCAACCAAAAGTATGGCATGCAGGCCGATTGAGTCATAAAGGCACCTACATTAGGAGTCAGCTATCGGCAAAGGCTTGTAGTATGACACCACCTTTTATTAGTGTACATGCAAAGCACCACATCATGAAAGTTTGGGACCCCTTTCTAATCCCCTTGCAACAAAAAAGACATGATAAATTTAAATTTTTTATGTCATTAAAGTTTAATCCTCCTGTTTTGGGAGCAAGGGTGGGCTTGTACCCTTGGCCATGAAATATAACCATTGACCTTGCCATGGTGGAGAAGGAAAAGAGAGAGATACAAGGGGAAGATGTTGAAATACATACACACAATAGTACACAACGAAAGGAAGGAGGGAAATAAACTCTTACACACTCTTACATAGGAAGATGACATAGAGAAGCTCCATGGCCCAAGACATAGGTTAAGAGAGGGGAAAGGAAAAATTTGAGAGCATCTCACATAAGAATGTTCTAAATATTGTAGCCCCAAACTCCACGGCACCTCTTGTAGAGTTTGGTTTTTAATTTTTGTTATTGCTTATTGGTGCCAAAAATTGGAGGGCCCTCTTCACACTTAGTTCCACTTTAGTCTTTGAGCGGTGGCTATCACTTATTGCATGACCCTTTATAGGGTGACTTTTCACTAATTATTTAGAAGCAAGCCATACTGGTATATTGGCAAAATAACTATAACACTATGAAAATGAAAATGATCAAGAAAAGAATTTATTGCCGACGCCTTCTCATTAGCTCCTAGAGTTCCAATCTACACATCATCAACTCATTGTTAGTAAAAATAGAAAGACAACGCAGTAATTAACCATTACACGCCAACTATCCCAATTGTAGTTAACCACATACAATAGGAGGGTGCCCAAACTCGTAACATATTGTAAGTCTTGTTAATGTTACCTTGCTACAGTGAGCCATCCTCTCTCCGCCTCCAATGTTTCTCCTCATGTTGGTCAAAGAAACATTGATATCACACGTGCAAGCAGCTTGTTGGGTTCCCACCTTTCAAAACACAACCATTTCTAGCTTTTGCATCTTCACATCACAATCTCATTAGACTCTATTGTTTACGTTGAGGATGCCAAGAATATAAAGGTATCATTGTAAGGTCTGTACTACAATTCCTAATCATCCTCTTGTGCTACTGTATGGCATAGAGCACACCACAATGATTGAATGGCCCCAATAGAGTCCCTAGCCATGTCAAGGAGAGATAGTTGCAATGCACGGTCTCCGCGTGCTAGTATCACCAACTTGCCATTCAAGTCAAGGTGATCCCTTTCCAAAACAAAAATGTCTCCAAAATGCTTCATGTTTAGATGGTTCCATGATGGAATTCCATCTCCAACAATACCAGTGACATGTGTGTTTGTGGGCAAATTACAAACAATCACATCACAACCACCCACTATCTTTTGTCTATCTATTTGAAAGCTTCTTCTTGCCTTCAATGCAACCCTGGAAAGTAGCATGCCAATCTTGTTGATCTTGCTTCTAATATTTGGTGCTTTGAATAGACTTATTGCTAATATAGGTGCTTCTTCAAGTGTAAAAGAATGCTAGTTATTAGACATGATTTTAATGGGTGACATGATTTCTTTATGATTCAAGTTGGAAATACCAAAAGAAGGCACTAACCCCAGTGGCAAAATGTGCCGCTCTTTACGAGGGGAAGTGTTGCATTACAGAAGAACATCTACCAAGGCAAAATCTTATGGGAACCTTCACTGCTGCATGATTTTATAACTATTGACATGCATGGAAGTGAGCTCACCTCCAACAACAAGTGTGGACTACCAACCTCCACCATTGTTAACACAACAGTGTTCATTTGATCCTCTTAAAATCTTGGCACCAAAAAAGGGGAAAATGAGGTGCACTATCATTATCAATGGCCGTTTGCATTGTTCAGATCCAACTTTTAGCATACTTGTTGCAGATTGAGGGTGTAGAATTTCATGGGGTGTTGTCACTTTTAATTGCTAGGTTTCATTTTTTAAGACATCCATTTTTTTACCACTCAAAATCGAGGGATGATTGCAGAGTCATCAAGAATCATCAAGGCCAAGATAAACAAGACTATCACATTTATCAACTCCAAGTTGCCACAGCATGGCCATTGCCAAAAAATCTTTAAGAAGAATTAAAAAAAATACAAGCCATCATTTCCAAAGCTTTGTATATCTAAAAAAAAAAAAAAGACAAGATCAGAAGCAAGGTTCCAGATTAAGAGAAACCTAATATTTCCAAATCAAAGCCTATTCAGTAACTTAGAATCGTAAAAGATGAAACCATCTGTTCCGGTTTTCAACCAAATGTTTCAAGCAAAAACACCAAAGTTGCAATACAACAGAAAACTATTAACCTAGGAAGAGGTAGCCTTATCAATCAACAACATGTTTGAAGTGAAAAAATCAATGAGGCTCCCACAAGCCCATTTTCTCCCTCAAGTGCACATGTTAAGATCACGTGTAGGTGCAGCACGAAATGAAGCAACTAAAAGAAGCCAAGGCTAAGTGAGCGTGAAAAACCCTCACCTTTAAAAAGGGTTTGTGGGTAGTAGACCAAGTCATCATCTTCCTCTTCAAGCTATGCCAAAAAATGCATGGTACTTCCAAAGTCCTTTCCATTCAGTGTTAGCCAACAATACCTCATGAGAGTTATAATACAAGGCACACATAGAAACAAATAAATACACCATAAGAAAACAAAGAAATACACTCATGGCTCATAGAAACAAAGAAATACACCATAAGAAAACAAAGAGAACATCACTAAGAGGGTGAAAGTTGGGAGATGGTCTCACACTTTTCATGTTGGTGGTATCAAGTCACCTCATCATTCTAATATAGTCACATGTGGAGGGTTAAGGGACAAAGCTCTATGATAAGGTGAGCACAACATGGCAGAAAACTGCCCATCCAAAATTCCATGGTCTTTAAAGGCACCAACAACCAAGATACCACGAGGTGGCTTTCTAGCCAAGATCATCAACCTCAAGGTCAAGAAAGATACAGTTCCCCAAGGTTCAAAACCCACAAAGCCAAGAAGCAGCACATTCCCTTAGTGTGTCCATAAGAGTCAAAATACGTCTAACAAGGGATGGTCTCCTCTTTTTGCTCAAGATTTTAATCATACAATAAGCTTCTCCAATGATATGACCTCAAATGCTAAGGTCCCATGTTTTGACAGGGTTAATCCCAAATTTTCAAGAGGTTGCTAGAGGCAATGATCTCCAAACATGAAGAGGCTAGGTTTAGAATAGGATTTGTGCATGTAGAGATAGAGACAGCTTATCATATGCACACACACATGTGTGTGTGTGTGTGTGTGTGTGTGAGAGAGAGAGAGAGAGAGAGAGAGAGAGAGCTATTTCTCCTTAGGTAGTGTAAAAGTCGGTTTGAACCTTCAAGTGTCATCCTTGCATCGTCCGTCATCGGGGGCGTGACTGGACACATGCAGTGAAGACAGAAAAAGAGAGGGCCCATGATCATTAGGGGAACTGGCCGTTTGTTTGCCCAACAAGTGATAGCTGATTTTGCAAGTGCATAAGTACTTGCCCCATCATATGAATATCACCTAAGAGGGCTCCCCATAGAACCCTTGATGAGCCTGCCATTTACAAGGTCCTAATCAACCAGTTATTATCACGATTGTTTGGCACTTACAAAGATCACATCCTCCATTGTTGGAGTGAACTCCCCCCCCCCCCCCCCCCCCCCCCCCCCCCCCCCTCTCTCTCTCTCTTTCTCTCTAGAGTGGGTAAGTGGGGCCATCGCTAAGCACCTACACTCTCCCTTCGCTCATTAGCAGCATGAATTATAGCTCACGTCCTCCATTGTTGGAGTGAGCACACACTCTCTCCCTCTCTGTCTCTCTCTACAATGGGTAAGTGGGGCCATTGCTAAGCGCACACACTCTCCCTTCGCTCATTAGCAACATCAATTGAAGCTCCATGAGGAGCACTGCAACTATTCAATTATGAACAACTAAGCGTGTGCATCTCTTTTTAATATGAATATGGAAATGTTATTGTGGCAATACCCAAAACAACCTATAAGGTGCTCTACAAGTGTGGGGGTGGTTGAGGAAACGCCCATTAAAATTATGGTTAGCTGCTTTTTCTTTGCAAGGTGAATTAAAAAGTGGTAGAGGCCACATTGGAGCATGCCAACCCAATATGGAGCGCCCTCCAAACGTGCCTTTGTAGGGCCTCGAGGGAGCCCTCTAACCCACACTGCCCAATGAATGTGAGATGTTATCCCCCTAAAACCAAGTGTTATTTGGTCTCGTGGGGGCCCCATACCTTACCACAATGTTTTTGCACGCTTCTTCAAGCACATGTAAAAGGTGGAAGACATATGATGTGATTGTGTGCTTGCTTGTGGCACTACATGTAGACCATTTTTCACATAGCTTGTAAAGGTGCTACTGGACCACCCATATTGGTCTTGTAGTGGTGGTAGAGCTTCACCTAACACTGAGAGTGGGCCATTGAAGAGTGGATGTTGAGTGTGTCCAGGGTTCAGGGGTGAGGGCACCCAGGGTCGTAGTCCCCATGGGTGGTTGACAGGTAGGGCACCACTATATAGCTTGGCCTTAGGTGTTATCCTCATATCACATATGCATAGTGTAGTGCATGGTGCAATCTCTACTCTTATATGGTTTGGTGGTGAATCCGACCTCCTCCTTCCTTTATCATGGCATAATTCACAGTGGTAGCCATGGCTGCCATGTCTGGCAAGTGAGAGCTCGACAACAGTGCCAAAGGGTGAAAGAAGGTAGAGCTGTCATGACAATGGTGCCATTGGGAAAGTACAATGTCATATGTGGGGAGAGAGAGAGAGAGAGAGAGAGAGAGAGAGAGAGAGAGAGAGAGAGAGAGAGAGAGAGAGAGAGAGAGAGAGAGAGAGAGAGAGAGTGGGTGCTCTCCTCCTCCTCACCCAACCTCCATATCCTTATATTTTTTACCCACTTAAACTCTACATGGCCATTAGACCACTTAAATCATCGCATGGAGTTGCAGGAGATATTCACCCAATAATACAGATAGGTTGACCAATAATGCAAATTAGATGGCCCCTTCAAAGCATACCCTTTGAATCACATATCCAATTAAGTAGGGCTCTAGCTACCCATCCACAAGTTGTTGCAATGTTGTCATTATTTGAGTACTTGGCACAAAAGTTTGTAAACAAATGGCATGCTTGTGCATGGGCGCTCACACACACACACACACATTTTGTCCATATGTTCCAGCAAGACTTTCATGCTTGCAACTATATGAACTTGGATGCTTGCCTCATTGTACATGAGAACCATTGACCTAAATATGCAATCATAGGGCTATTGTTGTCCCGTATAGGTGCAAATTATTGGGCAAAAATATCTTTCTTTTGGAGTGGCATACATATCCATGCAAGTACCCCCCCCCCCCTCTTGCATTGCTCTTGATAGGGTAAAGTCTAGGTAGCTTAGCTCCCATCACCTAGCTATAGCAAGATGCACCAATAAGTATTTTTTTAACAAAAAGGTGATCATTGGCTCTTGTTTACTTGGTCTCTATTGTGTGCTTCGTTTTTAAAACTCAAGCAAAGGGGCACATAGTATAGACCAAGTGTTATGCACATCATGTCCGTAGAGACATAGATCAATGCCACACATTAGTTCAACATCTTTTTCCTGTATCTTATGCCTCCATAGGTATACCATGTATTTTAAGCCTTTCCCATGGACAAGCTTGTTTTAAGAGCAATGCACTATGCAAGCCTGGTGTGGAAAAAGTCTCATATAGGTTCTAGTGTCCATATCAATAATTTGTGTATAAGTGATAGAATAATAAATTGTTTTTTTCAATATAGATTGTGACCAATATCCCAAGGCAAGGAATATGGCCATAAGAGAGATCCCTTGGTGATAAAAGTGTATATGTTGGGGTGGTAAAGCCCAATGTGCCGTGCCTAAGTGTTGGGTGGCTAGACACTAATAGGGAGCTTACATTGACCATTCATTCTACATAAAACAATAAGGACTTATAAGCTTAAACACTATTGTGTTTGGAGTCCACCACAACCTGTGTCTCCTCGCTCAATCTGCATTTAGGTTGTGCGAGACAAGTTGCATTTTTTTTAGATTAGATCTCCTAGTTAGAATCAACATTTCACGTCAATTCTCACCACCCATGACTATTTTCGAGTGCTCTACACTTTGCGGAAGGAAATTTTTGCAAATTCCGCACGATTTGGGAGATATCTATCTCAGACAGTAGGGTGGTCTACTTTTTGCGGGTTCTTCTACGTACATTTTCATTGATTGTAGACATTTTCTGCAATCTCTATCACATGCATATTTGATGTAAGATCTTGAGGGTCTATTAAATGAGACAAATCACCATAGCAATTACAGAATAGGATTTTTGTGGTTGATGTAAGATCTTATGCGGTTTATGTATTGACAAAAATATCTAAAGCCTATTGTTGAGGATTGTGGTAAGGTTTTATTGAGCTACGGCAATCTCAAATGTGGAGATCACTTTGGTGATACAAGTTTTGGAGTGTGCCCCCGACATCCCCATAGTTTGACATTGACATAGGATGTATGTTTATGCGGTTAGTGCCGTATTGGTGAGCATCTATTGACCCACCATTGTTGACATTGCTGTCATCTTTATGCGTATGCGTTTGACATTGTTTAGTTGGTCAACGACATTCTTCTAAAGTTGGAGACACTGTCAATAATAGTTTCTTGAGATTCCATCTTGCCAGTTTAGCCACTTTGATCAACGTTTTAGTCATTCTACACATTTGTTTTTGGTTTCAGAAGTCAATTTTGTAGGGGAGACTTTGCCAAAAAATTTCAGGTTTTCTACCATCTTGTTTAATTCAGTGGATCGACACTTTTGTTCCTTGTCGAGAGTGATGGCTTCACATCGAAAAACTCTTTGTTCGATGAGAAGTTAGATGCACTACCTTCCCATTTTGGACATAAGGATATGGATGATTATGATTGGCAAGCATTGGATAAGCTTTCCATGTCCACCATCATGCTGACTTTGTCAAAGAATGTGTACTTCTCTGTAAACGTGAAAAAGACTAGCTATGTTGTGGAAAAAGCTATGTGACATGTATGAGAAGCAAAGTGCAGTGTCACAAGCTTATTGGCTGAACATTTTAATTGATTTGAAGATGGACGAGGGCACACCCATGTGCAACCATCTCAATGAGTTCGACACAATTTTCAATCAGCTTTCTGCGCAAGGAGTCAATTTTGGCGATTTTGTCAAAGCAATGTTTTTTCTGGTTACATTGCCAAAAATTGGGATACTTTTCCCACAACCATAAGTAGCTCAACACTCTTGATGCTTTAATAAGTGTTGATGTTCAGGACAGTTTGCTTGCTGAAGAGGTTAGCATGAATAATCTTGATGCTTCTCGTGGTAGTAGCAATGCTCTCGTTGTTCGCGGTCGACCACACAAAAAGGGCAAGCAAAATCAGAGAGGAAAATCTCGTGGCAAATCATGTGGCCGAAACTACATTGAGTGTTATCATTATCACAAAAAGGGTCACATGAAGAAAGACTATAAAAAATGGAAACAAGAGAAAGGTGAAGACAATCAACAGGAAGAAGGCAAGACTAAAGAAAGCGGTAGAAAGATTGAAGAGATCAACAATGTCTTTGTTGAAGATTCATATGGAGATATTTATCTCGCATCTGCCATGGATTAAACATTTTTGGTTGCCATTGATGACTATGCTTTACAGGATTGGGTTCTCGACTTAGGTGCATCTTTTCCTGTGACTCCTCATATGGAGTGGTTAGTTACATATGATGCAGCCCGTAAAGGTCGTGTTTGTCTTGGCAATGATTTTGCTTGCCACATAGTTGGTGTCGGCAATGTGCATCTGAAATTTTAGAATGGTTCTTCATTCATGCTCAAGAATGTGAGACATGTGCCGAAACTTACCAAAATCTTGATTAGTATAAGACAATTGGATGATGCAGGATATTATCGCACATTTGGTGATAATTCGTGGAAGATCATCAAAGGTTCTTTAGTGGTAGCACATGGTTCAAAGTCTGGGACTTTGTACATGCTCCATGTATCCAATGTTAAAAACCATGTAATTTGTGTTACCGAGCATCCAAGTGTTTCTTTGTGGCATCATCGTTTAGGACATATGTCTCAAAAGGGAATGAAAATCTTGTCTTGGTTTGGTTTTGTTCTCGGCCTTAATTTCTCAAATTTTTAGTTTGTGAGCACTTTCTTTATGGTAAACAAGCACAATCACCACACAAAAGGGGAAGCACTAAAAAAAGTGAGCTGTTAGTGCATAGTGATGTGCGTGGACCTATACCTAACATACCCATAGGAGGTTTTATTGTACTTTGTTATATTCATAGATGACTTCTCAAGGAAAGTGCGGGTATATCATTTTAGGAAGAAGGATAAAGGCCTTTCAAAAATCTCACTATTGTGTAGCATTAATGGAGGATCAGTCTGGCAACAAAGTCAAGTGACAAGAAAAAGACACTTTCCCAAAGATTTAAAGCCCATGCTCCCAGCTGGCTTACTTGAATCAATTTAAATCTTTCATCCTTTATCCCTTTCTTTTAACAATGATTTCATTGGGAGTAAACTATTGTAAATATCTCTGTAACTACCTGCAAACAACACTCAGATGTTGAGGACAAAAACTAGTAAGTCTTGCCTCAAACTCTTTGGCCATCCTTTACAAAAATGAGATGTGAAGCTTCAAGAATGTCCTAATACAGTTGGTAGATAATTGTAGCTTAACACCATATACAAAGAATTCTAATGGACAATCCATGCCCCTTGCACAATAATTTCCAATCATGGCTTTGTTTGCCATTGCCTCCCATGTTGCTGGTAATTCTAGTTGGGTCACAACCTTGTTGAGGGGCTTAAAGCCTTTAGGGATTTGAATTCAATTTGTGCAAATGTGTGGAGCCGTGAATGGCCAATTTCTTCCAATTGCAAAGGTTGGAACTTCCTTGGGGCTTGATAAGCTTTGTTGGCCATTGCCTCCCATGTTGTCGGTAATTCTAGTTGGGTCACAACCTTGTTGAGGGGCTTAAAGCCTTTAGGGCTTTGCATTCAGATTTGTGTGATGTGTGAATCCGTGAATGGCCAATTGCTTCCAATTGCAAAGGTTAGAAATTCCTCGGGGCTTGATAAGCTTTGTTGGCCATTGCCTCCTATGTTGTTGGTAATTCTAGTTGGGTCACGACCTTGTCGAGGGGCTTAAAGCCTTTAGGGCTTTGAATTCAGATTTGTGCAAATGTGTGAAATCGTGAATGTATAATTGCTTCCAATTTCAAAGGTTGGAAATTCCTTGGGGCTTGAAACGTTACCAAGCCTTGGATTGCCTTGCCAATGCTGGGAATTATGTATGCCTACATCTTCAACACCTTGTGCTGCTAGGTTATGGTGAATACTATTCAACTCAGCCTTGTTTGACCCCTTGGTGGTTGGTAACTCCGAACACCCAAATCATTTTCAAATTGTGTACAATCGGTGGGTGGAAATAATTGCTTGGCCAAATTAATGGCCTTTGTGTGTGAAAACTAAGGAGATTCAATGGAATTGGGCATTGATATCATGAAAGAGAGAGAGAGAGAGAGAGAGAGAGAGAGAGAGAGAGAGAGAGAGAGAGAGAGAGAGAGAGAGAGAGAGAGAGAGAGAGAGAGAGAGAGAGAGAGGCATTGGCATGCCCAAGTGCCCCCATCGTAGAGGTGTAAGATGCAGGCCTTGCCCTCACACTTCGAACGAGCTGATCCATGTGCTGTTTGGTGCTGGTTAAAGTTGGCCTTTGTGTGTGCAAGGGTGCATGCCTCCGGTCCTCTGCTTGACACAATGTCCTCTCCTCGCCTTGCTCACTTGCATGCATACAAGCCCATGCATTAAATCATGCAAGCAAAGCTCCACGATTCTCACTTTCCTACAATTATAACATTTTTGATACCAGTGAAAGGCCACCAGGTATGCATGCTATTCTTTACCCAACTTGGAATGAGTTGGTCACTTGATAGCCATTTCAAAGTTAGAAATTCAGAGTTAGATGCCAAATCTCAGATCAAATTAGGTGAACACAATCAATCTTTAGAAAACCAGATTGAGAATTCAGACAGACAATTGAACTAGAATGAAAGACTTATATGACATGGACTGAGACAACTGGAAATGTAGATTCAAATTCATAAACTAGTTCAAAAGTACAAAGTTTAGAAGTCCTATTGGTACAACACTCAATGTTCACAAGCTCTATAAGGTATCTAGCAACTAGAGTTCCAATAGATATAAAAATTCCAATCTTCAAAATGGGATCAATGGGTCATATTTATAGGTATCCGCATTGGTATCTTGGTTGGTTGCATAGCCACATAATGTCGGGTAACCACACAATGTCAGGTATTTATCGGTAACTTTGCTAAATAACTCATCAAGGTAAACCCTTGCGCAAGGTATTCCTAGAGCTCGTTCCCACCTTCTACATCCTCCTCTTCTTTCTTGAAATTTTTCATGTACAAAATTTTCAGATTACTTCTTCCACTTACACTTTGTTATGTCTGGGGCCTTCTTCTTCTCAGGATTTTTCACTTGTTGAACTAGGGGTGGAGCAGCTTTGGCCATCAATTGGTGTTGGGAATACTAGAGATTGTGTTCTCCTTCTAGATAATTATGTAGATGGCCTCTTGCTCTAGTTGTTTCCTCCTTTCAGTGAGCATCTCCACCTCATAAAGTGTTACTACATGCCAATTCTTTATGTCGGGATCATAGAAAATCTTCTTCTCTTTTGTTAACCATGCCCTAGAAAACTTATGGCAAATGGACGTCATCCATATCCACCCAGCTAGATCTGGTCTTCTTACCTTTTGTTAGCCATGCCTTGGGCAACTCATGGCAAATGGATGTCATTTGTATCGACCCAACTCGATATGGTTGGTTAGCTGTAATCTGGGCTTCAGAAAGGACCTCAGCCATTTCCTTGAATTGAGGTTTTTAGCCACCAATTTACTTTTCAAAACCAAATTAAAGCTTCAATCGACAATTGCAGCATCTCATTTGTGTATTTGATTAGAAGGTTGATCTAAGATTTCCATTGAACCATCATTCCTCTGGAATTGATGAGGTCATTCTTGAGCTTTGTAAATTTACTTTTTTTGTTTAGTGTCAGTGAGTATAGAGTTCCAGGCCACCAATAAGGCCTTGCTCTATTCGTACCACTCCTTGGTTTGGTCCACTATTTGGATGTATCTCATTTGATATACAAGTTCATTGTAGACTAGGTATAAAGCTGGATAGAACTTTGGTAGTTCATCCTCTTTCATTGGTAGTACATACATGAGGACTAGAGAGTCCAACACAACTTCAATATAGTTTATAACAATCTGGTTCTCCTAATACATCAATTTTATGAGGATTCTACTTAAATGGAATAAGATGTCATGTTGTGGCACGTTTACAATGTGAAATTTATAAGTTTACCTCACTTTTTATGCATTTTGCTATGTGGGACCAAATGCTACAATATACATGTGTCGTCTGTGTGAAAATGATTGCCAGGGTTGCAGTTGTATACATACCTTACTAGGGAGGTTAGGAACAAGATGATAGATTAGAGGAGTTACATCAATGGATGTATCAAAAACTTATGCACATGTCACACCAAAAAGAACAAGTCAATGAGACTATTGGCCATTGAGTGAGACTAGCCAAAAAAGAGTGAGCAAAGAAAATATGGGAGTTATCCTCTTCGGCAAGATGACATGTGGATTGGTGGCTACAAAAAGAATGCATGGGAAGGGTTTGGACAACAACATTACAAGCTATGTTGTAACTCTTAGCTATAGCAAGATCCAAACACAACCCTTGATGTAATATCAACTTTCCTTACTATGAATTATTTTTGTAACAAAATAAAATACTGTCCAAGATATCGAAACAAAATCAATGCATTAAACAAATATATTTTGATTGTTTTCTAATCAGTGATAAAATCTATAAAGTACTCTCACCTCTTGACCGTGTCTAAAGTGTCTTGTTCCATGTGCCTTGGTCTCTTTAAAGAACATGTATCGTCATCAATATCCATCATGAGCACGTTGAAATTGGGCCATGGAGTCTCTTCAAGTGCTTCATCCTAGGGGGCCTCTTTTATAAGTTGAAGGAATGGTTGTTTATATATGAGCAAATTGGTGTGGGCCTGCAAATTCACATTCCAGACCATGTAGCATGTGTCGCAACTATCCAGGCCATATATGCTAGGGCCAACACCAAACATTAAAGAGCTACTTGTTTATCTAGCTACATGACCTAGTCTATGTTCCATTTGATAGCCACACCTCTTAAAGATCTTGAAAGCGACTTCAATGCAAGAAAAAATCTTAGCCTTGTCCTTGGGGAATGTGGAATGGAAGCAAGAAAATTTGAATAGCTCAAACTCTTGACCAATGGAGGAATTCTTTCCCAAATCTCCCTTGCTTCATCCATGGGGATGATAAATTAACTTATCATCGTAGAAAATGATCTACAAGGAATTAAAACCAAGTGTTGGTAGATACACATGAAAGCCTTCATATATGCACAAATAAAAGAATCTAAAATTCACAAGTTCACACACACTGTGAGTTTACCATTTTTTTTGGCACTACCACAATAGGTGATACCCAATCAATGTGTTCTATTTCATAGATGAATTCAACTTCCTTGAGCTTCTCGATCTCTTCCTTAATCTCATTAGCAAAGGTCTCATTGTAGGTCTATGGTCGTTTTCTGCTTGGCTTAGCATCATCTCTCATAGAGATAGTATGCTGATATATTTTAGGATCCACTCCCTTGAGATCTTTATAGAACCATGTGAAGACATCCCTATACTCCTCAAATGTCACTATACTCTTTATAGAACCATGCGAAGACATCCCTATACTCCTCAAATGTCCGAATAAGAATGTTGGCGGTCAAGCCAGACGGGCGCCCTTCGAGTCGACCCCTTCTTCCATGAGCCTAAAATGTTGATATATCTTCATTCTTTTTTTGAAAAGCCTTGTAATTATTTTTAGTCTTTGATTATAGACAGACAAGCTTTGAGATGCAAAGTTGTAAAGTTTGCAAGAAGTCTGAGTCTTGTAAAGTCGACCATTGGCCAAGAGAGCCCTAGGTATATGTTGGGGTGGTAAAGCCCAATGTGCCACGCCTAAGTGTTGGGAGGCCGGAGACTAACCGGGAGCTAACACTGACCATTCATTCTACATAAAAGAATAAGGACTCATAATCTTAACACTATTGTGTTTGGAGTCCACCCAAACATGTGTCTCCTCTCTTCCTCTATCTTCTCCATTGTTGCACACGCGCACACTCTCTCTCTCTCTCTCTCTCTCTCTCTCTCTCTCTCTCTCTCTCTCTCTCTCTCTCTCTCACGTGCACTTCAACTGGTATCAGAGCTCAAGGATTATGAGCACCATTGGAGCTTAGCGGAGAAGCAGCAAAAACTGAAGCACGTTTTTGCAGATTTTTTTTGGCCTATCAAAACATCTTCATTCAAGCCGATTCTTGTGATTCTTGATCGGTTTTTTGTCCTCTTTAACTTTACAAAAGAAAGTTTTCTCAAAATCTTCACCAATTTTGAGATACGTCACTCAGACTGCCTATTGGTCGTGAAGTACAAGCTGAAAATTTTTACAGATCTATTTTGACTTGTAAAACAACTTATTTCATGTCCATTCCCTCTATTCCCGTTTGTTTTCGTGTGGTCTAAAACTTTGCAGAAGGAAGTTTCTGCAAATTTTGCATGGTTTGAGAGATATTCAATTCAGACCAGCAGGGTGGTCTACCTTCATCGGTTCTTCTGCATACATGTTTTTGTTGCAGACTCTTTCTGCAATCTCTGTCACATTCTTATTTGATGTAATATCTTGAAGGTCTGTTAAATCAAATAAACCGCCGCGGTGGTTACAAAAAAGGGTTTCTATAGTTGATGTAAGATCTTATGCGGTTTATGTATTGTGATGGAAATATGCAAAGCCTATTGTTGAGGGTCGTGGTAAGGTTTTATTGAGCTGGGGGATTCTCAAATGTGGAAATCCTTTTGATGATACAGGTTTTGGAGCGAGCCCCCGACATCCCCATAGTTTAGGCATCGACATAGGATGTATGTTTATGCGGTTAGTGCAATATTGGTGTGCATTGCTGACCCGCCATTGTTCGTATTGGTGTCATCTTTATGCGTATACGTTTGACAGTGTTCAGTTGTTAGCAGATATATGTCAAATCCACGCAAGAAACATTGGGAGGCAATGAAAGGGGTTATGCAATATCTGAATGGTACAAAAGACATATGCAGGTTACACGAATGCAGATTATGCAGGAGACTTGGACAAGGGAAGATCCACTTCAGGCTATGTTTTTGAATTCACTGGAGGTGCAGTTTCATGGCGATCTCGTTTGCAAGATAGTGTTATGTTGTCTACTACTACATAGGTTGAATATGTTGCAGCTTAGAAGCTTGCAAGGAAGCTATATGGCTTGGTCGGCTGGTGGGAGACTTGGGAATCAATGTTGAGATGCCTGTGTTACATTGTGATAGACAAAGTGCTATACAATTGGCAAAGAATCCAGTGTTTCATGCAAAGACAAAGCATGTGGATGTGAAGTATCACTTCATTCGTGAGGTGCTTGAGGACAAGCGATTACAGCTTGCCAAGATTCACACCACTGAGAATCCTGCTGATCTTCTAAGAAAGGGCTTACCTTCAGAGTGGTTTGCACATTGTCGAGCACTCTTTTGTAAAGTGGGAAGGGGATAACTTATCATTATCAAGTTTTGAGGTATTGAGCGTACGATTGAGAGTGACTTCTCTCGTGCAACTTGTAATCATCACATCTTGAGCTCTGGTAATGAAATTTCAATTGTGAAACTTGCATTGTGTTCCTTGTCTTATGCTCTTTCATTCAAGTACAATCATTGTCAATTCTGGTGCGACTGCACATTTGTAGACTAAATTTGATGATTTGAGTGTGTTAATGACTATTTTTTGACATTTCGACCATAGGCGAGTATTCCTAGACCCTAGGGTGACCTTTCTGGTATGTTTGGTTGTAGTTTCTAAGACCTTGATCATAATGGATCATGATTTTGGTACCTCCTGGGAATGCAATTAGATTCGGTAGGTCAGTGCCCCTAATTGTTCTGGACATCACCCTAAAGTTTTGTAGCATTTGGATTCCATTTGAGTGTTGAAACATGTTGATGATTGAGTGGGGTGACATAGGACATAGGTAGATTGCCAGTTCTGAGAGCGATAGATTTGCATGTGCTAGAGATACTGTTATTTTGTAGGTTCACTTCGTGAGGTTGACACCTTAACGAGCCTCCGTGCCCCATTCAAGTCGCTTCCCTAAGTATTGACATTATATTAGTGCCAGATAGCTATGCTACAGACGTCCGTCGTGCGACCCACTAACATTAGCACCATTGCCGAGGATAGCGGTCCTTAGATGGTGAGTGGCCTAGTTGTAGCTTTCTTTTAATTCAAGACATTGACTTGGTTTCCACTTCATTACACTGTAGCAATGAGGCTGCTAGACACGGGACGGGGTTTAGTGCTTGGTAGAGTCTACAAGTCAAGGATTTTCTAGATCTATTCTCGAGAGGTAAAGAGGGTTGTAAGTTAGATAGCTAAAAGCATTTCATTCTTTGATTTTCTTGTTACTTTCCTAATGTTGTATCGTTTTTTGTTTCGACTCAGCTTTGTACCATTTTCGTCTGTTTTTGTTTCATGTTTCAATTCAGTAGTTAGGAGTAGGGTAAGTAGAAACTACCTCCATCGAATTTGGGGCAAAAGATTAGAGGAAAAAAGGGTAAAAACCATATCTTGGGCAAAACGATTATAAACTCTAAAAAAGCAAAAATTTGATGGTCAAAACTCCAAAGCTGATCTAAATTCCAAAAATACATGCAAAAAAGGGCATATCCAAACCATAGAGAGCGAATCTGGAAATTTTCATGCTCTTTGGTGTAGGAACATGGGTCTTTCACCTCATAGACTTGTAGCAGAGACCAACCCAAATATTTTATCCAAAAAAAGGGTAGAAAAAAATATCTCAAAGAGGTTCAAACAAGGAGAAGTCTGTCAAGTGCAAGTTGTTACAAAAGAGGTTGATAAAGTGACTTTTGGAATACCTGAAGGGGATCAAGCCAACTCAAATTCACTTAATAGTTATCAAGAGGCTGTGAGAAACTTGTGTGCCAAGTTTCAAGTGCTTTTGACATTGGGGTACATGGATTGCAATCCATGACCCCCTGACACATAGGTGTCTAGCTTGGTACCTGGGATAGCACTAGTCAATGTGAACACAGTGATGTTTTCAAAATTCAATTCGGAGTCAGATTGTGCAAATTGCAAGCAAAATAGGAATTATGTCAAAGTTTGACAAAGTTTTGATTTTTTTAGTCGATTTTTGACTAACCTGGTGACTCTAAAGTTATAGCCACCAAAGTAAATTTTGTACAAGTTTTGTGGATCACAGTTGAGGTAACTTGCTTTTGGTCGGGAGGCTGAATACATCATAACATGTAATAGGTCATTGTTTTGTAGGCTTTGTTTTCTTGATGTATTTGCAGTCAAAAATAGTATATAGAAACCCTAGTAATAGAGACCAATCAAGCCATATTTCAACCAAAGGTAGTGGCAACCAAAGGACCATACCTACCTTAGAGCCTATCTTGGAGGAGAGTCCTTTTGATACCTCTTCGGCAAGATCATACACCTATATGACTGAGGGAACCAAAAGTGTGATTTCTAAAGAAGAAATAAAAATGGGAGTGAGACCATCGCAACCTTCACCAAACCAGAAACTTTTGCACTTGCAATAATGGTTCGAGAATAATGGTATGGATTGTTACTGCGTTAAAATTGAAGAGAGGCCTAGTGAGTTTAAACTCGTAGTGCTCGTAGACTATAGTGACGATCGATACTTCGATGAAGAGGGAAACATGTATATTGTTGTGCTTAATTCTTTTATTGTGGAAAAATGGGGTTTAACACGCATGAGTCTTACTATAAAGCGAGCGACTAGTTTTGAGTGAGGGACTATTTCAAGTGAAGAAACACACACACATGCACACAAGTGCATGCGTGCATGCGCAAGCGCGCGCGCGCGCACACACACACACACACACACACACACACACACACACACACACACACACACACACACACACACACACACACACACACACACACACACAATGAGAGAAAGAGAGATGGGAAGGAAACATGGTAAAAATCATAAGTTATTGTATAGTGGTAGATGGCAGAAAAACATTAAAACTTATGTAAATCTTTTAGAAACATGAAAACTACTCATAAATTTCTAGAACATTAGAGGATGAACCAATTGTGAGTCACATTAGTGATGATAGGACTACTTATCAGGGCCATTTCTTTTATGAGTGATTTAGAGGTAGTAGTTATTCATTTATGGAGTACATCTAAGTTTCAAAAATTGTGGCACCCTAGATTCCGGTTACAAGAGTTTTACATGATTGAAAAGCAACCTCAATGATCTAGCTTAGATGAAACATGTAAGACTTTTATCTACCAGGAACTTAGTATGGATTATGTTACTGGTGGTACAGTCTTGCTAAGGTTTTGTGTGTGTGTGTGTGTGTGTGTGTGTGTGTGTGTGTGAGAGTGTGTGAGAGAGAGAGAGAGAGAAGAAGGACGGACTCCATCAATGTCCTAATCGCTATCAAGCTGGGTATAAGTCCATGTGACACATGGTAGGGGGTAACTTGTTAACGTGCTTCAGATACAAGTTTTGGTCATTATACATTGCTAATAATTTTCTCAAAAGGATCTAGCATAAGTTTATGAACAAAGCACTCTTTCATTTCAAAATGACCAGTCATACACTTTGATTGAGTAGAGGTATGCCATTGAATACATGCAATCATGGCCATAGGCCACTAATCATGCTTGCGAGAATCTTAGAGGATTCAAAGCTGACACAATTAGAGTAGTTGAGTTAAAGACCATGCATAGATAGTTTTGTCAGGCTCAATCATGTGTGTAAGTGTGTGTATGGGGGGGGGGGGGGGGGGGGGGGAGAGAGAGAGAGAGAGAGAGAGAGAGAGAGAGAGAGAGAGAGAGAGATGAAATGTTACTTTAACGTCTTCAAAAGGCCAAAATGACCTATGAGACCAATTTATTACAAAATAGTGAATCTGTTACCATGTCTGGGTACAAAATAGTGACCAAAAGGCCAATATGACCTAGGAGACCAATCTGTTACAAAATAGTGAATATAATACCATGTCTAGGTACAAAAGAACTAGAACAAAGATACTACTACTAGAATCCATCCTCATATGCTCTCTAGATATCAAGAGCGTATGGATCGAATCCTCTGTTGTAGTCTTCATTGGTGCTATGTAGCCCCTCTCCTCAATCATGGCAGTCTAGATCTTTCTAGCTCCAGTGCTCGGTCGATGAGAGTGTCGGTAGTGGTCGAATGAGTGTGGGTCGAGCTTTGTAGTGATGGCTGCTCCGGCTGTCCCATATCTAGTGAAAAGAAATCTGTAATGTGTCTCTTGGACTGTCTCTCACTAGCTCTCCCCAGTAAAGTGTCTCTATATTTGTGTAACTCAAGTAGATATAGCCCAAGACATCTGTGATCCTCATAACTCAAGACCATAGAGAGAGGAACAAAAGCCTCTCTAAATAAGTAGTGAAAATGTCTCCGTATCTCAAAGTACACTGTGCAATGACATATGTAATGTAGCTCTGTCTCTGGATCTAGATGGTATAAGCGACATATCCTATTGTTTGCTGGTATCCCTTTGAATCTACCAGTCTCAATCTCCAATTGATGTGAGGATGTGCGTATCTGACCAATGGCACATCGCAAATCATGAGACGTATGTGTGTCAATGTAGCTGGGTCAAATCACAAACCCATCTCCTGTGAGGTGGATAAGATTCTCTCTATAGAAAGCCATCTTTGTGTCCAACTCTTGTGGAGGCTCTATCCATGTCCTCATGGTATCCAACTGGATCAATGACGAATGAGTCTAGTAATCTCCACCCTTGTAAGAGATATCGAGGGTGCCTAAAGAGAGTACTAGAAAGGGGGTAGTCTATCCACGGTGAAGCCATGCATCAAAAACCATGATGTCATCTGTGCATACCGGCATGAAGTGTCCCCCTAAAGAGCAGAGAGAGAGAGAGAGAGAGAGAGAGAGAGAGAGAGAGAGAGAGAGAGAGAGAGAGAGAGAGAGAGAGAGAGAGAGAGAGAGAGAGAGAGAGAGAGAGAGAGAGAGAGAGAGAGAGAATCATGTGTATGATGACAGGACGATGGGAGAACACCTTGAGAATGCCAGATGTGCTTGTTGGAGCTAATTTTATTTTAAAGAACACACAAAAATCTTGCTTTGTATACCTCAACAAAATGTACTTTCTCAAATATTGCTACTTTTCTATATTTGGGCACGGCCTATATGGAGCAGGGGCATCCGTGTGACTGCTCTCAGTGCACAAGTGAGTTGGTGGCCTGTGTACTATAGAAATGCATAGTTCTTTCATTGCGCACGCACGCGCACGCACACACACACACACACACACACACACACACACACACACAGAGAGAGAGAGAGAGAGAGAGAGAGAGAGAGAGAGAGAGAGAGAGAGAGAGAGAGAGAGAGAGAGAGAGAGAGAGAGAGAGAGAGAGAGAGAGAGAGAGAGAGAGAGAGAGAGAGAGAGAGAGAGAGAGAGAGAGAGAGAGAGAGAGAGAGAGAGAGAGAGAGAGAGAGAGAGAGAGAGAGAGAGAGAGAGAGAGAGAGAGAGAGCTACAACCACTATGGCGATGGAGGTGATGGAAGAGGGAGTGACACCGTTGGAGAAACTTTGTCTTTCTACCACTCAAATGCATCTTTATAGAGAGCATTGTCAATCTTGAAAATTTCAATCGCTGGTTCATAGGTGATTTTGTTAAGTTGTATATCATGCTAAACGTGTTGGAACCATTTCGCACCGACGCGGACTGGTTCCGACACGTTTCACAAGACAACATCGTGTGCCCCCCACCAGCTCGTTCTCATTGCAAGCTTTGCAACATCATGTATAGAACACCACCATGTCTACAGCCGAAGTCGCCTATCCTTCAGAAGGTGGCATGCAAGAGGATGGGAGGGGGAGGGGCTATGTAGGGCTGCCTTGCGCCATGAGGAGGCACGACAATGGGGACAATGGCTGATATGATCACATGAGGACCTATCGCCAGGATTTTCCAAGAGAGAAAGAGCGAATAGTGTATCTCCTACATTGAACATTCTTTATATTTTTTAATTTTTTAAAAAATCATTAGTACTTTTTTTTTTCTTGTTTGCCAGTATCATGAGCTATCTCTAGGCTTTTGAGAAAAGAGAGAAATTCTTGGATGGGTTGAATGTCCACTACAGGTTTTGCAACATCCAACTTCCCAAGGAAGGCCTCCATGATGGTTGCGTGGCATGTCGAGGAGGTCAAGAAAATATACATGCAAGAAGGGTTTGCACCTTAATATAAGAGAGAGGCATGGTTTGAGCAGTCATGGGGCCTGTGACCTTGAAATTGGAGTACTTTGCCATAATAGAGGATCCACAGGTTGCTTGGAAATCTCGTTGCATGGCATCAAGGAGAACCAATGATGAGCATTGTTGTGATAGGAAGGGAATATAATTGTGTGTGTGTGTGTGTGTGTGTGTGTGGGTGCAATTGCATGTATGGTGTGCATTTGCAAACCCAGGAAAAGTGAAAGGACGCTGATTGCTATTGCTAGCGTGCAAGAAAAATAACTTGGCCTACATGTCCAAGTAAAAAAAAAACATGCCCATTAGCTTTTAAAAAAAAGGTCCATCTTGTCAACCCCTAAAGCCTTTGCACTTCTATAAGATTCTAACATGCAATGTTTTTTGCTGGTTGGTGCATATCTACATACAGTGGTGCTATATGATTGGGCCAAAGACTAGAGGAGCATTTTCAGACACACCTAAACATGAGAGGTCTTCTCACTTTGTCAGAAGAGCATGTAAAGCTTGAGCACAAAGAAAATAATATGGAACAAGATGTCAAAGCTATTGATCATGAGGTTTCTTATTTCTACGTCAAGGTTATTCTATCCACTTCTCTAATACAAGAGATGTCAGCTTCAACATTTTACAAATATTTGATAACTTTAAGTCAACGTCCATCATTGATCAAAGTGTTGTTGATGTCATTTGATGATTGTCATTGCATACCAACATTACCGTTGTGCTTAGTCAAGCTCGAGAAGTAATGCAACTTCATGAAGTATGATGCATTTATTGCTTTTGAGATGCCACCATAATGTGATAATTCAAGCATGTAAGGAGGTTTGAGATTTTGAAACCTCCACTGCTTTGTGGCAATTTAAGATGTATGACCCTTTTGTGTTGAGATGCTAGTTGAATCAAGCATGACATGATTATTTTCTTCAATATACCTTGCTCTTGCATCAATTTGTCAAGGGTATTGCTCATATTTGCTTGAAAATTGGCTTCGCTTGGTTTTCTTTGCTCATTGATTGGAAATCTCACAAGCACCAAAAAGAAAGTTGACGAAGATCCTGAGGAGAAACCGCCTATGTTGGATATTTCAAATGCCAAGCTTATACGAGTAAAAATGTGGCTATATGCATCAACACCAACAACACACATGTTGGCTTATATAAGTATGACAATGGGGAGCAAATGCTCTACTATAGGTGCAAGGAGCTCAATGTGAGGGAGTTGACTGAACAAAAATATTTGTACGTATTTACAATTGAGGTTGAGAGAGATACACAAATAATCAAGATAGACAAGTATGGTCAAAAATATTTGGCAGTGAGTCGTAATGAGCTGAGGGGTATACTTACTTTGGGGGCCCACTCCAATTGTACTATGTCACCCCCCCTAGCGTACTCAGACCTACCGTAGCTTATACACCTAATGAGAGTCCATTTTGGGCTAGTGTCAATGATGCAGCTAATGAACCTTCATATGTGGCTCAAACATCTAGAAATCAGTCCACGATGGGTGAAAATACACTCATGTTCATAGCAAACTAGAACTACAAGCCCAAGGGTTACTTGCCTAGGGTAGGTCAACCAACGGGAGCACCACTAGCAACCCGACCCTAGTGCCCGTGATATGAATGTGGAGGTGACCATTGGGCCCGAGAGTGTCCGCATAAAGGTCAGCAAATGATTTTTTTTGGGGTTTTGTGACAAATGTGGAAGAGATGCACTTGATTCAAAACTACGCAAAGAGCCCTGACAATCTGAGGAAGGCAACTATCAACGTCATATGGATTTCACCATGCACTAGCGGATCAAAATCCGAGTCAACACTTCTAGTCAAAGCAGTGACTTGAGCTCAAGCTTGAGAAGCGGTTAAAAATCGGCCTATCGCTGACGATTTGAGACTTTAAGAACAAATTGAATTTGAAAATGGACCAATTAGAACTCAAAGAAAGTCATGGAAAGCCAAAAGGGACAAAATGAAAGCGAAGAAGCTAAAGGAGAAAAAATACTTGGAAACAAAATTGCACCAAACGAAAGAACGAATTAAACACGAGCAAGAAATCAAGAAAAACGAAAAGGGATCGGGAGAAACAAAGACTGACTTAGGCAGTTGAGTCTTGGTGGAAAAGGTAAACGAGCGCCTACATGCGATGCCACAAGTCTATGTGACAAGGCTCAATAACAACCAAGCTTTAGAACAAAGACTTTTGGCCTATTCACATCCAGAAGAAAAAAACAAAAGACTAGGGGTGTACAAAAAGGCTTGTAGAAACTGCTCAAGCCCTTATGCAGCTTGAAGGTCCAAAATTTTTTGAGCTTGTAAAGCTTGGAGTGGGAAAGAAAACACGAAAACACGAGAAGAAACAAACACAGGTGAAAAGTATATGATTCAAGGATTCTGTGACCGGTGGGGAAGAGATCATGTGCTCATGAATTGTGCACAAAATCTATACAACAAAATTGTTAGGAAATAAGACGTAGCTAAATAGATAATTGAGTAGATTACTTAATGGAGAGAGACAGATTTATATACACGAGATTATAGAGTAGAGAGAGAGAGAGAGAGAGTACACACGATATACGTGGTACACCCAATGTGGGCTACGTCCACGGGAAAGCAGCCACTCAATGGCTTTAGTACTTCAAAACAAGAAGTAGTTTACAAAGGGATTATACCCTTAATGGAGCTCCCACCTTGCTTCACTCTCACCACCTCACACTCACTTTGTTTCATCAACTTCACACTATGAAATGTGTGTAGAAATGGCCTCCTTTTATAGGCCAAAAGGGCTGCCCTCTCTTATGAGAGACAGCCATGTGTAGCCGCCCTTGTGCGAATAAGTCCAAATCGGACCCTCCAATCCGCCCATGTGTGGCCGCCCTTGAGAAGACAAGTCCGCTTTTGAATTCCGCCACCGGCCATTGAATTCGGCCATCGGCTACCGGCCATTGACTTCCGACCATCGGCCATCGGCCATTGACTACCGGCCACTGGCCAACCGACCGGTTGTTTTCCGACCACTTTCCGACCGCCGCCCGGCCATAATATTCCGGCGAAAAAGAATATTCCCCTGATTCTTGTCCGTGAAAATTTTGGTATGTGGTGAGTGATTTTCCTTCACGCACGATGGCTTCTCCTCATAATGGGGGCCTTACAAATGTGCGCTTTTACCACAGAAAATTACAAGGGTAAATCAAGCTCCATACTTAACAATCTCCCACTTGGAGACTGATCTCCAAACCAAACCTGTGACTGCTTTCCATTCTGGCTTCTTATCCTTGAATGCCGATTGAAGATGAGCAAAAGCTCAACTTCTCCTTGTTGACCACCTTTGTAAACATGTCTACAGGATTTTCACTTGTATGCACCTTTCCTAGCTTTAGTTGTTCCTTTTCCAAAAGAGTGCGTATGAAGTGATATCTCACCTCAATGTGCTTTGTTCTTGAATGAAAGGCTGAGTTCTTCGCAAGATGGATAGCGCTTTGGCTATCACTGTACAAGACACAATTGTCTTGTTTGAATCCAAGCTCTTCTAAGAATCTGTGAAGCCACATAATTTCTTTGCTTGCCTCCGTCATTGCTACATACTCTGCTTCCGTGGTAGAAAGTGAAACCACTTTCTGCAGCTTTGAAGCCCAGCTTACTGCTGTGTCTCCAACCGTGAACACATAGCCAGTAGTGCTCCTTCGAGTATCTTTGTCACCTGCCATATCTGCATCATCATACCCTTCTAGAAAAATATCAGTTCCTCCAAAATACAAAGCATTTGTTGTTGTCCCTTTTAGATACCTAAGTATCCACTTCACAGCTTGCCAATGCTCTTTACCTGGGTTGTCCATGAACCTACTCACAACTCCCACTGCATGTGCAATGTCTGGCCTTGTCCAGACCATAGCATACATTAAAGAACCTACCGCTGCAGCATATGGAACTTTAGACATATAGGCTATCTCCTCGTGTGTCTTTGGACACATATCCTTCGTTAGTTTAAAATGACCAGCCAAAGGTGTAGAAACTAGTTTTGCATTTTGCATTGCAAACCTTTCTAGTACCTTCTTGATGTAATCTTCTTGAGATAGCTTTATTGTCTTCTTCGTCCTGTCCCTTGATATTTTCATACCAAGTATCCTCTTTGCAGCACCTAAATCTTTCATTGAAAAAGATTTGGACAGCTCCTCTTTTAGGTCTTTGATGTCCTGCATGTTAGCACTTGCAATCAACATGTCATCAACATACAACTTTAGGATGATGAATTTCCCATCTCCCAAATTCTCCGTGTAGACGCAGTGATCCGAGTTGCATCTTGTGAATCCATGATCCAACATCCATCGATCAAACTTCAAGTACCATTGTCTTGATGCTTGCTTTAAACCATACAAGCTCTTCTTTAATTTGCAAACCATTTTCTCCTTACCTTTTACTTCATACCCCTTTGGTTGAAGCATGTAGATTTCCTCCTCTAAGTCACCGTGAGGGAATGCGGTATTTACATCCATTTGCTCGAGATTTAGATCATGAGCAGCCACAAGGCTTAAGACAAGCCTAATTGAGTTCATTTTTACAACAGGAGAAAATATTTCATTGAAGTCAATACCTTTCTTTTGAGAAAAACCTTTTACCACAAGCCTAGACTTGTACCTTTTCTTCCCACCTCCTTCTTCCTTTAGCTTGTACACCCATTTGTTTTGAAGTGCCCACTTACCTTCAACTCAACCAACTCCCATGTTTGGTTACGATGTAGTGAGTCCATCTCCACTTGCATGCTCTTCGTCCATTCTTCTTTGGATTCATGTTGCATAGCTTCTTCATATGATTCTGGCTCTCCAGAATCTGAGATCAAGAGATGGTTGAAGGAAGGAACAAACCTTTCTGGAGGTCTACTTGCTCTTGTAGATCTTCGGGGAATAGGTTGAGGCTCCTCATTTGGTTGACGTTGTTGCACATTGTCACCATTTGCAGTCCTTGAGTCTTCACCGTCCTCAAGCTCCATGTACTCATCACTTGTTTCTTTTGTTTGTTTTCTTTCCAAGTAATCTTTGTACATATTTTGTTCGTTAAAAATTACATCCCTACTCCTTAAGATTTTACCATCTTCAGGATTCCATAGGCGATACCCAAAGTCTCCTTCTCCATAGCCAATGAAGAAACACTTTTTGGACTTTGCATCTAACTTTGATCTTAGGCTTCTATCTATGTGCATGAAAGCCTCACACCCAAACACTTTGAGAAATGCATAATTCACCGGTTTACCTGTCCATGCCTCTTCTGGAACTCCCCCATCCAATGCCGTTGAGGGTGACCGATTGATTAAGTACACAGATGTACTTACAGCTTCCGCCCAAATCTCAAGCGGTAGGCCTGCATGTAGCCGCATGCTTCGTGCTCGTTCCATGATTTTCCTGTTCATCCTTTCCGAAATCCCATTTTGTTGAGGTGTCCTTGGGGTTGTCCTTTGACTCCGAATGCCATTGCTAGCACAAAAGATTTCAAAAGCTTGGCTGCAATATTCGCCTCCATTGTCGGATCTGAGGCATTTAGCCTTGGTACCTGTTTCATTCTCCACAAAGGCTTTCCACCTTTGAAATATGGAAAATACATCGGATTTATTCTTCATGACATAAACCCATGTTTTTCTAGTCGCATCGTCTATGAATGTTACATAGTACAATGAGCCACCAAGTGATGGTGTACTTGCAGGACCCCAAACATCAGAATGAACCAACTCAAGTTTTTTATTTTTTCTTTCATTTCCTGATTTTTGAAATTTTACCCTCTTTTGTTTACCATAAACACAATCTTCACAGAACTCTAAGTCCACTTCTTTCAAACCTGGTAGAAGCTTCTTTGTTTGAAGGATTTGCATTCCTTTGGCACTCATATGCCCAAGTCGGTAGTGCCACACCGCACTATCAACTTCTGTAGTTGCTGCACAAGCTGAAGGTTGCGTGCTAAAAGTACACAAGTAAAGTGTACTGACTTTTTCACCCTTGGCAACCACCAAAGATCCCTTTGAGATCTTCCATCGTCCAATTGTCCTGTAGAGATCAAATTTTTGCGAAGAGAAGGAACATGCCTAACATCTTTAAGCTTCCATTCATTTCCGTTAGCAGTTTTGATAGAAACTGTACCTTTGCCGACAATCTCACAAGCTTCATCATCTCCCAAGTATACATACCCAAAATTACCTTTGGTGTAGTCTTGGAAATGTTGCTTGTGTGGTGTCGCATGGAATGAAGCCCTGGAATCTACTATCCAGGAATTAGACACATTGTCTAATGAGAGAATTAGAGCATCTTGCTCTACTTTACCTGCCACATTGGCCTCCGATGTTGGCTTGTTGTCTTGAGACTCTGTCTCCTTCTTCTTCTTGGACCAGCAATCCTTCTTGACGTGGCCCTTCTTGCCGCAGTTCCAACATTCAAGAGCTGACTTTGTGCGTGACTTGCTCCGCCTTGAGCGATCACGACCATTTTGGTTTTTGAACCTCTCCTTAAGCCTTCCTCTTGTTTCCACTGATAGTACAACACTTGATGATTCTCCTGTGCTTCTCCTTCGCATTTCCTCGCTTAGGAGAACACCCACAACATCATCAAACTTAAGAGTATTTGTGCCAGAGATAGAATTACTTACAGCCATCACAAGGCTGTCCCAACTCTCCGGTAGAGATGATAGTATAAGGAGAGCTCGCACTTCGTCATCAAAATTGATTTTCACTGATCGAAGTTGACTTATGTTTGTGTTAAAGTCATTTAGGTGTTCTGCAACTGAACCATTCTCTGCCATCTTTAGATTGAACAAGCGCTTCATAAGAAATACCTTATTGGATGCCGATGGTTTCTCGTAGAAGTTGTCAAGTGACTTCATCAAGTCCTCCGTGGTCTTCATCTCCGAAACATTGAAGGCCACCGTTGACACCAAGCTTAACCGGATTTTTCCCAGTGCCTTTCGATCAAGGACAATCCATGCTTCATCTGCCATTGTTGCGGGCTTCTTCGCAAGACCGCCTAGTGGCAAATAGAGGTCCTTCTGGTAGAGATAGTCTTCAATCTGCATCTTCCAATGTTGGTAGTTTTTGCCGTTGAACTTCTCAATCTTGAGCTTCCCTTCCTCCACCATAACTCCCACTCAATTCAAGGAATCCTTTCCTTGAGATAATTTAGCTACGAGAAAACCTTGCTCTGATACCAGTTGTTAGGAAATAAGACACGATATACACACGATATACGTGGTTCACCCAATGTGGGCTACGTCCACGGGAAAGTAGCCACTCAATGGCTTTAGTACTTCAAAACAAGAAGTAGTTTACAAAGGGATTATACCCTTAATGGAGCTCCCGCCTTGCTTCACTCTCACCACCTCACACTCACCTTGCTGCATCAACTTCACACTATGAAATGTGTGTAGAAATGGCCTCCTTTTATAGGCCAAAAGGGCTGCCCTCTCTTATGAGAGACAGCCATGTGTAGCCGCCCTTGTGCGAATAAGTCCAAATCGGACCCTCCAATCCGCCCATGTGTGGCCGCCCTTGAGAAGACAAGTCCGCTTTTGAATTCAGCCACCGGCCATTGAATTCGGCCACCGGCCACCGGCCATTGACTTCCGACCACCGGCCAACCGACCGGTTGTTTTCCGACCACTTTCCGCCCGCCGCCCGCCGGCCATAATATTCCGGCGAAAAAGAATATTCTGGCGAAAAAAAAATCTCGGGGGACTTCCGCCCCCGAGGCCTTTAAAGTTGCCCCTGATTCTTGTCCGTGAAAATTTTGGTTTCCGGTGAGTGATTTTCCTTCATGCACGATGGCTTCTCCTCATAATGGGGGCCTTACAAATGTGCGCTTTTACCACAGAAAATTACAAGGGTAAATCAGGCTCCATACTTAACAAAAATCTTGATACAGCAAACAAGGAAGAAATAAGGACCATGAGGGTGGCATCAAACACAACGGATGACGGTAGATCTTTAGAGTTGCAGCCAATCTAAAAATTAGACATACCATGGCCACAATCTCCGTGGGAAACGATAAAATATAGGAAAGACAAAAGTGCTACATTACTCTCAGCACGAATTCCTGAAATCAATGTGGACCATGAAATCTATCTGTACAATATTCAGTCATTGTACAAAGATATAGGAATGTAAGTTTTTGTAGATAGCAAACCTACAACCATAAGAACTTTACCATCCTTTGTAGGAGAATATGATACAAAAATTGAGATAAGAGTTGTGCCATCAAATCAAAATTCTATTCTCTAAGTGATGGATACAAAGAGCTTGCATGACTTGTTGTCTTCTCCTATAAGGTGCACAATCACTCTCGTAGAGTTACTAAAAATCAAACCCCACAAATGAACAAAAGCTTGAAAGAAATGGGAGTGAAGGTCCAGCCAACAAACGAACTTGTGGAAGAAACCAAGATAACAAATCATCCGGAGAAACCAAAAGCGGAACCTGTTCTAGTAAATAAGATAGGTGATTATTGTGAAGGCGAAGAAGGAAATACCACCTTATCTTTGGAATACAAGGGAGTGACCACTACTGAGATACTCGACGGTGGGGCTGGAATAGCCGTCACTACAAAAGAAATTTGGGAGAAATAGGGGAGGCCAACTCTTAAGAAAACGCGCATGAAATTGCAATAAGGGCATGTGAAAAGACCCTTGGCAATGTTGGCGGGATAGAATACGAACATACCTTCACGGTGGTAGATTTTGGAAAAGGCAACAACTTTGAAGTTATTTTGGGCGACCTTTATGCATCAACTCAAAATGGTTCAAGATTGGGGCTATGACCATCTCTATTTATGGCACAAGGGAGTCATAACCAAGGTTAATACCAAGGAGCATAGTTATAGGGACGTAAATCAAACTCCGTAGAAGACTTTACTGTAACTACGAACGACAAAACACAGTTCCTTGCTTGGCTAGTGAAATGCTCACATTTGGATGTGCAGATCATCAGAATGCGAGAGTCGTAGAAGGATTGCATTCTAGAGCGTGTAGTAGAAGACAACTACTACATGAAGGAACCATTTCTAGAGGAGTTGTTTAAACCCTTTGGGTGGGAGAAAATGCTAGCAACACTTGATGTCTATGTAAATGAGGTGACCAACATTGCATTTTGTGACAAAGATGGCTATGAGACCCTTTTTAATGGTTTTTGCGGTCCAAGAAATTGGTCTAACAATAGACCCATTGGCCATCTTCACTACTATGGTTGTGGTCGAAAGGTAAGGTTTTCCCATAGTTTCCCAGCAATTTTTAGTCACAATGCTAACCCCAGTGCCACCATCAAGGATTTCCTTCACAGTTAATCCCTTAGTAGTGATTGGTATGGTCGCATTGGATTCATCACCCTCAAAGTATTGCCCCAACTTGTTAACAGGTATTTCTATAACAAGGTTATCATCTAGGTTGGGTTGTGGATCTAAGTGTTCCTCCTCTATTGGCATCTCCCTAGCTCCATCCATTTGTGCATATTGTGGTACCCCAAACTTTAGTTCTCCATTGAGGAAGGCTCGAAGAGCTGAGACTAGCTCAGGGTCTTTATATAGTTTGGACATGATGGTGGTTCTAACTTCTAAAGACATGAAATCCATCAATTTGGCAATGTTTAACGGCACATTTTGGACTTCCGTCCCTTGACGTGGGGAAGATGGGATCTCCATTTCTTAGATAGGATCAGGTAGTCCCTCTGTAAACATTCTTTCCATCAAGAAGTGAGTACGCCCACTTTCCCATGACTTTAAGTCACTTTCTTCTTGGATGACACTAGGTATGGCTAAGGGTCTATGGACTTGGTGAGGTTGTTGTTGCATAGGGAACACGGTGTCTGTAATCTGGATCTGCCTAGGTGCTGGTTCTAGATCCCTTTGGGTATCTTCTACCAAACTCCTTAATTGCTTGACTCGCTCGATCTCCTCTGTAGGGTTTGGATAAGTTCCTATCTTCTTCTTGGATCCTTGCCATTGTGGCTCATGAAGATCTTCCTTGTTGGTTTCTATCTTAGTGGTTGTTTTGGTCTCCATGGTTTCACCTGAATCAAAATCCTCTTCATTGTCGTTCATATATACGGGGTCGTCACCAGTCCCTATGTTGGTGTTTGAGCTGGGGTCTGACTTTGCGGCTTTTTGCGATCTCTACCTACGTGTTTTCTTCTTTTTCTGAGATTGGGCAATTGATGCCGTTTGTCTTTCCTCAAGAATATAATTTTGTTTTTGGAGCATCGATCGTGTGAGTACGTTTATTGGTACCACAGGTGTACTTTGTGATGGCTCCTCGGTAATTTCCATCAAGTTTAATGGCGTTATCTTCGGTGCATTTGGATTATTTGGACATTGGGCAATCAAATGATCTATGCCACATCGATTACACATGAGTATCAGCATTGTAGACGTGCTCGCTTGATTGGTTTGCATTAGTGTTGCGTTCATTTGTAGCCTAATAGGACACTCGGCTACACGATGTGGACCTCCACACTCATAGCATTGAAGAGGTGGTCTCTTAGCAGTGTAATTAATATTTTGGCCTCTTGCCCCTTGTCCCCAATAGTCCTCCATGTAGTATTGTGGAATTTCTTCAAGCACATTCATCCCATAGGAAATATTAGGATCTATATCTTCCTCAGAGCCTTCCAAACAAGAAATAGATGACTCACAACCCACTTGCTTCACAGAAGTGATTCTTGGATGTGGTGGTTGCGGTCCTAGCACTGGAGGTGGTAAGGGTGTTGTTTGAACAACATTTTGGGCCCTAGGGACCATGTGTTGTGTTGTTTGTTCAAGAGGTGGGGCCGGCATCAATGCAGGAACTCGAGATGTGTCTGTCCATGCTAAGGTTGGTCTATTGGCCATCGCGTGCTTAAATACTACGCAATCCTTAGCTTGATGACCATACCTTCCACAGGCATTGCAATTCCCATTGAATTTTACTCTAAACTAGGGCATTCACTGGTACTATGCGGTCCATAGCATACTGAGCACCATTGTTGCTCCCTTCTTGGATACATATGATTGTTTTGCAAAGCACAATTGTCTCTAAGACTCTCTTCAATAGCCTTGGTGAGATCTACTAAAGTCATCTCAGATATCTTTGGCTCCTTAGAAATAGGCTTTAGGGTCATTGGCTGATGCCCCGATGCTTGCGAGCTAATAGACTTAGACTGAACAGACACTTTTTCTCCTTGAATCATTAAATTATCCTCCAATTGGATCGCATTGGTGGTGACTACCTACCAAGTGGTGATACCTCTAATGACTAAGCCATTGTAGATATCCTCATGTCGTAATCCCCTAATGAATCTATCTAGCAATTGATTATTATTGAAGTGCTCATTTGGATTACGACGAGAATTCAAATGCTTCAAGCGACTAATAAAGTCTCTCACCGACTCTCCTTCCTCTTGTTGGGTTTTCTGGAGCTGAGAGGCTACACCCCAAAGCACTCCCTCTCGTATGTATTCTTTTAAGAACAGTCTTCTAAGAGTAGGGTAAATCGTTTTTTCTTCCACCCTTAGGGTTCTATACCAATCTCCAGCCTTCCCACTTAAGGTTAGGCTTAAAGCATTACTCTGATGCAGGTCATTGTGTTCTCCTAGAGAATCGCATATTTGTTCAAACAGTTTGATATGATTTCTCACATCCCCGTCTCCACTAAATTTTTGTGTGAGCTTGGCTATTTGTACTGCCTTACTTCTAAGCTCTCTATCAGGTGTGTTACACATATTCTCAATGATAGATCGACCAATAGCTTGAGCAAATGTTGCCAACTCACCTAAGTGAGCAGGCACCGTGGGTGAAGGCACTCCAGAGACTACATGTGGAGTAGGTAATTGCATTGGGCTTGGCACATAGGAAGCCCTTGAGTTCCACGTTTGGTATGATGGTGTGCCATGTGGTGGCCCAAAGTTCATATGTGTGGCCCTAGGCATAGCACACGTCGGATGTGACATGCTAATGCTAGCCGGTATGGTCCCATGTAAATAAGAGCTTGGGTGTTGTGGTTGTGGAGCATAGGTAGTTGAAACAATGGAAGGAGTAGGGACCACATGAGTGCAAGGACCCATGGGTGTATACGATTGGTACACACTTGTAGGTACTGTTGCAGGCATTGAGCTACCATGTAGCGGTGCTCTACTAACAAATGAGATCCATGGCGTGTTTCTTGGCATGCCCATCATTGGGGTAGGCATGGTAGCCGTGGTGTCATCAAGGGAAAGATGAGCTAGACTTGGAAAGGTAAAGCTATCACTTGTGGGCTCAGATTGCACTGAGACCCCTGGCAAAACAACATATGGGGGATCCATCGGACTTACCGAGGGAGTCTCCATTTGCGATAAGGTCGGTTGTTTAGCCTTTCTTGTATCGAAGAATCTCATGAGACCCATTGAAGGCATGTGGATCCCTTTGTTCTGTCTCTCTAACTCAATGACCCTATGGATGACCTCACAAACTCTTTGTTGTTAATCCTCCACTCTAGTAGCACCCATTGTGGATTGTAGGACATTTAACCAACCCACGTGATAGGTGTGACCTGTGTATAGGTCGGTTAGAGTTTCCGTTTGTAGTTCGTACTCCCAGTTCTCATTTAAGAATGCTCCATATAGGATTGAGGTGCTAGGGGTGTCCTTTGAACTAGATGCAATGTTGCTTTCTAGGGGTTGGCCCTTAGCGGTTGCTAAGTCAGGAGCACTCAATTGCTCTCCTAGCAAAGCTATTGACATAGAAGCTTTTGATTTTAACTCTCTTCATTGCTCCGCCTTGCGTAAGCTCTTGATTTCCTTTTCCCTTGCTGCAAGGATATATCGCTCAACCTTGTTAACCCTCACGGCACACGGACACCCTATGATCTATAAACGTTGTATTGTTTAGAGTCAGGTACCGGGCTTGTCGGACCAATAGGAATAGGGTAAGGGTGATCGCCGATGACAGGCGCACTCTAACTGGAATATTCAAGGAGTTAGTTGGCTAAGTATGGGTGCCCAAGTGTGAATGGGGTGAGCTCATATAAAAGCCACTAAACCTAATTTTTACTCATTCTCTCATTGTGCAATAGAAGCCGCTCTTGCTCCATCTCCACCTTCTCCTTCACCATCTCCTTGTGTGTGTGTGTGTGTGTGTGTGTGTGTGTGTGTGTGTGTGTGTGTGTGTGTGTGTGTGTGTGTGTGTACGTGTGAGAGAGAGTGTGAGAGTGTGTGTGTGATCGAGCGACGGCGGCGGCACGACGGCGACGAGGCGGTTGAGCGCGGCGTAGCGGCGTCTCCCTCTTCTTCGCGGCACGGGAATCCTTCATTCGCAACTACGCAGGAAGGTGAGTGACACACCATTCTTTCTTGTGAGCTTGTCTGTTGTATGACTGTGTGCTAGGAGCCTTTGTGGCTCGCACACGGCGCGTAGCAAGTCCCTAGCCTTGACATTTTTGGCGCCGCTGCCGGGGAGGTGCTGCGCGTGAAGCTCCAATGGCGACCTGTAAATTGTATTGAAGCTATTTTTTATGTAGGAAAGGCGCGGCTTAAGTTTGATTATTGTTGTTATGCAAAAACAGTAGAGAAAGACACAATGTTGTTGACTGCATTCAAGTTTTCTATGTTCTGTTAAGCTCTGTTTTGCTAGTTCTATTAAGCTCAGATTTCAGCTTACACAGTTAGCATTTCTTGCGTTTCTGCATTTTTTGGTTTGCACTGCACATTTCTGTCAAGTTTCAATTTTCTGCATTTTCTGTGTTTTCTGGTTTGTGCACAGTTAGGCGCACAATTAGTTAATTAAGTAGGTTAGTAATTAGGTGAACCACTGATTAGCAGGTCAGTAGGTAGGTGAGACAGTAAATAGATAGGTGAGGTCAACGCGCACCAAAACGCGTACCAAATAATATCCAAAAAAAAAATCAAAAAAAAAAGAAAAAAAAATTCGAAAAATAAAAACGTGAGTGAGGGGGAGGTTATAAAAACGGACGGGTTGGTTTGTATAAAAGTGAGATCGGGATCATTTGACCCAATCCCAATCCCAAGCCCAAGCCCAAGCCCAAGCCTAGGCTCTGGCTCTATCTCTGTCTCATGATATAGGGTAGTCTCATTCCTGTATATATATATAGGCTAGACTCACAAGGAGGGAGTGAGGAATGTGGGATAAGTCCTACACTCTCCTCTCCTTCATTGCACACTAGGACTTGCTATTTGGAGCCTAGTTCCCCAGCTAGGAAAAGACTGTTTCGGGCTTTTCTGGAGCAAAATAGAACCAAACGGCGGGCTGTAAAGCACAGCGCGTCCCTCCTAGCGATATGCTCGTTTCGAGCTATCACACGGCCCATTCCAGAACACGCTCTAAAAAATCTAGCAAAAAAACAAACAAAAAACACGCAAAAAACTAGTCACAAGGCCTCCTAGAGCAGCTTTTTGACACCTTAGGGTATCAAAAGCACATGCACTTACGCTCTGGGCGGGTGCTAGAACACGAGCATATTGAGGGTGCCTCTGTTCATACGGACACCCATTACCCATCCACGATAGGCTCTAGACCCTCAGCGGGGACACAAGGTAGCACCACCCAAGATCCTAAAATAGCTGCTAGTGATTCCTCCTCCGACTCAGAAATCATGGAAGCATACTCTACCCAAAACACTGAGAGAGAAGGCCATGCACCTCCCGAAGCTCCAGAGCCTAGTACTAGTATGTTTAGCCGTTTCATGGAATCATTAGGTAGAGCTACTCGCTCGGAACCTGATGCAAATGAAGCACACGAAGGGGGTGGGGAAGTGGACTCTCCTTTCACATTGCACGTAGACCCCACACCCCCAAAGAGTGTCCATGTGGATATCCTGCCAACTTCTTACCAAGAAGGCCCTGTTGAGCTGCCTCCTTCAGAAGTTCCCTCTAGAGTACCGTTGGTGACAAGTAAAACCACGGGGAGCAACATTGCTTCTACCTCACAAGAAACCGTTAACACGTCGACTCTAGAAGGATTGTTCATTAATGATCATTGGACATACGACCTCCACACTGAGGTGTTGACGGATCTACACTCTGGCCACGCCTACCATGTAGGATGGATAGAGATTGTACAATCCACCTCTAGTGCCACGAGCATCGAAGATCAACAGAAAATGATTTGTAATGTTATCCATGGCATTATTCAATCAGAAAGGCAAAACCGAGGGGTAAATATACTCTCAACTGGCCCCATGAGATTTCTGGATACGAGCAAGGCTCAACAGCCTACTCTATCACAAATGGAGACTCCTCTAATGAGTCCCATGGACCCATCTTAAGTCATTTCACCTGGGGTCTCTATGCAATCTGAGCCTCCGAGCGACAACTTTAGCTTCCCTAACTTGGCTCAACCCTCTATTAAGGAAAACACAGTGCTCACTCCAGGGATAGGCCTGACAGATAATGTACCGATGACATCTACGGTTAGCACAGTGCCACTACCTAGTGTCGTAGTACCTAATAGGGGGCCTCGACCGTATGTGCCTCTAGCCCCTTATGCACACATGGCCCCCACACCTCCAATTGTACCACTTGTTTATGCTCCTCGAGTGCCGCTCTCTAGCCCTTATCCGAGTGGACCTATGCTCGGTTATGTTCCATATCCTACATCATCCACACATATGCCAAGACCGGTACCCGTCCCTCTCCCACATATGATTCCAAGAGTACCTCCACCGGCCCTGCCTCCTCACATAGGTGACTTGGCAGCGTTTGCTCAAACCATAGGTCGATCTATCGCGGAAAATATGCGTCATGCATCTGATAGAGAGCCTAGAAGTAAGGCAGTACAAATTGCCAAACTCACGCAAAAATTCAATGGGGACAAAGATGCTAGAAAACACATTGAAGTGTTTGAACAAGTATGTGATTCCTTAGGGGAACGCAACGAACTACATAAGTGCAATGCCTTAAGCTTGACATTAAGTGGGAAGGCTGAAGATTGGTATAGAACCCTAAGGGTGGACGAGAAAACAATCTACCCTACCCTTCGAAGGTTGTTTCTAAAGGAGTACATACGAGAAGGTGTGCTTTGGGGTGTAGCATCTCAGCTACAGAAGGCCGAACGTAAGGAAGGAGAGTCAGTAAGGGACTTCATTAGTCGTCTAAAGCACTTAAACTCTCGCTGCCCTGTAAATGAGCGCTTCAACAATAACCAACTGCTTGATCGATTCATTCGAGGGTTGAGGAATGAAGGAATCTATAATGGACTAGTGATTAGAGGTATCACAACCTGGGAAGATGTCACTGCCAATGCAATCCAATTAGAGGACAACTTGATGATAGCAGGCATGAGGGTGTCTACTAACACGAGATCCACTAGCTCACAAGCCATTGAGTATGAACCCATGACTGCAAAGCCCATTGCCAATGAGCCAAAGGTATTTGAGACATTCTTGACAGACCTCACCAAGGCAATCCAAGAGTCTCTTAAGGATAATCGACCCCCTCAAAATAGTCACATGTATCCAAGAAGGGAGCAACAATGGTGTTCCATTTGCTTAGGTCCACATAGCACTAGTGAGTGCCCTACCTTTAGAGTAAAATTTAATGGAACTTGCAACGCATGTGGTAGGTATGGTCACCAAGCTAAGGATTGTTTAATGATCAAACGTATGATGGCAAATAGACCACCTGTAGCCTGGACGGATGCGCTTCAAGCTCCTGTATTGATGCCTGCTCCACCTGTTGAGCAACTACCACAACACATGGTCCCTAGATCTCAAAATGTTGTACAAGCTACACCGCTACCACCTCCTGTGCTAGGACCGCAGCCCCCGCATCCAAGAGTCGCCCCTATGAACCAAGTGGGTTGCGAGCCATCTAATGCTTATGCAGATGGCTGTGAGGAGGAAATAGACACTAGTATTGCCTACGGACTTGATACATTGGAAGAGTGTCCTATATACTACATGGAAGATTGTTGGGGGCAAGTCAAGCCGGTTTATCAAGCTGCTGCGCTCGCATCCAGAGGTCAAAATATCAACACCCAGGCTAGGAGGCCACCTCTTCAATGCTACGAGTGTGGTGGACCACATTGGGCAGCGGAGTGCCCTATTAGGCTGCAAAAGAATGCTGCACAGATGCAAATGAATCAAGGGAGCACGTCTGCAATGCCAATACTCACGTGTAATCGTTGTGGCATAGATCACTTGATTGCCCAATGCCCCTATAACCCAAATGCGCCTAAAATCACACCCCTAAATTTGGTCGAAATTGCTAGTGTGACATCGCCAATACCACCCGTCGCTCCCGCTTATGTGATTACACGGTCCATGCTTCAAGGGCCAGGCCATATCCTCGAAGAGAGAGATACCGCGTCAGTTATCCAAGCAAAGAAAAAGAAGACACGAAAGAAGAGGTCGCAGAATACGGGAAATTCAAAGCCAAGTTCCAAAACAAACATAGGAACAGGAGATGACCCCGTGTATATGAATGACCTCGAGGATGATTCAGATTCAATCGAGACAATGGAGACTAGAACCAATACCACAAAGGGAAAGACCGACAAAGAAAACCGTAACATGGAACCAAATGAAAACCGAATAAGAGAAAACCATAAAGAGCCTATGAAAACACTACAAGTGTTTCCAAATCCAATCCAAGACCCCCAAGATAAACCGCAGGGGCAAAAAGGGAAGAATCGTAAAAAGAAGATTGGGACGTACCCAAACCCAGTAGACGAGATTGAGCAGGTGAAACATCTAAGAGGTTTAGTGGAGGAGACTCAAAGGAAACTAGAACCAGAACCCATGCATGTCAAAATTCATGACACAGTGTTTCCCATGCAAGTTCATCCACCCCACATGAACCATAGACCGTTAGCCATATCTAGTATCATCCAAGAAGGGAGTGAGGACGGGACATCAGAAAGTGAGCATACACCTTTCTTGTTGGAAAGGATGTTTAACGAAGGAATACCTGATCCCATTGAGGAATATGAGATTCCATCCTCACCAGTTCCTAGTCAAGGACCTACACCCTGCAAAATGCCAATGAATGTTGCCAAACTAGTGGACTTCATGTCTTCTGAGGTCCGAACCACGATCATAGCAAAGCTATATGGAGATCCTGAGTTATTCTTTGCACTTCGAGCATTCCTTAACGGAGAGCTACAAACGGGATTACCGCAGTTTGCGCAACCAAATAGGCCTGACTCGATTATGATTGATGAGGAAAATCATGTGCAATCACTTGACTTAGATGGACACGAGTCTGTGATCGAGGTACCCATTAACGAATTAGGGCAGTATTTTAAAGGCGACGAGTCTAATGAGACCCTACCCATCACTACCAAGGGATTAACTATAAAGGGAATTCTTGATGGTGGTGCGGGAGTTAGCATCGTTACAAAAGATTGTTGGGAATCCATGGGAAAACCCCGCCTCAATGTTACTAACATTGTGGTAAAGATGGCAAATGGTACCATAGCCAAACCTATGGGGATGCTCAAGGATCTTAAGATCAAAGTTCTAGGACACAAGGTACGACATACGTTCATTGTAATGGATTTCTCTAAACACCTTATGTCATATGAAATGATTTTAGGATGACCATTCATGAGGGAAGCACAAATGGTTCATGATTGGTCTAAAAATCATGTCTATTTGCAATTCCAAGACTCTGTCCTTAGAGTGGATTTGGTGACTGGTAAGGTACACCCCTTAGGGAGTAAAACCATTATTGATCATCGCTCTGACACCACAGTTCACTCGGCCCCACTACAATATTGTTACACTTGTAAGAAGGATACAGACATTGGCCAAGATTCTCCTTACATGGATGTGTTATCGGGTATGACGGAATCAGACAACGTGGACTGGGTATACCTAGCTGCAACCATAGATACCTGGGGAAATAGAGGAACCACTTGGGTCACACCAGAGGGGGAAGAGGTACCACAAATTGCACCTCTGAACATGATAAGTGCCATACATGCATCTTCTAAGGGCAAGGCAATTGTAGACCAATCTGACAGTGACACCGATAGCTCAATAGAAGACTTTGACCAACACGACTCAGACACGGACTCCCAGAGTGAAACGGATTCTGAATCTCATGAATTAGAGAGTGGAGCAAGTTCAGAGTCAAAACATTCGGAAGGACCGAGCACATCAACCGATGATAGCTCCTCCGAGAGTGAAGAGGACACCAACGAGGACTCCTTTAGTGAGCCAGATCTAAATGCAAATCAAAAGCAGGTCTCAAATAAGAAAAAGAAAAACTTTAAGAGGCGTCGATATCGAGCCAATGTACGTGCTAGGATAAAAAAGAAGAGATCCTCAGCAGAATGGCTCAGTTATATAGGAGCATGTGATGCTCATCGAAAATTGGTAGACGATTGGGGTGAATATCTCCAAAATGTTATGTGGTGTAGACCACGACCCCATGACATAGCCCAATTAGAGATCATAGACAAGCCAAAGTTGAGCCGCACTGCAAGGAGGCGTCAAAACCAAGAGTTAGCTCGACAACACAAGAAAGCAGAAATAGAAGCACAGACCAAAGCACAACCAGAATCCACAGACTTGCATCCTGCACCAGAACATTTCAAATCTTACACCACAGGGGAAGCAAAGGTTGTGTACACAAAAGCCCCAAGGATACCTATCGATGGGAATAATGGAATCTATGATGGTCCGGCAATAGTTAAAGAAATAGAATTAGCCGACCCCGGTGAAGAATCAAAACCTATTTTTATTGCCCAAGACTTCACAGAAGTTGAAGAGGCGGTCCTCAAAGAGCTTCTCAAGGAATTCAAGGACATATTCGCTTGGACATACCATGATATGAAAGGTGTTCCACCTTCTGTGGTCCAACATACAATCCCTATGATTAGCACTGCGAAGCCCGTACAACAAAGACCCTACCCGATGAATCCTAAGTACGCAAAGATCATTCAAGAAGAACTAGAAAATCTTATCAAATGTGGGTTCATATATCCTATTGAACACTCTGAATGGGTGTCTCCAATAGTTATCGTGCCAAAAAAGAATGGGAAACTCAGGGTGCGTGGACCTCAAAAAAATGCAGCTACTAGAAGAGACCATTACCCCCTACCATATTCCGAACATGTACTCGAAAGAGTTGCAGGCAAGGAAGCTTATAGCTTTCTAGATGGGTGCTCAGGCTACAACCAAATCACGATAGCGCTAGAGGACCAAGCTAAAATTGCCTTCATCACAGAATTTGGCGTGTTTGCATTTCGTGTGATGGCTTTTGGCTTAACAAATGCCCCTGCTACATTCCAACGATTAATAAACACTGCTTTTAAAGAATATTTGAGAGAGTTTTGTGAAGCTTTCTTAGACGACCTTTGTGTTTACTCTTCTTGGAAAGACCATCTATCATGTTTGCGGAAGGTGTTTGAAAAGTGTAGGTTATATCGTATCTCATTGAACCCGTTCAAATGCCAATTTTGGGTCAAGCATGGACTTATTTTAGGGCATATAGTATCTAAGAATGGTATCTCAAGAGATGAGAGAAAAATTAAAGTGATTCTAGAGTTACCACCACCAACCAATTACAAGGGAGTTCAACGGTTCATGGGACACGTGGGTTATTATCGACGGTTTATTTTATTTTTCGTTGAGATAGCACGTCCTTTGTACAAGCTTCTCATTGAATTTAAATGGACTGAAGAGTGTGACCAGGCCTATGAACAATTGAAGAAAACACTAGCAAGTGCTCCAATTTTAAGGACACCTAACTGGGATGTCATTTTCCATGTGCATATTGATGCATCAAACTTTGCTATTGGGTGTGTTCTCACTTAACCAGGAGGACATAAATTGGACTATCCCATTAGCTTTGCAAGCCGTCAATTGAACGATGCTGAAAGGAACTACACCACTACAGAGCGAGAAGGTTTTGCAATGGTTTATGCAGTAAATAAATTTCGCTACTACCTTCTGGCAAACAAGTTTGTATTTTATGTGGATCATCAAGCGTTGCTGTATCTGGTAAACAAGCCATGCTCCACAGGAAGAATCACACGATGGTTGTTAATTCTTCTGGAGTTTGATTTCACGATTGTAGTGAGACCCGGTAAAAGGCACGTCATGGCTGATTATTTGTCTCGCATACCCAATGGCAAAGCCCCTACAGGATTTGATGATGAATTACCCGATACTTCCCTATTCATAGTTGAGACTATGCCTGAATGGAGTGAGAACATTGTTAACTTTTTAGTTAATGGTTTTCCACCCAAGGAACTTCGTAAGGATATCGCTCGAAGGCTAGTAAAAGAATGTGAACCCTATTGTTTGATTGCCGGAACTCTGTATAGACTAGGCAAGGACGATATTCTTAGGCGTTGTGCCCGCGAGGATGAATATTTGTATATCTTGCAAGAAGCACATATGGGCATAGCAGGAGGACAATTTTCAGGAGACCTGACTTCTAGAAAGGTGCTGCAATCAGGCTATTGGTGGCCAACTTTATTTAAGGATGCATCACTTTTGTGATGAGTGCCAACGTTACAAGACCACACAGCGCAAAGACAGAATGCCCTCACATCCTATTAAAGTAACCCAACCATTTGAAAAATGGGGCTTAGACTTTGTAGGTCCAATTAGTCCCGCAGCTCGCAACACTCAATCTCGATATATTCTAGTTGCTACGGACTATGTAACAGAGTGGGCTGAAGCTAAGGCTTCACAAAAAGCTGACGCGAGGACAACAGCTAAGTTTCTTTATGAGAACATTATCACAAGATTTGGTTGCCCTTTTGAAATTGTTAGTGATAATGGTACCCATTTTATAAATGAGGTAATAAGAGAGCTTACCACGACCTTTATGATATCCCAGCATAAGTCTACACCTTATTACCCGCAAGCTAATGGACAAGCCGAGAGCACCAACAAGACTCTAATCTCTATTTTAACCAAGACGGTAGAAGCTCATCGCACTGATTGGGATTTAAAGTTGACATCTGCTCTATGGGCTTATCGTACTGCTTATAAAGTGGCTATTAATTGTACGCCATTCAAAATGGTATACGGCCAAGAAGCGGTTATGCCTTGGGAGTTTGTCATTCCTAGTCTTAGGGTAGCTTCGCAAGAAGGATGGAATGGTAACCCCTTAAACGAGCGTTTGTATATCTTAGAAAAACTAGACGAAGAGAGACAGTTGGCTGTGCAAAATGCTCTTGTGAAAAAGGATAGGAGAAAGAAGTGGTTTGATCGCCATGTGAAGGACAAGGACATCAAAGTTGGTGATAAAGTCCTTATGTATGGAGTACGTAAAGAGAAGAAAAAGTTGAAATATGCTGGTAAAGGACCATATAGAGTATGTGAAATTACCCCACAAGGTACCCTTCGTGTGGAAACTCTTGATGGAGTTGAAACCATTGGATTCCTCAATGGGAGTAAATTCAAAAGATATTATGATCCTTTAAGCCAAGAAGAACTACGGGCCATTCATCAAAAAAAGGCCGCCAAAGCACAAACCGAGTTAAAGAAGATACAAGCTCAAGCTGAGGCTAAGGAGCGACAACAACGTATAAGACAAAAACGAGAGGCTAACCTTGGAGTCACAAATGCATTCCACGTGGAAATCGAAGAGGATTGGTTGGACTCTGACACACCTCTATGATACCCTATTGAGTTAAATAGTGCCTATGGAAAAGTGCTATATAACGCCTTATTGGACACGGGTGCTAAATATAATCTGCTATCCTATGGGGTGTGGTGTCAGTTAGGGAAGCCACCTCTATCTGAGAGTATTATCCAAGTCAAGGGTGTCAACAAGAAAAAAACTACGGTTTTTGGAATCTGGCACACTTCTGTCAGTTATGACAATGGAATTGTAGCTCAAGACTTTTTGGTCATGCCTACTGGAACTATGGAGGGTAATATAAACCTAGGACGCACGTGGATGATAGCCACCAAATGCACTATTGATTGGGGGACTGGGGGTGTCACAACGCAAAAACCAACTCTTATCCCTACCACTCAAGCCATAGTCCCTGAGATATTGCCTAAGGAAATAAAACCCAAGACATTGCATGTCCAGGAGGTTGAACCATACGTCCCCAAAGCACAACTCTCTAGATCTTCAACTGATGTAGTTGAAAGAAAGCTTGAGACACACAAGAACCAATATCCTAATATAAAAAAGGAAGCATACAAGTGGGTCCCTAAAGCTTCTTTAGTAACCATGGCTGATGCTAAAAAACGGAATCCTCGTAAGAAACGTCCCACTCGCTCCAAGAAATGTAAGAAAACGTGGCGCTGGATTCCTAAACGACTATTAGAAGCCCAAGGATACTATAAAGGAAATGATCAAATCTGGGTGCCCAAACGTAAATTGTACTCTTACCTGTCACCTGGCCCATGTAAACCCAATCCTGTGGCTCCAAAACAAATTGAAAATCGTGGAAAGGAAAAAATCACGGAATGCGACACACCTGCTCCAGAGCTAGTTTGGGTACCAAAGAGAGAACGATTTGTTCCACCTAGCTCAGGAACAGGAAAAGCAAATGAAGCTTCTTGCTCTTCATGTAGTTCCTATACGGAAATAGAAGCTTCGACACAACCTCCACCTACCATTGTACATATCCATACAAGCAAGAAAGAGTTTGCACCTCCCGTTGTAGATTCACCACCTCCAACAATGTTGCAAATAAAATCATGGGAGAGTACCTTACCACCCTTGCAACTAGATGAAACACATAGGGTGATCGAAAACTATTGGTTAAAGCCTTTACCCATAACAACTTGGAACAATTGGTTTCAAAAGGTGACAACATCATTCCAAAAAATATGATCTACCCAAGGAAGGGGGGAGTGTTTGCTGACATCCGTCATTCACTTGCTTCCCTCTCAACCTTCCTCCTTGACCTCTCAATCTCCAATCTTAGGGAATGTATATATAAAGCCTTATACTCACAAAAACAAGATAAAAAAGTAAAAGAGCAAGAGCCATAACACAAAATAATAAAAACAAATTATGCACAAGAACACGACCCTTGTAATATTTGCACTCTAACCATCATCTATTTGCATGTACAAATATGGCTAGTACGCTAGAGTCATCCACTCCTGCCTTGGGTGAGAGGTACCCTCGTTACTTTTCACAAATGTTTCACATGGTCTTTCCAGTGCTTGCATGTGAATGGGATTTGATAGGTACGCTAGCATGTGAGAGGAATTTTGAGGAGTTAGAATGGCTGATACGTCTCTTGACCACGTCTGATCCTAACTTAGTAGAGACCGTTTCTCCCATTGCACAAGCCTACCCTTTTGACCAAGATGACGTTAGGCGTCTAGTGACCTTCTTAGTAAACATGGGCACCTATGATGAAGAAGAAAATTTACATGACTACACGGATGGCACATATGGTCTCATGGATGATGACTTTGTTTATCTCGACGACGAGGATAGGGGTTTAGCCTTAGGGTTTCCCCCCAACCTCTACAATATCCTATTCCCTTGACTCTTTAGGGGGAGTGCAAATAATTAGGTTAGGGTTCCTTATGTTTTTTGTTGTGTTCAATAAGTGTTGATACCTTTTCCCACTAATGTGCCTCCTGGAGGTATTCCTTTTGTTTCCTAGTGTGTACAGGAGTGTGTTGATGTTGATAGGATTTGGACCTTCATGGAACCTTTCTCTCGTTCACACTTCAAATCAAGCGCGACCATCAACACAAACAGGTGTTTTATGTCCATTAACATTGCCCTTATCTTTTTGCATCCATGTTTGTCTGCTTTGATTGTGATTGGTAGCATAATATTCAACGCATTTGCTTAGTATCAAACATTTAATTCAATGTAATGTTTTGTCATAATCACTTGTCTAGGTTTAAAAATCAAGCAGTCCGACTAAGCTAGTTTGACCAAGCTAGGTATTAGAAATCTTCTCTTAATACCATGGGGAATGCCTTCCTAATAAGCAATGGTTACTTAGGTTCATAATCCGATTTAGGCAGCATTGTGTGAAATGTACTAGGGCTTTCTAGTGGGCTTAACCCTATTGACCTTTAGCTTAAGTATTATAAAGGGAGTTTACTAATATGATGAGCCTGGGGAGGGTAACAATGTTATATGACCCCCCAAAGTTACAAAATTAAAAAGCTGAAAATGAACAAACAAAAAATCAAAGTGCCACAATGTAAAATTTTAAGCTGGAAGAGAAATCCCTGCTTAAATTGGTACTTCACTCACATGTATCGCCTATGGTACTAGAGCCCTAGAGGTTCCCAGTGTGGGCGCTTTTCCTTGAAAAGCAAAAAACCCAAGGCATACAAAATAAGCACACACATCAAAATTGAATCAATGTGAAAAGACTTTGGGGGGTCAAAGAAAAGGTAATCAGTCAGGCGATGATTTCATGAGAAATTCCTTTTATCGTAGCTTAACTACAAGGTCTTCTAGGTATAGCCTCTAGTCAGCCCTCGAACATCAAATACTTGGCTCTCGCGATTAAACAACTTAATTGACCAAAGAAAATTGAGAAGTTACACATGGTATTAATAGTCGAGCTCTAGTGCCTTTTGACCGTTAAATTAGCGACCCTGGACTTGTTTAATTTTTTACCTGTACATCTGTTTATGCATTTGATTATATTGCAATTTAATGTTTATTGCTGACAAATTGTCTAAAATTCTGTTACCAATCAATTTTTCTATCTAAAATTGCATATGATTTTTAATTGTATATGAGAATGCAATTACTGTGGCAATGTTGTTTGATTTTGCAGTGATTGAAGAAGGCTACGCACATCCATGTCGACTGCTCTTCCATCTCGACGAACGAGCTTCAACTGGATAGCTTCCGAGGACAGAATCTACATCAGGAAGGGGGGCATGTTAACCCTCACGGCACACGGACACCCTATGATCTATAAACGTTGTATTGTTTAGAGTCAGGTACCGGGCTTGTCGGACCAATAGGAACAGGGTAAGGGTGATCGCCGATGACAGGCGCACTCTAACTGGAATATTCAAGGAGTTAGTTGGCTAAGTATGGGTGCCCAAGTGTGAATGGGGTGAGCTCATATAAAAGCCACTAAACCTAATTTTTACTCATTCTCTCATTGTGCAATAGAAGCCGCTCTTGCTCCATCTCCACCTTCTCCTTCACCATCTCCTTGTGTGTGTGTGTGTGTACGTGTGAGAGAGAGTGTGTGTGTGATCGAGCGACGGCGGCGGCACGACGGCGGCACGACGGCGGCGAGGCGGTTGAGTGCGGCGTAGCGGCATCTCCCTCTTCTTCGCGGCGCGGGAATCCTTCATTCGCAACTACGCAGGAAGGTGAGTGACACACCATTCTTCCTTGTGAGCTTGTCTGTTGTATGACTGTGTGCTAGGAGCCTTTGTGGCTCACACACGGCGCGTAGCAAGTCCCTAGCCTTGACAAACCTCTTGCACTTCGGCAAGGCTTCTACCATCGGGTAATATGACCTCAGAGGGGAATAGCTCTGAAGAGTCAAGAGGTACGGTGAATGAAGTATTCATGTGCACATTCTCTAAGGGCATAGGGTCTACCTTGTTCAATGGAGAATTTACTTCCCCACCACCCCCCTCATTTACTTCATTAGCTCCATGTTCGGAGCGAGTGGCTCTACTAAAAGTTTCTTTCAAGTGGCTAAGCACGCTCGGCCGGGACTGTGGGCCCATGGCATGCATGTCTTGGCTTGAGCTATCGGGATTAGGCATTGGGAAACCCTCCATGACATCGTAGTCAGAGGAAGAGTCACTAGCCGCTATGTTCGGGTCTTGGTTTATACTACCTTGGGTCCCCGTCGAGGGCCCGGAACCTAAAGTAGGTGGATAATGAGAACTCGGGTAAGTCAAAATTCTCTCTAGTTGCTCCATCTCTAGCACACGACCAGAGCGCATATGCATGTGCTTTTGACACCCTACAAGCGTCGACGGCAAATAAGAAGGTTAACCGCTTTCTTTTTTAGGCATCCGTTTTCACTCGTATTTTTAAGTTTTTTAATATTTTTGAATGATTGATTTTTTTATTAAAGTGTGTGATAGCTCAAAACGAGCGTATCACTCAGAGGGTCGCAGTGTGCTTTACAGCACAACGTTCGAACACCTGAAGCTCTGTTGGTCCTAAAAAAAAAGTCGATTTTTAGCTACGTGTGAAGCTAAAATACAAAATTTTAAAAGGGCGACTAAGGCCTGAGGCTAAGCACAAGGTTGGGCTTGGGTCTGGGAGATATTCCCGGTCTCGGTCCTACCTTTAAAAAAAATTTAATTTTTTAAAATTTTAATTTTAATTTTTTTTAAAAAAAAATTATAAAGGATAAGGTCGGCGCGGTCTGCGCGAGAGCACACACACACACTCTACCTACCTATTTACAACTAATACACCTACTGTTACACACTAACACACTTCATTAGCTCTCATAGTTCTACTTCCTACTTACTGTACTTTGCATTACACAGAACTAACAACCTTAATACTAATTCCTTATGATAGAAAAAAACCACAGTACCTTTGAAAACTCCATTAACAAAGAAATACACAGTAGCAACACAAAATCCTTCTTCTCAACACACACACCCTCCCTCCTTACCTTTCCTACAGTTGAAATTGCACCACAAAAGAAGCACAGAGTGCCATTCAAGCTTAGTGTATGGCATTCCCTGGCAATGGCGCCAAAAATGTGCGTGTATGTCGCACGTGTCAATGCAAGGAACTTGCCGATACACTGTGTCCGAGCCACAAATGGCTCCAAGCACACAACAAGCCTAAACTAGTAAGCTCAAAGATGGCGATGGTGTGTCACTCACCGCTTCTACGCTTGCTGTCGTGGAGGATTCCTCACCGTGAAGAAGAAGGAGCCACTGCCGCGCCACGCACAACCGCTTCGCCGCCACTGTGCCGCCATCGCAATGCTCAATCTCACACTCTCTCTGTCTCTCTCTCTCTCTCACGCGTACACACACACATACACACACACATAAAAGTACATGGTTTGGATAGACTTTGTCGGGCCTTGCTTGCCATCGGCATATATGATGCATGCTCAATACATTATAATGGCAACAGATTACTTAACTAAGTGGGTTGAGGCAAAGGCAACACAAAAAAATGATGCTAGAACCACCTCACAAGTCTTGTACGAGAACATTTTCACGTAATATGGCTTTCCTATAGAGATTGTGAGTGATTAAGGCACTCATTTCCTCAATGATATGATTGATATTTTGCTGCATGAATTTGTGGTAATTCATTCTAAATTAGCTCCATATCATCCTCAAGCCAATGGACATGCCGAGAGCACCAACAAAATATTGTGCACAGTGCTTGAAAAGGTTGTCAGTGAATCTAGATTAGATTGGGGACTGAAGATACATACAACAATATGGGCATATTAGATAGCTTATAAAATGCCACAAAATACAACACCTTTAAACTTAGTGTTTGGAATAAATGCAATACTGTCGGTAGAATTGTTAATTTCTACACTACGCGTAGCTCAAAACTTGGAATGGACTGGACATGAGCTATCTGGACAGACTGGACTAGCTAGTGAAATTTGATGAGACCATAATTCAGTCCGTTATAGCTATGTATGCGCAAAAAAGACAAATGAAACAATTTCACGATCAACATGTGAAAAACAAGGAATTTCAAAAGGGTGTGTACGTGTTAGTCTACACCCTTAAGAAACATTCCAAAAAACTCAAAAAGTGGGGTAACAATCCATTTGTGATCAATGACATATCACCAAGGGGGAGTTGTCCAACTCACAACATTAGAGGGAGAGGTTATGTCTAGTTGAATAAATGGTTGTAGATTGACATGCTATAAAAACTACATCTAGCTAAGGAGCTACAGAAACGAGATCGAGCAGTAGAATATCAAGCACAGGAGGAAACAAAGTTAAGGAATTTAAAGAGGAAGGAACAACATCAAAAACCTCCTCCTATTGCAGTAGTACAAGTTGAGCAAAATTGGCTTGGCGATATGGATGTTCATATCAACCTACCTAAAACTATCAGAATCAATGATTGAAACGACTCATATTGAACTCAAAACAACCAACAAGAAAACCATGGTTAGTTTAGGACAAGCCAATGCCTCGATTAACATTGATGGAAACCAATGCCCACATCGATTTCACATTAACATTGACGAAAACCAATGCCCGTTGTTCCAGATTGGAAGGATGACGCACTTCATTATTCTCTCAAAGACCAGTCTTATGTTATGCAATTTGCATAAACAGACCACATCTGGGATGAACACAAAATTTCAAGTGAATATGAACCAGTAAAAGACGTGCTTGCTTCTACACCAAAACTACCTGCTAAAAAATGAACAAACAAGATTACCAAAGTCTGGATCCAAAAATCAATCATGGTATCAAAACCAAAACAGATATGGATCCCAAAGACACTACTTCTTGCAACATCCTCTACATCACCACAAAAAAATAACAATAAGAAATCCCAACAACACCGCAAAAAGAACTTAAGAGGGCCGAGGCGAGCCTCAACAAGCTTCACAAATTGCAAATGGATTCCAAAATCCTAAATGAAGACACAACAAAAATCAACATCCAAATGAGAATGGCAAAGAAAACCAACAAACAACTTGCTCTTGTCAACATCTTCAGAAATAACCCTCACATGGATCCCTAAAATACAAACCAATCATCTTGTGGCCACACAATGGCCAATTACAAAACCAACCATTAAAGAAAGGGCATTCATGTTTAAAAACTTCTATTTTCGAAAATGCACAAAGGAGGAAACCTTGCTATTGACAACCACTGAACAATTGGTTCATGACCTAGCACTTGCACTGCAACGTGTTACCCAATGCACCTCTTCTCTAAGCATAATATGGACACCTTACATGGCCATGCATAGACACACTGTTTTTGCCCATACACATCGCACAAACCTTCATCCGGAGCGACTCATAATCGGAATGGGGGAGTAACAACAATAGCTACAGTAGGAGCCGATGCAGCACATAGCAAGATGACAGGCAGCAAGATGTTGAGAGATTACATGTACAATGTATAAAGTGTGCTTCATGCTTGAAATTTTTGTTTTTTTGCCAAGTTTTTAGCATAGTTTTACTCTTATTTGGCAAAGTATTGAGCCATATCGACAAATTTTGACGGAAGAGATACTGAGAGTGAGAATATACATACAAGTGTGAGTAATAATTTGGCCAAATAAAAATAATTTTTAATAATTTCCTAATAATGCTAGAAAATTAATAAGCAGAGCTAGGAGATATGGAATTAAGTTCTAAAAGAAAATGCCGCACCTACAAAAAGTGAGAGGTTCAAGCATGAAAAATATGGAGTAATTTGACACAAATCAAATTTCGGGCTAACTTCAAATCGACCAAAATTGCAAAATTGGGAGCAAATCATGACCAAAAGTCCAAATGACAAGCCGTCTAAGTCGCATGTGGTATGACAAGGACAATGTGGCAAAATAAGGTAGTATAAAAATTGCACTTGGGGTAAGTCGGACACATATATGGAAAATGGACAAAATTGACCTCATTACAGCTTGACACCTTGAGAGAGATACACAAAGAGCTTTTTGACCTAGAGTCCTTTGTCGCATTTTTGGTTGCTACAACTACCTCGTACCTTCAGACCACACCAGATGTCACATGTATGCTCCTTATCAATACATGAACAGTCTTGTATGGTCAGAAGAGCACAAAAACTGTAAGATAAATTGTACCAATGAAATTAAAAAAGGGATTTGCATAAACCGGTGGAGCTCTTTTGGGAAGGCAAACAAAATTCAAATTCAAAAACAAGTGCATGGAAATGTTCCCCTCACTGGGAAAAATCCAATCATGCAATCACAATCTGAAATGGGGTGGAACATGGATCACGATCCATGTTCTACAATATGTTTGCATTGTTCCCAACATGGCCAGTCAGGGAATTTTCAACACAAAAAGTTTATTGCTGCCTTGGGAAACGTGTCTTTCAAATTTGGTACAAAATGGACAATACAATTATTAAAAACCAAGGAAATGGAGATTTTAGTTTGCAAGTGGTCATTTTCACCCATGGTTGGGAAAATTTGGTCCAAACGCAGTAAAAACTGCAGCAATAGCTTGAGAAAGATGTTTGAAAGCAAACCTATAAGTTTCATTCAATTTAATGTCAAAACATGGATCGCGATCCATGACGCTCGGAAGCAAACTGACCAGAAATCAAGTGCAACTTGTTTGCAATGCATCTAAGTAGGAAAATGTGTCAAATTGTGGTTGTTTTCTCATCTCAAGAACCCCAAATGTCAAAGTGAGCAAAGCCAGAGTGCAAACTGCAGAATTTGTCATTTTTAAACAAGTCTGACATCAAAAAGATGGAAACTTGTTTTGACCTAAAAAATGTTGAAAAGTGCTTGAGAATGGGCTCAAACTTGCCAGAGGGAGTGAAATGTCCAAATAGATTCCAAATCAGATACAACTCATCAGGGATCTAAGATTGGGGTACTTCTTCAATTACAAATCATCAACAAAGCTAAATGTTAGATAGATTGACCACCATCAAGGATCACAAGTGCCACCCAAAACCACATATGGCAAAGCCAGACCGAATTAGACCATAACTTGGGAAACTAGAGATAAACGAGTCCAAATTGGAAAAAAACTTCACCAGTGTGTTAGGATAGACTATACAAACAAGCTCCCAAAGTTCATCCCAGATGGCTGTCCAACATGGATCGTGATCCATGTGTTAGGAAATAAGACGTAGCTAAATAGATAATTGAGTAGATTACTTAATGGAGAGAGACAGATTTACATACACGAGATTATAGAGTAGAGTGTGAGAGAGAGAGTACACACGATATACGTGGTTCACCCAATGTGGGCTACGTCCACGGGAAAGCAGCCACTCAATGGCTTTAGCACTTCAAAAGAAGAAGTAGTTTACAAAGGGATTAAACCCTTAATAGAGCTCCTACCTTGCTTCACTCTCACCACCTCACACTCACCTTGTTGCATCAACTTCACACTATGAAATGTGTAGAAATGGCCTCCTTTTATAGGCCAAAAGGGCTGCCCTCTCTTATGAGAGGCAGCCATGTGTAGCTGCCCTTGTGCGAATAAGTCCAAATCGGACCCTCCAATCCGCCCATTTGTGGCTGCCCTTGAGAAGACAAGTCCGCTTTTGAATTTGGCCACCAGCCATTGAATTCGGCCACCAGCCATTGACTTTCGACCACCGGCCACCGGCCATTGACTACCGGCCACCGGTCAACCGACAGGTTGTTTTCCGACCACTTTTCGGCAGCCGTCCGACCATAATATTCCGACGAAAAGGAATATTCCGGCAAGGGAAAAAAAAGTATCGGGGGCTTCCGCCCCCGAGGCCCCTAAAGTTGCCCCTGATTCTTGGCCGTGAAAATTTTGGTTTCCGGTGAGTGATTTTCCTTCAGGCACGATAGCTTCTCCTCATAATGGGGGCCTTACAAATGTGCGCTTTTACCACAAAAAATTACAAGGGTAAATCAGGCTCCATACTTAACACCATGACCCTCTGAAAGTTGTACAAGTAAAAATCACATCACCTGGTACCAACTACCAAGGACAACCTAACCCTAGAATCTTAAGTCATTTGGAGATAAAGACAAAAAAGAGCCGGCAACAAAAAAAGAGAAAGCTGGTACCTCTAGACAACCACAGGCTTCAAAGAATAGGCTTATATCTCCCCGCTCTCAAGCAATTATAGAAGAAGGCAAGTGGTGGTAAGCACCTTTGACATTGATGAACATTAGAACATATCAAACTTCAATTGCAATGTCAAAGAGCACTCAATAACTCAAGGGGAGGAGTTAGAAGACACCAAAGCAAAAGTGATAAGGGAAGTGAAGGTAAATTGCCAATTACAGAATATAATTACAGAATATAATTAAAGAATTACAGAGAGTACAACTCAAGCTCCAGTCAGAATGCAATGAGAGCAAGCAAATGTTGCTCATTACTACCAAGAAGCTCAAGCCTTCAATGAAGTGAATACAAATATACAGGTTGAGCAACAACAGTTGGAGGATGAGCTTGAAAAAGAGCGACAAAAGAGTGCTAATCTAGGGGAATCATATGTGATGGGCAAAACAACACTTACCCAACTACTGTCCATGCAAGACACCCCAACCCCTACTTCTACTACATCAACACCGGCCTCAGTTGTCCAAGAGCTCAAAGATCTCAAGGAGGCTCCAGCTCATGAGAAATATCACAGATAGGTCATGATTGATGGGCACAAGGCCATTCAAATTCACAAAGATGATGAGATTAGACTTTTGAGAGAGTAGTTAGCTAAAGCAAGAGAGGAGCTGACAACATAAAGCATCACACATGTCCTGACCATACAACAAAAAGATCTGGCCATTAGTGCTGTAAGGGCTCAAAAAATAGTAGTAGAGGTCCCTCAGACAAAGGTTAGAAAGAATATAAGCATGAACCCTACCCCTGTAGGACTGCCTAGCACATCTATAGAGGTAAAGCTACATGACTTTGAAGACATAGAGGAAACAAATGCCAAAGAAGAAATTTAAAGGTGGATCTCAGAAGTGCGCGACCTGTCACACAAAGCATAAATGCATTATGAACTCAAAGTACTAGAATTGGCCGCACTTTTGATGATCACCCCAAATGAGGTTGTCAAAAAACCATGGGCACGACATGATATCACCACCATTAATGAGACAAAAGGCTCTTGTATGGAAAAGAAGATGCTGACAAGTCTTGAGCCCACCACAAGGGAGATTTTAGGGATGTCCCTATAACAAAAAATCAAGTTCAGACAATCCTTGACAACCAAACCCTCTCAAGAAGGAAGTGGTTTGAAAAGCGACCAACAATGAAATGTACTACAGAAATGCACCACAACACCTCAAGATCAATTCGACCTTCTGCCCTATCAACAAGCAACGAACCTAGAATATTTTCTATTCTTGGCAAAGCAAAAGACCCATAGTGTTGAACTACCCAGTTCTCACCAAGCCAACAGGAAACTTCTTTTCATCAAAAAAGTATATGGTAAACATGCTCAAAGGAGTCATCAATCAAATGAAAGATGTTTCGGGTCTCACATGCCAAATGCTAGTGAAGATTGCCAAGATGCTAATCACATGCATCACTGCATTTGAAGATATCGAAGTAGTAGAATACCCTTGGTAGGTCTTCCTAAAAAGAACCAGAGGTTTGCGCTGGAATCTAGAGACAAAGATTCCTAGCAAAAATGTGACCATGGGATTGTATGCCTGCATCATGTTTTTGCCATCTCACTATATGCAAGCCTTCAAAGAGGCATTCATGACCGAGTTCTTCGAGCTCGATTCATCCATATTCAACCCCATGATGAAGAACCTGCCTGCCAGGCATATAGCTTATCAAAGCACATTGAGCAACAACCCTTTCAAAGAGCTGGCTACAACGGTGGAAATTGAAGCACGAGTTGAAAAGTTTACTATGCTCACTCGTACACTAGAAAAACGGGCACTGAACTATAAAGGCAAACTACATCAGCTCCATCTAGTGATTGCCAAAGAATTTAGAGACACTAACATGCAAACAGAGATAGTTTGCACGATGGCATGCAAAGCCTAAGAAGGGGGGAATGTTGGTAGTCAAGCCAGACGGGCGCTTATGGCCACCCTTCGAGTCGACCCCTTATTACATGAGCCCAAACTTTTGATATATCTTCATTATTTTTTTGAAAATCCTTGTAAATTTTTATAGTCTCTGATTATAGGTGGGCAAGCTCTAAGATGCTAAGCAATAAAGTCTGCAAGAAGTCGGAATCTTGTAAAGTTGACCATTGGACAAGAGAGCCCTAGGTATAAGGCCTATTTTGTAAAGTGAAAGGGGATACCTTATCATTATCAAGTTTTGGAGTATTGAGCGTACGACTGAGAGTGACTGCTCTCTTGCAACTTATAGTCATCACATCTTGAGCTCTGGTAATGACATATCAATTTTGAAACTTGCATTGTGTTCCTTGTCTGATGCTCTTTCATTCAAGTACAATCATTGTCGATTCCACTATGATTTGTGACTACACGTTGGTAGACTAAATCTACTAATTTAAGTGAGTTAATGATTGTTTGCTTACATTTCAACCATAGAAGAGTGTTCCTAGACCTTAGGGAGACCTTTCTGATACAATCTATTGCAGTTTCCAAGACCTTGAATATGATGGATCGTGATTTTGATACCTCCTTGGAATGCAACTAAACTCGGTAGGTTAGTGCCCCTAAGTGCCTTGGAAATCACCCTAAAGTACCTCCTTGGAATGCAACTAAACTTGGTAGGTTAGTGCCCCTAATTGCCTTGGGAATCACCCTAAATTTTTGTAGCATTTGGATTCCATTTGAGTGCCAGAACAGGTTGATGAATGAGTGAGGGACATAGGACATACGTAGATTGCCAGATCTGAGAGCAATAGATTTGCATGTGCTAGAGATAGTGTTATTTAGTGGGCTCACTTGGTGAGATTGATACCCTCAATGAGTCTCCGTGCCCCATCCGAGTCGCTTCTTTGTGTATTGACATTATGTTAGTGCCAGATAGCTGTGCTATAGATGTCTATCTCGACGACCCGCTAACAGAGAATTTCTTCCTCCTTTAGAGACAAATCTATAGCTATGTATGCTGGCTTTGAATCTTCTTCCGGCTCAACGAGGTTAATTTGTGTGGCATTTTCACATCCCTCATAGGATTTTCCTTGTTCTTTTGGTTGGCGCAATGGCTACTCTACTATGATTAGTTGATCTTGTAAAGCGTATTTTTTGTAGTGCAAAGGAACACTAATTGCCCCTGGTTTTTTGCCTGCTGACTCCATTTTAGTAGTCGAAACCTCTTTTAAGGTCCATTTCAACTCTTTATACTTTGATTTGTGCTTGGTTTTAGTCACTGAGGGTTCTTTTTCCTTGGTCTTGCTCAATTTATGTTTTGTTTTGGTCCGTCAATCCGTGTTTTTCATGGATGGATATCTCCCCATTAATTTGTCCTTGATGCAATCTAATGCTTTTATCATCATCAAGAATTGAGTTTTGCTCTTGATCACTGGTTTTGATTGCCTTTTTTCTTTTCATTTTTTTGTTTTGTTTTTTTGTAACGCCTTTGTTGGCATCTATGATGCTGATTTGAAAACTCAAAAAGCTTTTCTCCTCCTCCCCCGAGTAGCAGTTTGGCCTTTACATGTTCTTTTCAAGAGTTCGTTTTCTCCGTTGTGAGTTCATCACAAAGGTGGGTGGGTGTGGATTCATTAATGCATACATCCATAGTAGCCAAAATTTGAATTCACTCAAATGGTTCAAATAGATGTTCAAAAATGGGTTCAAGCACGTAATCAACATTGTTTACCTCTCGATTTAATGTGAAATCTTCTCTTCATAAACTACCACACTCAAAAGCTCCAGACGTCCAAATTGGAGTGTCTTTACGTATCCATGACGGTAGTTTAGTTTCCACTGAGGTTTCTAAATCCAACTCCTGGATTGGTGTTTTTAGAACATCCTTATATGAATGATCCTTCAAGTTTACCTGAGTAATTGATCCAACTTGTTTCATATAAAGATAATTGTTTTCCCAATCTTGGATCAATTGTATTTGCCCCATTAAAGGTCTTCCCAAGATGATTTCATAATTAAGTGCTTTTCCAAAATTTACAATGGCAAAAGTGTGCTGGTAGTCAATTCCATAGGAGCTGACTATCACATTTTTTAGTAAACCCATTGGTTTCTCAATATGCCCATCTACTAGTTGTAATTTCATGCGTGTTTTTCTAATTGATGGTTTTTCCCAGGCCTCCCAGATAACTTTTGTTGCTATGGAAATACCTGCCCCACTATGCAAAACAACCATGATCATTACATCATTGTATTGTATCGGAAGGATCATGTTTCCTTCATTTCCCTCATAGTTATCACCAACTTTGTTCATGGGCACATACTTGATAATTTTAGCCCGCATTTCCTCTTCTTGCAAATCTGCTAGGTTTTCTTGGGTTACCTCCTTTAAGACCATCTTCTCCATGGTAAATTGCAGATCCTTCCATAGATGTAGTCTTATCTTAAGCAACTCACCCAATGTGATTGTGCATTGGATAGGAGTTGACATAATTACCTACAAATTCACCACATCCTAAGTTTGCTTTGGTCTATTCAATTTCTCTGTTTTATAGACCAATGATTTTTCTTTTTTTTCACCTAGGTATGAAGATAGTGTCTGTAGTGTTAGAGATTTTGATAATCTTGATTTATTTGATCCCTAGTCTCATTACAAGGATTGTTCACCTACTTCCATGGGTGGTTGATCTAGCAACACGTCTTTGATTGAAGCCGATTTTAGAGTTAGACTCTTGTCTTTCACTTCCTTGACTCGTTTCCAAGAGGTGGTTTGGCCAATCTCTCTCAACTAAGGGAACTCCATCTAGCCCCTTCTCACTATCTGGAACTACTATTTTAGGCATATTACTATCTGCTAGAGAGTTACTCAACTCGTTATCATCCTGCATTTTGCCTTTGTTTGATCTGGTCTCAATTTTTGATGGTTTTTGTATGAATTCCAGCTGAGGCTTTTGTTTCTCCAACGTAGATTGCATGATTTGCACTAAGTGTTTGTAAGCTTCAAGTTTGGCGGCTTCCATGTCAAGTGTTGATTAGTTTTTTCATTTTTTTTCTATTGTCTGACCCACTTTCAATCCCACTTGGAAAGCTTCTAGGGCTGTATTGATTGGTTTGTATATTTTGTCTACCAATATAGATCTTGCCGATCTTGGTTTTCACTCTTTAAATTTTGATGATAATGTTTGCATCATTTCCTCTATCTTCTTTTGAAATTTCTCTTCAATCTCCCTTCGTTGCTTTTGTCTTCTAAGATGGTAGCATTTGCATCATTCTTTTTTGGAGTCTTTTGATGGTTTACTAGGTGTGTCTGACCAACTTGCAGTTTTTTGTCTATTCCCCTTAGCCTGGGCCCTAGTAACTACTCGGATCTGGATTGTGGGTTCCCCTTATGATGAGCTACTTGGCACGACTTGAACTACATTTATGGCTACCTTCCCTTTGTTAGTTGGATTCCTTGGACAATCATCTAGAAAATGTCTGCCCTTGCAACCACACTATAAGCAATATGCCTCAATTTGGTTTAGTGTTCTTATTTAGCTCATTTTTTTTAGTGATCCTCTGATCCCCAGTTATTGCAATTCCAAGTTTTTTGTTTAGTCATTGGTTTCATCATGGGTGGTCTAGCCCAATGGTTTGCAATAAAGTAAACTGGTGCTGCATTGTCCGAAGGTGTTTGATAAACTTGTCCAACTGTGACGGGACTTGATTGAGTGTACCACTCATCCTCTGTTCCCATCGTTGCAGATCTTGCTTCATTATACTAGAGATTGCTCATCCACTTGCCCTTTAGGCAGTATGTACTTGATTGGCACAACATTGTTTCTTGGTAGTGGTGGCTTCTGGCCTAATATAGGTTGTGGTCTCTCGATAGCCATAGGTGGTTTCTGTACTGGTGCCATGTTTGGTGGACATTTATATATGGGTTGTCCTTGCTGTCTCCTAGGTACATACTGGACATTTCTCTCATATTTAGGCTTATAATAACACTACTTTGTTTTGTGGTTTGTCCATTTCCCTTCGATGGCACACCATTTCAATGGTCTAGGTTGTCCCATAGGTTGCCCCTGTGGTGGACCTTGTCTCGTCCCTCTCATAGGTATCCTTTGCATGCTAGTCATCATGTCAATCATGAGCTTAAGCATGTCCTCCAATGCATTGGCAAGAGCTACCACAATTGGTCCTACTTGTGCTGGCACAATAGGTGTGGTATGCTGTCCTTAGCAATGCATTCTTCATTGAAAATCTTACAATTGTTACCGGGTTGCAACAAATCTCATAGTCAAAGTCGGTAGATTGGTTATTGATCCAGGGGGTATGGTATGGAGCCAAGTCAAAGATTTTCCTTCTAAAGTCATCTTGAACCCCTAAAATTGCGTGTGGAAGTTTGTTATACGTTCAACTCTTAGAACTTGTATGAAGCTAGCTAAATGGTTATACGATCCCTTGAGCCACTGTATTTTTTGACCCATTTTTGGAAATCTATTGGTCTGACTCTACGGTGATGTTTCGCACCCGCTCTCCTAGCTGGTGTTTCTCCCATTAAGCCTTCAAACCATTAGCTTGATAAGTGTGACTTGTGTGGATCTCTTCTTGTCCTTGTGTCAGTTGTTCTTCCCCTATTAAAGGTGGTTTCTGAATCTATATCTCCATTTCCATCATTGAGGTGACTGCTTTGGCTCGTACTTCCCCGTTGATTGGCCATGCTATCATACGCTCTCTCATTTGGCCCCACGTTCTATTCTGTTTCAGGTATTGTCCCCATAATGACTTCTCACATTGAGTATCCGTGATATTTGTCTATTCAATCTCCTTTGGAGTCATCATACAAAATTATTGTTATAACAATCCCTAAAGAGGTGGATGAGAAGTTTTGGTAAGCCATTCTCCCTTATCTTGAAAATATGCATGATTTTCAAGGATGTCAACTACCTTGGTGTTTTAGGGCAAAACTACTCCCCTGTTCATACTCACGAGCACGACACAGACAACATACTTATCATCCGATGACACGACTAACCCGTAGGTGCACGTAGGCAATCTCTTTAGCTTGTCAGGCTGAGACCAATCTACACATACGCACTTTTATGATGCATCAATCACTAACCTTGGTAGAATGCAACCCACTCTATCCCTAAACGCTCACAACACAGTTTACACGTCCAATGAACTCGGAATAGCATCAAACTTACTAGGCACCATCCTCTCACTAGGATATACTTACCTATAAGTCTAATCTCACCAGATTTGAACCCTAGTTATCTCGAATACAGTTGCGATAGACTAACAGGTCATAATCCAAAAGTGGGCGAAACTTAAGTTTATGACTCTTTCTCATTCCATAAAGCACTTGATTATTGAAAACAAACACCGTTTGTGCTACTTACAAGCAAAACAAGCTCGAGGAGGAATCGATCGCGATCAACTCAAAACGGTGAATGCGTAGCGTGGGCGCGTACCTCTCGGAGAGACTACCGCGATGGTGTGGTCGCGTCGTGAATCCGGTGAGGGAGAAGCACGTAGCGAAGAGGATAAGACACTCTCTCTCTCTCTCTCTCTCTCTCTCTGTCTCTCTCTCTCTCGGACTCGACACAGGATTAATATTCAAATGTTATTCAAAAATGGTTCTAAGGTGACTTTTATACTTTAGTCACCTTAGCTCAAAAATGTACATGGGGTTCACTTACTCATTATTACTCATTAATCTTTACATAACCCAGACGAATGGATCAAAATGATAAGACGTTTTTGACATAAAATGGGAATTTGATATGCTTTACAAGATGGGCTCATTACCACAGTTGGACCAATGGGGCTCCAACACTCCCCCCCTCCTACTTCATGTCTACCATGACATGATTGTCTTTGTCTTCATTGTCGTTGTCGTCTTTCTTGGTTGATTTGATGTAGAAACGCATCATATCGCATAGACTCAATTGCCATTAATGGGCCAAAATTTTTTGACTTGTACATGAAGAAGCCTGTGTAAAATGCTTCTTCAAAGGTTTGGAGATGGTAGCTTGGCAAAAACATTAGCCGTTTGAAGTCGGCATACAATACTGGTTCTATCGGTGGCCCACTTAGATCGTATGACAACTATGAGATGCTTCTTTCAGTATTCATATACGCTGATGTCCAGCTTTCTGAGAAGACTGTGAGACGGGCCAAAAATGTTCGAGCTATTTTACATAGCATCTTGCAGGATAGGTCGAGAGAGCCTCCGAATTCTGCGATGGTGCCCTGTAGGGTTTTCACCATGTAAGAACTGGATATTCTCTCTCCCTCTGCTGGCCCTGGCATTACTGCATAATTTAGCCATGTCGGATTTTTGCTCTGTAGTGCTTTATGTTGGATGTGGGTGTATGTTCGGGGAGTTGGGCAAAAAGTTATGTCATTCCTCAGCTCAGGCGGTGCGTTGACTAAGTGGATCAGGTTATTAGGATGATCCAAGAGCCATTGACGCCTCCACTTTGGCTGGCTGTCTACTATTCTGTTTTGCTGTTCCCGATCCTGTACTTCTCCTTCAAACACTGGCACTTGTTCTTCTTTTTCGAGCTGCCGTTGATGTGTTAGAGTTTCGTACTTCAACAGAGAATAGGGTAACATAGGTGCATTCCATTCCTTCCGTAGCTCTGCTGCTGTTTTGCCCAATCTGGAAAGCCCTTGTAGCAACTCCTTTTCGAGTTGCATTGCCTTGTACCATATCATTTCTGTTTGTTTTTCCATCTGCTCGGCCAGCCTCTGCTCTTCCAATTTCGTGACTGAATCTTCTTCTGTCTCTTGGTCCTTGGAGCCGGTTTGATCAGTCTGTGTATCTGGTGCCTTCTGTTCATCTGAATATTCCTTGTACTCATCTTGACCCCCATATACTTCGGCGAGTCCAGCAAAATTCGTTGTTGCTTGCTCCAGGTGCACTCGTACTTGTCCTTGGTGTTGCCCTGCAGTTTGTAGACTTGCGATTTGCACGGCCATTGTTCTACTATTGATTTGTAGAGCGTGAAATTCCATTTCTTTTTGAGCGGCAGACTCCTATAACTGTTTTAACATGATGTGCAAGTTTTCATTTTCTTCCCTGAGTGATTTGGAAACAATGCTTTCCATTTCACTATCAGGAGCTGGTCCTTGTTGTTGTTCACTTTGTAAGTCTGAAATTTGTCTTTGTAGTTGATCTTCTGCTCTAAGCGCACTTTCAGCAATTATTAAACGCTGTTTTCTTTCCAACTCCAGCTCCCTTTTCAGTGCAGCCACTTCTTCTTCTGGGTGGACTACCGGTGGTGTTGGTAGCGACGTTTTTTGCTTCTTAGCTCATTCGATTTCTCTTGCTTGTATATCTGTTACTGCTCTCAAATCTTTGACTTCAATTTGTAAGTCATCGATGACGACTTGCAAACTTTTGATGGTCTCCAACGCATCTTGCTTTTCTTTTTCCAACTTTTGGATGTGTTCATCTCTGTCACTGACATCTTCAAGGAATACGTTTATTGTCTCCTCACATACGGCATTGAAGTCTTCCGACTCCTGTAAATTGTCTTTGAGGATATTTACTGTGCCTTTGAGCCCCAAGATCTCAGCATCTCTGATGCTGATCAGCTTTAGAGTGTCCTCCCTTTGCTCTTGCAATCTTAGAACTTCCTCATGGGTTTTTTGTAACTTCATCTTGTTGGACCGATTCTGATCAGCTAACCATTGACTGTGCAGTCTTGTTCTGTTTAGTATTGTCACCATTGACTGCAAATCTTCATCTATAGTAGCTTCCAGCTCAATTTCTTAAGAGAAGGAAGCTTTATCTTTAGTCTGATCCACCTCCTTTTGCTTGCCTTTATCACTTTGTTATATGGTTTGAGTGTTTGGGTGTCCATCTGTTCTTTCTTCTTCTTCTTCCTCTTCTTCTTCACTTGGAGGTGTGTGAACTCTGTCATCACGATGTGAACTTTCTGAATGCGAAGTAGAGTCAGCAGGTGGGCTAGATTGCCTCTCACTTGTATCTGGCCTTGGAGATGGCGGCGGTGTTTCCTGATCACGTGAAGTTGGCCTCAACTGATCTCTCAAAGTTTGGAGATCCTCCTCTTCTAGTAGAAATTGTGGTTCGTCTCTAGCATTTCTTTCTTGGATGTACCTCTCGAACCAGTCCAACTCAAAAGCTGGGTTGTTTCTATTCTTCGTTCTCAGTGTGTAAGTGCTAGTAGAAGGTTTCCAAGTGGTGCCTACATCGCCTCATAGAGATCTTTCTAGAGCAAATCCTTCTAGCATCCTTTCCATTTTTGCTATCTTCTGCAACCTGGTGTTGTTTTCCATTTCCGCTTTCCGCTTCTTTAGTCGGGCATCTTCCTCTTGGGTTCTTCTTTCTTCTTCCATCTTTTCTTGTGTACTTCTTGTTACTCTTTCCAGCTTGCGTCCTCCAATGGTGTTAATAGAGGCCGATACTTTCGTTTGTGATCTGTCTTCGATATTCTCCCTTAATACCAGCCAGTCGTTCTGATGAGGGGCAGGTGGAAACTGATCTGCTGCGCCTATGGCATGGTATATTACTCTGGTTAGGACTTCTCCTCCTGCAATGTAATTTGGTCTGTCCTGCCTTAGCTTTGTCATTTCTTCAAACAAATATGACGCATGATCTATATAGAACTCATGGGTCATTCCCATAGCCCATGTCAGTGTGGTTGAGATGCTCCCGTGTAGTGTAGTGTATCTTGGCGGTCTTTTGTTGTAGCTCAACAAACACTGACTGTAGATCTGTGTCAGTTCTCTTACTTCCGGGTTTGCTATGAGTTTGAAAGAAGGTAGTTTGGACTTTTGCAAGTAGACTGTGAGGTTTTTCCTTCTTTCTCTCATGTTGGCTCCTTGATCTGACAATTTCAATGCCTCTTTGATGATCTCTTTGGTGATCTGGATCTCCATCACTTCGTTATCCATGCCTGCCACTCTGCAAGTTCCATCTTCTTGGATAGTCTCTATTAGATGTTGTACCCTCTTGAAATCTATCCCTATTGGTGGTAGTGATACAAAGTTCCACGAGCCAACTTTTTTGAGCCATGACCTTTGCGGTGATCTTTTCAAGTAATTCTCTGCCTCCTTCGGAATCATCACTGTATCCACTAATTTTCTTTTGTCATCCACATATGAACCTTGATAGATCTGAAAGGCTGCTGCCTGTTGCACATCTGCAGGTATCCAGGTGGCTGATGGCTTTAAGGAATTGGGTAGAAGTGCATAGGGTACTGCACCTTCCGTTGCCAGGTTCTTGCCTTTTCTTTTTCTCGGAGAAGCCTCCATAGATCCTGTATTCACAATTAACCGTTAATGCACAAACATAGTACTACTCTTCTAAATTGATTACCACTTAATCATGCATCTAGATGAGCCTTCTTAGTCCCAAGATTATTTATGGTAAAATGTTAGCAGATAGACAAGCTCTTCCATTGTGCGACTTTGGCGGCTTTAAACTAATGTTGTTGGTGAAAGAGAACAAGTCCAAATGCCTTGAAATTTGGTGTGGTGTATGCTCACAAGGCATGTGAGGTCGCTCTATAAGCCCATGCTCAAAATCTGTTCATTTGCAGCTTTTGCTCAGTCTATCGTGATAGACTAGCCTTTTTTTGACCAGGGTTCCATTTTGCAGTTGTGCCTCCACCAATTGGTTTCCCATACCTTGTACATGATCTGATCTCATTTTCACCTCAAATGAATGTCATGTGACCCCTTTTTAGATCAACTCCCACTTTTCCAGATTCCTGCCAAGGAGATGTTGGTCTATCTCCTTCATTTTGTGTTGTTTTGGGGTCAAACTTACTGGGTGGTCCTCTTGCATCATGTTGAAGACAACTGATAATTCAAATTTTTGATAAGATGGTCCAGTATCCCTCTGCTTAGTCTATCGCGATAGACTGGTACTTAGTGCCAATTTGTCATTTTTTGGCTCTGTGACCATCTGTCTGCCTTCTCCCAGTTGATGCAAGGTTTCTTGACCCCTCACATGAGAATTTTACCTGTCTACCCTTGAGATGTCCTGTTCTGACTCTGAGTTGTCTGCATGTCTTTCTCAGCTTGCCATATGAGTCCATCTTGTCACCAAATTTGGTGTACTGCCTTCATGTGCTTCCCCAAGTCTAACTTGTAAAATTTTTGAAAAGTCTTTCCCCCAATAATTGGTGTAGCAAGTCTATCGTGATAGACTAAGTTTTTGGCCAGAAAAGATCCCTCTTGCACTTTGACTTGATATTGGTGGTTAATAATCCTTGTTAGCATCCCTCATGAAGCTAAAGTCAAAATTTCACTTGTCTAAGTGTAAATTCAAGTCTATCGCGATAGACTAGCACTTGGTCATTTTTACCTTTTTTTTCTTTTTTCCTTTTTTAAATATTTTTAAATGTTAGTTGACCACCATGGTTTTAATAGGCCCTCCTAGACACACACATCAAGTTTTAATCAATTTAGCAGAGTGTACTCCTTGTTTGTAGCACTTAGCTGGTCATGGAGTCGAAGTAGACCACTTAGGTGATGGTCGCGGTTCCTTTTGGTCATTGTATGATTCCAGCTGTCTTTTATTTCCTTTTGACCTTCCATCCAAGCAGTCAGTTGTTGTTTTGGTGTTTACAACACCAAGAACGACCATTTGGACATCCTTCTGGTATGTTGCCGGCATTTTCCCTAGTGGGAGAGCTTTTTTCCCGAGTGGAAACATTTCATCTCGTAGTTGACCTCTTTTGGATGTACCTTGTTGAATTTGGTGTCATTTTGTCACTTGGTCGGCCCTTTAGAGTATCGTGACGCTTTGTGCGGTTTTCGTCAGATAGGGACTTTAGGCTCCGTTTTGACGAACTTTTTCATAGTCTAACCCTTCAGTTGGTTTGTCGAGGTTATTGGCTTGTTGTCTATGAATTTTGGCTCATTTCCGATCACCTTGGTTTAGTTGCCCTTTGCAGGTCCTGTGAAATTAGGGTTTTCTGAGCGGATTCCTTCACGCTTTCCGAGGTCATAGGCTCGATCCCTAAGCCATAGGCATCGTGCCTTTCAATTTTGGTTCCATTTGGTGGCCTCTAGGTCTCCCTAACAACCAGTCTACCGTATGTGTGCACAGGTTGTGATTGTGATGCCGGCGAGGTTTTGCGACTAACTGAAGTAAACAACACTTAGAGTCAGTGTTGACGAGCATACCTCTTATATCTGATGTCGATCTGGTGACCGTGCACGATGGATGAGCTCCTGGAAGTCTCAACTGCTGTAGGGAGCTCTCTCTCTCTCACTATGGAAAATGACTCAAATGAGGGATTTCTAGCCTACCCTCTCTATATGTAATCGAGACTCCGACACCAAATTTTTCAATCTTTTACCTGTGGTTATAACTTTTTGCGAGATGCGGTTTAGGCTCGCAAATTTCTTGATTTAGACTTCGGTTGCTCCAGTTTTACCAGTTTTGTAGATTTCTCCTGTTGGAGGTCCCTTCATGACGGTGGTCATTTTGCCCTGTCACCTTTGCAATCCCTATTTTTTCTGTGTCTTCTTTACCTTGCTCTGATTAGGCATCTCTTCTTTTGTGTTTCCATCTGGATTACAAAATTTTTTCTATAATTTTTGCTAGAAAATGGCTAAAATAAAGCAAATAAATCCCAAAATAACCCGAAAATAGCAATTCTAACCTAGAAAAATACCAATGAAAAGCAAAACACTTTGTAGCTCACTTTTCTCTCGTCTATGTACAAACTCACTCATTATCGTCATCCTTGGCCTATTTTTTGCTGTTTTTTTTAAACATTTTCTGGCCAGATTTGACTCTCTTTATAGTCTATACACATCCCTAGGGGCTCATGAATGATGATTTGGTCCCCAATTCTGATTAATTACGAGGGCATATTCTTTTTCCAAAAATCACACAATAAAATGCAAAAATGGTTGAAAAATTGCTCACAAACATTGCCCTCTAATATATGACATGAGTCCGCATTTGGAATGCCTCCCCCCCTCCTAGTTGGAGTCCTCTCGAACGACAGGGTATCGTCAAGTGTATGTGTTGTGCATGGGTTTGAACTTGTGCTAATGTAGGCCTTGTAATATAGCCCTATATGCATGTGCAGTCAATGCATGTAGAAAGAATTTATGCGGTGCAGGAGGAAGGTATAAGCGATTCGCTTATTGGCATTTGTCGTTGAGGCTTCCTGTGGTAGCTTGAGTTGGCTGGCAGATTTTCTTTGCAAGGAGTAGTTGTAGATCTGCCGCTCTTTGTTTGATTGTTTTCAACTGGTTTTGAATTGGCGTATGTGGTTCCTTTGAAGTCGATATTGTCGTATCTGGTGGAACATTCTTTCTTTCTGCCTTGATGACTTGGGTCTTAGACATCCTTGTAGTTTTTGTTGTTGATTCTGTTTGTTTCCTCGTGCTGTTTGCATGATGTTGCATGACCTTGACAATTGTAGATAACTGCTCGTTTGTCATCTTTGGCCGCCCTTCTTGTGTTGTTGGCTCGTTTTGAATTGGCAATTTTGGCCGCCATACCAATATATTCCGTTGCATATTTGACAGATTGACTATGTTTCTTTGAAGTTTTGCTGGCTTTTGATGTTTTGTCTGTTCTTCTGACTCCTTTTTTATAGGAATTAGGCTATCGTGCCTTATCCAAACTTTGTATTTCCGCTTTTGATGTAATTGTGCCACGGTCATCTCTGTACGCCGTACCCAAACTTGCCTGGTTCCCTGCATGGTTGCTGATTTTTGATAAGACGTTGCTGGACTTGTAAACTTTGTTTGTTGTTGGGCAGATCTTTGCGGTTGTATTGACTTTTGTTTCCTCCTTGACATGAATTGGTTATATGATAAGAAGGGTTCTGAAAAGTTTTCCTTTCTGAACAGTGCCTCATTAGTATCCAAATCAATGAATACCGTGTTAGCATTCATCCATGACACTGCTAAGATACACGGCGTTGCTGATCTACTTGGTGGCAGTACATGGAATTTTGTAGTGTACGGGTGTGCCTGCACTGTGATTGGTATTATAATAGACCACAACATGGTCACCTCATCACCCGATGCTACTTTCAACCGGTGTGTCTCTGGGATCGTCTTCATTGGTCCAAGTTTCTTAAAGAGCTCAAAGCTGATGACACTCATTTTTGCTCCAGTGTCAAGCAATGCATAGATTTCAACTTGTTTTGTGCCTGCATAAGCTTTTATGTAAGGACTACACCATGTATCTTCCAAGTCGTCCAGGATGCTATCGTCTTGAGCCCTAAGGTCTGTCATGGTCTTTTCTAATTCGTCGCTTTGTATATCTTCTTCGATCGTTTGGGATGTTGAAAGAGGATATTCGTCATTCATCATTGGGGTGACCATGTTTATTGTCGTGAGAAACTGCTTTCGTTTAGCAATCCGTTCCTTTGCTTCTTGTTGTGCCTGGTCTTGAATTCTTTGTTATTCATGTCTATACGTTTTTCCATAATGCAGTTGAAACAACATTTCCGGTGTTAAAGGTAGATGATATTTTTTTAAACGACACCCACTAATCCAGTTCGGTATTTCTTTTCCATCTAGTGTCGACAGTTTTATTGCTCCGCTGGACGATATTTCTTGGATCAAATAAGGCCCCATTCCCCTTTTCTTTAGCTTTTTGGCATGCTGTTTAAGGGTGTATACCAAGACATAGTCTCCCGTTTTAAAGTCCTTGTTCTTGACATGTTTGTCAAAAAACTCTTTCTGTTGTCTTTTTTTTGCATATATGGCCGCTACAGCATTGAGTCATAACTCATCTAATTTTTCAAGGTTCTCTAACCGTTCTGAAAGTTCATGTCCCGTCCAGTCCAATTGTTTGGCTACCCTTAGTGTGGGGATCAAAAAGTCAATAGGCAATATTGCATTTAACCCATATACCATATTAAAAGGTGTAGCATTGAGTGTTGTTTTATATGCAACTTGATAAGCCCACAATGCCGAATAGAGCATTTGATCCCAATCTGTTTTTGTTTCACTAATCAGTTTCGTAAGAACCGTGCACAATATTTTGTTGGTCGCTTTCGCTTGGCCATTGGCTTGTGGATGATAGGGTGCAGATTTGCGATGAATTACCATATACTCATTTAAGAGATGTTGGATAACTTCATTTACAAAGTGTGTCCCTCTATCACTCACCAACTCGATTGGAAGGCCATAACGTGTAAACACATATTCATATAAAAATTGTGCCGTGGTTCTAGCGTCTGCTTTCGTTGTGGCTTTTGCTTCCACCCATTTGGTCATGTAGTCCGTGGCCACTATGATATATTGTGCTTGTGAACGATACGCTGGTGGAGTGATAGGACCAACAAAGTCCAATCCGCATTTAGCGAATGCTCGAGCACTCATCATTGGTCTTAAGGGCATTTCGTCTCTTTTAACTGGTACCTTAGTGCGTTGACATTCATCACACCTTTTCACGAATTTTGCTACATCTTGAATCATGGTCGGCCACCATATACCTGCAACCATAATGATTTTTACGGTTCTCTCTGCTGAAAAATGACCTCCTGCTATGCCTGCATGAGCTTGTTCCAATAATGTAAAGTAGTCATTTTCATGAGGAACTAACCTCAGCTGGTCATCAGTTCCTCTTTTATACAATTGGTCACTAATGAGGGTATACCTATTCGCTTCGATTTGTAGAGCCTTTTGTCTGGCTTTAGACCAATCTCCTGGCAGCTCCTTATTAGTCAAATATTCCACAATAGCATGACTCCATGCGGGTGCTACTGTCACTTGGTATAATGTGGCATAATCCACAGTGGTATTGGATGTGCAAAAAGTCGCATTTCTTGATGTAAATTGCTACATCGCCTGCCATTCCTGGCCAATACACTCCAAGTATTCTTAATTGTTCATACATCATTTGATTTACTCTATGGAATCCCCCTGTTTGTGTGTGGGCCTCCTCTAGATACGCTTCGTACTCCTCTAGGCCTATATACAACCTTAGAATCATATCGTTTCCATGATGGTACATTCTTCCCGCAAGCATTGTGTAATTTCGTGCTTGTCTAACGTCTTCCACCGTGTGTTTGTCGTCAAGATTCATTCCATATGTCAGCAACGGAATAATTTGCTCTGACCATTTCGGTATCATCTCTATATTAAACAGGTATGCGTCTGGGAGATCATCATCTACCCCGGTAGCTTTTTTGCCATGTAGTAGTCGAGAAAGGTGGTCTGCTCTTTGATGCGTTTTTCCTTTCTTAACTACTACCGTAAAATCAAACTCCAGTAACACAATGAACCATCTTACAATTCGTCCCGTGTTACAAGGTTTGTTTACTAAGTACAAGAGTGCCTGATGATCCACAAAGAAAGTGAATTTGTTCGCGAGTAAGTAATGCCGAATTTCTTTACCGCATATATCATACCCAATCCTTCTCTTTCAGTGGTAGTATAATTCTTTTCTGCACTGTTGAGTTGTCTACTAGCATAACTGATTGGAAAGTCCGTCTTACCCTCATCTGGTTGTGCTAATATACAGCCTATTGCAAATGCCGAAGCATCTACATGTACATGGAAGATCTTTGACCAATCTGGTGCTTTTAGAATTGGTGCAGATACCAGTGCATCTTTCAGTTTCTGGAATGACTCCTCACATTCATTTGTCCAAATGAAGAGCGTGATTAGACTATACAAGGGTTTTGCTATTACAGCGTACATGTAGATAAAACGTCGGTAGTATCCACAATGTCCCATAAATGATTGTACCTCTCGTACAGTGTTTGGTCTTGGAAATTCTATGATAACCTTTACCTTGTCTTCATCAGTGGTAATTCCATTAGCCGACACTGTGTGGCCTAAGATTTTACCTTGTCGTACCATGAATACACATTTTTCTGGGTTGAGGAAATCCTATACGTTCTGCATTTTTCAAATACCTTTCTTAGATGATCTATATGGTCTTCTCTCAATAGAGAATAGACACACAAGTCGTCCATGTAAATATCCAAGAATTTTCGCAAGTATTCTTTAAAAGCGTGTGTCATTAATCTCTGAAATGTGGCTGGAGCATTGGTCAAGCCAAATGGCATTACCCTAAACGCATATATGCCCCATTCTGTTGCAAATGCTGTTTTGTATTGATCTTCTAGTTTGACCCCCAATTGGTTATAACCAGAGAATCCGTCCATAAAGCTATAGGATTACTTGCCTGCCACTCGTTCCAGGATGTGTTCAGTGATAGGAAGAGGGTAGTTGTCCCTTATCGTGACTACGTTTACCTTCTTGAGATTTACACACACTCGTAATTTCCCGTTTTTCTTGGGTACCACTACTATCGGGGACACCGAGTCCGTGTGTTCTATCTCATAAATAAATTCAGCCTCCATAAGTTTGTCTATCTCCTCTTTTATCCTTTTGGCGATTGTCTCATTATACGTGTATGGACGTTGTTTGCTTGGCTTTGCATCAGACTTCACAGGGACTGAATGTTCACAAATGTTAGGATCCACTCCCTTCAAATCTTTGTACGACCATGCAAATACATCTCGAAATTCCTTAAGTGTTTTGATCACTAAGTCCTCTTCTTCTCGACTTAGATCTGTGGCAATGTAAGCAGGTCGAGGATTTTCTCCTGGCTCTGCTAAGTCTATTTTTTTGGCGTTCTCTGGTCCATCATAGGATTCGTTTGATTTAGGCTCCCTCATTGGTTGCTGAACCACCAATCTTCTTTCATGAATGGTGTACTTACAATAGTGAGGAGGTACATCTATCTTTTTACTCCCATCACTAGCGTTCGTTCCATCACTACTTTCCATTTCAGTTGTCCATACATTTTTCATTTTTTGTTTCAACTCATTGTATCTCGTTTTCCGTTCAATTTTCGTCATAATTGGACTACCACAGACATTCAGTTTTTCTGTTGCAACTCTTTTTTTGTTTTGCTGGTTTTCTTAGGTTTCAACAGTTTAGATTTGAATCCTGAGTCAACAATCTTAAGAAATCTTCCTGACACTTTATCCTTAGCACAATCAACAGCATGAATGTTCATAAGGAAATGTGTCTTACCCTTAAACTCCGGCATGGGTCTCAACCTGGTTGGTGGACTAATATGGTGTCGTTTACTCTTGTATCTTTTTTGGCGTCTCTCACTTTGGTTTGGGAAATTGTAGAAGACGTCATTGTCTTGATCTTGATTGTCGTCTCCCTCCGTATTTTCCGACTTCTCGTCATCCGTGTTATCCTTGTTTTCACTTTGATCAGAAGAATCATAAAATTCTTCTCCTTCCTCCTTGATTTCTGTAGTGGGGATGTCCACATAGCCCCCTATCTTAATCTCAAGTTTCGTTTCTGTTTTATGGATCCTCATATTCTCAGTATCTCCATCGTTCTCGCCCTCCTCCACAATTTTGCTTAACATGTTGTATGGTATGATATCGTAGCCATTCTCATCACAAAATTTGGTGGGAGTGACTTCATTGATGCATACATCCAATGTAGCCAAAATTTGAGACCATTCTAGGGGTTCGAGCTTCTCTTCAGGAAAAGGTTCTTTTATATAGGCATCGTCTTCCAAGACCCTCTCTAGTGTCCTTTCATTGTGGTCAAATTCACTACATTGAGATGCCCCGCACATCCATATCTCCTTTTTCTTACCAAGCCACACTGGGACTTCTGATCCACTAATGGTGGCTGAGTGAAATTCTTCCACAGGGGTCCTCGTGACATCATGGTAGCTATGATTTTTCATGTTTACTCGTGTAGTAGTTTCAGCATGTCTTAGATACAAATAATCATACCCCCAGTCCTGCACCATTTTGAGTTGCCTCATGAACGGCCTACCAAGGATAATTTCATAGTTGTTCTTCTTGCCGAAATCTACTATGGCAAAGGTATGTTCGTACTCTATGCCACAGGAAGATACCACAATTGCCTCAAGCAATCCTATAGGCCTTTCTATGTGCCCATCCGCCAGTTGCAATTTCATTCTAGTTGTTCGTATTGCTGGTTTTCCCCATTTTTCCCATAGCATTTTGGTCGCAATGGCAATGCCAGCTCCACTATCAAGTATTGCCTTAGTCTCTATGCCGTTATACTCAACTGGTAGGGTTGTGTTGCCGTCTTCACCTTCACAATACTCTCCTACCTTGTTGAGTGGCACTGGTCTAGTGTTGACTTTCTTCGGTTCTGTGTCATTAAGCTCGGTTTCGAAGAACTTAAGAGGCGTCCTTATGCCAAATTTTTCAAGACATTTGCCCACTTCCGTCCACATGCTTGGCCTAATTTTTAACAATTCTACCAATGTGATTGTACACTTGACCGGAGTGGTCAACAAGTCTGTCAGGATTTTAGTGTCCAATTGATTTGACCCGCCTATTCTTTGAGAAGGTACTCTTCGAATTTCTGACCTTGCCTCATAGTCCCCCATATATGATGGCAAAGTTCTGAGTGATTGTGGTCTGCTATCTTCGGATGCAACTGAACCATTATCCCCTTGAAATGATTTAACGTCTAAATCCCATGGAGGCTTATTCAAGTTCAGCTCCGAGAAAGGCACTGACTCGATTGTTTTTGTCTCATATTTTTCTTGAGCTTTTCGCACCGTTTCCCATAGCTCTTCAGGCCACTTTTCTTCCACAATAGGGGAATATGGTGGAAAATCTTTCAGTGATTCATCAGTGCTATTAGGTACGTCTTTTGCATCCTCTACATCCGGCAAGGATTTAATGTTTTCTATCTTGTCGGGTATCCTTTGTTCGGTTTTGTGAGGTGTTTCATTGTTTGGTGGTTTGATTACTCTATCTCCTGCTTCCATAGGTGGAGGCTCCAGTAAAGCTTGTGCAATTTCAATCAGCTGTTTGCACATCTCTAGTCTCTGTTTTTCTATCTCTGGATATGGATATGTCATCCATCTTTGCTCTAGAGTCTGTCTGTTCTTCAATCTTGCTTCATATGCTTGCAAGATTGCATCTAAGGGTTCATTGATCTTATCTACCAATACCGACCCTCCTGAGCTTGCACTTATTGGTCCTTCCGTTGATTTTAGAGAGTCGGACTCTCTTTGCTGTTTAAGTTGCTTTCGAGCTATCGTTAGCTCAGCTTCTACATCTTTTTGTTTTCGCTCACGTCTAGATTTCATTTTTCTCTTCGTTATTTCCAAGGATTATCACGACTGACGCTAGACTTGTCAGTGTTGATTTCTTCTTGATTTTCATCGTTACTCTTGGGATGATTGTCATTTTTCCTTGCTTGGGCTCTCGTCAAGACGTTAACAGGAATCGGAGTTTTGTTTTCTGACCCTCCACTGGAAGGTAGCGCTCCCAGCATATTCAAGGTAGTTTTTGCTCCTTTGCTCGGGTTTTTAGGGCAATCAGGGATCAAGTGAGTAATTCCACACTCCGTGCAATATGCGTTGACCCTAACGATTTCGTCATGAGGGCAGTCCCTCAGCCAATGGTCTCCACCACACTTGTAGCATGGTCCTTTAGGCTGTTGAGGTGCTCCTGGAGCTCCTCTTTGTTGGTGTGCAATTCTTTGCCCGCTCATGCCTCCGTTGGCTATGAACAACAGTGTTATTTCATCCAGGCTATATCGTCCTTCCCCCGCTGCCTGTGCAGCAGTTGGTGGTCATGTATTTCCTATCATGTTCCATGGTTCTGGTGTAGAGGGTTGGTCTGGTGGATAATAGACAGAGTTCGCCGCATATCCATTGGGCTCGTCGTAGTATGCATGCATAGGTACCAAAGCCTTCTCATATGACTCAGTTACTGTGGGTGTGTATCTTATGCCAATTGGTCGTAATCCTGGTAGGGGTGGTTGTTGTCCTAACACTGGTTGTGGTCTTTCTGCACCTCCAGGTCCTGGTAGATTGCCAGTCTGATATCTAGGCATCGGTGGGATTTGAGGAGATGTCGCCTGAGCTTGCGGAGCATATGGTCGTTCTCTCACATATCCCTTGTTATAATAACACTCCTCCGTCCCATGGTTTGTCCATTTTTGTTCAATCGCACACCATTTTGATTGTTTAGCTTGTGGTTTGGAATACAAGTTAATCTTTTTAAGCACCTCCTCTACAAGCTGCTCTTGGCTTACTGCTACTTCTCCTTTCAGTGTTGTCTTAGCAGACTTGCTTCCGCTTTGTTGCGAGGAAGAATCATTGTCGAGATCCTTGAACTCACCCTCTTTGTAGACCGCACAATTTTCCACAAGGTATAGAGCTTCCTTGGTTAAATCATTCAACGTAGTGCTTCTTTTCATATGTAAGTCCTTTTGAAGATCTGCATTCCTTAGTCCTTGGATAAATATAGGCATAAGTCTGGACTGAGTTGGCAGTTCTTCCACAGGGCAGAACTTAACATATCTTTTTAATCGGAGGGCCGCCTTTCGCACAGACTCTCCATCTTTCTGTTTGAATTTATGGATTTGCGAGATTGTACTATGAGATATCCCCCTTTGTGAGAATTCCTCGATAAACTCGTCAAACACTTTCTCCATAGACTCAAAGTCTCTTCGCTCCACCGAGTCAAACCATGTAGCAGCATCATCCTCTAAGGTTAAACCAAATCCTGCAAATTGGGTAGGAAAGTTTAACACCTCTTCAGCTCTAATTACACGCACAAAGGCTGCTACATGATCTCTCGGATCCCTGCTTCCCGTATATTTCTTGTTTACCCATTTTTGCACTTGAGAAGGTCTAATTCTACGATGGTCTACAAATCTCATCATGGGATCTCCCCGTCCTAGCCGATATACCTCCTCTTGTCTTCTGTAGTGGCCAGGTTCCTCTCCCAATGGTGCTCCTAATCTATAATTTCTAACAGTTCTCGTGAGAGATGGTTCATCTCTCCGAACTCGTTCTCAGGGTGTTCTTCCAAGCTCAGTTGACCCCTGAGTCTTTGGCTTACTCTCTCCTTGATACTGTGCATAGAGTGGTGGTTCTTGTAGATCCCTTAATCCTCGTGCGGTTTGATAACCCTCTCGGGTTCGATCTTGTTCTAATGTAGCACTCTGTCGAAGCCATGCCTGCAATGATGGCTGAGTAGCTGGTTGGTCCTGGTAGTTGGACGTCGGTGGTCGGGTAGAATGTGAGGTAGCGTCATACTCTTCTGAAAAGGGATTAGTCGACTTGCTAGGGGTGTAGGTGACTCTTGGTACTTCGTCGGGGCCATAGGTCAATGCTCCCGGAACTATTGCCCTTTCAACCTCTTCTTGGAAAATACATTTGTATTCTCGCCCGTATCTGTCAACAAAAAAAATATCCTTCCCCATAGCAGTTTCATAAGAAAATAAGTAAAGAACCTTGTCTTTGCTTAATTCATTTGGGTAGGGTTCCTTGCATCGAAAGTAAGAGACTATTCCCTCGCTTTCATGCTTGTAAATCCCTACATTCTCATTATAGGTTGGGACCCTGGTTGTTTTCTTATCATACATAAAAAGCGCTCCAGGTCGATCAATGTTAGGAGACGGTTCTTGGGTTTCTGAAACCATTTTCCCTTTTGCCACATTATTCCCATATCTGTTGTAATCCTCAGGGTTACTCACTATCAGATAGTGGTTCCCCTTTTCGTCTCGGAATTTGTCACCATCATCATAGACTCGAATTATCTCTAGTCTCTGAGCCGGTCTTTCTTCAATACAAATACACTTGCGTCCTCGATAGTCAAAATAAACTAAGGCTCCCCTGGAGTTAGTTCCTTCCAAGAAGATTATAGCGAACTGGGTTTCGTTTAAAGGATGTAGGGAGGTGCTCCCCCCTGGCATTGGTCCTTCACCGTTAAAACCTCCTGGCTGTTGACTCCCCGTCATGAAGAAGGACTTTTCCGACGAAGTCTCAGTATCACTACCCTCTTCAATGATTGGTGCTAATGGGTCTAGCCTCGCCTGAGTTACACTCTCTTCGGTGGACGTGGTGCTAATTTGACTTTTGACACTTTTAGCTCCCGACTTAACAAAGGCTCCTGACCTTAAATACATAAGAATGAAAGTTTGGTTGCAAACTTAAAGCTTACCTGGACTCCTTCTTCCTGTATGGCTTTGTGCTGATCTCCTTCTAGGATCTACACAAGGATGGTTAGTCTGTTCACAAGGGTTTTCCCTGAATTACCAAAAATCTTTCAAGTATATACAGCAACCCCTTAGTCGGTCTTTTGGTGGCCCAATTTCAAATATGAAATGATGGCTGGGATCTATATAGAGAGTATGTCCTAGTAGTATAGTCACAAATTGCAAAAAGTGTCTAATTCACTAATTTCTTAGTCTATCGCGATAGACTGACAATTTGCTCAGCACAAGTCAATTCAAAATTGTGACTTTACCCTTGAGTTCTAGTTACCCTCTATAGCCTATCCCTCAAGTTTTATGAAGTTTGGACATTTGGGTTGGGTTTTGGTCCCATTTTCGTATTTTAATCAGAGCTTGATTCTGTATCTGACCCTCAGATTGACCTTCAGTGTTCTAAATGCCTTGAATTTTGGTGTGTCTGCTATTTAGGCCCTGATAAAACTCTCCCTAGGGAAAATTTGAAAGAAAAGTTCCCCAGCAACAATTTCCTTGGTCTATCGCGATAGACTAGGCACTTTCTCCAATTTTAGCATTTTTCTCAAGTTTTCACCACAGTTGGTTCAGCCTCCCCTTGTGTAGTGCATTGACCAATTTTGGCATTGTTTGGACATTTGGTCAAAGACTTCTTGCCCTTGTCTCTGAATTCAGACTCTAAACACCAGTTTTGAAGTTTTGTGGTCAAAATGGTGTTCAAATTCACTCAATTTTTGTGAGTACCCTTGTATTGATGTGTTAAACCTGTGGTGTAAAGGTTTTTTGCTTGTTGCTAGTCAATCACCACCTTCATCAGTCTATCGCGATAGACCAGGCAGAGAGCAATGGGGACTTAATTTTTTGTCTGTTTTTGCATAGTCTTGTTCCCTGTGCCCATATAAGTCTATCCCCCAAGTTTTATGAAGTTTGGACTTATTTTGACCTCAAACTCAAGCACTTCGCAAATTTCACTTTTCTCTAACAATTCACAACTCCATTGCACTTGAAGTGATGCAAATTTGATGACACTTCATCTTAAACTTGTGAACATCAGTCATACCCCATGACACAGTCAGTTTACCCTTGGCTAATGGTTATATCTCTTCTTGGCCTCTTTAGGTTCACTTAGCGTTTCCTTATGACAATCACCTCTTTCTTTTTTTGTTGGTTTTGGTCACAGTTTTTATGTTTTCTCGAGTGTTGGATCATAAATTTCAATGTCGACTCTTTTCACCCCTTTCAAGGGTATATGGGGTGGGTTTTGCTTTCAAGGCAAGCAACTGCCTTATTGTTTCTTCTTTTTGTTTGTTTTTTGCGGTTTTACATCATTTTTCTACTCTATTTTTTCACAAGTATAACAAGCACCCAAAACCAAAAACCATAACTCCACATTGTCCTACTTAACTAAATCTAACTAGTCGCAGACCCTCGGCAAGACACAGGCTTCCTGGCTATCCACTAGACCTCAGGATACTCTATCCTGGATCTTGTTCTAAAAGTTTAAGCTCTCTCTAGTCAAAACTAAAGTAAGCCAACCATCACACGAGTAACGTAGATCTCCCTACTTAAGGTCTTGTCCCCGGCAGCGGCGCCAATGTTATAGGAAAAAACTACTCCCCTGTTCATACTCACGAGCACGACACAGACAACATACTTATCATCCGATGACACGACTAACCCGTAGGTGCACGTAGGCAATCTCGTTAGCTTGTCAGGCTGAGACAATTCTACACATACGCACTTTTATGGTGCATCAATCACTAACCCTGGTAGAATGCAACCCACTCTATCCCTAAATGCTCACAACACAGTTTACACGTCCAATGAACTCGGAATCGCATCAAACTTACTAGGCACCATCCTCTCACTAGGATATACTTACCTATAAGTCTAATCTCACCAGATTTGAACCCTAGTTATCTCGAATACAGTCGCAATAGACTAACAGGTCATAATCCAAAAGTGGGTGAAACTTAAGTTTATGAGTATCTATGTGTAGCTAATCTCTTTCTCATTCCATAAAGCACTTGATTATTAAAAACAGACACCGTTTGTGCTACTTACAAGCAAAACAAGCTCGAGGAAGGATCGATCGCGATCAACTCGAAATGGTGAATGCGTAGCGTGGGCGCGTAGCTCTCAGAGAGACTACCGCGATGGTGTGGTCATGTCGTGAATCCGGTGAGGGAGAAGCGCGTAGCGAAGAGGATAAGACACACTCACTCTCTCTCTCTCTCTCTCTCTCTCTCTCTCTCTCTCTCTCTCTCTCTCTCTCTCAGACTCGTACGACACAGGATTAATATTCAAATGTTATTCAAAAATGGTTCTAAGGTGACTTTTATACTTTAGTCACCTTAGCTCAAAAATGTACATGGGGTTCTCTTACTCATTATTACAAAGTGGGAACAAATCTGAGTCCTGACTAACTGATTAATCTTTACATAACCCAGACGAATGGATCAAAATGATAAGACGTTTTTGACATAAAATGGGAATTTGATATGCTTTACAAGATGGGCTCATTACCACAGTTGGACCAATGGGGCTCCAACACTTGGTTTGGTATGAGTAGTCCATATCAAGTCTGTAACATTGTCGTCCTCCCAACAATAGACTACAAGATTTGGGTTGTCGATAGGTATGCGCTTTAGAGGTTTGGTGTCTATCAAGTCATATCCTTCTAATTCTAACACTGCTAGTCCTTCCTTCATGGTCATGTTTGGAATCAGAGTGTCAACTTCCAATCTTCATCTGTCTACAATGTCACTGTCAAGATTTTGTATTATGAGGTATTGCACCCCGTTTTGGTCCATGAAGAAGGTATCTTCCTTATTCTCTCTAACCTCCTCTTCAAACTTGACGGTGTGGCCATCTACCATTACGACATACCCATGACATATTTCTCGTTAGGATCCAAATAAATCTTGGCCCCGTGCTTGTTAGTCTTAAAAAAGGTCAGGAACCTTAGTGAGGTTTCAATCCCCAATTGGGTCAAAAAAGAAGATATCTTGGAACTCAAGTCGGAGTAAGTGTCTAGTACTTCTTCTGCTATAGTCTCTAAAGGTCTCCCTTTGTTTATGCTCTCTTCGGTGGATGCCCCACTCAAATTTTCTCCCAAAGTGCCAAGATTACCTAACACCCTACCAGATCTCAAGTTCATAAATGGACACGATTAATTAACTAATACTTCAAACCTAGAAAGATACTCTTTCATTCAAACACAATGCTTCTGAGCCGTGCCTTGCCCTTTTCTACCAAGATGTGATTTTTTCCATACCAGCACTTCAAATCGTCTGTGATTCCATAATTGTTAATATGAAGTCATAAAGTATCTGACAATTGCTTTCACTAATCACTAGATTCACTCAATGAGCCTATTGATCCATGGGCCAACAATACAACATAACTCTATTTTTGTTCCAAAGTCTTATTTTCTGAGAGTTATTATGATGAAATGATGTGGATTATGGTTGAAAACATCAATTGTAATCAATAGCTATTCTAGTTGCAGGAGCTGAGGTACAATGGCACTTCCAATTTGTAAATACAAAGCCATTTGACCCTTTGAACCCTATTTTTGGTTTAACCTATGGTCTAAGTATATAAGGTCTAGGTCATTTTGTGAAAACAACTTTATCATAATCAAAGTTTTGAGCTGCCGTCGACTGTGTGTGTGTGTGTGTGTGTGTGTGTGTGTGTGTGTGTGTGTGTGTGTGTGTGTGTGTGAGAGAGAGAGAGAGAGAGAGAGAGAGAGAGAGAGAGAGAGAGAGAGAGAGAGCGTGAGCTTCATCTTGATGCTACATCTTGCTCGCTCATCGCATTGGAGATTCAACTGCACCATTGCGATAGGCTCGGAGAGAGCCAAGCAACAATGCCAAGCATTTCACACAAAACAAAGCACACATGCCAACACATCTATGTGTTATATGTGGTCTTATGTGTATCAAATGATGTCTATTTTTTGCGTGCAAGTAGTCATTAAAATCGTGGCGACATAAGGTACACATAAGTACTTAGAAATTTCATTTTGGGCACTTACAAAATTTTTCTCATTCTTCATACGCATTTTCCGCAAATGGGTTTGGAGTGAGGATTTTGAGTGTAGAGGCTTTGGGACCGGTGTATGCTAGTGAGGGAATGGTGTTCCTTAAGTTTTGTACGATTTGGTGAGTTTCATTCTATTTGTGTGTATGTAGGTTGGGTGTTGGGTGTATGTAGGTTGGGTGTACGATTTGTTGTGTACGATTTTGGTATGATTTGGTGAGTTTCATTCTATTTGTGTGTATGTAGGTTGGGTGTTGTAGTTGAAAGCAGTGAGATTCTTGATTTTGGTTTAGTTGGCCTTCCAGAGTGTTGTATGCGTGGGATGGTCTTAGCCCAACAAGCTAAAGAGATTGCCTATGTGCACCTAATGTGTCATCTCTGTCCTTGATTGATATTATGTTGATCTAGGTAGAGTTGCATGCACTTTATAGGTGGTGTGATTCGCTCCTACAACATTGGCACCATTGACGGGGGACACAAGGACTTGGACAGGTAATCCTACTAACACTCGTGTGATGGTTGCTTGTTTTAGTTTCAACTAAAGAGAGCATTTTTCTCAAGTGGATCCAAAAGAGGATATTTCAAGATCAAGTGGACAACCATGAAGCGTGTGTCTTGCCGAGGGTCTGGGACTAGATAGATTTAGTTAGGATTTGTAGTATTAGTTGTAGAGTATAAAGTAGTTGTTGGTAATCGAGTGATTTGTGAGGTGATAAAATTGTTTGCTAGTCTATGTGTGACAGTGAAGCATTTTTCTACTCATAAATGCAAAACACCATATGATGTGTAGGAGTAGCTTTAGGTAAGACATGTTGATTCGTTACTGATTTATTTGTTGTTGAACTGCATGTTTGCATTTAAAATCACAAAAAAGTTTGATTTTGAGGGTAAGAATGCAATAAACAGGTTTTTGTTGACATTTTTCCATGACTAATTTTGCATATAAGAGGGCATTTGCAAGAGTTCTATGAAGAAAAACTCAAATTTTGCAAACTTGGACATTACACGCATATGATGTCTTAAGATCTGGAGACCAAATTTGTCATAAAATCTAATATCTAACTAACCCAAATGATTTTCTCATATTAAATTGATCATTTAATGTGGGAGAATAAACGAGAACAAGAGTTAGAATATAGACATGTACTTATGGATGTATCTTGACACGGGGCCAAAGTCAATGGTTCCAAATGAGAGATGGTATGCCAAAGAGTAATGCTAGCTATTGGAGCTTGAAAGACCTTAGGGTTAGATTCATTAAAGACCTCCAAAGGTTAGTGTTAAAAGTCCTTTGACCTAGGACCTTAGGCAAGCTAGGGCTGTGCTTGAGGTGGGAACGTGGCCCGAGCTTGAAAGGAGGGGGCGAGCCATGAGAGTAGGGGATGGGCTTGAGTGTTCATTCCCTCATCCAAAGGGCATCCCTTGCTCAAAGAGGCAAAGGGACACACGTCAAGCCCCTAGCTAGGTTTCCCTCATGATGTGCCTAAAGCCTATTGGTTGACCCTTAAAGGGGTCCAATAAGATTTTAGCTAATTAAATTGATTGTTTATGAATTTATCAAGTCTCTCTCTCAAAGGGGAAAGGAGGAAACTTGTCCTAATGCTAGCATGGGTGCTTGATATGAACAATGCATGTGATTGGCTAGGCTTGTAGGGGCCCAATCAAATGCAAGCATGAGCTACAAGGAGGGGTCGACCAAAGCAAGTTGGGGGTGTGCTTGGGGGATATACTCTCTCTCACATACACTCACAAGCTCATTCTCACTTGGTGAAAGTGCAAAAACTCCATCTCCTTCTCCAATTCCATTAAAGGGTGGACTTGTTCATTGCAATAGGGTAAGTGGGATAGGGATCTGTTATCTTGGTTGAAAAGGACTTAGTTTGAGATAGACCATTGGGAACTATAGTCTTAATAATGGAATCTCTCAGGGCTTGCCTTTGGCTAAACCATTATTGAGCTACTAGCAAGCTCAACAGGAACCATAATCAATCAAGCAATGTTAGACCCTCTCCACTAATCTTTGCAATCAACAGTCTCTAAACCACGGGTGTGGCTACTTGAGAACTAATTTTCAAAGGTAAAGAAGAGTAGCAACTAAGGTTTTTGAGGGTACCAAAGCACAAAGTAATTTATACATAAGTTTAATTAGCATGGATGTCAATAACCAAGAGAGTAGATAGAATATTGACAGCTTTGATTTTGCACATAAAGGTGCTAATGATGATGCCCACATGTTTGTTAATTATCTTGTTACTAGGTTGCAATAAGATATGGGCAACCCTGCTTTGCAAGCCAAAGTTACTCAATAACTTTGTGCTTATGGGATTTCCCTTCCTCTCCAAGAGGAGAGAGAGATTAGGAGGTCTCTTAATGAGACTCCCAGAAGAAGACTCTCTCCCATAAGAGAGGAGGAATCCAAAGAACGAGAAAGAAGTGGATCGCTGAGTTCCTTTGAAGATGTGGCTCCACAAAGACAGTGGTCTAGACGATCGCCAACTCCTCCCAAGAGGAAACGGTGAACCCATAGTCCTTCTCCTCGTCACTTTGAAAGGGAAGAGAGGAAACAAAGGAAGAAAAAGGCAAGAAAGAGGTCACCCTCTTCTCCTTCTTCTTCACCTTCCTCCTCTTTCCACAAAAGAAACAACTATTCTCCTAGAGAATACAAGAGGAGAGGATATCACAAATCCTACTCTGCTTGGAGAAGGTCCCAAAAGCTTAATAAGTTCAAAGAGGGAGGAAAGAGTATCTCTTTTCTCACCTATGATGGCACCTTTGGTGCTACCGACAAAGTTTTGGGGTTCATCCAGCAATTTGACCTGGCCTTTGGAGAAAAGGGCTTCAGAGAGTCCTCCAAGATACGTCATGTAGCTATGCACTTTCGAAAATATGCTCGTCAATGATGGGCAGCCTTTGTGGGAACGGCAAAGCCCCAAAGACATCGAAAACTCTACAAATCTCCATCATGAAGCAATTCCTTGCAAGCGATGCAAAGGACAAAGTGCTTACCAAATGGTGGATTTTAAAGCTACTAATGTTTTATCATATGAAAATGGTAGAAATCAAGAAGAGTTAGGCTTGTCTAATTTTCTAAATGGATTCCAAGATGTTTCGATCGATGATATCCCTATGGACTTACCTGCAAAACGAGGGGATGATGATCATCGAATTGAGCTTCTACTAGGAAGCTCACCGCCTAACAAGCCTCCTTAGCAAGAGTCCCAAGCTCAACAAGAGGAGATCATTAGGCCAAGTACAAGAAGTGGTAGACAAAAGGATGCTGAGCCTAGCTCCTCTCCCTTTTGTTCTCCATTCCTTTTAGTGAAAAAGAAAGATGGTACATATCGCATGTGTGTGGACTATCGAGCGCTAAACCATATCACTATCAAAAACAGATTTCATGTACCGTAGGTAGAAGATTTGTTTGATAAGTTACAAGGTTTGACCTACTTCAATAAGATTGACCTTAAAAGTGGTAATCATAAAATAAGGATAGTGAATGAACATATTGTAAAGACCAAGTTTTGTACAACGTTTGGTCTTTATGAATATCTTGTCATGCCTTTTGGTTTGACAAATGCTCCAACCATGTTCAATCGTTTAATGGAGAAATCTTTAGGCCTTATTGCAAATTCACTGGAGTGTTCTTTGATGATATCATCATCTACTCCAAGTCCTTGGAGGAGCACAAGCAACATCTCCAGGTGATTTTTCAAGCTTTAATGGAGAACAAGCCTTTTTTCAATCAAAAGAAGAGTGACACTACAAGAGGTACTTCACATTAGCGACGCTCGCAGTGGGATGCTCAAAAGTGAAAACCCACGGCATTGCTATGGTCGTCGCTACAAGAGTGCCCGAAAACTCAGATCTCATATCTGAGTTTTCGACGCTCAAGCAAGCAAAGGTAATCCACGCTCTCCCTCTCTCTCTCTTTCTTCTCCACACACACACACACACACACACACACACACACGAGGAGAGGAAGGAGAGCCAGGTATGCTCCTTCCCTCTCCTCTCTCTCATGTTCCCTTCCCCTCTTTCTCTCTCTCTCCCTCTCTCTCTCTCTCTCACACACACACACACACTGTGTTTTTGAGAGAGAGAGAGAGAGAGAGATCACATGCATAAACAAAACACACACACATGCATAAACAAAGAATTCATACACACACATTGAGAGAGGAAGAGAGAGAGAGAGAGAGAGAGAGAAGAGAGAAGAAGAAGAAGAGAGTTTTAACATCGTAGGAAACTATCCCAAGAGACCTTAAAGATCTAGCCGACGAGGAGTTGAACTCAAGACCTATTATTCAAGAGGGAAATGGCATAACCAATCTACCACACGTGGGTGATAGAAAGGTTATACCAATTTCCTCTTTTTATTGGCACCCACACACCCCCACACACACCCCCCCCCCCCCCCCCCCCCCCCCCCGAGAAGAAGAGAGTTTTAACGTCGTACGAAACTATCCCAAGAGACCTTAAAGATCTAGCCAATGAGGATTTGAACTCAAGACCTGTTATTCAAGAGGGAAATGGCATAACCAATCTACCACACTTGGGTGATAGAAAGGTTATACCATTTTCCTCTTTTTATTGGCGCACACACACACCCACACACACACGCACACCCGAGAAGAAGAAAGTTTTAACGTCATAGGAAACTATCCCAAGAGACCTTAAAGATCTAGCCAACAAGGAGTTGAACTCAAGACCTGTTGAACAAAGAGAAAGAGAGAGAGAATAAAAAACCAAAGAGAGAGAGAGGGGGGGGGGAGAAGACGAAAGAGAGAGGTAAGGGGAGAAAACAAAGAGAGAAAGAGATTATGTTAAAATTTAAATTATATTAGGTCAGATTACATTTAAATTTATGTTTATGTTGAGTTTAAGATTATGTTAGATTTAGATTTACAATAGATTAGATTTAGGTATATTTAGGTTAGATTATATTAGATTTAGGTTTATTTTGAGTTAGATTTATGTTAGATTAGTTTAGGTTTATTTACGCACGTTAGATTTAGATTTATGTTAGATTAGATTAAATTTAGGTTTCTTTTGAGTTTAATATTAAATTAGATCTAAATTTATGTTTGATGGACCATGCGGACCAGCAATTCCACGATAGTCTAGCGGTGGTGGTTGTTGTGGCGAGGAGCACGTCGGTTTTGGAGCTCATGTGTTGCAGAGTCCCTAGGACACACCGAGGAGTGTCCGTGCTTGTGAGACTGCTCAGTCTACACCAAAGAATTATACTGCCTACGCGTTTGAGAGTGGTGTCCCGGCCACTACGTCGGAGATGCCGAGGAGTGACGCGAACACTGCATCAGGGTCGCCTAGAGGCCTGGACGATGAGCATTCACCGGACGGGGTTGCTATAGTTCACGGGAGGGACATGCCAAAGGGATACGCCTACCTCATGAATCATATGTCCGATGAGATCATTATGACCCCCTGAGGGGAAGCAGGTGATGGGCCGTATACGTCAGTTGTGTAGATAGGTTTTCTGACACACTATAGTCTGTCATGGTCTCTTGGAGGGCTCAGGATAAAGCCTCCAAGGATTATCTTATTGCTACGCTGCATCGGGAGTTTCCAGTTCCCTCTCTGGAGAATACATTTGACGATGCTTGGATGAGGAGACGCATGCGCAACTACATGAAGCATCGGAGGTCAGATGCATAGATGACATACCTGACTAGCTTGAAAGAGAGGAGTGGAGGGGTATCATGGAGGAGAGGATGACCAATCTAGACAGGTGGTGGCAGCAAAGGGACGCAGCAAGAGTTCGCATCAAGATGGGATTATCCCATCACCTGGGGAGTGGCGGCGGTTGGGCCAGCTTCGAGGAGGATTTTGTCCCATCACTTGGGTCATGGATTGATGGGGTGGAGAGGTGATATTATTAAACTCTTGCATTGAAGTATTTGTATATGTTCAATTAGGTTAGATTTAAGATTAGATTTTGGATTGAGTTTTTATATTAGAGTCTACCTTCGCGATTACGGTAAAAAAATTAGAGTTAGATGAACGGTGATCCCTCTCTTCCTCTCTCCGGATGCGACCTTAAGCTGGAAAGCTTTCAACTGCATGATACTCAGATTGGAGGCCAACACGTAATGTGTTAAGTAATCCCTCGAACAAAGATCTACTGTGAAAAGATGTTAAGATGCTGTGAAATGCTACAGCTAGAGAAGAGGCAAAGGTGTTTTGTCCACTACATGCACTCTTTTACAGATGTGGGTGTGTAGATTTCTTGTACCCACAAATATAGGCATTGACCAATAAAGATGAGATTATAACCCGGCAGTTCTGATCTTCGTGTATGGCCCGTTGTCATCGTCAACTACAACATTCCCCCGTGGTTGACTACGAAGAAGGGGCACCTATGGCTAAGCTTGATTGTGCCGGGGCGGTATAAAGTGAAGAATATGGATGTGTATCTTTGTCGACTATTGGAAGAGCTACAACAATTGTGGATTGGCATAGAAGTGGTGGATATGAGCCGACACACAGGTCGACGGAATGCTTTGATCAGAGGCATTCTAATGTGGACCATGCATGACTATCCTGGACTGATAGAATGCTCAGTTAAACGGAGAGCTCTATATAGATATAGGAAGTTATGTTGAGCTTTGCGAGGATGAGAGAGAGAGAGACCTCTTAAAGCCATAAATATTGAATTTGAACAATCTAGCTCCATTTTATAATGTATATTGTATTCACGTGGCTTTTTGTCCATTTCTATCTACATGTGTCATTGCATCCTTGTATTTAATGGTCATTGCGTCATTGTATTTAATGGTCTTTGCATCCACTCCAGGTACGTATGCTCTAGGTATGTTCTCAAAAGCAAGGATGACGAGCACTGTGCTGCGAGTGGGATGGAGACTGAAGCTGCAATCACGAAGCTGGTCTGCTCAATATAGATACTGCTCTTCCCATCGCTAGATCTAGTTGATCTGGTGAAAGAGACACTAAGAAGCACTACTACTGCCTCTCAGTGTCTCTTTCACCCGATCAACTAGATTTAGTGGTGGGGCAAGCAACTTCTATGAGCAGACCTTCGCGATGCAGCTTCAGTCTCCATCGCACCTGGAGCGCAGTGATTTTACAAATTCACATAAACTTAACAAAATCTCTCTACACAGGAATCCCTCCCCCTTTATGAGCCTCCCCCCCCCCCCCCCCTCTCTCTCTCTCTCTCTCTCTCTCTCTACTTGTCCATGTTTTCTTCTCCATTCATTCAATATTAAGTTTAAATGTTCGTGTGTTTAATGTAGATATGGATGATGAGGAGTTTCTTTCTTCTTTGTCACCCAGCAGAGACAGTGGTATGTGGAGCGTCATCGCTCTGGTGCACCATAGTGCGTTCCTACTCCTTTAGCATCTCTCTCTGTTTTGGAGCATTCAGCGCGCTCCGAAGATTCGATGTCGACGAGACGATCTTCACACTCGTCTAGGCACCGGCGCTCTAGTGGTGGTGATGGCGGTTGTTGTGGGGATGCCGCCGCCGATGCCTTGACACCGCCTGGTGTTTGACGAAGCTCTTTGCCCTCCCCTACTTTGCCCACCCCGACACCAGCCACAACATTGCCATCTACACCAGGTTTTGCGTGGCTGACGGCCGTTCCTAGCGGCTACACACCACTAGCTACTCCTTCACGAGTCACTCCACTCAACACTCCTCGCTTCAAGCCCATAATAAAGTGAAGACTGTTGGAATTAGGGTTGCAGAGAAACACACACAGCTTGGAGAAGACGAAGGAAGCTCAAGGCACACAATAGAGAGTGTGTTACTTAGTGTGCAATGGAAAGATAGATATCCCTAGAGTGATGGGCGTATATACAATGCAAGGGGGAAAAAATGCCCCGACGGTCCTAGTGTGTTCACACACATCACTACCACATGTATATGGTAACAAATATCCCCTGGAGTGATACGGTGAACGAGAGCTGGCACATGAGTAAAGGGAAGTGCCATGCCCTGAGGATAGGATCACTCCACAAAGGGGAGTAAGCCCAAAGCTTTGCGGAAATCTTCAAGCTTCTCACGAGACAATGCCTTTGTGAAAAGATCTGCAAGGTTGTCCTGTGTTGGCACATAAGCCAAGCTAATCTCTCCTGCTAAGAGCCTCTCCCTAACATAGTGGTAATGCACCTCAATGTGCTTTGTTCAAGCATGAAAAACTGGGTTCCTCGCAACTGCCAATGCGCTCTGACTGTCAGTGTAGATACTGTTGGCAGTGTCCTGTCCAACACCCAAATCAGCCATAAGGCGTCTGAGCCACACAGACTCAACCGTAGCTGTGAAGACTGCCCTGTACTGAGCCTCACAACTCGAAGTGGCCACAGTAGGTTGCTTCTTGCTCAACCATGATATACATGAACTGCCAAGCATGAAACAAAAACCACTTGTGGACACTCGCGTGTCAAAACAACAAGCCCAATATGAGTCCGAAAAAGCATGTAAGTCTGGCGGCAATGATCCCCCCTTGGGATAAAACAAGGCAAGATGTAAAGTGCCACTCAGGTAGTGGAAAATCCTCTTGACAGCCTGCCAATTCTTAGACCCTGGGCTATGCATAAATCTGCTGACCTGTGAGACTGCAAACTGAATATCCGGCCTCGTGTTGCATACATAAATGAGGCAGCCAACAGCAGTTTGGTAAAGAGTGACATCAGCAGGATCACCAGCATCATGTAGACTCAACTTCAAACCTGTTTCCATGGGAGTGGCAATAGGTTTGCAATCGTCAAGTCCAAACTTACATAGCAGTGTCTCTATGTAACTTTTCTGACACAAAGCAATACCACCATCACACTGCTTAAACTGTATACCCAAATAATGATGCAAGAGCCCCAAATCTTTCATCTTGAAAGTAGCATTCAAATCAGCCTTAAATTTAGAAATATGTCTCTCATTTGGTCCAGTGATCAGCAAATCATCCACATAAAGAACCACAATGAGAAGTACATCACCCTCACGCTTTACATACAATGTGCTTTCTGTTGGACTGTTACGAAAGCCTCGTTTAACCAAATGAATGTCAGCTTTCTCATACCAAGCACGAGGAGATTGCTTCAACCCATACAAAGCCTTTTTACATCTGCACATTTTGTCCCCTTGTCCTTTTACGACAAAACCGCGAGGCTGCGTTACATAAACTTCCTCAAATATGTCACCATTCAAGAAAGCAGTAACAATGTCTTATTGATGTACATCCCAACCAAATGAGCTGCCAATGCACATAGAAAATGCACAGTAGTCATACGACAAGTGGGAGCAAAAGTCTCTTCATAATCTATGCCTTTTTGTTATGCATAACCCTTTGCAACAAGTCGAGCCTTATGGCGATCAATCTCACCATCCGGCTTGCGTTTCAACTTGTAAACCCACTTCATACCAATGGACTTTTTTCCAGGAGACAAATCACATAAAGTCCATGTGTCATTTTCTATGAGTGCATCATATTCTGATTGCATGGTAGCCATCCAATTTTCTGAATTTTGTGCTTCATCAAAAGACAGAGGCTCCTCAACATCATCCAAGCTAGACACAGCCAAAGCATAACAATCTGATGCATAAGATGCATGGCGAGATCCTGAACGAGTACGACTAGACAAAGGTGCATCCAATTTACAGTCACGCAAAGTGTGCACCAGCCATTTTGGCATACCTCTAGCCTGATCATTTTCAACACTTTCCTCATCAAGTACATCATGTACATCTGCATCAGTAATAGGCTGATCTAAAACATTTTCAGAAACCCCCATAGGCTGTACATTTGCCTCATTGGAACTTACATTCGTATTTCCACCACTGAAAAGAGGCAACAAAGTGTCATAAATGTCCTGTGAGCTTACATTACTGTCTCTAGTACATGACAGCAAGGGCTGAACAGAATCTTCCACAAACACTACATCCCGTGAAACCAGAATACGTTTTGTTTGCGGGTGATGCAACCTGTAACCTTTGCTTTCAGCACTATAACCAACAAAAATACATTTGACAGCCTTATCATCCAATTTTCTGCGCTGCACTTGTGGCACCAAAGCATATGCCAAACAGCCAAAAACACACATGTGCTCAATAGAAGGCTTTCTATCATGCCATGCTTCATATGGAGTAATAGACTGCAAAGCTTTCGTAGAACACCTGTTAAGTACATAAGTGGCACACATAATGGCCTCAAGCCAAAAAGAATGCGGCAAAGCTTGACTTTTGACCATACATCGTGCCATTTCTGTCAGTGACCTGTTTTTCCTCTCAGCAACACCATTTTGCTGAGGTGTATAAGGCACTGTACATTGGTGTTTTATCCCACGACTAGCCAGAAATGCATTAAATTCATGAGACATATACTCCCCCCCTCGATCGGAATGGAGGGTGCCCATAGTACATTTCGAGACATTTTCAGCCATAGCCAGAAATTGTTTGAAGCACATAAAAACTTCGGACTTTGCTTTAAGAGGAAATACCCATGCATGCCTGGAGTAATCATCAATGAAAGTTACGAAGTACAGGTAATTGCCCAAGGAGGGAGTTTGCCTGGGCCCACAAACATCACTATGCACAAGCTGCAACTTGCATGTGGCCTGAACTGAACCATCCTTTGGAAATTTAGAACGCTGCATCTTACCCAAAATACAGCCTTCACCAACATGTTTGACAGGTGCTTCAAGAGGTGGCAAAGAAGCAACCATATCAGATTTCTGCAAACGCAGCAAACTGGCAAAATTCAGATAACCAACATGTGCATGCCAAAGTTTTGCATCTGAAATAGCCCTTGGATCTGCAACAGCATTTGCAAAATTTTGTCCACACTTGTCATACAAAGTGAGCTTATACAGCCCACGGCACAAAAGGCCAGATACAACAATTTCATCACCAAAACTGAGATCATGAACTGTACATCTGTCATCCACAAATTTGACTACAAGTCCAAGTCTAGCAAGTGCCGATACAGACAAGAGATTCTTCTTGATCCCAGGTACATAAAGCGCATCAACAAGTGTGAAGGAACTGCCTTTAGCAGTAGTGAGCACAATCTTTCCAACTCCCTGAACTGGATAAGAGGCGTTGTTGGCACAAGTGACTGAATTCCCATGAGGGACAGACTCGAGAGAGGTAAACAATTCACGATGTGAGGTAATGTTCTTTGTAGCACCACTGTCGAAATACCACACATGTGAATCTGTAGCAGCTGACAAGCATGCATCATGGACAGCAGGATTGTAAGTGCACTCTGCGCTAAACGCCCATTCTGCATCAACATCAGCAACACAGTCTCCTTTCACAGAAGACACAACAATGACTGCATTTGTAGTGGAACCAGCATTTGCAGTGGAACCACCCTCTTTCTTCTTAGCCTCTTTGGCCTTCAACTTAGGACACGACTTGATCAAGTGATCATTGGCTTTACAATAATGGCAACGCATCTTCTTTTTGCCCTTATCACCAGAATTGCCAGACGAAGTGCCGCCAGCAGAAGCATTAGGAACAAAAATTTTTCCACTCACAGCAGAACCATAAGAAGTGGCTGCATTACTGTTACCACCCTTTCTTTGAGAAGCAATAAAAGCATGTTCAACTGCACGCTGCCTAGTCCTGTTTTTTCTGGAAAGTGACTCTTGCAACAGCAATGTGCATAATGCATCAAACTTGACAACTTCATGATTTCCTTGGGTCATAAGTCTCCAAGTACTAGCAAAAGTCTGGTAGGAATCTGGTAAGGCATCAAGAACAGTCTGCACAAGGGAACTATCTGAAATGACTTCACCTGCAGAAATAAGCTGCTCATTGATATCCTTGACACTAGCAAGGAAAGTGTCCATATCATCTTCCTCATGCATAATCTTCGACTCCAGCTCTTTACGCAGCAAAGCAATTTTAGCCTCATTGCGGCTTGCATAAAGACCTGCTAGAATATCCCAAGCCTGTTTTGCAGATTTTGCTGAACGCATGTGAGGAACAATGGTGCGCTTCACAGACAACGCAATCAATGCATGAGCCTGCGCATCCTTAACATCCCAACGAGCTTGTTCTGCCGTAGGCAAAACAACTCTAACAGCTGCAATCCTTGCAGCAAGACCTGCAACATCCTCAACATCGCATACATCCTCAGAACCAGGACGTACATCAATGCCCTACACAATGTTCCAGACACCCTTTGACACAAGAACATGTTGCATCATATAAGCCCACATAGGGTAGTTGTCCCCATCCAACCTGTCCTCAGCAGCAAACATCTTGAACACATCTGTGTTGTTGTTGTCAACCATGGTAAATGTTGTACCTGATGTGAAAAATGCCCGAAAATAGGAGAAACGGATCAGGAACAACCTGTGCTATATAGCACAAACCGTAGAAGACTATAAGGCAGTTGTTATGCAGAAAATGGCACTGACAGAAATTCTGCACAAAATGACGAAATAGCCTGTGCAGAGTAGCATGTAGTGGAAACGGAGGCGGAAATGAGCCCAAATCAAACTTCTGAGCAGAACAAGCTATTCGAGCTTTCCCGAAAATTTTGTCGACCTGCGAACGCTCGCCAAAGCTCACTGAAATCGGAGAAAGTGAGCACGCGTGTGCTGGAGCAGCTGGCGATTAAGCCCGGGAGGACGTGACCTGCTCTGATACCAATTGTTGGAATTAGGGTTGCATAGAAACACACACAGCTTGGAGAAGACAAAGGAAGCTCAAGGCACACAATAGAGAGTGTGTTACATAGTGTGCCATGGAAAGATAGATAGCCCTAGAGTGATGGGCGTATATACAATGCACGGGGGAAAAAACCTCCTAAAGAGGGAAAAAATGCCCTGGCGGTCCTAATGTGTTCACACACATCACTACCACATGTATATGGTAACCGAGACACCTGACGTCCGTACCCCCGTCGAAATGCCGCTAGAGACCCCTGTCGAGACACCCAGGTTCACACGTCACCGGCGAGAGGGCTTGCCTTACTTCGTCGACTTCAGTGGCGGCATCATCTTGGATGATGATGGCAAGAAGGTGATCTCGCGCATGCGCGGTCTTTGCTCTCAGGTGTTTAGACACTACATACTAAACACCTGGAGTGAAGTACTAAGTGATTTAAAAGATAGAGTCATCAGCATGCTGCATGACGAGTTTCCCGTTTCAACACGGGATGATCGCTTCAATGAAGACCTAATGAAGTTTCAAATGCGCGAATACTGCAAGCACAAGCAATCCGAAGTGCAAAAATCAATTAAGCATGGGTGGAACAGACCAGATTGGCTGGCCAAAGAAGATTGGAAGAATGCAAAGAAAGCAACGCACGAGAATCCCGACAAGTGGAAGCAACAAAAGGAGGCAACCAGAGCACGAGTAGGGGCAGGGAGCTCGCACCACTTGGGGAGTGGCGGGTGGGCATCATTTGAGGCCAATTTTGTAAGTGTTTTCGCATTGCTCTTTAGGTTTGATAGTTTAGGGTTTAGGGGTTTTTAAATTCTAACATAATGGATTCTTTGTATGTTTTGACAGTGGTCGATGACAAGATGTGACCCCACACCGTACGAGCGCGAGTACGCAGGCAGGAAGGGCTTAAACGCCCTGATGGACATTCTGAGTTCTCGCAACGACATGGTTAGTATTAGGGTTTACTCTTTTCTATTTGTTGTATTGTTTTATAAATTATATATTTATACTTATAGAAAGTTGTCTTATTGTTTTTTTTTTTTTGGCAAAATCCGATAGATACACCGCTTGGACGCGATGAAACATCTGATTAGACGACATCAATCTAGCCGTAGCTGGATAGCATTAGTTTTCTTTTGTCATAGCATAAGTATCATGAGATGACGTTTATACGTCTTTTTGAAAACCATGTATACTTTTTCAATAATGACAATGGTGTTGTAACTATTACATTTTCTATGGATGATGGAGTTAATGATTATATTGTCTTGTGGGTGACTACTTTGGGTTTATATCTAAGCTTGCACTTTCTTTCAAAGGTGAATCTGGGCTTATCTTGGATTCATTTAGGTTTACTCAATTATTGAAACATTCAATATGGTTGATGGATGCCCTGCCACCAAATTTTTTTCTCTCGGGCGTCGCTATGACTGTCGCTATATAAGGCTCTGCAGCGTCGCTATAAACATCGCTATAGGTGGCTTGTAAACGTCGCTATGATCGTCGTATAGGCGTCACCATATGGCGACGATCATGGCGACTATTACAGTGACGCTCATAGGGATGCTCCCGTATCGACGTTGTTAGCGACGGTCTTAGCGACACCAGGGAGTATAAAAACCCAATGTATTTCCGTCACTAACAGTGTCACAAATGCACACAACCTCTTGTAGTGTGAATTTTCCTTTCAAGAGATTCAATACTTAGGTCATATTATCTCTCAAGATGGTATCCGTATGGATCCATCTAAGTTAGAGGTAATAAAGACATGGCATAATCCAAGGAATCTACATGAGCTATGAGGCTTTATTGGTATCTGTGCATACTATAGACGCTTTATAGCAAAATTCTCTCAAATACTAGGACCATTACATGAGTTAACAAAGAAGAATGTTAAGTACCCATGGACTGCTAAAGAGCAAAATTCTTTTGACAAGTTCAAAGAGAAGCTTACCCCCCAACCAATGCTTATGATTCTAGATCTCTCAAAGCCATTTGAGGTCCATTGTGATGGTTGTGGTGATTGCTTGAGAGCAGTCTTGCTTCAAGAAAGGGCATGACATAGCATATGAGAGGCGAAGCCTCAATACCGATGAACGGGTCTTGGGCATATATGAAAAAGATCTTTTAGATGTTCTACATGCCCTAGAAACATGGAAGCACTATCTATTGGGGAATCCATTTATTCTGCAAACGGACCACCAAAGTATCAAATACTTCATGATGTAAACCAAGCTTTTCGACAAACAAATGAGGTGGGCAAATTTTCTTTTGCTATTTTATTTTCATATTGCTCACATTGTTGGTAAGCATAATCAAGTGACATATGCACTTTCACAACCAAGAATCAATGTGGAGTCTATAGCAATTCACAATGATCTATCTTCTATGATACATGAGTACGCTACTGACCTTGATTTTAAAGACATAATGTCATCCCTTGTCTTAGGAAAGAAAGATGAACCATTCACCTTGCAAGATGGTTATCTTCTCAATGGAAACATGCTATGTGTTACTCAGTTCCTTCGTGAGAAAGTCATGTATGAATCCCATGCTCCTCCTTATGTGGGGCACAGAGGCATTCAACCTACTCTTTGAGGAGTAGAGATGTACTTCTATTGGCCTACCATGAAAGTATAAATACAAGAGTATGTCTCAAAATGTGTGGTATGCCAACAGAACAAGTATGATAGAAGGAAGCAACCTGGATTATTCCAGCCATTTCAAATCCTTAATTCACCATGGGAGAGTATATCCATGGATTTTATCTTTGGATTACCCAAGTCTATCCATGGGAATACGGGAATATGGACAATAGTCAACAGGTTTAGCAAGCAAGCCCACTTTATTCCTGTCAAAAAGACTATAAAGGCACACCAAATGGCAACCCTCTTCATACCTCAGATTTTCAAACACCATGGATTGCCAACATCCATCATGCTAAATAGAGATCCTAGAATGACCAGTAATTTTTAGAAAGGTCTCTTTAAAAATCTAGGTACAAGATTGAATTTCTCTTTGGCCTATCACCCACAAACAGATGGCCAAAGTGAGCCAATCTTACAATTCTTGATCTACTAAAGACTTATGTTACAGAAGTAGATCAACGCTCACAATGGGAGAAGAACTTACCCCTTGTAGAGTATACGTACAATAATACTGTCCATACTACTACGGGAAAGGCATCTTTTGAAATAATAGAAGGAAGACTTAAAAGTCCCTTGCTACTTAAAGTACATGGGAAGATCTTTGCTAATGATGAGTATAGCCGTGACATACAAGAATCTTTCCAAAAGATTAAGGAGTCTATATCCATCTCTCAACAAAGGCAAAAGGCTGCTTTTGATAAGCATAGAAGGTCCTTAATGTTCAACAAAAGTGATCGGGTCTTACTTAAGTTTCCCAAGGCTCAACTAAGGCAAACGACGGGCAAAAATCCTACGGGCCATCAAAAGTATCATGCTAAACTAGCAAAAAGATACTATGGTCCTGTCAAAATCTTGAAGCCAATCAATGACATGGCTTATCAACTCAAGTTGCTCAACCATTTGCTCATACACAATTCTTTTCATATGAGCCTACTTAAGCCCTACAAAGGAGATCCACCAAGAGAACCAATTATTGAAGACCCCCCAAAAATCAAAGACCAAGAAGAGGTGTAACAACTTGAAGCTATCCTTTGACATGAAGAAAAGGTGCTATGGCATGGTAATTATCCGATATCTTATTAAGTTCAAAATTTATCCTTTTGAAGATGCTAGATGGATGCAAGGAGTACAACTTAGGATAGTATGAACCTTGTCAATGATTACAATGCTACTTAGAGTAAGCGAATGTAAACCTTTCCTTTAAATGATCAATGTTTTTTTGTCTTATAAGACTAATTCTCTTTTTCTTGTGCACAAATTTAAGGAGTATGCATGCTTAGAATCATGTTTGTGATGACGACGTCTCTCAAACACCAGGTAGAATTTGTCACTCTACTTTAGGATAATAAAATGGACTCAAGAGCAGACATGCTTACATTAGCTAAGTCTCCCAAGCCCCAAATGGATTAGTCATCCATCTTGGAATGATGTCGTAGGGTAAAAAGGGATCCTCTATCCGCTAAGAAACATCGACTAATGGCTAAGGCTTTACCTCTTTTACCTCATAATCGAGGATGACTATGATTTCAAGAGAGAGGTAATGTCATAAAATCTAATATCTAACTAACCCAAACAATTTTCTCATATTAAACTGATCATTTAATGTGGGAGAATAAGCAGAAACAAAATTTAGAATATAGACATGTGCTTATGGATCTATCTTGATACGGGGCCAAAGTCAATGGGTCCAAATGAGAGATGGTATGCCAAAGAGTAGTGATAGCTAATGGAGCTTGAAAGACCTTAGGGTTAGCTTCATTAAATACCTCCAAAGGTTAACGTTAAAAGTATTTAGACCTAGGACCTTAGGCAAGCTAGGGATGTGCTTGAGGTGGGAACCCGGCCCAAGATTGAGGTGCTTGGCATGCTTCCTGACTAAGGTTCTTGAGGTGCTTGTCATGCTTGCTGACTAAGGTGCTTTAGGTGCTTAATGACAAATTTTCTTCATGAATAAGGTGCTAGAGGGGATTGAGGTGTTCCAAAAAGTCAAAGTAGGGCCTACAAAAAAGGGGACGAGCCATGAGAGTAGGGGATGGGCTTGAGTGTCCATTCCCTCATCCAAAGGGCGCCCCTTTCTCAAAGAGGGAAAAGGGACACATGTCAAGCCCCTAGCTTGCCCTCATGGTGTGCCTAAAACCTGTTGGTTGACCCTTAAAGGGGTCTAATAAGATTTTAGCTAATGAAATTAATTGTTTATGCATTTATCAATTCCTCTCTTTCAAAGGGGAAAGGAGAAAACTTGTCCTAATGCTAGCATGGTTGCTTGATATGCACAATGTATGTGATTGGCTAGGCTTGTAGGGGTCCAATCAAATGCAAGCATGACCTACAAGGAGGGGTCGACCAAAGAAAGCTCGGGGTGTGCTTTGGGGAGTATACTCTCTCTCAAACACACTCACAAGCTCAATCTGACTTGGTGAAAGTGCAAGAACTCCGTCTCCTTCTCCAAGCTTGTTGAGAAGTTGAGAGCCTATACCAACACTCTTGGCTATGGAATGCAAATCCAACCAAGAGCCATGCTTCAATGCTTAAGATTTCCATCTTCTCCATCTTCATTACTATGCTATTATGCTATGCTAAGCAAGAAGTGTGATGATAAAGTGAGGAATTATTTCTTTCTCATATGAATGCTTCTTCTTCCTCTTCCCTATCCTCATTCTCTGCTAGCTCTCTCCACCTTCAAAGGTGTTTGAGGTCTTGGGACTGAGGCTAGGAATAAGATAATGCTTTTATTTAGCTATGTTATGGGCATAATTGTGGTGCATGAAGCTCTCTACCTTCATTGCACCATCAAGGTCTTAAGGTACACAAAGCTTGTAATGTATCAAGTCTCTCATTATGGGAGAAATTATAATACAAAAGTCTTTTGGAGGGGGGATCGGCTCCACATGAATTCGGTCCTCACTTGTTGTCAAGTTTTATAATTATCTCTCTTGTAAAAGTATTGTTCATGCCAAGTTAATTAAGTATAATGATTATGTTGCTACAACTAATACAGATTACCCTCTATGTTCTCAAAGTAGTCTCATAAAAATGCTCACCATAGTTTTCTTAATTCCACTATTCTCAATGTTCATAGGCCTTTTCCATTACAAAATTTGACATATTTGATTGCACCACAGTGTTCAAAAGGGGTGTTTTACCCTTAGCACACCTTGAGACTAGGGTTTTGATCAACACTTCATACCCAAAACACAAAAGACGGAGTGTTGAAAACAAAAAAATAGGGAACTTCTGATTTAGAGTATATTTTTACATGAAACTTGGTAAAAGTTCTTGAAAACTAGTGTTGGAGGCTAGTGGATGCTTGTGAATGAATTCTAGACAAAAATTCATCAGAGGCGTATGATGTTTGTAGAGTGAATCTAACAGCAAAAGTGAACTTTTGACATTATACCCATATTTTGCATGTTGTGTTGAGCACATACACCAAATTTCATTTCATTTGGACCTATAGATTGAGAATTGAGAGGATTTTACTCTTTTGCAGAATAAAAGTGGTGATTTTGTGCAATTTTGATTTCCAAAATTTGATGTGAGCACATGTGCATGTTGTCCATACCAAGGAGCACCTGGGGTAGAAACAAAAGTCCATTATAATTAGATAGGCATCATACATGTATGATGTCCTAAAGGCCATATTTGAGGTCAAAAGATATATATGAGGGCACCCTTGTGATCTAGAGCATTTAGGAAGCAAATAGACAAATTCCATTGAATTCGAAGCATTTTTGGGCTTGTAAAGGCCACAAGAAGGATCGAGACGGATCATATCTAGCACAAAAAGTGTTGGAATTGAATTTTGAAAGCTGTTGTGAGTTGGGAGACCTCTAGAGTGAGTTTCACTTCAATTTGACCAGCAAGACATCATACCTAAGTTGCATTGTACGTTAAACGGTGTACGTATAACATGCTTTAAACGGACATATTATACAACTCCTATTTTTATTTGGCCGTATTATACGGTGCCACATCAGCAAAACCATCGTATCGTATAATTTCTTAGAATTTTGATTGAAATAATTATTTGGATCAAAATATAGCTCTTTATATATCGTGAAAAACGGTTTGTTTTCCTCATTGTATTGATCTCTCTTCCCCTTTTCTCATATATAGGTGAGCTTTACAACATCAAGAAAATATAAATAAACAAGTTTAGATTTAGTCATGTAAGTTTTTTAGTAAAAATTTAGAGCTTTGGATAAAAAGTTTTTTTTAGTCTTTGGAGTTTTGAGTTTAGTCTTTATCTGCTCTATGTGAAGTATATGTTACACTGGGAGGTAAATTAAGTAAGGTAGTTAATGATTACTTATCTTGTGTAGAAGAAACTCACACTTGGAAGTGATTGAAGATAGTTAAAGTCGGCATTTATTTGCTTTGTATTGAACTATGTTCACACTTAGAAGTAACTTTAGTTAGATAGTTAAAGTTAAGAGCTAATTGTTGTGTGTTGAACTATGTTCACACCTGGAAGTAACTTAGGTTAGATTTATCTAATGATTGTCTGTCATGTGTAGAGTAATACTTATACTAGAGAAAATTTAGGTAGATTAAATAATAATCTCTCTCTTTGTGTTGAGGTATTCTCACACCTAGAAGAGATTTAGAGAAGTAGTGAATTTTGATTGCTTGCCATGTGTAGAGTTACATTCACACTTGGAGGTAATTTAGATAGGTTTTTTATAGATATCTTGCTTTGTGTAGAGTTTACTCACACTTGGAAGTTATTGAGATAGATTAAATGATTTATTTATCAAGATTCAAGTGTAAAGTGAAAGCTCATACTTGAATTTTCTTTTATTTTTGCTATTTATAATTTAAAGAGGTTGAAAATGTTGACAGATAAAGAAATGTAAATGGTATTAGAGTTTGATTTTAGATGTGTATTTAGTAATTAGTTCTGTTTGAGATTGTAGATCTTAAGAAGATGGTGAAAGGATATGAGTGGTACTATATAGATGAATTGATCAGTGGAAAGTCTACAACAAAGTTGAGGTGTAAGACTTGTGGCCATAATTTTGGTGGAAACGGTCACAGGATAAAAGAGCATGTGTATGAAATTCCTGGAAACGTTTTAGCTTGCAATACCCCCCAAGAGGTATTGAAGAAAAATTTCCCGAGTGGGCGCTCAGGGCAAAGAGAGCACATCTTGAGGGCAAAAAAATGGGAGGTCCCAAAATGATGGCTCCATCTATGGCTAAGGACATTAAGATGACACTCGAGAATGATCAAAACCTCCTTCGACCCCTGCTTCAGGTCAAGGAGGCTGTCATTCATCCTTTGCTAGGGATTGTAGCTCTAATCCTACCGGAAGCTCTGCTAACATAAGCCAAAGTGAAGCATGGACTGGAGGAGAAACTGCACCAAGTGGTCCTACTTTGCATCAGGCATTTGAGAAATAATGGCTACTTGAACTCCATCTTAAGTGGACATTTGAGAAATAATGGCTACTTGAGCTCCATCTTAAGTGGACGCAAGCATTTGTTGCATGTGGAACTCCTTTTAATGTCATTCGAAATCCTATCTTCAAAGATGCTTTAATGAGCACAACAAAGAAGGGCTTTGTGGTACCTGATTATAATAAGATGCGTACAAAATATTTAGATAAAGTGAAAACTACATGAGAGAATATTTTAAAGCACACAAATCTTGATTATGTGCCACAGTATGGATGCACAAGTGCTCTAGATGGTTGGACAAATTGTTAGAAGAAACCATTGATTAATGTGATGTTGATTTGTCCAAGAGTTTCCATCTTTCTCGAAGCAATCGATACATCCTTGAAAGATATCTTGCTAGTGTATATGAGCATTTGATCAAAATAGCAAGGGGACCCCAAAATGTGACAGCCATTGTCACAGATAATGCATCTAACTACAAAGCAGCTCGAAAAGCAATTGAAGCAAAGTATCTAAAGATTACATGGATTCCATGTGCTACTCACACTTTGAATCTGCTCTTGAAGGACTTTGGAAACTTTTTGTAGCATTATCCATATTTTGGAAGATCTCTGTACATACTACTATGAGTGGCAATTGAACAACACATTGTAATCGATTATTCTCTTTCACTAGTAATGAGAATTTAGTCACAAAAATTGCATTGTGTACCTTGTCTCTTATTCTTTCAACTAAGTATAATCATTCTCAATTTTTTTGTGGTTTGAGACTATCTATTTGTGTGTGTGTGTGTGTGTGTGTGTGTGTGTGTGTGTGTGTGTGTGTGTGTGTGTGTGTGTGTGTGTGTGTGTGTGAGAGAGAGAGAGAGAAGGGAGAAAACTTTCTCCTAAAAGCTCTCTCCACAAGGGATATTTTTAGGAAGTTTTTTCCGCACAAAACTGTTGCTTTTTCTCAATGAAGTCTATCTTTTCGAAGACAGTAGCCTTGAGATGTAAATCCCAAACCTTGTCTACATATTTGTGGATAGACTCATGAGAGAAACTTCAAACTATGCCATTTGGTGAGCATTTGCATCACTTGCAAGGAATTGCTTCATGATGGAAACTCATAGAGTTTTCCATGTCTTTGGGGCTTTGTCGTTGCCACAAAGGCTAGTCCACCATTGACAAGCTGATTTTTGGAAATGCATAGCTACATGGTGTAGCTTGGGGGACTCTGTGAATCCCTCATTTCCAAAGGCCGCAACAAATTTTTGGATAAAGGCCAATACTTTATTGGTGGAACCAAAGGTGCCATCATAGGTGAGAAAAGAGATACTCTATCCTCCTTCTTTGAACTTCTTGAGATTTTGTGACCTTCACCATGCAAGGCCGCAACAAATTGTTGGATAAAGGCCAATACTTTGTCGGGGGCACCAAAGGTGCCATCATAGGTGAGAAAAGAGATGCTCTTTCCTCCTTCTTTGACCTTCTTGAGATTTTTTGACCTTCACCATGCAGGATATGATTTACAATGTCCTCCCCTCTTGGATTCTCTAAGAGAATATCCATAGCTTTCGTCAAAAGAGGAGGAAGGTGAAGAAGAAGGATAAGAGGGTGACCTCTTTCTTGCCCTTTTCTTCCTTTTTTTCCTCTCTTTCCTTTTGGAGTGACAAGGAGAAGGACTGTGGGTTGAACGTTTCCTCTTGGGAGTAGTTGGAAATCGTCTAGACCGTCGTCTTTGTGGAGCCACATCTTCAGAGGAACCTAAAGATTTATTACTTTCTTGCTCTTTGGATTCCTCCTCTTGTATGGGAGAGAGTCTTCTTTTGGGGGTTGGTTAATTATAGAGAGTAGTGAAGTGGGTCTAACATTGCAGAGTTTCCGAGGGATATCTCCTTTCAGACTTCTTATGGCTCAATAATGGTAAAGCCATAGGCAAGTTTAAAAGACCCCATTATTAAGATCAAAGCTCCCAAGGTGTGGACCATATCCCACATAGTGGGCTCAACAAAACCGATAATAGATCCCAGTCTCACTTACCCTAATATAATCAACAAAATCAACCATTAATAGGCTACTTAAGGACCTCTCTTCTTACACAAGAAAAGAGATACCAAATGCTTTGATACCAATGTAATAGAAATGGCCTATGAACTTTGAGAGTAGCCAAAATTATAGAAAGCACTTTTGTGAAATTACTTTGTGAGCATAGAGGGTGACCTTAATTGATGGTAGCAACATAAACATGGTATTTAGTTAACTTGTAACGAACAATACTTTTGCAAGAAAGAGAGTTTAGAGAACATGACAACATTTGAGGACCCGATTTATGTGGAACCGGTCCCCCTCCAATAGGCATTTGTATTATAGATTATCCCATCAAGAGAGACTTGGTACAATACAATCTTTGTGTTTCTTGTGACCTAGGTGATGCAATGAAGCTTCATGCATCACGAGCATAACATAAACTTTGCAAAAAGCATTACCTATCCCAAGCCTCAGTCCTAAGGCCTCAAACACCTTTGAAGGTGGAGAGAGCTAGCGGGGAATGAGGGTATGGAAGAGGAAGAAGAAACATTTCATAGGAGAAAGAAATAGTTCCTCACTTATCATCACTCTTCTTGCTAGCATACATAATAGCGTAGTAATGAAGATGGAAATCTTAAGCATTGAAGCATGGCTCATGGTTGGATTTGCATTCCATAGCCAGTAGTGTTGGTGTAGGCTCTCAACTTCTCTGCTAGCTTGGAGAAGGAGATGGAGATGGAGCTCTTGCACTTTGTACTTCACACAATGAGAGTGTGTGTGGGAGAGTATACCCCCCAAGCTGGCCCCCTTCTTTCTTTGCTCAACCCCCCTTGTAGCTCAAGCTTGAAGCTCATTGGAGCCCTGCAAGACTGGCCAATCACATGCAAGATGCATTACAAGCAACAAGGGTAGTCTTGGGACAAGTGTCCCCCTTTTCCCTTTGAGAGAGAGGACTTGATAAATGCAAAAACAATTAATTAAGTCTACTAAATTATCATTGGACCCCTTGGGAGGCTAACCAATAGACTTTAGGTACACCATGAAGGCAACATGAGGAGGAACTTGACAAGTGTCCTATATGCTTTCTTTGTACCAAGTTTGCCTTGTGTGAGGGTGTATGTGTTATCTCTCTAGCCCCCTCTTGTAAGGCTCTCCCCCTCCTTGTAGGGATACTTGTTGAGTTTGTGGAACACCTTACCCTCAAGCACCTTAGTCAACAAGTATGACAAAGCACCTTAGTTAGCAAGCACAACAAAGCACCTCAAGCTTGGGTAATGTTCCCACAAGCATCTCAAGCTCCCTAGTCGGCAAGCACGACAAGCACCTCAAGCACCTTAGTCAACAAGAACGACAAGCACCTCAATCACCTTAGTCATCAAGCACGACAAGCACCTCAAGCACCTTAGTTATCAAGCATGACAAGCACCTCAAGCTTGGGCCAGGTTCCCACCTCAAGCTCATCCCTAGCTTACCTGAGGTCAAAGGACTTTTAACACTAACCTTTGGAGGTCTTCAATGAAGCTAACCCTAAGGTCTTTTAAGCTCCATTTTCTAGCCTTGCTCTTTGACAGACCATCTCTCATTTGGACCCCTTTCCTATTGGCCCCGTGGTGAGATAGATTTGTAAGCACATGTCTATATTCTAACCCTTGTTCCCGTTGAGTACACCACAAGGTCAAGCATATCAAGTAAACCACACAAATCAATTTTGGTAAAATTTGGATCACAAAAGTGAGACTTAAGCCAGATTCTTGAAATCAGAGTCTGCGGACAGGAAACAATTGCTAAAATTAAACAGATGTTGTCCAAACTTAGCGAAACTTGTTCAAGGACCTTAACATGTTGTATACTTGGCAAACCAAGCCAAACAGTGCAAAAAACTGACAAAAGTAAATAATCACGATTATTTACAAACTGTTACATAGAGACACCAATTTTGACTTTTGAACTTGTACAATGTTAGACCACCATAATACAGGCCACCGAGAAATTTTAGGTTCAATCCGATCCAAATTGATACATGTTCACTCAATTTTTAGGTTGTAGATTAGTCCTTTGATTTTTGTCAAAATTAGGGTGTGAAAGTCTCAGCTGTTGACTCAATTAACTCGATTTGAAGTGACCCACATAGACCAATCACAATAGTTAGCAAAAACTACACAGTCTTTGTGAAAGAATACCTAACTTGATCAAAATTGATACAGGAATCAGGTTGCAAACAAGGAATCAGCAGTTTGACAGACATTGCAATCAAGTCACATGAAAAAAGCTGGTAACAAGTCAATTCGACGATAAGTACTCTATCCAGGGCTTCACAAGTCTTTATAAACCTTAGATTTGGTCGTGTACTAGGAAATCAAGGCATATTTGGAGAAACCTCCAGTAGAGCATCCACCAAAGAGAGTGTGAATCAAGGTAATCCCTTGCACACTATCCTTGAAGAAGTCTCAGACACTTTTTCTGATTCAACATCTGAAATATCTTCTTACTCGACTCACTCAAAAATCGGAACGATAGGGTGCTATAAGCATATACTCTCTTTTTATAAGACTAATCACCATGGAGCTCATGTTTACCTGGATCCTAACGAAGAGTATGCTATTCGCATTGATGACCATGGTATTGAGTTCGAAAAGAAAGTCAGAGCAAACAAACCAGGAAAAATGTACATGGATAGAAACAGAACTCAGTATTTACAAGTCAAAAACTCTGACGTGATAAACAAATGGGGGTTGAAAGTAAACACCATAACTCCAAATATGGCCGCAAAAGAAGGACCACAACTTTAGAATTCGAGGGATACGGTCAAATTGATTTGAAGCCTTTGAAACGGCTTAGTACGGATAATCCTAGGATCTGAGTCTATTGTTGAGAGGATAGAAATGTAAAAGATCTTCTATGGACTTCGTATGCCAAATCGGGACAACTAACATCCATGAATATTATCTATATCTTCAAGATCAAAGATAAGGGATCAACAGATCTACCTACCTACTTGTTTAGGGATTGTTATAATAATAACTTTGTTATGATGACTCCTGAGGAGGTGGAACAAACCAAATATCAAGGGTATTCCATAAGGGATTGGATATTGGGCCAAGGACCAGAAACTATTCCAAGAGAAGAACACCGTGAGAGATCTTCTAAGAGTAATGTTAAGAAACCAGAAACCACCTCATCACAAAGAAACCGGGTGACACTAAAGCCAGTTCAGGGATACATGAGTCACTATTGCCAACAACAGACTGGTTTGAAGGTCTCGGAACGGGACCAACTGCCAGGAGACCGGGAGTTGAACCAAATAGATGTGTCACACCAGCTAATTTTTAAAAATGGGGAGTTGAACCAAATAGACGTGTCAGACCAGCTAATTTTTAAACATGGGTAAGAAAATATAGTGGATCGGGGGATCCGTACGACCACTTAGCCAGCTTTAAGCAAGTGCTAAGAGCAAAATGCATATTCGATTTCCATACTCAATTCGAGGGGTTTGGAATGACATTAGAAGAAAAAGCATTGACATGGTTTCAAAACATTTCACCAAGGTTGATCATGGACTTGAACACATAGCTCAAGGATTTGTAGCTGCTTTTTCCAAAACGGGGATCAAACACAATACGGTAGCTCAAATCTATAGCTTTAAACAGAAACAAGGTGAGTCTGTTAGGGATTGTGCAACTCGAATGAAACAATACATTGCCAGATGCACAGAGCTTGAGATACCTGCAAAAGAACGACTAGTATCATTGTTTCTAGAGGGACTTCTAAACAAAGAACTTCATGCTATATTGTATAGCAAGAAGCATACAACCCTAGAAGAGTGTGTGTCAAATGCTAGGAGACAATTCTGATATTTCAACAAAGATTATGTCCGTAAAGATAACCAATGTGAGAAAACAACATCCACTAAACCAGCACAAGTGGGAACGGCTGCTGCAACACCGCTTTCAGCCATTAAAGACATACTCAAAAGGATGAATGACATGATGAATAACATGCAAAAAGCACCTATGAGAGGACCAAGACAAGGGATACCTCAACAGGGACAACCAATTAGGCCGTAGAAATGGTGTGCAATCGAGGATAAATGGACCAACCATGAGAGTAATGAGTGCTATTACCGACCAAAGTGATGGGAATGTTCAGTACGTGCCTATGAGGCCACAAGGACAACCCATGTACAAATATCAACCTAATATGGCCCCAGATCAATGACCACCGATGGGTATGGAATCTAGGACATAATGCAGTATCTATAAAGTACATGCATCCAGAGGGAGTCATAGATGAACAAGCACTAGTGCTTGTTACACCCTATGCTGAGCTTAGTCCATCTACAGTAATGGTAGAAGGAGATTGGTATAATTCACATCCACCACCAATGGAAGAACCTATGACTTATTCTCCAACAGAGCTTGCACCAATGTACTATCCTGGGGCGGTCACTTATCAAAAGCTTCCTATATCACGTGCGTTCAAGGGGTTATTAATAATACTTCAATATACATACTATATTTACACTACGTGCCTATTTAAAAAACCCCCACCTCCCTCTGCATGTATACATTTTGATACATTTTGATCTTTTAATAATCCTCTTCGGTTAAGTCGTGTGATAGCATACACATTCTAAAAAGTGACCGCCCCGGGTATACTATGTGGCTAATCAAGGTGTCATACCTCCTATGGTAAGACCCATGATTAAGCTAAGAACTGGCAACTGCCATACCTATGGTGCAGATGATCATTGAAAAAATGAATGCCCAAAGCCTGACAAAAACCTCAAGCCAGTTGAAGCTTATTGCATACAATGTTACAAAAAGGGAGGACACTTCCCAGAAGATTGTCCTACAAATCTTTTAAACAAGGGTAAAACAATAGTGAACGTAGTCCAAGTGATACCTGGTAGCTCATCTGAGAGAGAACCGATTTTCCAATCAAGGTAATCACCAGAGCCTAGGCTAAGGAAAAGAAACATAACTCCTAATGATTCGAAAAATACAAAAATTTCCTCTTAAAAGACCAAAAGAAGCAGAAGCAAAAGGTATGAGATGAGAAAACGGAACAAAGGGCAAAAATCAAAGAGAAAGCAAAGAAGCTATTCCTAGAAGTGAAATCAAAGAAACCACCGTGAAATCTAGAGGATCAATTTTGATTGACAAAATTTTTGAGCCTATTAATGTAGCCTTGGAAGCCTACCAAGCAGGTCTTAAAGCAGGCCAAAACATGGAAAACAAATGGAAAAAATATCCTTCTCCAGACATGGAAGCAGCTAAGCTTGACACTTATCAAAATTTGGTAAGAATCACACAAGAGTTGTTGGAAAAACAAAAACCCAAGCTCAAAAGTATGGCAAAACCTGAGGAGCTTGTGGTAAGAGACAATCAAGAAAAATACAAAGTGGTGATAGAACCCCACCTTGAAACAAAAGAGCCAAAACTTATAGTGCCGAACAACAAAGATGCCTCAGACGGATTCCATCTGTAGAAGAAGACTGGTTAGGACACTTATGGAAAAAAGTTAGGGAGATCAATGATGGGAGCCTAACTCTAAAGTCAGCTCCTATAGAGGAAGTTTGGTTAGACAACCTACCTCCTGATGTGGACATGGATGTACAATCCGTGTATGGGGATTGCGGATCTGAAGCTTCAGGAATGTCTAAACCATTGACCTTGAAAACACTACCCACTTACTTGGGTGATAACGAGGATGAATCCATAGTGTGTAAAACCACTCAAGTAAAAAGAGCCGAATAGACCCTAGAAGTAGACAACATCCATTCATCATGTCTACACCCATCCAATGCACTCTTACTTTAGAAGAACTGTTAAAAATCAGACCATATTTATGGAATGATCTACAAAAAAACTCTAGAGAAGGTGCGAATAACGGGGCTAATCGCAAAAAAATTAGGAAAATTGAAACACAAAATGCACAACAAAGAGATTCGATCTGTTCCAATGAACAAAGCTTGAGAATACCATGAAGGGAAAGAAGGAAACACCACCCTTCGAGTGAGGTATAATGATATAGAAACCATGGCAATACTGGATAGTGGGGCAGGCATAGCCATAGCCACAAAGCAGTATGGGAATCCTGAGGACAACCAGCCATTAGACAAACTCGAATGAAATTGCAATTGGCTTATGGACACATTGAAAGACCATCAAGACTTCTTGAAAAAGTGATAGTTAATTCCTGTGGGATTGAATATCAACACACTTTTGCGATAGTAGACTTTGGAAAGAAACTCAATTACAAAATCATATTGGGAAGACCTTCCATGTAACACGTACAGCTCATCCAAGATTGGGAAAACAATTATCTGTACTTGAAGCAAGTGGGATCAATAACAAGGGTTAATCTAAAAGATCACACTTATAGAGGTCTCATTCGATTCAGTCTCTTCGGCTGAAACTAAGCTTCCATCTTGGTTGAACAAAGACACTCCTATTTGGATGTGTGAAGCTTCAGAAAATGGGAGCTTAAAATGAGAAGAATGTATCTTAGAAAGGGATTGCACAGATGAAGCTTATGTACCTGAACGCTTTCCAGAGCATTTTTTTGAGCCATTTGAGTGGACTCAAATTTTAGTGACAATGGATGTATGTGTAAATATATCTATGCCTACTCAATTTTGCAATGAGGACGGCTATGGCATAATTCCCATACAAATGATTTCAACCCTCCACATTGAAGACGAAATTCAGGAATCCAAAGGCTTGATGAAAGCTCAACAAGTCTTTTCACACCTCTACTATGATGCAACAAATGGGTTAGAAGAACACTCAGCTACTTTAGATGATTCGGGGTCTGAAAAAGAACATGTGAGAGCTAAGCTACTCATGAAAGGAGGGGAGAAATTTTTTTTTGACTTTTCTAACCAGAAACCAAGAAGACAAAAATGGTATAGACGAAAAAGAGACACTAGAAATTTGAAAACTAAACTTATGCCATCATACTCTAGTAGAACACAGTTCTTGATGCAGATAGATGCACATGATTGTGTCAAGGACAAAATCACTCGTAGATATCCTTCAAACGAAAACCCAAAAATCTCAAAAACGTCGAGAAAAGCGAGAAAGGAAACTCAAGCAAAGCCAAAAAAAAAACAGGACAAGGGTTCAACCATGACCCGAGTTGAGCGAAAAAATAAATATCAAGAGTTGAAAAAAGCTCTAAAGGAGATATATACGACTGAAATGGAAACCACTGAAGAGGATGGTACATATGTAATAAGTGTTCCATTTCATTACAATAAATATACTCTCCAAGATTGAAGAATCATAGTGAAACAACTTGTTAGACAACTACGAAAACAGGGTGAGTCTTACGAAGGGCCTGAAAACGCAAAAAACATAGATTTAGTTGAACCAAGAGAAGAGCCTAAACCAGCCTACATTGCAAATGACCTTACAAAAGAATAAGAAGGGCTTTTGTTAAGCTTACTAAAAGAATACCGGGATATCTTTGCTTGGTCTTATAAGGATCTCAAGGGTGTTGATCCAGAAATCTGTCAACATACCATACCCATGAGAGATGGAAAATTGATTTTCCTATTTCTTATGCTAGCTGACAGTTGAACACGGCGAAAAAGAATTATACCACCACCGAAAGGGAAGGATTATGAATGATCTATGCCATAAAAAAGTATACATATTACCTATTAGCAAACAAATTTGTGTTCTTTGTGGACCACCAAGCCTTATTATACTTGGTCAACAAGCCATGCAACACAGGAAGAATAGTGAGATGGTTCATCGTTCTTCTAGAATCTGATTTCACTGTAGTTGTAAAAAAGGGCACCACTCATCAAAGAGAAGATTATTTGTATAGGATTGTTTCAGGGGAACCACCTAAAGGAGTAGACGATGATCTACCAGATTCATATCTGTTCTCCGTGGAAATGATACCTCGATGGTCAAAAAATATGGTGTCATTGATGACCATAGCTCAAGTGGATTCACAAATGCCACTTCCTATTACAATTGGATTAATTGAGCAATCGGCTATGTATCAATTACTAGCTGGTAGACTATACAAAAGAAATTGAGAAGGAATATTGCTCTTATGCATTAATCCTCAAGAGAAAACCCAATACCTAAGTCAAGCACATATTACCATAGTAGGACTTCACTTTGTGGAAGACCAAACTATGCAAAGGATCTTGAGACTTGGAGTATTTTGGCCAACTATGAGAAGTGATGTTCGCTCTTTTGTAAAGGATTGTCCTCAATGTATAAAAAAAACACTCATACATCATGTAACATTGTTCCAAATGTCACATGTTCCTAAGTGGAGTAACTATCTAGTTACTTACTTATCGAGCCGAACATTTCCTGACGGTATGAGTAAATGCCATCAAAGAGCAATTGAAACTGAAGCAATAGACTATGCTCTTATTGGAAACCAATTGTACCGGAGAGGTAAGGATCAACATTTGCGTCTTTGTGCAAATGAAGACAAATATATTCCAATTATAGAACAAGCACATGCTGGACTAGCTAGAGGTCTACCTAGAGGTCACTTTTCACTACAAGAGCAATCTTAATGGCAGGCATATGGTGGCCAACACTTCCTTTAGATGCAAAAGAATATGTTCGGAGATGTGATGCTTGTCAACAACGAGCAAAAATGCCTTGGCCATTGATCCCCTCCTAAAAAATCCCGTGTGAGATAGTGTTGAGGCTCATCGTGTCCATGCTCTAGCATCCGACACGTGAGTCCTCTCTCTCTCTCTCTCTCTCTCTCTCTCTCTCTCTCTCTCTCTCTCTCTCTCTCTCTCTCTCTCTCTCTCTCTCTCTCTCTATTCCCCTTCCACGGTGTTCTCTTCTCCAACAACGCAATAGGGCTCGACGATTTTGTGGATTGCAAAATCTTTACGCCTTCATAGCCTTCACACACTCACCTACATCTTGGTGTTAGCTTCGACTAGCAGAGACAGAAATGCAAAATAGCAAGGGGCTTTGAAATGTATTGTGTGGCTGGACCCAGCGATTACAAGCGAAGCCACTATGATTGCATCTTGTTGTGTTGAACAAATCAAGCGACCTCTCTCTCTCTCTCTCTCTCTCTCTCTCTCTCTCTCTCTCTCTCTCTCTCTCTCTCTCTCTCTCTCTCTCTCTCTCATTGCTCATGCATGAACACTCCAATTTGGGCCTCGTCCTCCAAGGGAAAAGTAGGGGTCTTATGGTATGCCTGCTAGTTGGAACACATCCCATTGTGAGCCCTCTAAAGAAGAAGCAGAAGGAGCAACTAGTACTGCAGGCAAGTCAAGTGGGGGTTTCAAATACTAATGCTCATGCATCTGCATCTGTGCTCTCTGCAATGGCGTATGTGAAGCTGTTTTGAGGTGAGGAGAAAATCAAGGATCCGGCCATAGATAGAGCGTGGATTTTAGAAACAGGGTGAATTGAACGTGTGAGCAAGCTGCCCTGAGTCATCCACCACCATGTCCAAGGATAAATCCACACCATGGCCTATATTAGGTTAAGCCGATCACTCTAAACCCCAGGTCTATGGTGCACTGCAGCCAATATCACTCCCCATCGACTTTGCCTGCAAAGCTTGGAAGTGTGTGTGGATGCGAACATGCAAGGTAGATGCAATGGCGCTCAAACTGACTTGGTAAAGACCCTACTCCTCCCTCTTAGGCCTCTCCTTCCTCTCGGGCTGTGGGGCAGGCCCAAACCACGTGCCTCTCCATCCTCTCAGGTTGCGGGTAAGTATTGGGTTGAGGGAGGTTCAAAGAAAGTGGTGGAGTAAGTTGTGGATGACTCATGCAACCACGTGGAGTCTCTAATTGGTGCACACATTGGCAGCAAATGTAGCATATGAAGCACCATCTCAAAGTTTTGAGGCTGTGGTTGCATGGAAATGCAACCACGTGGAGGCATAGGTGTGTCTTTTTAATATAGATATATAGATTGTGGACGACATATGCAAACATGTGGCGTCTCTAATTGGTGCACACGTTGGCAATAGATGTAGAATATGAAATGCCATCTCAAAGCTTTGAGGTTGTGGCTACATGGAAATGTAATCACGTGGAAACATAAGTGTGCATATTTAATATAGATATATAGATAGAATCTTCACACACGACTTCTTGTGTGCACACGCTAGTAAAATGTTGTATAGTGTGTCGTATGCTACATATGGCATGGATTCTAACTACAACATCACAATTGAGTACCTGGATTACCACTAATAGTGCTCACAAAGAATATTGACACTTAGCACTTGATGCTTTTGGCGTCACCTACCAGGGTCGGTATGAGCATAGATATTGCCAATTGTGATAATGATGCACATACCAATGCTCATACCGACTATAATGGCGAGACTCACTTGCGGTGTCATAAAATATAATAATTAACTTTACCAAATGATTTTCTCATATTAAACTGATAAAAGGGAAGATAAAAGGGGAACAAGAGATATGTGCTTCTAGACCTATCTCAATAGGGGACCAAAAGGAGAAATGGTTGCATCTCAATAGGGGTCCAAAAGGAGACGGTCTACCAAGAGCAATGTGCAATAAGTGCTTCTAGATTTACCTCAGCAAGGGACCAAGCGGAGAGATGGTTACATCTCAATAGGGGTCCAAAAGGAAGTAGTCTATCAAAGAGAAACGTGCATCTAATGGAGCTTAAAAGACCTTAGAGTTAGCTTCATTAAAGACAGCCAAAAGTTAGCGTTAAAATTCCTTTGACCTTAGACAAGTTAGGGCTGACCTTGCGGTGGGAATCCTACCCAAGCATGAGGTGCTTGTCGGCTTGCTAACTAAAGTGCTTAAAGTGTTTGTGGGAACCTTTCCCGAAGCTTGAGATGATTTTTATGCTTAAATGACTAAGGTTCTTCAACTGTTCAATTCAAATATAAACTCTCAAGAGGCATAGAAGTTTCCATGCTTGATTGACTAAGTGCTTGAAGTATTCAATTCAAACCAAATGACTTAATAAGCATAAAAAACACATGTTTCGATTGTTCCTCCACACGTGGCCCTCATGATGTGTTTGAATCCTATTGGATAGGTTTTAAAGGAGGAATCCAAAACTTCGAGCAAGTGTTTTCGAGCTAATACAAAATCGATCGATATCTAGCAAAGCACCTTGAATATATCCATGTTGTAAAATTGATGCAACTCATGATCAATCAAGAAATCAAATTCAAAAGTACATTTTTATGATTTTCAACTTCACATATGCATCTTCTCCATCTCTATGTTTACGGCCTCCAAACTTCACTTGTGCTCCCAAAATGTCAATGGATACAAGGATACAGTCTCCAATAGGCTCAAAATTCTTTTCCAAACAATAACCTTGATCTCAAACATTCTACATTCTAACATCAACATAACCTTATGGCCAGGAAGAGGACTAAAGATAGGGATATGGCTATCCATCGAAGGCTATTCTCTTGCAAAAGTTGGAGAGGGATGGGAGGTACTAGCATTTGTTAGAGAGAAGCTAAGGAAGCAAGCTTGTCAGCATTGAATGTGAAACTTTTGTAAAGAGAGAGTTAGATGACTCTCTCAAGGGGAAATTTCAAAGGCCATAGATGGCACATAGTGATGCATCATAGTGGAGCATCCTTCCATACCATGCGTGCAGAACTTGTGCACACAACCTTCATTTTTCTTTGGGTTAATGGAAGTTTTTTTTGGTGGTGGTTGTCTAGGTGATGGTCAAGTGATATCACCTAGTTATTCTTAAATGATAACTAAGGTAATAATGCCTAGCATTAATTACAAGGGAAAGTAGTGCTCCATGTCATGTTCAAGTACACTAACTAACATCACATTTCCCAACATCGACCACCACATGGAGGTGAGCTATGTGCATAATATATGTGATAGCATCTAGTTTCCACTACCTTCTCATATTTGCTTGGTCCATATGTGCTATTGCTTGCAACCATCTTCACAAAAGTAAGAAAGGGGTTAATAGTGTAAGTATGTTGATTTTGGCATGGTTGCTAAAGCCCCCAACATAGTTCTACTTTGCTCATAGCTACAAAGCCTATGAATCTCGTAATTGGTGCATAGTTATTTGAAAAGCAATTGAAAAATATGCATCATGCGACCATGCTTTTATTGCAGTCTACAAATAGCATACCCTCATGATCAAGTGGCATGCTTCAATTAATTCAAGGAATAACTTTTCCCTAAATTGAAGCTACTCCAAAGCTAGACCTTAACACTAGAGGAAAAATTCAAAGACCAATAAAGGGTTGATACAAGAGCTACATAGTCACTGCTAGACTAAAGGGGTGTGGGCTCCCTTTCGCCACTAGCAAAATTTTGAACTCTAACATGTCCTCTCTCTCTCTCTCTCTCTCTCTCTCTCTCTCTCTCTCTCTCTCTCTCTCAGTCAAAGACTCAAATTCCATTTGCACTGATGATTGATACATGCGAGTATGAATGTAGAAGCCCTAAAAAATTCAATTCCTAAAAAATCTTGCTTAGCTCTTGGATATCTTTGTGATCTTGTTGAATGCAGCTATAACTAGAGCAGCAGCTTCAACACCAATAGCTCTTCCCTTTTTGCACCCTTCCTCTAACAAATAGCCTTTCCTTAGGCTCTCCAAGCTTCAAATTGCTTTGAAAATGTTTTCTTGCGTGCATTTTTTAGCCTTTGAGACATGTGGATACTCCCCACAAGAAACGGTTGGTTCTTGAACATGTTCATGTACACATCAGACTTATCAATCTTCTTGACTTCCTTGTACGTACAAAGAAGCCAACGGTAGAACACACATGCATCTCAGCCATAAGACCTTGGATGGCATCACACTTCATCCTTGGTCTAAAGTAACTATTGGTTAGCTTCCAAATTACAAAACCATCTTTGACAAGCTTCGTGATGTCCTGCCATATTGAAAGTGAGTTGGCCATGGAAATCTCATTGACCTCATGGGGATTGGGCCATCGCGCATTTGAGAATACTGGCTACCATGCACTTTTGCAGCTTGAGAGAAACCATGGCTGAATTCACTCGGGTGACACTCACCATTTGCCCTTCTCTCTCTCTCTCTCTCTCTCTCTCTCTCTCTCTCTCTCTCTCTCTCTCTCTCTCTCTCTCTCTCTCTCTCTCTCTCTCTCTCTCTCTCTCTACGCAGTGCACAGCTCGCCTACACCTCCATAGTGTTGCCTTGCTGTTGCACAGATGTCAGTCTCATTCACCATATGTCATTTCCCTTCATGTGTTCTTAATTTTCAAAGTGCAATTCCTATCATGTGCAGCACGCAAACACCCCGTTAATTTCATGCATTGTTTCTACAAACGCGTCCTCACCAAGCTCTTGCTTCCAACGATGATAGAGGCTCCCTCCCCTTGGTTTTTTGCCCCACGCCACCTGCATATACATCCTCCCATTCTCATCACCTTATCATGATTAGTTTTGTCAATTGCAGAAACAAAAAGTTGTTTTGTCGAAATTACTACCCATTGAAAGGGTAGAGATATACATACTCTTTTCTCAACTTGAGGATCCAATGGGCTACATGTAGGACTTGCACAAGATCAGCCATGGGAAACTTGAGTTGTTGCCACACAACGCTTTCTCTACAAAATCACTATTGTTTCCACCACCATATCGACAAAAGTTTTATCGTGCCAATTATGTTATTATAATTGTCTCTATAACTCTTGGAGCCAAAGACTCACGAATCACGTGTCTCAAATAAGGATGTGAAGACAAGAATCGACACATATAGATCAGTACTCTATTAGGCTTTAAAGGAAATAAAATTGCTATAGTGCATGCACGAGAGAGAGAGAGAGAGAGAGAGAGAGAGAGAGAGAGAGAATATTAGAAAAAACTATAGACATGGTCTCTAGGTGGCATGCCCCCCTCTTCTTCATCCTTGATGTTGAGGATGGGAACCCAATAAGTAATGTTGAGTAGAGAAGCTTCCAATTGTTACATATTGCCACTAGGAAAATTTAAACTCTAAATTGTTGGAGGAAAATTTTGCTAGTGGCGAAAGGGAGCCCACACCTTGTCTTTTTATGTAGAGAGTTAAAGGACCTTTAGAGCTAACTTCTCTAAAATATTTGCTCGGATTTTGGTTCACTCGAAAAATGTTGCTCGGTGAATGGTAAGACTCGTTTTGAAGGGGTCCAATGAGAATTTAGATGCATAAAAATAAATAATTAAGTTCTTTCTCTCAAAGAGGAAAAAGAGAACACATGTCCAACTGAAATAATTAAATAATTAAATAATACAAGAGAGAGAGAGAGAGGAGAGAGAGGTGTGGATCAAGCATGAGAGGGGGTATACTCTCCCCCCCCACACACACACACATTTTCTCTCATTGTGTGGAGTGCAAAGTGCAAGAGCTCCATCTCCTTCTCCAAGCTTGTTGAGAAGTTGAGAGCCTACACCAACACTCTTGGCTATGGGATGAAAATCCAACCAAGAGACATGCTTCAATGCTTAAGCTTGCCATCTCCTTCATCTTCATTACTATGCTATTATGCTATGCTAAACAAGAAGAGTGATGATAAGTGAGGAACTATTTCTTTCTCCTATGAATGATTCTTCTTCCTCTTGCCTACCCTCATTCCCCGCTAGCTCTCTCCACCTTCGAAGGTGTTTGAGGCCTTGGGACTGAGGCTTGGGAGAGTTAATGCTTTTTTCAAAGTTTATGTTATGCTTATGATGCATGAAGCTTTCCATCTTCATAGCATCACCAAGGTCACAAGGAACACAAAGATTGTATTGTGCCAAGTCTTTCTTGATGGGAGAATCTATAATACAAACGTCTTTTGGAGGGGGAATTGGCTCCAAGTAAATCCGGTCCTCAACTATTGTCATGTTCTCTAATACTCTCTCTTTTGCAAAAGTATTGTTCATGCCAAGTTAATTAAGTACTATGTTCATGTTGCTACCATCAATTAAGTTCACCCTCTATATTCTCAAAGTGATCTCACAAAAAATTCTCACTTTAATTCTCTTAATTTCCCTGATCTCAAAGTTCATAGGCCATTTATATTACATTGGTATCAGAGCGTTTGGTTTCTCTTTTCTTGCTTAAGAAGAGAGGTCCTTAAGTAGCATATTAATGTTTGATTTTGTTAATTATATTAGGATAAGTGGGATTGGGATCTATTATCGATTTTGTTGAGCCCACTATTATCGGTTTTGTTGAGCCCACTATGTGGGATATGGTGCACACCTGGGAGCTTTGGTCTTAATAATGGGGTCTTTTTAGACTTGCCTATGGCTTTGCCATTATTGAGCCATAAGAAGTCCGAAAGGAGCTATCCCTCAGCAATTGTGCTATGTTAGACCCACTCCACTACTCTTTATAATTAAAGAATTCGAGTTGTGGATGTAGATACTTAAGTGCTTATTTTCAAAGGCTAAGAGGAGTAACAACTAAGGTTTTGAATTGACAAAGGATACACTAAGTAAACACATAAGTATAATTAGCATGGTTGACAATAACCAATAGAGTAGGATGAACATTGATAACTTTGATTTTGCACATGAAGGTGCTTATGATGATGCCCCCATGTTTATCAATTATCTTGTTACTAGATTGCATCAAGCTATGGGCAACCCTACCTTGCAAGGCGAAGTTACTCAATAGCTTCGTGCTTATGGGATTTCCCTTTCTCTTTAAGCAGAGAGAGAGAGAGCTTAGAGGTCTCTCGATGAGACTCCCGAAAGAAGACTCTCTCCCATAAGAGAGGAGGATCCAAAGAACAAGAAATAAGTGAATCCCTAAGTTCCTCTAAAGATGTGGCTCCATGAAGATGGCGGTCTAGACTATCGCCAACTGCTCCCAAGAGGAAACGGTCAACCCATAGTCCTTCTCCTCATCACTCCAAAAGGGAAGAGAGGAAACAAAGTAAGAAAAATGCAAGAAAGAGGTCACCCTCTTCTCCTTCTTTTTCACCTTCCTCCTCTTCCAACGAAAGCTATGGCTATTCTTCTAGAGACTACAAGAGAGGAGGACACCGCAAATAATATCCTGCATGGCGAAGATTACAAAAGCTCAAGAAGTTCAAAGAGGGAGGAAAGAGTATCTCTTTCCTCACCTATGATGGCACCTTTGGTGCCACAAACAAAGTATTGGCCTTCATCCAACAATTTGATGCGACCTTTGGAGACAAGGACTTCACAGAGTCCTCCAAGCTACACTGTGTAGCTATGCACTTCCAGACATCTACTTGTCAATGGTGGGGTAGCCTTTGTGGCAATGGCGAGGCCCCCAAAGACATGGAAAACTCTACAAGTTTCCATCATGAAGCAATTCCTTGCAAGCGATGCCAAGGACAACGTGCTCATCGAATGGAAAAGTTTGAAGCTACTCTTCAACAAGTCTATCCACAAATAGGTAGACAAGTTTTGGGATTTACATCTCAAAGCTACAGTCTTTTAAAGGATAGACTTCTCCGAACAAAAGCAACAATTTGTGCGGTATTACCTGAAGAAATGGCCAAGTATGTCAACTCACAACTGCCTAGCACTATCACAGAAGCTATCCACCACACTATGGTTGCTTCAAGGATAAATTTCCAACAAGGGGAAAGAAGAAATTTCAAGCCCATGGAAAACAAGGATCAAAATGAAGCTAAAGGGAATAACAATGCTCAAAACTCTTCCCAAGGCAACACCAAAACCAACAACAACAAGGCCAAGCATAAAGGAGCTTACAAAGGTAAAAATAAGCTCTCTCCCAAAGAATTATCGGCCTTTTATAAAGACCATAAATTCTTTAAGTGTGGGGAGCAAGGACATGGTTATTGTTCTTGCCCCAAAAGAAATGTACACAATGACACTCCTATAGCTTCCATGGTTAAAGCTCCAAAAGAGGATACTCATTGCAAAGGCTCATTTCTCTCCTATGGTAGGGGAAAAGTAAGGGATCATGATATCTTCATTTTGTTTCACCCTGGCTCTACTCACAACTTCATATCAACGGAGTTGGCCACTAAGTTGGGCATTCAAGATTTTGAGATGGGAGATACTGTTACTGCTGACATGAATAGAGGTGATGGAGAAAGCCTCAAAATGGGGACACTAGACATAGTCACCCTTCTTGTCCATACTTCTCATAAGCTCCAACCTCTAGATGTTTCAGTTTTCAATCCATTCAAAAGCAATTTCCAGAAAGAGAGGAATCTATGGCAACTTCAAAGCTTCTCCACTCAAGCAACCAAAAGTGAGCTAGCAGGTGTTGTGTCTGGAGCTTTAAGTATTGCTTGCACTGAGAGCAACATAAAGGTAGGCTTTAGAGCCACTCGCATATGGCCTTTCACCATCAAGACATGGATCTATCCCATATGCCATGCCACTACATGGATGTATAGGTGGTGTATGATCGACTCAAAGATACGCCAGATTGTGATGAAATGCTTGTAAAAGAGGCAACTTGTAGTCAAGTGTCGTGCTGCAATGGAAATGGCCTATGAACTTTGAGAATAGAAAAATAAAGAGAATTAGAGAGAACATTTTTGTGAGACTACTTTGAGAGCATAGAGGGTGGACTTAATTAATGGTAGCAACATAAACATAGTTCTTAATTAACTTGGCATGAGAAATACTTTTGCAAGAGAGAGAGTTTACAAAACTTGACAACAGTTGAGGACCAGATTTGGAGCCAGTCCCCCCTCCAATAGGCATTTGTATTATAGATTCTCCCATTAAGAGATACTTGGTACAATACAATCTTTGTGTTCATTGTGACCTAAGTGATGAAGATGGAAAGCTTCATGCATCACGAGCATCACATAAACTTTGTAAAAAGCGTTACCTATTCCAAACCTTAGTCCCAGGCCTCAAACACCTTTGAAGGTTGAGAGAGCTAGCGGGCATGAGGGTAGGGAAGAAGAAGAAGAAACATTCCATAGGAGAAAGAAGTAGTTCCTCACTTATTATCACTCTTCTTGCTAGCATACATAATATCATAGTAATGAAGATGGAGAAGATGGCAAGCTTAAGCATTGAAGCATGGCTCTTGGTTGGATTTGCATTCCACAACCAAGAGTGTTGGTGTAGGCTCTCAACTTCTCTACTAGCTTGGAGAAGGAGATAGAGCTCTTGCACTTTGCACTTAACACAATAAGAGTGTGCGTGAGTGTGTGTGGGAGAGTATACCCCCCAAGCTATCCCCCTTCTTGTTTTGGTCGACCTCCCCTTGTAGCTCATGCTTGAAGCTCATTGGACCCCTGCAGGCCTAGCATATCACATGCAAGAGGCATATCAAGCAACAAGGGTAGAGTCTTGGGACAAGTTTCCCCTTTCCCCTTTGAGAGAGAGGACTTGATAAATGCAAAATCAATTAAGTAATCAACTAAATTATCAATGGACCCCTTGAGAGGCTATCCAATAGGATTCAAGCACACCTTGAGGGTAACCTAGCTAGGGGCTTGACATGTGTCCTACTTGCCTCTTAAGCAAGGGGTGCCCTTTGGGAGAGAGAGAGGTCAAGAAACCACCCCCCCTACCTGCATGGCTAGCCTCCTCCTTGTAGGGATTTGTGTTGACTTTTGTGACACCTCAAGCCCCTCAACCTTGGGCCCAGTTCTCACCACAAGCTCGACCCTTAAACCCCTCAAGCTTGGGTTGGGTTCCCACCTCAAGTACAACCCTAGCACCTAAAGAATCTCATTCATCAAGCATGACAACAACCTCAAGCATCTCAGTCATCAAGCATGTAAAGCAACTCAAACATCAGGCACAACAAGCATATCAAGCTTGGACCGACTTCCTACCTCAAGCACAGATCTAGCTTACCTAAGGTCAAAGGACTTTTACACAAACCTTTGGATGTCTTTAATGAAACTAACCCTAAGGTCTTTAAACTCCATTTTCTAGCCTTGCTCTTTGACAGATTATCTCTCATTTGGACCCCCTTTAGCATTGGCCCCGTGTCGAGATAGACCCGTAAGCACCGTCTATATTCTAACCCTTGTTCCCATATATTCTCCCACATTAAATGATCAATTTAATATGAGAAAATAATTTGAGTTGGTTAGATATTAGATTTTATGACATTACCTTTTTCTTGAAATCATAGTCGTACTCGACTATGAGGTAGAAGAGATAAAGCCTTAGTCATTAGTCAAACTTTCTTAGCGGGTAGAGTGTCATAAAATATAATATCTAACTTTACCAAATTATTTTCTCATATTAAACGGATCATTTAATGTGGGAGAATAAATGGAAACAAGAGTTAGAATAGATACATGTGCTTCTAGACCTATCACAACACGAGACCAAAAGAAGAGATGGTTGCATCTCAATAGGGGTCCAAAAGGAGATGGTCTATCAAAGAGCAATGTGCAGTAAGTGCTTCTAGACTTACCTCAGCAGAGAACCAAGAGGAGAGATGGTTACATCTCAATAGGGGTCCAAAAGGAGGTAGTCTATCAAAGAGTAATGTGCATCTAATGTTGCTTAAAAGACCTTAGCATTAGCTTCATTAAAGACCTCCAATGGTTAGTGTTAAGAGTCCTTTGACCTTAGGCAAGCTAGAGCCAAGCTTGAGGTCGGAACCCGACCTAAGCTTGAGGTGCTTGTCGTGCTTGATGATTATGGTGAGTGCTTGATGACTAAGGTGCTTGAGGTTCTTGTCATCCTTGATGACTAAGGTACTTGAGGTGCTTGTCATACTTAATGAGGAAGGTGCTTGAGAATCTTCCCATGCATGGGGGGTAAGGTGCTTGAGTCAAAAAAAGACCCTACAAACTTAATGAGGAAGGTGCTTGAGAAGCTTCCCATGCATGTGGGGGTAAGGTGCTTGAGTAAAAAAGAGACTCTACAAACTTAATGAGGAAGGTGCTTGAGCAGCTTCTTATGCATGAAAGTCCCAAAGTTAAGGGAATCTTTGATTTAACCTGCCACCCACCCAAAGGGCACTCCTTTTCTAAAAGGGCACATGGGACACATGTCAGACTCTTCCTATGCTTAACCACATGGTGTGCTTGAATGCTATTGGTTGGGCTAAAGAGGGGTCCAATGAGCTTCTAGTTCCATCCAACAACTATCTAGATATTTTCAAGCTCTCTCTCTCTAAGGGGTAAGGAGGACACTTGTCAAAAGACTACCCATGTACTTGAATACATGTTGCAAGTGATTGGCTAGGGGGGAGAGGGGTCCAATGATCTTGAAACATGTGTAAAAGCTACAACTCACCCCAAGCAAGCAAGGGGGGTGCTGGAGGGATATACACCACACACACACTCATTTTGTGGATTCATTCTCACTTGGTGAAAGTTGAGAAACTCCACCTCCTTCTCCAAGCTTGTGAGAAGTGAGAGCCTACACCAACACTCTTGGCTAGGGAATGCAAATCCAACCAAGGTCCATGCTTCAATGCTTAATCTTGCCATCTTCTCCATCTTCATTACTATGCTATTATGTATGCTAGCAAGAAGAGTGATGATAAGTGAGGAATTATTTCTTTCTCCTATGGAATGTTTCTTCTTCCTCTTCCCTATCCTCATTCCCCGCTAGCTCTCTCCACCTTCGAAGGTGTTTTAGGCCTTGGGACTGAGGCTTGGGATACTTAATGCTTTCTACAAAGTTTATGTTATGCTTGTGATGCATTAAGCTTTCCATCTTCATTGCATCACCTAGGTCACAAGGAACACAAAGATTGTATTGTACCAAGTCTCTCTTGAAGGGAGAAACTATAATACAAATGCCTATTGGAGGGGGGACCGGCTCCGTATGCATCCGGTTCTCAATTGTTGACATGTTCTCTAAACTCTCTCTCTTGCAAAAGTATTGTTCATGCCAAGTTAACTAAGTACCATGTTTATGTTTCTACCATCAATTAAGTTCACCCGTTATGCTCACAAAGTAATCTCACAAAAGTGATTTATCTAATTTCCTAATTCCGCTACTGTCAAAGTTCATAGGCCATTCCCATTACATTGGTATCAGAGCATTTGGTTTCTCTTTTCTTGCTTAAGAAGAGAGGTCCTTAAGTAGCCTATTAATGGTTGATTTTGTTAATTACATTAGGGTAAGTGGGACTGGGATCTATTATCGGTTTTCTTGAGTCCACTATGTGGGATATGGTGCACACCTCGGGAGCTTTGGTCTTAATAATGGCATCTTTTTGGACTTGCCTATGGCTTTACCATTATTGAGCCATAAGAAGTCCGAAAGGAGCTATCGCTCGGCAACTTCGCTATGTTAGACTCACTCCACTACTCTCTATAATTAACCAAAATCAAGCCGTGGGTGTAGATACTTAAGTGCCTATTTTCAAAGGCTGAGAGGAGTAGCAACTAAGGTTTTGAATTGCCAAAGCATACACTAAACACATAAGGTTAATTAACATTGCTGACAATAACCAAGAGATTAGAATGAACATTGATAACTTTGATTTTTCACATGAAGGTGCTAATGATGATGTCCCCATGTTTGTTAATTATCTTGTCACTAGGTTCAACAAGCTATGGGCAACCCCGCTTTCCAAGCCAAAGTTACTCAACAACTTCGTGCTTATGGGATTTCCTTTCCTCTCCAAGAGGAGAGAGATCTTAGGAGCCTCTTGATGAGACCCCCAAAAGAAGACTCTCTCCCATACGAGAGGAGCAATCCAAAGATCAAGAAAGTAATGAATCCCTGAATTTATTCGAAGATGTGGCTCCACGAAGAAGGCGGACTAAATGATCGCCAACTCCTCCCAAGAGGAAACGGTTAACCCATAGTCGTTCTCCTCGTCACTCCAAAAGGGAAGAGAGGAAACCAAGGAAGAAAAGGGCAAGAAAGAGGTCACCCTCTTCTCCTTCTTCTTCACCTTCCTCCTCTACCGATGAAAGCTATGGCTGTTCTCCTAGAGAATACGAGAGGGGAGGACATCACAAATCTTACCTTGCATGGCGAAGGTCACAAAAGCTAAATAAGTTCAAAGAGGGAGGAAAGAGTATCTCTTTTCTCACCTATGATGGCACCTTTGGTGCTACTAACAAAGTATTGGCCTTCATCCAACAATTTGATGCGGCCTTTGGAGACAAGGGCTTCACGGAGTCCTCCAAGCTACGCCATGTAGCTATGCACTTCCAAAAGTCGACTCATCAATGGTGGGCTAGCCTTCGTGGCAACGGCAAATCCCCAAAGACATGGAAAACTCTACGAGTTTCCATCATGAAGCAATTCCTTGCAGGGATGCAAATGACAAAGTGCTCATCGAATGGTGGAGTTTGAGTCTTCTCTCTCATGATTCTATCCACAAATATGTTACAAGTTTTGGGATTTACATCTCAAGGCTACTGTCTTTTAAAAGATAGACTTTGTCATACAAAAGAAACAATTGTGTCCGGGATTACCCAAAGAGATGGTCGAGTATGTCAACTCTCAACGACCTGGTTCTAACACTGAAGTAATCCACCACACCATGGTTGCTTCACGCATCAATTTGCAACAAGGGGCTAGATGGAATGTCAAGCCCATGGAAAATAAATACAAAAGTGATGCCAAGAGGAAAACCAATGCTCAAAATTTTTACCAAGGCTATTCCAACAATCGGTCCAAGGAGAAGGGAGTTTACAAAGGTAAATATAAACTCCCTCCTAAAGAGCTAGAAGCTTTTCGTAAGGACCATTAAAGTGTGGGGAGCAAGGCAATGGTTATCATCCTTGCCCCAAGAGAATTGCCCGCAATGAGACTCCTAGAGCCTCTATGTTTGAAGCTCCAAAAGAGGATGCTCATTGCCAAGGATTTCTCCTTTCCTATGCTTGGGGAAATATGCAAGAGCATGATTCCTTTATTTGTTTGACCCTGGTACAACTCACAAGTTCATATCCACAGAGTTGACAACCAAGCTAGGCATACAAGCCCACATACTGGGAGATGCATTGAAAGCCAATCGAGCTATCAAGGGACAAGACGTCTCAGTTACCTCCTTAATTGGAAAATTAAGACTTCATGTCCAAAGCTATGTAGACAAAAAGATTTTCTTCATCTCCCCTCTCAAACATGAGGATGTTATCGTTGGGGCACCATGGTTTAACCGCATGGCTTCCAACATGAAGTTCCTTGAAGGAGAATCTACTTCACCTACAAGGAAAAGAGCATGTACATAGATGCTAATGATTTGGGGAACATCATATCCCTGCAATAAAGGGAATCAAGAGGAATTAGAGTTGTCTAATTTCCTAAGATGTTTTCATTGATGACATCCCTAGTGAGCTACCTCTAAAATGAGGGATGATGATCATGCAATTGAGCTCCTACCAAGAAGCTCACCGCCTAACAAGCCTCCTTATCGAGTTTCACAAGCTCAACAAGAGGAGATCATGAGGCAAGTGGATGAATTGGTGGAAAAAGGGATGGTGAGGTCTAGCTCCTCTCCATTTTGTTCACCATTTCTTTTAGTGCAAAAAAAAGAGGACACATATCACATGTGTGTCGACTACAGAGCACTAAAAAAGATCACTATCAAAAATAGATTTCCCATGTCGCGGATAGAAGATCTATTTGATAATTTACAAGTTTTGGCTTGACAAATGCTCCATATGCATTCAAACTCATGATGGAAAAAAATCCTCAGGCCATTCACAAGGGACACCTCTAGGTAATCTTTCAAGTTGTGAGAGAGAATAAGATTTTCATTGATCAAAAGAAAAGTGAATTTTTCCTACAAGAGATTCAATATTTAGGTCACATTATCTCTAAAGATGGCACCCGTATGGATCCAACAAAGTTAGAGATAATAAAAGGATGGCCTAATCCAAGGAATCTATAGGAGGTACGAAGCTTCATAGGTATGTGTGCATACTATAGATGCTTCATAGAAAAAAATCTCGCTAATAGCAGGCCCATTACATGACGTAACAAAAAAAAAGAACGTTAAGTATTCATGGACTGCAAAAGCACAAGAAGCTTTTCAGAAGCTTATCTCTCAACGTGTGTTCACGCTACTAGATCTCTCAAAGCCATTTGAGGTCCAATGTGATGCTTGTGGTGATTGCCTTGGAGCTATTTTGCTTCAAGAAGGGCATGCCATAGCATATGAGAGTCAAAGACTCAACTTCAATAAGTGAGTATTGGGCAAATATGAAAAAGAGCTACTAGCTATTCTATATGCCCTAAACACATGGAAACGCTATCTCTTGGGGACTCCATTCATCCTACAAATGGATCACAAAGCCTCAAGAACTTCATGACACAAACCAAGCTCTCCAACAAACAAATGAGGTGGGCAAATTTTCTTTTTCAATTTAAATTTCATATTGCTCACATTGCTAACAAGCACAATCATGTGGTCGATGCACTTTCACAACGACCAAGGGTAAATGTGGTGTCTATAGCAACTCACAATGATCTATCTTTTATGATCGATGAGTATGCTATTGCCTGAAACTTTAAGTACGTAATTACAGCCTTTGCAATAGGGAAGAAAAAAAAGAACGATTCACCTTGAAGGATGGTTATCTTATTTGTTACTCACCCATACAATAAGAAAGACATGTATGAATCCCATACTTCTCCTTATGCGGGGCAAAGAGGGAATCCATAATCTACTCTTCATATTAACAAGAAAACACACTCTATGCCTGTCAAAAAGACTATTAAGGCACATCAAATGGCAACCCTCTTCATATCTAAAATTTTCAAGCATCATGGCTTTCCAACACCCATAGTGTCGGACAAAGATCCTAGAATGACCAATAAGTTCTAGAAGGGTCTCTTTGAGAATCTAGGAAGTAGATTAAATTTCTCTTTTGGTCTATCATCCACAAACGGATGACCAAAGTGAAATAACTAATCTAACAATTCTTGATATACTAAAAGCCTATGTCATGGAAGTAGATCAATGTTCTCAATGATAGAAGTACCTACCTCTTATAGAGTATTCGTACAATGATATTGTACATACTTCTATGGGAAAAGTACCTTTTGAGGTTAAAGAAAGAAGATCCAAAAGTACCTTACTACTTAAAGTACATGGGAAGATCTTCGTTGTTGATGAATATAGCCGAGACCTACAAGAATCTTTTCCAAAGATTAAAGGGGTTATATCCATGTCATAGGAAAGGCAAAAAGGGCTACTGCTAATAAGCACAGAAGAGCCTTAGCCTTTAAGGAAAATGATTGGGTCTTGCTAAAGTTTCTCAAGGCTCATCCGAGGCACATTATGGGCAAGAGTCCTACGGACCACCAAGAGTATGATGCGAAACTAGAAAAAAGATACTATGGTCCTTAAAATTCTTAAGCCAGTCAATGAGATGGCTTATCAATTGAAGTTGCCCAACCATTGGCTCATGCACAATGTTTTCCATGAGAGCCTACATAAGACTTACAAAGGAGCGCCATTAAAGAATCAATAGTTGTAGACCCTCCAAAAATTGAAGATCAAGAAGAAGTACTTCAATCTAAGTCCATCCTATGACATGAAGACAAGGTATTAAGAAACGGTAAGATTATGTGACAATATCTTATTAAGTTAAAGAATTATCCTTTTAAAGATGCTAAATGAATGCAAGGAACCTAGCTTAAGGATAATATGAACCTTGTCAATGCTTACAATGTTGCACTAGAGTAAGCATATAAAAATGCATTTTAAATAAAAAATGTTTTTGTCTATAATACTAGTTCTCTTTTTATTGTGCACAAATTTAAATAGTATGCATGCTTAGAATCATGTTTGTGGTGACGACATCTCCCAAACACCAAGTAGAACTTGTCACTCTACTTTGGAAGTATGATATGGACTAAAGAGCAGACATGCTTCCGGCAGCTACGTCTCCCAAGCACCAAATGGACTAGTCATCCATCTTGGAATGATGTTGTAGGGTAAAAAGGGATCCTCTACCCGCTAAGAAACATGGACTAATGAATAGGCTTTGTATTATCTACCTCATAGTCGAGGACGACTATGATTTCAAGAGAGAGGTAATGTCATAAAATATAATATCTAACTTTACCAAAAGATTTTCTCATATTAAACTGATCATTTAATGTGTGAGAATATTAAACGGGAACAAGAGTTAGAATAGAGACGTGTGCTTCTAGACCTATCTCAACACAGGACCAAAAGGAGAGATGGTTGCATCTCAATAGGGGTCCAAAAGGAGATGGTCTATCAAAGAGCAATGTGCAATAAGTGCTTCTAGACTTACCTCAGCAGGGGACCAAGAGGAGAGATGGTTACATCTCAATAGTGGTCCAAAACGAGGTAGTCTATCAGAGAGAAATTTGCATCTAATGGAGTTTAAAAGACCTAGGGTTAGCTTCATTAAAGACCTCCAATGATTAGTGTTAAAATTCCTTTGACCTTAGGGAGCTTGAGGTGGGAACCCGGACTAAGCTTGAGGTGCTTGTCGTGCTTGATGACTAAGGTGCTTGTCGTGCTTGATGATTAAGGTGCATGCTTGATGACTAAGGTGCTTGAGGTGCTTGTCATACTTAATGAGGAAGGTGCTTGAGAAGCTTCCCATGCATGGGAGGTAAGATGCTTGAGTCAAAAAGAGACCCTACAAACTTAATGAGGGAGGTTCTTGAGAAGCTTCCCATGTATGGGGGAGTAAGATGCTTGAGTCAAAAAGAGACCCTACAAACTTAATGAGGAAGGTGCTTGAGAGTTTCTTATGCATGAAAGTTCCAAAGCTAGGGGAATCTTTGACTTAACCTACCACTCACCCAAAGGGCACCCCTTTTCTAAAAGGACACATGGCACACATGTCAGACTCTCCCTATGCTTAACCACATGGTGTGCTTGAATGCTATTGGTTGGGCTAAAGAGGGGTCCAATGAGCTTCTAGTTCCATCCAACAAATATCTAGATATTTTCAATCTCTCTCTCTCTAAGGGGTAAGGAGGACACTTGTCAAAAGACTACCCATGTACTTGAATGCATGCTGCAAGTGATTGGCTAGGGGGCAGAGGGGTCCAATGAGCTTGAAACATGTGTAAAACCTACAACTCGCCCCAAGCAAGCAAGGGGGGTGCTGGGGGGATATACACCACACACACACACTCATTTTGTGGATTCATTCTCACTTGGTGAAAGTTGAGGAACTCCACCTCCTTCTCCAAGCTTGTGAGAAGTGAGAGCCTACACCAACACTCTTGGCTAGGGAATGCAAATCCAACCAAGGGCCATGCTTCAATGCTTAAGCTTGCCATCTTCTCCATCTTCATTACTATGCTATTATGTATGCTAGCAAGAAGAGTGATGATAAGTGAGGAATTATTTCTTTCTCCTATGGAATGTTTCTTCTTCCTCTTCCCTATCCTCATTCCCCGCTAGCTCTCTCCACCTTCGAAGGTGTTTTAGGCCTTGGGACTGAGGCTTGGGATACTTAATGGTTTCTACAAAGTTTATGTTATGCTTGTGATACATGAAGCTTTCCATCTTCATTGCATCACCTAGGTCACAAGGAACACAAAGATTGTATTGTACCAAGTCTCTCTTGAAGGGAGAAACTATAATACAAATGCCTATTGGAGGGGGGACCGGCTCCGTATGCATCCAGTTCTCAATTGTTATCATGTTCTCTAAACTCTCTCTCTTGCAAAAGTATTTTTCATGCCAAGTTCACTAAGTACCATGTTTATGTTGCTACCATCAATTAAGTTCACCCGCTACGCTCACAAAGTAATCTCACAAAAGTGCTTTATCTAATTTTCTAATTCCGCTACTCTCAAAGTTTGTAGGCCATTTTCATTATATAGAGGATCCCTTTTTACCCTACAACATCATTCCAAGATGGATGACTAATCCATTTGGTGCTTGGGAGACATAGCTGCGCAAGCATGTCTGCTCTTTAGTCCATTTCATTCTCCCAAAGTAGAGTGACAAATTCTACTTGGTGTTTAAGAGATGTTGTAATCACAAACATGATACTAAGCATGCATACTAGTTAAATTTGTGCACAATAAAAAAGAGAACTAATCTTATAAGACAAAAACATCGGTCACTCAAAAGAAATTTGTACATTTTCTTACTCTAATGTAGCATTGTAAGCATTGACAAGGTTCATACTATCCTTAATTTGTATTCCTTGCATCCATCTAGCATCTTCAAAAGGATAATTTTTTAACTTAAGAAGATATTGTCAGATAATCGTAGCATGTCGTAGTACCTTGTCTTTATGCCAAAGGATCGCTTCGGGTTGTAGCACCTCTTCTTGGTCTTTGACTTTGGGAGGATCTTCAATAATATGTTCACTTGGTGGCTCTCCTTTGTAGGGTTTAAGTAGGCCCACATGAAAATCATTGTGTATGAGCCAATGTTTGGGAAACTTAAGTTGATAAGCCACCTCATTGATTGGCTTGAATATTTGAAAGGGACCATAGTATCTTTTTGCTAGTTTAGCATAATACTTTTGATGGCCCGTAATATTTTTTCCCGTTGTTTGCTTCAATCGAGCCTTTGGAAACTTAAGTAAGACCCAATCATTTTCTTTGAACGTTAAGGCCCTTCTGTGTTTGTCAGCAGCAGTTGTTTGCCTTTGTTGAGATATGGATATAGCCTCCTTAATCTTTTGGAAAGATTCTTGTAGGTCACAACGGCTATACTCATCAATAGCAAAGATCTTCCCATGTACTTTAAGTAACAAGGTACTTTTAGGTCTTCCCTCAATGATTTCAAAAGGTGCTTTTCCCGTAGAAGTATGGACAGTGTTATTGTACGCATACTCTACAAGAGGTAAGTACTTTTCCCATTGTGAGCATTGATCTACTTATGTAACATAAGTCTATAGTAGATCGAGTATAGTAAGATTGGCTATCTCACTTTGGCCATCCGTTTGTGGATGATAGGCTGAAGAGAAATTCAATCTTGTACCTAGATTTTCAAAGGACCTTTCTAAAACTTACTAGTCATTGTAGGATCTCTATCTGACACGATGCATGTTGGCAATCCATGGTGTTTAAAAATCTGAGATATGAAGAGGGTTGCCATTTGGTGTGCCTTAATAGTCTTTTTTGACAGAAATAAAGTGTGCTTGCTTGCTAAACATGTCGAATATTGTCTATATTCCCGTATTCCCATGGATAGACTTGGGTAATCCAAAGATAAAATCCATGGATATACGCTCCCATGGTGAATTTGCGTACACAATGTCTGGAGTAATCCAAGTTGCTTCCCTCTATCATACTTGGTCTTTTGGCATACTACACATTTTGAAACATACTCTTGTATGTCCACTTTCATGGTAGGCCAATAGAAGTACGTTTCTACTCCTCGGAGAGTAGGTTGAAGGCCTCTATGCCCAGCATAAGGAGGAGCATAGGATTCATACATGACTTTCTCACAAAGGGAGTGGGTAACACATAGCCTATTTCCATGGAGAAGATAAACATCCTGCAAGGTGAACGGTTCCTCTTCCTTCCCCAAAGCAAGGGCTGACATTATGTCTCTATAGTCAGGGTCACTAGCATACTTATCTATCATAGAAGATAGCTCATTGTGAGTTGCTATAGACACCGCATTAACTTTTGGTCGTCGTGAAAGTGCATTGGCCACTTGATTGTGCTTACCAGCAATGTGAGCAATATGAAAATCAAATTGCGAAATAAAATTTATCCACCTCATTTGTTTGTCGAAAAGCTTGGTTTGCGTCATGAAGTACTTGAGACTTTGGTGGTCTATTTGTAAAATAAAGGGTGTCCCCAATAAATAGTGCTTCCATGTGTCTAGTGCATGTAGAACAGCTAAAAGCTCTTTCTCATAAATGCCCAAGACCCGTTCATTCGCATTGAGCCTTCGGCTCTCATATGCTATGGCATGCCCTTCTTGAAGCAAGACTGCTCCAAGGCAATCACCACAAGCATCACATTGGACCTCAAATGGCTTTGAGAGATCCGGAAGCATGAGGAATGGCTGCGAGAGGTAAACTTCTGTTTAAGCTTGTCAAAAGCATTTTTCTCCTTATCAATCCATGAATACTTAACGTTCTTGTTTGTTAAGTCATGTAATGGTCCTGCTATTTAAGAGAATTTTGCTATGAAGCATCTATAGTATGCACACATACCAATAAGCTCTTAGCTCATGTAGATTCCTTGGATTAGGCCATGCTTCCAATTTTGACGGATCCATTTGGATACCATCTTGGAAGATAATATGACCTAAGTACTGAACCTCTTGAAGAAAAATTTCGTTTTTCATTTGATTGAGAAAAAGCTTGTTTTCCCTTAATGCTTGAAAAATCACTTGGAGATGTTGCTTATGTTCCTCCAATGACTTGGAGTAGATAATGATATCATCAAAGAACACTCCAGTGAATCTGCGATAGGGTCTAAATTTTTTCTCCATTAGACGATTGAATGTGGCTGGTGCATTGGTCAAGCCAAAAGGAATGTCTAGATATTCATAAAGACCAAACGTTATACGAAACGCGATCTTTCAGATATCTTCATCTACTATCCTTATTTGATGATAGCCACTTTTAAGGTCAATCCTACTGAAGTAGGTAGAGCCTTGTAGCTTATAAAACAGATCCTCTACTTGAGCCACGGGAAATCTGTTTTTGATAGTGATATGGTTTAGTGCTCAATAGTCCACACATATATGGTATGTACCATCTTTCTTTTGCACTAAAAGGATTGGAGAACAAAAGGGAGAGGAGCTAGGCCTCACCATCCCTTTGTCAACCAATTCTTGTACTTGCCTCATGATCTCCTCTTGTTGAGCTTGGGAAACTCGATAAGGAGGCTTGTTAGGTGGTGAGATTCCTAGTTGGAAGGTCCTGGTAGGAGCTCAATTCGATGGTCACCATCATCCCCTTGTTTTGGAGGTAAGTCCATAGGGATATCATTGATGAACACATCTTGGAATCCTTTTAGAAAATTAGACAAGTCTAACTCTTCTTGATTCCTACCATTTACATTTGATGAAACATTATGACCTTTTAGGGACTCTTTGACAAAAATCATGTACGCAAAAATGAAGCTCTTCATTGATTTATCAAAAGCAGGAGGATTTACAAGTGGTATAGTACTACCAAACTCACTAGCATCTTTATACATGTTCTTTCCCCTATAGGTGAAGTAGATTCTCCTTTCAAGGAACTTCATGTTGGCAGCCATGCGGTTGAACCATGGTGCCCCTAGGATAACATCCTCATGTTGGAGAGGAGAGATTAAAAAATCTTCTTTGTCAACATAGCTTTGGACATGAAGCCTCAACTTCCCAATCAAGGGAGTAACGGAAGCTTGTTGTACCTTGAAAGCAGTATCGACAGTTACAACACCTCCCATCTCAAAAGCTTGAATGCCCAGCTTGGTGGCCAACTCCATTGATATGAAGTTGTGAGTAGAGCCAGGGTCAAAGAAGATGAAGGCATCGTGCTCCCTTGCCTTTCCCCAAGCATAGGAGAGAGGTGATCCTTTGCAATGAGCATCCTCTTTTGGAGCTTCGATGGTGGAAGCTCTAGGAGTCTCATTGCGGGCATTTCTCTTTAAGCAAGAACGATAGCCGTGTCCTTTCTCCCCACACTTAAAACATTTATGGTCCTTGCAAAAATCTTCAAGCTCTTCAAGAGAGAGTTTGTTTTTACCTTTGTAAACTCCCTTCTCCTTGGATCAATTGTTGTTGTTCTTGTTGGAATTTCCTTGGGAGGAATTCTTGGCATTGGTTTTTCCCTTTGCATCCTTCGTCTTTGTTTTCCATGGGCTTGACATTCCGTCTAGCCCCTTGTTGTAAATTTATGTGCAAAGCAACCATGGTGTGGTGGATTACTTCAATGATAGAACTAGGTCGTTGGGAGTTGACATACTCGGCCATCTCTTCAAGTAATCCCGCACAAAATTGTTGCTTTTGCTCGGCAAAGTCTATCTTTTGAAAGATAGTAGCCTTGAGATATAAATCCCAAAACTTGTCTACATATTTATGAATAGACTCATGAGAGAGAGAGAGAGAGAGAGAGAGAGAGAAGCTTCAAACTGTACCATTCGGTAAGCACTTTGTCCTTTGCATTGCTTGCAAGGAATTGCTTCATGATGGAAACTCATAGAGTTTTCCATGTCTTTGGGGCTTCATCACTGCCACGAAGGCTAGCCCACCATTGACGAGCCAATTTCTTGAAAGTGCATAGCTACATGGCGTACCTTGGAGGACTCTGTGAAGCCCTCGTCTCCAAAGGCCGCATCGAATTGATGGATGAAGGCCAATACTTTGTCAGGAGCACCAAAGGTGCCATCATAGGTGAGAAAAGAGATACTCTTTCCTCCCTCTTTGAACTTCTTGACCTTTTGTGACCTTTGCCATGCAGGGTAAGATTTGAGATGTCCTCCCCTCTTGTATTCTCTAGGAGAATAGCCATAGCTTTTGTCAGAAGAAGAGGAAGGTGAAGAAGAAGGAGAAGAGGGTGACCTCTTGCCCTTTTCTTTCTTTGTTTCCTCTCTTCCCTTTCAGAGTGAGGAGGAGAAGGACTCTGGGTTGACCGTTTCCTCTTGGGAGGAGTTGGCGATCGTATAGACCACCATCTTCGTGGAGCCACATCTCAAAGGAACTTAAAGATTCATTACTTTCTTGCTCTTTGGATTCCTCCTCTCGTGTGGAAGAGAGTCTTGTTTTGGGGGTCTCTTCAAGAGGCCTCCTAAGCTCTCTCTCCTCTTGGAGAGGAAGGGAAATTCCATAGGCACGAAGTTGTTAACTTCAGCTTGCAAAGCAGGGTTGCCCATAGCTTGTTGCAACCTAGTAACAAGATAATTGACAAACATGGGGGCATCATCATTATCACCTTCATGTACAAAATCAAATTTATCAATGTTCATTCCACTCTCTTGGTTTTATCAGCCATGCTAATTAAACTTATGTGTTTACTTATTGTATCCTTAGGCAGTTCAAAACCTTAGTTGCTACTCCTCTTAGCCTTTGAAAATCGGCACTTAAGTATCTACACCCACGGCTCGAATTGGTTAATTATAGAGAGTAGTGGAGTGGGTCAAATATTGCAGAATTGTCAAGGGCTAGCTCCTTTCAGACGTCTTATGGTTTAATAATGGTAAATCCATAGGCAAGTCTAAAAAGACCCCATTATTAAGACCAAAGCTCTTAAGGTGTGCACCATATTCTACATAGTGGGCTCAACAAAACTGATAATAGATCCCAGTTCTACTTACCCTAATATAATTAACAAAATCAACCATTAATAGGCTACTTAAGGACCTCTCTTATTAAGCAAGAAAACAAAAACCAAATGCTCTGATATACCAATGTAATGGAAATGGCCTATGAACTTTAAGAATAGCGAAATTAAGAGAATTAGAGAGAACATTTTTGTGAGATCACTTTGAGAGCATAGAGGATGGACTTAATTGATGGTAGCAACATAAACATAGTTCTTAATGAACTTGGCATGAACAATACTTTTGCAAGAGAGGGAGAGTTTAGAGAACTTGACAACATTTGAGGACCAGATTTATGTGGAGCCGGTCCCCCCTCCAATAGGCATTTGTATTATAGATTCTCCCACTAAGAGAGACTTGGTACAATACAATCTTTATGTTCCTTGTGACCTAGGTGGTGCAATGAAGATGGAAAGCTTCACGCATCATGAGCTTCCCATAAACTTTGTGAAAAGCATTAACTATCCCAAGCCTCGGTCCCAAGGCCTCAAACACCTTCGAAGGTGGAGAGATCTAGCGGGAATGAGGGTAGGGAAGAGGAAGAAGAAACATTCCATAGAAGAAAGAAGTAGTTCATCACTGATCATCACTCTTCTTGCTAGCATACATAATATCATAGTAATGAAGATGGAGAAGATGTCAAGCTTAAGCATTGAAGCATGGCTCTTGGTTGGATTTGCATTCCACAACCAAAAGTGTTGGTGTAGGCTCTCAACTTCTCTACTAGCTTGGAGAAGGAGATGGAGCTCTTGCACTTTGCACTTCACACAATGAGAGTGTGCGTGAGTGTGTGTAGGAGATTATACCCCCCAAGCTAGCCCCCTTCTTGATTTGGTCGACCCCCCCTTGTAGCTCATACTTGAAGCTCATTGGACCCCTGCAGGCCTAGTCAATCACATGCAAGAGGCATATCAAGCAACAAGGGTAGTCTTGGGACAAGTTTCCCCCTTTCCCCTTTGAGAGAGAGGACTTGATAAATGCAAAATCAATTAAGTAAATTAATTAAATATTATCATTGGACCCCTTGAGAGGCTATCCAATAGGATTCAGGCACACCTTGAGGGTAACCTAGCTAGGGGCTTGACATGTCTCCTACTTGCCTCTTGAGCAAGGGGTGCCCTTTGCGAGAGAGAGAGAGAGAGAGAGAGGTCAAGCAACCACCCCCCCTACGTGCATGGCTAGTTCCCCTCATCACTATATCACACAGGCATGCTCAAACGGGATCAATGGTGGAGGAGGAAAACGCGGGGCACGCCAATCATGGACCGTCCAATCCAACAGTCCCAAATTTACTAGTCTACCCGAATTTACAAATTTGCCCCGATTTTTCTAATCAGCCCACATTTACAATATGACATACTCGAATCCCCAATATTTTAACAAACACATGCAGGCGTAGTGGTTAATGCACATGGCTCGCAGTGGGGAGGTCGCTAGTTCAAGACATAAGGTGTGGACTGCCCCAAATTTATAAGCTTACTCGAATTTACCAAATGTCCCAAATTTACAAATGTGCATCTAACGGTCTGAATCACCTCAACCGTAGATCCCATTTGAAGCCGCCCATGCGAGATAGTGTGGAGGGCTCGCCCCCTCCTTGTAGGGATTAACCTTGGGCCCAGTTCTCACCACAAGCTCGGCCCCTTAAGCCCCTCAAGCTTGGGTTGGGTTCCCATCTCAAGTACAACCCTAGTGCCTCAAGAATCTCAGTCATCAAGCATGTCAAGAACCTCAAGAATCTCAGTCATCATCAAGCATGTCAAGCACCTCAAGCATCTCAATCATCAGGCACGACAAGCACATCAAGCTTGGGTCGGGTTCCCACCGCAAGCACAGACCTAGCTTACCTAAGGTCAAAGGACTTTTACACTAACCTTTGGAGGTCTTCAATGAAGCTAACCCTAAGGTCTTTAACTCCATTTTCTAGCCTTGCTCTTTGACAGATCATCTATCGTTTGGACCCCTTTAGCATTGGCCCTGTGTCGAGATAGACCCATAAGCACCTGTCTATATTCTAACCCTTGTTCCCGTCTATTCTCCCACATTAAATGATCAATTTAATACGAGAAAATAATTTGGGTTGGTTAGATATTAGATGTTATGACATTACCTCTCTCTTGAAATCATAGTCGTCCTCGACTATGAGGTAGAAGAGATAAAGCCTTAGTCATTAGTGAATCTTTCTTAGCGGCAGAAGAGGAGGTGCTAGCCCATGTTCATGGTATAGGTGCAGAGGAAGTAGCTAGTATGCTCAGCAAAGACCTGACCAAGCAAGAGAGGGAAGGCTATGTCCAGTTGTGTGTCTTCTGAGGTAGAGGATCCCTTTTTACCCTACAACATTATTCCAAGATGGATGACTAAAGAGCAAACATGCTTGCGACAGCTATGTCTCCCAAGCACCTCAATCTTTTGTGTTGACTTTTGTGGCACCTCAAGCCCCTCAATCTTGGGCTCAGTTCTCACCACAAGCTCGGCCCTTAAGCCCCTCAAGCTTGGGTTGGGTTCCCACCTCAAGTACAACCCTAGCACCTCAAGCATCTCAGTCATCAAGCATCTCAATCATCAGGCACGACAAGCACCTCAAGCACAGACCAAGAGGAGGGTACTCTGAGCTTTTTCATTTTACCTATGTGTGCAATTACACATATAAATTATGCTTATCTTGAACCTTAAGATGCCTTGTTGTCAAAGTTAATGCTTATTGTGATACCCTGATGCCGTAATTAGTGCTTGACTAGAAATTTAGTATGCATGCTCACATCCAAGCACACAATGAACTGCACGCTCACAGCAAGGTACACATTGCATTGCATGCCCAATTTCCCCTATTGTGCTTGAGAATCATAAACAAGCTTGGAGCAGCATGAGTTTTGAGTGAGTTGAAGTACTCACCTGCATGTTGCACAACGAGAGCCTCTTTGCCTCTTCTTAGGAGAGTAGTTGTCTCAACTCACCATACGCAAAATCTCCTCTTGCTCATCTCCAAGCCCTTTGATGATGTTCATCCTTGCTCATGTTGCCCATCTGTGTCTCTCTATTTAGCACCATTCTTCAATAATACACTTGGTCCTCTGCAACACCATTCTTGAGGATGCTCTCATCATTCAATGCCGCAGGCACCATTCTTGAGCTTGAGCATGCTTGAGCACCATTCTCAGCATTCAACATAGCGAGCTCCATTCTTGAGCAACTCATGCTTATTCCCTTCTCCTGCTACATGTCTGATTTGCTGCTATATACGTTTGCTACTACTAGGCAAATGCGAGAGAGAGAGAGAGAGAGAGAGAGAGAGAGAGAGGACGTATGCGCTTAAACGGCATCCATTGTGTGCAAGAAACAAATAAATTGTGGAAGAGATGAAACCAGGGGTGACCTATTCTTAATTAGTGGGCGTTTTTTCAACACCAAAGCTTCTTAAATGAGAGGCTCAAACTTTCAAATTGCCACCAAGTTTTTAGAGTGCCCTCCCTACCTGCAAGCGATGGAGCCCAACACATAGGATCTTTTAGGGCATGGTCACGCGAGGCTTAGTTATCAGTTATTGATAACTATGCCAACTATGCAAAGACAAAGCATTAAATGAATAACTAAGCCTCTTGCATGGTCACGCGAAGCTTAGTTATTCATTCATCCTCCCAACTATGCCTTGACCTTGATTTTGGCATAGTTTTTTTTTTTAACCATAACAAGGCGCGAGATGTATAATATTAAAGAGAGAGCAAAATTACAAAATATGAGTCAGACCAAGGTGACTGATAAATACAACTGTTGAATGGTAATAGAACCCAGAACTTGTACTGAGTTTCTGATGAGTCTGGTATACACAGACAGCTCCAAGACTGAACACAGCTTCACTTCAATCTTAGTCATTAGACAGATTGTTGATCAATTCCTCTATATTTGTGACCAGCCTCAAACCAGTAGCATATAGCTCAGCAGCCTTATCTCTCTCTGCCTTGCATTCCTCCATCATCTGATGCAGGTGATCATTGGACCCCTTTAGGAGGACCTCTTCAATTTTGCTACGATTAGCACCATTGTAAAACCCCAGGCAGTCATTACGGACTTTGTAGCTGGCCTTGTAAATACGACATTGGTCCAACTTCAGTTGGTGTACCTGCAGGTTGACATTAGTGTAGTTACAAAGTGTAGGCTTAGTAACTCATTTAATGCTCCTTTCTGCGTGTGACCAAGAATGAGGCTTAGTTATTTGTTCAAATAATTGATAACTAAGCCTCGCATGACCATTGCCTTAGAGAGTCCAAGTTTGCTGCCTCTGCCCTAGGGACATTTAAACTGTAGGCGGCTAACATGCAGACGGTTGTTCATTTTTCCTGCAACATGCCCATTAAAGGGTGAGCACTGAGGACCTTAGCCTAGATAAAAGCGTTCGTCCCATCTTCCCAAGTTTCGTCGGCAGTTTTTTGCTTTGCGTAGGGGCGGAGGGGCGAACATTACACAGCTGCCGTCCGCCTTTCACAACCACCCCCACCTCCCCGTTCCTGCTTGTTTACAGCAAGGAAGCAAGCTATGGCATTTGGAGCTATGAAGATCCTTCTCATTTCTTGCGTGCTTCTGGTGGGACTTCCTCAGCTGAGCAATGCAGAAATCAAGAATCCCGTCTTTGAGCGCGACACGCGACCCATCATCCTCTTCGAGAAGTTTGGCTTCACACTGCGAGGAATGGTTAACATCTCCATCTCGGATGTAGCCCTAGCGCCTGCGAGCCCATCATCAAGCCCAGATCCAGGTGCTGCAGCTCCCGATCCTGCACAACTTGGCTTCTTTCTCGCAACAGATGACGCCCTTGTGCAAGTCATCCTTGAATATGAAAGATCAGAGGTATGCCTTCTCAAGAACCCTCTTGTTCATTTTTTGTTTGCGTTCAGCGACCTTGATCCCCAAACCAATAGCTTGTCCAAACCCTACCCCGTCTCTGAAGCGAACGAATATGGGCTTTACTTCGCAAATTGCGGACGCACCGTTGCTGTCTCTATGAATGTGAGAACAGAAATGTACAACCTTGAAGGTCCTGCTGGCAACCAAAAGAATTTCTTGCCTGCCGGCCAAACCCAGTTGCCGACGCTTTACCTTACCTTCTTCTTTATCTACGCTGCCCTCGGTGGTGTATGGATATGGCTTTGCCTGAAGAATCGGCTGTCCGTCCACACAATTCACATCCTTATGGGTGCTTTGGTGTTTGTCAAAGCCCTAGATCTCATCTGTGAGGCTGAGGACAAGATTCATATCAAGGCTACAGGCACGCCGCATGGATGGGATGTCGCATTTTATGTTTTCAGCTTCCTCAAGGGCATCATGTTGTTTGTCGTCATTGTGCTCATCGGTACAGGGTGGACAATTCTCAAGCCTTTTCTGCAAGACAGGGAGAAAAAGGTGCTCATGATCGTCATCCCACTTCAAGTATTTTCCAACATTGCGAGTGTCGTCATTGATGAAACGGGGCCGTTTGCTAAGGATTGGGTGACATGGAAGCAGGTTCTTCTTCTTGTTGACATTGCATGTTGCTGTGCAGTGCTTTTCCCTATCATGTGGTCGATTCGCGACCTCAAGAAAGCAGCACAGACGGATGGAAAAGCTGCACGAACTCTTGTCAAGCTTACCCTCTTTCGCCAATACTACATTGTCCTCTTTGTGTACATCTACTTCACTAGAGTGGTGGTGTTTGCGCTTACGACAGTGACAGTCTACAAGTACAGGTGGGTTAGTGATTGTGCTGCAGAGTTGGCAAGCCTCGCGTTTTACTTGTTTACAGGCTACAAGTTTAGCCCTGGAGAGAAAAATCCTTATCTTGCAGTGGATGATGATGAGGAGGAGGCAGCAGCGAAGGAAGCTTTGAATATGGATGATTTTGAACTATGAATTTAGGGTTCAAGGATGTATCTCTGCATGGACATGAAAACCCCAAACATGGCCTTCTGATAACCAGGCTTTCTGTTTTGGAGATGAAAGACAAATAGCACATGCTCTTTCCTTGTGCAGTTACTGTGAAGCAACATAGGGTGCTTTATGTAGTTGCCTACTAGCGACTGCGTATTAGGTACATCTTTGTAGGAATTTGATGAGCCCTACAGTTGTTTCAATAGCATCCTGCAGATGTACATGTGTGCTTACAAGTGTATTTTTTTATTGTCATTATCACAAACGGCTCCTGGAGTCTTCTCGGTGTAAGAGAGAGAGAGATGAACTGTCGTTTTACATAGGTTGATGTCAGGATACTACCACTGTATGGCAAGTTTATTTGCCCCATGTTGGCCATCATTATGCCATAATTTTTCATCCTCACCTGAAGCAAATACCATTTTTTGCATTGCAAATCATGGAACGGCAATTAGCACAAGTTCTGTTGAATGAAAAAACATTTGCGATGTTTTAGAAAAAAAGGGCACCACAAGCAAAACAGTGTTTCTTGATAGATTTCGCACCCTTCAATTTCAAAAGTTCCTTGTTGTTGACTTAGTGTACCTGAAATTCCATGCAGTTCTGTTTCCATTCTCGGGTGGCAATGGGTTTTGAACATCTGAGTGCTGGGTTCTTCGATAATCGAGATGTAGGTCTGAAGATATTATTCTGTTCTTCTGTTAAGACGAATGATATGATGTAAGATTGCAAACTTACATTTCTTAGAAAACAAGGAGAAAGGCATACAAAGTTTTGAATGCAATATTTAGTTTGTAAGTGGGTCCCGTCATGGAAGAGCCTCATCAACTTCGGGCCCAACCACATGGCCAGGGTTGAACCTCAGCCTGCATATGCCAGCAAACAAAGCCCTCCCTTTGCAACTCTGCTGAAATTGTCAGAGTTTGGAAACCCCTTGTTCTACCCCCACTCTTCGCAAATCAAGCTGCAAAGAGTCCGCTGAGTTTAGAGCTCCAAGACAAGTTTGCTGATGAAAGGGTAGGACCCCCCACTCCTGTGAATCAACCCTTCCTTTCCAACCTTTTGTTTTGAAAAGACTTTGTAAGTGGTCCCTTCATTTAGAGGCCAGTTGTCAAGGTGAGTCTTCATCTTGTTATATTTTCTCCATATAAGGGGTATGAGCCTCCCGAAGACCGGCCACGGGAGGGGACCCCCCACCTAGGCACGTTAGCCTCACTCCACGCACTCGCGCACCGTGGGGACTCGACGCAAGGTTCCCCGGGGCACGCTATGACCCGTCGGCGGTGCGGAGGAGCTTGAGGCTACGTGGGGCTAGGGACCCGAGACGCGAGACCCGCGAAGACCCGCGAAACACAAACGGCCGTCGACCCTTGGAACGCAACCACGCCCGAGCCGGGCCCCCGAGAAGGCAACTTGACCCGAGCCGGGCCCTCCTGAGCCGGTGCCGTCCGTGCCAGGACCCCTTGAAGCAACACCTTGGTCCCTTGGCTGCGTGCGGGTATAAATCCCCGCCGGGCCCTTGAAAGTAGAAGTCCCTCGGCCGCGTGCGGGTATGAATCCCCGACGGGCCCCTTGAAGACAGAAGTTCCCTCGGTTGCGTGCGGGTAAGAATCCCCGCCGGGCCCCCTCCCCGACGCGCCCAGAAACTGGGGCGTCACACTTGGTATCAGAGCTCCAGAACGAGCTCCTGGAAACGAGCCGAAGACTAACGTGCCCGACGCGCACGATACTCACAACGACTCCAACCGCAATGGCCCGGGTCGTCAAAATCTTGGTGAAGAGAGCTCCAAAAAGCAACCACACGCCCTCCGCACCGTGACGCGTTCCCTGAACACCGGGCCATCACTTGTGACCCGCGCCGGCCCCGATCCGAGCCGGGCACCTCCATGAGGAAAAGGAACGATGCGAGCCAGACAGGGCTTTTCGTGACGCGTCCAAACAACGGGCCGTCACCCGTGACCCGCGCCGGCCCCGATCCGAGCCGGGCACCTCCACAGGACAAAGAGCAAAGATGCGAGCCAGACAGGGCTCTTCACATGAAGAAAAGGCAGATGCGAGCCAGACAGGGCTCTTTATAACAAAAACAGAGAAACTCCAAAAACGCGACGAACCAAGCCAACGGTGTTCGTCGCGCCCCGGCCACGTTTGTGGCCCATGCTGAGCTAAAGATCCAAACGACGTCCAAACAGGGACCAACTCGCAAGTGCTGCATTGCGACGGAACGCTTTTTCAGATTCGGCTTTCAAGAAGCCTCCGCGCGGACCAACGCAGCAGGTGGCTCCGCGCACATCGGGTTACCTATTCGGGGAACGCTCAAGTACGGGGAATTCTACTTGGGTGTTCAAAGCATATCTTTTCAGCCTTCTGCCAAAACCCCAAAAATACTCACTCACTCATTTTCAAAAATGACAAAAAACAAAGCATGCCGACTTACTTGCATTTGGGAACAGTTTTTGATCACTTTGCACTTATATGCACCCCTTTGTCCCCACGGCCTCATGCATAGCCGAGCACTCTTTTCCCACGTTCGACGCGGTCGTCGAACTCTCTTCAAACGGGGGTGTATATAAGGGGTATGAGCCTCCCGAAGACCGGCCACGAGAGGGGACCCCCCACCTAGGCACGTTAGCCTCACTCCACGCACTCGCGCACCGTGGGGACTCGACGCAAGGTTCCCCGGGGCACGCTATGACCCGTCGGCGGTGCGGAGGAGCTTGAGGCTACGTGGGGCTAGGGACCCGAGACGCGAGACCCGCGAAGACCCGCGAAACACAAACGGCCGTCGACCCCTGGAACGCAACCACGCCCGAGCCGGTCCCGTCCGAGCCGGGCCCCCGAGAAGGCAACTTGACCCGAGCCGGTACCGTCCGAGCCGGGCCCTCCTGAGCCGGTGCCGTCCGTGCCAGGACCCCTTGAAGCAACACCTTGGTCCCTTGGCTGCGTGCGGGTATAAATCCCCGCCGGGCCCTTGAAAGTAGAAGTCCCTCGGCCGCGTGCGGGTATGAATCCCCGACGGGCCCCTTGAAGACAGAAGTTCCCTCGGCTGCATGCGGGTAAGAATCCCCGCCGGGCCCCCTCCCCGACGCGCCCAGAAACTGGGGCGTCACACTCCATTGTGCTGATGTAATAAATGTGAAGTGATTCCATGTTTGAGAAGTTAACTAATGTATTGAAGCTCTCTCACATTTACTATTGTTGATTAAAATTAATCTGTGGGTTGTGGACAAATGGGAATTGTTTTCTCTAATTGGTGGTTGGCGAATCATGGTATTGCTCTACAGCTTTGTGCATTCTTTCCCTTGTGCTATACAAATATTGTGGGGACGGTGGGATTCTTACTGAGCATTGGTTAGCAAAACGGCATTATTTCTTTTTACTACATTTGTGTGTGCGGTGGTGCTTGAGCCTGCCATGTCTGTGGCAATGATGCTTCATTCAAGTAGCCATGTCTTAAGCTTTGTTAAAAGCACCCATTTTGAACTGCCCATGGTAATGTAGTTTGTTTTTGTTTATGGGAAACTTATCGGCTATGTATCTGCCATTTTCAACCATTAAACATTAATCTTTCATTGAGCTATTATAACAATTTAGCTTTTTGAAGCGCAATAAACAAGTAACATATCCTTAAAAAGGAAAACCTTTTGGCTATAATGTGCCTAATGATAATTGATGGGGATGAGCCCTTGAATTCAAACCCTCCCATGTTTTGACGAGTTTAAGTGAGAAACACTGTTTCTTTTTAACGCACCAAAGGCCCACAGGAAGAGGTGCTTATCCCTTCCAAATATCAGCCATGAAACATGGTTGGGCAAGAGCCACACATAGGCATCACCATGGCCACCTAATCGATGCACCATGTGTTGGGAACGTCGGAGAGAACTCGTCGCAACCAGCTAGGAACCTCCTCCTCGGGTGACCCACCCCAGGAGGAGGATGCACTGGAGTGTCCAAGGGCAAGAGCCCTAGCAACGTGAACACCAAGGGAGCACAAGGTGTCCCTCTAGAGGTGACCCAACGGGGGATTTGAGCCGACAACTTGTAGGTGGAGAAGTCAAAGCGTTGTCGTTAGACCAACTCTTTGGGACTCCATCGAAAAAGGGCACATCCCTATTGGTCTTGATCCATAAGTGCATCATTGTGTGGGGTGACTCTCTGGCAATTGAGGACGTTATCAAGGTAGGGGAGCTTAAGAGGTCGTGAAAATTATTGTAGGAACTCACACGGAATGTTAAGACTTGTGGCATCCACAAAAAAACAACAAAACAGTAATGCTGCTATAAGCAAGGGGTACATATGAGCTAGTGATGAGGTTTTTTATAGCATACAATGAATATTATGTCTATAAATGTATTTAAAATATGGTGATAATGCATTAAAAAGAGAACGGGACTTAATAAGGTCTCTTAACTTGCCACAAGATTATGGAGGTGATTAAATTATTGTTGAATAGGTGGAGAAAGTTGGCTATGTAGAAGAGATCAAAGAATGCACTTTTTCTCAAAAAGACCATGAATATTTTATTGATTTTTGGCCTTTCGTAACTTTTGCATGCATTCTCTAATTTGAGTCGAGCTTATAGATTTGAAATTTAAATGCCAAACTCTTTTTATAGACATGCTACATGATATAGTTTTTACTACTTGATTGCAAATTTCATTGTGAGAGAAAAGTTGAATTTCAATCAGCTAGCCTTTTTGCCCATTTGCTTTTAATGTTGCATCCATTGTTTACCTTCTTGATATTACAGGTTTGACTCCTTGAACTTTTAAACTAAAGAGGCACTCTTGAACCCCCATTCTCTTCCTAAAGGTATGGATATGGATTCACGCACATTGAATCGCATGACCAGCAAGTTGAATGGTTTGACAATATGGATTCTCTATATGCACATCCTATTGTGCATATAGAGAAAGGGTCATTGTCTATAATAGATGTCAAAGTAATGTACCTTGATGATGTACTTCAAGTAGCCAATAGTATAAGCCTTTATTAGGCAAATGGGTGATCAGTTTGTACCTTGAGTTTGACTTTCATAGGCTACAATACAACAAGAATGGAAGGTTGAGCACGGAAGGAAAGAAGATGGAGAGAGTGTGCAACCTTGATATAAATGTATAGAGATGAAAGTTTCCATGGTTGCACGATGTTGTCATGACGCTTCACGTCCACAAGGTGAAGCTCAAACAGGACACAAGATTTTGAGCATTATCATTCCTCAAATGGATTAGTATGCTTGCGGAGATATGTAATTTTTTGGAGCACATGGATTGCGGGATTATGCTCAATAAGGCAAGTGGCTCGCAAATGCCTTTGACATGGGTGAGAGAAAATCAATGAGGAATTTGGTGGTCGGACCTATTGGTGTTGTGCTAGGCAATGCTTTGGCAGATATGTAAGCCAAATGTGGTGTACTTGGAAGGTGGCCGCCCAAGTGTCAATAAAGTGGACAGCCATAGCTAATTTAAGAGATTAAGTGATAAAATCACGAGGCCTGCAATGTAACTATTGGGTTAAGCATGTTAGGGCCCCAATTAGGGGATTTAACTATAGAAAATTTTTTAATTTGCAGCTGGATGTTGTGTACGCAGCTTTGGATGAATGGGCATGAAGAGCTTGAAGGAGAAATTATGACTATATAGCAAAGGAGCTACCGTAAAAAACAGGAACGAAACAGCAAAACAAATGTAGATTTCGAGTAGGCTACACACAGTTAAAAAATTCAGAAAGGCTTACCAAAAAAAGACTTTAGGACTAGGGTAAAGGGGCCGGTACAAGGCCGCCTAAGGAGAGGTGCGATTTTCTGACTACAAGCTTCACCGATTTTCGCTTGGAGGAATGCAATTGATAGCTCGTTGCCAAGCGCACATGCAGGCGACACACAGCAGCGGCGAACATTTCGCGTGTAACAAAATTGACCTTAATGTCAATGGGGGATAATGTGCCATTGCTGCTAGCAGAGATTAAGCACAAATCATGCGGCCAAGATTGAATGAGCAACTCGTGTAACCAATTAACCCAACGTTGGTCTTTCGGTGCCCCACTACCTGGGTGAAAATATTTAGTGATAATGTTGGAGGTTGATGCGTCCGTCTAAAGGGGGTGGTTTTTAATTGGCCCATTTACCCTACAACAACAATTCTAAAAGAAATTTAACTTTGAAGAGCATTTACACTTGTCAAAAAACTAATCACTGAAACAAGAGTTCTAGAAAAATAATCTCTCTCTCTCTCTCTCACTCACTCTCACACACACACACACACACACACACAAAAGAAGTTTTGGATAAATTCTCGCAATAATTTCCACATTGTGACTTACCTCAACATCATGAGCTTCTCTAAGGGAGGCACCACATACCTAGCTAGGTACGATTGGGGGCAAGGGACCGTCGGCTCGGTGGGGGAGCCGCGGTCCCTTGCCCCCAATCGTACCTAGCTAGGTATGTGGTGCCTCTCGAGTAGGAAGCTCATGATGTTATGCAATGTATGAAAAATGTTGAAAAAGACTTTGTTTTCCCACATTTAAAAATGCATAAATCTTCTTGTGACACACACACACATTCGTATGGACTGGGAACAGACTGAGCTCAGTGTAAGAGAGTTACTATTGAGAGAGGACGTTTTAGAAGCTAGAGTAGACAATGGAGACCTGTAGAAACCATCTATGTAGCAGGAAAAAGAGCAAGAGCTTAGTGTTGTTGTCCACAGATTGTATGGATTGGGATGAACTATTGATTACAAAAATAACCGCTCTTTGAGTCAGTTTTACTAGCAATTTACAGCTCGTTTTTGCATGCAGCAAACAAGTGTGGGATACAAGCGAAGCAAGGCCATCCAATGGTACAAGGTAGCTCATAACTTGCAAAGTTTGATTACAAACTTACTACAAGGTGGGTTGCTTTTGCAAGAACCTAGACACATACCACAATATAAAACGAAAGCAGAGAGTTGCTTAAGTAGAATGGTCTTGCAATAGGTGGTTTCTACATGAATTGGCAGTGCTGCTTGATGTGAGACAGCTCTTAAATTTTTGAACTCTAAGAAAACTTGGAAAAAGGGTGAATACAGCGCCCATATGCACATTGTTGTGATATGAGAATGCGAGAGAGAGAGAGAGAGAGAGAGAGAGAGAGAGAGAGAGAGAGATAGATTTTATTATCGTCCTCGGAGGTCAAATATGACCTATGAGACCAAAGTTACATGTGATGTAGTATGTGTATGACTGATGAGTGACTCTCGATGCTCCAAATTGTGGTGATGAGAGTCGCAATGGAGATCCCACACTCAGTCATTGCTGAAAATGTGAGAGAAGCAAGTTCGGATGTGACCAAAATGTGAGCACTCTAGTAGTGTGTGGTACTCAGACTCTCGAACTTGCATTGAGCATAATGTACACAATCGATTTGACTCTTCTCCATTTCGCCAACGCCCTGTCTCGCATCGAAGGAAGTGGGAGCTAAGCCGAATGGATGCGATAGTGCGTATCGCCGACAAGGGGATAGGTTCATGCATGTAAGTGTGTGTATGGTTTCCTCTTTCAACGAAGAACATGGTTTTGTAGTTGGGGGCAATATGGGTGGTGTAATGAATGAAATGTGACCCACTGGATTTCTCCCAAGCCGTAATACATTGGCATTGTAGAAAAGCTTCATTCACTTGAGAGTCAATTGAAGCATCATGTAGCAAGTGTAATGCATCCCATCTCCCAAACCACTTCTTTATGTCTTGCATCCATCCCGTGCTCAAGATCTTGCTTTTATGTGTCTTTTGAACTTTTTTGCTTGCTACCCATGCAATTGTAGGAAGTCGATGTGAGGGGTTTTGATGCATCTTTATCATGTACTCCACACATAACCTCAATTGAAAGAGATCCCGACTGAAGAAGTAGGAGCATATATGGTGTTTTTGTCTTAACTTGGAGAAAGTTTGTAAGAAAATGCTTTTGGACATTCTCAAACTCTTTCCAAGTAGACTTTGAGATGCTCCCGCCCCACACTTCAACTCCATAAAGAAGAACCCGTGTCACCAATGCATCAAAAAGGTACATAATGGTCTTGCTAAGAGGAAAAAAATGTCACCTATGGAGATGGCATGATGTATAGTGAAAAGCCAAGCTTTGTTCTGGCTATCATGTGCGAGCTTACATACTTAACAAGTGGCCCACCAAAAGCATTGTAGTTTATGACTCCATATGAGGCATGGCTTTGACTATTGGTCACTTGCATGTTTTTAATTGCTTAATTTATGTTTTAATGGCGTAACTACAACACTAGAAATGGAATGATAAGGCTGTGAAATGCATCTTTGTTGGTTACAATGTTGAAAGCAAGCATTGTCATCCGCAGTCAAGACTTCTCGAGATGTTATTTTTGTGGAAGATGCAGTTCAACCTTGTCATGTTCTAAAGATACATGTGTGAGCTTACAAAGCATTTTTGATACCTTGTTGCCACTTTTCAATGGTAGGAACATAAATGTAAGTCCAAATGAGGCAAATATTGAGTCTATGCAAGTTTCAAGCGATCCCATAGATCAACATATTTTTGATGCAAATGTAAATAATGCACTTGATGAGGATAAGGTTGAAAATGCTACAACAAAGTGGTATTGATTATCAAAAGAACGTTCCTATCACAAAAGTTGCAAGAGCATAGATAAATGCTTCATTGTTATTGGGTTGAGGCAAATTTTACACTCGTCTATGTTATGAACAAAACCCTGCTAGTGCAGTGCATAAGATAACACCTCAAGAGAACTTGATCAACAAAAAGCTTGATTTGTCAATCTCAAAGTTTTTGGATGTATGGCATATGCAAATGTCTCGGATAATTTGTAAAATACTTTGGCTTCAAAAATTGAAAAGTGTGTTTATTGGTTACTCTTTTGAATGAAAAGGGTACAAATCATACACCTCTATCACATGCCAAGTGGGGGTGAGCAAGGATGTTATTTTCAATAAAGTGAGAAGTGGTATGTTAATGTAACGAATGACTTGTACTGGATAATGTGTCTGCAAAAAAATTAGGCCCCTCCTCCTTGCCCTCTTCCTCATCAATTTGACTACAATTTTGATGGTTTCCATTTATGTTCATGGGATGCAAACCTAAGGAGGGGATACCACAAGCTTAGGACAGTCCATGGCGATGAGCAGGGCAGATAACAAGCTTGAGGAGCACGCAGTAGGCATGAGGCAACAATAACATGTCGGTGGAGCTTAGGACTACCTTGTCATGCACGTGAGTATTGTGTGGTGTCTTATCTTCTGGATCATCGTGAATGTGAGCTTGCACTATGGCCTCCTCAAGTCTTCTGGGGTCTTGAGTCTTGACGTGCTTCTTAAGCTCTAACGTCAGACCGCGAATAAACCTATGCACTTGTTGAAAGGTATCTAACCCTTTCAACTTGAGGATAATATCCCGATAGTCCGAGATATATTCCAACAATGATTTGTGTTGTCGCATGGAACACTTATACCAAGCCAACCAACTTGTGTTTGTCTCATTCGTGGGTAGAAATTCCTTTCTAAATACAGACTCAAAGGTTGCCCTAGTTTGTGGTATAATGTTCTTCTCCTTGAGAGACGTCCACCATTTATAAGCCTCACCTTCCAGAGTCAGATTTGTCTGCAGTGCCCTGCTTGCATCCGAAGTCTGCCATGGGTCGTGAATTCCTTCCCACTTGTTGACACTGAGATATTCACTACATCCTTATTGCGCTCTCGTTCCTCTCCCTTAAAAGTTGGTGGCTTTGTATTTTTCAACAACTCGTCCACCTCCTTTGGAGTGCGAGAATGCAAAGAATCCGAAGGGGGACGTTGTCCCAGACCAAGAGGACCCTACCTCTGATCGACTACGTGCTCATGCATGTGTTTATCAACAGAGCCCTTGGATTGCTGTTGCATAAATTGCACCACTAAAGTGGATAATCTACTAACATTTTCATTCAGAGATGCAAAATTATTTTCCATCATAGATATGTGTGTTTGAAGTGCTCAAAATTCTTGAATATCAAGAAATTTGTAGGCGTCATCTCCTCCCGTAGCTTTGCGGGTATCCTCTATGAGAGTATCCACTTGTGAGCCATCATTGGGAAGATCAGGCATATGGTGCTCAAAATCAAAATTCATATTGATATCGGAATCCATATTGATATCGGAATCCATGGCGACTCTATGCAGTGCTAGTAAGAGAAAGAAGAATACCTTGTTTCAAAGAAAACTTGTAGCCGTAGTATACACCACGGACGCCAATAATTAGCCATGATAATTACCCCTTCAAGTCATAAAAGGTTGTCAAAAGAATTGTAATGGATTCAATCTGCTATTGTCAAGCTTCTCTCGAGCTACGATCGGTTGGATAGATCCAAATCCATTTTGTCATAAAATCTAATATCTAACCAACCCAAATGATTTTTTCATATTAAACTGATCATTTAATGTGGAAGAATAGATGGGCACAAGGGTTAGAATATAGACATCTGCTTACAGGTCTATCTCAACACAAGGCCAAAGGTTAAGGGGTCCAAATGAGAGATGGTCTGTCAAAGAGCAAGGCTAGCCAATGGAGCTTAAAGACCTTAGGGTTAGCTTTGTTAAATACCTCCAATAGTTTGTATTAAAACTCCTTTGACCTTAGGTAAGCTAGGGTTGAGCTTGAGGTGGGAACCCTGCCCAAGCTTGAGATGCTTGTCATTCTTGCTGACTAAGATGCTTGAGGTGCTTGTCGTGCTTGCTGACTAATATGCTTGAGGTGCTTGTTGTGCTTGATGACTAATATGCTTGAGGTGCTTGTCGTGCTTGCCGACTAGGGAGCTTGAGATGCTTGTGGGAACACTACCCAAGCTTGAAGTGCTTTGTCGTGCTTGCTGACTAAGGTGCTTGTGTTCCAAAAGTCAACAAAAATCCTACAAAGGAGGGGGCGAGCCCTAAAGCTAGGGGGATGAGAGAGAACACACACACACACACACAAGGTAAGCCCAAGCCTCAAGAGGCATCAAGGACACATGTCAAGCCCTTACCCATGTTTCCCTCAAGGTGTGTCTGATTCCTATTGGATAGGCTTAAAAGGGGGTCCAATGAGCATTTAGATTAATTAAATTATTATCTAAGCAATTATCAAGCCTCTTTCCCTCAAAGGGGAAACAAGGACACTTGTCCAAAACCTACCCTTGTTGCTTGATATGTCTCTTGCGTGTGATTGGCTAGGCTTGGAGGGGTCCAATGAGCTTCAAGCATGATCTACAAGGGGGGGTCGACCAAAGCAAGCAAGGGGTGTGCTTTGGGGGTGTACTCCCTCACACTCTCTCATTTGCTCTCATTCTTCACTTGGTGAAGTGCAAGAACTCCATGTCCTTCTCCAAGCTTGTTGAGAAGTTGAGATCCTACACCAAACAGTCTTGGCTATGGAATGCAAATCCAACCAAGAGCCATGCTTCAATGCTTAAGCTTGCCATCTTCTCCATCTGCATTACTATGCTATTATGTATGCTAGCAAGAAGAGTGATGATAAGTAAGGAACTATTTCTTTCTCCTATGAATTTTTCTTCTTCCTCTTTCCTACCCTCATTCCCTGCTAGCTCTCTCCACCTTTCAAGGTGTTTGAGGCTTGGGATAGTTAATGCTTTTTGCAAAATCTATGTTATGCTTGTGATGCATGAAGCTTTCCATCTTCATTGCATCACCTAGGTCACAAGGAGCACAAAAAATGTTTTGTACCAAGTCTCTCTTGATGGAAAAATCTATAAGACAAAAGTCTTTTGGAGGGGGGACCGGCTCCACATAAATCCAGTCCTCAGTTGTTGTCAAGTTCTCTAAACTCTCTCTCTTGCAAAAGTATTATTCATGCCAAGTTAATTAAGTACTATGATTATGTTGCTACCGCCAATTAAGTTCACCCTCTATGTTCTCAAAGTAGTCTCACAAAAATTCTCTCTTTATTTCTTGTAATTCCGCTATTCTCAAAGTTCATAGGCCATTTCTCTTTTCCAAATTAAGAAGAGAGGTCCTTAAGTAGCCCATTAATGGTTGATTTTGTTAATTATATTAGGGTAAGTGGGACTGGGATCTATTATCGGTTTTGTTGAGCCCACTATGTGGGATATGGTGCACACCTCAGGAGCTTTGGTCTTAATAATGGGGTCTTTTTAGACTTGCCTACGGCTTTATCATTATTGATCCATAAGAAGTCCCCCAAAATTTCTACAATATTAGACCCACTCCACTACTCTCTATAATTAACCAATTCGAGATGTGGGTGTAGATGCTTAAGTGCTGATTTTTAAAGGCTCAGAGGAGTAGCAACTAAGGTTTTGAATTGCCAAAGTAAACACACGAATTCTGTTAACATGTGTGACAATAACCAACAAAGTCGAATGAACATTGATAACTTTGATTATGCACATGAAGGTGCTAATGATGATGCCCCCTTGTTTGTCAATTATCTTGTTACTAGGTTGCAGCAAGCTATGGGCAACCGTGCTTTGCAAGCCGAAGTTACTCAACAATTTCATGCCTATGGAATTTCCCTTCCTCTCCAAGAGGAGAGAGCTCTTAGGAGGCCTCTTGATGAGACCCCCAAAAGAAGACTCTCTCCCATACAAGAGGAGGAATCTAAAGAACAAGAAAGTAATGAATCCCTAAGTTCCTCTGAAGATGTGGCTCCACGAAGACGACGGTCTAGACGGTCGCCAACTCCTCTCAAGAGGAAACGGTCAACCCATAGTCCTTCTCCTCGTCACTCCAAAAGGCAAGAGAGAAAAAAAAGGAAGAAAAGGGCAAGAAAGAGGTCACCCTCTTCTCCTTCTTCTTCACCTTCCTCCTCTTCCGATGAAAGCTATGGCTATTCTCCTAGAGAATACAGGAGGAGAGGACATCGCAAATCTTACCCTACATGGCGAAGGTCACAAAAGCTCAAGAAGTTCAAAGAGGGAGGAAAGTGTATCTCTTTTCTCACCTATGATGGAACCTTTGGTGCCACCAACAAAGTATTGGCCTTCATCCAGAAATTTGATGCGGCCTTTGGAGACGAGGGCTTCACGGAGTCCTCCAAGCTACACCATGTAGCTATGCACTTCCAGAAATTGGCTCATCAAAGACATGGAAAACTCTATGAGTTTCCATCATGAAGCAATTCCCTGCAAGCGATGCAAAGACAAGATGCTTATCGAATGGCAAAGTTTGAAGCTTCTCTCCCATGAGTCTATTCACAAATATTGGACAAGTTTTGGGATTTACATCTCAAGGCTACTTCTTTCAAAAGATAGACTTTGTCAAGCAAAAGCAATAATTCAGTGTGGGATTACTTGAAGAGATGGCCAACTACTTCAACTCTCAATGGCTTGGTTCTATCACCGAAGTAATCCACCACACCATGGTTTCTTCGCGCATCAATTTCCAATAAGGGGCTAGACAGAACGTCAAGCCCGTGGAAAAAAAAAGACAAGAATGATGCAAAGGGGAAAACCAATGCCCAGAATTCTTTGGTGAGGCAATTCCAACAACAGCAACAACAATTTGTCCAAGGAGAAGGGAGGCTACAAAGGTAAAAATAAACTCTCTCCTGAAGAGCTTGAAGCTTTTTGCAAGTACCAAAAATGTTTTAAGTGTGGGGAGCAAGGACATGGCTATCGTTCTTGCCCCAAGAAGAATGCCCGCAATGAGACTCCTAGAGCTTCCACCATCGAAGCTCCAAAAGATTGAAAAGGATCGCCTCTCTCCTATGCTTGGGAAAGGTAAGGGAGCATAATGCCTTCATTTTGTTTGACCCTGGCTCTACTCACAACTTCATATCAACGGAGTTGACCACCAAGTTGGGCATTCAAGCTTTTGAGATGGGAGATATTGTAACGGCTGACACAGCTTTCAAGGGACGGCAAGCCTCCGTTACTCCCTTGATTAGGAAGTTGAGGCTTCATGTACAAAGATATGTCAACAAAGAAGAATTTTTTATCTCTCCTCTCCAACATGAGGATACTATCCTAGGGGCACCATGGTTCCACTGCATGGCTGCCAACATGAAGTTCCCTGAAAAGAGAATCTACTTCACCTACATGGGAAAGAACATGTATATAGATGCTAGTGAGTCTGGTCGTACTATACCACTTCTAAATCCTCCTGCTTTTGATAAATCAATGAAGAGCTCAATTTTTCATACATGATTTTTTGTCAAAGAGTCCCTAAAAGGTCCTAATGTTTCAAAATGTAAATGGTAGGAATCAAGAAGAGTTAGACTTGTCTAATTTTCCAAAAGGATTCGAAGATGTGTTCATTGATGATATCTTTTTGGACTTACCTCCAAAACGAGGGGATGATGACCATGGCATTGAGCTCCCTACCAAGAAGCTCACCGCCTAACAAGCCTCCATATCAAGTTTCTCAAGCTCAACAAGAGGAGATCATGAGGCAAGTACAAGAATTGGTAGACAAAGGGATGGTGAGGCCTAGCTCCTCTCCCTTTTGTTCTCCAATCCTATAAAGTGCAAAAGAAAGATGGTACATATCGTATGTGTGTGGACTATCGAGTACTAAACCATACCACTATCAAAAACAAATTTCTTGTGCCTTGAGTAGAAGATCTGTTTGATAAGCTACAAGGCTCTACCTACTTCAGTAGGATTGACCTAGCTCCTCTCCCTTTTGTTCACCAATCCTATAAAGTGCAAAAGAAAGATGGTACATATCGTATGTGTGTCGACTATCGAGCACTAAACCATACCACTATCAAAAACAAATTTCTTGTGCCTTGAGTAGAAGATCTGTTTGATAAGCTACAAGGCTCTACCTACTTCAGTAGGATTGACCTTAAGAGTGACCAAATGGATTAGTCATCCATCTTGGAACGATGTCGTAGGGTAAAAAGGGATCCTCTACCCGCTAAGAAACATTGACTAAATGACTAAGGCTTTATCTCTTCTACCTCATTGTAGTCAAGGACGACTATGATTTCAAGAGAGAGGTAATGTTATAAAATCTAATATCTAACCAACCCAAATGATTTTCTCATATTAAATTGATCATTTAATGTGGAAGAATAGATGGGGACAAGGGTTAGAATATAGACATGTGCTTACGGGTCTATCTCGACACGGGGCCAGGGGTCCAAATGAGAGATGGTTTGTCAAAGAGCAAGGCTAGCCAATGGAGCTTAAAGACTTTAGGGTTAGCTTCATTAAATACCTCCAATGGTTTGTGTTAAAAGTTCTTTAACCTAGGTAAGCTAGGGCTAAGCTTGAGGTGGGAACCCTGCCCAAAGTGGGAGGATCTTGATACTTGTGCTATGGTGACTATTTGTCTACACCTTGGTGAGTCCATTTTCTTTATGATTATGGACAAGACTATTGCAAAGAAATTATGGGAGTCATTATACTCAGGTTGGAATGGTAAGAGTGCATCAAACAAATTGTTTTTAATGAGGAATCTTATGTGCTTGAATGTGAAAGAGGGTAGTAGTGTCAATTCACATTTGAACAAGTTAAGCCTTGAGGATCAGGGGCTTATTTGTTCATTCCTGAAGTTAATAAGCATGGCCATGAGATGTGTCATACTTTTAAGGAGTGCCTTGGATCGTGCCTCTAGTTTAACAATGCTAGCCATGTGGACACCCAAAGGAAGAACTATCACACTAAAAATAGGTCGGTCACACTCAAAGTCAAAGCCACATGTGGATGGTAAGTTTGAAGCCATGATTTTGAGTGACTGATTCAAAGAAAAGAGCACCTCAAATTGTTTCTCCTTGAACAATCTAGCTTGAGCAAGGTAAGAAATGAACTTTAGATAGAGAGGGACATGTCAAGTTTTAAAATTCTATGCAACAACAACTTGTTTAAGGTTGAAAGACTCCCAACATGCCTTACATATGCCAAAACAACAACCAAATTCTAGAAATAGCTATGTTAACACTAGAATGGTAACATGACACTTTTATGTTCTTGGACACTTTTGTGTCTTGTTAAGTGACCATTTTGCTTGAATTATTTGAAGAGTATGAAAATGAATTTCTAGGTGCTATATATCCACAAAGTTGCCTTATGAGCTGAAAAAAACTTAGCATTTTTTTTGGAGTATCGATCTCACCATTAACCTTACTCTTGCACAACATTTTTGAACCTAAACTGTGTGAAAAAACGGGTCTTGTTTTTGGCTTTTTTTCAATTTTTGGCAACTATACCACTCTAAACTTCATGTTTGTGAGGTTTAGATGGCTAGAGGTTAGGCCTTCATAGTTCTCAACATGTTTTGATGCTTGTAGGGAGAGCTAAGTGTTAAAATTGAAAGTTATGACCAATTTACAAGAATTGCATAATCCTGTTTTTTTTGCCAAAATTAGCACTCTTGATATCCAAATTCAATTTTGATTGTGTAAGTGTAATGTATAACATAAAGCTAATCTTACTTGAGTTTTGGGGGACCTAATATGCTATATAGCATAGTATATGATGATGGTTGAGTTTTTTGATTGCTGAAGAATACGATACATTTTAGAGTAGCAAGTATAACTTTCTCAATATTGCTAGTTCCTAAGGCCAATTGTGTGTATTTTGTAGGTAGTAACCATATCTAATCATAGACTACAAACTTGGCTAGATATTGAGTAGTTTCTATGGGCTTCTAGAGGTCATAATGCTCAACCCAGTTTTTTCATGTTTGCTGTATTTAGCACTTTATCATATTTAGCACTTTATCATTGCCCCCAAGGTTCCAATTCTAAGAGATCCATTACCCTTTTGACATGCTCCATGGCTCCTTTTGAATCCAAAGGCCCAAAGGGAACCAAGAAAACCTGTATATAGTATCTGTATTGAGCGTGACTATAGATAGGTCCGCAGAATGGCAAAAATGCAACTTTTTTGTACCTTTTTTTTTTGCCCAAAAAAAAATTAGTGAGGTAAAAGAAACCGTATTTTTTGGTCACCAACCCATTGAAGTTAATGGGGCATTTTATCTCATGTCCTACAAAAATCCCCACTCTTATTTATATGCAATCAATCGTAAGAAATTGTTGTTTTGGGCAAAATGCACTGGTCCATCAACTTTGGAGGCTTGTAGTGACCAAGTGATGAGAAAAATTACAAGTTTCTCATTTTTTCCGTATGTAGTAGTTATTGAACTATAAGCTCAGAAGAGTATTTTTCAAAATGAGTATCTACTATGGTTTTGGAATTTTTTCCCAAAACCCTGAAAGGACACTTTTATGTCCTGTTAGGTTACCATTCTAGTGTTAAAGGAGATCGGCTCAAATGCACTAATATGCAAGAGCCAAAACTTAAACTTGCTAATGTGAAGAGTCAAATTCATGAAAAATTGGCAACACACAATTGCATGCAACTAGAGTTAGTTGCCAAAATATACCATGCATAAAAATTGGTCAAGAAATTGCAATCAAATCGTAAAATAACTTGCAAAACTCAAGCACCAAAATCTCCAAATTGTGAATTTTTTGGAAAGTGGAGAATTTTTGCCGATGCGGAGAAAATCTCGAGTTAATGCAGTAGCGCTTGACTACTGTTGCTTGGTGTGAAAGAGCCCTTGGGCCAAACTTGGGTGGCCAAAGCTAAACTTAAAGCCCTCGACGTGAATAGTTTATGCTTTTTGAGCTTTGGCAACAAGCAAGCACCATGAATTGATCTCGACTTTTGAAGATGAAGTTACTACCCATACCTTGGCACTCCTATTTGGTACCAACCTTGCTAGATTTGATGACATCAACCATCCATCCTTCTTGTGTGCAAGGGGTGCTCCACAACTGACTGTGGAAGCTTCAAGATAGCACCAAGTGCTCAAAGATACCCTTGTCCTCACATTAGCTTTTTAAGTACATCGTTACAAGTCTTGTCTTTCTGGAATCTTGTCAGAGAACCTCTTTTTAGGACCTCATAATTCTCAAGGTGAGCTAAATCAACTTATCACTTTCCCTTCCATTGTGGTTGAGGGGTGCTTTTTCTTGATCTTGCTTGGATGGAATCCAAAGCCACATTCTTGCCATTGGGTCTCAAATTACATAGCATGACTTTGCCATCAGATTTCTTTGATTTGCTAAATCTAGCTGGACAACCTTTGGGTGGACACAAATACTCCTTGACCTTTGGGTCTCCAAGGCGAAGGAGCGTTTGTGGGAGATGGCCTATGAAAATTTTTAATAGGTTAAATATCACTTGTTCCCTTCTCTTTCTCAAAATTGTGGCAAAAATCTAGACACCCATAAATGTCAAAAGACTTTGATGTATTTTTTCCTTCTTCCCTCTTCTTCTAGATCCCCAATCCATCTAGTATTGAAAGAATTGACATAATCAATACTTTCATAATTTCTTGTTTGAGTGGCTTCTTCTTCTTAATTTTTGTTTAAGCTCAATGTTGTATGGTAACAAGGAAATATTCTTTTGAATTGATCTTTGTTGTCACGTCATATACATTTAGTGGCTTGTGTTAATTGATGCCAAGGAGCATTTGTGCCATCTCCTATGGAGATTTCCTATGAACTTTTTTGATAGGTTAAACTTCACTTGTTCCGTTCTCTTTCTCAAAATTGTGGCAAAAATCTTGACACCCATAAATGTCAAAAGATCTTGATGTATTCAATTATTCAATTGAATAGTTTTTACCTTCTCCCCTCTTGTTCTAGATTCCCAATTCATCCAGTATTGAAAGAATTGAGATATTCAATACTTTCATGATTTCCTATCTCGAGTGGCTTCTTGTTCTTGGTTTTTGTTTAAGTTCAATGCTGTATCATAATAAGGAAACATTTCTTTGGATTGATCTTTGTTATCACATCATATACATCAGTAGCTTGTGTTAATTTGGTAACTGTAGCAACATTTAGAGAATATCTTCACTTGCCTTTTTGCATTAATAATCCCAAACAAACACAACCATTTTTTGTCATTGCTTGCTTCATAATAAGTTGTTGATCTTGCACACAATCTCCACTACAAGGATATGGGAAGTGCTATTGTAAAAATACTTTTGAATATTCCTTATATAATTTATTTCAAGGGCCCATTTGAAATCTTATCAGAGCCAAGGATATTTTCTTCCCCAATAACATTAGCCTTATTCTTCTGCAATAATGGTTCCCCAACACACCCGTTAAGTTTTAACAGTGAACTCGATGCTAACACATACTATTACTACTAGAAATTGAAACATCGGGGTGCCTCAACACCTGCACTAGCATAGCTAGATCAGATACAATATAATGTACTAAATTGTAGACTTCTTAAAACTTAATCAGCAAAAATAACAACTTTCAAGAATCAAGAAATTGAAGACAAAATGAGTTTCGTTATGTGAACTTGTTCTAGATATAAATGGTCAATACATTGTATGGCGCTAATGCCACATAGCCAAAAAATTATCGCTACAAACAATCATTGGTCCACAAAATCACATTTCACTCAACCAAGTGAACATTGACGTGGTCTTGAAAGGTTAATGACACTTGTAGATAGCATGAAATGATGGGTGGGAGTATGCCAACAAATGCTAAAGTTTGGTGCATGCAACAAGCAATCTCAACCAATGATAGGCTCACTTCAAACAATAAAAGGACATACAATTGTAAAGAACTTGTTGGCCGTGACATGGTAAAGTGATGGTGTTTTGGATTTTTCTTTAGTATAATGGCATGAAAGCAATTGAAGTCCCTCTCTCTCTCTCTCTCTCTCTCTCTCTCTCTCTCTCTCTCTCTCTCTCTCTCTCTCTCTCTGTGGCACATCCAGTCTATATCTCTCTCTCGCTGTTCATGGAAAGGGTTACAAAAACAAAAACAAAAAAAATCCACTTAATTACAAGATTAGACCACTTGAGAATAAGCATATCTCTATTCAAAAGCATGTCAAAAGCGACAGTTCATATTGGTTTACAAAAAAGATCATTGTCTACACAATGCGAGGCACAACCTAAAATATCTACTCTAAGTCGTGGGTTGGTGGATCTAATTCCACAATGTTTGAAAGCAGCCCCAACAAAGATGCTGTCTTCAAGGCACGATCCACCTCATATGCATGCCTCTTGTCTCACTCATGCATCTATCTGAGTCGATGGGCTTGCATTTCCAAAACGGTGAGTAGTTTGGTGGAGAACTCTTTGTTGCTCTCGAATATTGCCATCATATGGCCCATCTGGTTCACCAACAAAGCCAATGCCCCATAGTCTCCTATGTATTGGATGACAATGTCGTTCTCGTTTGTATACTTCACGAGCAACTGTCAAACAAACTGTGCGCGTCTGTCTCACGTGTCAATGCAAGGAACTTGCTGATACACTGTGTGCGAGCCACAAATGGCTCCAAGCACACAACAAGCCTAAACTAGTAAGCTCAAAGATAGCGATGGTGTGTCACTCACCGCTCTACGCTTGCTGTCGTGGAGGATTCCTGGCCACGAAGAAGAGGGAGACACCGCTATGCCACGCTCAACCGCCTCGCCGCCATCGTGCCGCCGCAATGCTCTCTCTCTCTCTCTCTCTCTCTCTCTCTCTCTCTCTCTCTCTCTCTCTCTCTCTCTCTCTCTCTCTCTCACGCATACACACACACACACACGAGATGAAGAAGAAGAAGAAGATGGAGATGGAGCAAGAGCACTCTTCAATTGCACAAATGAGAGAATAAGTGAATTTTAGGTTTAGTTGACATTTATATGAGCTCGCCCCATTCACACTTGGGCGCCCATGCTTAGCCAACTAATCCCATGAATGTTCCAGTTAGAGTGCACCTCTCATCGGTGATCACTCTTACCCTTTTCCTATTGAACTGACAAGCCCGGTACCTGACTCTATCAAATAAATAATACAGCGTCCGTCATAGGTGATAGGAATGTGCGTGATGGTTAACATGCCCCCCTTCTTGATGTAGATTCTGTCCTCGAAAGCTATTAGTTAAAGCTCGTTTATTGAGGTGGAAGAGCATTTGAGATGAATGTCCTTAGCCTTCTTCAGTCACTGCAAAATCAAACAACATTGGCACAGTAATTGCATTCTCATATACAATTAAAAAGCATATGCAATTTTAGGCAGACAAATTGATTGGTAGCATAATTCTAAACCATTTGTCAGCAATAAACATTAAATTGCAATATAATCAAACGCATAAACAGTTGTAAAGGTAAAAATTTGAACAAGTCTGGGGTCACTAATTTAACGGTCGAAAGGCACTAAAGATCGACTATTAATACCATGGGCAAGTCTCTCAATTTTCTCTGGTCAATTAAGTTGTTTAATCGCGAGAGCCAAGTATTTCATGTTCGAGAGCTGACTAGAGGCTATACCTAGAAAACCTTGTAGTTAAGCTACGATAAAAGGAATTTCTCATGAAATCATCGCGTGACTTATTTCTTTTTCTTGGACCCCCCAAATTCTTTTCACAGTGATTCAATTTTGATGTATGTGCTTATTTTGTATGCCTTGGGTTTTTTGCTTTTCAAGGAAAAGCGCCCACACTGGGAACCTCTAGGGCTCTAGTACCATAGGCGATACATGTGAGTGAAGTACCAAATCAAGCTGAGATTTTTTTCCCGCTTAAGACTTTACATTGTGGAACTTTGATTTTTTGTTCGTTCGTTTTTAGTATTTTAATTTTGTAACTTTGGGGGGTCATATAACATTGTTACCCTCCCCAGGCTCATCACACTAGTAAACTCCCTTTATAATACTTAAGCTAAAGGTCAATAGGGACTAAGCCCACTAGAAAGCCCTAGTACATTTCACACAATGCTGCCTAAATCGGATTAAGAACCTAAGTAACCATTGATAATTAGGAAGGCATTCCCGATGGTATTAAGAGAAGATCTCTAATGCCTAGCTTGGTCAAATTAGCTTAGTCAGACTGCTTGATTTTTAGACCTAGACAAGTGATTATGACAAAAAATTACATTGAATTTAATGTTTGATACTAAGCAAATGTGTTGAATATTATGCTACTAATCACAATTAAAGCAGACAAACATGGATGCAAAAAGATAAGGGTCAATGCTAATGGACGAGAAACACCTGTTTGTGTTGATGGTCATGCTTGATTTGAAGTGTGAACGAGAGAAAGATTCCATGAAGGTCCAAATTCTAACCACAACAACACGTTTCTGTACACACTATGAAACACAAGGATACCTCTAGGAGGCACATCAGTGGGAAAAGGTACCAACACTTATTGAACACAACAAAAAAACATAAGGAACCCTAACCTAATTATTTTCACTCCCCCTAGAGAGTCAATGGAATAGGATATTGTATAGATTGGGGGGAAACCCTAAGGCTAAACCCCTATCCTCGTCGTCGACATAAACAAGGTCATCATCCATGAGACCATATGTGCCATCCGTGTAGTCATGTAAATCTTCTTCTTCATCATAGGTACCCATGTTTACTAGGAAGGTCACTAGACGCCTATAATCATCTTGGTCAAAAGGGTAGGCTTGTGCAATGGGAGAAACGCTTTTTACTAAGTATGGATCAGTCGTGGTCAAGAGACGTATCAGCCATTCTAACTCCTCGAAATTCCTCTCACATGCTAGCGTACCTACCAAATCCCATTCACATGCAAGCACTGGAAAGACCATGTGAAACAATTGTGAAAAGTAACGAGGATACCTCTCACCCAAGGCAGGAGTGGATGACTCTAGCGTACTAGCCATATTTGTACACGCAAATAGATGATGGTTAGAGTGCAAATATTACAAGAGTCGTGTTCTTTTGCATAATGTGTTTTTATGATTTTGTGTTATGGCTCTTGCTCTTTTACTTTTTTATCTTGTTCTTTGAGTATAAGGCTTTATATATACATTCCCTAAGATTGGAAATTGAGATGTCGGGGAGGAAGGTTGAGAGGGAAGTAAGTGAATGATGGATGTCAGCAAACACTCCCCCCTTCCTTGGGTAGATCATGCCTTTTGGAATGATATCGTCACCTTTTGAAACCAATTGTTCCAAGTTGTTATGGATGAAGCCTTTAACCAATAGTTTTCGACCGCCCTATGCGTTTCATCTAGTTATAAGGGTGGTAAGGTACTCTCCCATGATTTTATTTGCAACATTGTTGTAGGGGGTGAACTTACAACGGGAGGTGCATACTCTTTCTTGCTTGTATGGATATGTACAATGGTAGGTGGAGGTTGTGTTGAAGCTTCTATTTTTGTATAGGAACTACACAAAGAGCAAGAAGCTTCATTTGATTTCGTTGTTTCTGACCTAGGTGGAAAAAATCGTTCTTTCTTTGGTACCCAAACTAGCTCTGGAGCAGGTGTGTAGCATTCCGTGATTTTTTCCTTTCCGCGATCTTCAATTTGTTTTGGAGCCACAGAATTGAGCTCACATGGGGCCGGTGACAAGTAAGAGCACAATTTACGTTTTGGCACCCAGATTTGATCATTTCCTTTATAGTAGCCTTGGGCTTCCACTAGTTTTTTAGGAATCCAGTGCAACGTTTCTTTACATTTCTTGGGGCGAATGGGACGTCTCTTACCAGGCTCCTGTCTTTTAGCACTGGCTATGGTTGCTTTAGGGACCCACTTGTATGTTTTCTTTGCTATATTGGGATGGTTCTTGTGTGTCTCAAGCTTTATTTCAGCTACATCAGTTGAAGCTCTAGAGAGTTGGGCTATGGGGACATATGGTTCACCTCTTGGACATGCAATGTTTTGGGTTTTATTTCCTTAAGGGGAAATATCTCATGGACTATGGCTTGAGTGGCAGGGCTAAGAGTTGGTCTCTGTGTTGTGACACCCCCTGTCCCCCAATCAATAGTGCATTTGGTGGCTATCATCCACGTGCATCCTAGTTTATATTACCCTCCATAGTTCCAACAGGCACGACCAAAAAGTCTTGAGCTACAACCCCATTGTCATAACCGATAGAAGTGTGCCAGATTCCAAAAACTGAAGTTTTTTTCTTGTTGACACCCTTGACTTGGATAACACTCTCAGATAGAGGTGGCTTCCCTAACTGACACCACACCCCATATGATAGCAGATTATATTTAGCACCCATGTCCAATAAGGCATTATATAGCACTTTTCAATAGGTGTTGTTTAGCTCAATAGGGTATCGCAGAGGTGTGTCAGAGTCCAACCAATCCTCGTCAGTTTCAACGTGGAATGCATGTGTGACTCCAAGGTTAGCCTCTCGTTTCCGTCTTATGCGTTGTTGTTGCTCCTTAACCTCAGCTTGAGCTTGTATCTTCTTCAATTCTGTTTGTGCCTTGGCTGCCTTTTTGTATGGATGGCACGTAGATCCTCTTGGCTTAAAGGATCATAATATCTTTTAAATTTGCTCCCATTGAGAAATCCATTGGTTTCAACTCCATCAAGAGTATCCACACGAATGGTTCCTTGTCGGGTGATCTCACATACTCTATTGTTGGAATTAGGGTTGCAGAGAAACACACACAGCTTGAAGAAGACGAAGGAAAATCAAGGCACACAATAGAGAGTGTATTACTTAGTGTGCAATGGAAAGATAGATAGCCCTAGAGTGATGGATGTATATACAATGCTCGGGGGGGAAAACCTCCTAAAGAGGGAAAAAATGCCCCGGCGGTCCTAGTGTGTTCACACACATCACTACCACATGTATATGGTAACAAATCCCCCCTGGAGTGATGCGATGAACGAGAGCTGGCACATGAGTAGAGGGAAGTGCCATTCCCTGAGGACATGATCAGTCCACAAAGGGGAGTAAGTCCAAAGCTTTGCGGAAAGCTTCAAGCTTCTCACGAGACAATGCCTTTGTGAAAAGGTTTGCAAGGTTGTCCTGTGTTGGCACATAAGCCAAGCTGATCTCTCCTGCTGAGAGCCTCTCCCTGACATAATGGTAATGCACCTCAATGTGCATTACCAATGTGCTTTGTGCGAGCATGAAAAACTGGGTTCCTCGCAACTGCCAATGCGCTCTGACTGTCAGTGTAGATAGTGTTGGCAGTGGCCTGTCCAACACCTAAATCAGCCATAAGGCGTCTGAGCCATACACACTCAACCGTAGCTGTAAAGACTGCCCTGTACTCAGCTTCACAACTTGAACTGGCCACAGTAGGTTGCTTCTTGCTCAACCATGATATACATGAACTGCCAAGCATGAAACAAAAACCACTTGTGGACACTCGCGTGTCAAAACAACCAGCCCAATCTGAGTCCGAAAAGGCATGTAAGTCTGGCGGCAATGATCCCCCCTTGGGATAAAACAAGCCAAGATGTAAAGTGCCACTAAGATAGCGGAAAATCCTCTTGACAGCCTGCCAATGCTTAGACCGTGGGCTATGCATAAATCTGATGACCTGTGAGACTGCAAACTGAATATCCGGCCTCGTGTTGCATACATAAATGAGGCAGCCAACAGTAGTTTGATAAAGAGTGACATCAAGAGGATCGCCAGCATCATGTAGACATAACTTCAAACATGTTTCCATGGGAGTGGCAATAGGTTTGCAATCCTCAAGTCCAAACTTACATAGCAATGTCTCTATGTAACTTTTCTGACACAAGGCAATACCACCATCACACTGCTTAAATTGTATACCCAAGTAATGATGCAACAGCCCCAAATCTTTCATCTTGAAAGTAGCATTCAAATCAGCCTTAAATTTAGAAATATGTCTCTCATTTGGTCCAGTGATCAGCAAATCATCCACATAAAGAACCACAATGAGAAGTACATCACCCTCACGCTTTACATACAATGTGCTTTCTGTTGGACTGTTACGAAAGCCTCGTTTAACCAAATGAATGTCAGCTTTCTCATACCAAGCACGAGGAGATTGCTTCAACCCATACAAAGCCTTTTTACATCTGCACATTTTGTCCCCTTGTCCTTTTACGACAAAACCGCGAGGCTGCGTTACATAAACTTCCTCAAATATGTCACCATTCAAGAAAGCAGTAACAATGTCTTATTGATGTACATCCCAACCAAATGAGCTGCCAATGCACATAGAAAACGCACAGTAGTCATACGACAAGTGGGAGCAAAAGTCTCTTCATAATCTATGCCTTTTTGTTATGCATAACCCTTTGCAACAAGTCGAGCCTTATGGCGATCAATCTCACCATCCGGCTTGCGTTTCAACTTGTAAACCCACTTCATACCAATGGACTTTTTTCCAGGAGACAAATCACATAAAGTCCATGTGTCATTTTCTATGAGTGCATCATATTCTGATTGCATGGTAGCCATCCAATTTTCTGAATTTTGTGCTTCATCAAAAGACAGAGGCTCCTCAACATCATCCAAGCTAGACACAGCCAAAGCATAACAATCTGATGCATAAGATGCATGGCGAGATCCTGAACGAGTACGACTAGACAAAGGTGCATCCAATTTACAGTCACGCAAAGTGTGCACCAGCCATTTTGGCATACCTCTAGCCTGATCATTTTCAACACTTTCCTCATCAAGTACATCATGTACATCTGCATCAGTAATAGGCTGATCTAAAACATTTTCAGAAACCCCCATAGGCTGTACATTTGCCTCATTGGAACTTACATTCGTATTTCCACCACTGAAAAGAGGCAACAAAGTGTCATAAATGTCCTGTGAGCTTACATTACTGTCTCTAGTACATGACAGCAAGGGCTGAACAGAATCTTCCACAAACACTACATCTCGTGAAACCAGAATACGTTTTTTTTTCGGGTGATGCAACTTGTAACCTTTGCTTTCAGCACTATAACCAACAAAAATACATTTGACAGCCTTATCATCCAATTTTCTGCGCTGCACTTGTGGCACCAAAGCATATGCCAAACAACCAAAAACACGCATGTGCTCAATAGAAGTCTTTCTATCATGCCATGCTTCATATGGAGTAATAGACTACAAATCTTTCGTAGGACACCTGCTAAGTACATAAGTGGCACACATGATGGCCTCAAGCCAAAAAGAATGCGGCAAAGCTTGACTTTTGACCATACATCGTGCCATTTCCGTCAGTGACCTGTTTTTCCTCTCATCAACACCATTTTGCTGAGGTGTATAAGGCACTGTACATTGGTGTTTTATCCCACGACTAGCCACAAATGCATTAAATTTATGAGACATATACTCCCCCCTCGATCGGAACGGAGGGTGCCCATAGTACATTTTGAGACATTTTCAGCCATAGCCAGAAATTGTTTGAAGCACATAAAAACTTCGGACTTCACTTTAAGCGGAAATACCCATGCATGCCTGGAGTAATCATCAATGAAAGTCACGAAGTACAGGTAATTGCCCAAGGACGGAGTTTGCATGGGCCCACAAACATCACTATGCACAAGCTACAACCTGCATGTGGCCCGGACTGAACCATCCTTTGGAAACTTAGAACGTTGCATCTTACCCAAAATACAGCCTTCACAAACATGCTTGACAGGTGCTTCAAGAGGTGGCAAAGAAGCATTCATATCAGATTTCTGCAAACGCAGCAAACTGGCAAAATTCACATGACCAAAACGTGCATGCCAAAGTTTTGCATCTGAAATAGCCCTTGAATCTGCAACAGCATTTGCAAAATTCTGTCCACGCTTGTCATACAAAGTGAGCTTATACAGCCCACGGCACAAAAGCCCAGATGCAACAATTTCATCACCAAAACTGAGATCATGAACTGTACATCTGTCATCCACAAATTTGACTACAAGTCCAAGTCTAGCAAGTGCGGATACAAACAAGAGATTCTTCTTGATCCCAGGTACATAAAGTGCATCAACAAGTGTGAAGGAGCTGCCATTAGCAGCAGTGAGCACAATCTTTCCAACTCCCTGAACTGGATAAGAGGCGTTGTTGGCACAAGTGACTGAATTCCCATGAGGGACAGACTCGAGAGAGGTAAACAATTCACGATGTGAGGTAATGTGCTTTGTAGCACCACTGTCGAAATACCACACATGTGAATCTGCAGCAACTGACAAGCATGCATCATGGACAGCAAGATTGTAAGTGCACTCTGCGCTAAAAGCCCATTCTGCATCAATATCAGCATTACAGTCTCATTTCACAGAAAACTCAACAATGGCTGCATTTGTAGTGGAACCACCCTCTTTCTTCTTAGCCTCTTTGGCCTTCAACTCAGGACACGACTTGATCAAGTGATCATTAGCTTTACAATAATGGCAATGCATCTCCTTTTTGCCCTTATCACCAGAATTGCCAGACGAAGTGCTGCCAGCAGAAGCATTAGGAACAATATTTTGGCCGCTCGCAACAGAACCATAAGAAGTGGTTGCATTGCTGTTACCACCCTTTCTTTGAGAAGCAATAAAAGCATGTTCAACTACATGCTGCCTAGTCTTGTTTTTTCTGGAAAGTGACTTTTGCAACAGCAATGTGCATAATGCATCAAACTTGATACCTTCAGGATTTCCTTGGGTCATAAGTCTCCAAGTACTAGCAAAAGTCTGGTAAGGCATCAAGAACAGTCTGCACAAGGGAACTGTCTGAAATGACTTCACCTGCAGAAATAAGTTGCTCATTGATATCCTTGACACTAGCAAGGAAAGTGTCCATATCATCTTCCTCATGCATAATCTTCGACTCCAGTTCTTTACGCAGCAAAGCAATTTTAGCCTCATTGCGACTTGCATAAAGACCAGCCAAAATATCCCAAGCCTGTTTTGCAGATTTTGCTGAACGGATGTGAGGAACAATGGTGCGCTTCACAAATAACGCAATCAATGCATGAGCCTGCGCATCCTTAACATCCCAACGAGCTTGTTTTACCGTAGGCAAAACAACTCTAACAATAGCAATCCTTGCAGCAAGACCTGCAACATCCTCAACATCGCCTACATCTTCAGAACCAGGACGTACATCAATGCCCTGCACAATGTTCCAGACGCCCTTTGACACAAGAACATGTTGCATCATATAAGCCCACATAGGGTAGTTGTCCCCATCCAACCTGTCCTCAGCAGCAAACATCTTGAACACATCTGTGTTGTTGTTGTCAGCCATGGTAAATGCTGCACCTAATGTGAAAATTGCCCGAAAATAGGAGAAATCGAGCGGGAACAACACGTGCTATATAGCACAAACCGTAGAAGACTATAAGGCACCTGCTATGCAAAAAACGGCACTGATAGAAATTTTGCACAAAATGACAAAATTGCCTGTGCAGACCTGCCTGTAGTGGAAACGGAGGCCGAAATGAGCCCAAATCGAAAATCTGAGCAGACCGAGCTCTACGAGTCTACCCAAAGTATTTGTCGACCTGCAAACGCTCGCCAAAGCTCACTAAAATTGGAGAAAGTGAGCAGGCGTGTACTGGAGCAGTTGGCGACTAAGCCCGGGAGGACGCAACCTGCTCTGATACCAATTGTTGGAATTAGGGTTGCAGAGAAACACACACAGCTTGGAGAAGACAAAGGAAGCTCAAGGCACACAATAGAGAGTGTATTACTTAGTGTGCAATGGAAAGATAGATAGCCCTAGAGTGATGGACGTATATACAATGCTCGGGGGGGGAAATCTCCTAAAGAGGGAAAAAATGCCCCGGCGGTCCTAGTGTGTTCACACACATCACTAACACATGTATATGGTAACATCTATATGGTCCTTTTCCCGCATATTTCAACTTTTTCTTTTCATTACGCACTCCATACATAAGGACTTTATCACCAACATTGATATCTTTGTTCTTTAGATGATGGTCAAACCGTTTCTTCCTCCTATCCACAAGTGCATTTTGCACAGATAATTGCCTCTCTTCATCTAGCCTTTCAAGGATATATAATTGCTCAACTAAGGGGTTACCATCCCAACCTTCTTGAGAAGCTACTCGAAGACTAGGAATGACAAACTTCCATGGCATAACCGCTTCTTGGCCATACCCATCTTAAATGGTGTGCAGTTAATGGAAACTTTGTACGTAGTACGATAAGCCCATAGAGATGATGTAAGCTTTAAATCTCAATCTATGCGATGAGCTTGCACCGTTTTGGTCAAGATAGAGATTAAGGTCTTGTTGGTGCTCTCAGCTTGGCCATTTGCTTGTGGATAATAAGGTGTGGACTTATGGTGAGCTATCATAAAGTTGGTAGTAAGTTCTTTTATTACTCCATTTATAAAATGAGTACCATTGTCACTCACAATCTCAAAGGGACAACCAAATCTTGTAATAATGTTCTCAAAGAGAAACTTGGCAGTTGTCCTTGCATCGGCCTTACGTGTCGCCCTAGCTTTCGCCCACTTTGTCACATAGTCAGTGGCAACGATAATATATCGAGATTGAGTGCTACAAGCTGCCGGACTAATTGGGCCTACAAAGTCCAAACCCCATTTTTCAAATGGTTGAGTCACTTTAACAAGATGTAAGGGCATCCTATCCTTTCGTTGTGTGATCTTGTAATGTTGGCATTCATCACATCCTTTTGCAAAACGTGATGCATCCTTGAATAAGGTTGGCCACCAATAGCCTGATTGCAACGCCTTTCTGGCTATTTGTTCCCTTGAGAAATGTTCTCCGGCTATACCCATGTGGGCTTCTTGCAGTATATATAAACACTCATCCTCACGGGCACAACGTCTAAGAATATCATCCTTCCCTAGCTTGTAGAGAGTTCCTACAATGAGAGAGTAAGGTTCACATTCTTTTAACAATTTTCGAGCTATATCTTTACGAAGCTCTTTGGGTGGAAAACCATTAACTAGAAAGTTCACAATCTTCTCACTCCATTTAGGTATGGTTTCGACTAATAATAGAGAAGTATCGGGCAACTCATCATCGACTCCAGTAGGGACTTCACCATTGGGTATGCGAGACAAATGATCCGCCATGACATGTCTTTTACCAAGTCTCACCACAACGGTAAAATCAAACTCAAGGAGAATTAACAACCATCGTGTAATTCTTCCCGTGGAACAAGGTTTATTTACTAGATACAACAAGGCTTGATGATCAACATAGAACACAAACTTGTTGGCTAGAAGGTAGTAGCGAAATTTCTTCACTGCATAAATCATACCTAAACCTTCTCGCTCTGTAGTGGTGTAGTTTCTCTCGGCATCATTCAATTGACGACTTGCAAAGCTAATGGGGTATCCAGTTTATGTTCTCCTGGTTGAGCTAGAACACACCCAATAGCAAAGTTCAATGCATCAATATGCACATGAAAAATTACACTCCAATCAAGCACTCATAGAATAGGGACACTAGTCAAGGTCTTTTTCAATGACTCATAAGCATAGTCACACTCCGCAGTCCATTGGAACTCAATAAGAAGCTTGTACAAAGGACGAGCTATCTCAGCAAAGTTTAAAATAAACCGTCGGTAATAACCAACATGGCCCATGAACCTTTGTGAAGTCCTTTATAGTTTGTAGGTGGTGGCAATTCAGCAATGGCTTTAATTTTGCTCTCATGTGTGGAAATCCCATTTTTGGACACGATATGCCCTAAAATGACTCCATGTTTAACCCAAAATTGGCATTTGAAAGGGTTTAAGGAGATGCGACATAATCTACACTTCTCAAACACTTTTCGTAAGCATGATAGATGTTCTTTCCAAGAGGAATAAACACAAAGGTCATCTAAGAAAGCTTCACAAAACTCTCTCAAATATTCTCTAAAAGCAGTGTTTATTAATCTTTGAAAGGTAGCCCGGGCATTGGTTAAGCCAAAAGCCATAACACGAAATGCGAACACTCCAAATTTGGTTATAAAGGTTATTTTAGCTTAGTCCTCCAGCACAATTGTGATTTGATTGTAGCCAGAGTACCCATCTAAAAATCTATAAGCTTCCTTCCCTGCAACTCTTTCAAGCACATGTTCTGAATATAGCAAGGAGTAATGGTCCCTCCTAGTGGCGGCATTGACCTTCTTGAGATCCACGCACACTCTGAGTTTCCCATTCTTTTTTGGCACAATCACTATTGGAGACAACCATTTTGAGTGCTCAATAGGGTATATAAATTCGCATTCCACAAGCTTTCCAATCTCTTCTTGAACGATTTTTGCATATTTAGGATTCATTGGGTAGGGTCGTTGCTGAATTGGTTTAGCCATGCTATTCATGGGGATTGTATGTTACACCACGAAAGGTGGACCACCTTTCATATCATGATATGTCCAGGCAAATATATCCCTGAATTCCTTGAGAAGTTCTTTAAGTACACACTCCTCACTATTTGTCAGATCTTGGGCAACGAAAACAGGTTTAGACTCTTCTCCTGGGTCTGCTAACTCTATTTCCTTAACTATCGCCGGACCGTCATAGACTCCATTGCTCCCATCGATAGGTTTTCTTTGAGCTTTTGTATACACAACCTTACGTTCCTCTGTGGTGTAGGATTTGAAATGTTCATGTGCAAGGTGTAAGGCTGTGGGGTCTTGTTGTTCTGTGGACTATGATTTCACTTCCAATTCCTTTTGTTGTTGAGCTAACTCTCGATTTTTTCGTCTCCTTACAATATGGCTCAACTTTGGCTTCTCCGTAGCCTCTAGTTGTGCAATGTCAATGGGTTGTGGACTACACCACATAACACTTTGAAGGTATTCACCCCAGTTATCTACCAACTTCCGATGAGCATCACATGCCCCTATATAATTAAGCCATTCTGCGGTAGGTTTATTTTCATTTATTCTAGCACGCACATTTGCTCAATATCTTCGCCTCTTATATCTCTTACTCTTCTTGTCTAATTTTCGATTACAACAGATCTCTAGTGAAGTGTCACTGGATGCATCGCTTCTTGTGTCTTCTGCTCCCTTGGATAGATTGTCATCTAGGGTACCACTGGGCCTTGAATGGTTTGTCCCCACATTTGCACTAAGATTTAACTCAGATTCTTCGTCCTCATAGTCAATTTCAATTGATGATTCTGACCCCAAATCGTGTGGGCTATAGTCTTGTGAGGCGCTAATGGTTCCAATGCCAGTCAAACTTTCATCTTGTAGATCATAAGAAGCTATATGCATTGCTTTTAGCATATTTAAGGGTACGAGTGGTGGCATTTCATCCCCCTTAGGTGTTACCCAGGTCATCCCCCTATTTCCCCAAGTGTCTATGGTTGCTGCTAGGTGGACCCAATCCACATTGTCCGACTCAGTCATCCCAGGTAGTACATCCATATAAGGAGAATCTTCCCCAACATCAGTGTCCGCTGTACATGTGTAACAATATTTCAATGGGGCCGAGTGAACTGTGGTGTCAGATCTATGATCAATTATAAACCAATTTCCTAGAGGATGTGCTCGACCAGTCACAAGATCCACTCGAATTATAGAATCTTGGAACTATAAGTAGATATGGTTTTTAGACGAGTCATGCACCATTTTTGCTTCCCTCATGAAAGGACGTCCTAAGATCATCTCCGATGCCATAGTGTGTTTGGAGAAATCCATAACAATAAAGGTAATCCTTATTTTATGTCCAAAGACCTTGATCTTGAAATCTTCTAGCATCCCAATAGGTTTAACAATAGACCCATTGGCCATCTTCACTACTATGGTTGTGGTCGCAAGGTGAGGTCTTCCCATAGTTTCTCAACAATTTTTAGTCACAATGCTAACCCCAGCGCCACCATCAAGGATTCCCTTCACAGTTAATCCCTTAGTAGTGATTGGTATGGTCGCATTGGATTCATCACCCTCAAAGTATTGTCCCAACTTGTTCACAGATATTTCTATAACAACGTTCTCATCTAGGTTCGGTTGTGGATCTAAGTGTTCCTCCTCAATTGGTATCTCCCCAGCTCCATCCAGCTGGGCAAATTGTGGTAGCCTAAACTTTAGTTCTCCATTGAGGAAGGCTCGAAGAGCTGAGACTAGCTTAGCGTCTTTATATAGTTTGGACATGATGGTGGTACTAACTTCTGAAGACATGAAATCCATCAATTTGGCAATGTTTAACGGCACCTTTTGGACTTCAGTCCCTTGACGTGGGGAAGATAGCATCTCCATTTCTTCGATAGGATCAGGTAGTCCCTCTGTAAACATTCTTTCCATTGATAGCCGTTTTTCGGCTCTCCGTAATTGCCATAGTAAGCTACCTCACCCTACGAAATTCACCCAAACACTATGGCTATCCCTACCATTTCACTGTACATAGGCGTGTGTGAGTTACGGAACTTTTCCAATATCTCCTCAAAAATCCTCAGCTAGCTAGTCACTAAGCTAGTTGAGCCAAAAAAATAAAAAAAATAAAAAATATTATGGTCCATTTGTGTGTAAATATTGCATTATATATATGGCCTAAATATAGGGATTTTTATAATTATTTTGGTATTTTATTTAAATATTTCTACTTAGGTGTGTGTTTTATTGAACCTATATACACCTTCTTTCATCCTCTTACACCATAAGTATATTTTTTGCCAATATGTATATACTATAACCTTATATTTTTCCTTTATACAAATCACTCCCACATTTTCACCCTCACCCTCGTGAAAACAAAAAATTGATTTCTACTCATTGGTCACGTTTATTATATTATTTACTTGCATACCTTTTCCTCTTTCACCCAAAATAATTCAAAGAGAGACCATATCATATGATTCCAATATCTTTCCATATCCATAACTCCTCCATATTTTTATTATTATTTTTACTCATTATTCTAACACCATGTGCTCATTGAGCTAAAGTCCATGAATAGTCCATACACTAGTCCCACCATGTATATATTTCTTAATTCACCAATAATCCTCCTCCATGCATGGGTCAAGGGCAACTTGGATGCTTTGTATTATGATATGAAAAAGGAGGGGCTCACTCTTGGATGCATTGTACAAATTCAACAAAGGAGGGGGCCACTAAAAGACTTTTGCAAGCATAAAAAAAGTCTTTTTGGTGAGAATTTTGGCACCTATCTCCACTTCAAATTTGGAGCGGTGGTCAAAAGAGAAAATGTAGCCCACGCTCTGAATAATCGCCTCAAATTTTTTCATGGTTTTTGGAGCTACCAGCAATGAGATATGATTTTTTGAGTGGACCCCAGTCTGCCCACTTTTCTCACAAGTAGCCCATAGTCTTCTCTCACCTCTTTCCACACTTCTACACACACACACACACACACACACACACATTCCTCTCAATCCCTCACTCAAACCTGCACCTTCAATGGTTTCTCTCATCTTCTTCACCATTAACCTCCCCTCTTACTTCCATAGCTCTCATATGAGCTCTCCATGTACATACACCATCTCTATGCCTCTCTCTATTATCTCCAAAGTACAATTCCATCTTAACCCTTATATACATACATAAATTCAGCATGTGTACCATGCTTAACCTCTGCAAATCAAGAGATCTCATCAATGGAATTACCATTTTCATCGTGATAATCAACCTTGGCGGCGGTGGCGTAAAGAAGAGAAGACGAAGAAGAAGATCGATAGTCATTTTGAGAACCTACACAAGTAAGTCCAAAACTTCTTCAAGCTTCACCATCACAAGGATTTGCTCACTTCATTCAACCATCTTACTCCAACCATCCACCCCATTCTACCCATTGTAAATATATCATTAACTTTCTAGTGATTACTAACACTAACCACTAACATACTAACACAAAATAGCATTGACCTAACCATAAAAGACACCTCACCTCAAGACATGTACAAAGTAACTCTCTCACTCTCACTCACTCTCTCTCTCTCTCTCTCTCTCTCTCTCTCTCTCTCTCTCTCCTTACTTACTTTCACCTTATCTACCATCAGTAATGCTCTCTTTTGAGCCCACACCCATGACTCAAGCAGACAAAGAAGGCCCGCAATGTTTTGATATTCAAAAAAATCATAATCCTGATTTGTTAGCTTGTAAATTAGGATTTCCAATAATCTTAATGAGGGGTCTCCAACCTATAAATAGGCCCCTCTCCTTCTTGTAATCAAGTAGATTTTATGAATCATGAAAACATGTATGACCGAGTTTAATTTCAAGGAAACAAGAATTGATCTAGAATATGGTTCGGATTATGCATAACATAAGAAAGGAAAAAAAACATTTTCACAAAAAAGTCTAAAATTCATGTTGAAAGACCTTTCAAAACTTTGTGTAGTTAGTTGATGATTGTTTGGAACTAATCTTTGTGTGGTTCTAGCATTGAGAGACTATGACACGCTATACCTTTGATGATATCCCAATCTTCTTCGGAAATCTAGAAGAAGATGTTGATGATTTTCTTGCTGATTTTAGAATGGTTTGTCATATCCTTGGTAAAAGGGATGACATTGAAAAAGGGGATTTTCTATTGCTATGCCTTAGAGGCAACGCTGAGCAATGGTTTTGGAGTATGTCTTCTCAGATTGAAGATGGATATACCCAAATTTCCAAAGCTTTGAAGACAGGATTCTCTAAAGTTCCAACAACGGAGAAAGCATGGGCTTCACTACGGACAACATGGTGAAGACTACTATGCTTATGAGGATATTTTTTCTCGTCAATGGGAAGGATGTGGATTTAGTTCTACATTTCCAGATTATGTAAAAATGGATCAATTTATTTTGGGTTTGTCTCCTTTCCTAAAGACTAAGGTTACTTGTAGTAGACCCTCTACCTTTGAAGAAGCGGTCACTATTGCCCGAAGGAAGTTTCACAAGTACTTCTACATCAAAAATGGTTTCCATCATGCTGGAAGAACCAACCATCATGAAAGTGTTTCTATCAAGGAGTCATCTCCTTTGCCATACTTGTCTCCTTCTACTCCGACAAATGTTGAAGAAGTTACTTACATGCCAACTGATTATTCAAGTGCTAAAGTGTGTGGCCAAGATTCAAATGTGGAATCTCTTTCTTCTACCTTTATCACAAGCATGCAAAAATCGACACAAGATATCTCAAATGGCATTGATGATTCAATAATGGATACATCCAACCTTTTGGCGGAGGATCAATTTCTAGTCCGAGCAGACGAAGCTTTTGTGCAACATGACTCTATGGAGAATGAAGACCTTGAAGGTAACCTTGATCTTATGGAATGTTCTGAGAGTGTATCTTGTCTAAAAGAAGAGAGTGAAGAAGAAGATGAAATCATAGGTGAGAGATCATAGACCACATTGATCATAAAGAGATGATTGTGTACATGGAATGCCAACTCCAAAACAAAGTAGAAGAGTGTGAGTTGAATCCAGGTGAGGATAATCTTGAAGAAGTGTTTGAGGACGTTGAAAAGCATTGGTATGACCCATGTATGTTAAGCATAGAGGAACCTATCATGGAAGAAGCCAAATGTTTCACAAAATCAAACAGTATTCCATCAACCTTTGAGGTGGTACAATGTGAGGAGTTACAACCTTGCCAAAGGGGGGGCTTAGAAGGGGATGAAGAACATAGGAGAGTAGTAAAACATAAAATCATAAAAGGAAACTATCAGAAGGGTATCATTCTCTCCAATGGTGTTTTAGTGGGTGGCTCTTCATTCATGGGACAATCTCTTAGCAAGGAAATCCAAGCTTTTGAAGCCCCAATCATCTTCACATTGGGTTTCACCTCTTCAAAGTCAACTTCTCCTCTCTTCACACATACCTTTCATCGGGGACACCATACCTTCTTAAGTGGAAGAGGACATGAATACTTGGTGATTAACGGATGTTTCCAAACCTTCTTCATTTGGTTCTTTGGTGTATGGAGGTCGCACATTGTGATGCTTCTGGTCTTCATCATAGATGAAAAACTTGTTGATTGCTACATGTGGATATTTCATCAATCAGTACCAAAATCTATTCTCTTCCAATGTGTTGGAAGCAATAGAAACCTCCGTCTATTATCTACTTATGTGGTAAACTATTTGCAATACCTTCCAACAGCAGCTAGAAGCATGGCTCAAGCTGTCCTAAATCATGAAGGTCATAGAATTTTTGACTTGATGAGCCTACCCAGGTCGAATGAATTTTATGAGCTACAGTTCAGGAATTTGCTCATACAAGCTCTTGAAGATCGTAGCAGATATATCAACTTTACACAGGAGGAAGAGCAACCAATCTTTTATATCACATTCATAGTGATAGATGCAATGATGGACAACAGTAAAATCTACAAGTTTCTTCAACCGAAATCAGTAAGTGATTCCATACCATACATCTCACTTTGGGAAAGATATTTCAAGATCTTTGATCCTGGGGGGTGCTTATGGAAACTTTCTCAATGGAGGAGGTTTACTCCGTCACTTCACTACATCGTGCTATTGACTCTGAGAACCTTTCATATCACACAAGGTTCTTAATCATACAAAGATGAGAGCAGACAAAGACAGACGTTACACAATCTTCATGTTGTATGATCGGATAAATGGTACCATTATCTAAGGGGGGGGCTAATGATAGCCGTTTTTCGGCTCTCCGTAATTGCCATAGTAAGCTACCTCACTCTACGAAATTCACCCAAACACTATGGCTATCCCTACCATTTCACTGTACATAGGCATGTGTGAGTTACGGGACTTTTCCAATATCTCCTCAAAAATCCTCAGCTAGCTAGTCACTGAGCTAGTTGAGCCAAAAAAATAAAAAAAATAAAAAATATTATGGCCCATTTGTGTGTAAATATTGCATTATATATATGGCCTAAATATAGGGATTTTTATAATTATTTTGGTATTTTATTTAAATATTTCTACTTAGGTGTGTGTTTTATTAAACCTATATACACCTTCTTTCATCCTCTTACACCATAAGTATATTTTTTGCCAATATGTATATACTATAACCTTATATTTTTCCTTTATACAAATCACTCCCACATTTTCACCCTCACCCTTGTGAAAATAAAAAATTGATTTCTACTCATTGGTCACGTTTATTATATTATTTACTTGCATACCTTTTCCTCTTTCACCCAAAATAATTCAAAGAGAGACCATATCATATGATTCCAATATCTTTCCATATCCATAACTCCTCCATATTTTTATTATTATTTTTACTCATTATTCTAACACCATGTGCTCATTGAGCTAAAGTCCATGAATAGTCCATACACTAGTCCCACCATGTATATATTTCTTGATTCACCAATAATCCTCCTCCATGCATGGGTCAAGGGAAACTTGGATGCTTTGTATTATGATATGAAAAAGGAGGGGCTCACTCTTGGATGCATTGTACAAATTCAACAAAGGAGGGGGCCACTAAAAGACTTTTGTAGGCATAAAAAAAGTCTTTTTGGTGAGAATTTTGGCACCTATTTCCACTTCGAATTTGGAGCAGTGGTCAAAAGAGAAAATGTAGCCCACGCTCTGAATAATCACCTCAAATTTTTTCATGGTTTTTGGAGCTACCAGCAATGAGATATGATTTTTTGAGTGGACCCCAGTCTGCCCACTTTTCTCACAAGTAGCCCATAGTCTTCTCTCACCTCTTTCCACACTTCTACACACACACACACACACACACACACATTCCTCTCAATCCCTCACTCAAACCTGCACCTTCAATGGTTTCTCTCATCTTCTTCACCATTAACCTCCCCTCTTACTTCCATAGCTCTCATATGAGCTCTCCATGTACATACACCATCTCTATGCCTCTCTCTATTATCTCCAAAGTACAATTCCATCTTAACCCTTATATACATACATAAATTCAGCATGTGTACCATGCTTAACCTCTGCAAATCAAGAGATCTCATCAATGGAATTACCATTTTCATCGTGATAATCAACTTTGGCGGCGGTGGCGTAAAGAAGAGAAGACGAAGAAGAAGATCGATAGTCATTTTGAGAACCTACACAAGTAAGTCCAAAACTTCTTCAAGCTTCACCATCACAAGGATTTGCTCACTTCATTCAACCATCTTACTCCAACCATCCACCCCATTCTACCCATTGTAAATATATCATTAACTTTCTAGTGATTACTAACACTAACCACTAACATACTAACACAAAATAGCATTGACCTAACCATAAAAGACACCTCACCTCAAGACATGTACAAAGTAACTCTCTCACTCTCACTCACTCTCTCTCTCTCTCTCTCTCTCTCTCTCTCTCTCCTTACTTACTTTCACCTTATCTACCATCAGTAATGCTCTCTTTTGAGCCCACACCCATGACTCAAGCAGACAAAGAAGGCCCGCAATGTTTTGATATTCAAAAAAATCATAATCCTGATTTGTTAGCTTGTAAATTCGGATTTCCAATAATGTTAATGAGGGGTCTCCAACCTATAAATAGGCCCCTCTCCTTCTTGTAAAACAACCTCCAACATCTCACATAGCACCCCAACACTCTATGCGTGAGGAGAGACTTAGGTGTAGCAACCACTTGTGAGCTTCACTCTTGGTGTGAGAGAAGCCTTCGAGCTACACATTGCAAGTGAGAGAGCGTGAGTTCCACAAATCTCAAAACCACTATTGTATATACTCCTTCATCATCAATAAATTGAGGTTTGGTGCATCAAAGGCGTGATTCGACGTTCAAATCTTCGTCCTTCCATTTGTCCAATACGGTTTGGTGAATTCAAGGTGACTTGTGTATTTTGAGTTTCTATCGGTTGATCTTGATTTTAGAAAGTGTTTTAGTGTGTTTTTCATTGCCAGTTTTTTGCCCATTGTAAGAGGGTATTGTGGTGAGAGGTCTCCCACACCCTAAGACAGTGTGTGTGTGTGTGTTTTGGCAATGTTTAGCAATCACTAAGCATTGAGTGAGTTTTGTACAAGTTCTACGATAGCATCATAACGAACCATCTCCATTTGCAAGTCACAAATAAGGTATTACGCAAGATCCTTTCCTCTCTCTCTTCCCTTTGCTCTAGCTCTCTCTGGTCCATTTCATGTGTGTCTTGGTGTGAGGTTGCTTGTGTGTGTTGTGTGGTGCATCTTCTTGGTTGTGCCAAAATCTCTCTTGCGTCCTAGTTCGCATACCATAACTAGGTGGTGCCCCTATCTTGTTTGGGTTTGGCTGTGGGTTTGTTGTTGTGTTGTGCTTGTGGTTGCCCCAGCCCCAATTGAGCAGCACGGGAGCTTTGAGGGGTGTTTAGAGGTCGCCTCTCTTGTTGCCCGCCCCAGACCGCCCCACCATCAAGAAGTGAGTACGCCCACTTTCCCATGACTTTAAGTCACTTTCTTCTTGGATGACACTAGGTATTGCTAAGGGTCTATGGACTTGGTGCGGTTGTTGTTGCGTAGGGAACACGGTGTCTGTAATCTAGATCTGCCTAGGTATTGGTTCTAGATCCCTTTGGGTACGTTCTACCAAACTCCTTAATTGCTTGACTCGCTCGATCTCCTCTGTAGGGTTTAAATAAGTTCCTATCTTCTTCTTGGATCCTGGCCATTGTGGCTCATGAAGATCTTCCTTGTTGGTTTCTATCTTAGTGGTCATTTTGGTCTCCATGGTTTCACCTGAATCAGAATCCTCTTCAACGTCGTTCATATATACGGAGTCGTCACCAGTCCCTATGTTGGTCTTTGAACTGGGGTCTGACTTCGCTGCTTTTTGCGATCTCTTCCTTTGTGTTTTCTTCTTTTTTTGAGATTGGGCAATTGATGCCGTGTCTCTTTCCTCAAGAATATAATTTTGTTTTTGGAGCATCGATCGTGTGAGTACGTTTACTGGTAGCATAGGTGTACTTTGCGATGGCTCCTCGATTACTTCAATCACGTTTAATGGCGTGATCTTCGGTGCATTTGGATTATTTGGACATTGGGCAATCAAATGATCTATGCCACATCGATTACACATGAGTACGTGCTCGCTTGATTGGTTTTCATTAGTGTGGCATTCTTTTGTAGCCTAATAGGACACTCGGCTACACGATGTGGACCTCCACACTCATAGCATTGAAGAGGTGGTCTCTTAGCAGTGTAATTGATATTTTGGCCTCTTGCCGCAAGAGCAGCTACTTGATACACAGGTTTGACTTGTCCCCAATAGTCCTCCATGTAGTATTGTGGAATTTCTTCAAGCACATCCATCCCATAGGCAATATTAGGATCTATATCTTCCTCACAGCCTTCCAAACAGGCAATAGATGACTCACAACCCACTTGATTCACTGAAGTGATTCTCGGATGTGGTGGTTGCGGTCCTAGCACTGGAGGTGGTAAGAGTGTTGTTTGAACAACATTTTGGGCCCTAGGGACCATGTGTTGTGCTGTTTGTTCAAGAGGTGGGGCCGGCATCAATGCAGGCACTCGAGGTGTGTCTGTCCATGCTAAGGTTGATCTATTGGCCATCGCGTGCTTAAATACTATGTAATCCTTAGCTTGATGACCATACCTCCCACAGGCATTGCAGTTCCCATTGAATTTTACTCTAAAAGTAGGGCATTCACTGGTACTATGCGTTCCATAGCATACTGAGCACCATTGTTGCTCCCTTCTTGGATACATATGATTGTTTTGCGGAGCACGATTGTCTTTAAGACTCTCTTGCCTTGGTGAGATCTGCTAAAGTCATCTCAGATATCTTTGGCTCCTTAGCAATAGGCTTTAGGGTCATTGGTTGATGTCGTGATGCTTGCGAGCTAATAGATTTAGGCTCAACAGACACTCTTTATCCTTGAATCATTAAATTATCCTCCAGTTCGATCACATTGGTGGTGACTGCTTCCCAAGTGGTGATACCTCTAAATACTAGGCCATTGTAGATATCCTCATGTCATAATCCCCTAATGAATCTATCAAGCAATTGATTATTATTGAAGCGCTCATTTGCATAACAACGAGAATTCAAATGCCTCAAGCGACTAATAAAGTCTCTCACCGACTCTCCTTCCTCTCGTTGGGCTTTCTGGAGTTGAGAGGCTACTCCCCAAAGCACTCCCTCTCTTATGTATTCTTTCAAGAATAGTCTCCTAAGAGTAGGGTAAATCGTTTTTTCTTCCACCCTTAGGGTTCTATACCAATCCCCTGCCTTCCCACTTAAGGTTAGGCTTAAAGCATTACTCTTATGCAGGTCATTGTTTTCTCCTAGAAATTCGCATATTTGTTCAAACACTTCGATATGCTTTCTCACATCCCCGTCTCCACTAAATTTTTGTGTGAGCTTGGCTATTTGTACTGCCTTACTTCTAGGCTCTCTATCAGGCGTGTTACGCATATTCTCAGCAATAGATCGACCAATAGCTTGAGCAAATGTTGCCAAGTCACCTAAGTGAGCAGGCACCGTGGGTGAAGGCGCTCCAGAGACTACATGTGGAGTAGATATTGGCATTGGGCTTGGCGCATAGGAAGCCCTTGGGTTCCACATTTGGTACGGTGTTGTGCCATGGGGTGGCCCAAAGTTCATATGTGTGGCCCTAGGCATAGTAGACGTTGGATGCGACATGCTTATGCTAGCCGGTATAGTCCCATGGAAATAAGAACTTGGGTGTTGTGGTTGTGGAGCATAGGTTGTTGAAACAATGGGAGGGGTAGGGACTACGTGAGTGCGATGACCCATAGGTGCATACGATTGGTACACACTTGTAGGTACTGTTACAGGCATTGAGCTACCATGTAGCGGTGCTTTACTAACAAATGAGGTCCATTGCATGTTTCTCGGCATGCCCATCATTGGGGTAGGCATGGTAGCCGTGGTGTCATCAAGGGAAAGATGAGCTAGACTTGGAAAGGTAAAGTTATCACTTGTGGGCTGAGATTGCACTGAGACCCCTGGCGAAACAACATATGGAGGATCCATCGGACTTATCGAGGGAGTCTCCATTTGCGATAAGGTCGGTTGTTTAGCCTTTCCTGTATCCAAGAATCTCATGAGACTCGTTGAAGGCATGTTGATCCCCTTATTCTGTCTCTCTAACTCAATGACCCTATGGATGGCCTCACAAAGTCTTTGTTGTTGCTCCTCCACACTAGTGGAGCCCATTGTGGATTGTAGGACATCTAACCAACCCACGTGATAGGTGTGACATGTTTATAGGTTGGTCAGAGTTTTCGTTTGTAGTTCGTACTCCCAGTTCTCATTTAAGAACGCTCCATCTAGAATTGAGGTGCTAGGGATGTCCTTTGAGCTGAATGCAATGTTGCTTTCTAGGGGTTGGCCCTTAGCAGTTGCTAAGTTAGGAGCACTCGATTTCTCTCCTAGCAAAGATATTGACATACGAGCTTTCAATTTTAACTCTCTTCGTTATTTCTTCTTACGTAAGCTCTCGATTTCCTTTTTCCTCGCTGCAAGGATATACCGCTCAACCTCTTGCACTTCGACAAGGCTTCTACCATCCGGTAATATAACCTCGGAGGGGAATAGCTCTGAAGAGTCAGGAGGTGCAGTGAATGAAGTATTCACGTGCACATTCTCTAAGGGCATAGGGTCTACGTTGGTCATGAATGGAGAATTTACTTCCCCACCCCCCTCATTTACATCATTAGCTCCATGTTCGGAGCGAGTGGCTCTACTAAAGGTTTCCTTTAAGCGGCTAAGCACGCTCGGCCCAGACCGTGGGCCCATGGCATGCATGTCTTGGCTTGAGCTATCGGGATTAGGCATTGGGAAACCCTCCATGACGTCATAGTCAGAGGAAGAGTCACTAGCCATTATATTCGAGTCTTGGTTTGTACTACCTTGGGTCCCCACCGAGGGCCCGGAACCTAAGGTATGTGGATAATGAGAACTCACGTAAGTCAAAATTCTCTCTAGTTGCTCCGTCTCTAACACACGACCAGAGCGCAGATGCATGTGCCTTTGACACCCTACAAGCGTCGGCAAATAACTTCAAAGGTTAACCGCTTACTTTTTTAGGCGTCCATTTTCACTCGTTTTTTTAATGTTCTTTAATGTTTTTTAATGATATGTTTTTTTATTAAAGTGTGTGATAGCTCAAAACGAGCGTATCAGTCAGAGGGTCGCGGTGTGCTTTACAGCACAACGTTCGATCACCTGAAGCTCCATTGGTCCTCAAAAAAGTCAATTTTTAGCTACGTGTGAAGCTAAAATACGTAATTTTAAAGGGCGACTGAGACCTGAGCCTGAGTGTGAGCTTGGGCTTGGGTCTGGGAGATATCCTTGATCTCAGTCCTACCTTTAAATTTTTTATTTTATTTTTTTAGTTTTATTTTTTGGGATAAGGTCGCCGCGGCCTGCGCGCGAGCACACACACACTCTACCTACCTACTTACAACTAATACACCTACTATTACACACTAACACACTTCATTAGCTCTCACAGATCTACTTCCTACTTACTGTACTTTGCATTACACAGAACTAACAACCTTAATACTAAGACCTTATCACAAAGAAAACACAGTAACCTTTCAAAACTTCATTAACAAAGAAATACACAGTAGCAACACAAAATCCTTCTTCTCAACACACACACCTTCCTTCCCTACCCTTCCTACAATTGAAATTGGTGCATAATATCCAATCAGCGATAAAACGTGCAGGGCCCAAAGGAAAAAAAAGACTCGAGGGGATGCAAACAGACAAGTAAGATCCTTTGATTCTATTTACCTGAGCCAAGCACAAGTGGGGACTTCTCAACAACGCAAGTCACCTCTTGATGATATGTCCATTAACCACACAAATATTTACATTTGATTATTATAGTTTGACTATTATACGAGAACCCTAGAGAATCTTTGTCTTTAGGCTTTATCCATCCTTTACGTAACAAACCACTAAACTAAGAGGCCAGGTCGTTGATAGAAAGCTGTGTATTTGTAGGCTATCAATCATAAGGTGGAGTGAAATTGGATAGCCAGAGTGTTTTTGGGCACTCAACAAAAAGAGAGGCGCACAGGTGATAAAGTAACAAGGGGCTTGGGGTTGTTGGGCTTCCCTGTTTGGCTCACGTAGCTTAAGGGATAGATCATTCCTATGTAACAGGAAAGGAAACTGCACCGGTTCAAGTCCGGTCGCTTTCTTGGATCGGAAAGATCACGGTAGTATCTATTATTTAGTTGAGCACTACTTTGTTGATCTGAGATTATGCTTAACGCCTGCTCGGTCCCAATACGGGGAGGTAAGATGATTTGCCTTGCCGATGGCCATTCCACTTACGGTTATTGGCAAGAGCTGGTAACTAACCAAGAGATCATCAACGACAAAGATTGGCCTTTTTAAACCAAAAAACCGAGTTTGATCCTAGCTCAGAATGAACGCTGGCGATATGCTTAACACATGCAAGTGGAACGTTGTTTTCTATTTATAGAACAGTTGAAGACAAAGTGGAAAACAGGTGCGTAACGCGTGGGAATCTAAGCATGGATGATTACATCTCGAGGGAACCCCTCACTTCAGCTCTCCTTTGAATATAGCATAGATATTCATTTCCTTCTTGGGCATAGCATCTAATAAGTGCATTCCAATGTATGATTTCTGAATTAGAGCATCCATTAAAAAAGACACTTCTTCGGGGATTGCTTCAAATGCAACAAATTCGGGCATTATGCGAGGGTGTGTCCCGCCGAGGTGCTAAAGCCTTTAGAGGGAGAAGTGAATCACAGGCTACCCCATAGGGTGGCACGAATAGAGTAGATCCAACAAAGAAGCCTATTGAAGATCTTGGCAAGGCAGAGGGTGGGCAAAATAAAGTCAACTTGAATAAAGATGTGGAGAAAAAAAATCATGGCAACCGGGGTAAGGGCAAGACCACCCAAAGCTACCGCTTTTCATCCACCGCTCAGCAATCTCTCTCTCTCTCTCTCTCTCTCTCTCTCTCTCTCTCTCTCTCTCTCTCACACACACACACACACACACACACACACGTTAAACGCTTCCAACTACGTTTAACGTAAAAGAGAGAGGGAGGTGGGAGGGAGGGAGAGAGGGGGAGAGAGAAAGGGGGAGAGAATGTTACCTTTGAATATTTTTTGAACAACTCCAAATTGATGTTACACACTTAGAGAAGTTCCTTGTATACATCTCAAAAAACAAGTGTGTTTTTGCTTTTTTAATATCTTTTCTCTCTCTCTCTCACTCTGCCTCCCTCCATCCCTTTCATCCTACTTCCCTCTCTCTCACAATTGTGTTAAATGCAAAAGGGTGCTAGCGCCCACTTGCTTTTTAAGCAACAGAGATAGAGGGAGGTAGGATGGGAGGGAATGTGTGTGTGTGTGTGTGTGTGTGTGTGTGTGTGTGTGTGTGTGTGAGAGAGAGAGAGAGAGAGAGAGAGAGGGAGAGAGAATATTACTTTTGAAACTTCTATACATCTTTCAAATTGATATTAGACATCAAAGCTTTCTATTAATATTCATCTCATTTACAATTGAAATTTTCTTTCTTATTAATCTTCTCTAGCGCCCAGTTTGGATCAATATATTCATGCGAGGTTTAGAGAGTGTTACAAAGAGTGTGACGGAGAGAGAGAGAGAGAGAGAGAGAGAGAGAGAGAGAGAGAGAGAGAGAGAGAGAGAGAGAGAATCTTGCAAAGTAAATGGTAATGGGAGCGGTGGTTCAAGAAAATGGGGAGCAGCTAAATAGCAATAAGCTTCTCTCTATTTTGGAGGAGATGCGACCATTGATCCATACGCAAAGGTGATGTTTCATTTTCTTGACTCCGCTCCTGGCTAACATCCATGTATGTGATATTAATCCTAGGTTTAAACATTGGATGAGAGAAGCAACTTCTACAGGGATTAGAGTCAATGCGATTGCTTCAACTAAAAAACATTTGCGGCTATAGGTTTTTCCACGATATTCTATTTCTAAGACAATCCAAAAACCCTAATAAAAGATGTCATGTATTCAAAAGATCAATCAATGGACCTCGGTTTGGTGTCCAACTGGTAAATAGGATGCGACAGTACGGAAGTGGGGACTTGCGAAGAAGCCGGGTTTGCTTCAATCACGTGCGTAGGGTAGTGGGATGGACAACAATTGTAGCACATGTCTAAGGTCCTACGTAAGGCCTATGAAGACAACTTACAACTTCTTCTTCATTCCTTTGTAGCATCGATTAATCTTTTATCTTTGTAGCATTAAGAGATACAAACAATTTTTCATAAAATCTAATATATACCTATCCCAAATTATTTTCTCATATTGAACTGATCATTTAATGTGGGAAAATGAATGGGAACAAAAGTTAGAATATAGATATGTGCTTTTAGACCTATCTCAGAATGGGACCAAAGGGAGAGAAAGCTACATCTCATGAAGGGTCCAAAAAGGGAGATGGTCTACCAAAGAGCAGGTGAGCAGGTAATGGAGCTTAAAAGACCTTAGGTTTAGCTTCATTAAATACCTCCAAAGGTTAGTGTTAAAAGTCCTTAGACCTAGGACCTTTACGCAAGCTAGGCCTATGCTTGAGGTGCTTGAAAGTCAAAAAGGGCTAACAAAGGAGGGGGCGAGATGAGAGAGAACACTCACCCACACACACCAAGAGCCACCCCTTCCACAAGAGGCATATAGGGCACATGTCAAGCCCCTAGCAAGGTTGCCTTCATATTGTGCCTGAAGCCTAATGGATGACCTTTAGAGAGGTCCAATGAGAATTAGAATAATTCAATAAGTATTCAAACCCTCTCGCTCGAAGGGGAAAGAAGGACACTTGTCCAAATGCTATCCCTATTGCTTGAAATGACCATGACTTGTGATTGGCCAAGTTTGGCAAGGGCCAATAGGGATCAAGCATGAGTAGAGAGAGAGAGGGGTCGGTCTAGGCAAGGAGGGGTCTCATTTTTGTGCATTCTCCCACACACACTCTCTCTCATTGTGTTGATCAAGAAATCCATCTCCTTCTCCAAGCTTGAGGAGTATAGAGCCTACACCAACACCTCTTGGCTATGGAATGCAAATTCAACCAAGAGTCAAGCTTCAATGGCATGCACATCTTCTTTACTATCTATATTACTATGTTAAGCTAAGCTCCAAGAGTAATCTATGGTGAGAAAAGTACTTCTTTCTCGTATGTTACTTCTTCTTCCTCTTCCCTTCCCTCACTCTCTGCTAGCTCTCTCCACCTTTGAAGGTGTTTGAGGTCTTGGGATTGAGGCCGGGGACAAGTTAATGCCTTCGCAAATTAGTTAACGGGCATAATTTTGGTGCATGAAGTTAACCATCTTCATTGCATCAACAAGGTCTCAAGGAACACAAAGCATGTATTGTACCAAGTCTCTCTTTATGGGAGAATCTATAATACAAAAGCCTTTTGGAGGGGGGACCGGCTCCAAGTAAATCCGATGATCAATTTTTGTCAATTTCTCTAATCTCTCTCTCTCTATTACAAGTATTGTTCATGCCAAGCTAACTAGATATAATGTTCATTTTGCTACCTTTAATCAAGTACTCTCCTTATGCTCTTTAAGAATTCTCTTAAGGAAATGCTCACTATTATTACTTTAATTTTTCTGCAATCAATGTTATAACCATATTCCGTTACATTGGTATCAGAGCTATTGGTTTCTCTTTTCTTGCTTAAGAAGGGAGGTCCTTAAGTGGTCCATGAAAGGTTGAACCTATTCATTGCAAGAGGGTAAGTGGGTCAGGGATTTATTATCCCGGTTGAAAAGAAATTAGTTCTAGGTACACCATTGGGAACTATAGACTTAATAATGGAGTCTTTCGAAGCTTGCCTTTAGCTTAACGATTATTGAGCTACTAGCAAGCTCAACAAGAACCATAATCAACTAAGCATTGCTAGACCCTCTCCACTACTCTTTGCTATCAACAGTCTCTAAAACATGGGTGTGGCTGCTTGAGAGCTAATTTTCAAAAGTCAAGAAGAGTAGCAACAAAAGTTTTGAGGTTGCCAAAGCACAACATAGCATATATATAAATTTAGTTAGCATGGCTGAAAATAATAAAGAGAGTAGGATGAATATTGACAACTTTGATTTTGCACATGAAGGTGCTACTAATGATGCCCCCATGTTTGTAAACTATCTTGTTACTAGGTTGCAACCTGCCTTGCAAGCCAAAGTTAGCCAACAACCTTGCACTCATGGGATTCTCCAAACTCCCTAAGAAGAGAAAGATCTTAGGAGGCCTCTTGTTGAGACTCCCAAAAGAAGACTCTCTTCGGTGAGAGAAGAGGATGAATCCTATGAAAGAGAAAGAAGTGAATCTCCAAGTCTTTTGGAAGATGAGGCTCCGCAAAGACGGCGGTCTCGACAATCCCCAACTCCTCCCAAGAAGAAAAGATCACCGTATAGTCCTTCTCCTCGTAATTTTGAGAAGGAAGAGGGAAATCAAAAGAAGAAAAGGGCAAGAAAGAGTTCATTCTCTTCTCCATCTTCATCATCTTCTTTCTCTTCCGATGAAAGCAGTGGTTTTTCTCCTAGAGAATACAAGAGGAGAGGACATCGCAAATCCTATGCAGGTCCTACAAGCTTAAGAAGTTCAAGGAGGGAGGAAAGAGCATCTCCTTTCTCACATGTGATGGCAGCTTTGGTGCTACATACAAAGTTTTGGCCTTCATCCAACAATTTGATGCGGCCTTTGGAGATGAGGGCTTCACGGAGTCCTCCAAGCTACGTCATGTAGCTATGCATTTTCAAAAGACTACCCTACAAGGTAATGGAAAAACTCCCAAGACATGGAAAATTCTATGAGTTTCCATAATGAAGCAATTTCTTGCAAGCGACACCAAAGACAAAGTGCTTACCGAATGGCGAAGTTTGAAGCTAACTCCCAATGAGTCTATCCACAAGTATATGGACAAGTTTTGGGATTTACATCTCAAAGGTGCTGTCTACCAAAAGATAGACTTCGCCAAACAAAAGCAACAATTTTGTGTGGGACTACCTGAAGATATGGCTAAATATGTCAACTCTCAAAGGCCTAGGACCATCACTGAGGTGATTCATCATACTATGGTTGCTTGACAAATTAGTTTCCAACAAGGGGCTAAAAGGAATTTTAAGCCCATGGAAATTAAAAACTCTTCCCAAGGCAATTCTAGCAACAACCACAACAACAAAAACAACAATACCGAGGAGAAAGGAGTTTACAAAGGTAAAGATAAAGTCTCTTTTGAAGAGTTAGAAGCTTTTTGCAAAGACCATAAATGTTTCAAGTGTGGGAAGCAAGGACATGGCTATCGTTCTTGCCCTAAAAGAAGTTCACACAATGAGACTTCTAGAGCTTCCATGGTCAAAGCTCCAAAAGAGGATACTCATTGCAAAGGATCATCCCTTACCTATGCTCGGGGAAAGGTGAGGGAGCATGATGCCTTTATCCTTTTTGACTCTGGCTCTACTCACAACTTCATATGAATGGAGTTGGCTACTAAGTTGGGCATACAATCTTTCGAGATGGGAGATATTGTGACTTGTCGATGGAGATTTCAAGGGACAACAAGCCTCCGTTACTCCCTTGATTGGAAAATTGAGGCTTCATGTCCAAAGCTATGTCAACAAAGAGGACTTTTTCATCTCCCCTCTCCAACATGAGGATGTTATCCTAGGGGCACCATGGTTCTCAACTGCATGGCTGCCAATATGAAGTTCCCTGAAATGAGAATTTATTTCACCTATGGGGAAAAGAACATGTATATGGATGCTAATGAGTAGGGCCGTACTATACCTCTTGTAAATTCACCCACTTTTGATAAGTCAATGAAAAGCTCAGTTTTCATGTACATGATTTTTGTTAAAGAGTCCATAATAATCCTAATGTTTTACCAAATCAAAGTGGTAGGACTCAAGAGGAATTAGAGTTGTCTAATTTTCCAGATAGATTCCAAGAGGTTTTTATCGATGACATCCCTATGGAGTTACCTCCAAAACGAGGGGATGATGACCATACAATAGAGCTTCTACCAGGAAGCTCGTTGCCTAATAAGTCTCCTTATAAAGTTTCTCAAGCTCAACAAGAGGAGATTATGAGGCAAGTACATGAATTGGTAGATAAGGGGATGGGGAGGCATAGTTCCTCTCCCTTTTGTTCACCAATCCTTTTAGTGCAAAAGAAAGACGGCACATATTGTATGTGTGTTGACTATGGAGCACTAAATAGATTACTATCAAGAACAGGTTTTATTGTACCGCAAGTAGAAGATCCGTTTGATAAGCTACAAGGATCTACCTACTTCAGTAGGGTTTACCTTAAAAGTGACTATCATCACATAAGGATTGTTAACCCTCACGGCTCACAGACACCCCATCACCTACGACGGACGTGTATTATGTATTTGGTAGAGTCAGGTACCGGGCTTGTCGGACCAATAGGAAAAGGGTAAGAGTGATCGCCGATGAGAGGCGCACTCTAACTGGGACATTCAAGGGATTAGTTGGCTAAGCATGGGCGCCCAAGTGTGAATGGGGTGAGCTCATATAAAAGCCAACTAAACCTAAAATTCACTCATTCTCTCATTTGTGCAATAGAAGAGTGCTCTTGCTCCATCTGCATCTCCATCTTCTTCTTCTTCACCTCCTCGTGTGTGTGTGTATGTCAGAGAGAGAGAGAGAGGGAGAGTGTGTGTGCGATCGAGCATTATGAAGGCACGACGGCGGCGAAGCGGTTGAGCACGGCACGACTGCAGCTTCTTCTTCATCGCGGCGAGGAATCCACCACGAAGGCGAGCATAGAGCGGTGAGTGACACACCCTTTGCTCTCTTGAGCTTGCTAGATTAGTCTTGTTGTGTGCTTAGAGCCGTTTGTGGCTCGCACACGGTGTATCGGCAAGTCCCTTGCTTCGACAGTGCGGCAAGGAGCGCACATTTTTGGCGTCGCTGCCGGGGAATCGCCCTGCACCAAGCCCAAGAGGCACTTTGTGCTTCTCCTATGAGTTGTTTGTAGTAGGAAAGAAGAGGAAGAGGAAGAGGAATGAGTTGTTTTTCTGTAAGTTGTTAATTTCTGTGCTGTGTGCAAGTTCTTTGATTTCTGCATAATGTTGTGTTTTCTGTTTGCACACAGTCTTTGCACAATTAGTAGTCGTTAGCTTGTTTGCAGTCAATGAATAAGTAGGAAGGCAGTTAGCAATTTCTGTTTGCACATAGTCTGTACACAGTTTTCTGTCAAGGTTTGGCTGCACACAGTCAAGGTAGTAAGAGAGGAAGTAGGTGGACAGTTAGCTCACTGTCAGTAAGCAGTTAACAGATTAGTCAGTGGTTAGCAGCACTGTTAGTAAGTAGATAAGGTAGTGAGCTGTCTGTGAGCTGTTGACTGGGAGGTTAGGTAGGTGAGAGTGTGCGTGGCCAAGAAACGGTCACCCTAAACCGCGCGCGGTCATCGCCCAAAAAAATAAAAAAAAAATTGTTAAAAAAACCGAAAATGTTTAAGCGTGAGTGACTCGGGGGCGGGCTACACTAAAATTTTGATCGGGATCGGGATCATTTTCCCAAGCCCAAGCCCAAGCCCAAGCCCAAGCCCAGGCCCATGCCTCAGTCCTATGATATATACTAGACTCACTCTTATATATATACCCTACCCCCTCAAGAGGGAATGAGAGCATGTGGGGCAAGTCCTCCACTCTCCTCCCTTCTCTTCCCACTTGCACCCTTAGACTTTCTAATTTGGGCCTAGTTCCCTACTAGAAATTGACGGTTTTAGGGATTCCGAGGGCATAAAGTGACCAAACAGAGGGCTGTAAAGCACGGCATGTCCCTCTGACCGAGACGCTCGTTTTGAGCTATCATACGTTCTATTCTATAGCTGGGTCAGAAAAAAAAGATAAAAAAATCAAAAAATAAATAAATAAGAAAAGACTTGGGTTGCAAAACACCCAAAATTACTAGGTGAGCAGCCTTCACGGGCCCTCACTGACACTTCTAAGGGATCCAAGTCATATGAACCTACGCTTTGGACGAGTGTTAGAGCACGAGCATATTGGTAGTGCCTCCATTTATATGGGCACCCATTATTCCTCCACCCTAGGTTCTGGACCTTCGGTCTGGACTCAAGGTAGCGCGACCCAAGATCCTCATATCGCGTCTAGTGATTCTTCCTCTGACTACGAATTCATGGAGGGGTATCCTACACCAAACCCTGATAGTTCAAGTCAAAACATGCATGCCATGGGCCCACGGCCCGGGTCCACCGTGTTTAGCCGCTTAAAAGAGACCCTTAGTAGAGCTACTCGCTCCGAACATGTGGTTAATGAAATAAATGAAGGGAGTGGGGAAGTAAACTCGTCCTTCATGCCTAAAATAGACCCTATGCTTCTTGAGAGTGTGCATGTGAATGTTCCATCCACTGCACCTCCTAATCCTTTAGGACTATCTCCCTCTGAGATTTTACTACCCGATGGTAGGAGTCTTGCCGAAGTGCAAGAGATCGAACGCTATATGCAAGCAACAAGGGAGAGGGAAATTGAGAACTTACGAAAGCTAGAACAAAGTCGAGCCCTGAAAGCAAAGGCACCTATGACAACAATCATGCCAGTCGAGCAACCGAGTGCTCCCAAGGTAGCAGTCACGGAGGGGCAAGCTATGGGGAGCAATAATGCTTCCACTTCAAGGGAAACCTCCAGCACGCCAGGCCTAGATGGGATATTCCTAAACGAAAATTGGGAGTATGACCTACAAGCAGAAGCTTTAACTGATCGGTACACAGGACACACCTATCATGTGGGTTGGTTAGATGTTCTACAATCCACATCTGGTGCTACTAGCATAGATTAGCAACAGCAGAAAGTTTGTGATGTCCTCCATAGGATTGTCATGTTAGAAAGACAGAACACAGGGATCAACATGCCTTCAACAGGCCTAATGAGATTCTTGGATACGGGAAAGGCCAACCAACCAACCCTATCACAAATGGAGACTCCCTCAATGAGCCCCATTGATCCTCCATATGTTGTTTCGCCGGGAGCCTCAGTACAATCTGAGCCCACAAGTGGCAGCTTTACCTTCCCAGATCTAGCTCATCTTTCTCTTAATGACACTACGGCTACCATGCATATCCTAGTGGTGAGCATGACAAGAAGTACACCATGGAGTTCATTTGTTAACACTACGCCGATGCCTAGTAGCACAGTGCCCCCAACTATACCTACATGTATGTATCAATCATGTGCACCTGTCGTACCTCAGCCTCATGTAGCTCCTACACCTCCGATTATTCCAAGAGCTTACAATCCACAATGGAATTATCCAAGCTCTTATACAAGTGGAGCCATGCCATTTAATAATAACATGCCATATCAGGCACCCCCTATGCCGAGGGCCACGCCTGTAAACTTTGGACCACCGTCTGGTACACCACCATACGAAATATGGGACCCAAGAGCCGCGCGTATGCCAAGGCCAAGGCCAACTCCCATCTCACATGTGGTTCGAGGAGCACATACACCCATTATACCTGCTCAAATAGGAGATTTGGAAGAATTTGCTCAAACTATCGGTCGCTCTATTGCGGAAAACATGCGTAGTGCACCTGATAGAGAGCCTAGGAGCAAGGCAGTTCAAGTAGCTAAGCTCACACAGAAATTCAGTGGAGATGGAGATGCTAGAAAGCATATGGAAGTCTTTGAACATGTGTGCGATTCCTTGGAAGAGCACAATGAGCTACATAAATGTAAGGCTTTGAGTTTGACCCTAAGCGGAAAGGCTGGAGATTGGTATAGAACCTTAAGAGTAGAAGAGAAAACGATCTACTCTACTCTTAGGAGACTGCTCTTAAAAGAATACATACGAGAGGGAGTACTTTGGGGTGTAGCCTCTCAGCTCCAGAAATCCCAACGAGAAGAAGGTGAATCCGTGAGAGACTTCATTAGTCGCTTAAAGAATTTGAATTCTGGATGCAATCCAAACGAGCGATTCAACAACAACCAATTGCTCGATAGATTCATTAGGGGACTACGACATGAAAGTATTTATAATGGCCTAGTCATTAGAGGTATCACTAATTGGGAAGCAGTCACCATGAATGCAATCCAATTGGAGGATAATTTAATGATTGCAGGAGAAAGAGTGTCCGCCGAGCCGAAGTCTACTAGCTCGCAAGCGTCAGGGCATGAGCCAATGAAGATAAAGCCAATCGTGAAAGAGCAAACGATATCTGAGATGACTTTGGCAGATCTCACCAAGGCCATCCAAGAAAGCCTTAGGGGTAATCGTGCTCCACAAAACACTCATATGTATCCAAGAAGGGAGCAACAATGGTGCTCAATTTGCTTGGGCCCACATACTACGAGTGAATGCCCTACTTTCAGAGTAAAGTTTAACGGGACTTGTAACGCGTGTGGTAGGTATGGCCATCAAGCGAAGGATTGCCTAATGCTTAAACGCATCATGGAAAATAGACCGCCTATAGCTTGGGCAGACTCACCTCGAGTTCCTGCATTGATGCCTACCCCACCCATGGAGCAACGTTGCCATTACAGCACATGGTCCCTAGAACCCAAAATGTGGTCCAAACCACACCGTTGCCACCTCCAGTGCTAGGACCGCAACCCCCTCATCCAAGAGTTACACCTATGAACCAAATAGGTTGCGAGTCATCTAGTACTTATGTAGATTGCGAAGAGGACATAGACTCTAGTATCACCTATGGAGTCGACATGCTTGAGGAGTGTCCCATGTACTATATGGAAGACCATTGGGGACAAATAAAACCGGTATATCAAGCTACTGCGCTAGCAACAAGAGGCCAAAACATTAATAGTTTTGCCAGGAGACCACCTCTTCAGTGCTACGAATGTGGTGGACCACATCGAGTAGCTGAGTGCCCCATAGAATGCAAAAGAATGTTGCACTAATGCAAACAATTCAAGGGAGTGCATTGACAATGCCAATACTCACTTGTAATCGTTGTGGCATAGATCATTTAATCGCACAGTGTCCTAACAATCCAAACGCACCGAAAATCACACCATTGAACTTAATAGAGATTGTTGATGGGACACCACCAACTATAAACATAGCACCAGTGAATGCACTCACACGGTCGATGCTCCAAAAGCAAAATTACATCCTCGAAGAGAGAGATGTTGCATCCATTGGCCGAGCGAGAAAGAAGAAAACACGAAGAAAGAAATCCCTTAATGCTTCTAGCTCAAAACCTAGTTCAAAGACTAACATAGGGACAGGAGAGGATCCCGTGTATATGAATGACCCTGAGGATGACTCAGATTCGATAGAGACCACGGAGACCAAAACTGTTACTACAAAGGAAAAAGCCAGTGAGGAGGATCACGAGAGGGAATTACGACGAACACCAAAAGAGTATTCAAAGTTAAACCACCCAGTTGCGAACCCCCAAGATAAGCCACGAGAGACAAAAAATGAGGATTGCAAGAGAAAGATTGGAACCTATCCAAACCCAACAGTGGAAATTGAACAAGTCCAACAACTGAGGGGTTTGGTGGAAGAAACTCAACAAACATTAGAACCTGAACCCAAACATATCCAGATGTCGGACACAGTGTTTCCCACACAAGTTCAACCTCACAAGAACTACAGGCCGTTAGCTATACCCAGTATCATTCGGGAAGAGAGCGAGGGTAGGACATCTGAAAGTGGACACACACCTTTCCTACAAGAGAGAATGTTTGGTGAGGGAATGCCCGACCCCCTTGAGGAAGTGGAGATTCCATCTTCACCATTCTCTTGTCAGGGTCCTACGTCCCACAAGATGCCATTAAATGTTGCCAAATTGATGGATTTCATGTCTTCAGAAGTTAGAACCACCATCATGTCCAAACTATATAAAGACCCCGAGCTAGTCTCAGCTCTTCGAGCCTTCCTCAATGGAGAATTACAGGCCGTATTACCACAGTTTGCACATATGAACAAACCTGACTCGGTAATGAATGATGAGGAACATTTAGCACCACCATCTGACCTAGCGGGACATGAATCTGTGAAGGTGATGAATCTAATGCTACTCTACCAATCACTACTAAAGGATTAACTATAAAGGGGGTCCTTGATGGTGGTGTGGGAGTCAGCATGGTGACAAAGAGTTGTTGGGAGTCTATGGGGCGACCTCACCTTGAAGCCACAAGCGTAGTGGTAAAAATGGCTAATGGATCTATTGTTACGCCTATTGGAATGCTAAAGGATCTCAGGATCAAAGTCTTGGGACACAAGGTAAGGCAGACTTTCATTGTTATGGATTTTTCCAAGCATCCTATGTCATTTGAGATGATCTTAGGGTGTCCATTCATGAGGGAAGCAAAAATGGTGCATGACTAGTCCAAAAACCACGTCTACTTACAGTTCCAAGACTCTGTCATTCGAGTTGATCTTTTAAGTGGTCGAACGCATCCTCTAGGAAATAAATTCATCATTGATAATCGATCAGACACAACAATTCACTCAGCTCCATTACAGTATTGTTACACGTGTAACGAAAACACGGATATTGGGGAGAACTCTCCTTATATGGATATCCTACCCGGAATGGCTGAGTCAGACAATGTTGATTGGGTACACCTAGCGGAAACTATAGATACATGGGGAGCTAGAGGAACAACCTGGGTAACACCAGATGGGGAAGAGATACCACACATTGCACCAGTAAACATGTTAGGTGTAGCGCATGTAACATCCGATGATAAGAAAGAGGCACACCTACCTGAGAGTGAAACCGACGATTCCTCAAAGGCTTCAGGCCAATACACATCAGAAACGAAATCTCAGGGAGAAATGGATTTAGAACCTGAAGAAACATCGAGTGAACCAAGTATAGAAACTGAACACTCAAGGCCTAGTACGACCATCTATGGTAATTTATATGAGAGTGAAGAAGATACAAGCGAAGACCTATCAGGCGAGTCGAGTTCAAACATTTACTAAAATCAAAACCTTAACAAGAAACAAAGGTCATATAAGAGACGACGATATCGAGCAAATGTGAGAGCTAGGATAAACAAGGAAAGATCTACTGCAGAATGGCTTAGCTATCTAGGGGCATGTGATGCTCATCGAAAGCTAGTAGACAATTGGGGTGAACATCTCCAGAGTGTCATGTGGTGCAGCCCGCGACCCATTGACCTCGCTCAATTGGAGGTTACAGAGCCGAAATTGAGTCGAACTATAAGAAGACGTCAAAACCGAGAGTTAGCACAACAACAAAAGGAGGCAGAACTAAAAGAAAGGTCTCTGTCAGGACAAGAGCCTGCTGACTTACATACGGCTCCTGAACATTTTAAATCTTATACCACGGGGGAGCGAAAGGTTGTGTATGCAAAAGCCCAACGAATACCTACCAATGGAAGCAGTGGAGTCTATGATGGTCCAGCGGTAGTTAAAGAGATAGAATTAGCAGAACTAGGTGAGGAGTCTAAATCAGTCTTTATTGCTCAAGACCTTACCGAAACTAAAGAGGCTGTAATAAGGAGCTCCTCAAGGAATACAAGGATATCTTTGCTTGGACATATCATGACATGAAGGGCGTTCCACCTTCTGTGGTGCAACATACAATTCCCATGATCAACACTGCTAAACCCGTCCAGCAACGACCCTATCCAATGAATCCTAAGTACGCCAAAATTGTACAAGAGGAGATTGAAAAACTTATCCAATGTGGATTCATATACCCTATTGAGCACTCAGAATGGGTTTCTCCAATAGTCATTGTGTCAAAAAAGAATGGGAAACTAAGAGTGTGCGTGGACCTCAAGAAAGTTAATGCAGCCACTAGGAGAGATCATTATCCCTTGCCATATTCAGAACATGTGCTTGAAAGAGTTGCGGGCAAGGAAGCTTATATCTTTTTAGATGGGTACTCTGGTTACAATCAAATCACAATTGCATTAGAGGACCAAGCTAAAACTGCTTTTATCACACAGTTTGGAGTGTTTGCATTTCGTGTTATGGATTTTGGCTTAACAAATGCCCCTGCTACATTCCAACGATTAATAAATACTGCGTTTAAAGAATTTCTAAGGGAGTTTTGTGAAGCTTTCCTAGACGACCTTTGTGTTTATTCTTCTTGGGAGAAGCATTTGTTATATCTACGAAAAATATTTGAAAGGTGCAGATTTTATCGCATCTCATTGAACCCTTTCAAATGCCAATTTTGGGTTAAGCATGGAGTCATTCTAGGGCATATAGTGTCCAAGAACGGGATATCCACAGATGAGAGTAAGATTAAAGCCATTGCCGATTTGCCACCACCTACGAACTATAAAGGAGTTCAAAGATTTATGGGCCATGTTGGTTATTATCGAAGATTTATTTTAAACTTTGCCGAGATAGCGCGTCCATTGTACAAGCTTCTTATCGAGTTTCACTGGACGGAAGAATGTCATCAATCTTATGAGTTATTAAAGAAGGCCCTAACAAGTGCTCCAATCCTACGAACACCTGATTGGAATGTACCTTTTCATGTGCATATTGATGCATCAAATTTTGCTATTGGGTGTGTTCTAACTCAACCAGGAGAACATAAATTGGAGTACCCTATTAGCTTTGCAAGTCGCCAATTAAATGATGCCGAGATGAACTACACTACTATAGAGCACGAAGGTCTAGCTATGATTTACGCAGTAAAGAAATTTCGCTATTACCTTCTTGCTACCAAGTTTGTGTTTTATATTGATCATCAAGCATTGCTATATTTGGTAAACAAGCCGTGTTCCACAGGTCGAATTACACGATGGTTGTTAATTCTTCTTGAGTTTGACTTCACCGTTGTTGTGAGGCCTGGGAGGAAACATGTCATGGCGGATCATTTATCTCGTATCCCTAATGGCGAAGCTCCTACGGGGGTTGATGATGAATTGCATGATACTCCTTTGTTCATTGTTGAGACAATGCCTGAATGGAGTGAAAAGATTGTTAACTTCTTAATTAATGGTTTTCCACCCAAAGAATTGCGAAAAGATATAGCTCGAAAATTAATCAAGGAATGCGAACCCTATTGCTTACTGGCTGGAACTCTCTATAAGAGAGGAAAAGATGATGTTCTTAGACGCTGTGCCCGCGAGGATGAGTATTTATATATTCTACAAGAGGCACACATGGGCGTAGCTGGTGGTCACTTTTCAGGAAAGTTGACTACCCGAAAGATCTTACAGTCAGGCTATTGGTGGCCCACTCTGTTTAAGGATGCATCACTTTTTGCAAAGGGATGTGATGAATGCCAACGCTTCAAGAAGCCACAAAGAAGTGATAGGATGCCTCTACATCCCATCAAGGTAACCCAACCATTTGAAAAGTGGGGCTTAGACTTTGTAGGACCGATTAGTCCGGCTGCACGTAACACGCAATCACGATATATCATTGTAGCTACCGACTATGTAACCAAATGGGCTGAAGCAAAAGCAACACGAAAGGCGGATGCAAAAACAACAGCTAAGTTCCTCTTTGAGAACATTATCACATGTTTTGGATGCCCCTTTGAACTTGTGAGTGACAATGGAACTCATTTTATAAATGAAGTAATAAAAGAACTCACATCAAACTTCATGATATCTCACCACAAGTCTACACCCTATTATCCCCAAGCAAATGGCCAAGCTGAGAGTACCAACAAAACTCTCATCTCCATTTTGACAAAGACAGTTGAGGCTCATCGCACTGATTGGGACCTAAAGCTTACATCAGCTTCATGGGCTTATCGTACTGCGTATAAAGTTGCTATTAATTGCACACCGTTTAAGATGGTGTATGGCCAAGAAGCGGTTATGCCATGGGAGTTTGTCATTCCTAGTCTTCGAGTATCTTCTCAAGAAGGTTGGGATGGTAACCCCTTAGTGGAGCGATTGTATATCCTGGAAAGGCTAGATGAAGAAAGGCAATTAGCTGTGCGAAATGCTCTAGTGGAGAAGGATAGGAGAAAGAAGTGGTTTGATAGCCATTTAAAGGATAAAGACATCAAGGTTGGTGATAAAGTTCTTATGTACGGGGTACGTAATGAAAAGAAGAAATTGAAATACGCTGGCAAGGGACCATATCGAGTGTGTGAAATTACCCCGCAAGGGACCATTCGTGTGGAAACTCTAGATGGAGTTGAAACCATTGGATTCCTTAATGGGAGTAAATTCAAAAGATATTATGATCCTCTAAGCCAGGAAGAGTTGCAAGCCATCCATCAAAAGAAGGCTGCCAAGGAACAAGCAGAGCTTTAAAAAATCCAAGCAAGAGTTGAGGCTCGAGAACGACAACAACGTCTTAGACGCCAACGAGAGGATAATCTGGGAATCACACAAGCATTTTTCGAGGACACATATGACGACTCATTAGAATCTGAGCCACCCCTACGATACCCAATTGAGCTAAGTAGCCCCTATGGGAAAGTACTATACAATGCCTTATTAGATACGGGAGCTAAACACAATTTGTTGTCCTATGGAGTTTGGTGTCAATTAGGGAAACCGACCCTATCCCCGAGTACGATGCAAGTCAAGGGAATTAATAAAAAGAAAACTGCTATTCTTGGAGTCCTTCAGACCCCTGTTGTCTATGACAATGGAAGCATAGTGCAGAGGTTTCTAGTCATGCCCGCGGGAGCTATGGAAGGCAACGTAAACTTGGGACGCACGTGGATGTTGGCAACCAAATGCACTATTGATTGGGATACTGGTAATGTCACGACGCGACCACCGAATCTTACCCCTATCATTCAAGCAAAGTCACCTACGTTGCAAACTCTAGCCAACATTCACAAGCAAAGGTGGTTAACTCGTCTTTGCCAGCTACCCATGAACCTAGCACTTCAACACTTGTAGTTGCAACAAGCAGTAATATTGCAAGTACTCAACCTACACGACCTAAGAGTACATATCAATGGGTCCCCAAGGCCTTACTTCCAACTACCTCAACCCTCCCATCCATTCCAAGAAAAAATTTCCCCGGAAAACCAAGAGCGCGCCCTAGGAGAGTCAAGACCAAATCACGATGGATTCCAAAACAACTATTAGAAGCCCAAGGCTACTATGATGGAAATGAGCAAATTTGGGTACCTAAACGTAAAATGTGTCCTTCCCTATCGACAACAAACCCATATGAGTCAAACAGTGTAACGCTAAAGCCAATGGCAGACCGTGGGAAGGGAAAGATAAGAGAATGCTACACACCTAGAGCTAGTTTGGGCTCCAAGGCAAAACCAATTTATTCCACCTAGCTCAGGAAGGGGGGAGTTCCATGAAGCTTCTAGCTCCTCATGTAATACATCCATAGAGGTAAAAGCTTCTATACAGCCTCCATCTATAGTAGTGGACCTCCATGAAGCTACAAAAGAATCCACACCTCCCAGTGTTCAAGAATCACCTGATGAACCACTTCAAGTTCGATCCTGGGAGAGTACCTTACCACCCTTGCAACTTGACGAGGCACCTAGGGTAATAGAAAACTACTGGCAAAAATCCTCACCTATTACCAACTGGAACAATTGGTTTCAAAGGGTGATGACATCATTTCAAACGGTATGATCTACCCAAGGAAGGGGGGAGTGTTGGTGGACATCCATCATTCACCCTCTTCCCTCTCAACCTTTCTCCCTGACCTCTTAATCTCCAATCTTAGGGAATGTATATATAAAGCCTTATACTCACAAAAACAAGATAAAAAAGTAAAAGAGCAAGAGTCATAAAACAAATTATGCACAAGAACACGACCCTTGTAATATTTGCACTCTAACCATCATCTATTTGCGTGTACAGATATGGCTAGTACTCTAGAGTCATCCACTCCTGCCTTGGGTGAGAGGTACCCTCGTTACTTTTCACAAATATTTCACATGGTCTTTCCAGTGCTTGCATGTGAATGGGATTTGATAGGTACGCTAGCATGTGAGAGGAATTTTGAGGAGTTAGAATGGTTGATACGTCTCTTGACCACGTCTGATCCATACTTAGTAGAGAGCATTTCTCCCATTGCACAAGCCTACCCTTTTGACCAAGATGACTATAGGCATCTAGTGACCTTCTTAGTAAACATGGGCACCTATGATGAAGAAGAAAATTTACAGGACTACACGGATGGCACATATGGTCTCATGGATGATGACTTTGTTTATCTCGACGACGAGGATAGGGGTTTAGCCTTAGGGTTTCCCCCAACCTCTACAATATCCTATTCCCTTGACTCTCTAGGGGGAGTGCAAATAATTAGGTTAGGGTTCCTTATATTTTTTGTTGTGTTCAATAAGTGTTGGTACCTTTTCCCACTAATGTGCCTCTTGGAGGTATTCCTTTTGTTTCCTCGTGTGTACAGAAGCGTGTTGCTATTGATAGGATTTGGACCTTCATGGAATCTTTATCTCGACTCACTCTTCAAATCAAGCGCGACCATCTACACAAACAGGTGTTTCTTGTCCATTAGCATTGCCCCTTATCTTTTTTGCATCTATGATTGTCTGCTTTAATTGTGATTGGTAGGATAATATCCAGCACATTTGCTTAGTAACAAACATTTAATTCAATGTAATTTTTTGTCATAATCACTTGTCTAGGTTTAAAAATCAAGCAGTCCAACTAAGCTAGTTTGACCAAGTTAGGTGTTAGAGATCTTCTCTTAATACCATGGGGAATGCCTTCCTAATAATCAATGGTTACTTAGGTTCTTAATCCGATTTAGGCAGCATTGTGTGAAATGTACTAGGGCTTTCTAGTGGGCTTGACCCTATTGACCTTTAGCTTAAGTATTATAAAGGGAGTTAACTAGTGTGATGAGCCTGGGGAGGTGTATCAGTGTTATATGACCCCCCAAAGTTACAAAATTAAAATGCTGAAAATGAACAAACAAAAAATCAAAGTGCCACACTGTAAAATCTTAAGCTGGAAGAGAAATCTCAGCTTGATTTGGTACTTCACTCACATGTATTGCCTATGGTACTAGAGCCCTAGAGGTTCCCAGTGTGGGCGCTTTTCCTTGAAAAGCAAAAAACCCAAGGCATACAAAATAAGCACACACATCAAATTGAATCACTGTGAAAAGACTTTGGGGGGTCAAAGAAAAAGTAATCAGTCAGGCGATGATTTCATGAGAAGTTCCTTTTATGGTAGCTTAACTACAAGGTCTTCTAGATATAGCCTCTAGTCAGCCCTCGAACATGAATACTTGGCTCTCGCGATTAAACAACTTAATTGACCACAGAAAATTAAGAAGCTTACCCACGGTATTAATTCGATCTCTAGTGCCTTTCGACCGTCAAATTAGCGACCCCAGACTTGTTTAATTTTTTACCTTTACATGTGTTTATGCATTTGATTACATTGCAATTTAATGTTCATTGCTGACAAATTGTTTGAAATTCTTTTACCAATCAATTTGTCTACCTAAAACTGCATATGCTTTTTACTCACTTATGAGAATGCAATTACTGTGCCAATGTTGTTTGATTTTGCAGTGACTGAAGAAGGCTAAGGACATTCATCTCAAATGCTCTTCCACCTCGACGAACGAGCTTCAACTCAATAGCTTTCGAGGATGGAATCTACATCAACAAGGGGGGCATGTTAACCCTCACGGCTCACGGACACCCCATCACCTACGACGGACGTGTATTATGTATTTGGTAGAGTCAGGTACCGGGCTTGTCGGACCAATAGGAAAAGGGTAAGAGTGATCGCCGATGAGAGGCGCACTCTAACTGGGACATTCAAGGGATTAGTTGGCTAAGCATGGGCGCCCAAGTGTGAATGGGGTGAGCTCATATAAAAGCCAACTAAACCTAAAATTCACTCATTCTCTCATTTGTGCAATAGAAGAGTGCTCTTGCTCCATCTCCATCTCCATCTTCTTCTTCTTCACCTCCTTGTGTGTGTGTGTATGTGTGAGAGAGAGAGAGAGAGAGACAGAGTGTGTGTGTGATCGAGCATTGCTGCGAAGGCACGGCGGCGGTGAAGCGGTTGAGCGCGGCACGACTGCAGCTTCTTCTTCATTGCGGCGAGGAATCCACTACGAAGGCGAGCGTAGAGCGGTGAGTGACACACCCTTTGCTCTCTTGAGCTTGCTAGATTAGTCTTGTTGTGTGCTTGGAGCCATTTGTGGCTCGCACACGGTGTATCGGCAAGTCCCTTGCTTCGACAGTGCGGCAAGGAGCGCACAACGGCTATGAGCCACACACGCTGGCTAAGATTCATTGTCAGATTTCGGGTAAGACCCAACTGTTGGCAATATTCCTTGGGTGCTTGTTCTTTAGATCGAACAGATCTGCACGATGGAATACACATCAAACATCTTCACGTTAATGGACGAGCAAGAGTCTTGTCATTTCGGAGGATTAGGGTGTCATTTTTGCACTATATGTTTCTAGTGCGACGCTCAAGTTGAGTTTTTAATACTCTTGCACTTACATCAGCTGATCTATACCATGGAGTCTAGAGGCAGCAAACAGTTGAGACAGCATGGCAATTGATACGAGCTAGGCATCTCACTTGTGGGGATTTCTTGCTCTCTCAATAGCACTACGAGTGTCTATGGCATCACAGTTTTGGGGTACGACCCAGCAGGTGCTTATTGAATCACCCATACGCATTAAGGATCACAATTTGATCTTTTATACTTTCAAGGAAAGAATTCCGCAATCTACCACGCGGTAGCAGAGAAAATTCAACTTTTTCAGTTGATTCTCATCATTTTGTACACGGTTAACTAGGTTGGTTACCATTACCTGCTAGTTGTGCAGTTCTACAAAGGGTCTTACCAAGGCATTTGATTACGTAGCTTCTACCCAACGAATTTGGCTTGCGACGACAACACCCAGGGTTTCCAGTGCAATGTTGCTTGTTTTTTACACGTGGATGCCGTGTTCCTCTGTATTTGAATACGTGAAAGTGAACATTCAGTATACTCACCCACACACACTCACAAACACTCTCATTGTGTGCTATGCAAAGTGCAGAGCTCCCTCTCCTTCTCCGAGCAAGTAGAGTTTGAGAGCCTACACCAACGCTCTTGGATATGGAGTGCAAATCCAACCAAGAGCCGTGCTTCGATGCTTAAGCTTGCCATCTCCTTCTTCTTCATTACTATGTTATTATGTATGCTAGCAACAAGAGTTATGATAAGTGAGGAACTAATTCTTTCTCCTACAAAATGTTTCTTTTTCCTCTTCCCTACCCTCGTTCCCTGCTAGCTCTCTCCACCTTTGAAGGTGCTTTAGGTCTTGGGACGGAGGCTTGGGATAGTTAAAGCTTTCTTCAAGTTTATGTTATGTTTGTGATGCATGAAGCTTTCCATCTTCATTGCATCACCTAGGTCACAAGGAACACAAAGATTGTATTGTAACAAGTCTCTCTTAATGGGAGAAATCATAATACAAATGCCTATTGGAGGGGGGACCGGCTCCACATAAATCCGGTCCTCAATTGTTGTCATGTTCTCTAAATTCTCTCTCTCTTGCAAAAGTATTGTTCATGCCAAGTTAACTAATTGCTATGATTATGTTGCTATCTTCAATTATGTTTACCCGCTATGCTCACAAAGTCATTTTTCAAAAGTACTCTCATTAATTTCCGCTACTCTCAAATTAAATAGGCCAATTCCATTAAATTCAGGTACGCATCTACTGATTTGGTGTTATTGAAGTTTTTAGTATGCATTGCTTGGTTCTTTCAAGTCGTTTAAATACGCTTAAATATTTCAGGGCCATGCCAAGGGCATGTCACAACAAGTATTTTGGACCATAGTGTCCAACGTACATTAATGTTGTTTTGAATCCACTTATAGGATTCGATTTGGCACATGTTGTCACATGGGATACAACATGATCTAGGGACTCAAGGAGTTCGGTTTAGCCAATGTGGAGGAAAGAATGAGGGTCCCTCTCACTCTTGTCACGAGTGTTTAGAGTTACCTCCACACAAAAGTACATCTTGTACTTGAAGGATGTTCTTTTTTACACATCCTTACATGAGACATATTCCACATGTGGAGAATATGAGTCTCTGGACTGACACTGGTGCCATTATTTCAATTATGTGTCACGACAAAGTCCCTAGGTGCTGGTCACATCTGTTTTCTAGACCATTTATAGCACGATGTATCAGGAGCAATTTCGTGGCCAGAAATTGTCGGATACTTAGAATGACTTGTCCAGGTATAAATACTGCTAAACAACATTACAGATGGTTGTTTATACATATAGCAAGGCTCTAAATTGTTAATGACAAAGTTTCATTGTCTGTACCTAGAAGTAATCAATGTTTCACCTTCCATGGTAATTCAGAAGTTCCAGCAAGGCTTGCAAAAGATTGCAACTGAAAGTATTTAGTTTCTTTTCAGAACTATTTACATTCCTCTTTACGGTGTGCTACACCCATCACATTCGCCATAAATACTGGCAAGTAGGATCATGGATATACAAGTTCGGATCTGTTTTTTGCTAAATGCATGCACACTAGGTGTTACGGGCCCTAGTGTTTAGCAAAGGCTGATTTGAAATGGCATGCATATTTCTCAAGTTAGTGCTTATGAAGCATTTTGCACTCTATGTGTAGTATCTCTATGACATTACTTTTGGGGTCTACTCATCACCAATAGAGGTCATGGCTCGGTTTGGGAATTTGTAGATTTTTCAAGTTCACCATGATGGTTATCCCGGATATTGTTGATTCCTCGACAATGTTATACGATAATATTGTAAATCCATGTTTACGAGTTGTATGGGAAGACTGTATGTAAACCGTGGGGGAAACACACCTCAGTACTGTCAGTATCCAAGGGGATAGGCAGACTACAAAGTGTAATCTTGGGCTAAAAGATATGCAAAGTGCGTACATTAGTACCAAGCAATCTAAGTAATAAGCATTTATTGCTCTTCTTGGAGTTTACTTACTATCAATTAATGCATGTTGCGACTAGGTAGTCTCTTCATGTATAAGTCAGGTTCTCAACCTTGACACTCGTTAGGGTGGGGTTGTTTACTGATGAAACTTGACACACTTTAGACTGGAACATGTGTTTTCTGTTATGATCTAATGTGTTGCCTAAGTAAATGAATGCTATCAACCTATGTTGATTCATGCATTCTTGTATTCTACAGGCTAGGATAAAGGTTTGTTATTGCATGCACACTAGGTGTTATGGGCCCTAGTGTTTAACACTCTTTTGTCTGAGGCGGCATGAGACTACATCTCCAGTTGTTTCAAGGATGAAACCTCTCTTTCGAATGGAAGGAGTAAATCATCAATCATTTGTGTAACTTAAGTTATGAGCATGTTATAAACAAAGGTTTATATTCTGTAACTTAAGAAAGGACAATAGACATGCTAAGAGCATCAAAAATAGGTGGCTACACCATTCAGAGGTGCTAAGAGCATACATTAGGATATGCTAAATAACATATGCACATTACAACTCTTGATATGATTCTTATGGTACGGTTTTAAGATGATTTGACTAGTCTACAGTCAAGTCTATTGCTTTACAACTTTTGTGAAAACTTATTCTTTTCACTCTAGTTTTTGAGGACGATAACTCTTCCTTAAGGGGGGAGTAATGTTAGGACAAGGGTCCTATGGGGCAAGGCCAACCTAGGGGGTCAGGACCTAGGCCAAGGGCCTGGACTGGACCAATGTGGACTGGGGATCAACTTAGGGCAAGAGCTAGGAGCTAGGCCTATATCAAGGGCGGTAGGGAGGAGGATCCTACGTCTTAGTCTCCTAGGTCTTACAATATGGCTCAGACGCCTTATGGCTAATTTGGGTGTTGGACAGGACATTGCCAACACTATCTACACTAATAGTCAAAGCGCGTTGGTAGTTGCGAGGAACCTAGTTTTTCATGCTCGCACAAAGCACATTGAGGTGCATTACCACTATGTCAGGGAGAGGCTCTCAATATGAGAGATCAGCTTGGCTTATGTGCCAACACAGGACAACCTTGCATATCTTTTCACAAAGGCATTGTCTCGTGAGAAGCTCGAAGCTTTCCGCAAATCTTTGGGCTTACTCCCCTTTGTGGACTGATCATGCCCTCAGAGCACGGCACTTCCCTTTACTCATGTGCCAACTCTCGTTCACCGCATAACTCCAGGGGGGATTTGTTACCATATACATGTGGTAGTGATGTGTGTGAACACACTAGGACCGCCGGGGTATTTTTTTCCCTCTTTAGGAGGTTTTCTCCCCCGTGCATTGTATATACACCCATCACTCTAGGGTTATCATTCTTTCCATTGCACACTAAGTAATACACTCTCAGTTGTGTGCCTTGAGCTTCCTTCGTCTTCTCCAAGCTGTGTGTGTTTTCTTGCAATCCTAATTCCAACAAAAGGGCCTACAAAGGAGGGGGTGAGCCCAATAAGTAGGGGATGAGAGAGAACACTCACCCACACACACCAAGAGCCACCCCTTCCACAAGAGGCATATAAGCACACGTCAAGTCCCTAGTAAGTTGCCTTCATATTGTGCCTAAAGCCTAATGGATGACCTTTAGAGAGGTCCAATGAGAATTTAGAATAATCAAATAATTATTCAAGCCCTTGCTCTCAAAGGGGAAAGAAGAACACTTGTCCAAATGTTATCCCTATTGCTTGAAATGACCATGGCCTGTGATTGGCCAAGTTTGACAAGGGCCAATATGGATCAAGCATGAGTAGAGAGAGAGAGAGGGGTCGACCTAGGCAAGGAGGGGACTCATTTTTGTGCATTCTCCCACACTCACACACTCTCTCATTGTGTTGAGCAAGAAATCCACCTCCTTCTCCAAGCTTGAGGAGTATAAAGCCTACACCAACACCTCTTGGCTATGGAACGCAAATTCAACCAAGAATCAAGCTTCAATGGCATGCACATCTTCTCTATATCTATATTACTATGTTAAGCTAAGCTCCAAGAGTAATCTATGGTGGGGAAAGTACTTCTTTCTCGTATGTTACTTCTTCTTCCTCTTCCTTTCCCTCACTCCTTGCTAGCTCTCTCCACCTTGCAGGTGTTTGAGGTCTTGGGATTGAGGCTGGGGACAAGTTAATGATTTTGCAAATTAGTTACGGGCATAATTTTGGTGCATGAAGTTTACCATTTTCACGGCATCAACAAGGTCTCAAGGAACACAAAGCATGTATTGTAACAAGCCTCTCTTCATGGGAGAATCTATAATACAAAAGACTTTTGGAGGGGGGACCAGCTTCAAGTAAATCCGGTCCTCAATTGTTGTCAATTTCTCTAATTCTCTTTCTCTTTTACAAGTATTGTTCATGCCAAGCTAACTAGGTATAATGTTCATTTTGCTACCTTTAATCAAGTACTCTCCTTATGCTCTTTAAGAATTCTCATAAGGAAATGCTCACTATTGTTACTTTAATTCCGCTACAATCAATGTTATAGCCATATTTCGTTACACAATTTACATTTGCGAGATGAAGGAAGAAGACATACATGCGCAAATCATGCTGGGAAATGATGAATGCGGTGCTGTTGGACAGTGGACACTGTCCAGCTGATTTTAAAGGATTCATGGCAAATGAGGATGGAGAAAATTGGAAAACTATTCGAATCATATTCAACGGAGGACTTGACAATGTTATGGAAGGAAGAGAACACTCATGCTTGTTTCATTGGGAGCAGAGCTTGCACATTCACACCATGCAATACGTGCATAAAAAATTTCAGGATGAGCATAAGCGTATGTGTGAATTATGGCGATGTTGTGCAAGGAGCAAGGAAGAAGCAACCAACTTGTACAGGACTGCACGAGCTTGGTGAGCTTCTAGAAAAGTAACCGGCTGTAAATTGTCGCAAATGGATTGTTGGCTAAGTTGGTGGCACGTACAGTATCCTTGCTAGAGAAAACTCTTCGTTGGGATAAACATTGCCAAACAATTTTTCAAGGTGTCCTTTATTTTAGTGTTCGAATGCTATCTCTCAATAAAAAAATGTTGCAGGAAGTGGATGATCTATCATACATTCCAACTACAAACATTGCTGAAACGAAGTATGCGAGTTGGCTTGCTGTCGAGGGAAACAAAGAAATGTTGAGCTTGTATGATGGATGTGTGTCTAATTAGTCAAACGCTTTGCTACAAAGTGTGAAAATGCTTGCTTTTATCAAGGGTAAATATCATAGGGTTGGACCTTCTGTAACACAACAAGGCCGAGCACTAAGCCCAACTACTATTGCCAGAGAGATTGAGGATGAGCTCGGAGGTACACCACTCTATCAACAACCGATAGTGGAGGGAGATAATATCATAGTAGCCAAAAAGCGAAAGCAGGTTGGGAAAGTAACCCATGAGGAGGAGAATGATTCACATCGACCTAGTATCTCACACAAAACATCCCACGAAATCGTAGAGGTCTCCAAGCAACTATTGGATTGGTCGACCAGGTAGTCGAAGAACACAAGGGTGGGCTAATTGGTTGAGGAGACATATTTTCATAAGACAATGTGGGAAATCCATCGGATACCAAAGGGAAGGAGGGTTCAATGTGAAAGGTGGTTAGGATCTAGAGTCGATAAATGTAAAAAAAATATAAAGAATATGGGTGCAAGTGTTGTTGCACCATCCTTTTGGGGTATTCGGACATGGGAAAGAGGGGATGATAGTGCTCATGGTAATAGTTCAAAGGCACAATTCATGTGGTTTTGCAATGATAGTGTGCATCACAAGTGGAAGATCTGTAACACAATCACTCAATGCCCTGCTAGAGTTCGAGTATATGGCCAGTGGAAAAAGGAACAAACACGACTGCTTCGGAATTGTTGGAATTGGAGACATGAGGCTTCATAGTAAAGAAGATTTTCAATCAAGGTAACCAACAATGTGTGTTACCGGCCTTGAGTATCAATTCAAGCCTCCAAGAGAATTGAATTGGCAGTAACCATGGAAGGGCGGATTGTGCAACACATTGGCATGCATGTAAATTCATGGTAGCGATAGCTTTCTCACAAGTGCGAAGCGAGAGTATGAAGTTCATATTGCAAGCAGTTTGATGTGTACATGTGGGGACTTCGTAGAACGAGTGGCACAAAACAAACCCTACATGGTCTGTAATCGTATTTACTTCATCTTCCTTCGCTACTTTGGCTTGGACTTAAACCACAATATGTTTATCCATCAGAGCAAGCTAACAAATGAGGATCTACTTTGTGTGTTCAACTGTCGTCGTACAACATAAAAAAGAATTATAATTGAGTGTTAGGAAATAAGACGTAGCTAAATAGATAATTGAGTAGATTACTTAATGGAGAGAGACAGATTTATATACACGAGATTATAGAGTAGAGAGAGAGAGAGAGAGAGAGAGAGAGAGAGAGAGAGAGAGAGAGAGAGAGAGAGAGAGTACACACGATATACGTGGTTCACCCAATGTGGGCTACGTCCACGGGAAAGCAGCCACTCAATGGCTTTAGTACTTCAAAACAAGAAGTAGTTTACAAAGGGATTATACCCTTAATGGAGCTCCCGCCTTGCTTCACTCTCACCACCTCACACTCACCTTGTTGCATCAACTTTACACTATGAAATGTGTGTAGAAATGGCCTCCTTTTATAGGCCAAAAGGGCTGCCCTCTCTTATGAGAGACAACCATGTGTAGTCGCCCTTGTGCGAATAAGTCCAAATCGGACCCTCCAATCCGCCCATGTGTGGCCGCCCTTGAGAAGACAAGTCCGCTTTTGAATTCAGCCACCGGCCATTGAATTCGGCCATCGGCCACCGGCCATTGACTTCTGACCACCGGCCACCGGCCATTGACTTCCGACCACCGGCCATCGGCCATTGACTACCGACCACCGGCCAACCGACCGGTTGTTTTCCAACCACTTTCCGGTGAAAAAGAATATTCCGGAGAAAAAAAAGTCTCGGGGGCCTCCGCCCCCAAGGCCTTTAAAGTTGCCCCTGATTCTTGTCCGTGAAAATTTTGGTTTCCGGTGAGTGATTTTCCTTCACGCACGATGGCTTCTCCTCATAATGGGGACCTTACAAATGTGCGCTTTTACCACAAAAAATTACAAGGGTAAATCAGGCTCCATACTTAACAATCTCCCACTTGGAGACTGATCTCTAAACCAAACCTGTGACTGCTTTCCATTCTGGCTTCTTATTCTTGAATGCCGATTGAAGATGAGCAAAAACTCAACTTCTCCTTGTTGACCACCTTTGTAAACATGTCTGCAGGATTTTCACTTGTATGTACCTTTCCTAGCTTTAGTTGTCCCTCTTCCAAAAGAGTGCGTATGAAGTGATATCTCACCTCAATGTGCTTTGTCCTTGAATGAAAGACTAAGTTCTTCGCAAGATGGATAGCGCTTTGGCTATCACTGTACAAGACACAATTGTCTTGTTTGAATCCAAGCTCTTCTAAGAATCTGTGAAGCCACAAAATTTCTTTGCTTGCCTCCGTCATTGCTACATACTCTGCTTCTGTGGTAGAAAGTGAAACCACTTTCTGCAGCTTTGAAGCCCAGCTTACTGCTGTGCCTCCAACCGCATAGCCAGTAGTGCTCCTTCGAGTATCTTTGTCACCTGCCATATTTGCATCAGCATACCCTTCTAGAAAAATATCAGTTCCTCCAAAATACAAAGCATTTGTTGTTGTCCCTTTTAGATACCTAAGTATCCACTTCACAGCTTGCCAATGCACTTCGTCATCGAAATTGATTTTCACTGATCGAAGTTGACTTATGTTTGTGTTAAAGTCATTTAGGTGTTCTGCAACTGAACCATTCTCTGCCATCTTTAGATTGAACAAGCGCTTGATAAGAAATACCTTATTGGATGCCGATGGTTTCTCATAGAAGTCGTCAAGTGACTTCATCAAGTCCTCCATGGTCTTCATCTCCGAAACATTGAAGGCCACCGTTGATGCCAAGCTTAACCGGATTGTTCCCAGTGCCTTTCGATCAAGGACAATCCATGCTTCATATGCCATTGTTGCGGGCTTCTTCGCAAGACCGCCTAGTGGCAAATAGAGGTCCTTCTGGTAGAGATAGTCTTCAATCTGCATCTTCCAATAATGGTGGTTTTTGCCATTGAACTTCTCAATCTTGAGCTTCCCTTCCTCCGCCATAACTCCCACTCAATTCAAGGAATCCTTTCCTTAAGATAATTTAGCTACGAGCAAACCTTGCTCTGATACCAGTTGTTAGGAAATAAGACGTAGCTAAATAGATAATTGAGTAGATTACTTAATGGAGAGAGACAGATTTATATACACGAGATTATAGAGAGAGAGAGAGAGAGAGAGAGAGAGAGAGAGAGAGAGAGAGAGAGAGAGAGAGAGAGAGAGAGTACACACGATATACGTGGTTCACCCAATGTGGGCTACGTCCACGGGAAAGCAGCCACTCAATGGCTTTAGTACTTCAAAACAAGAAGTAGTTTACAAAGGGATTATACCCTTAATGGAGCTCCCGCCTTGCTTCACTCTCACCACCTCACACTCACCTTGTTGCATCAACTTCACACTATGAAATGTGTGTAGAAATGGCCTCCTTTTATAGGCCAAAAGGGCTGCCCTTTCTTATGAGAGACAGCCATGTGTAGCCGCCCTTGTGTGAATAAGTCGAAATCGGACCCTCCAATCCGTCCATGTGTGGCCGCCCTTGAGAAGACAAGTCCGCTTTTGAATTCGGCCACTGGCCACCGGCCATTGACTTCCGACCACCGGCCATCGGCCATTGACTACCGGCCACCGACCAACCGACCGGTTGTTTTCCAACCACTTTCCGGCCGCCGTCCGGCCATAATATTCCGGCGAAAAAAAGTATCGGGGGCCTCTGCCCCCGAGGCCTTTAAAGTTGCCCCTAATTCTTGTCCGTGAAATTTTGGTTTCCGGTGAGTGATTTTCCTTCACGCACGATGGCTTCTCCTCATAATGGGGACCTTACAAATGTGCGCTTTTACCACAGAAAATTACAAGGGTAAATCAGGCTCCATACTTAACATTGAGATGTTTCACTCACATCTCCTAGTACTGATATGTAATTGTATCGCAGAAATTGTAGCTGCTGATTTAATATTGTTAACTTTTTTTAAGAAGTTCATGATTTGAGAGGGTGGCTTGTGTCTTCTTGTTCTTCTGCTATGTATGAAGCATAATTTGTTCAAATGTACATGTTAGCTGCTGATTTAATATTATAATTCTTTTTGAAGAAATTCATGGATTAAGCGGGTGGCTTGTGTCTTCTTGTTCTTTTGCTATATCCGAAGCATATTTTTTTCGAATGTACATGTTAGTTTGAAGATTCTATTGGAATGTGAAATAACTAAAAAAGCTCCCTCCAAAAAGCTCTCTCTAACCAAGGCGCGAAAAGCTTTTTCCCTACAAACACTCCTCCAGTGAAAGGCTTAAAAAAAGCTCCCTCCAAAAGCTCTCCTAATATACCCTTGAAAATTTCAAAATTTCCAATCTACCCCTCGCGATAACAGAAAACATGAAAAAAACAATATCTTTTACAAATTTTTATACGAAGCACTCTATTCAATAGATTGAGTATGTCAAAATGCGGATTCTTGATGGTGTTATGGACTCAAGAGATAAACTGACTCGATATTAACACATGCAAATGCTATTGTTTTTTGGTATGTGGGATATCTTTGGCTAACAACTTTGTAAATATGTATTTATGCTTTTGTATATTATCTTTAGGAAAATTGGAGCAACTACCCGTAAAAAAAAAATAGCACAATGGTAGTTTGGGAGATTTTCAAATTTCAGGGGGGGTATTTTGGTAATTTTCCCTATAAAATCTAAAGGCATGTAGACCTACGTGAATGTCTCTTGAAACTTTTTTGAAGTGAAGAGAGAGAAAGAGAGAGAGGGGGGAAGGAAGAGAGAGAAGAAAGAGTTCAGAAAGAGATTCAAAAATGTTGGCTCTACCTGCGGCTTCTTCATTCCTCACCGAGTTCCCTCGATTGCGTATCATCATCCGCCCCACGCCTACGCAGAAAACACTGGCGGGGGTCAGGTCTTGGGGTCCAGGACCGCTCCATTTTCAAGCAGTCTTCTGGCTATGGCGGATCCCTCCCCGCCCGCACCTCTCTCTCCTCCTTTCGTGCTGTCCTCGCAGGATGCTTCGCGGGACGATGGCCTCCTCTCTGCAGAGACCGCGGAAACTTATATGGGAGAGTCAGATTGTCAAGAGCTCTTGCAGAAAGTTAGAAACCTCATGCGCCGCATTACTGCTGCTCGTCCTTCTCCCCACCCTCGCTTTCTTCACAACCTTGCTGCCATTCTCGAAGAGGAAGAAGAGAGGTTTATCTCCTCTATCAGAACTTTTTTTTGCCACTTTTCTCTGTGTCGGTTTTTATTAATAGTTTGCGTCAGCTTGTTGAGCTGTTGATGTTTCTTTGAATGGGGTTTTGGTTGATCAGTTTTGTAGGGTTTTAAATTTTCTGCTTATGTTGTCCCATCACACTCTTTGTGATGTTGCTGGGGTTTATGGTACATCTTATTGAAATTGTTTTGTCGACTGGTACCTGACTAAGGTTGAGATTCTGCTAGTGTTTCATATGAAATGGTTTTCTTATTTTCTTGCATCATTATGCAAGAGTCATTTTTTCCTGCAGATTTCAACTCTGGTTGTGTCAAAATTTTGCATTCAGGATAGAAGAAAGGAAACAATTTATTTGTATTAGCCAAATGCTCAAATGGGAAACTTTTAAAGAATAAGGGAGGGACTGAAAAATTTGTAAATTATACTTGTATGTTCTGAGTGGTGCCAACAATGCCTAGAGATTCAAAAGTTTCTGCATGGAATGATTTGCTCTGGTCATCTGCCAGGAAGTGTAATTAAGGGTTTATGGCACTGTTAGGATTTTCCTTTCATTGGTCTGGTCTTCTTTAATATTTTACGATCATGTTGGTCAGAGTGATGATACAGAGACGTAAGCATCACTTAGTTTTGTCCCTGTGTATATGACTTTTTCATGCGTCAAAGCTTATGCTATGGTGCCAGACTCTTAAGGTTTTTCTTTTGTTGCAGGTTTGAGAAAGAGGCTGGTCATCCCATTCCTAGCAGTGCTCGCTCCACATATGCGATAGGGAGATTGGTTAGCTTGATCCGTGTAAGTATCAATGCTCAGATGTCTCTTAAAAAAGCAGGGTCTTCTGTTGATGCCATCTGAGGGAGTACACGCTTTCATTAATTTTACAGAGAGAAATCTTGGGTTTTCATGCATCAATAGTTGTGAACAACTTCAATGTGTGCAATATAGTGTACAGATCCCAAATAATGCATTGCAGTGCAAAGGGAACTCATTAAACAGGCGTCTACCTTTTATCATTAGTGAATTTGGTTTAGGTGATCTCCTTCATTATCGAAATCATAGGGTGCTACTGCACCTTAAAAAGCGGTCCAATTTTGAGTCGTGTGCTTGTGTGTTCCTTGGGTTTTGTATTTGCAGGAAAATGATGACTTCTTTGAGCTTCTGTCATCAAGACTTCTGGTTGGGTCAAGGCATTCCACTGCTGTTAGAGCTGGTGCTGCAAGGCTGCTTCTTGCTTGCTTGACTTGTGGGATGGTGTGTATTATGTTTTCTAACCTTTCTTTCATAACATAGACATCTTTCTTTAATTTCTCAGCTCTTGTTTTTTCCATGCTTTGGCCAAACCATTTCCTCTACTGTCTGCTTGCAGTATCCAGATGCATTTGATGACTCCGTCCTTAGCAATATTAAACAGTGGGTCACAGAAGAGACTTCAGAGTCTGATAGTGCATGTTCAACAAAGTCTGGGTCCAAGAAATTGAAGAGTGTGGCCTCACGTGACTGTGTAGTCCTTAAGACATATTCTTTAGGGCTTTTGGCAATAGCCTTAACCACAGGGTATGCGAACTCTAACTTCCACCAGCTTGTCTAGTAACATAGTGTTTAATATCTTACCCTTTTTGTTTGCCACGTGCTCTTTCATGTTCTGAATGCAGGGGAGGCATCATAGAAGAGATGTTAGGGCGCGGTGTGGCGTCAAAGTTAATGCACTTTTTGAGACTGCGTGTTTTAAAAGATTCTGCTATTCAGAAAGAGGTGGCCCTTGCTTGTGAGAACAAAAGTTTTGGTTTTACTCTGGCCAGAAATAAAGACAGCCGGATAAAGCTTCCTGTCGAAGTTATGCAAAGAGAGAATACTCGAGATGTGGAAGAAAGCTCAGAAATTTCATGTAGCGGAAAACTTCAGAGTGACTTATTGGAAAGAGAGAGGTTTTCAAAGGACAAGGAGGAATATGGGGACATGATTTGTCGAGACTCCTACAATGAAATGTTGAACAGTACACCTAATGCAGATGATGTTTTAGACTGGATGGGCGATGATGCATGGCAAAGAAGAGACAAGGTTGGGAAATTCAGGTATACAGATCAACAATTCACTGGCCAAATAGCAAGAGTTGATGATTTAGAAGGTTTGGGCAGAGAAGAGCATTCAAAGTGGAGAGGTGATACCAGGGATAGAGGCTTTAGCAAAAGCAAAGGGAGGAGGGTTGGTGATGGTGCATTAGAAGGAGATAGAACTGCTACTTTACAAGTTTCAGGAAGCCAATTACCTCCAGAGAGGATTAAAGCTGTAAGGGATAAAAGCACTTCTAAGGGTGTTGTGGGAATAGACTCTCATATATCTGTGGATAAGATGGACGCCCCGATTGATATGGACTCTGTTGCTTTGGAGATGCAAAGTGAATTCCTTGAGCAAAATGTATATGCAAAAGTTGGTGGTGTTGACATCTCGGAGTATGTCAGGCAAGCGGCCAAGGCTGCACAAGCTGAAGCATGGGCTGCGAAGGCCCCTCCTGAAGTAATCAGGGCTGTAGGGGAGGCAGCAGCTGAGCTTGTTAGAGCTGCTGCTTTGGAGGTATGTAGTTATTTAAGTTGTTTATTACAAGCTTACAAATCATTGAGTCACATGGAAGCCTGTGTTAATGAATACTTGATTGAAATTCAAGGTTGAAAAATCCAGATGAATTGAACCTGAAAGGCTTCACCTGAATTGTTACTGTTTCGTGCATATCCCTCATGTTATCTTTGTAAAAAGGATGCTATAATCTCAGTATACAAATTTTTCACATATGTATGGTTCCACAAGTATTGCAGCTAGACTGATCATATGTTTGTGCTTTGTGTGGGGGGTTGTGTATGTGGGAGCTACATTTACAATCGTTTCGACACTGATTGATGGTGCATTGATGATAGCAATGGGGATTTTCCATCACTTGATACTGTGCTTGCCCCTGATAGATTTTTAGGGCTATAGAATGAGTACAAAGATTCAACTTTTGTGGCGCTTCTTTAAAGGTCACTTTTTCTTCTTTTGCTCCCCAATGGTCTCTTATAGAGGAATAGGCGTTGGGTAGGGAGGTGCTCTGTAAATTTTAGAAACATGAAAGGTGGAATAGAAACATAGAATGTGGAATCAAAAAGATTTTGATCGTGTGATGGCTCAATTTTGTCTCATCCTCAATTTTGCTGCATTTGACATTGGGATCAAACCTTTGATTTCATACCAATCATCAACTCCACTTTTGTTTTTTTTTATTTTGGTGTTGGGAATGTTGTGTGTTTTCAATGGATACCCGAGGACTCCTACTCTCAGAAGGGCAAAGCTTGCCACTGTGTGAAGACAGTGCGCCTTGAGGGTAGGCAAAAGCAAACACTATATTTATGGTGCTGGAGTTGTAGTGCGTTGCAAGGGGGAGATAGTGGCTTGGAGTGCAGTTTGTTACGTGACTCTTTCACAAGAGGAAAAACCCTGGTGACTTGTCACAAACTGCTGACGTGTCAAGCCACTGAAGAATGGAGCCAACTTGTAGATTCCGACCGAGGGGCCTAAATCCTAGCAGCAGTAGAATAAGTTTTACCAACTTGCAAAGTCTTGCCGAGTGGCCTATTTTTAAAGAGAGTTCCCACCTACTTATGGGGCCACGTTTGATGGGGCCCAAGTGACACAAAGATATTAAATAAAGCCGAAACACACTCAGGATATGTTGCGTAACAGATGATGACGTGGCAAGCACTGTACGGACAACCCGTAAATTGTGGTGGCAGTGCTGACGTGGCACATATACGGATTTTCACGTTTTACGTTGATGATGTAGCAACTATACAGATTTTCGTGATATGTGCTGGCAGTTTTTAGCCTCAGTTTTTGGGGCCAAAATGCTTTTAGAGTTTGATGCTTTTCATGTAACTACTTTTCATAGGCTAAGGGCCTTTAAATATGTGCCATGGGTTGTCTCCGGCACGTCTCCGCATGGGAGTACAGAGGACAAAGTACCGGCTTGTATTGGGTTGAAGCAATATAAAGGAATACCGAAAGGGGCGCCAAGGTTTGGGGCCAATGCTCTCTTGGGGTAGAACTCTGTCACTCCCCGTCTTGTGTGTCGTGCACTCTCTATCTCTTTTAGTTCAGTTGTTATTTGAAGTGCTCAAAGTGGTATCAGAGCTTCATGCGTGTGCTTTTCTGAAAGCATACTGGTCCTACCAAAGAGGAGGCAGAGCAAGATGGTGCTTCCACGTTTCATAGGGAATTTTTTAAAGAACCTTCGTGTCTCATCCCAGGACTCATTAGCCACTGCCACCCTTACGTGCATTGGGCACGCTCCCGTCTTCATCTCTCTGTCTTACTGGGCATAAGCCATAAAGATCACTTTCAAGAGAAGGATCAAAGATTTTTCGAGCCGCCGTTTTTATCAGAGGCAGTGCCATGACGTGGTAGATGTCTATAGCTACTAAGATGCACACTCCAAGGGCTTGGCAAGCTTTCAAGAAAATTTTTACCCGAAGTTACATGCTTACTAACGTCTTCCTTCGGAGTAAAGCTTCTGGCAGAGTGGGGTATCTTGAAATGATTGCCACGGAAACCCTGGCAGATTACGACTTGAAATTCTTGGAGATTTCTCTATAGGTGTCTCTTCTCGAGCGGAGATTTGTAACAGACTTGGACACCCCAAGTCGGGAATCTGGCACGACACACAAGAGAATCACCTAAAAACACTTCACGAATTTAATCACAATTCACTTGAGTCGACACAGCCCGGTGTAGTTCTGTGTCCAGAGGTATTGGCCCCAAAGTCTAACGCCCCTCTCGGTATTTATTTTTATATTAGTGCTTGAGCAAAAGTACAAAGTCCGAGGGTCCTCTCTGCTTAGTTGCTCGTTAGCAAGATTAAGTGTAGAGACCCTCCCTCAGTATATATTTAAAGGCCCCATGGGCTTTCAAAAACAATATATGAAAAGCTTTAAACTCAAAAGCTCTAGGCCCAAAAGCAGCTAACAAGAATCGCGGAAATCCGTACGCTACCACATCATTAGTCAGCGCAAAACGCGGAGCGTCCGTACAACTGCCACGTCAGCACTTCTATGCGGTCTCTCTTTCTTTTCATTTTTCTAGTGTCCCTAGGGCCCATCGGACGGGAGCCTATAAGACAGCTTATAACTTTGAATTCTTGTCTCGGACATGCCACATCATTATTTTGTGACAAGCAGCCTATCTCATCTCTTGCACCAAGATTGTGAAATTTCTTGTGGTGTTTTCAGCAAGAGCAGCTCCTCCTCTTTTCTCGTGTTTTGCAGCCAGATCATCCCTCCCATCCTCGGGCCAATCGCTAGTCCTCTTGGCAGCCATCACAGCGTGCAATCAGCTCTATCTCCTTGGCTGTTGGTGTAATTATTCACCAGAGGATAAACCACTCGAACACGTAAATTGGAACTTGAAAGACAAGAATCGAACAGAAAAGAGCACACTTCCATTAGTTGAGACGGAAGAGGGGGAGTTTCTCTTCAGAGAGAGTTGGCCCTCGAGCCGAGTGCCCCTGACAGTATTTCCTTATTATTTATAAAGAGAGACTTTACAACTATTGTGCGACCACATATTGAGCTAAGTTCTACAATTGAGGCCTTGCCTTAAAACGAAACTTGAAAATATCTTCTAAAAAATAGAGCATAAAAGCATCTACTTTAGTAATTGGGACCTAAAAACTTATCAGTCAACCGCTTCAATTATCTTGCGGTAAAAATCTCTCGCGTGAAAGCTTCCACACCATCACTGGTTCGTTTCGCTTCCACGTGTTATCCGTGTAGTTTCTGCGTTTTGTAGCGGGTTTTCTACCAACGAATTCACTCACAAAAAAACCCTGGGTTGCGCCAGCTTCTGTAGTGTATGTGATGGGTTGGTTGTATAGGTCACCGCTGCCAAGTTAGCAAGCCGCCACATACCCCTCTTATAAAGAAGACTAATCATTTGCGATTATGCGTGCGTACACAAGGACTCAAAAAACATTGTCATTAGTTATTGTCCCATGCCATGCAAAGAAATCCAATCATTAGACACATTACATGATTTAGAGAGAATGTTGTAGTCATTCATCTCTGACACAAATACTATCATCACATAAACACAAAACATAGAACAACTGACTAATTTATCAATCTAGTGATGGTTTTCTGGTGCTCAGTGCAACAAGTGCTCGAGTCGCCTTTTTGATAGATCCAAGGTTGTAAGGTATGTTGTGTTTGGTACACATTGTATGTAGTACTGAATGGTTTGAGTTTTAGATATGTAAATTTCGTATGTTTTTTTTTTAAAGCCTAAAATTTGGAACTACTTTAGATATTCATAAGTATCACTTCATAAATGGTAAAACTACAAACCAAGACTACCATAAACTATAATATTTGAGGCTTTTAAAAAACTGTTCGATATTGTGCACCACTTCGTGGTGCCCTCCCGTTACAATATGCTTCGTTGAGTATGCTACAGAACCATGTATGACGACGTCAGAATCCAACACTAGATTGATCTATCCAAGGTTGGATATATTCATGAGGATCCGTACATATGGTTGTACCATACAAAGTTTTGTTTTATTTTTAAAATTACTTTTTCATTGGTTTTTTGGGCAGCCATTTGTGTGACATCTCTAATTTGGGCCTTTTAAGTGCCTATATACCCTTATTAAACTCAATACTGAGACAATATCATCTCATTATTTTGATAAGACTATAATCTATGGTTGACTGTCATCCACTTCATAATCTTAAGTTTTTGGAGTTTCTTGTTGTTTTATGTATAATGTAACATTTGAGAGGTAATTGAAGCTTTGCACGTGTTGTTCGATTTTAATTGTTTAGTGTTGGAAGTCTGAAGTGTGCCATGTGGCAATTGGAAAGAATAGACTGGAACAGACTTCTGGCACTTCAAAACAACTAAACATAAAGAGAGAGAGAGAATCCACACGAGAGACACAGAGTGGTGGAGTTCCACTCCTAGCTGGCAATGGCCCCAAACCTTGGCGCCCCTTCTGGTATTTCTTTATAGTGCTTCAACAAGGTTACAAGACCTTGGACTCTTCTCTGCTCCTCTGCAATTAGGATGCTAGAGAGAGAGCCCCATATTTAAAGGCTTGGCCCCCAAAAACATCTCACATGAAAAGCATTTGCATCCAAAAGCAACAGGTCTGGTGCCCATTGGGTTGTAGCGCGAAACACAGAAATCCGTACAACTTGTTAGTGTAAAATCCGGGCTGTTTGTACAGTTTGCCACAGTTTTTATGCAATTGGTATTTTGATTGGTCTTTAGTACTTTAGGTCCCTCGGCCACTAATTTGCAAGTTGGTAGGGTTACTATTTTTAATCCTAACCCCTTCTGACTTTAGTTATAGGTTTTAGGCTCCATAGTATGCCTAGTGAAGAATACGTTGCAACACCATGTCTAAACACACCCTTCAATGGAGTACAACAATGTAGTGATGGCATGTACCCTTCTCAACACATATATTTTACTAGGCTATGTCTTTACGTTGTTTAAAAACGATACATCAATCAAATTTTGTTTGTATCGGCCACAACCACTTCATCAGAGTCAACTTGTCATATACTCCTTCTATCTTGTATCCTTGGGTGATGGGTCGATAATCTTTGCTGGCTGAAGCATGATCACTTTTTCCAAACCGCTTTATCCAAAGCGCTCATTGAGAAACAGATCTCTCGTTCTATATAACAGATCTCCATCTCTCTGCATAAATCTGCCTATCTACATTGAGAGATCAAAACAATCACTGTATATTGGGTATTGCAATCATGGTGCGCCTGCGAGGGGGTAGGCAGTGCCTCGGAGCAAAGTTTATCACACTACTCCTTTTTAAGTGAAAAAAATCCTTGCTTGGTGAAGGCTCGTTGTGGCATGAGTAGCTGTGAATATCAAGAAGGTATGAATTCATTCATATCCTTTGGCCGTTATGGTATGTGGATTTGTACGTACCGATTGTACCATACATGGCTACTAATAAAAGAGAAATTACAAAATCCTACACGTGTTTGATCATTAATTGCTCTTGGAAGTTGGAAGCTTAGAAAGGCAGAATATTCTACCAACAATGAGTTAGGGCATCCTCAGAATTTACAAAAGCATAATAATGACCAATTAGGGAAGGTCTTATAGAGTAGACACAAGCCTTTTATACAGAAGAATTTTGTCTTATGGAAGGGACATTAGAGACTTGTCTCATTTGTCTCTTGAGTAATAACCTCACATCAGGAATCGTGTGATTGTACGCTTCCGAACATATGACAAATATCTTAAGCTGTTTTATAATTTAGGTTTCTCAGAATAAAATGGTACGAATTTTTACTTACCTTAGAACTCATACGTTTCAGTACTACGTATCTAACTACGAACCTTTTCACCTTGCACCAATGCATGAGAAGATCAGTTTAGTGGGTATGATGGTAAGATGGATGCTATTGTCATCTATGAATTGACCGAGGCTAGTGCCTTGTGGCCTGACACGAATGGAATGTAGGCTGCTTTCTGTTTCTTTTTTTTTTCCCGGGGGGGGGGGGGGGGGGGGGGGGGGGGGGGGGGGGGGGGGGGTGGTGTTTCTGTCTAGATCTCTAGACTATAAATTTTACAAGAAAATTTCAGTTAAACCCGTTTGTTGTATTTCTGGAAGTTGGTCAACGATACTACCTTGAGCTGTACAATGCTTTTTGTTGTTGAGTTTCTATTTTTGAATTGTGGTATGCTATGTAGGTTTTTAACCACTCAGCTGGTGAAGAATTGGCCTTAAATGCTGCAAAATCCGCAGCGGCAACAGTTGTAAATGCTGCAGCTGCCACTAGGGCGATAAAGTATGTATGTAATGTTTTTAGTTTGAGTGATCTCAATTGTCTTCTATTCAACATTTACCCATCATCTTATGCTTGAGTGGATGTGACATTTGTTAGGGTGAGCAACCAAGATTTGCAAGAGGAGTGTGAAAGCAGCAGGGAAGAGCTTGAAGTAGCAGAGTTAGTAGATTGTGTACCCAGTGTTGGTGAGCTTTTGATATTGAGGGAGAGGTACTCAGTGCAGTGTTTGGAAAGGCTAGGTGAATACTTGGAAGTTTTAGGACCAGTACTGCATGAACGAGGAGTTGATGTTTGCTTGGCTCTTCTACAAAGGGAATCATCAATTTGTCTCTCTACGAAGGATACAGCCATGCTATTAGAAGTGCTCAAACTAATCTGTGCTCTCGCTGCACACCGGAAATTCTCTGCATTGTTCGTAGACAAAGGCGGTGTTCAACAAATACTGGCTGTGCCAAGGCTTCCTCAAACTTATACAGGAGTCTCTCTGTGTTTATTTGCTTTTGCATCTGTTCAGGTGAAAATCCATCTTACTATAATTTTGTATACTACCTAATTTTGGAAAATATCTTGTGTTTATGACTTGATACTCGCTGAACAGGGAGTTATGGAACGTGTTTGCACTGCACCAGTGGATGCGGTTAATGAATTGGTTGGTTTAGCTTTGCATCTGCTGGAATTTGCCCCAGATCCTGCCAGAAGGAATGCTGCACTGTTTTTTGGAGCAGCATTTGTGTTTCGAGCAATATTAGACTCCTTTGATGCTCAGGATGGGCTTCATAGAATGCTTAATTTGTTGCAGAATGCTGCAGCGACAAGATCTGGTGGGGGCTCCAATTTAGTTGGTCTGTCCCCCACATCACGAACTGATCGTGGAGCATCTACTGAAGTCTTGACCTCGTATGAAAAACAGACTGCCTACCATACATGTATTGCTTTACGCCAGTATTTCCGAGCACACCTACTTATACTGATTGATTCCTTACGCCCCTTAAAAGGAAGAAGTGGTCCTCGGAGCAACACAGGTGGTCGGGCTGCTTTTACTTACAAACCTCTCGATTTATCCAGTGAGGCTGTGGATGCTCTTGTAATGCAAGTACAGCGGGACAAAAAGGTTGGCCCTTCATTTGTGAAAGCTGGTTGGCAGGCAGCAGAGACATTTATGCATCACTCGGGCCATCTTACTCTTCTTGAGCTAACTCAGGTAAACATTGAACTTGCATACGAATATTTAGTTACGAGATGGTTTTATTTCTTTTAATAAAGATAATCAATGATATGAAATTTTAGGTTTCACCAGAAGAAAGATACCTCCGTGACATATCCCAACATGCTCTTGGGATTTTACATATACTTACATTGATGCCTGTCACAAGAAAGTCAATAGTGAGCTCTATACTCAGCAATGGGCGATCTGGTATGGCAGTAATTCTTGATGCTGCCAGTGCTCCTACAGAATATGTTGAGCCCGAGGTAATAGCTCAACTCCAAATATGCCATTGTTTACAATGACCTCATGTTCACTGTACCTTTGACTTGTTCAGTGCGAATTTATGATTACAGATAATTCAGCCAGCTTTGTTGGTGCTCGCAAATCTTGTCTGTCCCCCTCCCTCTCTGTCAAAGTGTCCGACAATGTCACATAATACACCAATATTTTCATCTCAACAGCAGTGTACGAACTTTAATACGACTGATGAAGGGAGGGAGCAACATGCCAAGCAAGAAGCTACCACAATGAAAGGAAATGGAGATCTGGTTGCTACCATCTCAAAGGATTTTAAGGAAACCAGTTCTTGTGCGGAAACTCTTGGTGACAAAAATAGAGCTGGATACTTGCCTTCGACTCATTCAGGAAATTATTCTCCTACAGCTACGGTTGTTGGGGATAGGAAGATTTGTTTAGGTTCTGCAGCAGGTGGCTCTGGTCTCGCTGCATGCATAGAGCAGGGATACAGGCACGCACGTGACGTTGTGCGTGCCAACAATGGAATCAAGGTCCTTTTGCATTTGCTCTCTCCAAGCTCTGTTCTTCCACCTGCATCATCCGATTGCATCAGATCTCTTGCCTGCAGAGTGCTTCTTGGTTTGGCCAGAGATAATGCCATTGCACATATTCTTACCAAGCTTCAGGCAAGCTAGTTTGACTGCGTGTTTTGTGAGATGCTTTTAGCAACAAGTTGACTTACTTAGTGTTCACAGGTAGGAAAGTTGCTCTCAGAGCTACTTCGAGAAGGAAGTGGCCATGCCGGATTGGCCAAACATGGAACTGGAGATCAAGGTCGTTGGCAGGTGGAGCTTGGTCAAGTATCTATGGAACTGATTGCTGTATGCAAACGAAATCCTTTGTCAAGCTTCAAGTTTTCATTGTAACATATACCAGGGGTTACACAAAAGTGGTTCTGTTGTTTTTTCTGTGGTGAACTTAAGGTTTTTTGTTTTGATTGCGGCTTGAATATTTCAGCTGGTTACCAATGCTGGGCGCACAACAACGATAGTAGCAAGTGATGCAGCAGCTCCAACACTAAGACGCATTGAAAGGGCTGCTATTGCTGCTGCCACACCCATTAATTATCCAGCGCGGTATCACAATGCATCATGTTGTCTCCAAAAATATATCTAACTTTGACATGAAGGCTTTTCTGAATAGCTTCATTTTTTCAGGGAGCTTCTGCAGCTTATACATGAGCATCTGGTCTTGTCTGGACTCACCAGTACAGCCTCAGCATTGTTGAAAGAAGCCCAGCTGGCACCTTTGCCCTCTGTTTCTTGTCATACAACAGGCTCAAGTCACTATCTCACTTCTGAACTTTCTCAAGGCCTACAGCACTGGCCATCGGGACGGGTACCTAAGGGCTTCTTTTTTGAATCTGCAGTCAGGGGCCATGAAGGGTTCATATATGAGCACACTTCTGGCAGTTCTCAGAAAAGGGGCTCCAGGTCTCAGAAAAGGTGCCCCGGTTTTTCTTCAGCTTTGATCTCGAGTCAAAAGGCTTCATTGTCTGGGATGTTGAGGGAGGGCAACAACTCAACAAGCAGACGAGAAATTGTTAGAGATCTTTATAGTTGTAGGGTTGCGGAGGGTCATGAAACATCTGATACAGATTTCTCAACTCATGGAGCTACCAGTGGTTTACCTGTCAAGAGAAAATTGACCGAGGCTAACGTCCTCAGTAACAAAAGGCTCTTTTCACTTGACTGTCAAGGTCCACCTCCCACACTTGCCTCATTGGTTGATTGTAGGGGCAGTCAAGCAAAAGACTACACTTTTCTTGTTAACCCACAATGTCAGGGCCAGGAGTGTCCATCGGCTGTTCAAGAGTGTCAAGAGAGTGTATCACACAGTAAAGACCCTGCCTATGACATTGACACACAGGAACAGGTAATTTCTCCAGGCAGTGGTTCTAGACATACACAAACTAAGGTGTCCCATATTCCTCTAATTTCGAGTTCCCAGTGCCAAAACGAGCGTGCTTCATTAGACTCACTGGTGGTACAGTATTTGAAACACCAGCACAGACAGTGTCCGGCACCAATAACTACGCTGCCTCCTCTTTCTTTGTTTCATCCGCACATATGCCCTGAGCCAAGTAGAGCTTGTTATGCACCTCTGAACACTGCTAAAAGATTTTCTGCAAGAGAAACAGTTCCTCGTTTTGGTGGAGTTCAAGGCAGAAGAAGGGACCGACATTTTGTCTATAGTCGTTTCAGACCCTTGCGACCATGCCGGGATGAGAGGATACTTCTTACTTCATCAGCCTTTCTAGGAACTACGTTCTGTCTTGCTGCTTCAAGCCAAGCAGGTGAAATCTGTCTATTTGATTGCAACACAGGAAACCTGCTGGAAACACACACATGCCATCAGTCCTCAATTTTATCTCTTCGCTCGGCATCTATAGAGCTAGATGGCTCTGTTGAGCCAACAGGGTTACTGCCAGGGCATCTGCTGCTATCATCAGGAAGTTCTGATGCTCGCTTGTGGAATTCATCAGTGCTTGGTGGTGCTCCATTGCACAGCTTTGACGGCTGCAAGCTGGCTTGCTTTAATAACAGTGCAAGTTTGGTTGCGGCTATCTCGACTGACTCAGCTCGAGAGGTTCTACTATACGATGTTGAAACTGGCAAGCTGGAGCAGAGGCTCCCTGAGAGCTCTTCATTTTCAGCAGTTTTGAGAGGGAATGCAAATTGTTGTTCAATTCATTTTAGTCCCTCTGATAGCTTGCTGCTTTGGAAAGGACTCTTATGGGATCATCGCGTACCACAAGCTGTCCACCAATTTGATCAGTTCACTGACTATGGTGGTGGTGGGTTTCATCCAGCAGGGAATGAGGTGAGAGTATTTCTTAAACGAGTTGTGCAGCTTCTTGTATACTTCTTTGTAACAGCTCATTGTCTTTTTTAAGTTCTTTTATCTGGAATATTGACTTAAATAGAAATCTGAAGCAGGTTATCATCAATTCAGAAATCTGGGATCTGAGATTTTTTAAGCTTCTTCGCAATGTTCCCTCTCTAAACCAGACCGTGGTCAACTTTAATTCTACTGGTGATGTAATTTATGCAACCCTCAGAAGGAACCCCGAGTCTGCTAATCATCGACGCAGCAAACACCCTCTTTCCACTGCATTTCGAACCATAGATGCTGTGGATTATACAGATATAGCAACCACACCAGTTGATCGCTGTGTCCTAAATTTGGCAACAGAATCCAACAATTGTCTTATTTCAGTAGTCGGAGTTGATGTTCACAATGAGATGGATTCTATTGCTAGGCTTTATGAAGTTGGAAGGCGCAAACCCTCAGATGACGATTCTGATCCGGATGACGGGGCTGAAACAGATGATGATGAGGATGATTTTGCAGAAGAGGCAGCAGAAGAAGAAGATGAGGAGGACGGCAGTGATGCTGATGAGAGCTATGATGAGGATGGGAGTGGGGATGAGGATGAAGCGGAAGAAGATGTTGATGCAGATGGTGATACAAATGAAGAGGATGACGATGCAATTGAGGTAGATGGAAGCATTGTGGAGTTGATCTCAGATGGTGAGGATGATGAAAATAGGATGTCTTATAGTAGTGCCGAAGATGCTTCTGCTGACGACTCTGATGATGGGTATGAGGTGTAAGTAATCTCTTTGGTTTTGCTAAATTATCCAACCGGAAGATCGCCAACAAACCTTGGAGAAAGGTGTTCGATTCTCAAAAGACAAGGGGTTCAGGTTCTTGCAGTTCGATGCATATACTAACAAGAATGGCAATGAAGTATGGGTGCCTCTTGCAGGGGAGGCCATGGAATCCCTTGTCTAGAGCCGTCGAATCTGCACGTCTCCAAGCTACTGACCCACGGAAGGTCTGCTGTTGCTTACTTGCAGATATTGTTTATAGTTGAGCTGCTAAGCAGCGAGTTGAGGACACTTGCAAATATAAACATTTTTTAATTGTATATATAGGACTGTATAATTTACAAAGTTCTGCCACCTTCATAAGAAGTGTCAACCTAGAGCAAGGGAAGTTGAGCAGTGGTTGTGATCACGAGTATGATTTTGATCTCTTTGGCACGTTAGTCCCGTAGGGTGCCTTCACAAGCATCATGGGAGTTATATTCCATCTTCTTGTTTGGTATCTTTTTTAGGTTTCACTCGAGATTTCCAACTTCCTAAAGTTTTATACTCAACTGTTGGTTCACCCTCAATAGGTTATATTTGTAGTTTTGGTCTCATATGTCTTCTGGGCCATTTAAGACACTCGTTGAATTTTCCTTCCATTTTTCAGTTTTTTTGTGGGGTGCATGCAACAAAATTTCATACCTCGGGACACAAATGGACAACCAAAAAAAAGGCATCACCCAAAAAATGCTGAAAATCCTGGAGAGTTTGATGTGAATACAAGGATAAGCTAACCAAGCGGAGAAAGTTTACTCACCGGTCTTGTTATCTTGAATGAGAACTTGGTGGGATAGATTTTTGCTTATTCCATGTAGAAGCAGCTTTCTGCAAGGAAAGAAAAATTCAAGATTAAGAAAGGAGATTCAAGATCAGCGAGGAGGGTATTAGCAATCATAAGTTGGAAGGCTTGGACCTTCTAGAGAGGGGTTTGTCTTAGAAGTGGATGTTAGTCTCCATGAAACCGGATGGAGAAAAGTAGACCATGAGGACATGCTTAGGGGCCTTTGTGTCAAGTATACCAAAATACTAAAAGCTTGCGAAAATAGTTTTGAAGTAACAAAACTAAGTGAGATAGCTAATGCTTGTATGAGTTCTCTATTTGAGTGAGCGATTGAGCATTGCTACATGTAGTACGCAGGAGACTAAAGAATGGGCAAGCTACAAAGAATGTGTATGGTATCTAACCAAGGCGCCCCAATTTTGTTTTGGCAGCCAAACCCATTCTCTTTATTTCATACTCTAGAACCCTTCATTCACCCTCAACTATGACACTTTGACCATTATCTTCCTTGTGCATCGACAATCTATTGTCAAGCTCCATCTTGCGACCATGCGGTTCCAATCCAGCGAGCTTTTTTTAAATTTTCCATCACAACACTAAAGTCCCTCCATATCACCACCCGCTTTGTTGCTATTGCGAACTTGACACCTTCAACCAAGCAAGCCATAGTCTTCCATCAGCGTTGAGAATCCATAATCAAGTGTGATCTGGTAGCCATGCGATTATAGTTCATAGTTTTCCACCACAATAAAGCACTTTCAAGTAAATTATAAGTTGGAAAATAGAAGAGTGCAAGAAGTTAAAGATTTCATCAACCATTAGCTTTGAAAAAGCAAGGAGGAGAGACAACTTGAAATCATCACTAAATATAGCCAAGAGAAAGAAATAGGACGGGATTAAACAAAGAGAAAAAAGTTAAAGAATATTGAGAGTTTCAAGCAAAGTGGTGGAGGTTGTAGAAAAAGAATCAAAGTATTCAAGTAAATTGGTCTATTTTCTTGTTGGTATCTCATATTTCTTTTTTTTTTTTCATCAAAGAAACTAGGGCTATACTTTTGCTTGTGGCCAAATCAAGTCCCTATTGTTTATAAGGAAATATGAAAGGTGGATTATGGTCCTTTTGTGAAGTGATCCAAATGCATTGATGAATTTTTGTAGAGTTCTACCTTGGGCAATGGGGATGTTCAAGGGACTATGAACAAAGTTAGAATTAGTAGGATAATTTATAAACAACTATTTAAGATCATGAATAAAAACTTGAAGTACTTAAAAGTGAATGATTCTTTGCTATCAAAACAATAAGTTGTTCAAGAGGCATGGCTTATAATTAATTTCATAGTCATGAAAATGCTTGGAGCTTTTTGACATCAGTGACATATATCGTGGTAAGAAGGAACAACTTAAATTTGATCTATTCTTTGACTCGAGGAATTTGAAATAAGAAACGTTAAAATTCTATGATCTTTAGCATTTTGAGGTGAATGGGGATGCTCTTTTTGTGATTAAGCTAGATCAAAGTGAAATTGTGAAGAAAAGAAGACTTGAGAGAGTGTCATTAACCCTCATGAATAGAGCTCTTGATACTAGAGAGGACAATAAGACAAAAAAATCCCATAAATTTTAGTGTTTGATTAGAGGAGAACATTTGGTGGTTGGGTGCTTTGAGATTGGTTGTTAGGATATTAAATTTTTTTAAGTGAGTATTTTATCATACTAGTTTATCTTCAACAATCAAAGCCCGACATGCAAGGAAGAAGTTAGATGTTGAGGGTTTTGGTAGGTACAAGATGGAATGGCCCATGAGGGAAGATCTATAGAGCCTAAAATACACGTACAATGTGTTAAAGGGTGTCAATGCCAAAACCCTTTTTATCTCTTACATGGGTATAGTGAAGAAGTTGAATCTTGCTAATTAAAATAAAGTTTCCAAAAGACACTCAAAAGATTCAAACTTTCAAGTAGTTTTGGATATTTCTCTCTTAAATACCCATATTTGCACAATGTATGCATTGCACACAATTATTGAGAGGATTATGTATCTTAACATAGGTTTTATATGGAAATTGCATCCTTGATTAGCGAGGGAAATTGTCATAAAAGTACCAAAAAGATCTTATTAGATATAGTGGACTTCACGAGAGGAAAGTGGTGAGAGAGAAAAACCTCAAGAGGTCATTTGGTGGAAATAGGGTTGTTAAAAGGGCTTGTATTGGAGGAATGAAGGTAATGATCTTTTCGAAATACCACAAAAAATTGGTGCATTCAAGGTTCAATATTGTTGAGGTTTAGACCAATTGGCAGATGCCTGTTACTAAGACATCATTACTAACTCATGCATTCTTTAATTGAATATAGGATAAGGATTGTAAGAGGATAACTCACTCTCATAGTGAACTCCACCTACATCATGTGTCTCCTCTTTTCCTCCTTCGTACTATGCACACACCACGCACTCTTCAAGTGGTATTTGAGCCATAAATTGTGGTGGTACTCTTCTCCCGATGTTTCCCATTTCGCGGCGAGCTTCACATTGACAACGGATCAAAGCTTGGGACTTCCATGTCTATAGAAGCATTGTGAGCTCACACATCAAGGTGGCAAGGGACTGAACTCCACAAGCCGCAAGGACTCCACAAGCCAGAAGGAGAGAGAGATTGAGCCTTTTGTGAGCTAAAAGAGAGAGAGAAGCAGGTCACTTGGTTTACCATAGATTGACATCGGGTCATTGTTTTGCTCATCACTTGAGCTAGAAAAGTCGAATTCAAAATCATTTTTTTATTCAAAATGATGCTCTCTTTCAGCTCTACGACTTTGTAGATGAGCTCATCAGTTCATTTGGAGTGAAAGTATGTCTGAAATTGTAGAGGCTATTTTTTCACGACAGATTGTGTATTCAAGTTGAGTACGAGAGAGTGTGTGTGTGTAGACAGAGAAGGAGATAGCTTTATCTCACCTTCAACATTGAAGGGTTTAAGGACAAACACAATAGATGAGAGAAAAATGAAATGAAATGTTATATTAACGTCTTCAAAAGGCCAAAATGACCTATGAGACCAAAAAGTTACAATTGGTGAATCTAATATCATGTCCGAGTACGGAGATTACAAAGTTACAAAGGGGTAACACTAAAACTAAAACACTAAGGAACACCGGTCCACCAAAGACTACCCCCAGATAAGTATCTGCATCTGTGTACTCCACAGTCTCCTGGCCATACGTAAATGTGGGTGATGACCTCCTGACCCATTGTGGTGTGGTGTTGAACACCATAACCTTGGTTTTTCCCAGGTTGACAAACAATCCACTATCTCGAGCAAATGTATGCAAAGCATCCAAATGACATTGCATCCCCTCTGGAGAGTCAGACATCAACACAATATCATCAGCATATAGTAATAACGAAATCCATTTCCCTGCTAGCTGAGCCCCCTTGTCTCCTTGACGCTCTACATAGTCCAAAAACTCATCCACATACATCCCAAAAAGTGTCAAGGATAGTGGACCATGTCAAACATTCCTTCAGTGGTGCGTACCCGCCCCATCACTGTCCTGTATAGAGCCAAAATACCCCATATTAGCTCTGTAGACACACCCATGTCCTGTAGTTTGCATATAAGTCTGGCTCTCGGCACTGTGTCAAAAGCTTTGTGGAAATCTACATAGCTACAATAGATCCTCTTGCCATGGTGTCTACCCTCCTCAATAATAGCTCTGAGTGTCAGGATCTGGTGAAGAGTGGAGAAACCTCTCCTCAAACCTGCTTGCCTTGGTGCTCTTATGCCCTCTCGCTCTGCCCATCTACTCAACTCTTGCTCAAGAGCGGATGCATACAGCCTAGCTAACGTGTGACCAACCATGATGGTGCGATAATTCTCGGGAATCATGGGATCTCCTGACAATAGGCACAATTGTAGACATACTCTAAGTCTCAGGGAAGCCTTCATACATGGCTCGATTAAACATCATAGCTAGGAGTTCTGCAAGCATATCTCTGGCATGGATGAAGTGCTCTTCTTCCAGACCATCATGATCATGTGCTCTCCTTGTCATCATCCTGTCCATGGCTTTCCTTACCCTCTCGACAGTAAAGAAAGAACATGTCTCCGGGCACGTCTGTAGTGGGTCTAGTAGAGGTGGTTGCCTAGGTGCTGTGTAGAGAGATGTGGCATATTCCCCCCATGTCTCAGTGGAGGTGGCCGCTGATGGTGGTGAATGCTCGTGGAATAGACTCCATGCTTCGCCTGAGTCCTGATCTATAAATGACTGATACAGATCCCGCTCTAGCTGAGATAGATAAGCCCCTTTCTTTCATCGCACTAGGCGGAAAAAGTAATCGGTGACTTTCTATGTGTGGTAATACCCATGAGCACTTCCCTCTGTAATTTGATCCTCGTCTCTCTACACTCCTCATCATACCAGCTGTTCTGGGGCATGCTCCCAGATCATCTCCGTGTAGGTTGGCTGTCGGGGTATGCCTCTGATCCTGCATCATGGAGCGTCTCTGTCATCCATATACACCGAATCCGTCTCCCTCATGAAGGTATGATGAGTGTGTGTGGGGACCTCTTCTAATGGAGCTGTGCTGAAATGAAATGTCAGGGTGAAAGACAAGATAGCATGATCAACTGCTACTCCAACTGGCCTAGTGCCCACCATGAAATCCTGAAAGAATGGAATGAGACGTGGCTGGTGGTCCATAACATAATCCATTGTGCTGGCACCATGTCGATGTGGAAAGCAAGTAAAACCTCTAGCAGTAAAAAATCTTTGTATGCCATTCAAAATGGCCAATCTATGTGCGGTTCCCATATTTATCAAGTATCTGCCATACTCAGTGTATTCCCCATCTTGTGATAGTTTGGATAGATCCATCTCTGTAACATCCAGCTCCCTAAGCATCTCCTCGGAAGTATCACAAAATATTGTCTGGTGGTGGGCAGTCCTAGCATTGAAATCCCCTAGTATGATAATGTCACCATCCTTGGAAAACTCCCATATGTCATTATCCAAAATAGCAAAGGGGGATTGTCCTCTAGGTGATGCATATACTGACGTACTAGGAGGAAAGTAACAGATAGCAATGTAGAGGTATCTGCCCGTCTCTGCCCTGAGCCTCACTCACATGTACCTAGCATGTTCATCCTTGCGCGCTATACATATCAATGGTTGCAACTCCTCCTTGAATAGAACTGCCACTCCCCATGAGCCCTGTCCTCGGTTCTCCGATCTGGTCTCCTGTCTGCAGGTTGTCTCCCATCTATATCCGCTCACCTGTGGCATGGATTGCTCAGGGGCTTGATGCGTCTCAGAGTAGAAAATGCGGCTTGATGCTTGATGCGTCTCCTTTGTATCGACACTTGAGATGTTGGCATTGTGGTCACACATGGCACATTAGATGATGTTGCTTCAGACGCATGAGATAGCAGAGGAGATGTATGTGAGATGCAGATGCATGAGATAGCAGAGGAGATGTATGTGAGATGCAGATGCGGCTTTGACACATATTAGAGAGGCAGTTGCAATGGTGGTTTATGCTAGTAACGGTGATGTCATACTTGCCTCAAGTATACCTCTTGTAGATACGTCTATGGATACGTCTATGGATAACACACTTTCTCCACAATGGTTACTAGATGGTGATGCTGCTTTCCACATTACACCATGTCGTGAGTGGTTTAGTAGTTTTATAGTGGAAGACTTGGTTGTGTGTGACTTGCTGATGGTTTAACATCATGTGACATAGAGGGTGCAAGAGACATATGTTTGTCATTGCCCAACCACACATCATACACACTTTGTCATGTGCGATACATTCCTCAGCTGAGACAAAGTTTGATATCAATGAGACAGTTGAGAGATAGTGGATGTGAGGTACTGCTTGGAGAGAAATTCTTCCAGATGCATTGCAGTTTGCTAGTCATTGTGAGAGGAGCCCGGAGTGGCTTGGTCTACCTTATGTATATATCTGAGGTACGAGATAGCATAGTCTTGATTATATTGCATACATGTCAAGCGAGAGACAGGACGAGTCTCTTTTTTGGATATTCAAATTGCTCTGCACGACTTGTTTGTTGCTACAAAGTTACAGCGGCCATGCTCTAATGAAAGAGAAAAGCTTGATCCTCTTAGGAAAAAGATGCCTCCTACCACGGAGATGAGTGATATGGTGACATTATCATGCTAGAGGGTGATATGGTGATGCCAAGACATGTGGATGCAATCCTATGGATAATGAGGGAATGATGTCTACCTTGGAGTTAGGATTGACGCGTCCATGTGTGACTAGTTTTGGTGCTGATACAGTGAGCATTAAGATACCTATTGTAGATAGATTGACAGAGGTCACTGCACATGGCACTGATGTGATTTCCACATATATGTTGACATAAATGATTGTAGCGCGGATAATGTGTCGTGCTCTCTACAGTGTGGGTGCCCCTCAGTGCAATGTGCGTGACAATATCACTCAAACCAATGGAAACTCTCTCAAACAGAATGAAACACATAAACAAGGGATAACAACAGAGACACAATAGTGGACCAGAAAATGTGGACTCGACCAGCTCAAGAACCATGTACAGACTCTGGCGTGGCAGCACACTCAGCTCCAGCCCAGGACTCACAGGTACAATGGGGTGTCGAGGCTCATATGTGCAAGGATGGTGAAGATGTGCTCTGTGCATAGACTCACTGCCCTCTCTACGATGCTGGACCAAAGGTGAAGAAAAATGATAAGGTAACCAACCGCTACTACTCATATGTACCACCATAAAGAGCCACCAACGGCTCATAAATGTCAGCCATGTGGTGACCTGGCCACGAGGTCCACTAGGCCATCGTCGGTCGTCGGTAGGTACCCTGCCACGTGTCACTCCCAGACCAGCAGACGTCACTCCCTGTCACGTGGTAGGTACCCTGCCACGTGTCACTCCTTGACTAGACGTCCGTCTAGAGGGTCCGTCCAGTGTGAACCAGTCCCAATGTAACCCACTGTCCAACTGTATGTCCTGTGAAGTGACACTGTAGCCCTGCTACAGGTTGCCCGCCACAAGACCGCTCACTGTCTCTGTGAGAGGAATACTGAAAAAACTGTGAAAGAAAACCACTAGGTGCTGCATCCGTACATTTCTTGAAGCAGGTGCTAGGCCCAACCATGACCTTACATGCCTCAAAAGTGGAGTAAAACACTGTCCTGCTTGCAACGCCTTAAGCCTTTGAATAGGCAAGAACCCAATATGATTGCATAGTCCAAGAATCCCAATCGGCAAAACAGACTGAGGCTCCTCAGCAAAGAGATATGCTCGGTTTGGATCCAACGCATCTTTATCCTCCAGAACTATAGTGAGAAGAAAATGACCCGGTCCGCACTTGCAGATGAAATTGTCGAAAAGAGGGATGATCAAAAGCTCGAGTAATAACGCGATGCGGTTAAGCTCCATCTTAATGGCAAAACGAAAACGGCATTGTGATGGCAACCAGGTGAATCTTGAAATCCCCAAGGAAACAACCAAAAAGGTTCAGAAACTTGCTGTTGTGATAGGATTACACAAAATTGCTCTGCCCCTTTGTGCATCATGCCATGTATTTACCATGAAGAGGATCACATTTTGCCATCATTGACGATGGCTCAAATGCATTGGTTATCTCTGCAACGGACAACTGCTCATGATAGGCCTTAGTTGCCGAAATCACTGGGGCATATGATGAAAGCATGAAGTGAATTCTGGGGTAAGTAACCAGGTTGGTTCATCAATCACAGTGGGCTCTAAATCAACAAATACAGCTCGAGGAACATGCTTTCCCGCTCCCATCTCGTCTCACTGAAGAAGGTGTTAAAGCCATCATCACCGCCACCAACAGTCTTGTTACTGGGCATCTGTCCATCTGGATAGAGCTCCCAGCAAGCATTTTGACCTGGATTCCAGTCTGACCAGGGGCGAGGGGGGACTGGTTAAGGCCGAGGCAAGGGAGGGGGTGGGTAGGGGCGAGGGGGGGTAGGTAGGGGCAAGGGTGGGGAGGGAGGGCTAGATAGGGGCGAGGGGGAGTGGGTAGGGGCGAGGGGAGGTGAGGGGGAGGGTAGGGGCGAGGGGGGAGGGTGAAGGGGTGGGTAGGGGTGAGGGCAAGGGAGGGGGTAGGTAGGGGCTGTTCGGGTATAAAGCCCAATGTGGTCGCCCAGGTAAGTGGGCGGGCCGCCAGGTATGTACACATATTCTTTTGAAAAAACCTAATAAGAACTCACTATGCTCTATACATTACAGTAGAGCGAGTTCACCATATCGTGGTGCTCTTCTTCTCGCACTTTCTCTCGCGTCGCACTTCCGCTCGTACTCCTTCAATTGGTATCAGAGCTCATATTGAGGCTTGGGGCAGCATTTGCAGGTAGCCAGAGTCACCTGCTCAGATTGGAGTGAGATTCGATAGGCGAAGACACGGCCCCAAATCCTGTGGGATAGCCCAAAGGACTTGGTGTTCTCAGAATTTCATTCTGAGGTCATCTCAGCCACCGTTCGGCTTTGACAAAGCTCTGTGCAGGCCATTTTCGACTATGTGGTCTCGGCGGGTGCAGATCCGACTCTGCAAATTTGGGGTTTTCAGCCTACGACTGCAGGTGCTGAGGATATCGACACTCCCAGAGTGTTGATTTGTGGCTGTCTACACATCGAAGGATGGCTCACAGTTCTTGGAGGCGTGTCACATACGACACGGGTGCATCTACACACAGACTGTAGGCGACATCCACTAGTTCATCAGGTAGCTTGTGTTTGCTGCTTGATATTCCAAATTTCATCCTGACATTGCAGGTACTTCCACATGGGATGTATTGTCAGAGATGATGTATGTTTGTTGAGGGTTTGCTGGCTGTGAGTCACGCAGCAAACAACCGCCGCAGCGGTTACAACATACAGTGGGAAATTTGTGGATGTATGACTTTGTGGGAAGTCTATGTACTGTCAAATTTACTGCAGCCTTTGTTGAGGGTCGAGTGAGGTTTTATTGAGCTGGGGCATTCTCGAATGTTGAGATCCTTTCGGTGATACAGGTCTTGGAGCGATCCCTCGAGCACCCTTAGATAGGCAGCTAGGATGTATTGACTGTGAGTTAGACAGTTGGGATTGCATCTTTGCTTTACTGCCGTTGAGGCATTGTCGCAGTCTATGCTTATAGGACAGTGACAGGACAGTGAGAGACAGTACAGGTGCAGGACAGGTTTACCCGCAGCTTACAGTGTCAGAGAGACAGTGTTTTTGAGCTGTTTTTTGGTCTGTTTTTGAATACACCATAGCCATTTTACAAAGGAGACTCTGGCGAAATTTATGCAGAATCTGAAGCTTTTTTGGTTCATTTGACAGGTTGATATTGGTTCAGAGGTCAGTTTATAGGGGAAACTCTGCCGAATTTTTCCCAGGAAAGTAAACCACTGTGAAGCGTAGCTATGGCTGGATCACAGGACACTGCTCTTTACAATATCAAGAAGCTAGATGGAACCAATTTCCCATTGTGGAAGAAGCAGATTTGGCACGTGTTGGTACAAAAGAAGCAGATAAAACCTATAAAGCTCAAAGGGATAAAACCAGAAGATATGGATGAAGATGAATGGAGCGAAATGGATGAATTGGCACTTTCTACCATTATGCTGACTTTGGCAGAAAGCGTTTACTTCAATGTAGCAGACGAGATGTCGGCTTATCAAGCATGGTTAAAGTTGAGTGATCTTTATGAGAAGCAGAGTGCAGCTTCACAGGTATACTGGCTTAAGAAGCTTGTTGACTTGAAGATGAAAGAAGGGACACCTATGTCCAATCATCTGAATGAATTCAACACAATCTATAGTCAGTTGTCAGCTCAAGGTGTCAAGTTTGATGAACCTGTTAGAGCTATGTTCCTGTTGATCACATTGCCGGAAAGTTGGGACACTTTTTGCATAGCTTTGAGTAATTCTGCACCTCCAGATGGTTTGAACATAGCAGGTGTAGAAGAAAGTCTGCTTACTGAAGAAACCACTAGAAAGACAATGGACAAAGGCAAAGGAACAGCCTTAGTTGTCAGGGGAAGGACCAAAGAAAAGTACAAAGGTGGAAAGAGGAATCAGTCTCGTAGCAAGTCCCGCAGTGCTAAAGGCAAGAGTGACATAGAATGCTACCATTGTGGCAAGAAGGGTCACATGAAAAGAGACTGCAGAGAATGGAAAGCAGAAAAAGGCAAAGAGAAAGTTGAAGACCATGGTGAGAAGAACAAGTCCTCAGTGAAGATTCAAGAAATAAATCTGACAAACACTGTTGCAGAGGATGACAGTCTAGTGTCAGGACACATCTACTTCTTGAAGAATACAATGGACTCAGCTCTTCTTACAGCATCTGATGGAAATGCACTGAGTGACTGGATTATAGACTCAGGGGCATCACTTCATGTGTCTCCAAACAAGGAGTGGTTTACCTCTTATGTGACCACTAAAGATCATGTTCGGCTAGGCAATGGGCAGACGTGTGAGATCTTAGGTGTTGGAGATGTTAGATGAAGTTTCAGAATGGCTCTTCTTTCACTCTGAAGAATGTGAGACATGTTCTCGCAATTACAAAGAGCTTGATCAGCACAGGTTTACTTGATGATGCTGGCTACGTCACCACTTTTGGACAGAACATGTGGAAGATATCCAAGGGTTCTATGACAGTAGCACATGGAGTAAAGTCTGGAGGACTTACATGATTTATGTATCAAATGTCTCTAAAAATGTAATCAATGTAACCGAGGAGCCGAACGTTTCTTTGTGGCATAGCCGGTTAGGACATATGTCCAAGAAGGGAATGGAAATCTTGTCTCGTTCTGGTTATTTGCCTGGCTTTTCATTTAATGATTTTGAATTCTGTGAACATTGTCTGTATGGTAAGCAAACACAACAGCCGCATAAGCATAGAAGCAGTAGAAGAGATACACAGTTGGCACTTGCTCATAGTGATTTGTGTGGACCTATGCCTAACCTATCTCTAGGGGGAGCTTCTTACTTTATGGCATTTATAGATGATTACTCGAGAAAAGTATGGGTTTACTTTCTCAAGCACAAGGATGAAGCGTTTAGTGTTTTCAAAACGTTTGTGACACTTGTGGAGAATCAGAGTGGCAAGAAGCTTAAATGCTTACGCATTGACAATGGTGGAGAGTATGTTTCAAACGCCTTTCAGGACTTTTGTGAGTCAAAAGGTATAAAACGTGAACTTACTGGTCCTTACAATCCTCCTCAAAATGGTGTTGCTGAGAGGATGAATAGTATCATACAAGAGAAGGTCAGAAGTATGTTGTCTAATGCACAACTGCCAAATGGGTTTTGGGTTGAAGCTGTATCAACAGCTGTTCTTGTAAATAGATCTCCTAGCAAGGTTTTGCAGAAGGATTCAGTGCCAAAGATGGTATGGTCAGGCAAAATGCCCTCATACAAGCATCTCAGAGTCTTTGGCTGTGAGGCATATACTCATGTTCCAAAGGAATTTAGGAACAAACTTGAGCCAAAGAGTAGAAAGTGCATCTTTCTAGGTTATGGTAATTCTGGTGAGATGGGGTACAGACTTTGGGATCCCGAATCCAGAAAGGTTGTCCGCAGCAATCATGTTCACTTTAATGAATCCAAATATCATTCTAAACCAGAGAGGGTTGAGGAGATTAGAAGAGTTGTCTTCCAAGAAGATGGACCTGCACGTGCAAGACAAAATGTCAGGGCTCAAGAGGAGCAAGGACAGGATAGAGTGGAACCACAGGTTGTGGCTGAGCCTGAGCCACCTATTGTGCGTAGATCTGGACGTGTCACGCGACCTCCTGATAGGTTTGTTCCATCTATGAACTATGTCATGTTGACTGATTGCAATGAGCCTTCATGTTACAAGGAAGCGGTGCAAATGAAGGTCTCCGGGAATTGGCAATTGGCCATGCAGTCAGAGATGACAGCTCTGCATAAAAACCACACATGGAAGCTAGTTAAATTACCACGGGGCAAAAAGGCTCTACCTTGTAAATGGGTTTACAGGTATAAGATCACCGCTCATGATAGTCAGCCAAAGTACAAAGCAAGGCTTGTTGCCAAGGGCTTTAAGCAAGAACAAGGCATTGGCTTTGATGAAGTCTTCTCTCCGGTGGTCAAGATGACTACATTGAGATGCTTTCTTGCATTGGTTGCCATATTAGATTTGGTGTTGCACCAAATGGATGTCAAGACAGCGTTCTTGCATGGTGATTTAGATGTGGAAATTTACATGCAGCAGCTAGAAGGGTTTGTTGAGAAAGGCAAGGAAGATTTGGTATGCCAGTTGTTAAAGAGTCTTTATGGCTTAAAACAATCACCGAGGGCATGGTACCATAAGTTCCACAAGTTTATGCTTTCTCAAGGCTACAAATGTAGTGAGTTCGATCACTGTCTATATACAAAGAAGGCTAAGGATGGCAGTTGGCTGATCCTTATTTTGTATGTGGATGGCATGTTGATTGCTGGCAAGCACTTGGAAGAAATTTCAGCTTTGAACTCAAAGATGGCAAAATCGTTTGACATGAAAGACATGGGTGAAGCAAGTCATATACTTGGTATGCGCATTGATAGAGATAGATCAAAGAAGTTGATTTGGTTATCTCAAATAGAGTATATTGACAAGGTTTTGCAACGTTTCAATATGGAGAAGGGAAAGGCATTGAGTGTTCCATTGCCACCATATGTGAAACTTAGTAAACAAGATTGTCCTGTGTCTGAGGAAGAACAGGCTGAAATGGATAAGATTCCGTATGCGTCTGCAGTGGGTAGTTTGATGTATGCAATGATTGCTACAAGTCCGGATATTGCATTTGCAGTGGGAGTAGTAAGTCGATACATGTCAAACCCAGGCAAGAAACATTGGGAGGCAGTGAAAGGAATATTGAGATACCTGAAAGCTACAAAGAGTATGCGTATATGCTATGGGAGTCAGGAGCTAAGTGTAAAGGGTTTTACAGACTCAGATTATGCAGGTGACTTAGACAACCGAAGGTCTACGTCAGGGTATGTCTTTACATTGGCTGGTGGAGCAGTATCATGGCGTTCTAGATTACAAGATTGTGTTACTTAGTCTACTACAGAGGCTGAATATGTTGCAGCATCAGAGGCATGCAAAGAATCAATTTGGCCTAATCGACTAGTAACAAATTTGGGAATCAAAGAAGAGATGCCTGTGTTATATTGTGATAGTCAAAGTGCTATACAATTGGCTCGCAATCCAGTTTATCACTCAAAGACAAAGCATGTGGATGTGAAGTATCATTTCATCAGGGAAATGCTCGAGGATAAGCAACTTCAGCTTGTCAAAGTTCACACCACAGAAAATCCTGCTGATCTACTTACAAAAGGACTTCCCTCAGAGAGCTTTGCGCATTTTCGCAAGCAGTTAGGTGTAGGGTAGTACATCACTTCTCTACATCTCTTGTATATTAGCTTGTATAGTAGCTTCTCTCACACTTAAAGTACCACATTGGACTTTAAGTGGGAGGTTGTTGGGGTATAAAGCCCAATGTGGTCGCCCAGGTAAGTGGGCGGGCCGCCAGGTATGTACACATATTCTTTTGAAAAAACCTAATAAGAACTCACTATGCTCTACACATTACAGTAGAGCGAGTTCACCATATCGTCGTGCTCTTCTTCTTGCACTCTCTCTCGCATCGCACTTCCGCTCGTACTCCTTCAGGGGCAAGAGGGGGTAGGTAGGGGCTAGGACTTAAGGGGGTGGGTAGGGGCGAGGGGCGAGGGGAGGGTAGGGGCGAGGGCTTAAGGGGGTGGGAGCCAATTGGATTGGGTAGGGGCCAATGGGAGAGGGTAGGGACCAACTCGAGAGGGTAGGGACCGATTGGATTGGGTGGGGGCCGATTGGAGAGGGTAGGGACCAATTCGAGAGGGTAGGGACCGATTGGATTGGGTAGGGGCGAGGGGATTGGGATTGGGTATGGACCAATTGGAGAGGGTAGGGGCGATAGGGACCAACTCGAGGGGGTAGGGACCGATTGGATTGGGTAGGGGCCGATTGGAGAGGGTAGGGACCAATTCGAGAGGGTAGGGACTGATTGGATTGGGTAGGGGCCGATTGGAGAGGGTAGGGACCAATTCGAGAGGGTAGGGACCGATTGGATTGGGTAGGGGCCGATTGGAGAGGGTTGGGGCGAGGGGATTGGGATTGGGTATGGACCAATTGGAGAGGGTAGGGGCGAGGGGATTGGGATTGGGACTGGCTTCAGGACGGAGACTTTCTCTGAGCTTTTGTTGAGAAGTCTTAGGCAGAGCCTTCTCTACCCACTTCTTCACCATGAATTCCCCTGGTTGCTGAGGCAGCTTGGCAACCAGGGACTTTGTTCTAGTCATGAGCTTTGCAAATGTCTCCTTGGGCTGGAGCAACAGGTTGGCCAACTCATCTAGAATCTTCTCTTGATAATCCCCTGGTCGGAAAGCTTCACAGAACTGCTGTCTTAACATGGTCCAAGTAGTAAAGTGGTTTTCAACAAACTGTCTGTACCATTTATTTGCAAGACCATCCAAGGTGGACGGGAAGAGCACCAGGTATGCGTCTTCTCTATTGAGGCCACGACCTCTGCAAAGAGAGACAAACCTCCGAGGATGGTCGTCAGCATCTTCTGCGGAGAGACCTTTAAAGGTAGGGAACTTGATGTTCACCTTTTCCATAACACTTGTGAGCTCCTCCATGGCCTCTTGCTCCTGAGTTTGTTGCTCACTAGCTTGCTATAACAGAATAGGGGAGAGCCTTACCGGAGAAGGTGACCTGGAGGATGTAGAACCGGTCGAAGGAATGGAGGTAGCCGTATGAGTAGGTATGGGTGATGGGGTTAATATGCTTCTACTGGGCACCAAGGGTTGACGTCGTCTGTGATAGTACTTAAGAGGACTCAATAGTGCACTTTGACGCTCCAAAGACCTCCTTGTATGTGTCATGCAGTAACCGCCAACCCCACCAAGCTTTGGGCAAGAAGACCTTCACTTGGGCAAGACAACCTTCACTTGGGTGAACATTGGTCTAGACTCTACTAGACCAGGGCGAGTGACTAGACCACCTGCCTGGACCAGGACGAGGCAGGACTAGACCACGGACGAGAAGGACTAGACCAGGACGGCGAGCACTGGGTGGACCAGGGCAAGAGAGGACTAGACCAACAAGGCGAGAGACTAGACCAGCTAGATTAAGCTGTCAAGGGGGAAACTGGACCAGACCAACAAGGCGAGAGACTAGACCAGCTAGATTAAGCTGTCAAGGGGGAAACTGGACCAGACCAACAGGCTGCACAGGCGAAGCGAAGAAACCAGCTACTCAACAGAGTGAGACTTCAGTTGAGGTCCCACCGTGATTGCCAAAATGAGAGCACCTGTAGCGCGGATAATGTGTCGTGCTCTCTACAGTGTGGGTGCCCCTCAGTGCAATGTGCGTGACAATCTCACTCAAACCAATGGAAACTCTCTCAAATAGAATGAAACACAAAAACAAGGGATAACAACAGAGACACAACAGTGGACCAGAACATGTGGAATCGACTAGCTCAAAGAACCATGTACAGACTTTGGCGTGGCAGCACACTCAACTCCAGCCCAGGACTCACAGGTACAATGGGGTGTCGAGGCTCAGATGTGCAAGGATGGTGAAGATGTGCTCTGTGCATAGACTCACTGCCCTCTCGACGATGCTGGACCAAAGGTGAAGAAAAATGATAAGGTAACTGACCGCTACTACTCATATGTACCACCGTAAAGAGCCACCAATGGCTCATAAATGTCAGCCATGTGGTGACCTGGCCACGAGGTCCACTAGGCCATCGTCGGTCGTCGGTAGGTACCCTGCCACGTGTCACTCCCAGACCTGACGTCCGTCCAGAGGGTCCTTCCAGTGTGATGCAATCCCAATGTAACCCACTCTCCAACTGTATGTCCCGTGAAGTGACACTGTAGCCCTGCTACAATGATGTACTTGTCATCAGCCTTCGGGTCTCTCATGTACAACCTCTTAGTCTTGACCTGACATAGCAGCTACAATTTGAGCGTTTGTAGTTGGGGTTGTTAGTCAAGTGACGACTGACATTAGCATGATGCATCATGAATTAATGCAAGTCATACTCGCTACTTGCAATGTATGTATGCTGATTTTAGCAGGGATATATGCTTTTGCACATAGCTAGAGCCTATCTGAAGACATGCATTGAGTTCTAGAGAGCCAGTGTCATAGGTCGAGACGAGATTCCTCCCTATACCTCATGTACATATTACTAAGTCCTATAGTAGTACCACGTGTTGGCACATTTTCTTTTAAGTGGGAGATTGTTGGGGAGAAGGCGATGTGCCTTTTACCGTGATGGGATTCGCTAGAGGCATCTGACCGCCCATCACTTGTACACAACTTATTCTTTACTAGATATAAGAATAAGGGGCTCTCTTATAGATTAATGTGGTGAGTTTCTCCATCCACATCTTGTGTTCTGTGTGTGTGTGTGTGTGTGTGTGTGTGTGTGTGTGTGTGTCTCCCTTGCCGCACATGCACATGCACATGCACCGCATTTGCACACCCTTCAAATAGTATCATAGCCTGTGCAAATAGAGGTAGAGTAGGTCTACTCCCTAGAGGCACACACAAAGATAACAAACATGGAGTTCGTTGATGTGCTCATGTTAGAGGTTGATGAGTTGATGCTAGCTGCCTATATGTATGAGAGGGATGTAGCCATCTCAATGTCAGTGTTGACACATCCATAAGTAATGAGTAGTCTTCTTGATGCAGTGTATATAGATAGCACTGAAGAGGCTAGTATAACCAGTTTTGCATATATTTCGTCAATGTTTGGTTGTCTCATGTACGACCTACTAGTGTCGAGCCACGACCTAGCAGTTTTAGTGGGAGCATTTGAAGCAGATATTGTTAGTCATACGATGACTGACACTAGCATGCTGCATTGTGGAGCTATGAATACAAAACAGAGATGTCTGTGGGATTTGTATGCAGGCTCTAGCATGAATTTGCACACTCACATATCACTGATGAAGATCTTATTGTTGTTTTACTCAATAGATTGCCTGCTAAATTTTTTCAAATTGTGATCGTCTTAAAGGAGAAATATCGTTTGTCTTCTTTTGATGGTATTGTCAATTCCTTGCAGGAAGAGGAAAAAAGAGAATCCCATGCTGCTTCTTCCATAGTTCCCATTGCACATGCAATAAATGGTTGCATTTCTATCTCAACTTCAACCAGACCATTGACTGGTACTAGATCTTGTGTAATTTGTGGGAAAAACAATCATCAAACAAAGGATTGATTTACCTATCACTAATGAAGATCTTATTGTTGTTTTACTTGATAGCTTACCTGCTAAATTTTGTCAAATTGTGACCGTCTTAAAGGAGAAATATCCTTTGCCTTCTTTTGATGGTATTGTTAATTCCTTGCAGGAAGAGGAGAAAAGAGCATCACGTGCTACTTTTCCATAGTTCCCACTGCACATGCAATCAATGGTTGCATTTCTATCTCAACTTCAACCAGACCATTGACCGGTACTAGATTTTGTGCAATTCGTGGGCAAAATAATCATCAAACAAAGGATTCCTTTACCAAAAATCCTTGTGTCAATTGTGGTAAGAGGAACCATCCTTCCAACAAGTGTTTCAAGAAGAACAAAAGCTAGATAAACATTCGCGATGTTGATGGTGATGCACATGTGGTCTTAGTCAAAAGCAATGTCCTTTAGTTTTAGTTCTTTATGTTGTTCATAGTCAATCAATCTTCTACAAGTTATAGACACTAGCACACAAAAAAGAGGCTAAGTTCTTGTTGTCCCCATTGTGATTTCTATCCCAAGGACTTAAGTACACACACCCTAATATTGTTGTCAAAAGGGGGCCTCTACAGATTGTTTTAGGTGGTCTATGAAGTTTTCCATATGTCTGTTTCAAACCTTTGTTAGTGATTTGGGCTTGAGTGGGGGATTTTTAGGTTTAAGCCCGTGGGAAGTCCCTTTGTGATAGACCAATACAAACCATCTATTTTTTGCACCTAATTTTAAGTGCATGCATGAGCATGGATAGCCTATATATGTAAGTCTCCTAAAGCTAATAATATAACATAGGGTGTGATTTGTCTTTGGTCGATCAAGCTTGTTGAAGTCTCTCTCTCTCTCTCTCTCTCTCTCTCTCTCTCTCTCTCTCTCTCTCTCTCCTCATTGTCTATTCACGCCCTTCCTACCATGGCTTGCCTTTGCTAGGCCCTCCATACCCTACATAACCTAACAAGTTTGACTTGATGTACGATAGATGGTGGATGAGAGACTCTGTTTGTGTTTATGTGCATAGCCTAGTCGGCTTCATAGGTATAGTGTATGCTGATTTTTGTTGAGATTTTACTCAAATTATAGAGAAAACTCTGTAGGAATTTTCCCAGGTTCTCGCCATAGTTTCTATGTATTCTCGCGGTTTAGTCTCTGATGCTTTAGTGGTGGAGTGTGACTCCCACTTTGACACTGATTTAGTTTGACTCTCACTTGGACTTGTATTTTGTTGCCTTCAGACACAGATTTAGTGTTTTGTACTCACTCTCACAGGAGTGAGTTATAGTGTATGCTCGTAGTGGCTTGTGCGCATATGTCGCACGTGTCAATGCAAGGAACTTGCCGATACACTATGTGCGAGCCACAAATGGCTCCAAGCACACAACAAGTTTAAACTAGTAAGCTCAAAGATGGCGATGGTGTGTCACTCACCGCTCTATGCTTGCTGTCGTGGAGGATTCCTCGCTGCAAAGAAGAAGGAGACGCCACTATGCCACGCTCAACCGCTTCACCGCCGCTGTGCCGTCGTCGCAATGCTCGATCACACACACTCTCTCTCTCTCTCTCACGCATATACACACACACAAGGAGATGAAGAAGAAGAAGATGGAGATGGAGCAAGAGCACTCTTCAATTGCACAAATGAGAGAATCCGTGAATTTTAGGTTTAGTTGACTTTTATATGAGCTCGCCCCATTCAAACTTGGGCGCCCATGCTTAGCCAACTAATCCCTTGAATGTTCCAGTTAGAGTGTGACTCTCATCGGTGATCACTCTTACCCTTTTCCTATTGGACCGACAAGCCCGGTACCTGACTCTACCAAATAAATAATACAATGTCCGTCGTAGGTGATAGGAATGTGCATGAGGGTTAACATGCCCCCCTTCCTGATGTAGATTCCGTCCTCGGAAGCTATTGAGTTGAAGCTTGTTCGTCGAGGTGGAAGAGCATTTGAGATGAATGTCCTTAGCCTTCTTCAATCACTGCAAAATCAAACAACATTGGCACAATAATTGCATTCTCATATACAATTAAAAAGCATATGCAGTTTTAGGCAGACAAATTGATTGGTAGCATAATTCTAAACCATTTGTCAGCAATAAACATTACATTGCAATATAATCAAATGCATAGACAGCTGTAAAGGTAAAAAATTAAACAAGTCTGGGGTCGCTAATTTAACGATCGAAAGGCACTAAAGATCAACTATTAATACCGTGGGTAAGCTTTTCAATTTTCTCTCGTCAATTAAGTTGTTTAATTGCGAGAGCCAAGTATTTCATGTTCGAGGGCTGACTAGAGGCTATACCTAGAAGACCTTTTAGTTAAGCTACGATAAAAGGAATTTCTCATGAAATCATCGCCTGATTGATTACCTTCCTATTTGACCCCCCAAAGTCTTTTCACAGTGATTCAATTGTGATGTGTGTGCTTATTTTGCATGCCTTGGGTTTTTTGCTTTTCAAGGAAAAGCGCCCACACTGGGAACCTCTAGGGCTCTAGTACCATAGGCGATACATGTGAGTGGAGTACCAAATCAAGCTGAGGTTTCTCTTCCAGCTTAAGATTTTACATCGTGGCACTTTGATTTTTTGTTTGTTCGTTTTCAGCATTTTAATTTTGTAACTTTGGGGGGTCATATAACACTGTTACCCTCCCCAAGCTCATCACACTAGTAAACTCCCTTTATAATGCTTAAGCTAAAGGTCAATAGGGACTAAGCCCATTAGAAAGCCCTAGTACATTTCACACTATGCTGCCTAAATCAGATTAAGAACCTAAGTAACCATAGATTATTAGGAAGGCATTCCCTATGGTATTAAGAGAAGATCTCTAACACCTAGCTTGGTCAAACTAGCTTAGCAGGACTACTTGATTTTTAAACCTAGACAAGTGATTATGACAAAAAATTACATTGAATTTAATGTTTGGTACTAAGCAAATGTGCTGGATGTTATGCTACCAATCACAATTAAAGCAGACAAACATAGATGCAAAAAGGATAAGGGACAATGCTAATGGACAAGAAACACCTATTTGTGTTGATGATCGTGCTTGATTTGAAGAGTGAACGATAGAAAGATTCCATGAAGGTCCAAATCCTAACAACAACAATTTTTTATGTACACACTATGAAACACAAACAATACCTCTAGGAGGCACGTCAGTGGGAAGAAAGAACTTTGCTAATCACCAAACTCTAAAACAGAAACACTCCTATCGTACTAATCCTACCTACCCTCCATCGCTCGAGTGATGAGGATCAAAGGTGTTTTATGGCATAGGTTTCTGTTTCAGTGTACCGGATGTGAATGTGTAGGTCTCGGTCAATGTTTTGACTTTTATTGTGCATACTCGTTTGCTAATTGCTCTTGCTCTTTATTATTTTAGTTTTTTGTGAGTATAAGGCTTTATATATACATTCTCTAAGATTGGGAGATTAAGAGGTTAGGGAGGAAGGTTGATAGGGAAGTGAGTGAATGATGACTGTCAGCAAACACTCCTCCCTTCCTTGGGTAGATCATATCGTTTGAAATGTGCTTGTCACCCTTTGAAACCAATTGTTCCAGTTGGTACTAGGTGAGGATTTTGCTAGTAGTTTTCTATTACCTTAGGTGCCTCGTCGAGCTGCAAGGGTGGTAAGGTACTCTCCCAGGATCGAAGTTGAAGTGGTTCATCAGGTGATTCTTGAACACTGGGAGGTGTGGATTCCTTTGTAGCTTTATCGAGGTCCACTATTGTAGGTGGAGGTTGTGGAGAAGCTTTTACCTCTATGGATGCATTACATGAGGTGCTAGAAGCTTCATGGGACTCCCCTGTTCTTGAGCTAGGTGGAACAAATTGTTCTTTCTTTGATACCCAAACTAGCTCTGGAGCAGGTGTGTAGCATTCTGTGATTTTTTTCTTTCCGAGATCGTCAATTCGTTTTGGATCTACTGGATTGGGCTCACATGGGTCAGGTGACAAGTAAGAACACAATCTACGTTTCGGCACCCAGATTTGATCATTTTCTTGATAGTAGCCTTGGGCTTCCAATAGTCGTTTAGGAATCCACCACCACGTTTTCTTACATTTCTTGGAGCGAGTGGAACGTTTCTTACAAGGCTTCTATTTTTTAGGACTAGCTATGGTTGCTAAAGAAGTTTTAGGGACCCACTTGTATGTTTTCTTTGTCATATTAGGATGAGTCTTGTCAAAAGCTATATGCATTGCTTGTAGCATATTTAAGGGTACGGGCATTTCATCCCCCTCAGGTGTTACCCAGGTCGTCCCCCTATTTCCCTAAGCGTCTATGGTTGCTTCTAGGTGGACCCAATCCACATTGTCCAACTCAGTCATCCCAGGTAGTACATCCATATAAGGAGAATCTTCCCCAACATCAGTGTCCGCTTTACACGTGTAACAATACTGCAATGGGGCCGAGTGAAATGTTGTGCCTGATCTATGATCAATTATAAACCTGTTTCCTAGAGGATGTGCTCGACCAGTAACAAGATCCACTCGAATGACAGAATCTTGGAATTGCAGGTAGACATGGTTTTTAGACCAATCGTGCACCATTTTTGCTTGCCTCATGAAAGGACGTCCTAAGATCATCTCCGATGCCATAGTGTGTTTGGAGAAATCCATAACAATGAAGGTAATCCTTATTTTATGTCCAAAGACCTTGATTTTGAGATCTTCTAACATCTCAATAGGTTTAACAATAGACCCATTGGCCATCTTCACTACTATGGTTGTGGTCGCAAGGTGAGGTCTTCCCATAGCTTCCCAGCAATTTTTAGTCACAATGCTAATTCCAGCGCCACCATCAAGGATTCCCTTCACAGTTAATCCCTTAGTAGTGATTGGTATAGTCGCATTGGATTCATCACCCTCAAAGTATTGTCCCAACCTGTTAACATGCATTTCTATAACAAGGTTCTCATCTAGGTTGGGTTGTGGATCTAAGTGTTCCTCCTCTATTGGCATCTCCCCAGCTCCATCCATCTGTGCAAATTGTAGCCCAAACTTTAGTTCTCCATTGAGGAAGGCTCGAAGAGCTCAGACTAGCTCAGGGTCTTTATATAGTTTGGACATGATGGTGGTTCTAACTTTTGAAGACATGAAATCCATCAATTTGGCAATGTTTAACGACACCTTTTGGGCTTCAGCCCCTTGCCGTGGGGAAGATGGGATCTCCATTTCTTCGATAGGATCAAGTAGTCCCTCTGTAAACATTCTTTCCATCAAGAAGTGAGTACGTCCACTTTCCCATGACTTGTCACTTTCTTCTTGGATGACACTAGGTATGGCTACGGGTCTATGGACTTGGTGTTGGGGTATAAAGCCCAATGTGGTCGCCCAGGTAAGTGGGCGGGCCGCCAGGTATGTACACATATTCTTTTGTTAAAACCTAATAAGAACTCACTATACTCTATAAATTACAGTAGAGCGAGTTCACCATATCGTCGTGCTCTTCTTCTCGCACTCTCTCTTTCGCGTCGCACTTCCGCTCGTACTCCTTCAACTGGTATCAGAGCTTAGATTGAGGCTTGGGGCAGCATTTGCAGGTAGCCAGAGTCACCTTCTCAGATTGGAGTGAGATTCGACAGGCGAAGACACGGCCCCAAATCCTGTGGGATAGCCCGAAGGGCTTGGTGTTCTCAGAATTTCATTATGAGGTCATCTCAGCCACCGTTCGGCTTTGACAAAGCTCTGTGCAGGCAATTTTTGACTATGTGGTCTTAGCGGGTGCAGATCGGACTCTGCAAATTTGGGGTTTCGGCCTACGACTGCTGCAGGTGTTGAGGATATCGGCACTCCTAAAGTGCTGATTTGTGGCTGTCTACACATCGAAGGACGGCTCACAGTTCTTGGAGGCGTGTCACATACGACACGGGCGCATCTACACACAGACTGTAGGCGACATCCACTAGTTCATCAGGTAGCTTGTGTTTGCTGCTTGATATTCCAGATTTCATCCTGACATTGCAGGTACTTCCACATGGGATGTATTGTCAGAGATGATGTATGTCTGTTGAGGGTTTGCTGGCTGTGAGTCATGCAGCAAATAACCGCCGCAACGGTTACAACATATAGTGGAAAATTTGTGGATGTATGACTTTGTGGGAAGTCTATGTATTGTCAGATTTACTGCAGCCTTTGTTGAGGGTCGAGTGAGGTTTTATTGAGTTGGGGGATTCTCGAATGTTCAGATCCTTTCGGTGATACAGGTCTTGGAGCGATCCCTCGAGCACCCTTAGATAGGCAGCTAGGATGTATTGACTGTGAGTTAGACAGTTGGGATTGCATCTTTGCTTTACTGCCGTTGAGGCATTGTCGCAGTCTATGCTTACAGGACAGTGAGAGACAGTACAGGTGCAAGACAGGGTTACCCACAACTTATAGTGTTAGATGAGTACACCAGAGCCATTTTACAAAGGAGACTTTGCCAAAATTTCTACAGAATTTGAAGCTTTCTTGGTTCATTTGACAGGTTGATATTGGTTTAGAGGTCAGTTTTTAGGGGAAACTCTGCCGAATTTTTCCGAGGAAAGTAAACTACTATGAAGCGTAGTTATCGCTGGATCACACGACACTGCTCTTTACAATATCAAGAAGCTGGATGGAACCAATTTCCCATTGTGGAAGAAGAAGATTTGGCACGTGTTGGTACAAAAGAAACAGATAAAACCTATAAAGCTCAAGGGGATAAAACTAGAAGATATGGACGAAGATGAATGGAGCGAAATGGATGAATTGGCACTTCTACCATTATGCTGACTTTGGCAGAAAGCGTTTACTTCAATGTAGTAGACGAGATGTCGGCTTATGAAGCATGGACAAAGCTGAGTGATCTTTATGAGAAGCAGAGTGCAGCTTCACATGTATACTGGCTTAAGAAGCTTGTTGACTTAAAGATGAAAGAAGGGACCCCTATGTCCAATCATCTGAATGAATTCAACACCATCTACAGTCAGTTGTCAGCTCTATGTTCCTGTTGATCACATTGCCGAAAAGTTGGGACACTTTTCGCACAGCTTTGAGTAATTCTGCACCTCCAGATGGTTTGACCATAGCAAGTGTGGAAGGCAGTCTGCTTACTGAAGAAACCAACAGAAAGACAATTGACAAAGGCAAAGGAACAGCCTTAGTTGTCAGGGAAAGGACCAAAGAAAAGTACAAAGGTGGAAAGAGGAATAAGTCTCGTAGAAAATCCCGGAATGCTAAAGGAAAGAGTGACATAGAATGCTACCACTGTGGCAAGAAGGGTCACATGAAAAGAGACTGCAGAGAATTGAAAGCAGAAAAAGGCAAAGAGAAATCTGAAGACCATGGTGAGAAGAACAAGTCCTCAGTGAAGATTCAAGAAATAAATGTGACAAACACTGTTGCAGAGGATGACAGTCTAGTGTCAGGAGACATCTACTTCTTGAAGAATACAATGGACTCAGCTCTTCTTACAACATCTGATGGAAATGCACTGAGTGACTGGATTATAGACTCAGGGGCATCACTTCATGTGTCTCCAAACAAGGAGTGGTTTACCTCTTATGTGACCACTAAAGATCATGTTCGGCTAGGCAATGGGTAGACGTGTCAGATCTTAGGTGTTGGAGATGTTCAATTGAAGTTTCAGAATGGCTCTTCTTTCACATTGAAGAATGTGAGACATGTTCCCGCAATTACAAAGAGCTTGATCAGCACAGGTTTACTTGATGATGCTGGCTACGTCACTACTTTTGGACAGAACATGTGGAAGATATCCAAGGGTTCTATGACAGTAGCACATGGACTAAAGTCTGGAGGACTTTACATGATTTATGTATCAAATGTCTCTAAAAATGTAATCAATGTAACCGAGGAGCCGAACGTTTCTTTGTGGCATATCCGGTTAGGACATATGTCCAAGAAGGGAATGGAAATCTTGTCTCGTTCTGGTTATTTTCCTGGCTTGTCATTTAATGATTTTGAATTCTGTGAACATTGTCTGTATGGTAAGAAAACACAGCAGCCACATAAGCATAGAAGCAGTAGAAGAGATACACAGTTGGCACTTGTTCATAGTGATTTGTGTGGACCTATGCCTAACCTATCTCTAGGGGGAGCTTCTTACTTTATGGCATTTATAGATGATTACTCGAGGAAAGTATGGGTTTACTTTCTCAAGCACAAGGATGAAGCGTTTAGTGTTTTCAAAACGTTTGTGACACTTGTGGAAAATCAGAGTGGCAAGAAGCTTAAATGCTTACGCACTGACAATGGTGGAGAGTATGTTTCAAAGGCCTTTCAGGACTTTTGTGAGTCAAAAGGTATAAAACGTGAACTTACTACTCCTTACAATCCTCCTCAAAATGGTGTTGCTGAGAGGATGAATAGGACCATACAAGAGAAGGTCAGAAGTATGTTGTCTAATGCACAAATGCCAAATGGGTTTTGGGCTGAAGCTGTATCAATAGCTGTTTATCTTATAAATAGATCTCCTAGTAAGGTTTTGCAAAAGGATTCAGTGGCAGAGATGGTATGGTCAGGCAAAATGCCCTCATACAAGCATCTCAGAGTCTTTGGCTGTGAGGCATATACTCATGTTCCAAAGGAATTTAGGAACAAACTTGAGCCAAAGAGTAGAAAGTGCATCTTTCTAGGCTATGGTAATTCTGGTGAGATGGGGTACAGACTTTGGGATCCCGAATCCAGAAAGGTTATCCGCAGCAATGATGTTCACTTTAATGAAGCCAAATATCATTCTAAACCAGAGAGGGTTGAGGAGATTAGAAAAGTTGTCTTCGAAGAAGATGGACCTACACGTGCAAGACAAAATGTCAGGGCTCAAGAGGAGCAAGGACAGGATAGAGTGGAACCACAGGTTGTGGCTGAGCCTGAGCCACCTATTGTGCGTAGATCTGGACGTGTCACGCGACCTCCTGATAGGTTTGTTCCATCTATGAACTATGTCATGTTGACTGATTGCAATGAGCCTTCATGTTACAAGGAAGCGGTGCAAATGAAGGTCTCCGGGAATTGGCAATTGGCCATGCAGTCAGAGATGACAGCTCTGCATAAAAACCACACATGGAAGCTAGTTAAATTACCACGGGGCAAAAAGGCTCTACCTTGTAAATGGGTTTACAGGTATAAGATCACCGGTCATGATAGTCAGCCAAAGTACAAAGCAAGGCTTGTTGCCAAGGGCTTTAAGCAAGAACAAGGCATTGGCTTTGATGAAGTCTTCTCTCCGGTGGTCAAGATGACTACATTGAGATGCTTTCTTGCATTGGTTGCCATATTAGATTTGGTGTTGCACCAAATGGATGTCAAGACAGCGTTCTTGCATGGTGATTTAGATGTGGAAATTTACATGCAGCAGCTAGAAGGGTTTGTTGAGAAAGGCAAGGAAGATTTGGTATGCCAGTTGTTAAAGAGTCTTTATGGCTTAAAACAATCACCGAGGGCATGGTACCATAAGTTCCACAAGTTTATGCTTTCTCAAGGCTACAAATGTAGTGAGTTCGATCACTGTCTATATACAAAGAAGGCTAAGGATGGCAGTTGTCTGATCCTTATTTTGTATGTGGATGGCATGTTGATTGCTGGCAAGCACTTGGAAGAAATTTCAGCTTTGAACTCAAAGATGGCAAAATCGTTTGACATGAAAGACATGGGTGAGGCAAGTCATATACTTGGTATGCGCATTGATAGAGACAGATCAAAGAAGTTGATTTGGTTATCTCAAATAGAGTATATTGACAAGGTTTTGCAACGTTTCAATATGGAGAAGGGAAAGGCATTGAGTGTTCCATTGCCACCATATGTGAAACTTAGCAAACAAGATTGTCCTATGTCTGAGGAGAACACGCTAAAATGGATAATATTCCATATGCGTCTGCAGTGGGTAGTTTGATGTATGAAATGATTGCTACTCGCCCAGACATTGCATTTGCAGTGGGAGTAGTAAGTCGATACATGTCAAACCCAGGCAAGAAACATTGGGAGGCAGTGAAAGGAATATTGAGATACCTGAAAGCTACAAAGAGTATGCGTATATGCTATGGGAGTCAGGAGCTAAGTGTAAAGGGTTTTATAGACTCAGATTATGCAGGTGACTTAGACAACCGAAGGTCTACGTCAGGGTATGTCTTTACATTGGCTGGTGGAGCAGTATCATGGCGTTCTAGATTACAAGATTGTGTTACTTAGTCTACTACAGAGGCTGAATATGTTGCAACATCAGAGGCATGCAAAGAATAAATTTGGCTTAATTAACTAGTAACAAATTTGGGAATCAAAGAAGGGATGCCTGTGTTATATTCTGATAGTCAAAGTGCTATACAATTGGCTCGCAATCCAGTTTATCACTCAAAGATAAAGCATGTGGATGTGAAGTATCATTTCATCAGGGAAATGCTCGAGGATAAGCAACTTCAGCTTGTCAAAGTTCACACCACAAAAAATCCTGCTGATCTACTTACAAAAGGACTTCCCTCTTCGCAAGCAGTTAGGTGTAGGGTAGTACATCACTTCTCTACATCTCTTGTATATTAGCTTGTATAGTAGCTTCTCTCACACTTGAAGTACCACATTGGACTTTAAGTGGGAGGTTGTTGGGGTATAAAGCCCAATGTAGTCATCCAGGTAAGTGGGCGGGCCGCTAGGTATGTACACATATTCTTTTGTTAAAACCTAATAAGAACTCACTATGCTCTATACATTACAGTACAGCAAGTTCACCATATCGTCGTGCTCTTCTTGTCATAAAATCTAATATCTAACCAACCCAAATGATTTTTTCATATTAAATTGATCACTTAATGTGGGAGAATAAACGGGAACAAGTGTTAAGATATAGATATGTGCTTATAGATCTATCTCAACACGGGGCCAATAGTAAAGGGGCCCGAATGGGAGATGGTCTATCAAGATCAAGGCTAACCAATGGAGCATAAGACCTTAGGGTGAGCTTCATTGAAGACCTCCAATAATGTGTGTAAAAGTCCTTTGACCTTAGGGAAGCTAGGGCTGAGCTTGAGGTGGGAACCCGGCCCAAGCTCGAGGTGTTTGTCCTGCTTAAGGTGTTTGTCGTGCTTGCGGTGTTTTTCCTGCTTGAGGTACTTGATTAAGGTGCTTGAGGTGCTTGACTTACTCCATGCTTGAGGTTCTTGACTTGCCGCTTGATTAAGGTGCTTGAGGTGCCTTGACATACTTGCATGAGAGGCTTGTGGGAATACCCCCTAGTCCAAGTGCTTTGTCATGCTTGATGACTAAGGTGCTTGAGCTCCTAAAGTCAAAAGCATCCGTACAAGAGGGGGGGCGAGCCCTTTTCCTAGGGATTAGAGAGAGAACACACACTCACACTCACAAGGGAAGCCCCAGCTTGAAGAGGCAGCAAGGACACATGTCAGGTCCCTACCCATGTTACCTTCATGTGTTGCTTGAAGCCTATTGGCTAGGCTTCAAAGGGGTCCAATGATAAATTACTTGAATTATCTAATTGTTTTTGAATTTATCAAGTCCTCTCTCTCAAAGGGGAAAGGGGGACACTTGTCCCAAGGCTATCCTTGTTGCTTGTAATGGCTTCTGCTTGTGATTGGCTAGGCCTGGAGGGGTCCAATGAGCTTCAAGCATGAGCTACAAGGGGGGGTCGACCCAAGCAAGCTAGGGGGGTGCTTAGGGGGTATACTCACCCACACACACTCACAAGCACTCTCATTGTGTGCTATGCAAAGTGGAAGAGCTCCCTCTCCAAGCAAGTAAAGGTTGAGAGCCTACACCAACACTCTTGGCTATGGAGTGCAAATCCAACCAAGAGCCATGCTTCAATGCTTAAGCTTTCCATCTCCTTCTTCTTCATTACTATGCTATTATATATGCTAGCAACAAGAGTATGATAAGTGAGGAACTAATTCTTTCTCCTACGAAATGTTTCTTCTTCCTCTTCCCTACTCTCATACCCTGCTAGCTCTCTCCACCTTCGAAGGTGTTTGAGGTCTTGGGACTGAGGCTTGGGATAGTTAAAGCTTTCTTCTAGTTTATGTTATGTTGGTGATGCATGAAGCTTTCCATCTTCATTGCTTCACCTAGGTCACAAGGAACACAAAGAATGTATTGTAACAAGTCTCTCTTTATGGGAGAAATGATAATACAAATGCCTATTGGAGGGGGGACCGGCTCCACATAAATCCGGTCCTCAACTGTTGTCATGTTCTCTAAATTCTCTCTCTTGCAAAAGTATTGTCCATGCCAAGTTAACTAATTGCTATAATTATGTTGCTATCTTCAATTATGTCTACCCGCTATGCTCACAAAATCATTTCTTGAAAGTACTCTCATTAAATTCCGCTACTCTGAAATTGAATAGGCAAATTCCATTACATTGGTATCAGAGCATTTGGTTTCTCTTTTCTTGCTTAAGAAGAGAGGTCCTTAAGTAGCCTATAAATGGTTGATGTTGTTAATTATAATAGAGTAAGTGGAACTGGGATCTAATATCGGTTTTGTTAAGCCCACTATGTGGGGGATGGTGCACACCTTGGGAGCTTTGGACTTAATAATGGAGTCTTTTTAGACTTGCCTACGACTTTACCATTATTGAGCCATAAGAAGTCCAAAAGGAGCTAGCCCTTGGCAACTCTGCTATGTTAGACCTACTCCTCTACTCTCTATAATTAACCACTTTGAGCCGTGGGTGTAGATACTTAAGAGCCGATTTTCAAAGGCTAGGAGGAGTGGCAACTAAGGTTTTGTATTGCCAAAGCATACACTAAGTATAAACATAAATTTTGTTTACATGGCTGACAATAATCAAGAGAGTAGAATGAACATTGATAGCTTTGATTTTGCACATGAAGGTGCTAATGATGATGCTCCCATGTTTGTGAATTATCTCGTCACTAGGTTGCAACAAGCTATGGGCAACCCTGTTTTGCAAGCCGAAGTTACTCAACAACTTCGTGCTTATGGAATTTCCCTTCCTCTCCCAGAGGAGAGAGAGCTTAGGAGGCCTCTTGAAGAGACCCCCAAAAGAAGACTCTCTCCCATTCGAGAGGAGGAATTCAAAGAGAAAGAAAGCAATGACAGTCTAAGTTCTTCTGAAGATGTGGCTCCACGAAGACGGCGGTCTAGACGATCGCTTACTCCTCCCAAAAGGAAAAGAGCAACCTATAGTCCTTCTCCTCATCACTCTGAAAGGCAAGAGAGGAAACAAAGAAAAAAAAGGGCTAGGAAGAGGTCACCCTCTTCTCCTTCTTCTTCACCTTCCTCCTCTTCCGATGAAAGTTATGGCTATTCTCCTAGAGAATACAAGAGGGGAGGACATCGCAAATCATTTTCTGCATGGCGAAGGTCACAAAAGCTAAAGAAGTTCAAGGAGGGAGGAAAGAGTATCTCTTTTCTCACCTACAATGGCACCTTTGGTGCTACCGACAAAGTGTTGGCCTTCATCCAGCAATTTGATGCGGCCTTTGGGGACGAGGGCTTCACAGATTCCTCCAAGCTACGCCATGTAGCTATGCACTTCCAAAAATCAGCTCGTCAATGGTGGGCTAGCCTTCGTGGCAATGGAGAAGCCCCAAAGACATGGAAAACTCTACGAGTTTCCATCATGAAGCAATTTCTTCCAAGTGATACTAAAGATAAAGTTCTTACCGAATGGCGCGGCTTGAAGCTTCTCTCTCGTGAGTCTATCAACAAGTATGTAGACAAGTTTTGGAATTTACATCTCAAAGCTACTGTCTTTCAAAAGATAGACTTTGCCGAACAAAGACAACAATTCTGTGCGGGATTACCTGAAGAGATGGCCGAATACATCAACTCTCAACGGCCCGGTACTATTACCGAAGTAATCCACCACACCATGGTTGCTTCACGCATCAATTTCCATCAAGGGGCTAGACGTAATGTCAAGCCCATGGAAAACAAAGATAAAAATGATGCAAAGGGGAAATCCAATGCTCAAAATAATTCCCAAGGCACTTCCAACAACAACAACAACAACAACAACAACAACAACAACAACAACAACAACAACAACAACAACAATCGGTCCAAGGAGAAGGGAGTTTACAAAGGTAAAAACAAACTCTCTCCTGAAGAGCTTGAAGCTTTTTGCAAGGACCATAAATGTTTCAAGTGTGGGGAGCAAGGACATGGCTATCGTTCTTGCCCCAAGAAGAATACTCGCAATGAGACTCCTAGGGCTTCCACCATCGAAGCTCCAAAAGAGGATGCTCATTGCAAAGGATCATCACTCTCCTATGCTTGGGGAAAGGTAAGAGAGCATGATGCCTTCATCTTGTTTGACCCTGGCTCTACTCTCAACTTCATATCAATAGAGTTGGCCACCAAGTTGGGCATTCAAGCTTTTGAGATGGGAGATATAGTAACAGCTGATGCAGCTTTCAAGGGACAACAAGCCTCCGTTACTCCCTTGATTGGGAAGTTGAGGCTTCATGTGCAAAGCTATGTCGACAAAGAAGACTTCTTCATCTCTCCTCTCCAACATCAGGATGTTATCCTAGGGGCACCATGGTTTGATCGCATGGCTGCCAACATGAAGTTCCCTGAAAGGAGAATTTACTTCACCTACAGGGGAAAGAACATGTATATAGATGCTAGTGAGCGTGGTCACACTATTCCACTTGTAAATCCTCTTTCTTTTGATAAATCAATGAAGAGCTCAGTTTCTGCGTACATGATTTATGTCAAAGAGTCTCTAAAAGCTAATAATGTTTCATCAAATGAAAATGATAGGAATCAAGAAGAGTTAGACTTGTCTACTTTTCTAAAAGGATTCCAAGATGTGTTCATCGATGATATCCCTATGGACCTACCTCCAAAATGAGGGGATGATGACCATCATATTGAGCTCCTTCCAGGAAGCTCACCGCCTAACAAACCTCCTTATCGAGTCTCACAAGCTCAACAAGAGGAGATTATGAGGCAAGTACAGGAATTGGTAGACAAAGGGATGGTGAGGCCTAGTTCCTCTCCCTTTTGTTCTCCAGTCCTTTTAGTGCAAAAAAAAGATGGTACATACCGTATGCGTGTGGACTATCGAGCACTAAACCATATCACTATCAAAAACAGATTTCCCGTGCCTCGGGTAGAAGATCTGTTTGATAAGCTACAAGGCTCTACCTACTTCAGTAGGATTGACCTTAAAAGTGGCTATCATCAAATAAGGATAGTGGATGAAGATATCCTAAAGATCGCGTTTCGCACAACATTTGGTCTTTATGAATATCTAGTCATGCCTTTTGGCTTGACTAATGCACCAGCTACTTTCAATCGTCTCATGGAGAAAATTTTTAGACCATATCGTAAATTCAGTGGAGTGTTCTTTGATGATATCATCATCTACTCCAAGTCTTTGGAGGAACATAAGCAACATCTCCAAGTGATTTTTCAAGCCTTGAGGGAGAACAAACTTTTTCTCAACCAAAAGAAAAGTGAATTCTTCCTTCAAGAGATTCAATATCTAGGTCATATTATCTCTCACGATGGTATTCGTATGGATCCATCAAAGTTAGAGGTAATAAAATCATGGCCTAACCCAAGGAATCTACATGAGCTAAGAAGCTTTATTGGTATGTGTGCATACTATAGACGCTTCATAGCAAAATTCTCTCAAGTAGCAGGACCACTACACGACTTAACAAAGAAGAACGTTAAGTTTGTATGGACTGCTAAGGAGCAAAATTCTTATGAAAAACTCAAAGAGAAGCTTACTTCCCAACCAATCCTCGTGCTTCCGGATCTCTCAAAGCCATTTGAGGTCCAATGTGATGCGTGTGGTGATTGCCTTGGAGCGGTTTTGCTTCAAGAAGGGCATGCCATAGCATATGAGAGCCGAAGGCTCAATAGTGATGAACGAGTCTTGGGCATTTATGAGAAAGAGCTTTTAGCTGTTCTACATGCCCTAGACACATGGAAGCACTACCTATTGGGGACTCCATTTATCCTACGAACCGACCACCAAAGTCTCAAGTATTTCATGATGCAAACCAAGCTTTCCGACAAACAAATGAGGTGGGCAAATTTTCTTTCGCAATTTAATTTCCATATTGCTCACATAGCTGATAAGCACAATCAAGTTGCTGATGCACTTTCACGACGACCAAAAGTTAATGCGGTGTCTATAGCTACTCACAATGATCTATCCTCTATGATAGATGAGTATGCTACTGACCCTGACTTTAGAGACATAATGTCAGCCCTTGCTTTGGGGAAGAAAGAGGAACCATTCACCTTGCAGGATGGTTATCTTCTCCACGGCAATAGGCTATGTGTTACCCATTACCTTCGTGAGAAGGTTATGTATGAATCCCATGCTCCTCAATATGCAGGGCATAGAGGTATTCAACCTACTCTCCGAGGAGTAGAGACGTATTTCTATTGGCCTACCTTGAAAGTGGACATACAAGAGTATGTTTCAAAATGTGTAGTATGCCAAAAGACCAAGTATGATAGAGGGAAGCAACCTGGATTACTCCAGCCATTGCCTATTCCAAATTCACCATGTGAGAGTATATCCATGGATTTCATCTTTGGATTACCCAAGTCTATCCATGGGAATACAGGAATATGGACAATAGTCGACAGGTTTAGCAAGCAAGCACATTTTATTCCTGTCAAAAAGACTATTAAGGCACATCAAATGGAAACTCTCTTCATATCTCATATTTTCAAGCACCATGGATTACCCACATCCATCGTGTCAGATAGAGATCCTAGAATGACCAATAATTTTTGGAAAGGTCTCTTTGAAAATCTAGGAACAAGATTGAATTTCTCTTCGGCCTATCACCCACAAACGGATGGCCAAAGTGAGATAGCCAATCTTACAATACTCGATCTACTCAAGACTTATGTTACCGAAGTAGATCAACGCTCACAATGGGAAAAGTATTTACCTCTAGTAGAGTATGCCTACCTAATACTGTCCATACTTCTACCGGGAAAGCACCTTTCGAGATCATAGAGGGAAGACCTAAAAGTCCCTTGCTACTCAAATTACATGGGAAGATCTTTGCCGCCGATGAATATAGCCGTGACCTACAAGAATCTTTTCAAAAGATTAGGGAGGCTATAGCCATCTCTCAACAAAGGCAAAAAGCTGCTGCTGATAAGCACAGAAGAGCCTTAATGTTCAACGAAAATGATTGGGTCTTACTCAAGTTTCCTAAGGCTCGATTAAGGCAAACGACGGGCAAAAATCCTACGGGCCATCAAAAGTATTATGCTAAACTAGCAAAAAGATACTATGGTCCTTTCCAAATCTTGAAGCTTATCAATGAGACGGCTTATCAACTCAAGTTGCCCAACCATTGGCTTATACACAATGCCTTTCATGTAAGCCTACTTAAGCCCTACAAAGGAGAGCCACCAATTGAACCAATTATTGAAGACCCTCCCGAAATTGAAGACCAAGAAGAGGTGCTACAACCCGAAGCTGTCCTTCGGCATGAAGACAAGGTACTACGACATGGTAAGATAATCCGACGGTATCTTATTAAGTTCAAAAATTATCCTTTTGAAGATGCTAAATGGATGCAAGGAGTACAACTTAAGGATAGTATGAACCTTGTCAATGCTTACAATGCTACATTAGAGTAAGCAAATGTACAACTCTCTTTTAAATGACTCATGTTTTTGTCTTATAAGACTAATCCTCTTTTTAATTGTGCACAAATTTAACTAGTATGCATGCTTAGAATCATGTTTGTGATGACGACGTCTCTCAAACACCAAGTAGAATTTGTCACTTTACTTTGGGAGAATGAAATGGACTAAAGAGCAGACATGCTTGCGGCAGCTATGTCTCCCAAGCACCAAATGGATTAGTCATCCATCTTGGAAAGATGTCGTAGGGTAAAAAAGGGATCCTCTACCCGCTAAGTACGATTGACTAACGACTAAGCCTTTATCTCTTCTACCTCATAGTCGAGGACGACTATGATTTCAAGAGAGAGGTAATGTCATAAAATCTAATATCTAACCAACCCAAATGATTTTCTCATATTAAATTGATCACTTAATGTGGGAGAAAAACCGGGAACAAGTGTTAAGATATAGATATGTGCTTATAGATCTATCTCAACACGGGGCCAATAGTAAAGGGGCCCAAATGGGAGATGGTCTATCAAGAGCAAAGCTAACCAATGGAGCATAAGACCTTAGGGTTAGCTTCATTGAAGACCTCCAATAATGTGTGTAAAAGTCCTTTGACCTTAGGTAAGCTAGGGCTGAGCTTGAGGTGGGAACCCGGCCCAAGCTCGAGGTGTTTGTCCTGCTTAAGGTGTTTGTCGTGCTTGCGGTGTTTTTCCTGCTTGAGGTACTTGATTAAGGTGCTTGAGGTGCTTGACTTACTCCATGCTTGAGGTTCTTGACTTGCCGCTTGATTAAGGTGCTTGAGGTGCCTTGACATACTTGCATGAGAGGCTTGTGGGAATACCCCCTAGTCCAAGTGCTTTGTCATGCTTGATGACTAAGGTGCTTGAGCTCCTAAAGTCAAAAGCATCCGTACAAGAGGGGGGGTGAGCCCTTTTCCTAGGGATTAGAGAGAGAACACACACTCACACTCACAAGGGAAGCCCCAGCTTGAAGAGGCAGCAAGGACACATGTCAGGTCCCTACCCATGTTACCTTCATGTGTTGCTTGAAGCCTATTGGCTAGGCTTCAAAGGGGTCCAATGATAAATTACTTGAATTATCTAATTGTTTTTGAATTTATCAAGTCCTCTCTCTCAAAGGGGAAAGGGGGACACTTGTCCCAAGGCTATCCTTGTTGCTTGTAATGGCTTCTGCTTGTGATTGGCTAGGCCTGGAGGGGTCCAATGAGCTTCAAGCATGAGCTACAAGGGGGGGTCGACCCAAGCAAGCTAGGGGGGTGCTTAGGGGGTATACTCACCCACACACACTCACAAGCACTCTCATTGTGTGCTATGCAAAGTGGAAGAGCTCCCTCTCCAAGCAAGTAAAGGTTGAGAGCCTACACCAACACTCTTGGCTATGGAGTGCAAATCCAACCAAGAGCCATGCTTCAATGCTTAAGCTTTCCATCTCCTTCTTCTTCATTACTATGCTATTATATATGCTAGCAACAAGAGTATGATAAGTGAGGAACTAATTCTTTCTCCTACGAAATGTTTCTTCTTCCTCTTCCCTACTCTCATACCCTGCTAGCTCTCTCCACCTTCGAAGGTGTTTGAGGTCTTGGGACTGAGGCTTGGGATAGTTAAAGCTTTCTTCTAGTTTATGTTATGTTGGTGATGCATGAAGCTTTCCATCTTCATTGCTTCAACTAGGTCACAAGGAACACAAAGAATGTATTGTAACAAGTCTCTCTTTATGGGAGAAATGATAATACAAATGCCTATTGGAGGGGGGACCGGCTCCACATAAATCCGGTCCTCAATTGTTGTCATGTTCTCTAAATTCTCTCTCTTGCAAAAGTATTGTCCATGCCAAGTTAACTAATTGCTATAATTATGTTGCTATCTTCAATTATGTCTACCCGCTATGCTCACAAAATCATTTCTTGAAAGTACTCTCATTAAATTCCGCTACTCTCAAATTGAATAGGCAAATTCCATTACACTTCTTCTCGCACTCTTTCTCGCGTCGCACTTCCGCTCGTACTCCTTCACTTGGTGAGGTTGTTGTTGCATAGGGAACACGGTGTCTGTAATCTGGATCTGCCTAGGTGCTGGTTCTAGATCCCTTTGGGTATCTTCTACCAAACTCCTTAATTGCTTGACTCGCTCAATCTCCTCTGTAGGGTTTGGATAAGTTCCTATCTTCTTCTTGGATCTTGGTCATTGTGGCTCATGAAGATCTTCCTTATTGGTTTCTATCTTAGTGGTCGTTTTGGTCTCCATGGTTTCACCTGAATCAGAATCCTCTTCAACGTCATTCATATATACGGGGTCGTCACCAGTCCCTATGTTGGTCTTTGAACTGGGGTCTGACTTTGCTGCTTTTTGCGATCTGTTCCTTCGTGTTTTCTTCTTTTTCTGAGATTGGACAATTGATGCCGTGTCTCTTTCCTCAAGAATATAATTTTGTTTTTGGAGCATCGATCGTGTGAGTACGTTTACTGGTACCACAGGTGTACTTTGCGATGGCTCCTCGGTAACTTCAATCAAGTTTAATGGCGTGATCTTCGGTGCATTTGGATTATTTGGACATTGGGCAATCAAATGATCTATGCCACATCGATTACACATGAGTATCGGCATTGTAGACATGCTCGCTTGATTGGTTTGCATTAGTGTGGCATTATTTTGTAGCCTAATAGGACACTCGGCTACACGATGTGGACCTCCACACTCATAGCATTGAAGAGGTGGTCTCTTAGCAGTGTAATTGATATTTTGGCCTCTTGCAGCAAGAGCAGCTACTTGATAGACAGGTTTGACTTGTCCCCAATAGTCCTCCATGTAGTATTGTGGACTTTCTTCAAGCACATCCATCCCATAGGCAATATTACGGTCTATATCTTCCTCACAGCCTTCCAAACAAGCAATAGATGACTCCCAACCCACTTGATTCACTGAAGTGATTCTCGGATGTGGTGGTTGCGGTCCTAGCACTGGAGGTGGTGAGGGTGTTGTTTGAACAACATTTTGGGCCCTAGGGACCATGTGTTGTGCTATTTGTTCAAGAGGTGGGGCCGGCATCAATGCAGCCACTCGAGGTGTGTCTGTCCATGCTAAGGTTGGTCTATTGGCCATGGCGCGCTTAAATACTATGCAATCCTAAGCTTGATGACCATACCTCCCATAGGCATTGCAGTTCCCATTGAATTTTACTCTAAAAGTAGGGCATTCACTGGTACTATGCTGTCCATAGCATACTGAGTACCATTGTTGCTCCCTTCTTGCATACATATGATTGTTTTGCAGAGCACGATTGTCTCTAAGACTCACTCGAATAACCTTGGTGAGATCTGGTAAAGTCATCTCAGATATCTTTGGCTCTTTAGCAATAGGCTTTAGGGTCATTTGTTGATGCCCTGATGCTTGCGAGCTAATAGATTTAGGCTAAACAGACACTCTTTCTCCTTGAATCATTAAATTATCCTCCAATTGGATCGCATTGGTGGTGACTGCTTCCCAAGTGGTGATACCTCTAATGACAAGGCCATTGTAGATATCCTCATGTCGTAATCCCCTAATGAATCTATCAAGCAATTGATTATTATTGAAGCGCTCATTTGGATTACAACGAGAATTCAAATGCTTCAGTCGACTAATAAAGTCTCTCACCGACTCTCCTTCCTCTCGTTGGGCTTTCTGGAGCTGAGAGGCTAACGAGAATTCAAATGCTTCAGTCGACTAATAAAGTCTCTCACCGACTCTCCTTCCTCTCGTTGGGCTTTCTGGAGCTGAGAGGCTAACGAGAATTCAAATGCTTCAGTCGACTAATAAAGTCTCTCACCGACTCTCCTTCCGCTCGTTGGGCTTTCTGGAGCTGAGAGGCTACACCCCAAAGCACTCCCTCTCGTATGTAATCTTTCAAGAACAATCTCCTAAGAGTAGGGTAAATCGTTTTTTCTTCCAACCTTAGGGTTCTGTACCAATCCCCTGCCTTCCCACTTAAGGTTAGGCTTAAAGCATTATTCTTATGCAGGTCATTGTGTTCTCCTAGAGGATCACATATTTGTTCAAACACTTCGATATGCTTTCTAACATCCCCGTCTCCACTAAATTTTTGTGTGAACTTGGCTATTTGTATTGCCTTACTTCTAGGCTGCTCTCTATCAGGCGTGTTACGCATATTCTCAGCAATAAATTGACCGATAGCTTGAGCAAATGTTGCCAAGTCACCTAAGTAAGCAAGTACCGTGGGTGAAGGTGCTCCAGAGACTACATGTGGAGTAGGTATTGGCATTGGGCTTGGCGCATAGGAAGCCCTTGGGTTCCATGTTGGGTACGATGCTGTGTCATGTGGTGGTCCATAGTGCATACGTGTGGCCCTAGGCATAGCAGACGTCGGATGTGACATGCTAACGCTAGCCGGTATGGTCCCATGGAAATAAGAACTTGGGTGTTGTGGTTGTGGAGCATAGGTTGTTGAAACAATGGGAGGGGTAGGGACTACATGAGTGCGATGACCCATAGGTGCATATGATTGGTACACACTTGTAGGTATTGTTGCAGGCATTGAGCTACCATGTAGTGGTGCTTTACTAACAAATGAGGTCCATGGCGTATTTCTTGGCATGCCCATCATTGGGGTAGGCATGGTAGCCATGGTGTCATCAAGGGAAAGATGAGCTAGACTTGGAAAGGTAAAGCTATCACTTGTGGGCTCAGATTGCACTGAGACCCCTGGCGAAACAACATATGGAGGATCCATCGGACTTACCGAGGGAGTCTCCATTTGCGATAAGGTCGGTTGTTTAGCCTTCCCTGTATCCAAGAATCTCATGAGACCCGCTGAAGGCATGTTGATCCCCTTGTTCTTTCTCTCTATTTCAATGAGCGTATGGATGGCCTCACAAAGTCTTTGTTGTTGCTCCTCCACACTAGTAGAGCCCATTGTGGATTGTAGGACATCTAACCAACCCACGCGATAGGTGTGACATGTTTATAGGTTGGTCAGAGTTTTCGTTTGTAGTTCGTACTCCCAGTTCTCATTTAAGAACGCTCCATCTAGGATTGAGGTGCTAGGGGTGTCCTTTGAGCTAGATGCAATGTTGCTTTCTATGGGTTGGCCCTTAGCGGGTGCTAAGTCAGGAGCACTCGATTGCTCTCCTAGCAAAGATATTGACATAGGAGCTTTCAATTTTAACTCTCTTCGTTGCTCCGCCTTGCGTAAGCTCTCAATTTCCTTTTCCCTAGTCTCAAGGATATACCGCTCAACCTCGTGCACTTCGGCAAGCCTTCTACCATCAGGTAATATAACCTCAGAGGGAAATAGTTCTGAAGAGTCAGGAGGTGCAGTGAATGAAGTATTCACGTGCACATTCTCTAAGGGTATAGGGTCTACGTTGGTCATGAATGGAGAATTTACTTCCCCACCCCCCTCATTTACATCATTAGTTCCATGTTCGGAGCGAGTGTCTCTACTAAAGGTTTCCTTCAAGCGGCTAAGCACGCTCGACCCGGACTGTGGACCCATGGCATACATGTTTTGGCTTAAGCTATCGGGATTAGGCATTGGGAAACCCTCCATGACGTCGTAGTCAGAGGAAGAGTCACTATTTGCTATGTTCAGGTCTTGGTTTGTACTACCTTGGGTCCCTGGTGAGGGCCTGGAACTTAAAGTAGGTGGATATTGAGAACTCGCGTACATCAAAATTCTCTCTAGTTGCTCCGTCTCTAGCATACGACCAGAGTGCAGATGCATGTGCCTTTGGCACCCTACAAGCGTTGGCGAATAACCTCGAAGGTTAACCGCTTACTTTTTTAGGCGTCCGTTTTCACTCGTTTTTTATGTTTTTTAATGATCGATTTTTTGATTAAAGTGTGTGATAGCTCAAAACGAGTGTATCACTCAGAGGGTCACGGTGTGCTTTACAGCACAATGTTTGGTCACCTAAAGCTCCGTTGGTCCTCAAAAAAGTCGATTTTTAGCTACGTGTGGAGCTAAAATATGTAATTTTAAACGGCGATTGAGGCCTGGGCTTGAGCATGAGCTTGGGCTTGGGTCTGGGAGATATTCTCGATCCCGGTCCTACCTTTAAATTTTTTAATTTTTTAATTTTGGGATAAGGTCACCGCGGCCTGCGCGAGCACACACACACTCTACCTACCTACTACTAATACACCTACTGTTACACACTAACACACTTCATTAGCTCTCACAGATCTACTTCCTACTTACTATACTTTGCATTACACAGAACTAACAACCTTAATACCAAGACCTTATCATAGAGAAAAAACAGTAACCTTTCAAAACTTCATTAACAAAGAAATACACAGTAGCAACACAAAATCCTTCTTCTCAACACACACACCCTCCTTCCCTACCTTTCCTACAATTGAAAGTACACCACAAAAGAAGCACAAAGTGCCATTCAAACTTAATGTATGGCATTCCCTGGCAGCGGAGCCAAAAAATGTGTGCGTATGTCGCACATTCAATGCAAGGAACTTGCCGATACACTGTGTGCGAGCCACAAATGGCTCCAAGCACACAACAAGCCTAAACTAGTAAGCTCAAAGATGGCGATGGTGTGTCACTCACCTGTCTACACTTGCTATCGTGGAGGAGAAGAAGAAGGAGACGTCGCTACGCCGCGCTCAATCGCTTCACCGCCACTGTGCGTCGTCGCAATGCTCGATCGCACTCTCTCTCTCTCTCTCACGCATACACACGCACAAGGAGATGAAGAAGAAGAAGATGGAGATGGAGCAAGAGCACGCTTCAATTACACAAATGAGAGAATCCGTGAATTGTAGGTTTAGTTGACTTTTATATGAGCTCGCCCCATTCACACTTGGGCGCCCATGCTTAGCCAACTAATCCCTTGAATGTTCTAGTTAGAGTGCGCCTCTCATCGGCGATCACTCTTACCCTTTTCCTATTGGACCGACAAGCCCGGTACCTGACTCTACCAAATAAATAATACAGTGTCCGTCGTAGGTGATAGGAATGTGCATGAGGGTTAACATGGCTACAAGTTACAAGTTATGCACCGTTTTTAATCAATGGATATTACGATCGTGATTCTAGCACAAGTTACAGGTTCTATAGGTTTCTTTGGTAGAGCTACGTTGAACTACAGGTTGCATATGTGTTGATTGTAGTTATGATTGTGTAGTGGTCGAGGTGATCTCCCACTTTGGCATCTTTGATGTGGTTTATGGTTGAGATTTTGCTCAGTTTATAAGGGAAACTTTGCCGAATTTCTCCCAAGATTTCTCACTATACACCTTTTGATGCATATGAAAAATTGATTATTTAGCAGATATGTGTGACATTTCAGAGTCTGTAACGATGACTCGTGAGAGACGGAGGCCTGGGTCATGTTGATACTTGCATTGTTGGCATTGTGGTCACACACGACACATTAGGTGTTGTTTCTTTTTACGTATGAGGCAACAACAATAGCCAACTTGGTTCTATGAGTAAAAAAGGAATGAAACAACTTCAACATTTGGGCTATTTACATGTCTTAAACTATTCTAACTTTAGCTTGCATGAGCATTGCATTTATGAAAAACAAACTCGGATTACCTCTTTGCCATCAATTAAATAGAGATTTATGGAATCCTCTAGACTTAGAACATAGTGATCTATGTGGGCCTATGCTGCATAAATATCTAGGGGGACCTTATATTTCCTAGCATTCATAGATGACTCTACTAGGAAGGTGTGGGTTTACTTTTGAAGAGGAAAGATGAAGTCTTTTCTACGCTACATAAATTCCTTGTAATGGTGGAGAATCAGTGAGGCAAGAAGCTGAAGTCTTTGCGCTCTGATAATGGGGGAGAGTACGTCTCCATTGAGTTCAATAACTTTTGTAGCAAAAGAGGCATTAGACTATAGTTTACTACAACATACACACCTACTCAGAATGACATTGCTGACCATATGAATATGACAATCCAAGAGAGAGTCACAACCATGTTGTTTATGTCAACCTTACCTCCAGAATTTTGGGGAGAGGCTATTATGACAACAATTTACATCATCAATCGATCGCCTAGTATTCCATTGAACTATAAAATTCTATAGGAGATGTGGACTGGCAAGAAGTCAAACCACAATAGATTATGTGTGTTTGGGTGTGAGGAGTTTTGACATGTCCCTAAATATCTATGCAATAAGCTAAACCCCAAATCACACAAATGCATCTTCATTGGATATGATATTGAGAGATGGGCTATCGTCTCTAGCATTTGTAATCTAGAAAATTCATTCGCAACTCGCAACTTATCTTTAATGAGTTGAAGATGCACAGACAGCTTGTCAAAGAGGTTGAGTATCGCAAGGTCACATTTGATGATGTAGCCTCAAGTGAGATCAAACAAACAGCTCAATCTACTAGTGATGTTCCCACCACAAGTAGTGCTGGAGAGAGATCAGAGTCTAGCAGACAAGCAATGAGGAGATCTACGCGAGTCTCTCACGTCCCTGAGCATTTTCAGCCAAGGTTACACTAGTTGTTGGTCATTGAATGTAAACAGCATGCCTGCTACCAAGAGGCTATTGAAATGAAATATAGCGTGAAGTGGGAGCATGCAATGCAATCGAAGTATAAATTGATTGTGGAAAATGAGACTTGGGAACTGATAGAGTTTCCAGAGGGAAAACAAGCCTTGCCTTGCAAATGGGATGTATAAGAAGAAATACACGACAAAAGATCCCAAGCATAAGGCTACATTGGCTGCTAAGGGATTCAAGCAAAAGAAAGGCATTGACTTTGATGAGATTTTCTCTCCAGCAGTTAAGATGGCTACATTGCACCTTATGCTTGGACTAGTAGCAAATATGGACATGGAATTTATCCAGATGGATGTAAAGACGTCTTCCCTTCATGGGGATCTACAAGAAGACGTCTACGCAAAATAGCTAGAGGGTTTTGAAGATAAACCTGAAAAGCCTACGAGGGTGGAACTAGTGTGTAGACTGTGTAAGGCCTTGTATGTCCTAAAGCAAGGCTCAAGGCGGTGGTACCAAGATTTTGACAAGTACATGCAATCCCAAGGTTATATATGGAGCCAAGAAGATCAGTGCTCATATACCCAAAAGTTGGACGATGGTTCAATTATCATCTCGAGACTTTATGTCGATGATAATCTCATTGCTTAGAAGTCTAAAGACGAGATTGCCATCTTGAAGAAGTCACTTAGCACACAGTTTGCAATGAAGGATCTCGGATACTCAGGAGTTATCTCAGGAAATGTACATCCACAAGGTCTTGCAACATTATAATATGTAGTGGGGAAGGCTACATTGAGTACCCCAAGGTCTTGCATCATTATAATATGTAGTGGGGAAGGCTACATTGAGTACCCCAATGTAGGCATATGAAAAACTTAGCAAGAATGATGCTCCCAAATTTGATGCTCAAAAGGCGAAAATGGCAAAGGTACCATATTCTTTAGCAATAAACAATCTTATGTATGCTATGGTAGCTACCAGACCAGACATTGCATTTGTAGTGGGAGTGGTTGGTAGATTCATGGCAAATCCGACCAGGAAACATTGTAAAGCACTGAAGCACATTCTGAGATACCCTAAGGGTACAAAAAGCAGGTGCTTACCCTTTGGGAACAATGATGTATCCATAGTGGGTTCCTCGGATGTGGACCATGTGGGTTGTGTGGATAATTAAAGATCCACGTCTGGCTATGTATTCCTATTTGCTGGAGCAGCCGTGTCATGAAGATCATGTCTCCAAGATTGCACTTTGCTTCCATCATAGAGGCAAAGTATGTTGCAGTTTCTAGTTCTAGCAAGGAAGCTATATGGTTAGCTTTGTCTAGTGGAAGGCCTTGGCATTTATCAGACTCCAGTGATGCATTGTGGTAGTCAGTGCTATTGTGTTAGCGAAGAACCCCGTGTTTCACTCCAAGTCAAAAAACATAGAGATCAATTAGTATCATGCGAGATGAGACATACTAGCTAGCAAGCTCCTCGAGATAGTCAAGATTCATACATATGACAACTTTGAAGATGCTCTCACAAAGAGTCTCGCCTCATAGCGGTTTGCACATTGCATCGAGATGATGTGCTCTCACGAAGAGTCTAGCCTCATAGAAATTCACACATTGCATTGAGATGATGTGTGTAGGATGAAGCCATTGTAATGCTTCATGGCTGTACAGCTTGTACATACATAGTCACTTGGGTCATGTTGCCTTCAAGTGGGAGATTGTTGGACTTTAGGCCAACTGGTTGAACACCTTTGAACACCCATCATTACTAACTCACTTATTCTTTTCTTGAATAGAGAATAAGGAGCATGAGAGGGTAACTCATTCTCATAGTGAGCTCCACCTATGTTGTGTGTTTGCTTCTCTCCTCCCTGGCACTACAAATCACACACTCTTCAAGTATAACCGATGGAAAGCCCTAACAATGGTGTGAATGACTATAAACTTGATGCCATAAAAATAATTTAGAAGGCATAAGTATGGAAAGCCTTGGATATAGCACTATCTTATTGTGATAAATCTCATTGGGAAAAGAATGATTTCTACAACTTTAAAAAGAGCTCCACAAATTTAAAAAAGTTGTGACAAATGCTTGAAGCTTCAAAGATCATATACGACAAGGTAAGAGTTCTTAATTATGATATTTCTCATTTACTTCATCTTAATGTATCTACAAACAAGGCTCCTGATTTATTTGAATACTTTTGTGTAAAATGCTAAATAGCTTGCACACTAGGCATGGAGGAGGAGCATAAAAGCCTAATAGCTCGTTTGAAATGTTCCAATGTTTTTTACAAACAAGTGTGGCACCTGATAGACCACAAGAGGTCAAGAGGAGGAGCATGAAAGCTTGATAGCTTGTTTGAAGTATTTTAATGTTTTTTACGAACAAGTGTGGCAGATGATAGACCATAAGAGGTAAATAAATTATTAGTATTCAAATATTGCTACATCTATAGAAAGGACATTAAAATAGCAAAGATGCATACATTAAGTGATCTGCAAGGCTTGCAACCAGAGAGAGATAAAGAAGCAAGTGGAAATCATTACAAGGATCAATTTTGGCTGCTCGACCCAACATCTTGCTTTTCAAACCTTCCTCTCCAGTCCATCACTCGTACTTCATGTCACCCAGTAGTTGCCTTCCCATATCACTAGTAGAGGCAAACACATAGCTTGCCATAGTATGAATTCATGACTTCCACAAATCTTGGACATAGCCCAAATATTCTAATGACCATTTTTTGTACCAAATTCTATGTACAAAATAAAAGTTGTAGAGTCTCAAATACTATAGATTTTGATCACCAACCCATTTAACTTTGTGAGAAATATAGTATGGTGGTCTAGGACAATTCTTATACTTCTTAGAATAGGTTTGAAATATAAAATTTTGCTTTTTTGGGTAAAATGGAGCAATACATTGACTTTGGAAGCTAATTATGAAGAAATAATGAGGAATTTTGAATGTTTGTTATTTTTTGCTTAGGTAGTGGTCTTTTAACTTCAAGACTAAGGAAGGATTTCCAAAAGTGATGTAATGGAAATGGCCTATAATATTTGAGGATAGCGGAATCAAGAGAATTAGAGTGAGCAATTTTATGAGATTACTTTGAGAACATAGAGGGTGAACTTAATTGATGGTAGCAACATGAACATAGTACTTAATTAACTTATCATGAACAATACTTTTGCAAGAGAGAGAGAGTATCAGAGAACATGACAATAGTTGAGGACCGGATTTACTTGGAGTCGGTCCCCCCTCCAAAAGGCGTTTGTATTATAGATTCTCCCATCAAGAGAGACTTGTTACAATACAATCTTTGTGTTCCTTGTGACCTTGGTGATGCTATGAAGATGGAAAGCTTCATGCATCATGAGCATAACATAAACTTTGCAAAAAGCATTAACTATCCCAAGCCTCAGTCCCAAAGCCTCAAACACCTTCGAGGTGGAGAGAGCTAGCGGGGAATGAGGGTAGGGAAGAGGAAGAAGAATCATTCATAGGAGAAAGAAATAGTTCCTCACTTATCATCACTCTTCTTGCTTAGCATAGCATAATAGCATAGTAATGAACATGAAGAATATGGCAAGTTTAAGCATTGAAACATGGCTTTTGGTTGGATTTGCATTCCATAGCCAAGAGTGTCGGTGTAGGCTCTCCACTTCTCCACAAGCCTGGAGAAGGAGATGAAGCTCTTGCATTTTGCACTCCACACAATGAGAGAATGTGTGTGTGTGTGTGTGGGACAGTATACCCCCCTCTCATGCTTGGTCCACACCTCTCTCTCTCTCTCTCTCTCTCTCTCTCTCTCATTATTTTATTATTTCATTTGGACATGTGTCCTCTTTTTCCTCTTTGAGAGAAAGAACTTAAACATTTATTTTTATGTATCTAAATTCTCATTGGACCCCTTTAAAACTTAACCAATAGTATTCAAGCACATCATGAGGGCCATATATTGGGATTAAAGCCCAAGTGGCCTCTTATACAGATATGGTCGGCCGCCCGCCTAACTCACTTATTGCTAACTCTTTGTATATACTCACTTATACTTTTGTGGATAATAAGGGTCAGAGAGATAACCCTTCAAACGATTCTCTGCGTACTATGTAAGCTCTCTGTGTATCTGTGTGTGTGTGTGTGAGTCGATCCACGCTCCGCTCTGCGACTTCAATTGGTATCAGAGTGAGGTGCAGTGCGGTTTTGCGTAATCGCGTGCGCGCACTTTTTAGGCAGATTCTGGATCCGGAGCTTGGAAATTCACACTCGGCGTTTGGGGAGTATTTCCTATAGGTGACCTACGGTTTAACCGCCCTTTCGAAGTTGTTTACGCCCTCAGAATTTTGTTCTGAGCACTACATCAGAAGATAGGTTTCAGCCGCAAAGAAACCTGTCTTGTGTAGATTGGCAAGCAGGAGGTGGTCAGCATCAATATCGGCATCGACATACATCACTCATTAGTCTTCAAAGAATCATCTATAGACCAGGTACACATATATATCATCAGATATATATATTGCAGTCTGCATTGCTACTTCTTGTGCTTGCCAGGTTCCAGGGAAGGTGTGGCCATACGACGGCTTGACACCACTAGCATGCATTGCAGATTGATGTACTGTGATTGTGGGTCTGCTAGTTGTGAGTCACGCCAGCAGACAGACCGCCGCAGCGGTCATAGGACAGTGATTGGTCTATTGTAGGATGTATGCTAGTTCTGGGCAGTTTGTTGAGCCATCTGTGAGGGTCGTGTGTGAGGTTTTTTGAAGCCAAGCACTGGGGGCTGGGTTACCCAGTGTGAGGTGGATTAGGTTGCTGGAGTTCCCCTCTGCACGCATCCTCTTCGGTGACTTTTATCCCATAAGATGTATGACTTTGTGTAGACACTGGATTGCATCTTATGTGTCATGCCGTTGAGGCATTGTTCAGGGTTCAGTCTTGAGACAGATACAGGTTCTGTGATCGCCCAGACAGGAGATAGTGTATGCTTACAAGATAGCATATTACAGAGATTTCCAGATTTGTCACTGGTCAACTATTTATGTTTGTTTTTGAGCTATCTTTTGGTTTCCAGAGCTCAGTTTACAGGGAAGACTGTCAATTTTTTTTCAAAATACTGACAGTTCCTAAGGAAAGGTGTTCAGCTTATTGTTTATAGCTTGTTTACTGTGTACAGAGGCCAGTTTACAGGGAAAACTCTGTCGGATTTTTCCCAAAAGTAAACAGTTTGGCAGATATGGCATCTTCTCAGAGTGAGACTCTTTACAACATAAAGAAGCTGGATGGCACAAACTTTCCATTCTGGAAGAAGCTGATTTGGCAGGTTTTGGTGCAGAAAAAACAAGTGAAGCCACTGAAGCTCAAAGGGGAGAGATCAAAAGGTATGGCTGAAGACGAGTGGGAAGAGCTTGACGAGTTAGCTTGTTCCACAATCATGCTGACATTGGCAGAAAATGTTTACTTCAACGTAGCAGAAGAGACTATAGCGTATGGCGTATGGCAAAAGCTATGTGGTATGCACGAGAAACAAAGTGCTGCTTCTCAGATTTACTGGCTCAAGAAATTGGTGGATTTGAAGATGAAGGAAGGGACATCCATGTCAAATCATCTCAATGAATTTCACACAATTTTCAGTCAGTTAACAGCAAAGGAGATAGTCTTTCCAGATTCAGTGAAGGCTATGTTTCTCTTAATCTTTTTGCCAGACAGTTGGGATACTTTTCGCACAGCGTTAAGTAATTCTGTCGCGCCAGAAGGTCTTATAAGTTCCAATGTAGAAGGCAGCTTGCTCACAGAGGAAGTGAATAGGAAGAACATTGACAAAGGCAAAGGCAATAGTGCTTTGGTCGTTCGAGGAAGACAACAGTCTAAAGAGAAGAAGGGTAAGAAGGCACAAAACTGAAGTAAGTCTCGTGACTCGAAGTCAAAGGATGACATAGAATGCTACCATTGTGGCAAGAAGGGTCACATGAAGAGAGACTGTACGAAGTGGAAACAAGAAAAAGGCAAAACAAAGAGTTCTGAGCAAGATGAAAAGAAGAGTTCGGTGAAGATTGAAGAGGTGAATGTCACAAGATCTGGTTCAGACAGTGATTCTGGTATAGTAGCTGGTGACATCTTCCTCACAACCAATCTTGATTCCATTTTCTTGACTGTAGAGGATGGACATGCTATGAGTGATTAGATTATCGACTCAGGGGCATCTTTACATGTTTCTCCGCACAAAGAGTGGTTTACATCATATGTGGCTACTAAAGATTATGTAAGACTTGGCAATGAGCAGGTTTGTGACATACTTGGAGTGGGAGATGTACAGTTGAAGTTTCAGAATGGCTCTTCTTTATGGCTCAAGAATGTCAGACATGTTCCAGCAATCCGAAAGAGCTTGATCAGTACAGGGAAGTTGGATGATGCGGGTGTTAGGAAATAAGACGTAGCTAAATAGATTTTTGAGTAGATTACTTAATGGAGAGAGATAGATTTCACACACAAGAGATTATAGAGTAGAGAGAGAGAGAGAGAGAGTACACACGATATACATGGTTCACCCAATGTGGGCTACGTCCATGGGAAAGCAGCCACTCAATGGCTTTAGCACTTCAAAAGAAGAAGTGGTTTACAAAGGGATTAAACCCTTAATAGAGCTCCCGCCTTGCTTCACTCTCACCATCTCACACTCACCTTGTTGCATCAACTTCACACTCTATAAAATGTGTGTAGAAATGGCCTCCTTTTATAGGCCAAAAGGGCTGCCATCTCTTATGAGAGGCAGCCATGTGTAGTCGCCCTTGTGCGAATAAGTCCAAATCGGACCCTCCAATCCGCCCATGTGTGGCCGCCCTTGAGAAGACAAGTCCGCTTTTGAATTCGGCCACTGGCCATTGACTTCTGACCACCGGCCACCGGCCAACCGACCGGTTGTTTTTCGACCACTTTCCGGCCGCCATCCGGCCATAATATTCCAACGAAAGGAATATTCCGGCGAAAAAAAGTCTCAGGGGCCTCCACCCTCGAGGCCTCTAAAGTTGCCCCTGATTCTTGTCCGTGAAAATTTTGGTTTCTGGTGAGTAATTTTCGTTCACGCACGATGGCTTCTCCTCATAATGAGGGCCTTACAAATGTGCGTTTTTACCACAGAAAATTACAAGGGTAAATCAGGCTCCATACTTAACAATCTCCCACTTGGAGACTGATCTCCAAACCAAACCTGTGACTGCTTTCCATTCTGGCTTCTTATCCTTGAATGCCGATTGAAGATGAGCAAAAGCTCAACTTCTTGTTGTTGACCACCTTTGTAAACATGTCTGCAGGATTTTCACTTGTATGCACCTTTCCTAGCTTTAGCTGTCCCTCTTCCAAAAGAGTGCGTATGAAGTGATATCTCACCTCAATGTGCTTTGTCCTTGAATGAAAGGCTGAGTTCTTCGCAAGATGGATAGCGCTTTGGCTATCACTGTACAAGACACAATTGTCTTGTTTGAATCCAAGCTCTTCTAAGAATCTGTGAAGCCACATAATTTCTTTGCTTGCCTCCGTCATTGCTACATACTCTGCTTCCGTGGTAGAAAGTGAAACCACTTTCTGCAGCTTTGAAGCCCAGCTTACTGTTGTGCCTCCAACCGTGAACACATAGCCAGTAGTGCTCCTTCGAGTATCTTTGTCACCTGCCATATCTGCATCAGCATACCCTTCTAGAAAAATATCAGTTCCTCCAAAATACAAAGCATTTGTTGTTGTCCCTTTTAGATACCTAAGTATCCACTTTACAGCTTGCCAATGCTCTTTACCTGGGTTGTCTATGAACCTACTCACAACTCCCACTGCATGTGCAATGTCTGGCCTTGTCCAGACCATAGCATACATTAGAGAACCTACCGCTGCAGCATATGGAACTTTAGACATATAGGCTATCTCCTCTTGTGTCTTTGGACACATATCCTTCGTTAGTTTAAAATGACCAGCCAAAGGTGTAGAAACTGGTTTTGCATTTTGCATTGCAAACCTTTCTAGTACCTTCTTGATGTAATCTTCTTGAGATAGCTTTATTGTCTTCTTCGTCCTGTCCCTTGATATTTTCATACCAAGTATCCTCTTTGCAGCACCTAAATCTTTCATTGAAAAAGATTTGGACAGCTCCTCTTTTAGGTCTTTAATGTCTTGCATGTTAGCACTTGCAATCAATATGTCATCAACATACAACATTAGGCTGATGAATTTCCCATCTCCCAAATTCTTCGTGTAGACGCAGTGATACGAGTTGCATCTTGTGAATCCATGATCCAACATCCATCGATCAAACTTCAAGTACCATTGTCTTGATGCTTGCTTTAAACCATACAAGCTCTTCTTTAATCTGCAAACCATTTTCTCCTTACCTTTTACTTCATACCCCTTTGGTTGAAGCATGTAGATTTCCTCCTCTAAGTCACCGTGAGGGAATGCCGTATTTACATCCATTTGCTCGAGATTTAGATCATGAGCAGCCACAAGGCTTAAGACAAGCCTAATTGAGTTCATTTTTACAACAGGAGAATATATTTCATTGAAGTCAATACCTTTCTTTTGAGAAAACCCTTTTACCACAAGCCTAGACTTGTACCTTTTCTTCCCACCTTCTTCTTCCTTCACCTTGTACACACATTTGTTTTGAAGTGCGCGCTTACCTTTAGGCAACTCAACCAACTCCCATGTTTGGTTGCGATGTAGTGAGTCCATCTCCACTTGCATGCTCTTCGTCCATTCTTCTTTGGATTCATGTTGCATAGCTTCTTCGTATGATTCCGGATCTCCAGAATCTGAGATCAAGAGATGGCTGAAGGAAGGAACAAACCTTTCTGGAGGTCTACTTGCTGTTGTAGATCTTCGGGGAATAGGTTGAGGCTCCTCATTTGGTTGACGTTGTTGCACATTGTCACCGTTTGCAGTCCTTGAGTCTTCACCGTCCTCAAACTCCATGTACTCATCACCTGTTTCTTTTGTTTGTTTTCTTTCCAAGTAATCTTTGTACATATTTTGTTCCTTAAAAATTACATCCCTACTTCTTAAGATTTTACCATCTTCAGTATTCCATAGGCGATACCCAAAGTCTCCTTCTCCATAGCCAGTGAAGAAACACTTTTTGGACTTTGCATCTAGCTTTGATCTTAGGCTTCTATCTATGTGCATGAAAGCCTCACACCCAAACACTTTGAGAAATGCATAATTCACCGGTTTACCTGTCCATGCCTCTTCTGGAACTCCCCCATCCAATGCCGTTGAGGGTGACCAATTGATTAAGTACACAGACGTACTTACAGCTTCCGCCCAAAGCTCAAGCAGTAGGCCTGCATGTAGCCGCATGCTTCGTGCTCGCTCCATGATTGTCCTGTTCATCCTTTCTGAAATCCCATTTTGTTGAGGTGTCCTTGGGGTTGTCCTTTGCCTCCGAATGCCATTGCTAGCACAAAATCTTTCAAAAGCTTGGCTGGAATATTCACCTCCATTGTCGGATCTGAGGCATTTAACCTTGGTACCTGTTTCATTTTCCACAAAGGCTTTCCACCTTTGAAATATGGAAAATACATCGGATTTATTCTTCATGACATAAACCCATGTTTTTCTAGTCGTATCGTCTATGAATGTTACATAGTACAATGAGCCACCAAGTGATGGTGTACTTGCAAGACCCCAAACATCAGAATGAACCAACTCAAGTTTTTTATTTTTTCTTTCATTTCCTGATTTTTGAAATTTTACCCTCTTTTGTTTACCATAAACACAATCTTCACAGAACTCTAAGTCCACTTCTTTCAAACCTGGTAGAAGATTCTTTGTTTGAAGGATTTGCATTCCTTTGGTACTCATATGCCCAAGTCGGTAGTGCCACACTGCACTGTCAACTTCTGTAGTTGCTGCACAAGCTGAAGGTTGTGTGCTAACAGTACACAAGTAAAGTGTACCGACTTTTTCTCCCTTGGCAACCACCAAAGATCCCTTTGAGATCTTCCACCGTTTGTTTCCGAATGCAATGTTGTGACCTTCATCGTCCAATTGTCCTGTAGAGATCAAATTTTTGCGAAGAGAAGGAACATGCCTAACATCTTTAAGCTTCCATTCATTTTCGTTAGCAGTTTTGACAGAAACTGTACCTTTGCCGACAATCTCACAAGCTTCATCATCTCCCAAGTATACATACCCAAAATTACCTTTGGTGTAGTCTTGGAAATGTTGCTTGTGTGGTGTGGCATGGAATGAAGCCCCGGAATCTACTATCCAGGAATTAGACACATTGTCTAATGAGAGAATTAGAGCATCTTGCTCTACTTTACCTGCCACATTGGCCTCCGATGTTGGCTTGTTGTCTTGAGACTCAGTCTCCTTCTTCTTCTTGGACCAACAATCCTTCTTGATGTGGCCCTTCTTGCCGCAGTTCCAACATTCAAGAACTGACTTTGTGCGTGACTTGCTCTGCCTTGAGCGATCACGACCCTTTTGGTTTTTAAACCTCTCCTTAGGCCTTCCTCTTGTTTCCACTGATAGTGCAGCACTTGATGATTCTCCTGTGCTTCTCCTTCGCATTTCCTCACTTAGGAGAACACCCACAACATCATCAAACTTAAGAGTATTTGTGCCAGAGATAGAATTACTTACAGCCATCACAAGGCTGTCCCAACTATCCGATAGAGATGATAGTATAAGGAGAGCTCGCACTTCGTCATCGAAATTGATTTTCACTGATCGAAGTTGACTTATGTTTGTGTTAAAGTCATTTAGGTGTTTTGCAACTGAACCATTCTCTGCCATCTTTAGATTGAACAAGCGCTTCATAAGAAATACCTTATTGGATGCTGACAGTTTCTCGTAGAAGTCGTCAAGTGACTTCATCAAGTCCTCCGTGGTCTTCATCTCCGAAACATTGAAGGCCACCGTTGATGCCAAGCTTAACCGGATTGTTCCCAGTGCCTTTCGATCAAGGACAATCCATGCTTCATCTGCCATTGTTGTGGGCTTTTTCGCAAGACCGCCTAGTGGCAAATAGAGGTCCTTCTGGTAGAGATAGTCTTCAATCTGCATCTTCCAATGTTGGTAGTTTTTGCCGTTGAACTTCTCAATCTTGAGCTTCCCTTCCTCCGCCATAACTCCCACTCAATTCAAGGAATCCTTTCCTTGAGATAATCTAGCTATGAGCAAACCTTGCTCTGATACCAGTTGTTAGGAAATAAGACGTAGCTAAATAGATTTTTGAGTAGATTACTTAATGGAGAGAGATAGATTTCACACACAAGAGATTATAGAGTAGAGAGAGAGAGAGAGAGTACACACGATATACGTGGTTCACCCAATGTGGGCTACGTCCACGGGAAAGCAGCCACTCAATGGCTTTAGCACTTCAAAAGAAGAAGTGGTTTACAAAGGGATTAAACCCTTAATAGAGCTCCCGCCTTGCTTCACTCTCACCATCTCACACTCACCTTGTTGCATCAACTTCACACTATATAAAATGTGTGTAGAAATGGCCTCCTTTTATAGGCCAAAAGGGCTGCCATCTCTTATGAGAGGCAGCCATGTGTAGTCGCCCTTGTGCGAATAAGTCCAAATTGGACCCTCCAATCCGCCCATGTGTGGCTGCCCTTGAGAAGACAAGTCCGCTTTTGAATTCGGCCACCGGCCATTGACTTCTGACCACCGGCCACCGGCCAACCGACCGGTTGTTTTTCGACCACTTTCCGGCCGCCGTCCGGCCATAATATTCCGGCGAAAAAAAGTCTTGGGGGCCTCCGTCCCCGAGGCCTCTAAAGTTGCCCCTGATTCTTGTTCGTGAAAATTTTGGTTTCCGGTGAGTGATTTTCGTTCATGCACGATGGCTTCTCCTCATAATGGGGGCCTTACAAATGTGCGCTTTTACCACAGAAAATTACAAGGGTAAATCAAGCTCCATACTTAACAGCGGGTTATGTGATAGTTTTTGGGAACATCGCTTGGAAGATCTCCAAAGGTTCGATGACTATAGCACATGGCAGCAAGTCAGGAACTCTGTACACTTTACATGTTTCAGAGGTTAAAAACCATGTAATTAATGTGATTAAGCAGCCAAGTGTGTCACTGTGGCATCGTAGGTTGGGACATATGTCAAAAAGAGGAATAGAAATACTTTCTCATTATGGTGATTTGCCTGGATTTTCATTTCAAGATTTCGAGTTTTGTGAGCATTGTGTTTATGGTAAGCAAACACAGGAACCGCACAGATCAAAGAGGAATCGTAGGGACGAACGGTTAGCTCTTGTGCACAGTGATCTATGCGGACCAATGCCTAGTTTGTCACTAGGGGGAGCAACGTACTTTTGTACATTCATAGATGACTATTCTCGCAAAGTATAGGTTTACTTCTTGAAGCACAAGGATGAGGTGCTCAAGGTCTTTAAGACATTCTTGCAGCTTGTGGAGAATCGGAGTGGTCAGAAGCTGAAGTTCTTGAGAACTGACAATGGTGGAGAGTACGTTTCCAAAGCTTTTCAAGACTTTTGTGAAGCAAAAGGGATTAAGCGGGAACTTACTGCACCATATAATCCTTCACAGAATGGAGTTGCAGAACGTATGAATAGGACCATACAAGAGAAGGTCAAAAGCATGTTGTCAAATGCTGAGTTGCCTGATGGATTTTGGGCGGAAGCAGTGGCTACAACAGTCCATTTGATCAACAGGTCTCCTAGTAGAGTTTTGAATAAGAGTGCAGTGGCTGAGATGCTATGGATAGGCAAGGCACCTTCGTATAAGCATCTCAGAGTCTTTGGTTGTGAAGCTTATAGCCATATTCCTAAGGAGTTCAGGAATAAGTTAGAACCAAAGAGCAAGAAGTGTATATTTCTTGGCTACGGAGCATCGGGCGAGATGGGTTATCGGCTTTGGGATCCTGAGTCCAAAAAAGTTATTCGTAGCAATGATGTGCATTTCAATGAAGCCAAGTTTCATGCAAAGCCAGAGAAGACAGAGGAGATCAGAAGAGTTGTCTTCAGGGAAGATGGACCTAGTGCTAGCACATCAAGACAGCATGGTCAGGCTCAGGAACAGTCTATAGTGGCTAGAGAGGCAGAATCAGTTGTGGTGAGACGTTCTCAGGGTGTCTCCAAACCACCTGATCATTATGTGCCATCTCTAAATACAGATTGCGGAGAACCATCTTGTTACAAGGAAGCATTACAAGTGGTTGACTCGAAAAAATGACAGTTGGCCATGCAGTCAGAGATGACAGCTCTGCATAAAAACCAGACATGGAAGCTAGTTAAATTACCACAGGGCAAAAAGGCTCTACCTTGTAAATGGGTTTACAGGTATAAGATCACCGCTCATGATAGTCAGCCAAAGTACAAAGCAAGGCTTGTTTCCAAGGGCTTTAAGCAAGAACAAGACATTGACTTTGATGAAGTCTTCTCTCCAGTGGTCAAGATGACTACATTGAGATGCTTTCTTGCATTTGTTGCCATATTGGATTTGGTGTTGCACCAAATGGATGTCAAGACAACATTCTTGCATGGTGATTTAGATGTGGAAATTTACATGCAGCAGCCAGAAGGGTTTGTTGAGAAAGGCAAGGAAGATTTGGTATGCCAGTTGTTAAAGAGTCTTTATGGCTTAAAACAATCACCGAGGGCATGGTACCATAAGTTCCACAAGTTTATGCTTTCTCAAGGCTACAAACGTAGTGAGTTTGATCACTATCTATATACAAAGAAGGCTAAGGATGGCAGTTGGCTGATCCTTATTTTGTATGTGGATGACATGTTGATTGCTGGCAAACACTTGGAATATATTTTAGCTTTGAAGTCAAAGATGGCAAAATCGTTTGACATGAAAGACATGGGTGAGGCAAGTCATATACTTGGTATGCGCATTGAGAGAGACAGATCAAAGAAGTTGATTTGGTTATCTCAAACAAAGTATATTGACAAGGTTTTGCAACGTTTCAATATGGAGAAGGGAAAGGCATTGAGTGTTCCATTGCCACCATATGTGAAACTTAGCAAACAAGATTGTCCTGTGTCTGAGGAAGAAAAGGTTGAAATGGATAAGATTCCATATGCGTCTGTAGTGGGTAGTTTGATGTATGCAATGATTGCTACAAGTCCGGATATTGCATTTGCAGTGGGAGTGGTTAGTAGATAAATGTCAAATCCCGGCAAGAAACATTGGGAGGCAATGAAAGGTATCATGAGATACTTAAAACATACAAAGAGTATGTGCATATGCTATGGTAGTCAGGATTTGAGTGTCAGAGGATACACTGACTCAGATTATGTAGGAGACTTGGATAAGAGGAGATCTACATCAGGCTACGTCTTTACATTGGCTGGAGGTGCCATATCATGGCAATCTCGATTACAAGATTGTATTACGCAGTCTACTACAGAAGTTGAGTATGTTGCAGCAAATGAGGCATGCAAAGAAGCTATTTGGCTTAATAGATTGGTAGCAGACTTGGGAATCAAAGTAGATATGCCAGAGTTATATTGTGATAGTCAAAGTGCTATACAATTGGCAAAGAATCTAGTGTTCCATTCAAAGACTAAGCATATTGATGTGAAATATCACTTCATTAGGGAAGTACTTGAAGACAAGCATATACAATTGCTAAAGATCCACACCAAGGACAATCATGCTGATCTACTCACAAAGGGACTTCCAGGAGAGGGCTTTGTGCATTGTCGTGAGTTATTGGGCATTGGACAGATGGCAGCCATGTAAATCTTTGTACATTTATGTTCATAGATTTACAGTTACTTAAAGTGCCACATTGGACTTTAAGTGGGAGGTTGTTGGGATTAAAGCCCAAGTGGCCTCTTATACGGATATGGCCGGCCGGCCGCCTAACTCACTTATCACTAACTCTTTGTATATACTCACTTATACTTTTGTGGATAATAAGGTTCAGGGAGATAACCTTTCAAGCGATTCTCTGCGTACTGTGTAAGCTCTCTGTGTGTGTGTGTGTGTGAGTCAATCCACGCTCCGCTCCACTTCACCATATGTGGAGGATCATTTGAACATATGTCTTTTATGCTTATTAAGTCATTTGGTTGAATTGAATACTTCAAGGACTTAGTCAATCAAGCAAGTATGTGTCTTTTATGCTTCTTAAGTCATTTGTTTTGATTTGAATACTTCAAGCCTTAGTCAATCAAGCATGGACGTTCATGCCTCTTGAAAATTTATCTTTGAATTTAACATTTCAAAACCTTAGTTATTTAAGCATAAAAATCACCTCAAGCTTTGGGCAAGGTTCCCACAACCACTTTAAGCATCTTAGCACCTCATGCTTGGGTACGATTCCCACCTCAAGGTTAGCTCTAGCTTGCGTAAGGTCAAAGAACTTTTTAACACTAACTTTTGGAGGTCTTTAATGAAGCTAACCCTAAGGTCTTTTAAGCTTCATTAGATGCACGTTGCTCTTTGATAGACTACCTCCGTTTGGACCCCTTTTGAGATGTAACCATTTCTCCTCTTGGTCCCTTGTTGAGGTAAATCTAGAAGCACTTATTTGCACATTGCTCTTTGGTAGACCGTCTCCTTTTGGGCCCCTATTGAGATGCAACCATTTCTCCTTTCGGTCCCCCTATTGAGATAGGTCTAGAAGCACATATATATATATACTAACTCTTGTTCCCCTTTTATCTTCCCATATTAAGTGATCAGTTTAATATAAGAAAATCATTTGGTAAAGTTAGATATTATATTTTATAACAAGTGACAACTCCATGCCTTTCAATTCCATGCCTTTTCAAAAGACTAATTTCAAGATCATGCCTTTTCAAAATTTCTAAACTCATTGGAGAAGTGCTCTCCCCTCCATTTGACCATAGGCACTATATTTATTGTCTAGTCTGTTTTAAAAATATACATTTGAAATTCTAAAAGTGGTTATACACCTCACTTTTTTCCTTCATGAAATGCATCGAGACCTTTCTTGTCTAGTCATCAATGAAGGTGGCATCCATTAGCAAAGGTTTTTATTTTTTGATATCTATGAGACATCGACAATAAGTGAGTGCGAGAGACCATCACTTCAGGTGTGCAAGAAACCAATTTTTATGTTATTAAGGGGAAGAAAGATTACCACAAGGTATATTAAAGCCAAATTCCGTGAGTATCTTATTTTTTAGCTTTGTCATCATGATTAGGGAGCATAGCATTCTTTGTTATTCTTATGATTTTATGCAAGAATGTTTGACATGGCGAGATGTGTTGCGAGATAATTTTGAACACTCTAGACAACAAAATCCTTTATGTCCGAAACTGCTTATGAGGATGGATGAATCAACAAAGCACTTATCATATAATTTACCATTGTTTGATCCTCGTCATTGTTTTCTATAGTTCAGTCAAATCAAAATTTTAGCAGGTATGGGATGTTGAACATGTATAGATTAATTGATTGCAAGTGCAACTCAGTTTCACTCTTACTTGTCTATACTTCTTTTGGTGGAATGGCATGTCAAAATTACGGAAGATAAGTACTAAAGTAAAGTGAATATGCTATTATACTCGGGGCTTGTATTTTTCCTTCTTATATAGTCTTCAACAAGACTATTGACCGTTTTCACTTTGGTTACCAAGTTTTTACATAAATGATGTGATGAAAAAGAAGACACTTTTTCTCGAGGGTTTATCAATGTGCTTAAACTTGCAAGAAAATTTTGTATTTATGCTTAAGATGAGCTTGCAGAGTGAGACACATGGTGCACGTACACTCAATTCACTACAACAAACTGATCATTTCTCTATGGTGACTTTTTCTCGAGGGTTTATCAATGTGCTTAAACTTGCAAGAAAATTTTGTATTTATGCTTAAGATGAGCTTGCAGAGTGAGACACATGGTGCACGTACACTCAATTCACTACAATAAACTGATCATTTCTCTATGGTGGCTTCAAAGAATAAGATGTTTAAACAAGTGAAATGATCATGCATAGTTACATGTTAGCTCAAGGAAGGAATAAGTCAATGTATAACGGTGCCTACTCTTCTCCCATTTCAAGTAGCTATAAGACGTAGCGATTTTCAGTTGGTATTAGCATACAAGATATTGGTAGCCACGTTGAAACAAAAGGATATTGTATCCTCAAGTTTAAGCATAGTGAAAATCACACAACTACAAGGGTAGCCATCATTTGTCTTAAGGTGCTTGTTGTGGTAACCTGCGCATGGCTTGAATATAGGCACACAATGATCTATTGATTGGTTAGCATAGAAACAATGTAGTACATGGAAGGAGAGGTAGGGATCTAACATACCTGCTGCCATGCTTAAAAGACTTAGAAGTTTAGAATATAGAGTTTAAATTCAAAAAACAAGACATTTAAATTGGTATCTAAATGAAGTACATCACCCCAAGGTAATTCTTAGCTAGAACACTTAACTTTTATATGTTTTGAAGAAGAGTGTGGGCAATATTCTTGTTCCAAAGCTTAAAAGCTCTCACAAGAGGAAGTATATTCCCAAGGAATGACTTATGCACTACATTGTTTTGTGCTTTTCACACCATATCAATGATGTTAGCCTTTAAACCATCCCAAATATTTAACATCCAAGGCTCATTCTACCATTAACGCTAACTAATGCTTGTTTGCTGACAATCCTGTCCAAAACTCTTGCATTGCTCGCAACGTCTTTGACCCTTGTATAGGATTCCCCGAAGCAAGACTCCCCACTTGTGGTGGCTTATCGATTTTATTTTATTTTTGGTTGTTTTCCTCCAGAACTTTAATGCCAACATAATACTTATTATCGCTATATTTCAATGCCCTTACTTCCCTTGTCACCCTTCTCCATTCACCACCCACTTCGTGAATGACTGAGGAGAAGCAATTCACTTGCTGGTGGGCCATGATTCATTACCTTGATTATCTAAGATCGATTTGGAGAAATGAGCAAGGAGAGTAGTGCCACTTGGCTTCCTTTGATTGGATGGAAAATCGATGGTGTACACAAAAAGTGGTAAAAGAAATTGTTTTAAAAAAGCGCATGAAATGCGTCCCCGTCGACTTCGCAGAGATAGTCAGAGAGAGAGAGAGAGAGAGAGAGAGAGAGAGAGAGAGAGAGAGAGAGAGAGAGAGAGAGAGAGAGAGAGAGAGAGAGAGAGAGAGAGAGAGAGAGAGAGAGAGATAAGAGAAGCAATTGGTGCACACACGGCTCCGCATGCATTCCTTGCTCCACACACATCCGTTTTCTCTTGCAAGGTCGCCAAGCAAGCAGCAATAAAGGCTACACAAGCAAAAATAAAGAGTGACAGAATGAGTCTTTCTTTTGTGAGCTCACTTAAAGACTGTGCTAAGGAGAAGGTTTTGTACAAGGCAGTAGCATTCATGTTGATATTTGCGGTAGTGGGTTACTTGAAAAGAACATGTTGGGAAAAATGTTGGTCAGTATGTATGTCAAGCACCGCACAACAAATCTTTGACGAGGTTACTGTGCGGGATGTCATCTTGTGGAACGCATTGATTGCAAGATATGCCCAACCAAGACAGGGCTAGGAAGTTGTGGGCTGTTTTCACATGATGCTTAATGAGGGCCTGTTTCCAAACGCAATCACCTACGCGTGCATCTGAAAGGCATGTGCATTGTTGTATGCCAAATGTGGTACACTTCAGAAAGCACAAAAAGTGCTTGAGGAGCTTTTTATCTGGAATGTTTCCTCTTGCAAGAACCTGATTTGATGCACTTACCCTCTATATGTTTTGAAGAAGAGTGAGGCCAGTATTGTCATTCCAAAGCTTAAAAGCTCTCACAAGAGGAAGTATATTCCCAAGGAATGACTTATGCACTACATTGTTTCATGCTTTTCACACCATATCAATGATGTTAGCCTTTAAACCATCCCAAATTTAACATCCAAGGCTCATTCTACAATTAACACTAACTAATGCTTGTTTGTTGACAATCCTGTCCAAAACTCTTGCATTGCTCACAACGTTTTTGACCCTTGTATAGGATTCTCCGAAGCAAGACTGCCCACTTGTGCTGGCCTATTGATTTTTAAATTTTTTTGCTCGTTTTCCTCCAAAACTTTAATGCCAACATAATACTTATTATCGCTATATTTCAACCACCCACTCAGTGAATGACTGAGGAGGAGCAATTCATTTGCTCATGGGCCACGATCCAATGCTCGATGCTCGATGCTTGTTAAACGAGTCTAACCAAGGCATCGACCGATGGCAACCACTGACAAGACTTGGAGCAAGGATCATGGAGGAGCTTTCGATGTACCTTTGCGGTCTTGCATTACTATTTACTATTGGGACTCTTCACCGTCAAGATGGATGGATATTCATCCTTGGTGACCAAGGCGTGAGTTGGGGTCTAATTCAAAGATTTTACAGAGACTAGCAGGAAGCGAAGAAAGAGAGGAGATCAGCGCTTCGGCAGCCATGGCGAAGCGAGGCTTGATGGAGCAGGATTTAAGCAAACTGGACGTTACTCAGCTCACCCCTCTCTCTCCCGAGGTCATCTCTCGCCAGGCCACCATGAATATTGGTAACCCACTTCATCTTTCTCACTGTGGTTGATCAATTTTGGAGGTCGCCGTCCGTTTTGAATCGTGACGATGGACTCTTGATTGTTGTTTGGTTCAAGGGTTTTAGCCTGTTTTAAAGTTCGTGAGGATTGACCTCTTCGACCCTATGAAGGTATATGTTTTCTCAAAAATTTTCTTCGAACGTACTGGGTAGACATTGAATGTGCATCATCCACATACTGGGTAGGCTTATGTATGGTTGGTTGCCTAAATAGACGGAAAGTGGCTTTGTGAGACTCTGTGTTGTTATATGTGTTCATCAAGCATCTTTCTTTGCATTGTTCTCACCTGTTCTCATCCGCTCTATTGGTGGAGCAGGCACCATTGGGCATGTGGCTCATGGGAAGTCAACATTGGTGAAGGCTATTTCTGGAGTGCAGGTGAGCTTGCCTTTTCCTTCTAGTCACAACTTAGATTTTCAGTGGCATGATTTTTGACGTTTTTCTTATGCCATAGACGGTGAGGTTCAAAAATGAACTGGAGCGCAATATTACCATCAAACTTGGTTATGCAAATGCTAAGATATATGTATGCGAGGATGAAAGCTGTCCAAGGCCTATGTGTTACAAGTAAGAGGCTTCTTTCTATTTTAGAGAAATTTGTGTGGCTAATTTTGTGCCAGCTATATATTCCATTTACATCATCAAGTCACAAGTACTTTCTTATCTGTGAGCAGGGCTTATGGTGGGAAGGAAGATAGCCCACTCTGCGACGTACCTGGGTTTGAGAATGCTCGTAAGAAGCTTCTACGACATGTCTCTGCCCAGTAAGTCCACCTTTTTGACTGAACAAGAATTTGCATTCTGTTGGTTTGAGTTGATGGCCCAAGTTTGTTCTGAGTTTCTTCCTTAAGCTAGACTCATTTGCAGCTCTACAGAACATAGTTATCAGCAAGGTTTTTAGTCATTTTTATGCTCTTGAGAAAGGGTCTTGCCGTGCCATGGTAATTATAACAGTGTTTTGCTCGCAGGGGCACGATATTCTCATGGCTACTATGCTGAATGGAGCAGCTATCATGGATGGAGCTCTACTGTTGATTGCAGGAAATGAAAGCTGTCCTCAGCCTCAGACATCAGAGCATCTTGCCGCAGTGGAAATTATGAGGCTGAAGCACATTATTATACTGCAGAACAAGATCGATCTTGTCCAAGAGAGTGTGGCTTTAAATCAACATGAAGCAATACAGAAATTTATAGAGGTTTACTTCTCACTGGAAGGAGTTTTTGTTTTGATCTGAATGGAAGGTGTAATTTGAGAGCTAGTGTTGTATCAACCTTCTGAGCTAGGGCTGATTGATTTTTGGCATTTGCAGGGGACAATAGCAGGTGGTGCTCCTGTTGTCCCAATTTCAGCACAGCTGAAGTACAATATAGATGTTGTGTGCGAGTACATAGTGAACAAAATTCCCATTCCAGAGCGTAACTTCATCGATCCACCTAATATGATAATTATTAGGTCTTTTGATGTCAACAAACCAGGTGCTGAAGTTGATGAGATCAAAGGAGGAGTGGCCGGAGGAAGTATTTTAAAGGTTTGTGTTTGCTTTTGAACATCATGAATAATCAATCTGAGACGGGGCTTTTTCTGGTATGATGTCTCTCTTAGGTGGACCTCTTTGGGTGTGTTTGTAACAGGGTGTCTTGAGGGTGGGACAGAAAATTGAGGTTCGACCTGGAATCGTGGTGAAAGATGAAAGCAATAATATCAAATGCACACCAATCTTTTTGAGAATCATATCGCTCTATGCAGAGGCAAATGAACTGCAGTTTGCTGCTCCTGGTGGGCTTATAGGTGTCGGTACAACTGTCGACCCAACATTGACCCAGGCTGATCGGCTTGTGGGTCAAGTTTTGGGAGAGTGGGGGGTGCTACCTGAGGTTTATTTAGAGCTTGAGGTTTGTACCAATCTGCTAAGACTTGCATGTTGTCTGTCTACCGTATACATGCATGTATGATTAGTTTTGTAGGAAAGCTTGTGTGAAATGTTCTTGTGCCTGTATTTAGACTGGACAAATGTGATTCTCTTGCTGACGGAGTCTGATTATAGTGCCCAGAGCTTGTTTGGTTTCTTAATCGTTATAGAAGTGAATTTTGTTGTTCTTGTCTTTTATTTTTTCAGATAAACTTTTTCCTATTGCGCCTGCTCCTAGGAGTAAGAATCGAGGGGAGGGTCACAAAACTCACAAAAGGTGAGGTTTTGATGTTGAACATCGGATCAATGTCTGTGGGTGCGCGTGTTGTAGCGGTAAAAAATGATGTGGCAAAGCTTCAGCTCATGTCTCCTGTTTGCACAAGTAAAGGAGAGAAGGTTGCTTTAAGTAGAGACATTGGCGGCTTATTGGTTGGGGTCAGATTCAGGCAGGTCACACTTTGGAATTACGGCCGGTTGCATAGGGAGCACACCAAAAGGAAAAAGCAGAGGAGAGAAGTAGACGTTCTAAGAAAGTTTTCGAGGCAGAGCAATGTGGTCTGGTAGAGAGTTGCTAGGGACAATTTTTGTGCGATGGAGGAGGAGACAGGGAAAATATTATTCATGCTTTCTCATTGAATCCTTTTGTTGTATCGTGTTTTTGTTGTGCAAATTGCAGAGGTTTCTTTTTTGTTGATATAACTACAATCATCGCATATGCAACCTGTAGTTCAATGTAGCTCTACCAAAGAAACCTTTAGAACATGTAACTTGTGACTAGATTCACGATCATAATATCCATTGATTAAAAACGATGCATAGCTTGCAACTTGTAGCCACTACGAGCATACACTATAACTCATTCATGTGAGAGTACAAAACACTAATCCGTGTTCCAAGGCAACAAAAAACAAGTCCAAGTGGGAGTCAAACTAAATCACTGCCAAAGTGGGAGTCACACTTGACCACTAAAGTATCAGAGACTAAACCGCAAATACATAGAAACTATGGTGAGAACCTGGTAGAATTCCTACAGAGTTTTCTCTATAATTTGAGTAAAATCTCAACAAAAATCTGCATGCACTATACCTATGAAGGCAACTAGGCTATGCACATAAACACAAACACCGTCTCTCATCCACCATTTGTCATACATCATGTCAAACATGTTACGTAGGCTATGGAGGGCTTAACAAAGGCAAGCCATGGTAGGAAGGGTGTGAATAGACAATGAGCGCGCACACACAACACACACACTGACTTCAACAAGCTTGATTGACTAAAGACATATCACACCCTATGTTATATTATTAGCTTTAGATTAGAAGACTTACATATAAAGGCTATCCATGCTCATGCATGCACTTAAAATTAGGTGAGAAAAAAGGATGGTTTGTATTTGTCTATCACAAAGAGACTTCCCATGGGCTTAAACATAAAAATCCCCCACTCAAGCCCAAACCTCTGACAAAGGTTTGAAACAAACATATGGAAATAGAAGCTCCCTTTTGACAACAATATCAGGGTGTGTGTACTTCCCTCGGACAAAAATCAGAGTGGGGACAACAAGAACTTAACCAAACTCACAAATAAAGGAGGTCTTACCACTTTTTTGTGTCGTAGTGTTTATAACTTGTAGAAGATTAATTCACTATGAACAACATAAAGAAACTAAACCTAAAGAACATCGCTTTCGACTAAGACCACATGTGCATCACCATCAACATTAACAATATTTATCTGACTTTTGTTCTTCTTGAAACACTTGTTGGAAGGATGGTTCCTCTTACCACAATGGACACAAGATTTTTGGTAAAGGAATCCTTTGTTTGATGATTATTTTGCCCGCAATTGCACATGATCTAGTACTAGTCAATGAAGTTGAGATAGAACTGCAACCATTGATTGCATGTGCAATGGGAACTATGGAAGAAGCAGCACATGATGCTCTTTTCTCCTCTTCCTGCAAGGAATTAACGATACCATCAAAAGAAGGCAAAGGATATTTCTCCTTTAAGACGCTCACAATCTAACAAAATTTAGCAGGTAAGCTATCAAGTAAAGCAACAATAAGATCTTCACCAGTGATAGGTAAAGCAATCCTTTGTTTGATGATTGTTTTGCCCACAAATTACACAAGATCTAGTACCAGTCAATGGTTTGGTTGAAGTTGAGATAGAAGTGCAACCATTGATTGCATGTGCAGTGGGCACTATGGAAGAAGCAGCACGGGATGCTCTTTTCTCCTCTTCCTGCAAGGAATCAACAATACCATCAAAACAAGGCAAAGAATATTTCTCTTTTACGACGGTCACAATTTGAAAAAAAATTAGCGGGTAAGTTATTGAGTAAAACAACAATAAGATCTTCATTAGTGATAGGTGAGCGTGCAAATTCATGCTAGAGCCTGCATACAAATCCCATAGACATCTCTGTTTGGTATGCATAGCTCCATAATGCAGCATGCTAGTGTTAGTCATCGTATGACTAACAGTCTCTGCTTCAAATGCTCCCACTATAGTTGCTAGGTCATAGGTCATACATGAGACAATCAAACATTGATGAATGCAAAACTGGTTGTACTAGCCTCTTTAGTGCTACCTATATACATTGCATCATCAAGACTACTCATTACTTATGGATGTGTTGTCACTGACATTGAGAAGGCTACATCCCTCTCATACATCTAGGTAGCTAACATCAACTCATTAGAGGTGATCTCCCATTTTGACATCTTTGATGTGGTTTATGCTTGAGATTTTGTTCAGTTTTTAAGGGACACTTTACCGAATTTCTCCCAAGATTTCTCACTATACACCTTTTGATGCATATGAAAATTTTGATATCTTGACATCCATTAGCAGATATGTGTGACATTTCAGAGTCTGTAAAGATGACTCGTGAGAGACGGAGGCCTGGCTCGTGTTGATACTTGCATTGTTGGCATTGTGGTCACACACGACCCATTAGATGTTGTTGCTTCTAACGTATGAGGCAATGACAACGATGCATGCGAGATGTAGAGATGGTTTTGACACATGTTAGAGAGGTGTCTTAGTATGCCATTGAGGGTGATGACATGTTCACCTCAAGCGTTCCTCATGCTTTTGTGTCTAGAATAGGCTATATTTCTTCCTATTGGTCGCTAGATGAGCATGCAATCTTCCACATCACACTTTGTCGTGAGTTCTCTAGTGGGAGGCTTGGCTGTGTGCACTTGGCCAATGGTTCGGTGTTTGACATTGCAGAAGTAGGAAATGTATGCTTTTCATCACTTAGTGGTGTGTATTTTATGCTATAACACGTGTTATGTTTTTTATATTTCCTAGAGTTTGATCTCGTTGTTGAGACATCTAGTAGATTTTGAATGTGTAATGGCACCGAGTTTATGCTTCGAGGTGTCAAACATGTGCCAAAATTGACTAAGAGCTTAGTGTCAGCCGGGTGGTCAGGTTATTGATTTGGGCTATATTGCTCTTAGATGATTCGCAAGGAAAAATTGGTTATTTTGAAAGGCCAAAAGTCTAGTTCATTGTACTCTTTGTATGTCTCTTCTCTGAAAGAAAATCCATTTATGTTGCCGAGATGCCTTCTAATGAGTTGTGGCATAGCCGACTTGGTTATATGAGTCAAAAAGGAATGAAACAACTTCAACATTTGGGCTATTTACATGTCTTAAACTATTCTAACTTTAGCTTGCATGAGCATTGCATTTATAAAAAACAAACTCGGATTACCTCTTTGCCATCAATTAAATAGAGATTTATGGAATCCTCTAGACTTAGTACATAGTGATCTATGTGGGCCTATGCTGCATAAATATCTAGGGGGACCTTATATTTCCTAACATTCATAGATGACTCTACTAGGAAGGTGTGGGTGTACTTTTGAAGAGGAAAGATGAAGTCTTTGCTACGCTACATAAATTCCTTGCAATGGTAAGAATCATGAGGCAAGAAGCTGAAGTCTTTGCGCACTAACAATGGGGGAGAGTACGTCTCCATTGAGTTCAATAACTTTTGTAGCAAAAGAGGCATTAGACTATAGTTTACTACAACATACACACCTACTCAGAATGACATTGCTGACCATATGAATATGACAATCCAAGAGAGAGTCACAACCATGTTGTTTATGTCAACCTTACCTCCAGAATTTTGGGGAGAGGCTATTATGACAACAATTTACATCATCAATCGATCGCCTAGTATTCCATTGAACTATAAAATTCTATAGGAGATGTGGACTGGCAAGAAGTCAAACCACAATAGATTATGTGTGTTTGGGTGTGAGGAATTTTGACATGTCCCTAAATATCTATGCAATAAGCTAAACCCCAAATCACACAAATGCATCTTCATTGGATATGATATTGAGAGATGGGCTATCGTCTCTAGCATTTGTAATCTAGAAAATTCATTCGCAACTCGCAACTTATCTTTAATGAGTTGAAGATGCACAGACAGCTTGTCAAAGAGGTTGAGTATCGCAAGGTCACATTCGATGACGTAGCCTCAAGAGAGATCAAACAAACAACTCAGTCTACTAGTGATGTTCCCACCACAAGTAGTGCTCGAGAGAGATCAGAGTCTAGCAGTCAAGCAATGAGGAGATCTACTCGAGTCTCTCGTGTCCCAGAGCGTTTTCAGCCAAGGTTACACTATTTGTTGGTCATTGAATGTAAACTTCCTGCCTGCTACTACCGAGAGGCTATTCAAATGGAAGATAGCGTGAAGTGGGAGCATGCAATGTGCACAATCGAAGTATAACTTGATTTTGGCAAATAAGACTTGGGAAGTGACAGAGTTTCGAGAGGGCAAATAAGCCTTGCCTTGCGAATGGGATGTATAAGAAGAAATACACGACCAAAGATCCCAAGCATAAGGCTACATTGACTGCTAAGGGATTCAAGCAAAAGAAAGGCATGGACTTTGATGAGATTTTCTCTCCAATAGTTAAGATGACTACATTGCACCTTGTGTTTGGACTAGTAGCAAATGAGGACATGGAATTTATCCAGATAGATGTGAAGATGGATTTCCTTCATGGGGATCTATAAGAGACGTCTACACGAAACAACTAGAGGGTTTTGAAGATAAACCTGAAAAGCCTACGAGAGTAGAGCTAGTGTGTGAGACTATGTAAGGCCTTGTATGGCCTAAAGCAAGGCTCAAGGCAGTGGTACCAAAAATTTGACAAGTACATGAAAATCCAAAGTTATCTACGGAGCCAAGAATATCAATGCTCGTATACCCAAAAGTAGAACGGTGGTTCAATTATCATCTTGATACTTTATGTCGATGATAACCTCAGTGTTTGAAAGTCTAAAGACGAGATTTCTATCTTGAAGAAGTCACTTAGCACGCAGTTTGCAATGAAGGATTTGGGAGATGCTGGTCACTTTCTTAGTATGCATATCAAAAGAGATAGAAAGCATGGAATACTGGAGTTATCTTAGGAAATGTACATCCACAAGGTCTTGCAACATTATAATATGTAGTGGGGAAGGCTACATTGGGTACCCCAATGTAGGCATATGCAAAACTTAGCAAGAGTGATGCTTCCAAATGTGATGCTCAAAAAGAGGAAATGGCAAAGGTACCATATTCTTTAGCAATAACTAGATTAGACATTGCATTTGTAGTGGGAATGGTTAGTAGATTCATGGCAAATGCGACCAGGAAACATTGGAGAGCAGTGAAGCACATTCTGAGATACTTAAGGGTATAACAAGCAGGTGCTTACCCTTTGGGAACAATGATGTATCCATAGTGGGTTCCTCGGATGCGCACTATGTGGGTTGTGTGGATAATCAAAGAATCGTGTCTGGCTATGTATTCGTATTTGCTAGAGCACCCGTGTCATGAAGATCATGTCTCCAAGATTGCACTTTGCTTCCATCATAAAGGCAAAGTATGTTGCAGTTTCTAGTGCTAGCAAGGAAGTTGTATGGTTAGCTTGTCTAGTGGAAGGCCTTGGCATTTATCAAACTCCAGTGATGCATTGTGGTAGTCAGTGCTATTGTGTTAGCGAAGAACCCCGTGTTTCACTCCAGTGATGCATTGTGGTAGTCAGTGCTATTGTGTTAGCGAAGAACCCCGTGTTTCACTCCAAGTTAAAACACATAGACATCAAGTATCATGTGAGATGAGACATACTAGCTAGCAAGCTCCTCGAGATAGTCAAGATTCATACATATGACAACTTTGAAGATGCTCTCACAAAGAGTCTCGCCTCATAGCGGTTTGCACATTGCATCGAGATGATGTGCTCTCATGAAGAGTCTAGCCTCATAGCAATTCACACATTGCATTGAGATGATGTGTGTAGGATGAAGCCATTGGAATGCTTCATGGCTGTACAACTTGTACATACATAGTCACTTGGGTCATGTTGCCTTCAAGTGGGAGATTGTTGGACTTTAGGCCAACTGGCTGAACACCTTTGAACACCCATCATTACTAACCCACTTATTATTTTATTGAATATAGAATAAGGAGCATGAGAGGGCAACTCACTCTCATACTGAGCTCTACCTACGTTGTGTGTTTGCTTCTCTCCTCCCTGGCACTACGCATCACACACTCTTCAAGTATAACCGATGGAAAGCCGTGACAATGGTGTGAATGACTATAAATTTGGAACCATGAAAAGAAATTAGAATGCATAAGTATGAAAAGCCTTGGATATAGCCCTATCTTATTGTGATAAATCTCATTAGGAAAAGAATGATCTCTACAACTTTAAAAACGAGCACCACCAATTTAAGAAAGTTGTGACAAATGTTTAAAGCTTCAAACATCACATACTACACGGTAAGAGTTCTCAATTATGATATTGCTCATTTACTACATCTTAATGTATCTACAAACAAGGCTCCTGATTTATTTCAATACTTTTTTGTAAAATGCTAAATAGCTTCACTTTTTTGCACACTAGGCATGGAGGAGGAGCATAAAATCCTAATAGCTTGTTTGAAATATTCCAATGTTTTTTACAAACAAGTGTGGCACATGATATACCACAAGAGGTCAAGAGGAGGAGCATAAAAGCCTAATAGCTTGTTTGAAGTATTTTAATGTTTTTAACAAACAATTGTGGCACATAATAGACCATCAGAGGTAAATAGATTATCAATGCATTCAAATATTGCTACATCTATACAAAGGAGAGCAAAATAGGAAAGATGCATACAATAAATGATATACAAAGCTTGCAACCAGAGAGAGATAAAGAAGCAAGTGGGGAACATTACAAGGATCAATTTTGGCTGCTCGACCCAACATCTTGCTTTTCGACCCTTCCTCTCCACTCCATCACTCGTACTTCATGTAACCCAGTACTTGCCTTCCTATATCACTAGTAGAGGCAAGCACATAGCTTGCCATAGTATGAACTCACGGTTTACACAAATCTTGGACATAGCCCAAATATTCTAATGGCCATTTTTAAAACCAAATTCTATATCATCAACAAGGCTATTGACCGTTTTCTCTTTGGTTACGAAGTTCTCACATAAATGATGTGATGAAAAGAAGACACTTTTTTTCTAGGGTTTATCAATGTGCTTGAACTTGCAAGAGAATTTTGTGTTTCTGCTTAAGATGAGCTTGCAGAGTGAGACACATGGTGCACATACACTCAATTCACTACAATATACTGATCATTTCTGTATGGAGGCTTCAAGAGTAAGATGTTTAAACAAGTAAAATGATCATGCATAGTTACATGGTAGCTCAAAGAAGGAATAAGTCAATGTATAACGATGCCTACTCTTCTCCCATTTCAAGTAGCTATAAGAGGTAGCAATTTTCATCTTGTATTATCATACAAGATATCGGTAGCCACGTTGAAACAAGAGGATATTGTGTTCTCAACTTTAAGCATAGTGAAGATCACACAACTACAAGGGTAGTCATCATTTGTGTTAGGGTGCTTGTTGTGGTAACTTGCGCATGGCTTGAATATAGGCACATGATGATCTATTGATTGGTTAGCATAGAAACAATGTAGTACATGGAAGGAGAGGCAGGGATCTAACAGAGACATGCTACCATGCTTAAAAGACTTAGAGGTTTAGAATATAGATTTTAAATTCAAAAAACAAGGCATTTAAATTGGTATCTAAATGCGGTACATCACCCCAAGGTAATTCTTAGCTAAAACACTTACCTTTTATATGTTTTGAAGAAGAGTGTGGGTAGTATTGTCATTCCAAAGCTTAAAAGCTCTCACAAGAGGAAGTATATTCCCAAGGAATGACTTATGCACTACCTTGTTTCGTGCTTTTCACACCATAGCAATGATGTTAGCCTTTAAACCATTTAACATCCAAGGCTCATTCTACCATTAACACTAACTAATGCTTGTTTGCTGACAATCCTGTCCAAAAGTCTTGCATTGCTCACAAAGTTTTTGACCCTAGTATAGGATTCCCCGAAGCAAGACTCCCCACTTGTGGTGGCCTATTGTTCTTTAATGTTTTTTGCTCGTTTTCCTCCAGTTGTTTAATGCCAACATAACACTTATTATTGCTATATGTCAATGCCCTTACTTCCCTTGTCACCCTTCTCCATTCACCACCCACTCCGTGAATGATTGAGGAGAAGCAATTCATTTGTTGCTGGTGGGCCACGATTCATTACTCTTGCAAGAACTTGAATTGATGCACTTACCCTCTATATGTTTTGAAAAAGAATGTGGACAGTATGGTCTTTCCAAAGCTTAAAAGCTCTCACAAGAGGAAGTATATTCCCAAGGAATGACTTATGCACTACATTGTTTTGTACTTTTCACACCACATCAATGATGTTAGCCTTTAAACCATCCCAAATATTTAACATCCAAGGCTCATTGTACCATTAACACTAACTAATGCTTGTTTGCTGACAATCTTGTCCAAATGTCTTGCTTTGCTCACAAAGTTTTTGACCCTTGTATAGGATTCTCTGAAGCAAGACTCCCACTTGTGGTGGCCTATTGATTGTTGATTTTTTTTGCTCGTTTTCCTCCAGAACTTTAATGCCAACATAATACTTATTATCGCTATATTTCAATGCCCTTACTTCCCTTGTCACCCTTCTCCATTCACCACCCACTTCGCGAATGACCGAGGAGGAGCAATTCATTTGCGGGTGGGCCATGGTTCAGTACTCTTGCAAGAACCTGATTTGATGAGAGATGCTTGTTAAACAAGCCTAACCAAGGCATTGACAGATGGTAACCACCGACAAGACTTGGAGCAAGGATCATTGAGGAGGAAACCAGCTTTAGATATACCTTTGCGGTCTTGCATTACTCTGATAAATAAAAGTTCTTCACTCTGATAGTAAAAAATACTTGATGAATTAAAAAATAACAATTGGGACTCTTCACCGTCTCTCTTCATGGGCAGAGATAAAGTAAGGCGTGAGACCTAAGTTGGGGTCTAATTCAAAGATTTTACAGAGACTAGCACAATTCTGAGGAAGCGAAGAAAGAGAGGAGATCAGCGCTTCGGCAGCCATGGCGAAGCGAGGCTTGATGGAGCAGGATTTAAGCAAACTGGACGTTACACAGCTCACCCCTCTCTCTCCCGAGGTCATCTCTCGCCAGGCCACCATGAATATTGGTAACCCATCTTTCTCATCTGCACATTCTGTGGTTGATCAATTTTGGAGGTCGCCGTCTGTTTTGAATCGTGGCGATGGTCTTTGGAGCAAGCTTGTATCTTGTATAAAGTTATTGATACCTCATCGTCTGGCTGTGATGTTGTGTCTCTGGAGGCGAGTTGTTGCAGCCCTGATAGGGTTCTTTACTTCCCAGTCACACTGCTGATTTGGATCGGCTGTGGTCTCTTTAGGGAAATTTATCTTCTGGTTAACTACATCTTTCTCTCTACAACAAGCATGAAATTGTTAGACAGGGAGGGCCATAGTGTGTTTTTCAGCCTCTTCTTGCAGATCAAAAGCAGCTAGATACACGGTAGCTTATATCCCGACAGTTATTCTCGTAGTACATGTGTTCATTGTTTGATATGTAGTCTATTGTGTGTTTTGATGCTCACTCATGAGAGTTGTGCACGCTCGCTACAATCTTAGCTATGCTGTAGGTTCGGACATAATGAGGGCACTAGAAGCAAAAGCTCAGTAGAGCCGTAAAGTTCCTGCGGCTATCTGGTGCAGCATTGGGCAACACCCAGTTTACTTTATGGGCATTGCCACACATTTGCACAAGTTTTGGGATTTTTTTAATTTTTTAGGAAGCATTTTTGAAAGATCAGTAGTAAACTCTGTTTTCTCTGTTTAACACATGACATTATTTGGCCCTAAAACGTTGGGGGAGTCTGCGCTCCATTTCTAGAGCTACAACATAACTCAGTATATGGAACTTTTATTTATTGTACCCATGCATTTCTGTCATAGTATGACGGAGGTAATGATGATGATGTTTTTTGGATGAGCAACATAAGTCTATAACTTGCAATTGCCTTTAAGACAATCAGGGCTTATCCTTGACTCAGGCGAGAATACGATATGAATTGGCCCCAACGTACGACTCCCTTGTGATCATTCATTCCTAGAGTGGAAAGTATTGTAGCCATCTTAGACACAGGAGTAGGTGTACACATAGCTACTAAAGCCATGTGGAGGAAATGGGCTAGGAATGCGTTTTTTAATGCCAGATGCTCTCAGGTACTTCATTGTTCATTTTGCGATATCCATCGTCTATACACAGGGGATTAAATGTGCATTTTTCCTGCGTTCACACCCCTTGCAGGGCCTAAGCTCGCTCAATGAGCTCGTTGGGTTAGTGATTGTTTTTCTTGTTTCAATGTAGCAAGGCATGGCCCTTGGATTTCTTTATGGGTTTGACCCGTGTGTTTAGCAAGAAGGGGTGGTGACTAGTGAACAGAGTGCTCACTGCACAGTCAGTACTAGTTGTAGCAAGGGCACGACAGAGTAGCCTCATCCCTTGTGCCTGAGTGACTCTAAAATTGAGTTCCGTTTTTGAAAGATACATGAATTTGATGCAAGCAAAATTCTCTCATTTATTTTGACTATTCTTTTTGTTTTGTGTGTTATTTCTTTCCTTCATGTGAATGACTGAAGTTATTCTTTTGTAAAAAGAGATGAGTTTCATGCAAGTTATCTTCTTCCATTTGTTTGGCCCATCTCTTTCTTTGAAATTCATTCTTAATCTATTTTGTCTTTGTAAAAGAAATAAAAAAAGCTATATTTGTCCTTTATGAAACTCAATCATAAACATATGTGTGTGATGTGTTGATTGTGTGTTTTGTTCAAGGGTTTTAGCCTGTTTTATAGTTCGTGAGGTTTGACCTTTTCGACCCTATGAAGGTATATGTTTTCTCAAAATTTTTTCTTCAAACGTACTGGGTAGACACTGAATGTGCATCATTCACATACCTTTTATCTAATATGGCTTATGTATGGTTGGTTGCCTAAATATATGGAAAGTGGCTTTGTGAGACTCTGTGTTGTTTTATGTGTTCAGCAAGCATCTTTCTTTGCATTGTTCTCACCTGTTCTCATCCGCTCTATTGGTGGAGCAGGCACCATTGGGCATGTGGCTCATGGGAAGTCAACAGTGGTGAAGGCTATTTCTGGAGTGCAGGTGAGCTTGCCTTTTCCTTCTAGTCACAACTTAGGTTTTCAGTGGCATGATTTTTGACGTTTTTCTTATGCCATAGACGGTGAGGTTCAAAAATGAACTGGAGCGCAATATTACCATCAAACTTGGTTATGCAAATGCTAAGATATATGTATGCGAGGATGAAAGATGTCCAAGGCCTATGTGTTACAAGTAAGAGGCTTCTTTCTATTTTAGAGAAATTTGTATGGCTAATTTTGTGCCAGCTATATATTCCATTTACATCATCAAGTCACAAGTACTTTCTTATCTGTGAGCAGGGCTTATGGAAGTGGGAAGGAAGATAGCCCTCTCTGTGACGTACCTGGGTTTGAGAATGCTCGTATGAAGCTTCTACGACATGTCTCTTTTGTAGACTGCCCAGTAAGTCCACCTTTTTGACTGAACAAGAAGTTGCATTCTGTTGGTTTGAGCCTAAGTTTGTTCTGAGTTTCTTCTTTAAGCTAGACTCATTTGCAGCTCTACAGAACATAGTTATCAGCAAGGTCTTTAGTCATTTTTATGCTCTTGAGAAAGGGTCTTGCCGTGCCATGTTAATTATAACAGTGTTTTGCTCGCAGGGGCACGATATTCTCATGGCTACTATGCTGAATGGAGCAGCTATCATGGATGGAGCTCTACTGTTGATTGCAGGAAATGAAAGCTGTCCTCAGCCTCAGACATCAGAGCATCTTGCCGCAGTGGAAATTATGAGGCTGAAGCACATTATTATACTGCAGAACAAGATCGATCTTGTCCAAGAGAGTGTGGCTTTAAATCAGCATGAAGCAATACAGAAATTTATAGAGGTTTACTTCTCACTGGAAGGAGTTTTTGTTTTGATCTGAATGGAAGGTGTAATTTGAGAGCTAGTGTTGTATCAACCTTCTGAGCTAGGGCTGATTGATTTTTGGCATTTGCAGGGGACAATAGCAGGTGGTGCTCCTGTTGTCCCAATATCAGCACAGCTGAAGTACAATATAGATGTTGTGTGCGAGTACATAGTGAACAAAATTCCCATTCCAGAGCGTAACTTCATCGATCCACCTAATATGATAATTATTAGGTCTTTTGATGTCAACAAACCAGGTGCTGAAGTTGATGAGATCAAAGGAGGAGTGGCCGGAGGAAGTATTTTAAAGGTTTGTGTTTGCTTTTGAACATCATGAATAATCAATCTGAGACGGGGCTTTTTTTGGTATGATGTCTCTCTTAGGTGGACCTCTTTGGGTGTGTTTGTAACAGGGTGTCTTGAGGGTGGGACAGAAAATTGAGGTTCGACCTGGAATCGTGGTGAAAGATGAAAGCAATAATATTAAATGCACACCAATCTTCTCGAGAATCATATCGCTCTATGCGGAGGCAAATGAACTGCAGTTTGCTGTTCCTGGTGGGCTTATAGGTGTGGGTACAACTGTAGACCCAACATTGACCCGGGCTGATCGGCTTGTGGGTCAAGTTTTGGGAGAGTGTGGGGTGCTACCTGAGGTTTATTTAGAGCTTGAGGTTTGTACTAATTTGCGAAGACTTGCATGTTGTCTGTGTATCGTATACATGCATGTATGATTAGTTTTGTAGGAAAGTTTGTGTGAAATGTCCTTGTGCCTGTATTTAGACTGGACAAATGTGATTCTCTTGCTGACGGTGTCTGATTATAGTGCCCAGAGCTTGTTTGGTTTCTTAATCGTTATAGAAGTGAATTTTGTTGTTCTTGTCTTTTATTTTTTCAGATAAACTTTTTCCTATTGCGCCGGCTCCTAGGAGTAAAAATCAAGGGTGCTGAGAAGCAAGGGAGGGTCACAAAACTCACAAAAGGTGAGGTTTTGATGTTGAACATCGGATCAATGTCTACGGGTGCACGTGTTGTAGCGGTAAAAAATGATGTGGCAAAGCTTCAGCTCATGTCTCCTGTTTGCACAAGTAAAGGAGAGAAGGTTGCTTTAAGTAGGAGGGTGGAAAAACATTGGCGGCTTATTGGTTGGGGTCAGATTCAAGCAGGTCACACTTTGGAATTACCGCCGGTTGCATAGGGAGCACACCAAAAGGAAAAGGCAGAGAAGAGAAGTACACGTTCTAAGAAAGTTTTCGAGGCAGAGCAATGTGGTCTGGTAGAGAGTTGCTAGGTACAATTTTTGTGAAGTGGAGGAGGAGACAGGGAAAATATTATTCATGCTTTTTCTCATTGAAGCCTTGTGTTGTATCGTGTTTTTGTTGTGCAAATTGCAGAGGTTTCTTTTATGTTAATACATATTTTTCTCTTGAGCTTGTTTGTTGGCACTGCCTTTTGAGAGAAAGGGAGTGTTGATGCGGAGGTTTTTGAGCTTGTGTAAAAAGAGCATGCTTGTGTCAAACCTTGCCATGTGGGTGGAAAGAAATAGTAAGAGGCCTCTCTCTCTCTCTCTCTCTCTCTCTCTCTCTCTCTCTCTCTGCCCCGCCCCGCCCCGGCCTGTCCTGCCGCCCCCGTTCTATTTTAGGTTTTTTGCTTTCAGTTTCAGTCTTGTTAGTTTCTTCCCTAGAATCTGCCCAGATGTCACTTTTTGGGTCTCATAAGTCATTTTGGCCTTTTTGAAGATGTTTAATATTAACAATTCAGTTCATTTCATCTCTCTCTCTCTCTCTCTCTCTCTCTCTACACACACACACACACACACACACACACACACACAGGCGGACACATGGTGACATAAAATCTGTGTGTGTGTGTGCATATATACATAGATTGGGTTATGATGCATGGGCCTTCCCCTCTTTTAATTTAGAGGTTTGACGTTTTCGATATCTGTTTGTACATGAAAGAACTTCAATGTGTCAGCTTCTTGTAACGCGAGCAGGATGATCGTTTTCTCTGAGTTTGCTGTGCTGTTGTGGCAAAGCGTTTGTTGGATCTGTGGAAGGTGCTCTGTTCTTATTGGGTCTTGTTGGAAGATTTAGTCCGAAGAAGTGTTTACTTTTGGTGATTATCATAAGCATAATGGGTAAATACCTGACTTGGTTTTAAAATGGCTTAATGCATGTTTCATCAGGACCTATATATTTTGGGGTGGGGATAATTCATGAAAAGTGTCTTGATTGTGTGGTGCCCATGCCATAGTAGGCACCTACTCCTCATATGGACTTTCAGAGAGTTATTCTTGGTGCCTTGGCCTTGCACGATAAAGTGCGCAAGTGTTATTTTATAAAATGTTGTGTTCAAGGTATGAAAGGATTTGGAAAAAAACTAGAAATAAAAGTTTTAATATAGTAGTAATTTTTCAAGGGTCATCTTTTAAGCACAATCGTATAAAACTTAAAAGGTTGATACCTGATGTAGACCCCTTAAAACACCTTCAAAGCACACGAAGAAATGTTAAAAAAAAAACTTGGAGCATGCATACCATAAACATTTATATATAAAATGTTTTAGGCCTCAAAAGCATGCACGTTGTCAAATTTAAAAGCTAGTTTAAGGAAATTCATTAGTTTTCATTTTGCTTAAAATACCACTAAATTTTCCTTAAAATTTAGTGGTATTTTAAGGAAAATCAATAGTTTTCATTTTGCACTTTTTTTGTAATGGATATATTGAAGTGTTCTTCTATTTGAGAGGGCTTCATTTATATTCTATGTTCATGGTTTCATGAAAAATAATGAGTCTTAAAGCTAGTTTTACAGATGGGGTGCCAAGCCACTATTGTGGCTCAAACAACACCCTAGTGTTAAGTTGAATTTATAATAACGAAGCGGACACGTTCCTTGATTATAGTGAAGTTGAGAATCCTCCCCTTTTCCTTTGTATTATTAGCAACCACAAAATCCATTAATCAACCTAGATGCACAATGAAATCATCAATATTTGTTATGGACTTTAGAGAAGGATCGCCAAAAGCAACCCTATGTAACGATTGGGAGGTATAAGGTGATCTTGGAAGATATGTAAATAAATATCAGATTCATTAGGAAAAGTTTTGAGGCCTCTTTTTTGCCTTTAAATGTTGAGAGAGAGAGAGAGAGAGAGAGAGAGAGAGAGAGAGAGAGAGAGCGCTCTAAGCCAATGAGGGGAGGGTTCTCGTTACGGAATCTTCTTTTTGAAAATTACATTTGATTTTCTTAAATGAATTTTCTTTGAGTCATAATTTGAGGTAACTTTCACCCCTCTTCGTCTCACCTCCTCTTCCCTTCTCTTCCTACTGTCCTCTCCTCACCCTCGGTTGCTCTACATCCTATTCTCCTTAAGAATTGGAGTCCACTCGATCCAAACGTCCTACCACACCATTAAATCTATCACCACTTATGTCGCATTAGATGAACACAACCAATGGATCTCAATGTCTATAACCAAGGGTAGTTGGAATATCATGTAGCAGAGCAGAAGAAAAAAAGCCCCATCCAAGAACCCATTCTTGTCATGCTGGAAAAAGAGCAAGAAGGAGAAGAGAAAAGCCCATGATAAGGAAGAGGTAGAAGAGAAGGAATAGAATGAAGATGAGGAAGAGGTGGAAGAGAAGGAAGACCCCGAGCCAATCTTCACAATTTCTCTTACTTGAAAGAATTCCCACCACGGTTGACAAATTTTCTAGGCTTTGAGGTGGGGTTGGAGGATGGCATGGATTATGGATTGGGCTTTGACATGTTGCTGTCAACACAGTTGGACCATGAAAAACATGCAGAGACAAATATAAGGGTTGCCACAATTGCAACAGAATTTGAAAGACTTTGTTGGGAGCTACACGAGAAATGGAGCCAGTGAAAGTTGTAAAGTTTACATCATACTCTCAAGGAGAGAATTTGTAATGTTGTCTCTTTATAAAAAAATATGAGTGTAATGTTTTCTCTTACAAAATGCTCTCAAGTAGAGAGTATGTAGTGTTTTCTCTTTACAAAATGTTTTCAAGTAGATAGTATGTAGAGAGTATGACAGGTAGAATATGTACTGCTTTGCTAATTTTGCTTCACAAAATACTTTTGGGGGTTGTGAGAGTCTTAAGACTCTTTCTTGTGTTAGCTTCCTCTGTTTTCTTTGGGCTCTGTCTCCTTGGTCTTCTTTTGCTCCTCCTTGGGCTTCTTCTTTTCCTCTTTGAACATGTGTTTGCGCTTTTCTAGGGCTCTTTTTGGGGGAAATAGGTTTCTTTGCTTTCTTTGGAACCTCTTTGGGCTTGTCTTCCTTCTTTGGCTTCTCTACCTTTTCTCTTTTGAGTGGATCCTCTTTGATCTCTGTGTGCTTGGTCTCTTCCTTTGGTTTCTTTGGCCCTTTCAGGGCTTGGGTGCTGTGGGTAGGGCTATTTGGACACTGACCATATATCTAATCAACTTTGCCCTTACCCACCAGACATGGTTGTGAGTGTAGCAATTCCTATTGATCTAGCAAATAAAGATAAGTGTGTTAGCTTACCCTAATAGCAATATCTTTCCCTCTTTATATTGTCAAATGCTTACCCTAATAGTTTTTTTTGGGTTGCAGTAGGTGTAGTCAACCACTAGCTTTGCATTTGTTATCACTCTCCATCCACATGAGAAAGCCTCCTCCTGCAATAGTGGCTACACTAGGAGAAGCGGCAAAATAAATACACAATTTTAAGCTCAAACTACATACAACCTAGTAGTACCATACCTTCACATTTAAGATTTTCATGTCATCCACGAGCCTTGTGATAGGATGACAATGCTTACGCCAAGTTATGAAGATTATTTGACGTAAGAGTCAAAATAGAATGCAAGAATCCACCATCAGATGTGTATTTAACATAAGGAGCTAAACATACCCTAATCCTCTCAACCTTTAGGACCTTGGTTTTACATTCAAGTTGTGCATCCTTTCCTGCCTAGGATTTTGGCACACCAGGCAATACACTTTTCTCACCTCACTTTCTCTTGAGCCAATAATGAGATGAACACCAAAACAAGGTCAACATTAAGTATGATGTAGTTTATTGTGGCAATTATAAGGATTCATGATGGGATAGCCTTTAGTGTGACTAGAGCTTGACAGCTTCCTTTTAACATCATTTGTACTCAAAATCATTAATCTTAGTAAGAGATGCAATCATTTCAATTTGAATTTCCCTCTATTGGCTCCTACCATTTTAACTGTCCTCAATTTGGCTCCTTCACACTAATGGAAACATGATAGTGCCTTGCATCAAGTTCCAAAAGTTATAATAATGAGATATTCAAAGCTCCTATTTAATAAGCAACTCCCTTTCTTATCCCGCATAATTTGTGAATATTTGCCATCTTTCTTGAAGATGCTGCTATAACTTGTCCAAAGCTTTTGTGCATCTCGATGGATAAACATTGTCTTTATGAGAAATTCCAATTTGTTTCAGTGTACAACCTTCAACATTATATCTTGATTATCCTCTATTTCAACAAACGATAGTGTCCTACACACGATGCAACATGCCTTCAAAACACAACCACAATTGATCACATGCCATGGCGGTTGAGAAGAACCTTGAGCTTCTTGGACGTTGCCCATGATGTACATACATTGCGACAAGTGTAGTAAAACAACGTCCTCTGCAACAACTAGACCAAGAATTTGTTGTGCTCTTAAAAATATACCACAATTGGCATGCATGTCAATCAAAGCACTGCCAAGTATGATGTCTTCAAAAACCCTTGATTAACAATCTCAAGATGAATTTGTTTACCCATGTTAGTGTCGTTCATTATGCCACCTGCCATCAAAGCGCAAGATTTGGCGATCGTAATTATAGAGGAAGCCTTGGCTCAAACGAATCTATGTATTTCAATCTAGGGAAAATAGAATATACGTAGAATCATAAAAATGGTATAAAGTCTTGCACATCTAGATCATTTTGGCATTATTTACAACGGATTTCTTAATTGAGATCAAATGGCATATTTTAGATGAAATATATCAATATGCTAACATGTGAACGAAGGCATGTATTATGTGAACATGTCCTCATATAGTGTATGTGGTGGTGTTTGGATCCATCAAATGAGACACACATAGTCATTTGTGAGCACAACATGTTGCCTCACACGTAGATGGATAAATACCTTGAATCTTGCTCGAAAAGGGTAACAAGTAACGAGGGAGATTTTGACATGGTTTATTCAATCATCTTGTACTACCAAAGAGAAGTTGAACTTTTGGATTTGCAACACGATAGTAATCTTGATTAAGTTTGTTCATTGAAATTCCAAGTGACTTGCAATCACAAAATACCAACCAGATAGGGAGTGCATCAAGTGAGCCTGAGATAAAAAGTTTCCATAGAGCTCTTTGTGAGGGCACTTTGATGTTGTTGAGGTTGTCAAAAGCTTTTATCTATGGACTTTAAGTATGCAATCGAGTTCCTATTGACCACGTGTGTCTCACCCCTTGCACTTGAGAGACCAGAAAATGGAAACAAAATGCGACGTGTTAACAATAAAATGAAGCATGGCCCTATCAAAAACTCACTAACTGCACTTGTGCAACCACCATGTGCATCTCCTCGCCATCCGCTTCTCTCACTGATTTGCTGCCCTTGCCACCTCCTTGTAGCCTTGCCGCCTGCTTTCCCTCAATGCCTCCCCTTCCGCCTTCTCCCGTCAGTGCCATCTTGGTTGAACTAAAGGTTTGAGAGTAAAGAACATATGCAGAGGCAATCCTCTTTTCCTACCAATGCAGCTTCAAGCAACCCTTTAAGGCAGGGCATGTGATTGGCGAGGAAGGTGTAGGGAGGAGCCGAAAGCAGGGGACGAAGAGGAGAATGGAGGGGACATACATCTCTTGAAGGCTTTTAGACTTTGCCAATCTTTCAGGATTTCAACACACTCAACATCTCTCTTTGCCAATCTTTGAGGATTTCAACACACTCAACATCTTGGATGATATAATCTGTTCTTTTAAGAAGGTCATCCTCTAAGAAAGCAGCTACCAAGAAGATTGTGGTATTGGCACCTCTTAGCAATGAAGAGAGTTAAGATTCAATCTCCTTGAGGTTCATTTATTTCCAGCTCCTCCTTGTCAACTTTGGGCTCTTTCAAAACATCATCCTCTGTTATCTCCTCAACCAACATTTCAAACTCTTTTGCCTGTCTTGATGGGGGTATGTTCAGAAGAAGGTTTTCTCATATTGCAGAGGTACTGGTTCAAGAATTTTGCCGAACCTGTATATTAATCTCCTCAAGATAATCATATCCTTGTCCATAAGTGTGACCCTGTGAGAGTGGGCTGCATATATGTATGCATTTTGGAAGAGCTCAATTAAAAAGTCTTCAACAGCCTCCTCTATACATGCCAAGGAACCTCTTGTCCATCTCATATCAATCTTAAAGTGCTTTGCTATTTTCCTACAGAACCTTTGGAAAGGAAGCCTTGGAATTACAATTGTCAGAGCCTTCTGTGATTTTCTTATCTCCCTCAAGCATCTCACCTTTTGAGAGAATCTCCTTTTCTTTACAGGTGGGAGTTTCATACCAACTCCCTTTTTGGCATGTTGCTTGAAGGATGAAGCTCCCTTATCTCCTTGTGAGCTCTCACCTTTGTCTGTTGGTTTGAAATCAACTGGTGTTCCCTTCACATCTCCTAGTTTGACGTTTTCTCTAGGAACCTTCCTTGCAGTTTGTTTGGTCCTTGCCATAACTATAGATTAGACCTAAAAGGAGAAAAAATCATGAAAATAAAGCCACTATAGTTTTTCTTCAACAAACTATCTTAAACCTCTTCATTAATTTCAAAGGGAAACATTCTATTGATATTGCACCAAAAATGAAACTTGTGTCTTCTCTATGCAAAAATAGTGTAGCTCGAGATACATTTGGCTACACTATTTTCGCATTGAGAGGACACATTCAAGTCAAGTTAAAAAAATATCTACAATGAATATATAATGACTTAAAATTACATTGAAGTTCCTTACTAACTATGTTAGGCCTTCTTATGAAGTTCAAAAGTCCACAATCTAAAAGATAAAATTGGGTCCTCTCTATGCGAAAATTGTATTGCCGAATCAATGTTCGACTACTCTATTCTTGCATAGAGAGGACACTACCATAAAATGTCAAAAAAGAAACTCCTATCGTCTCTACGCGATAATAGTGTAGTCAAAAATTGGTCAAACTACTCTATTTTCGCATAGAGAGGACACTATCGAAAAATGTTGCAAAAAGCCAATTGTGTCGTCCCTATGCGAAAATAGTGTATTCAAACATGTGTACGACTACTCTATTTTCACATAGAGAGAACACTACTAGAAAATGCCAAAAAAAAAAGAACTCCTGTTGTCTCTATGCAATAATAGTGTAGTCGGCTAGCTACTCTATTTTCGCATAGAGAGGACACTTCTGAAACAACTTTTAAAAAAATACTCGTGTCGTCTCTACATGAAATTACTATAGTCATACATATATCCAGCTACACTATTTTCGCATAAGGACGACACATCTTAAAAAAAATATCACAATACCTCTTATGTTGTCCCTATGCGAAAATAATGTATTCGAACATGTGTCCGACTACACTGTTTTTGTGTAGTGATGACACAGTTTGAGTTTGCCACCATTTCTACAAAATGAATTTATAATACAACGGATTACCTTTTAATGAGAATCCATCTATTTGAATTGAAGAATCGAGAAGAATTATGAAGAAAACATGAAGGTTTGGTCTAAACCGAATACATGAAGTGAGAGAAGAGGCCCAATGTAAGTCGACCTTGAATTGGCTTTGAGTATCAATGTGGAGTCTGCAATGGAGCTAATAGAAAAAGATTTGCAAAATCCTTGTTCGAGTGCGAGCACCTCTATATATTCCTAGGAGTGCACAATTACCAAGGTAACATTTGAACTTACACGATTTACGATGTATGAATTTGACCATTGGGCACGTGCCACAAGGTGCATGATTGGTAGATAGCATTCTATTTATAGCTCCACAAGGAGCTATATATAATATTTTTACATCAAACCGTCGTATTTTGTGAAAGTGTTTTGTACACATTTCAAAGCTAAAGAGCTCAAAATGTTCCTAAGAAAACATAAAGGTAACCATTTTAATTCGGATTTTTTTGGTGACGATTTTTTGTTTGTGTTTAGGTTGTCTCTATGCAAAAAAAGAACAACCAAACGACCATTGAAGTGCTCTCGTCCGTATGAGAGAATAGAGCACTTGGACGGTCGTCTGGATAGAGCACCTGGAAAGCTTTTTGTTTGCTCTATTTTTTTGCATAGGGACAACACAATGTCACAAATAAGAAGTATTTTTTTTTGAAGAATGTAATGTCATCCATACGCAAAATTAGAGCACTCGGACAGGCAATTTTCACATAGCGAGGACACAATGTTACAAATGAGAAGTATGTTTTTATAAAGAATCTGTATGCGAAAATAGAGCACCCAGACGGCCGTCCGAGTGCTCTATTTTTGCATAGCGAGGACACAAAGTTACAAATAAGCACTTTAAAAAAAAAGATGTGGTGTCATCGGTATGCGAAAATAGAACACCCGGATAACCTTTCGTGTACTCTATTTTTGCATAGGGACGACATATTACTATGGTTGTTTAAGGGTGAGTATGACCAATAATTTTATCAAGTGTATGATATTTTAAAGTTTTCTTTTTTGTTTCTTGTGCAAAAAATGCTACTAGAAGGGGTTTGGAGGGTATTGATATTGAAGAGGTTGAGGAGATATGTTATGACATGTTAATGGAGCTACTATACCAAGTCAAGCAATTGTCTAAGTTTGCCTATGTGGAAGAAATCTTTCATGGTCCTTTTGATCTAGAGATTTGTTTGGAAGGGTTCAACAATGAAATTCTCTGATCTTATAAGGGAGCACAAGCTTGACAACTTTGTACAATTTAATGATATTTTTTAAGCAGACAATTTAACCCCAAGCATAGGCTCCAAGAAGTTGGCATTAATCCAAGATGATTGGAAGAATGTCAAGTTTGTATTTTGAGGTATTGTACCCCGTTTTGGTCCATGCAGAAGGTATCTTTCTTGTTCTCTCTAACTTCCTCTTCAAACTCAACTGTATGGTCATCTACCCTCATGACATATTCCTCGTTAGGATCCAGATAAATTTGGACATCATACTTGTTAGTCTTTAAAAATGTCAAAATGTGCTCGAACTTGAGTGAGATTTCAGTCCCCAATTGGGTCGAAGAAGAAGAAATCTTGAAACTTGAGTCGAAGTAAGTGTCTACCACTTCTTTTGCTATAGTCTCTAAAGGTCTCCCTTGCTTTATACTTTCCTCTGTGGTTACTCTACTCTCAGTTTCTTGATTATAGCCTTGATTCACAACAAAATGACGTGAACTTAGGTAGATAAAGATTTGAGCTTCTCAATGAAAAGGAATACCTGGCTTTCCGTACCAATACTAAACCGTTTCAGATGCGGTCAATTCAAGTTTGCAATTCCCAAAGTTCTTTCCAATCTCCCTATGAAATCAAAAGTGTATAAGTTAGCTTGAGGATCACATGGATATACAGGAACTCTTGATGCAAAATTTTGTTCATGGAAGCCATGGTTGCAAGCTTGTGATTGAACAGATAGCATTTTTTTTTCCTTTTTGACTCTTATTCCATTAAAGGAAGGAGAGCCTAAACCTATGCAAAATACAATAGATGAGAATGTCCAAGATGTGGAGGAAACATTTGAAGATTTTAGAGAGGAAATGGAGAGGGTTGAAAGCAAAGAGATCTTGGATTTGCAGAGTTCAAGACAAGGAACATCACCAAAGTGGAGGAGCCAATCCGTATTCCAGAGGAAGAGATTGATCCCTTGCTGGCACAATAACCATGTCCACCTACAAGATCAACAATAAGGAGTATTTGTTGCTATAGGATATGCAAAACCTCTTTGATCTAAGAGAGGACTACTACCTTGCTATTTTGGTAGAGTGGGTAGAGTATGATAAAGGCTTTGTGGACTATAGTACACCATGCCCATTATCATTACTTGATATATAATCTCGGCAGTTTGTTGATGATAAGTCCCATGCTGGAGAGCATGTGCTTAGTGTTGTTCAAAGCCATGAAGAGCAAGGGCTTCCCACAGATGAGGAGTTCCAACAAATTTAAAAATGATTGAAGATTGAACACATGGGCACAGAGGTCCCAAGAGAGAGCAAAAGAGAATAAACCAAGTTTTTCCATCAACCTATGGAAAGAGGACATTTTCGAAGATGATGAAACCCTAAGGTAAAATGGTAAAACTATATAATTTTAGGCCATTGAAATTTCAATGACACATAATTTATATCAACTAATTTGAGGGACTTTTTTGCGTAGGTTTATATTGTAGATCTTGACAAGTTTCTAAGGAGAGGGAAGGTCTCCATGCCTTTGGATCTGAAGAGGGATCAAAAATTGGGCCATTACATTGGGAAGCTTAACAAGGAGACAATAGCTATCTACCATAGGAAGATTTCCCAATCACCCACTCTCCCCATACTTGCACTAGTGGCTCTGTCAAGGGTGGTAGGTTCACATCCAATAAGAGTTGGAGTGGACAAAATCATAATTCTTGGGAAGCAAGAAGCCATTAGATTTTTTGGATTTGCTCCAGGATTTATGGGCTCAAGAAGTGCATACTTTGGCACTATATCCAGTTATATTCTTGCCTCTTCTGGTGACTTGAAGCAGTTGCAAGAGGTTATAAGAAGCAAGAGTACTTGAAGTGGAGGGGGAAAAATGAAAAGCCTGATCTTGGCTCAAGCAACCATAATTGATCCTTGTATTATTCGCCATTTACTTCATTGCCTCTTTCTAGTAGAAAGGCATTGTAAAAAACATTTCATTTGCAGATGATCTATTGTATGCATCCTTCTTTTTTTGTATACTCCTCTGTATAGCTGTAGCAATATCAAAACTCTCGAATAATTTTTTAGTCTCTTGTGATCTTGTTTTGTGCCACACTTGTATGTAAAACCATTGGAATACTTCAAGCAAGCTATTAGCTATTTGAGCTCCTCCACCATGTCTAGTGTGTTAGAAAAACTTCGTTCTTACCTGATAGTGGGACTTCTCAATACCTTGAGTAGACCAAATTGACAAGCTTCCATATTTCTTTACAAACCAAGGAGTATGAATGTAGATAATGTGGTGCACAAAAAAAGGATAAATTCTTTAGCAACTTATGCAAGTATTGAAGCAAATTAGTAGAGTCAAAATTCATAATTATTACCATGTAATGTGTGAAGTGCTCTGAGCTCCAAGCATTTTTCATAGCTTTCTTGAATTTGCTCAACTCTTTTTAAAGTTGGAGATGTTATTCTTTCCCCAATGACTTTTATCATAGTAAGAAACGACTGCATCCTGGGCTTCCCACACTTCTGCCTTCTCATTTCTTGCTCTGGCATCAACTCCATGGTCCTTCATAGCATTGTGCAGAGCCTTCCATTGGTTGTACTGGAATTCAGATGAACCCCTACCCAATTTTCCAAGAAATTCCAAGAATGTTCTCGCCTTCATCCCACCAATAGAAGCTCTCCTAGGGACATTATTTCTACCAAATGACCTTTTGGGGTCTGACTCAGTCACAATATTCTCCCCATGAAGTCCAATTTCAGACAATACTCTCTCAATAATTTTTATTGGAGTTTCTCTGGCTGATAAAGTTTGTAGTTACCACTGGTTGCACTGGACTTCAGATGAACCCCTACCCAACTTTCCACCAAGAAATCCCAAGAATGTTATGGCCTTCATCCCACCAGCAGAAGCTTTCCTAGGGACATTATTTCCACCAGATGACCTTTTGGGGTCTGACTCAATCACAATATTCTCCCCATGAAGTCCAATATCAATAAATATCTCTCAATACTTTTTATTGGAGTTTCTTTGGCTGATAAAGGTTGTAATTTCCATGCAAATCCTATGTAGAGGTGCACAATCTTCTCAATGTTTCTACAAAGTGCATGCAGTGTGCAAAGGTGGACACTTGAAAGGGGAATATATAAAATATCTTAAAAATTTGTATCTTTAGAGTGTCTATATGGGGCTTTGTTCCAGTTAGCAGGACCCAGCTCCTTTGCTGCATCCATGCAGTAGATACATGGGCTTTTGGCATTGGCACCCCTTGACAAATTGTACATGCACTTTAGTGTCTTGAGGTCTCACCCCATGTGACATTCCACCTTGTACCTACCAAAGCCCTCAACATCTAGCTCCTCCCTAGCCCGTTGAGATTTGATTATAGCAGGAATAATAGTGTGGTGGAATACTAAATTCAACACATTGAAATCTTCATATCAACTTCAAAAGCACACAACCGCCAAATGTTATTCTCTGATTGCACACTAAAATTTTTTAGGGTTTTTTTTCACCTCACTACTTTGATTCTTCTGTTGCAGTTTCCACCTCCTCGCTTGAGACTCTCAATAGTCTTCAACTTCCTTTGTCTTTGTCTAAGTCCAAACTCTGTCCTCTTTCTTTGGACTGTGTTCAATAATGATTGGAGGTTCTTTACCTTCTCCTTGATTTCTTGAATCCGATGATAAAGAGAATCGTTGAATTGTAGTAGAAAATGGTTTTCTAGCTTAAGAATATCCCTCTCTGTTGCAAGGTCTTGTGTATAGTCTAATAGCTCTTTCATACCATCTCCAAAAAATCTCATCAATGAAGAACAATTGAAGAATGGTGGGGTGCATTTTGTGATGGGGTCTATGGGATACAATCTACCATCTGCCCATAGATCAATGTGCTTCTTTTGTTTTAATCTTTTAATCTCAATGCTTCTATGGTCGAAGGAGGAGTTTCACAAAGCCTATTTCTTTTTTGGAGAGGGGAATATAATATATTCATCTTCCAACTCGACATGGAGATGATAGATACCTTTTTTAGCAGAATTCATGGAGATGATGTGGGGAAGATGATGATTTGGATATGGTGTAAAGAAAGATTCAGAGAAAGGTGTAGAGAAAGGACAAAATGAGCAGAGAAAAATTTGAAATTTGGACCAAAAGAGAAAAACTGTGCATTGGGAGGGAGAATTTTGGCGAAAGGGACACATTTCCAAAAGATTTGAAAACAACACTACATGTGAGTCCCCAAAAAGTAACATCTTGTACACCCAGTAAAATATAAAGGTTTCCCCTCAATTTTGAGTTTTGAAATTCCTTGTTCATTTTTCCAAAAAAGAAAAGTATTTTCTCTCTCTAGCATTTCTTACAGAGAGAATTCAAGACCTCAAACTTCCCCTAATGGTTAAGGATGTGGCTTCCTACCATTTCGGTAGGAGGGTGACTTGTTGATCGATCATCAATTCACGGATTCAACACTTATAAATTTTTCCCATTGTGCCTACACATAGATCCATGAGATGCTCAATCAAACTACTCATCCTTGGTTGGTCTTGTAATAGCAACTTATATTCTCAATATGATTTCTTAAACAAAATATATATCAAGATGAACATAAAAGATTTAAAGAAACATGTTTATAATGTGAAATTCTTAATGTAATCGTCACAGTTAAGTGAGATAGAGCCCTAACCTTATGAGTAAGATGTTCACTTGAATAAGTTTGCAATTCAAAAATGTTGCCTTTGAGAAACTATGATTAAAAGAAAAACAACACTTAAATTTTCCATACTATGAACATTTTGTAAGATTATAAAAAAAAATGGAATAGTGCACAAATTAAGCGAGTGCTTTATGAAAGTATAGTGGAGAGCTGGTATAACATTTCTCCCAAATATATAAGAAATGGAAGTCGTGCCATGCCTCGTAAACAAGTTAGAAGTCCACCCTACTACATAGACATGGAGTTTATAAACTAGATCACAAACTTGAAATGTCCCTCAATTGGATGAGGGGACCATGTTCAATCACTTTTTTTCATCAATCTTTGTTTCAATCAACAAAAGTTATAAATTCAAGAGGCACAAATTATATTATAGGGAAACTATAATTAAATCCAAATGAAACACAAATGATTTACGAGCTCAAGTGTAATTGATGTCTAACACCCAGTCTCCAGATATTCGCAAATGTGGAATAGGCAGTGGAAGTAGGTGTGGCTTGAGGGAGCGAAGTCCATAATTAGTGGTGGCAAGGAGAGGAACCATGGATAAGACAATGTAGATGAGTAGGTTTGAATGTTGGGGGAGAAGAGTTGCGTGATAAATACTTATCTAGTGTGCATGTAGAGAGAATAGCTACACACTAGACTGTTAGCATCAAGAGCATGTCTCTATAGAAGCAAACATATGCATGTAAAGTGTAGCCACACCTTACATGTACACTTTGGGAGCTTTGAAATCTTAGATTGCACCTTACTTTGGTGGCTAATATGAAACTTGTCTATTTTGGTGGATCATCTTGCATGGATTGAGCTTGTCCACAAAGCATCAACACCAACATGAAAAGTGAAGAAACACAAAACAAAGTCATAGCCCACATTTTCATCCAATCATGACGAGTCCTCTAAAATTCCACTTTGCCATTTCAAAGCATGGCTCCAAAGCTTTAACATCTTCATTAGATGACAATTTCAGGGACCAAATCAGTGGCAAAAATCTCACGCCAAGATATGAAGATTATTTGACGTAAGAGTCAAAATAGAATGCAAGAATCCACCATTAGATGAGTATTTAACATAAGGAGCTAAGCATATCTTAATCCTCTCAACCTTTCACAAGAAGATTTAGAAATTTTCTCATGTAGGAAAACGGAGTCTTTTTGGGTTTTTTTCATGCGATGCATAACATCATGAGCTTCTTCTTGAGAGGCACCGCATACCTAGCTAGGTACGACTGGGGGCAGGGGACCACCGGCCCCCCCACCAGGCCGCGGTCCCCTGCGCCCAATCGTACCTAGCTAGGTATGCAGTGCCTCCCTCCCAGAAGCTCATGATGTTGAGGTAAGTCACAATGTGGGAATTATTGTGAGAATTTGTCCAAAAATTCTTGTGTTTAGGACCTTGGTTTTACATTGAAGTTGTGCATCCTTTCCTCCCTAGGCTTTTGGCACACCAGTCAATACACTTTTCTCATCTTGCTTTCTCTTGAGCCAATAATGAGATGAACTCCAAAACAAGGTCAACATTGAGTAGGATGTAGTTTATTGTGGCAATCTTAAGGATTCATGATGGGATAGCCTTTGGTGTGAGTAGAGCTTGACAACTTTCTTTTAACATCATTTGGATTCAAAATCATTAATCTATACTAAGGATAAAGGGGGAGGGAATTCCGGGTGCCCCCCCGCCACGCGTCAGAACCTGCTTCAACCGGTGGGTGTGGCCTGTAGCTCCGGGAGCACAGTGACGCACAGAGAGAGAGAGAGAGAGAGAGAGAGAGAGAGAGAGAGAGAGAGAGAGAGAGAGAGAGGATGGCTATACTAGTCTTAATAAGAGATGGAGTCATTTCAATTTGAATTTCCCTCTATTGGCTCCTACCATTTTAACTGTCCTCAATTTGGCTCCTTCACACTAATGGAAACATGATAGTGCCTTGCATCAAGTTCCAAAACTTATAATTATTAAACATTCAAAGCTCCTATTTGATAAGCAACTCCCTTTATTATCCTGCATAATTTGTGAATATTTGCCATCTTTCTTGAAGAAGGTGCTATAACTTGTCGAGAGCTTTTGTGCGTCTCGATGGATAAACATTGTCTTTATGAGAAATTCAAATTTGTTTTAGTGTACAACCTTCAACATTATATCTTGATTATCCTCTATTTCAACAAACGATAGTGTCCAACACACGATGCAACATGCCTTCAAAACACAACCACAATTGATCACATGCCATGGCGGTAGAGAAGAACCTTGAGCTTCTTGGACGTTGCCCATGATGTACATACATTGCGATAAGTGTAGTAAAACAACGTCCTCTGCAACAACTAGACCAAGAATTTGTTGTGCTCTTAAAAGTATGCCACAATTGGCATGCATGTTAATCAAAGCACTGCCAAGTACGATGTCTTCAAAAACCCTTGATTAACAATCTCAAGATGAATTTGTTTACCCATGTCAGTGTCGTTTATTATGCCACACAAGAAGATTTAGAAATTTTCTCATGTAGGAAAACGGAGTCTTTTTCAGTGTTTTTCATACGATGCATAACATCATGAGCTTCTGCTCGAGAGGCACCGCATACCTAGCTAGGTATGATTGGGGGCAGGGGACCACCGGCCCCCCCACCGGGCTGACAGTCCCCTGCCCCCAATCGTACCTAGCTAGGTATGCAGTGCCTCCCTCCCAAAAGCTCATGATGTTGAGGTAAGTCAAAATATGGGAATTATTGTGAGAATTACTTGATATAGAATCCTAGCAGGTTATTGATGATAAGTCCCACGCTAGAGAGCATGTGCTTAGTGTTGTTCAAAGCTATGAAGAGCAAGGGCTTCCCACAGATGAGGAGTTCCAAAAAATTCAAAAATGACTAAAGATTGAACACATGGGCACAAAGGTCCCAACAGAGAGCAAAGAGAATAAACCAAGTTTTTCCATTGACCTATGGAAAGAGGACATTTTTGAAGATGATGAAACCCTAAGGTAAAATGGTAAAACTATATAATTTTAGGCCATTGAAATTTCAATGACACATCATTTCTATTAACTAATTTGAGGGACTTTTTTTCGTAGGTTTATATTGTAGATCCTGACAAGTTTCTAGGGAGAGGGAAGGTCTCCATGCCTTTGGATCTGAAGAGGGATCAGAGTTTGGGCCATTACATTGGGAAGCTCATCAAGAAGACAATAGCTATCTACCATAGGAAGATTTCCCAATCACCCACTCTCCCCATACTTGCACTAGTGGCTCTGTCAAGGGTGGTAGGTTCACATCCAATAAGAGTTGGAGTGGACAAAATCATAATTCTCGAGAAGCAAGAAGCCATTAGATTTTTTGGATTTGCTCCAGAATTTATGGGCTCAAGAAGTGCATACTTTGGCACTATATCCAGTTATATCCTTGCCCCTTCTGGAGACTTGAAGCAGTTGCAAGGTTATAAGAAGCAAGAGTACTTGAAGTGGAGGGGGAAAAATGAAAAGCCTGATCTTGGCTCAAGAAACCATAAGTGATCCTTGTATTATTCGCCATTTGCTTCATTGCCTATTTCTAATGGAAAGACATTGTAAAAAAACTTTCACTTGCAGCCAGATGATCTAATGTATGCATCCTTCTTTTTTTGTATACTCCTCTGTATAGCTATAGCAATATCAAAACTCTCTAATAATTTTTTAGTCTCTTGTGATCTTGTTTTGTGCGACACTTGTATGTAAAACCATTGGAATACTTCAAGCAAGCTATTAGCTATTTGAGCTCCTCCACCATGTCTAGTGTGTTAGAAAAACTTCGTTCTTACCTGATAGTGGGACTTCTCTATACCTTGAGTAGACCAAATTGACAAGCTTCCATATTTCTTTACAAACCAAGGAGTATGAATGTAGATAATGTGGTGCACAAAAAAAAGATAAATTCTTTAGCAACTTATGTAAGTATTGAAGCAAATTAGTAGAGTCAAAATTCATAATTTTTACCATGAAATGTGTGAAGTGGTCTAAGCTCCAAGCACTTGTCATAGCTTTCTTGAATTTGCTCAACTCTTTTTTAAAGTTGGAGATGTCATTCTTTCCCAATGAGTTTTATTACAGTAAGAATCGACTGCATCTAGGGCTTCCCACACTTCTGCCTTCTCATTTCTTGCTCTGCCATCAACTCCATGGTCCTTCACAGCATTGTGCAAAGCCTTCCATTGGTTGTACTGGACTTCAAATGAACCCCTACCCAATTTTCCAAGAAATCCCAAGAATGTTCTCGCCTTCATCCCGCCAATAGAAGCTTTCCTAGGGACATTATTTCCACCAAATGACCTTGGGGTTTGACTCAGTCACAATATTCTCCCCATGAAGTCCAATATCAGACAATACACTTTCAATAATTTTTATTGGAGTTTCTCTGGCTGATAAAGTTTGTAGTTTCCATTGGTTGTACTGGACTTCAGATGAACCCCTACCCAAGTTTCCACCAAGAAATCCAAGGAATGTTATGGCCTTCATCCCACCGACAGAAGCTTTCCTAGGGACATTATTTCCACCAGATGACCTTTTGGGGTGTGACTCAATCACATTATTCTCCCCATGAAGTCCAATATCAAACAATATCTCTCAATACTTTTTATTGGAGTTTCTCTGGATGATAAAGGTTGTAGTTTCGATGCAAATTCTATGCAGAGGTGCACAATCTTCTCAATGTTTTGCATGTAGGGTGAGATTAAAAGATTAAAACAAAAGAAGCACATTGATCTATGGCAGAAGGAGGAGTTTCACAAAGCCTATTTCTTTTTTAAAGAGGAGAATATTCATCTTCCAACTCGACATGGAGATGACAGATACCTCTTTTAGCAGGATTCATGGAGATGATGTGGGGAAGATGATTTGGATATGGTGCAAAGAAAGATTCAGAGAAAGGTGTAGAGAGCATAACATGAGCAGAGGAAAATTTGAAATTTGGACCAAAAGAGAAAAACTATGCATTGGAAGGGAGAATTTTGGGAAAAGGGACACATTCCCAAGAGATTTGAAAACAACACTACATGTGGGGCTCCAAAAGTAACATCTTGCACACCCAGTAAAAATATAAAAGTTTCCCCCCAATTTTGAGTTTTGAAATTCCTTGTTCATTTTTCCAAAAAAGAAAAGTATTTCTCTCTCTACCATTTCTTACAGAGAGAATTTGAGACTTCAAACTTCCCCTAATGGTTAAGGATGTGGCTTCCTACCATTTCAATAGGAGGGTGACTTGTTGATGGATCATCAATTCACGGATTCCCATTGTGCCATGAGATGCTCAATCAAACTACTATATTCTCAATACTATATTCTTTGATTGAAACTACTATATTCTTTGAAACATGAGATTCTCAATCAAACTACTATATTTCTTCTTAAACAAAAGATATATCAAGATGAACATAAAAGATTTAAAGAAACACGTTTGTAATGCAAAATTCTTAATGTAATTGTGACAGTTCAGTGAGATAGAGCCCTAACCTTATGAGTAAGACGTTCACTTGAACAAGTTTGCAATTCAAAAATGTTACCTTTGAGAAACTATGATTAAAAGAAAAACAACACTTAAATTTTCCATACTATGAACATTTTGTAAGATTATAAAAAAAATGGAATAGTGCAAAAATTAAGCGAGTGCTTTATGAAAGTATATTGGAGAGCTGGTATAGCATTTCTCCCAAATATATAAGAAATGGAAGTCGTGCCATGCCTAGTAAACAAGTTGGAAGTCCACCCTACTACATAGACATGGAGTTTATAAACTAGATCACAAACTTGAAATGTCCCTCAATTGGATGAGGGGACCATGTTCAATCACTTTTTTTAATCAATCTTTGTTTCAATCAACAAAAGTTATAAATTCAAGAGGTACAAATTATATTATAGGGAAACTATAATTAAATCCAAATGAAAGACAAATGATTTACGAGCTCAAGTGTAAATCATGTCTAACACCCAGTCTCTAGATATTGGCAAATGTGGAATAGGCAGTGGAAGTAGGTGTGGCTTGAGGGAGCGAAGTCCATGATTAGTGGTGGCAAGGAGAGGAAACATGGATAACACAGTGTAGATGAGTAGGCTTGAATGTCGGGGGAGAAGAGTTGCGTGATAAATACTTATCTACTGTGCATGCAGAGAGAATAGCTACACACTAGATTGTTAGCATCAAGAGCATGTCTCTATGCATGTAAAGTGTAGCCACACCTTACATGTACGCTTTGGGAGATTGCACCTTACTTTGGTGGCTAATATGAAACTTGTCTATGTTGGTGGATCATCTTGCATGCATTGAGCTTGTCCACAAAGCATCAACACCAACATGAAAAGTGAAGAAACACAAAACAAAGTCATAGCCCACAATTTTCATCCAATCATGATAAATCCTCTAAAATTCCACTTTGCCTTTCCAAAGCATGGCTCCAAAGCTTTAACATCTTCATTAGACGACAATTGCAGGGACCAAATCAGTGGCAAAAATCTCACGCCAAGATATGAAGATTATTTGACGTAAGAGTCAAAATAGAATGCGAGAATCCACCATTAGATGCGTATTTAACATAAGGAGCTAAACATACCTTAATCCTCTTAACCTTTCACAAGAAGATTTAGAAATTTTCTCATGTAGGAAAACGGAGTCTTTTTCAGTGTTTTTCATACGATGCATAACATCATGAGATTCTTCTCGAGAGGCACCGCATAGCTAGGTACGATTGGGGGCAGGGGACCGCCGCCCCCCCCACCGGGCCGACGGTCCCCTGCCCCCAATCGTACCTAGCTAGGTATACAGTGCCTCCCTCCCAAAAGCTCATGATGTTGAGGTAAGTCACAATGTGGGAATTATCGTGATATCTTGATTATTCTCTATTTCAACAAACGATAGTGTCCTACACACGATGCAACATGCCTTCAAAACACAACCACAATTGATCACATGCCATGGCGGTTGAGAAGAACCTTGAGCTTCTTGGACATTGCCCATGATGTATATACATTGCGACAAGTGTAGTAAAACAACGTACTTTGCAACAACTAGAACAAGAATTTGTTGTGCTCTTAAAAGTTTACCACAATTGGCATGCATGTCAATCAAAGCATTGCCAAGTATGATGTCTTCAAAAACCCTTGATTAACAATCTCAAGATGAATTTGTTTACCCATGTCAGTGTCGTTCATTATGCCACCTACCGTCAAAGCGCAAGATTTGGTGATCGTAATTATAGAGGAAGCCTTGGCTCAAACGAATCTATGTATTTCAATCTAGGGAAAATAGAATATACGCAGAAGCATAAAAATGATATAAAGTCTTGCACATTTGAATCATTTTGGCATTATTTACAACTGATTTCCTAATTGAGATCAAATGGCATATTTTAGATGAAATATATCAATATGCTAACTTGTGAACGAAGGCATGTATTATGTGAACATGTCCTCAGATAGTGTATGTGGTGGCGTTTGAATCCATCAAATGAGACACACATAGTTGTTTGTGAGCACAACATGTTGCCTCACCATGAGAAGATTTAGAAATTTTCTCATGTAGGAAAACGGAGTCTTTTTCAGTGTTTTTCATACGATGCATAACATCATGAGCTTCTGGGAGGGAGGCACTGCATACTAGCTAGGTACGATCGGGGGCAAGGGACCGCCGGCCCCCCACACCTCCGGCGGTCCCTTGCCCCCGATCGTACCTAGCTAGGTATGCAGTGCCTCCCTCCCAGAAGCTCATGATGTTGAGGTAATTCACAATGTGGGAATTATTGTGAGAATTTGTCCAAAACTTCTTGTGCACACACATATAGATAAATACCTTGAATCTTGCTCGAAAGGGTAACAAGTAACCAGGGAGATTTTGATGGTTTATTCAAGCATCTTGTACGGCCAAAGAGAAGTTGAACTTTTGGATTTGCAACACGGTAGTAATCTTGATTAAGTTTGCTAATTGAAATTTATCGAGAGATTGGCCAAGTGACTTGCAATCACAGAATACCAACCAGATAGGGAGTGGATCAAGTGAGCCTGAGATAAGAAGTTTTCATAGAGCTCTTTGTTAGGGCACTTTGATGTTGTTGAGGTTGTTGAGGGTGTCAAAAGCTTTTATCTATGGACTTAAGCATGCAATCGAGTTCCGATTGATCACATGTGTCTCACCCCTTGCACTTGAGAGACGACAAAATGCGACGTGTTAACAATAAAATGAAGCATGGCCCTATCAAAAACTCACCAACTGCACTTGTGTAACCACCATGTGCATCTCCTCTCCTACGTCCTCCTCCCACATGCTCACCATCCACTTCTCTCACTGATTTGCTGCCATTGCCACCTCATTGTAGCCTTGCCGCTTGCCTTCCCTCAATGCCTCCCCTTCCGCCTTCTCCCGTCAGTGCCATCTTGGTTGAACTAAAGGTTTGAGAGTGAAGAACATATGCAGAGGCAATCCTCTTTTCCTACCAACTAGTACGGCCGGCCGCCTCTCTCTCCCCCCCTCTCTCCTCTCTTTATGGCGTGCAAAGGGGTTTGTTTTTGTTTTGGACTTTAGCCTTCAGGTCGCAGATTGCGACATGTGTAAAGGGCTCCCCTTTCCGCCATATTATGTTAGTAGATGCAGCTCCAAGCAACCCTTTAAGGCAGTGCATGTGATTGGCGAGGAAGGTGTAGGGAGGAGCCGAAAGCAGGGGACGAAGAGGAGAATGGAGGGGACATACATCTCTTGAAGGCTCTTAGACTTTGCACAGAGTATGTGAAACTCAGGTGTAGCTGTAAAGCAACACGCATTTAATTTTCTATTGGTCGTGATGGGTTGCTATTAGGTAGAATCATATGGAGATTCTTTCTCAACGATGTCTTCTAAGGGTTTCACCCATTTTACAACACATAGTGGCAGGTTCGAACGCATACATATGAAAGGGTCTACTTGGTTGCGATGGTGCAAGCCAACTGGCCAACAACGCCCATCTGATGATACCTCTGAACATTGCATCTACTAACATAATATGGCTGAAGGGGGAGCCCTTTACACGTGTCACAATCTGCGACCTGAAGGTTAAAGTCCAAAACTAAAAAAAGCCCCTTTGCACGTGATAAAGAGAGAGAGAGGGGGAGAGAGAGAAGCCGCCGAAGGCGGCTGGCCGTACTAGTATAAAAAAAGGGGTTCTAGTCAGCACTTCTCGTGCACGTTGGCAATCCTTGCACTGCATGAAGGTGCCGAAAACCTCGAGGTGGATTCCAACAATGTACACACCTTGTCATCCTCAATACCCTCTCTACTCTGAAAACCCTAGCACAATACCTTTCATTTAAGCCTTGTGCCATCTCTCTTTGGCGTCTATTCTCACGTAACCCCATCAAAATCTTGGCTAAGACTAACTTTTCTAAAATGTGTACACTTACTGTGTCTTTTGATGACTATAAGATGGCATACAAAGACATGCTATAAACAATTGTGTTTTCCATAGATGATGTTATGTCATTTTTGTGTTAGGCCTACAATTCTGGGGCAATCATTTTGGGTTGGGCGTATAACTTCTTCATGTCTTATGGGTGGTGGTTTGAACAATTGTAATGCACTCGGTGGAACACAATGATGCTCCAATTTCCTTAGTTTGGGCTCCACATTAGCCAATTATGGATAAATCTGTAGTTTGCAGATGGTGTATTATTGCTTGCAATACACTCCTATACAGTGTTAGAAAAAAACCGGGGTCCAATGTATTTCAATTGGCTGAAATCCTAAAATCCCGGTTAGATTTTGAGCTTGCCTTGAAGAAAACCGGGAAGTTTTCATAAAGTTTAGTGTAATTACCGGCAAAAGCTCTAAATTTTGACCTAAAAACTGGGAGAACTTCAAGGTTGCCCTTATTTCCTTCGGTTAGGAAAAATGTATTTTTGTAGCCCTACTCATGTACACACGATAATTGAATGCACATTTTTTTTATTATTGATCATGTAAATTCAAACATTCAATTTATTATAAAAAATGATAACGATACTAATTTATTTTCCACTTAGGGATTTAAAAACTAGATGCCTCTTAGCAGCTATGCCCATTTTGGCGAATCCACCCTCCAAAAATGACCTATAGCACGTGAATTCCTTCCCGCACATACCATTATGAATTAAATGACCCTTTTCCTTATTGAATCTGTGTATTTTTTCCCAAAATTCCATTCTCTATCTCCTCTTGTAAAAGTAATTGTGTAACTTTGAAATAAAAGCAATCCCTAGGGATAAACTCATGTCTACACTTACACATTTTGAGGTGGACCCCCCATGTGCTCAATAGCGTACTATTCAGTATGACCTTCAGTTCCCATATAGTGTTCACTAGTACGGCCGATCGTCGAAGGCGGCCTCTCTCTCTCCCCCCCTCTCTCCCCTCTTTATCACGTGCAAAGGGGCTTTTTTTAGTTTTGGATTTTAACCTATAGGTCGCAAATTGCGACATGTGTAAAGGGCTCCCCCTTTCGCCATATTATGTTAGTAGATTCATGCTTTCCCTTTACGCAGTTCCTTGTATTTTCCCTTTGAGTAAGCGTAAAGTGAGTGGTCTAGCCATTTTAATCTGTGCAATTGAGCTCTTGTGGTAGCATGAATTTGCATAGGGAACAATATCAAGGGCCAATGTAAGCGGAAAGGGCAAAGGAACATTTAGTATGTGAGAAGTGAATGTTGTCACTCCAAATTTTCATTCAACCTTTGGAATGACATAAAGCTGCAAGGAAAATATAACGTAGGTAGGCAAAGAGGAGTTATATGGACTTAAAGGTAGAGATCTCCAAAGATTAAGAGCGAATGTACAAGCAAAATCAAAAGGACATCAAATGTAGGGTGGCACACATGACCTCATTAGGGGAATCTAAGAAGATCCCCCTTGGTTATCGAGAGGAAAGAAAGGGCGAACTTTGAAGTGAGGTGAGGGACACGAGGTGTGGCATCTCGCAATCAAATTGCAAAGGAAAATGACACATACAAAGGGTATGTGACAGGTGGTGTGCGAGGGCGACAGTGGTTGAAGGAGGTGGTGTGCAAATGTAGTGCTCTACGACATCAAGGGCAATCGCTTCTAGGGGCCCACGTGGCAGAAACAGCTACGAGCGTCTAGAGGGCATGCATATACTTCTTTTTGATATATTTTTGAGCTCACACAGTGGACATGCCAGGGGTCGTGGAGGAGTGGCTTACCGTAGAGCATTATGGAGCACACACAATCCGTGCGAGTTCGATTGCTATCTGGCATGGTAACTTTATCATAATTACTATGCACGCAGTGAGGACGAAGCTTGAGAGAATCTGGAAAAGATTTCGAGTAATAGAAGTAGAGCGAGTAGTCCGAATAGAGGTAACTAGGGCGATGCGAATATTGCAAGGGAAAAACACACATGAATCTTTAGGTTGAGGGTGTTGGAAATACGGTCGTAGGAATGCACGTAAAGAAGAAGAAGATGAAGGAGAAGCTCAACAACACACAACACAGTGGGAAGAAGTAGAAGTATTACTGATTGCACTAATACAATGATCAAGCTTGCCCTAGAATGATGGGTGTACATATAAGATGGGAGGGAAAAACCTCCTAGAGAAGGAAAAAAGTGATGGGGTGGTCCTAATTGTGTTCACACACATCACTACCATAATATGGAAAAAATCTATGTGGGAGTGATGCTGAAGTCATGTATAGGGAAGTGCGAGACTCTATGTGATCAATCCACAAGTGGGAGTAAGACATAAGATTTGCAAAGACTTCTCATGAGGTAGAGCCTTTGTGACAAGACTAGCAAGGTTGTCCTACATAATCACATAAGCCAATTGATCTCTCGTGCAAAACCTGACGTAACGATAATGTACCTTAAAGTGCTTTTTGTAAACATGGAATATTAGTGAAGATCGTGGTGAGAGACTGCTACCAGACACCTAGGTAAGTCATATGCCATCTGAGCCAAGCACACTCAATAGTAGCTATGAAGGGTACCTTGTACTTAGCCTCACAGCTAGGGTAAAACCCCCAACTTAAGGCCACCTAAGAGAGGGAGTTTAGATCTCCGATCTCCGAGCTCAATTATAACCAGTCAGTAGCTCATTTGATTCGCTTCGTTGAGAGCTTTACGAAAAAATTGATCTCAACTTTTTTGATGATCGGAGCCGAAAGTTATAAATCCATTTATGCATTCCTGTGTAACAAAAATGGGTGTGAAAAAGAAGACACACTAACCCCAAAAGAAAGACATGGGTGCCAACAAGGGTTAAAGTCATCCATTGCCCAATGAAAAGGTTGCATTTCAAAAAAGATGAACGTTGAGCATTCTTTTGAATTGCACAAAGTTGGTTCAGCTTTGTCTTATTATTGGGGGTCTTATTATTGGGGGTGTCATTGTCCTTTCTTTGGGGGGTGGTTTTTTATTGGTCCCTTTACCCTAGAAGTCGTCAGTGTAGGCTGCTTCTTGCTCAACCAAGATATTCACGATCCATTGAGAATGTAATAAACCACTAACCGAGTGGTGATACCCCTTGGGATAAAACAACCCAAGATGTATAATGCCACTAAAGTAGCAAAAGCTCCACCTAGTTTCATTCTAATGCATAGACTTTGGGCTATGCTTAACTGCTCACTTATGAGATTACATATTGAACATCTGCCTCGTAATGCACACATATATGAGACAACCAATAGCCTAATGGTGGAGACTAACAACCAAGTAGCCGCCAACACCATGAGACTAAGCTTCAAAACTAACTCCATACGAGTAGCAATAAAGTTGTAGTCTTCACGGCCAAGCCCATGCAACAATGCCTTAAATTGACTAGCCTGCTAACTTGGTAGACTGATCAAGTGATAGAGCAGAAGTAGTTGGTGAGAGAGACACAACTAATAGTGGGGCAAAGCAAAGGACCAAAGTACCTATTTTGGGTTCTGCCAATCCCTTCGCAAAATGCAGCACAAAATGCCGCTAGCTTGTGCATATGGATGATGTGGCAAATTTTGCAATAGAAGAGACTTTGGGATGCTAATAAATTAAAGTATTGATTTTCTGTGCTTTTAGACACATCTTGTAAAAATAATCCGTTCTTTTGAAGTTGCTTTAAAGACCAAATGCCTATAAATAGGTGGCTAAGGCCCATTTACAAAAGTTCATTATGGTACTGGCCTCACAAATAGCAATTGTAACTTGACTTAATAAATGAATACCCCTAGGGGCACTCAACTTTGCTTCTTGTGTCTAGTATACAAGGGCAACAAATCTTTCAAGTTCAAGTTTTTCTGTTAGAAATACACTACTGGGTTGCCTTCACCATTACAAGAGTATTGCCTTTCCAAGCAGGTGACCACCATGCAAGAACTTATGGACCATGCAGAAATGTGCAATAAGCTTGTCAAAGTGTGTAGCAATCTTGCTTCACCATTGTCTTTCCAAGTAGGTGATCACTATGCAAGAACTTATGGACCATGCAAAAATTTGCAATAAGCTTGTCAAAGTACATGTAGCAATCTTGCTTCACCATGGTATACTTGTCTGGCTAGTGTGTTTCTCAGATTGGCCACCTACTGTATAGCATTTAGGCAACATCTTTGCACAACCACCCACTTTTAAACGAGCTGCTTGTTTTATGTCTGATGTCCATCTGGCTTCATTACATTTTGAGTGTCCCAATTTATATTTTTAGTGTTTTTCGGTTGCTTTTCTCCACCTCAATCTCCAAACCCTATATAGGTAGGGGCATATGGAAGGGCTAATGTGACTTTGTCAAGTGGATTGGTTGCTTATTGGATGCCTATGGTTGATGGTGGTTAAGGGTGCTGATGAGCACCCCTTCACATCTCTAGTTGTTTTTTGTTCTCCCCCCCCCCCCCCCCCCCCCCGTGGGGCTCTCTCTCTCTCTCTCTCTCTCTCTCTCTCATGCTTTTGCACTCATGCATTTTCACATGCTATCAAAAGTTTAGGCTCTTTGTCTTGACCTGGATGCATATTTTATGCGTGTTTGCAATCTCATTACCAAAGGGGGGGCACCATTTTCATAAGGGGTTTTCACAACTTCTACCTCCACTTGCAATTTTTGCTGGGAACGCTCACTAATATTGTCATATCAATATTTGATCTGCAAGTGCATTTAGGCCAACTTTAGGCTTTTGACTCTTTGAACTTAATTCCATTATGATATGTTTCTTTGCTAAATTGATGTGTGTGTGTGTGTGTGTGTGCGCGCGCACGCACACGTGCACGTTTGTGCTGCAATTGACTTGTGCAAAAATGTTCCTCGTCGTCTTGATATATTGACAATCAAGGGATTGACTATATAGTTGAAAAGAACCACATGAAATGAAGTGTGCATTATCACAAGAAGTTTTGGACAAATTCTCACAACAATTCCCACATTGTGACTTACCTGAACATCATGAGCTTCTGTGAGGGAGGCACCGCATACCTAGCTAGGTACGATTCGGGGCAGGGGACCGTTGGCCCGATGCCTGTGTCTCAATTGCAGTATTGCACTATGCAGAATTTAGTTTATCCACATACTCTACTAATAAAATTCATGGGCATATTAAAGTAATATAGTTGGTAGTGGATTTTCCCTCTCAACCAATGCTTGTAGACTCTGACGCTGATATGCAAGACCTCATGTTTGGGGTTTTTTGAGGCCTAATCTACATACTTGGCGTGCATAGTGGCTTACAGATGGAGGGTGTCTTGCCTCATTAAAATCTCCCACCTGCCTCCTATTTGAATTGGTGAGGGAAGCTTCTTCCCCCACTTAGCCTTGAATGGTTTCTGGTAGTGATAAAAGGAGTGAGAGATAGTGATTGTGTAAGGATGAATTGCTAAGGTTGGTGGCAAAGTGCTTTCATCTAATATGGAGATTGTAGGTTCCATTCTGATTCTTGCTAATAAAGGATGGTGTATTTTTTGCTTTCATATGAATAAGCTCCTAAACTTGGTGGTGGTCTAATATTTGGGGACTTAATAATCTTACCATTTGCCGCTGTAATACTTAGCCGGGGTTGCTAATATTGGGTATATATGTTAATGGTTTTCCCCCGTTGTTTATCGTATTCTAATGGTATAGCAATGCTCTTGGATTGATGAAATGAATACTGAAGGAAACCTGGTGTTTTTCCTTGTTAAAGGTTGTGGTGTTTTGCCTTGTCAAAATTCTACCAAAAGATATATGGTGGTTTCGTTGGCTCACGGATGGTTTTTCTGTATAAACGTCTCTAAGTGGTATAACAAAGATAATAATAAACCACGCTTGGTGTTTAAAAAAAGAAACTAAAAGCTTGTATTAAAATCATATTATTGATTGGGATAGGGAGTCACTGATATCACTGCAGATCGGTTTTTATACACCTATTTTAGCCTTTGGGGTATGATCTTGTTTCAATTTGCATTACCTGATGCTTATGAGGGTAGATATGGACAACATTGTTTTCTTTTAAATCGGCTTTTGGTTCCTAGACTTATCTTTGGTGGTTTATCTGTTAACAAAACATTGGAACCCTTGCTTGATTTTTTAGACACTGTAGATAAAGATGAACCGCAGTGTTAGACTCATTTTGGCTATTCTGAAAGAAATGCACTTACATATTGGTGTAGCTAGGCTCATAATAGGTAGTCCTGTGAATACTTTTGAGATGAGTTCTTAAAATAGAAAGAGCAGTTTGAACTATAGCTGGGATATTACTTTAGAAGCCCTAGTAGATAACAGTATGATGAGTACTGAGTAAATAAATGCTTCCTTGGGAAAGCATCTGCTTTTATTTTGCAGGCATTGCAATCATACATAGAAATGGTTGAGACATGTCAGTTTACAAGTATTGCCATTTCCATCAAAAGGGGTGATAGTCTTTTGATGAGTTATTATAACATTTTCTAAACAAAATTTATGTAATGATTACAAAACAAACTCTTGCATTTAGGATAATAGCTTGGGTACTCTTAGAGCCCCTCAACTTTACCACTAGGCAACTATGGTTTAACCGGTGAGTGGGCGCAATCCCATAACACTAGTCGAAGTGAAGCTTTGAACGACTTAAAAAAAAAAGGAAAGGATAATAGTTTGGGTACATTTTTTAAAGTAGGACAAGGATATTAACTAATAGGTTTTTTGACATGTAATAAATATGTCTTCAAAGCTATCAAAGCTAACAGATCTGTTTTCTTGTTTATATGGATGCAAGTGAGAATGCTATCTCTCCTTAAAGAGGTTTAACTTAGCTACTGCCTAGCTTTGAAGACTTATAACTTAATTCCGATTAATTGTATATAGGACTATTTGAATGATTCCTCATTGTGAACTATATTGTATAAAAATGAATTTAATACTTGAGTCGTTTATTTGCAAGCCTTCTTCCAATAGCCTAAAGCTAGCTATCTCAAGAACGAAAAGTTATTTTGTGTATAAGTATTAGTAATAATACATCAACACACACACACACACACACACACACACACACACACACAATTGCAGTTCCCCCTTTTGCATTTTGATTGACCAATTTTTAATTTTTTTTTTGCCATCTCTAATTGGCTACACTTTCGGTTTCATTACATAGTTTCATTTGCGTGTACTGCATTGCTAAAAGGTGCATAATTTCACTCCATAAGTCTTATTTTTTTGCTCTCTAATTATTGTCGCTTATTGCAACTAGTTGTGTGTGAAGAATACTTGTAGAGAGATTTTAACTAAGCTTGCAATCATCGTGTGTGTCATGGGCTTGGTCTTGCTCAAATTGACATTGGTTTTGTCCAATCCACACCTAATTTCTCAAGAATAGCCCTTAAAGGTTTGATATAGGCATGATTATTTGGCTATCTATCATTAAGAAACCCAATTTCAACAAGTGGTACCACCGTACCACAACATTAAGTGCTTAGTTTAGGGCCTTTTGCGTGTCTAGTTTTTATTCAACACGTATAAAAAAAAATCACATTAATTTGGATGTTTAAAAAGCTTTCTTTTGACCAAAATAGATTGCATTATTGAAGGCATTTTTATAGAAACAAGTCTAAGGCTACCAAGCTCCACCACAATACAATGGACACACTAAGGAAGCACACACAAAGGGTGGCACTGAGTAGCTAGCTCAATAGGTTTCTGATTGCTCACATGCATCTTGATCAATAAGAAGAAAAACTTGACAAGAATACACACACATGATTATCTTGTTTAAGGGGATTCTTTTTTCTCTTGTGTGGAGGCATGTGGGCAAATTTTTCCAATTTTGACCATGGCAATTGAGGTCTAATCAAATTACAACCGGGAAATTTACACTGAAAATCGGGATACATGACCACTACAAAGAACCTTTACAAGAAAAATAGGTTAAGATAATTTGGCATTGATCCTCTAGCCTTTTAAAGAGATACTCTGTTTCTAACCGTACTCGTCCCTGCAGGATCCCCTATCTAGCATGTCCCCCTTCCTAGGATCCTTGTTTTGACAATGCCAAGTTGGTGGTAATGATATGGGACAACCCTAGACCTCGATAGCCACACACAAAGTTCAATAAATTGATTAATACAAATACATTTCACAAATAAGTGCTTCAAGTAAGAAGAGGAGGAGATTTGTTATGATAATAACTCACGTTTAATCTCATTTGCAACCTTCATGTGGCTTGTTATGATGAGTATGGAATGTGGAAAATATTTGTGGGTGCCTAATTGAGCTTTTGGGTCACCCCACCTTAGAAAGTGGTTTCAATGAGTAATGAGCTGCACTTATAGTCAGAAGAAGTATTAGACAAATTCCCACATTACATGTTGCAACAACATCATGATCTGCTACGAAGGATGGATCTAGGTGAGTTGGGGACAAAGGAGTGATGGCCCAAAGGACTCCCTTGCCCCCAACCGCAACTAGTCAAGGCATGCGGTCCCTCCTGAGCAATAGAACATTATAAGTTCCCTGCCCCCAACCGCACCTAGCTAGGCATGTAATCTCCTTTCCAACATGGAAAATTTTCAGAAACTTCTTGTGAATTAGGCTTCAAAAACAAGCTTCCATGTGAGTTAGGTAAATAAAACTTCAAACGTAGCTCACTCTTGCTTACTTTCACAACCCTTCAAAACTCAAATATTTGTACTAAATCTACACAATCAGCAGGTATAATTTAAGGCAAAATTTCAAGAATGTTGTGTCAACTCGATTGGATTAACTGAAGCCATATTATTGTAAAAAGTGGAATTATTCACAAAGGATCAATTATGCAATGTAGAAACGGGAGTAGAATGTGGCAAGGAAGAAGGGCACACAGACAAACTTAAGGAGGGATGCCCAAAATGATGCCTCAGGATGAGGCCAGCATCATCAACACTAACACCACTATGGTGTTGGCGAATCGTGTCCTCTCTCATTACCTTGACGTTGATCGCAGAGTCACACCGACCCATGCACTTGCAGCAGGCCACATCCACTTGTCTCTGTCCGTCTAGATGCGTCTTCAATGACAATAAGAGCTCCTCTGACCCTGCCCTCTTGCACTTCCCCCCTACACACACCTCTATACTTCCTCCTGACAATGGTCGCACGCTCGGGAATTTCATAGAGAGATTGCGTGAGGCGCCAACAGAAATGTTGTCCATAGTACTATCATTGGAACTGCATATCTTGCACCCAACATATGTGCATTTCTCTCCTTCATGATGAAATGCAGAAATGGTTTCATCATGACCTGTGCTATTATAAGCCATGCCTGTCTTCGCCATCCTCTCATCCCTGAATTGAGATAACCCCTGTTTCAAAAACTTCATTTTCCTAGCACCACCCGCCTTCTCCTCATCGCTCGACTCTGACGACGAAGAGCTCGATGACGACGACAAGGACAATGAACATGAGCCATTTTTTGCTTTGATCGCTCCTTTTTGCTTGAGCGCTTTCTTTCTCTCCTTGATGGCAGCCCTCAATTGCTTCTTCTTTAGCTTAACCAGGCCCTTCAGATGAGCAAGCTCGGAAGCGACGGCTGCGCATGAGGTGCAAGCAGTAATTGGCGTGAGGGTGGGATCAGGAGAGGCACAAAGTGCAGGCGATGAAGCTGACGATGATGCGGACAACGAAGAAGATGGTTCTCTGATGAGCAGAGAGGTGATGGGCTTACCAGGGTAGCGCCCATGAAACGCAAGGTAGCTCCGGTCGGAAAAGTATGGCCTGGAGGAGGAATGCAGAGTGGCAGAGATCTCCATGAAAGCTTGGAGGCTATGGAGAACACGAAAAGAGCCTGAGCACCGGGCGGGGAGAGAGAGAGAGAGAGAGAGAGAGAGAGAGCGCGCGCGAGGGCAGTGTGATGGTATTGCTTCCGAATGCAGCATCAAGCTGCCAAGAAACGCTATCCTACGTGGCACAATCTTGTAGCTCGTACCTGACGTGGCCTTCGAGATCGATGCCGACTCGTGCTTTTTGCCATCCTTCCACACTTCTCCATCTGCTCTGCGTGCCCCCTTCCAACCGTCCGATCCAATCTAACGGTTCTCACAACAGATTTTGATTCAGGTATATTTTGAGCTCTTGCAACTTGCAAATTGGGGGAGAGAGACAAGAAGAAGAAAAGTTTTAACATCGTAGGAACAATGAGTGAGAGAGAGAGAGATATCATCCTCAAGGTCATATTTGATCTTGAAGATAATTGAGAGTCCTTGGAGTGGCCGAGCTGAAAATGTGAGGAAAGCAAGCTCGTATGTGATCCAAAGTTGAGCACTCAAGTAGGATATGATACTCAAAACTCTTGAACTTGCAAGGGGTATAGTGTGCACACATGAAGGGACTCTTCTCTAGCGCCCCAACATCCCACCTCACATCGAAGGGAGTGGGAGCTAAGTCAAAACGCTACTATGGTGCCATACCGTCTTCTCTCTCAAAGGACAACATGCTTTTGTAATTGGGGGCAATGTCTATTGTATAATGCATGAAGCGCAAGCCTCCATATTTTTCCCGTGTCGTGACAATTGTATAATGATGCATCACGAAGCAAGTTTGTTGCATCCCATCTTCCAAACCATTTCTTCAAGTCTTGAATCCATCTCAAGCTCAATATCTTGCTTCTATGAGTCACTCCTTATTCCTTGTGGATATACAAATCACTCAATAACTTTCTCTAAGCATGTTCTACCTAGTTCTAAGCTCAAAACTTGATTTGGGTATGCATCTTGTGCAATATGAGCAAAAATAAAATGTAGATAGACAAAACTACTGCGAGAAACGTACATCAAACAAAAGTGCTTTCACCTATGAATGGCTAGCTATAGTTGCAATTGAAACACCACACCATACAAGAGAGATATGAATAAGAGAAGCAAGAGGGAAGACATTGTTGACAAAAAGAGCAGTACGCTCACTTTCATTATCCAAAACTTAGATTTGCTTTTACAAAATAAACTTTCATACCTTAACGAAGGTTAAAAATAAAGATTTTGATTCAAAGTTTGGGTAAAAGAGGATTGAGGATCACATCTGTTCAAAGAGATAATTACAAACTAGAAGCTCTTGGCCCCATCTACCTATCATGCATCTTTTAATGAATGGATTTATTACAAATATCACTCTCGATGGTAATTTCATTCAATAATCTAAAGTGTAGCTACGAAGGTTTGGCTCAAAGTGATAAAAAATGGTGTTAAGGATGCTAACAGCTTGAAAAGGTTGGTCATGCAACTCAGTCCAAACATAAGATGTGGTCTTCTTCAAAAGCAGTGTAAGGTAATGTGCATTGTATGAAAAATTAATGACATATCTCCTATTACAACTACATAAGATGAGACTGATCTCAACTATTAAGAATTGGCCATGATTTGATTGCCTCTATTTTCTTAGGGTCTACATGAATGCCATGCTTAAAAACTATGTATCCTAGATACTCATGTGCGCATCTGTCCCACGTGTGACTGCAAGGGACTTGCCGATACTCTGTGTGCAAGCCACAAATGGCTCCAAGCACTCAACTAGCTTAAACTAGTAGCTCAAAGATGACGATGGTGTGTCACTCACCGCTCTACGTTTGCTATCGTGGAGGATTCCTCGCCGTGAAGAAGAGGGAGACACCGCTACACCGCGCTCAACCACCTCGCCGCCGTCGTGCCGCCGCAATGCTCAATCACTCTCTCTCTCTCTCTCTCTCTCTCTCAAGCGCGCGCGCACACACACACACACATACACACACACACTAGTACACAAGGGAGACGGAGAAGGAGATGGAGCAAGAGCACTCTTCTTGCATTGCACAAATGAGAGAATGAGGTATTTTAGGTTTAGATTGACTTTTATATGGGCTGGCCCGTTCACATTTGGGTGCCCACACTTAGCCAATCCTACCCAAACATTATAAGTTCCAGGTTTAGAGTGCGCCTCTCATCGGGGATCACTCTTATCCATTCCTACCTGACCGACAAACCCGACCAATAGCATTATACATACTAGCGGGTCCGACGAGCCCAGCCCATGGCTACATAAAAAGGTGGTCACTTGCTGGCGCCGGTGGTTAACATGTCCCCCTTCTCCTGAAGTAGATTCTGCCCTCAGAATATAACAGTGCAGCATCGGGATCCATGATAGGAGTACCTGTAGTTAGTAGAAGAAAACAACATTGTGAAAGCTCAAAGGCAGCATGTGCAGGCGTGCAATAAGTGAGATGCATACATGATATTCTAAGAAATGCAAAAAAAATAAATCATGAATTGTAACATTGCCAACTAGAACAAGCGTAGTACCTGAATGAAATGCAAGTGAGTTAAGGTCTATTAGGTTGACTCTAAGAGAATTACACAAGAGCTAGGGCTAAATTAAGTACTAGATTGACCAACATTAATTGAAAAATATCGACTAAAGAGTAGTTAACCCTAGGAATGTTCGTCAGGGTCTAAATGTTGGAATTAGGGTTGCAGAGAAACACACACAGCTTGGAGAAGACGAAGGAAGCTCAAGGCACACAATAGAGACTATATTACTTAGTGTGCAATGGAAAGATAGATAGCCCTAGAGTGATAGGCGTATATACAATGCACCGGGGGAAAAACCTCCTAAAGAGGGGAAAAATGCCCCGGCGGTCCTAGTTTGTTCACACACATCACTACCACATGTATATAGTAACAAATCTCCCTTGGAGTGATGCGGTGAACGAGAGCTGGCACATGAGTAAAGGGAAGTGCCATGCCCTGAGGACATGATCAGTCCACAAAGGGGAGTAAGCCCAAAGCTTTGCGGAAAGCTTCAAGCTTCTCACAAGACAATGCCTTTGTGAAAAGATCTGCAAGGTTGTCCTGTGTTGGAACATAAGCCAAGATGATCTCTCATGCTGAGAGCCTCTCCCTGACGTAGTGGTAATGCACCTCAATGTGCTTTGTGCGAGCATGAAAAACTGGGTTCCTCGCAGCTGCCAATGCGCTCTGACTGTCAGTGTAGATAGTGTTGCCAGTGTCCTGTCCAACACCCAAATCAGCCATAAGGCGTCTGAGCCATACACACTCAACCGTAGCTGTGAAGACTGCCCTGTACTCAGCCTCACAACTCGAAGAGGCCACAGTAGGTTGCTTCTTGCTCAACCATGATATACACGAACTGCCAAGCATGAAACAAAAACCACCTGTGGACACTCGCGTGTCAAAACAACCAGCCCAATCTGAGTCCGAAAAAGCATGTAAGTCTGGCGGCAATGATCCCCCATTGGGATAAAACAAGCCAAGATGTAAAGTGCCACTAAGGTAGCGGAAAATCCTCTTGACAGCTTGCCAATGCTTAGACCCTGGTCTATGCATAAATCTGCTGACCTGTGAGACTGCAAACTGAATATCCGGCCTCGTGTTGCATACATAAATGAGATAGCCAACAACAGTTTGGTAAAGAGTGACATCAGTAGGATCGCCAGCATCATGTAGACTCAACTTCAAACCTGTTTCCATGGCAGTGGCAATAGGTTTGCAATCCTCAAGTCCAAACTTACATAGCAATGTCTCTATGTAACTTTTCTGACACAAGGCAATACCACCATCACACTGCTTAAACTGTATACCCAAGTAATGATGCAACAGCCCCAAATCTTTCATCTTGAAAGAAGCATTCAAATCAGCCTTAAATTCAGCAATATGTCTCTCATTTGGTCCAGTGATTAGTAAATCATCAACATAAAGAACCACAATGAGAATTACATCACCCTCACGCTTTACATACAATGTGCTTTCTGTTGGACTGTTACGAAAGCCTCGTTTAACCAAATGAGTGTCAGCTTTCTCATACCAAGCACGAGGAGATTGCTTCAACCCATACAAATCCTTCTGACATCTGCACACTTTGTCCTCTTGTCCTTTTATGAAAAAACCGCGAGGCTACGTTACATAAACTTCCTCAAATATGTCACCATTCAAGAAAGCAGTAACAATGTCTGATTGATGTACATCACAACCAAAATGAGCTGCCAATGCACATAGAAAACGTACAGTAGTCATACGACAAGTAGTCTCTTCATAATCTATGCCTTTTTGCTGTGCATAACCTTTTGCAACAAGTCGAGCCTTATGGCGATCGATCTCACCATCCGGCTTGCGTTTCAACTTGTAAACCCACTTCGTACCAATGGCCTTTTTGCCAGGAGGTAAATCACATAAAGTCCATGCGTCATTTTCTATAAGTGCATCATATTCTGATTGCATGGCAGCCATCCAATTTTCTGAATTCTGTGCTTCATCAAAAGACATAGGCTCCTCAACATCATGTAAGCTAGACACAGCCAAAGCATAACAATATGATGCATAAGATGCATGGCGAGAGCCTGAACGAGTACGACTAGACAAAGGTGCATGCAATTTACTGTCACGCAAAGTGTGCACCAGCCATTTTGGCATACCTCTAGCTTGCTCATTTTCAGCCCTTTCCTCATCAAGTACATCATGTACATCTGCATCAGTAATAGGCTGATCGAAAAAGTTTTCAGAAACCCCCATAGGCTGTACATTTGCCTCATTCGAACTTACATTCGTATTTCCACCACTGAAAAGAGGCAACAAAGTGTCATAAATGTCCTGTGAGCTTACATTACTGTCTCTAGTACATGACAGCAAGGGCTGAACAGAATCTTCCACAAACGCTACATCCCGAGAAACCAGAATATGTTTTTTTTGCGGATGATACAACCTGTAACCTTTGCTTTCAGCACTATAACCAACAAAAATACATTTGACAGCCTTATCATCCAATTTTCTGCGCTGCACTTGTGGCACCAAAGCATATGCCAAACAGCCAAAAACACGCATGTGCTCAATAGAAGGCTTTCTATCATGCCATGCTTCATATAGAGTAATAGACTGCAAAGCTTTCGTAGGACACTTGTTAAGTACATACGTGGCACACATGATGGCCTCAAGCCAAAAAGAATGTGGCAAAGCTTGACTTTTGACCATACATTGTGCCATTTCCATCAGTGACCTATTTTTCCTCTCAGCAACACCATTTTGCTGAGGTGTATAAGGCACTGTACATTGGTGTTTTATCCCATGACTAGCCTGAAATGCATTAAATTCATGAGACATATACTCCCCCCCTCGATCGGAACAGAGGGTGCCCATAGTACATTTCGAGACATTTTCAGCCATAGCCAGAAATTGCTTGAAGCACATAAAAACTTCGGACTTCGCATTAAGCGGAAATACCCATGCATGCTTGGAGTAATCATCAATGAAAGTCACGAAGTCCGAGTAATTGCCCAAGGACGGAGTTTGCATGGACCCACAAACATCACTATGCACAAGCTGCAACCTGCATGTGGCCCTAACTGAACCATCCTTTGGAAACTTAGAACACTGCATTTACCCAGAATACAGCCTTCACAAACATGTTTGACAGGTGCTTCAAGAGGCGGCAAAGAAGCAACCATATCAGATTTCTGCAAACGCAGCAAACTGGCAAAATTCAGATGACCAAAACGTGCATGCCAAAGTTTTGCATCTGAAATAGCCCTTGAATCTGCAACAGCATTTGCAAAATTTTGTCCACACTTGTCATACAAAGTGAGCTTATACAGCCCACGGCACAAAAGCCTAGATGCAACAATTTCATCACCAAAACTGAGATCATGAACTGTACATCTGTCATCCACAAATTTGACTTCAAGTCCAAGTCTAGCAAGTGCGGATATAGACAAGAGATTCTTCTTGATCCCAGGTATATAAAGTGCATCAACAAGTGTGAAGGAACTGCCATTAGCAGCAGTGAGCACAATCTTTCCAACTCCCTGAACTGGATAAGAGGCATTTTTGGCACAAGTGACTAAATTCCCATGAGGGACAGACTCAAGAGAGGTAAACAATTCACGATGTGAGGTAATGTGCTTTTTGTAGCACCATTATCGAAATACCACACATGTGAATCTGCAGCAACTGACAAGCATGCATCATGGACAACAGTATTGTAAGTCCATGATGCATGCCCATTCTGCATCAACATCAGCAACACAGTGTCCTTTCACAGAAGACTCAACAATGGCTGCATTTGTAGTGGAACCAGCATTTGCAATGGAACCACCCTCTTTCTTCTTAGCCTCTTTGACCTTCAACTTAGGACACGACTTGATCAAGTGATCATTAGCTTTACAATAATGGCAACGCATCTTCTTTTTGTCCTTATCACGAGAATTTCCAGAAAAATTGCTGCTAGCAGAAGCATTAGGAAGAGAATTTTTGCCACTCGCAGCAGAACCATAAGAAGTGGCTACATTGCTGTTACCACCCTTTCTTTGAGAAGCAATAAAAGCCTGTTCAACTGCACGCTGCCTAGTCCTGTTTTTTCTGGAAAGTGACTCTTGCAACAGCAATGTGCATAATGCATCAAACTTGACAACTTCAAGATTTCCTTGGGTCATAAGTCTCCAAGTACTAGCAAAAGTCTGGTAAGAATCTGGTAAGGCATCAAGAACAGTCTGCACAAGGGAACTGTTTGAAATAACTTCACCTGTAGAAATAAGTTGCTCATTGATATCCTTGACACTAGCAAGGAAAGTGTCCATATCATCTTCCTCATGCATAATCTTCGACTCCAGCTCTTTACGCAGCAAATCAATTTTAGCCTCATTGCGGCTTGCATAAAGACCTGCTAGAATATCCTAAGCCCGTTTTGCAGATTTTGCTGAACGGATGTGAGGAACAATGGTGCGCTTCACAGACAACGCAATCAATGCCTGAGCCTGCGCATCCTCAACATCCCAATGAGCTTGTTTTGCCGTAGGCAAAACAACTCTAACAGCTACTTGATCCTTGCAGCAAGACCTGCAACATCCTCAACATGACCTACATCCTCAGAACCAGGACGTACATCAATGCCCTGCACAATGTTCCAGACACCCTTTGACACAAGAACATGTTGCATCATATAAGCCCACATAGGGTAGTTGTCCCCATCCAACGTGTCCTCAGCAGCAAACATCTTGAACACATCTGTGTTGTTGTTGTCAGTCATGGTAAATGCTGCACCTAATGTGAAAACTGCCCGAAAATAGGAGAAACGGAGTGGGAACAACCTGTGCTATATAACACAAATCGTAGAAGACTATAAGGCACCTGTTATACAGAAAACAACACTGATAGAAATTCTGCACAAAATGACGAAATAGCTTCTGCAGTACTGCCTGTAGTGGAAACGGAGGCCGAAATGAGCCCAAATCTAAATTCTAAGCAGACCGAGCTCTACACGTCCTTCTAAAATATTTTTCGACCTGTGAACGCTTGCCAAAGCTCACTGAAATCGGAGAAAGTGAGGAGGCGTGTGTTGGAGCAGCTGGCGACTAAGCCCGGGAGGACATGACCTGCTCTGATACCAATTGTTGGAATTAGGGTTGCAGAGAAACACACACAGCTTGGAGAAGATGAAGGAAGCTCAAGGCACACAATAGAGAGTATATTACTTAGTGTGCAATGAAAAGATAGATAGCCCTAGAGTGATGGGCGTATATACAATGCACGGGGGAAAAAACCTCCTAAAGAGGGTAAAATGCCCCGGCGGTCCTAGTGTGTTCACACACATCACTACCACATGTATATGGTAACAATAAAGACTAGTGATCTTGTCACTTATACCACTTAAGTGTGATCAACATAAAATACAAAGAAGTTTGTTTCTCTTTTTTTTTCTTCTTTTTTGTTGGTGTCATAGTTGTTACAAGTAGCTGGGGGACTCGAGGTCTCAAATACCAGCAGCTGGGAGACTCCAGGTCTCAAATACCAGCCTGAGCATAAATTAGCCGGGAGACTCGAGGTCTCAAATACTAGCTTAACACATGGACTTCCACAACACAAGTCACACTTAGGTGGGATAAGCTAGAGAGAACTATATCCTCATAGCCTAAAACATTACTAAAGTCACTGCAATTAATAGCCTATTTAGGAATTAAAGTCAGCAATTTTAAGTTGCCTAGTTTAGCCTAAAGTCCTGATACCTACTTAAAGCCAACTAATAGACCAAACTCAAAGAGAAGAACAAGGTACTAGAAGTTTGAAAAAATTATAGCATCTAAATTGGCAATGTCACACTTCATGAAATTTTTGCATTTTTAGAACTCAAATGACAAGATGCAAACATGTAACTGTGGAAAGCATAGATAAAAGGAAGTAGTACACCTAATATAATGAAGAACATCCGTTGTAACATGCAAACATCCATTGTTGTTGTCCTTCGAAGGCATCCTTATATAGTCACAAACTGCACAATAGTCACCACAAACATCCACCTTCCAGAGGCACATCAGTGGGAAGAGGTACCGATCCGTATTGAACACAATTAAAAAACATAAGGAACCCTAACCTAATTATTTGCACTCCCCCTAGAGAGTCAAGGGAATAGGATATTGTAGATAGAGATTGGGGGGGAACCCTAAGGCTAAATCCCTATCCTCGTCATCGAGAAAAACAAAGTCATCATCAGTGAGACCATATGTGCCATCCATGTGATCATGTAAATCATCTTCATCATTAGATGCACCAATGCTTACTAAGAAGGTCACTAGACATCTATAGTCATTTTGGTCAAAAGGGTAGGCTTGTGCAATGGGAGAAACGCTCTCTACTAAGTATGGATCAGTCGTGGTCAAGAGACGTATCAGCCATTCTAACTCATCAAAATTTCTCTCACATGCTAGCGTACCTACCAAATTCCATTCACAGGCAAGCACCAGAAAGACCATGTGAAACACTTGTGAAAAGTAACGAGGGTACGTCTCACCCAAGGCAGGAGTGGATGACTCTAGCGTAGTAGCCATATCTGTACACATAGATAGATGAAGGTTAGAGTGCAAAATATTACAAGGGTCGTGTAAAAAGGTCGTGCCCTTGTGCATAATGTGTTCTATGATTTTGTGCTATGTATAGAACTCGTAGGTTTTCAGATTTTTGTTTGGGACTCTTTCTCTTTTACTTTTTTATCTTGTTTCTGTAAGTATAAGGCTTTGTATATACGTTCCCTAAAATTGGTAGATTGAGAGGTTAGGGAGGAAGGTTGAGAGGGAAGCAAGTGAATGATGGATGTCAGCAAACACTTCCCCCTTCCTTGGGTAGCTCATACCTTTTGGAATGATGTCGTCACCTTTTGGAACCAATTGTTCCAAGTTGTTATGGGTGAAGGCTTTAACCAATAGTTTTTGACCGACCTATGTGTTTCATCTAGTTGCAAGGGTGGTAAGGTACTCTCCCATGATTTTATTTGCAACATTGTTGTAGGTGGTGAACTTACAACGGGAGGTGCAAACTCTTCCTTGTTTGTATGGATATGTACAATGGTAGGTGGGGGTTGTGTTGCAGCTTCTATTTCCGTATAGGAACTACATGAAGAGCAAGAAGCTTCATTTGAATTCCCTGTTCCTGATTTAGGTGGAACAAATCGTTCTTTATTTGGTACCCAAACTAGCTCTGGAACGGGTGTGTAACATTCTGTGATTTTTTCTTTTCCACGATCTTCAATTTGTTTTGGACCTATGGGATTGGGCTCACATGAGTCAAGTGACAAGTAAGAGCACAATTTACGTTTTGGCACCCAGATTTGATCATTTCCTCGATAGTCGCCTTGGGCTTTCAATAGGTTTTTAGGAATCCATCGCAACATTTTCTTACTTTTCTTGGAGCGAGTGGTACGTCTCTTACCAGCTCCTGTCTTTTAGCACTAGCTATGGTCGCTAAGGAAGCTTTAGGGACCCACTTGTATGTTTTCTTTGTTATATTAGGATGGGTCTTGTGTGCCTCAAGCTTTATTTCAACTACAGCAGTTGAAGCTCTAGAGTGTTGGGATATGGGACATATGGTTCAACCTCCTGGACATGCAATGTTTTGGGTTTTATTTCTTTAAGAGGCAATATCTCAAGGACTATGGCTCGAGTGGCAGGGCTAAGAGTTGGTTTCTGCGTTGTCACACCCCCAGTCCCCCAATCAATAGTGAATTTGGTGGCTATCATCCACGTGCGTCCTAAGTTTATATTGCCCTCCATAGTTCCAACAGGCATGACCAAAAAGTCTTCAGCTACAACCCTATTGTCATAACCGACCGAAGTGTGTCAGATTCCAAAAATAACAGTTTTTTTCTTGTTGACACCCTTGACTTGGATAATACTCTCAGATAGAGGTGGCTTTCCCAACTGACACCATACTCCATATGACAACAGATTATACTTAGCACCCGTGTCCAATAAGGCGTTATATAGAACTTTTCCATAGGCATTGTTTAGCTCTATAGGGTATCGTAGAGGCGTGTTAGAGTCCGACCAATCATCCTCTGTTTCAACGTGGAATGCATGTGTAACTCCAAGGTTGGCCTCTCGTTGGCATCTTATGCGGCTTAAAGAATCATAGTATCTTTTAAATTTGCTCCCATTGAGGAATCCAATGGTTTCAACTCCATCAAGAGTCTCCACACGAATGGTCCTTTGTGGGGTGATTTCATATACTCTGTATGGTCTTTTTCCAGCATATTTCAACTTTTTATTTTCATTGCGCACTCCATACATAAGGACTTTATCACCAACATTGATATCCTTGTTCTTTAGATATCGGTCAAACCATTTCTTCCTCCTATCTTTCTCTATAAGTGCATTTTGCACAGCTAATTGCCTCTCTTCATCTAGCCTTTCAAGGATATATAATCGCTCAACTAAGGGGTTACTATCCCAACCTTCTTGAGAAGCTACTTGAAGACTATAGGAATGACAAACTCCCATGGCATAACCGCTTCTTGGCCATACACCATCTTAAACCATGTGCAGTTAATGGAAACTTTATACGCAGTACGATAAGCCTATAACGCTCAAGTCAGCTTTAAATTCCAATCTGTGCGATGAGCTTCCACCATTTTGGTTAAGATAGAGATTAAGGTCTTGTTGGTGCTCTCAGCTTGGCCATTTGCTTGTGGATAATAAGGTGTGGACTTATGGTGAGCTATCATGAAGTTGGTAGTGAGTTCTTTTATCACTCCATTTATAAAATGAGTACCATTGTCACTCACAATCTCAAATGGACAACCAAATCTTGTAATAATGTTCTCAAAGAGAAACTTGGCAGTCGACCTCGCATCAGCCTTACGTGTTGCCCTGGCTTCCGCCCACTTTGTCACATAGTCAGTGGCAACGAGATTATATCGAGCTTGAGTGCTACGAGCTGCCGGACTAATTGGGCCTACAAAGTCTAAACCCCATTTTTCAAATGGTTGAGTCACTTTAACAGGATGTAAGGGCATCTTATCCTTTTGTTGTGTGATCTTGTAATGTTGACATTCATCACATCCTTTTGCAAAAAGTGATGCATCCTTGAATAAGGTAGGCCACCAATAGCCTGATTGCAACACTTTTCTAGCTGTTAGTTCCCCTGAAAAATGTCCTCCGGCTATATCCATGTGGGATTCTTGCAGTATGTATAAATACTCATCCTGTCATAAAATCTAATATCTAATATCTAATATCTAACCAACCCAAATTATTTTCTCATATTAAATTGATCACTTAATGTGGGAGAATAAACGGGAACAAGTGTTAAGATATAGACATGTGCTTATAGATCTATCTCAACACGGGGCCAATGGTAAAGGGGCCCAAATGAGAGATGGTCTATCAAAGAGCAAGGCTAACAAATGGAGCATAAGACCTTAGGGTTAGCTTCATTGAAGACCTCCAATAATGTGTGTAAAAGGCCTTTGACCTTAGGTAAGCTAGGGCTGAGCTTGAGGCGCGGGAACCCGACCCAGCTTGAGGTGCTTGTCATGCTTGATGACTAAGGTGCTTGAGGTGCTTAATGATTGAGGTGCTTGAGGTGCTTAATTATTGAGATGCTTGAGGTGCTTGACATGCTTGAGATGCTAGGGTTGCACTTGAGGTGAGAACCCAAACCCAAGCTTAAAGTGCTTATGAGCCAAGCTTGTGGTGGGAACTGGGCCTATGCATGAGGGGCTTGAGGTGTCAAAAAGTCAAAGATTCAATCCCTACAAGGAGGGGGTGAGCCCTACATGAGGGGGGATGAGAGAGAACACCCACCCACTCACACAAGGCATACATGGTACAAAGAAAGCAAAAGGGACACTTGTCAAGTTCCTCCTCATGTTGCCTTCATGGTGTGCCTGAAGCCTATTGGTTGGCCACCCAAGGGGTCCAATAATAATTTAGGAGATTTAAATGAATGATTTAGCATTTATCTAGCCCTCTCTCTCAAAGGGGAAAGGGGGACACTTGTCTCAAGGCTACCCTTGCTGCTTGTAATGCCTCCTGCTTGTGATTGGCTAGGCCTGGAGGGGTCCAATGAGCTTCAAGCATGAGCTTCAAGGGGGGGTCGACCCAAGCAAGCTAGGGGGTTGCTTAGGGGGTATACTCACCCACACACACTCACAAACACTCTCATTGTGTGCTATGCAAAGTGCAAGAGCTCCCTCTCCTTCTCCAAGCAAGTAGAGGGTGAAAGCCTACACCAACACTCTTGGATATGGAGTGCAAATCCAACCAAGAGACATGCTTCAATGCTTAAGCTTGCCATCTCCTTCTTCTTCATTACTATGCTATTATGTATGCTAGCAACAAGAGTTATGATAAGTGAGGAACTAATTCTTTCTCCTACGAAATGTTTCTTCTTCCTCTTCCCTACCCTCATTCCCTGCTAGCTCTCTCCACCTTCGAAGGTGTTTGAGGTCTTGGGACTGAGGCTTGGGATAGTTAAATCTTTATTCAAGTTTATGTTATGTTTGTGATGCATGAAGCTTTCCATCTTCATTGCATCACCTAGGTCACAAGGAACACAAAGATTGTATTGTAACAAGTCTCTCTTAATGGGAGAAATCATAATACAAATGCCTATTGGAGGGGGGACCGGCTCCACATAAATCCGGTCCTCAATTGTTGTCATGTTCTCTAAATTCTCTCTCTTGCAAAAGTATTGTTCATGCCAAGTTAGACAATTGCTATGATTATGTTGCTATCTTCAATTATGTTCACCCGCTATGTTCACAAAGTCATTTCTCAAAAGTACTCTCCTTAATTTCCGCTACTCTCAAATTAAATAGGCCAATTCCATTACACATCCTCATGTTGGGATTCAAGCCAACTGGCCAGACATCCCACTTACTACTAACCCATCTACTAACTTAACCAATATACACTTATTCTTTAATACAACAGAACAAGGAGCTGCAACAATAGGATAACATTGCTGTGCGCTCCACCCAAAGCAGGTCTCTCTCTCTTTGCTCTCGCGCTTGCACTCGCACATGCTTCCCGTGGCCCCTTCAACTATTATCAGAGCGGGGTTTGTGCTTGCCGTTTTCGCATCCGCGCGCGTGCACTTTTAAAAATGCAAACAGGTTTCCAATTTTGGCATCGGCAAATCCAACATTCGAGAGCATTTCCATCAGGCGTCCTGGGGTTTTACCCCCCTTCCGAAGCTGTCGTGCAATCGAAAGCTTCATCCGAGCTACGCTTCAGGAGTTGTATTCTTCAACTCCACTTCTGCTACAAATACAAGACACAGGTGAAGGTTGTTCAGAGACTATTTTGGGATTGTATATAGCCGTTTTATGGCTATTATGTGTTATTGAGATGTTGTTTATGGGCTGATTAGGATCACTTTTCAGCATCGACATTGTCTCGGGTTTTTCAGGCATCCATCTCCTCACAGGTTCTTGCATACATACAGGACATCCAGGTTTCTTACAGGTTACAATGTTTAGCATGAGCACAGATTTCAGTGGGAGTACTTGATGCGGATATGCATTGTTTTGGCACTTTTGATAGTGCTTGAGCTCTTTTGAGAGCGGTTTTACTCCCCGCAGGGATTTGTTTACTGCTTGCACATTTTGTTTGGCGCCTGTTTCAGCGCGTATACTGCACCTTGTAGTATTGTTGACAGTGGATGTACGTTGAGTTGCGGAAACTACCATATGTACCTTTTGTGGAGCCGATTTGGCTTGTTTCTGGCAGTCTCGACCGTTTCTGAGATTTGGTTTGGAGGCCCTTTCTGAGACTGGGCTGGTTTCTTGTCTACATAATCTTTTGTGAGGGTCGATAGCGTGAGGTTTTCTTGAGCTGGGGGATTCTCAAATGTTGAGATCCTTTCGGTGATACAGGTTGCTGGAATACCTCTTTTTCATGGCCTCGCCATAGGACATGTATAGAGAGGGCTAGGTGCATTTGACGCCGTGTTGGCAGTCTTGGGTCAGCTTTTGACTTTTCATGCACAGTTAGTGGTTGATGCGCCTGTCTTATGCTTTGAGAGCATTACTTTTGATGCGTTACTGATCTCTTATGACAGTTTTGGATTGAGATTCTGTCAGTTTTTTTGGGGAAACTCTACCGAATTTTTCTCAAAATTACCGGTCTTTATCGCCATATTATCTTTAGCTTGCAACCATGTCATCTAGTGGTGAAAAGGATATTTACAATATGCGAAAATTTGATGGGATGAATTTTGCTATCTGGAAAGAGCAGATTCGAAATGTTCTTATACAAAAAGGACAGTTGGATCCTATCATGGAGGGCCCAGAGAGCGAGTATATAGATGTTGAGTGGCAAAAACTTGATGCTAAGGCCAAATCTACCCTCTGTTTGCATCTGGCCGAATCTGTGTACTTTACCATAGTTGGAGAAAGGACTGCTAGAGATGTATGGGATAAGTTGTGTTCGAGTTATGAGAACAAAAGTGCCACTAATAAGGTTTTCTTGATGAAGAAGCTGTTTGACCTTCGTATGAAGGAAGAGGGCACTATTTCTACTCACATTAATGAGTTCAATATCATTTTCATTCAGTTGACCACTCAGGGTTTGGTCTTCGATGAGGAAATCAAATGTATCTTCTTGCTATGCAGTTTACCCTCGTCTTGGGATACGTTCGATACTGCAATTAGTAACTCAACACCTGGTACCGGTCTAGTGTAAAATGACGTCCTTGGGAGTCTGTTTACGGAGGAGATCTGTAGGAAATCTCTCGAAGGCAAGAAGGATGGTGATGCGTATGTTGCTAGTGATAGACAGAGGGGCCGCACTCAAAGTCGTGCCAAAAGCAAGGAACGTGGCATGTGAAAAGGATGGGAGGAAATGGCAGCAAAGCAAGAAGGATAAACAATCCGGTGAAACTTCTAAGTCTGATGATTCAAACAAGGGCAAAGCAAAGTTAGAGGAGATCAATGTGCTAGACTCCTCAAATGCTCCTATTGTAGAGACTCTTCCAGCAGTTGTTATGCCACTTACCTCTGACGTATTGGTCTTCACAAAAGATCTACCTGTTGAGGCTCTTGTTACAGAAGATGCGCAGTATGCACAAAATTGGATAGTAGATTCTGGTGCGTGTTTCCATTTGACACCACATAGAGAGTGGTTCTCTACTTATTCTCACTCTTGTGGCAAAGTGAGACTTGGTGATGCTTATGAACTAGACATTGAGGGTGTCAAAAACGTCAAATTGCATCTAAGGAATGGCATTACTTTATGTAATTTTAGACATGTACCCAAGTTGACTAAAAGCTTGATTTTTGTTGGTCAGCTTGATGATTTTGGGCTACAACACCACATTTGGCAATGGCTCGTGGATAGTACGCAAAGGTAATCTTGTTGTACTCAGAGGTTAGAAGCATGGTACCTTGTATTCCATGCATGTGTCAGATGTTTCTCATGATTACATATCTATAGCCAAGCTGCCGTCTACTGAGTTGTGGCACTGCCGGCTAGGTCATATTAGCCAAAAAGGAATCAGAACTCTAACTCCTTTTGGCTACTTACCTGTCTTGTCTTATGTTGACTTTCTTGTTTGTGAGCACTGTATCTATGGCAAACAGACTAGGTCCATGCACTTACCATCGGGTCAAAAGCGAGCTGAACCTCTAGATTTAGTACATAGTGATGTTTGTGGTCCTATGTCAACCAAATCTCTAGGGGGGGCCAGCTATTTTGTGACATTCATAGATGACTCAACTCGAAAGGTGTGGCATATCCTTTGAAACATAAGGATCAAGTTCTTCCTGTGTTCCAAAATTTTTTAGCACTCGTTGAGAATCACTTTGGCAAGAAACTCAAGAGGTTGCGGATTGACAACGGTGGAGAGTATGTCTCCAAGGAGTTTGACAATTTCTGTGCTAAAAGGGAGATTAAAAGGCAGTTTATTGCACCATACACACCAGCTCAGAATGGAGTTGCTGAGCGCATGAATCATACAATTCAAGAAAGAGTCACAGCCATGCTTTCTAGGGAAAATCTCACACAAGGCTTTTGGGTAGAAGCCGTCTTGACCGTAGTGCACATTATAAATTGTTCCCCTAGTACGCCATTTTATTATGAGATTCTAGAAGAGTTATGGTCTAAACGTAACCCCCACTATGACCATCTACGTGTTTTTGGTTGTGAAGCGTATGCTCACGTGCCTAAACAACTTCGATAGAAGTTAGAGCCAAAGTCACACAAATGTATTTTCATTGGATATGGTGCAGATGGAGAGATGGGATATCGTCTCTGGCACCCGAAATCTCGTCGAGTCATCCGTAGTTCAGATGTGATCTTCAATGAGTCAAAGATGCATAAACAACCTATCAAGGAAATAGAGATTCGGAGAGTCACTTTTGAGGATGTTGCCTCAGAGATAGTGAAATCAACTCAGCGGGCTAGTGATGTACCTTCCACTAGCAATGCTCCAAAGGGAGCGGATAGCAATGGTCAAGGAGTGAGACGGTCTACTCGAGTCTCTTGTCCACTTGCGTGTTTCGGCCAGGTCTTGATTACATCATGTTGACCAATTGCGGTGAGCCAAGCTGCTACCAAGAAGCCATGATGTCAGATGATGTGGTGAAGTGGGAGCAGGCTATGGAATCTGAGTATAACTCGATTCTGGCTAATGACACTTGGACTTGGTAGAACTGCCAAATGATGTGAAAGCTTTACCTTGCAAATAGGTTTACAAGAAGAAATTTACCTCAAGTGATCCAAATCCAAAGTACAAGGCTAGACTTGTTGCCAAAGGGTTCAAACAGCAAAAGGGAGTCGATTTTGATGAAATCTTCTCGCCTGTGGTCAAGATGAAAACACTTAGAACCGTACTTGGTCTTGTAACATGGAACTTGTCCAAATGGATGTGAAGATAGCATTTTTTCATGGGGATCTCGATGAGGATGTTTACATGCAGCAGCCTGAAGGTTTTGTTCAGGAGAACGCATCTCGTGAGGAGCTAGTATGTAAGCTCAAAAAGGAACTTTATGACTTAAAGCAGGGTTCAAGGCAATGGTATCATAATTTGATGCATGTATGAGGTCTCAAGGATATAAAAGGAGCGAAGAGGATCACTACCTGTACACAAGAAATCTAGATGATGGCTCGATGATCATTCTAGTTTTGTATGTTGATGACATGCTTATAGCTGGGAAATCCATTGCGGAAATTGCCAACTTGAAGAAAACACTTAGCATTAATTTTGCAATGAAAGATTTGGGGGATGCTACACACTTTCTTGGCATGCGAATCAAAAGAGATCGCAAACGTCGTATTCTTGAGTTATGTCAGGAAACATACATTGAAAAAGTTTTGCAGCGTTTCAATATGCAGGGGGGAAAGCATTGAGTACCCCAACGCAGGCATTCTTGAAACTCAGCAAGGAAGATGCACCCAAATCTGATGTTGAGCCAGCTGAAATGGCTAAGGTACCATATTCTTCGGTAGTGGGCAGTCTCATGTATGCTATGGTGGCCACAAGACCAGACATTGGTTTTGTAGTGGGAGTGGTGAGCCGATATATGGCAAATCCTGGCAGCAAGCATTGGGAAGCAGTGAAACACATTCTTAGGTACCTCAAAGGTACGATCGGCAGGTGTTTACGCTTTGGGAACAGTGATGCATCCATCATGGGTTATGCGGATGCAGACTATGTGGGTTATGTTGACAATAGGAGATCAACATCTGGCTATGTCTTCATATTTTCTGGAGCAGCAATATCTTGGAGGTCATGTCTTCAAGATTGTATGTCGTCTTCCACTACGGAAGCAGAGTAGGTTGCATTGTCGGATGCAAGTAAAGAGGCTGTACGGTTATCTCGCTTGGTCAAAAATATTGGCATTGATGACACTCCAGTGATATATTGTGATAGTCTGAGTGCTCTTGCGTTGACAAGGAATCGCGTGTTTCACTCCAAATCAAAACACATTGAAGTCTGGTATCATCTCGTGAGAGATTTCTTGGCCAAAAAGCTCATCGATTTGGTCAAGGTACACACTGATGACAACCCATCAGATGCTTTGATGAAAGGTTTAGCTTTGGAGCGATTTACAAATTGCAGTGAGTAGATGGGTATAGGTTGAAACCACTAGATTGCTTCACGGTTGTACATACCAAGTCCCTTGGGCTGCGTTGGCCTTCAAGTGGGAGTTTGTTGGGATTCAGGCCAACTGGCCGGACATCCCACTTACTACTAACCCATCTGCTAACTTAACCAATATACACTTATTCTTTAATACAACAAAATAAGGAGCTCAAAGGATAACATTGCTGTGCACTCCACCAAGCAGGTCTCTCTCTCTCTCTCTCTCTCTCTCTCTCTCTCTCTCTCTCTCTCTCTCTCTCTCTCTCTCTCTCTGTGCTCTTGCACTTACACTCGCACACGCTTCCCACGACACTTCACCTCATGGGCACAACTTCTAAGAATATCATCCTTCCCTAGCCTGTAGAGAGTTCCTGCAATAAGAGAATAAGGTTCACATTCTTTTAACAGTTTTTGAGCTATGTCCTTACGAAGTTCTTTGGGTGGAAAACCATTAACTAGAAAGTTCACAATCTTCTCACTCCATTATGGTATGGTTTCAACTAGGAATAGAAAAGTATCATGCAATTCATCATCGACTCTAGTAGGGGCTTCACCATTGGGTATGCTAGACAAATGATCCGCCATGACATGTCTTTTACTAGGTCTCACCACAACGGTAAAATCAAATTCAAGGAGAATTAACAACCATCATGTAATTCTTCCCGTGGAACAAGGTTTATTGACTAGATACAATAAGGCTTGATGATCAACATAGAAAACAAACTTGTTGGCCAGAAGGTAGTAGCGAAATTTCTTCACTGCATAAATCATACTTAAACCTTCTCGCTCTGTAGTGGTGTAGTTTCTCTCGGCATCATTCAATTGACGAATTGCAAAGCTAATGGGGTAATCCAATTTATGTTCTCTTGGTTGAGCTAGAATACACCCAATAGAAAAGTTTGATGCATCAATATGCACATGGAAAATTACATTCCAATCGGACACTCGTAGAATAGGAGCGCTAATCAAGGTCTTTTTCAATGACTCATAAGCATGGTCACACTCCGCGGTCCAATGGAACTCAATAAGAAGCTTGTACAAAGGACGAGCTATCCCGACAAAGTTTAAAATAAACCATCGGTAATAACCAACATGGCCCATGAACCTTTGAACTCCTTTATAGTTTATAGGTGGTGGCAATTCAACAATGGCTTGAATTTTGCTCTCATATGTGGAGATCCCATTTTTGGACACTATATGCCCTAAAATGACTCCATGTTTAATCCAAAATTGCATTTGAAAGGGTTTAAGGAGATGCGATACAATTTGCATTTCTCAAACACTTTTTGTAAGCATGATAGATGTTCTTCCCAAGAGGAATAGACACAAAGGTCATCTAAAAAAGCTTCGCAAAACTCCCTCAAGTATTCTTTAAAAGCAGTGTTTATTAATCTTTGAAAGGTAGCAGGGGCATTGGTTAAGCCAAAAGCCATAACACAAAATGCGAACACTCCAAATTCGGTTATAAAAGCTGTTTTAGCTTGGTCCTCTAGTGCAATGGTGATTTGATTGTAGCCAGAGTACCCATCTAAAAAGCTATAAGCTTCCTTCCCTGCAACTCTTTCAAGCACATGTTCTGAATATGGCAAGGGGTAATGGTCCCTCCTAGTGGCCACATTGACCTTCTTGAGATCCACGCACACTCTGAGTTTCCCATTATTTTTTGGCACAATCACTATTGGAGACACCCATTCTAAGTGCTCAATAGGGTATATGAATCCGCATTTCACAAGCTTTTCAATCTCTTCTTGAACGATCTTTGCATATTTAGGATTCATTGGGTAGGGTAGTTGTTGAACTAGTTTAGCCATGCTATTCATGGGGATTGTGTGTTGCACCACGGAAGGTGGAACACCTTTCATATCATGATATGTCCAAACAAATATATCCCTAAATTCCTTGAGAAGTTCTTTAAGTACACACTCCTCAGTTTCTGTCATCTTGGGCAATGAAAACTGATTTGGACTCTTCTCTCGGGTCTGCTAGCTCTATTTCTTAACTATCGTTGGACCATCATAGACTCCATTGCTTCCATCGGTAGGTTTTCTTTAAGCCTTTGTATACACAACCTTACGTTCCTCTGTGGTGTAGAATTTGAAATGTTCAAGTGCAGGGTGTAAGTCTGTGGGGTTCTGTTGTTCTGTGGACTGTGATTTCACTTTCGATTCATTTTGTTGTTGAGCTAACTCTCGATTTCGTCGTCTCCTTACGGTACGGCTCAACTTTGGCTTCTCTGTAGCCTCTAGTTGTGCAATGTCAATGGGTTGTGAACTACACCACATAATGCTTTGAAGGTATTCACCCCAGTTATCTACCAACTTCTGATGAGCATCACATGCACCTATATAATTAATCCATTCTACGGTAGATTTCTTTTCATTTATTCTAGCACGCATATTTGCTCGATATCATCGCCTCTTATATTTCTTACTCTTCTTGTCTAATTTTTGATTACAGCTGATCTCTAGTGAAGAGTCACTAGATGAATCACTACTTGTGTCTTCTGCTCCCTTGGATAGATTGTCATCTAGGGTACCACTGGGCCCTGAACGGTTTGTCCCCACATTTGTACTAAGATTTCACTCAGATTCTTCGTCCTTAGACTTAATATCAATTGATGATTCCGACCCCAAATCGTGTAGGCTATAGTCTTGTGAGACGCTACTGGTTCCAATGCCAGTGAGAGACCTTCGTCTTGTAGGTCATCAGAAGCTATATACATTGATTCTAGCATATTTAAGGGTACGAGTGGTGACATTTCATCCCCCTTAGGTGTTACCTAGGTCGTCCCCCTGTTTCTCCAAGTGTCTATGGTCACTGCTATGTGGACCCAATCCACATTGTCCGACTCAGTCATCCCAGGTAGTACATTCATATAAGGAGAATCTTCTCCAACATCAGTGTCCGATTTACAAGTGTGACAATACTACAATGGGGCCAAGTGAACTGTGGTGTGAGATCTATGATCAATTGTAAACCTATTTCTTAGGGGATGTGCTCGACCAGTTACAAGATCCACTCGAATGACAGAATCTTGGAACTGCAAATAGACATGGTTTTTAGACTAGTCATGCACCATTTTTGCCTCCCTCATGAAAGGACCTCCTTAGATCATCTCAGATACCATAGTATGCTTGGAGAAATCCATAACAATGAAGGTAATTCTTATTTTATGTCCAAAAACCTTGATCTTGAGATCTTCTAGCATCCCAATAGGTTTAATAATAGAACCATTGGCCATCTTTACTACTATGCTTGTGGTCGCAAGGTGAGGTCTTCCCATAGTTTCCCATCAATTTTTAGTCACAATGCTAACCCCAACGCCACCATCCAGGATTCCCTTCACAGTTAATCCCTTGGTAGTGATTGGTATGGTTGCATTGGATTCATCTCCCTCAAAGTATTGTCATAACTTGTTAACATGTATTTCTACAACAAGGTTCTCGTCTAGGTTGGGTGGTGGATCTAAGTGTTCCTCCTCTATTGGCATCTTCCGAACTCCATCCATGTGTGCAAATTGTGGTAGCCCGACCTTCAGTTCTCCATTAGGGAAAGCTCAAAGAGCTAAGAATAGCTCAGGGTCTCCATATAGTTTGGACATGATGGTGGTTCTAACCTCTGAAGCCATGAAATCCATCAATTTGGCAATATTTAACGGCACCTTTTGGGCTTCAATCCCTTGATGTGGAGAAGATGGGATCTCTATTTCTTTGATAGGGTCAGGTAGTCCCTCTGTAAACATTCTTTCCATCAAGAAGTGAGTACTTTCTTCTTGGATGACACTAGGTATGGCTAAGGGTCTATGGACTTGTTGAGGTTGTTGTTGCATAGGGAACACTGTGTCTGTAATCTGGACCTGCCTAGGTACTGGCTCCAGATCCCGTTGGGTATCTTCTACCAAACTCGTTAATTTCTTGACTCGCTCGATCTCCTCTGTAGGGTTTGGGTAAGTTCCTATCTTCTTCTTGGATCCTGGCCATTGTGGCTCATGACGATCTTCCTTGTTGGTTGCTTTCCTGGTGGTCATTTTGGTCTCCATGGTTTCACCTGAATCAGAATCCTCTTCAGCGTCGTTCATATATATGGGGTCATCACCAGTCCCTATGTTGGTCTTTGAACTAGGGTCTGACTGCGCTGCTTTTTGAGATCTCTTCCTTCGTGTTTTCTTCTTCTTCTGAGATTGGGCAATTGATGCTGTGTCTCTTTCTTCAAGAATATAATTTTGTTTTTGGAGCATCGATCGTGTGAGTACGTTTACTGGTACCACAGGTGTACTTTGTGATGGCTCCTTGGTAACCTCAATCAAGTTTAATGGCATGATCTTCGGTGCATTTGGATTATTCGGACATTGGGCAATCAAATGATCTATGCCACATCGATTACACATGAGTATTGGCATTGTAGATGTGCTTGCTTGATTGGTTTGCATTAGTGTGGCGTTCTTTTGTAGCCTAATAGGACACTCGGCCACAGGACGTGGACCTCCACACTCATAGCATTAAAGAGGTGGTCTCTTGGCAGTGTAATTGATATTTTGGCCTCTTGTAGCAAGAGCAACTACGTGATAAATAGGTTTGACTTGTCCCCAATAGTCCTCCATGTAGTATTGTGGACTTTCTTCAAGCGCATCAATCCGATAGGCAATATTAAGGTCTATATCTTCCTCACAGCCTTCCAATCAAGCAATAGATGACTCACGACCCACTTGATTCATAGAAGTGATTCTTGGATGTAGTGGTTGCGGTCCTAGCATTGGAGGTGGTAAGGGTGTTGTTTGAACAACATTTTGGGCCCTAGGGACCATGTGTTGTGATGTTTGTTTAAGAGGTGGGGTCGGCATCAATGCAGAAAATCGAGGTGTGTCTGTCCATGCTAAGGTTGGGTCTATGGGCCATCGCATGCTTAAATACTATGCAATCCTTATCTTGATGACCTTACCTCCCACAGGCATTGCAATTCTCCTTGAATTTCACTCTAAGAGTAGGGCATTCACTAGTACTATGCGGACCATAGCATACTAAGCACCATTGTTTCTCCTTTCTTGGATACATATGATTGTTTTGCAGAGCACGATTGTCTCTAAGACTCTCTTGAATGGCCTTGTTGCTCCTTAGCAATAGGCTTTAGGGTCATTGGCTGCTGCCTCAATGCTTGCGAGCGAATAGATTTAGGCTCAACAGACACTCTTTCTCTTTGAATCATTAAATTATCATCCAATTGGATCACATTGGTGGTGACCTCTTCCCAAGTGGTGATACCTCTAATGACTAGGCCATTGTATATATCCTCATGTCGTAATCCCCTAATGAATCCATCAAGAAATTGATTATTATTGAAGCACTCATTTGGATTACAACGAGAATTCAAATACTTTAAGCCATTAATAAAGTCTCTCACCGACTCTCCTTCCTCTCGTTGAGCTTTTTGGCGCTAAGAGGCTACACCCCAAAGTACTCCCTCTCGTATGTATTCTTTCAAGAACAGTCTCCTAAGAGTAGGGTAAATCATTTTTTCTTCCACCCTTAGGGTTCTATACCAATCCCCAGCATTCCCACTTAAGGTTAGGCTTAAATCATTACTCTTATGCAGGTCATTGTGTTCTTCTAGAGAATCACATATTTGTTCAAACACTTCGATATGCTTTCTCACATCCCCGTCCCCACTAAATTTTTGTGTGAGCTTCTCTATTTGTACTGCCTTACTTCTAGGCTCTCTATCAGGCGTGTTACGCATATTCTCAATAGTAGATCGACAAAATGTTGCCAAGTCACCTAAGTGAGTAGGCACCGTGGGTGAAGGCGCTCCAGAGACTACATGTGGAGTAGGTATTGGCGTTGGGCTTGGCGCATAGGAAGCCCTTGGGTTCCATGCTTGGTATGCTGTTGTGCCATGTGGTGGCCCAAAGTTCATATGTGTGGCCCTAGGCATAGCAAACGTCGGATGTGACATGCTAATGCCAGCCGGTATAGTCCCATGGAAATAAGAGCTTGGGTATTGTGGTTGTGGAGCATAGGTTGTTGAAACAATGGGAGGGGTACAAACCACATGAGTATGAGGACCCATGGGTGTATAGGATGGGTGCTAGGTACTGTTGCAGGCATTGAGCTACCATGTAGCGGTGCTTTACTAACAAATGAGATCCATGGCGTGTTTCTTTGCATGCCCATCATTGGGGTAGGCATGGTAGCCGTGGTGTCATCAAGGGAAAGATGAGCTAGACTTGGAAAGGTAAAGATATCACTTGTGGGCTCATATTGCACTTAGACCCCTGGCGAGACAACATATGGAGGATCCATCGGACTTACCGAGGGAGTCTCCATTTGCGATAAGGTTGGTTGTTTAGCCTTCCCTGTATCCAAGAATCTCATGAGACCCGTTGAAGGCATGTGGATCCCCTTGTTCTGTCTCTCTAGCTCAATAACCCTATGGATGACCTCACAAACTCTCTATTGTTGATCCTCTACACTAGTAGCACCCGTTGTGGATTGTACGATGTCTAACCAACCCACGTGATAGGTGTGACCGGTGTATAGGTCGGTTAGAGTTTTTGTTTGTAGTTCGTACTCCCAATTCTCATTTAAGAACGCTCCATCTAGGATTGAGGTGCTAGGGGTGTCCTTTGAGCTAGATGCAATGTTTCTCTCTATGGGTTGGCCCTTAGTGGTTGCTAAGTCACGAGCACTCGATTGCTCTCCTAGCAATGATATTGGCATAGGGGCTTTCGCTTTAACTTCTTCGTTGCTCCGCCTTGCGTAAGCTCTTGATTTCCTTTTCCTTAGCCGCAATGATATATCGCTCAACCTCTTGCGCTTTGGCAAGGCTTCTACCATAAGGTAATATGACCTCAGAGGAGAATATCTCTGAAGAGTCAGGGGGTGCAGTGAATGAAGTATTCACGTGCACACTCTCTAAGAGCATGGGGTCAACATTGGTCATGAATGACGAATTTACTTCCCCACCCCCCTCATTTACATTGTTAGCTTCATGTTCGGAGCGAGTGGCTCTACTAAAGGTTTCCTTCAAGCGGCTAAGCACGCTCGGCCCAAACGGTGGGCCCATGGCATGCATGTCTTGACTTGAGCTATCAAGATTAGGCATTGGGTTTCCCTCCATGATGTCGTAGTCAGAGAAAGAGTCACTAGCCGCTATGTTTGGGTCTTGATTTGTACTACCTTGGGTCCTCGTCGAGGGCCCGGAACCTAAGATAGGTGGATATTGAGAACTCATGTAAGTCAAAATGCTTGCTAGTTGCTCCGTCTCTAGCACACGACCAGAGCGTAGATGCATGTGCCTTGGGCACCCTACAAGCGTCGGGGCGAATAACCTCGAAGGTTAACCGCTTACTTTTTTAGGCATCCATTTTCACTCATTTTTTGATGTTTTTTAATGTTTTCTAATGATCGGTTTTTGGATTAGAGTGTGCGATAGATCGAAACAAGTGTATCGCTCAGGGGGTCTTAGCGTGCTTTACAGCACAACGTTTGGTTACTCGAAGCTCCGTTGGTCCTCAAAAAGGTCAATTTTTACCTATGCGTGAGGCTAAAATACGTAATTTCGAAGGGAGAGTGAGGCCTGAGCCTGAGCGTGAGCTTGGGCTTGGGCTTGGGGATGGGCTTGGGTCTGGGGGATATTCTTGATCCCGGTCTTACCTTTAAATTTTAAAATTTTTTAATTTTATTATTATTATCTTTTAGGATAAGGTCGCCGTGGCCGTGTTGTGCACGGGAGCACACACACACCTAACCTACCTATTGCAACTAATAGAGCTACTGTTACACACTAACACACTACTACAACAACTCATTAGCTAACAGATCTACTTACTGGACTTTACACAAAACTAACATTATGGATCTATTACCTTAATTCTAACACCTTATCATAGAGAAAACACCTTATGAACAAAAAAAACACAATACCTTATTAACAAGACAATACACAGTAGCAAAACAAACTCCTTCTCAACACACACACGTTCCTTCTCTACCTTTCCTACATTTCATAATGCACCACAAAGCAGTATAGAGTACCATTCGAGCTTAGTGCAGGGCATTTCCCCAGCAGCGGTGCCAAAAATGTGCACGTCTGTTGCACGTGTCAATGCAAGAGACTTGCCGATACATTGTGTGCGAGCCACAAATGGCTCCAAGCACCCAACTAGCCTAAACTAGTAAGCTCAAAGATGACGATGGTGTGTCACTCACCGCTCTATGTTTGCTGTCGTGGAGGATTTCTCACCGCGAAGAAGAGGGAGATGCCGCTACGCTGCGCTCAATCACCTTGCCGCCTTCGTGCCGCCGCAATGCTCAATCACACTCTCTCTCTCTCTCTCTCTCACACACACACACACACACACACACACACACACACACACACACACACACACACACACACACACACACACACACACAAGCACACACACACACGCACACACACACACACACACACACACACACACACACACACACACACACACACACACTAGTACACAAGGGAGACGGAGAAGGAGATGGAGCAAGAGCACTCTTCTTGCATTGCACAAATGAGAGAATGAGGTATTTTAGGTTTAGCTTGACTTTTTTATGGGCTTGCCCATTCACATTTGGGCGCCCACACTTAGCCACTCCTACCCAAACATTATAGGTTCCACTTTTAGAGGGCACCTCTCATCGGCGATCACTCTTATCCATTCCTACCTGACCGACAAACCCGGCCAGTAGCATAATACATACTAGCGGGTCCGACAAGCCCAGCCATGGCTACATAAAAGGTGGTCGCTTGGTGGCACCGGTGGTTAACAACTAAATGCAAGATTGAAAGAAAGAGCTCTTCACGAGATTCAAATACAATTCATTCTTTCATTGGGATGCAAATAAAAAATATGTGTAAGATGTTGTTTGTGTTCATTCACATACTTACTAAAAACCAACATGTCATTGAAGAAAACAACTACAAAATCTTGGTGATCTATGAAAATGCGGCTCATCATACATGTGAAAGAAGCATGTGCATTAGTTAACCCGTATGGCATAACAAGAAATCCATAGTACTTTAATTGAGTTCTAAATGCAATTTAAAAAATGTCTCCCTGTACCATTTTGACTCGGTGATATCTCGATTTGAATTCAATTTTACTTAAGACATTGTCTCCTCTCAGTTTGTCTAACAAGTCATCTACACGAGGAATATGGAATCTTTTTTTTATTGTAGTCTTATTTAAGGTTGTGTAGTCTATACAAATACGAAAGGTACCACTCTTCTTCTTGACAAGAAGAACATGTGCTCCATATTTTGAACTACTAGGCTTGATAGCTCCCCTAGCAATTCTTGAATTTAGGTATGTATTTCTTTATGTACAAGTGGATTTACACAATAAGGTGCATGAAATGGTGGTTCACTTTTAGGAATGATGCCAATTTTATGGTTTTTTGATCTAGTCGATAGTAATTCAGTGTCATTCCATTCATTAAACAGTCTTAATAGTGTGTGAGAAATGGCTTATGTGCTCATCTCATGTGGGTGTTTCATTAGTAGCTACTTTATTGAGAAGCACTAAGTACGTCTTTTCTCATTTAATAACCCTCTTGGCTTGAGCGATAGATAAAAAAGCAATTTTTGGTGTTACAATGATTGCTTTCAAATGAATTGATGTATTGTAATGTGTAAATGAAAGCGAACATGTAGGGTAATCAATCTTGGAATTAAATACATGACCAAATGGTACGTCCATTGTCATAAAATCTAATATCTAACTACCCCAAACGATTTTCTCATATTAAACTGATCATTTAATGTGGGAGAATAAAAGAGAACAAGAGTTAGAATATAGACATGTTCTTATGGATCTATCTCAACACGGGGCCAAAGTCATTGGGTCCAAATGAGAGATGGTTTGTCAAAGAGAAATGCTAGCTATTGGAGCTTAAAGACCTTAGGATTAGCTTCATTAAAGACGTCCAAAGGTTAGTGTTAAAAGTACTTAGACCTAGGACCTTAGGCAAGCTAGGGCTGTACTTGAGGTAGGAACCCGGTCCAAGATTGTCGTGCTTGCTGATTAAGGTGCTTGAGGTGCTTGTTGTGCTTGTTGACTATGGTGCTTGAGGTGCTTCATGACTAATGTGCTTAAGGCATTTCATGACTAAGGTGCTGCAGGGGATTAAGGTGTTCCAAAAAGTCAAGAATATGCCTACAAGGAGGGGGCGAGCCCCAAGAGTAGGGGGGTGGGTTGAATGGCTCCTTCTTCACCCAAAGGACGTCCCTTGCTCAAAGAAGCAAATGGGACACATGTCAAGCCCTAGCTAGGTTGCCCTCATAGTGTGCTAAAACCTATTGGTTGATTCCCTAGAGGGGTCCAATGATGATTTAGCTAATTAAATTAATTGTTTGTACATTTATCAAGTCCTCTCTATCAAAAGGGAAAGGAGAACACTTGTCCAAGGACTACCTCTATTGCTAGTTGTGACCAAGGCTTGGGAGAGCCAATGAGCTTCAATTAAGGGGAAAAGAGGGGGTTGACCCAAGCAACTTGGGGGCTAGCTTGAGGGGTATACTCTCTCCCACATACTCACACACACTCTTAGTGCTAAGTGCAAGAACTCTATCTCCTTCCCCAAGCTTGTTGGGAAGTTGAGAGCCTACACCAATACTCTTGGCTATGGAATGAAAATCCAACCAAGAGCCATGCATCAATGCTAAAGCTTTCCATTTTGTCCATCTTCATTACTATGCTATTATGCTATGCTAAGCAACAAGAGTGATGATAAGTGAGGGGCTATTTCTTTCTCGTAAGAATGCTTCTTCTTCCTCTTCCCTACCCTCATTCCCTGCTAGCTCTCTCCACCTTTGAAGGTGTTTGAGGTCTTGGGACTGAGGCCGGGGACAAGTTAATGCTTTCATTAAGCTAAGTTACGGGCATAATTGTGGTGCATGAAGCTCTCTATCTTTGTTGCACCATCAAGTCTCAAGGAACACAAAGCTTGTATCATGTGTACCAAGTCTCTCTTTATGGGAGAAATCATAATACAAAAGCCTTTTGGAGGGGGGACTGGCTCCACATTAATCCGATCCTCAAATGTTATCAAGTTCTCTAATTCTCTCTCTTGCAAAGTACTGTTAATGCCAAGTTAATTAAGTATAATGGCTATGTTGCTACCGCTAATTAAGTTCACCCTCTATTTTCTCAAAGTAGTCTCATATAAATGCTCACTACAGTTCTCTTAATTCCACTATTCTCAATGTTCATAGTCCATTTCCATTACACCCATAATCGTGTCACTACCATGGAGAGTGCAACAAGAAATGTTCTTTATTCATTAAAACTTTGCATGCTAATCATTGGATTTTTCTCGATGATTTAAATTATACTTGTTGTTATTAGAAGCAGTTTTCACTTTATGATTCAATTTGATTTGAGAGAGAGAAAGTTGATGTGCTAAACGTGAAGAAATGAAATCGTGACTACTCTCATCATCAAGTAAAATAGTGATGTATGTGCCTTGCACTTTACCCTTGATCTTTAGCAATGCATGAGGAGAAATAGGAATATATGGATATGTGTCATTTTGATTATTGTCATAATTTGTGTCGTATGCATCTTCAAAGTTAGCTTTTACATCCAAAGCATCTTCTTCTGGTGGTTCTTGCTCTATCATGTAGGCCATAGTAGATTGAAAAGGTTCTTGTTTCTCTTAGGCTTGTGGTTGTTGTTGTTGCACTTTGAATGCAAACACTTATCTGCAAAATGACCAAAGTGATAATATTTATACCATATAACATTCTTGAGAGCGTCTCCATTGGGTTTGGGCTTATGAGTGGTCTGGCGTGTGAATCATTCAGGGTTGGTTGAGTGGGTGTTGTTGTGGTTGCTTGGTTGATTAAACAAGTGGTCTCTTTTCTAGACAAACAGCTTCTTGAAAGCTCTAGATCTATCAAAATGAAAAGGATTTAGGGGGATTTTTCTTTCATTTAGTGGCTAAAAAATCATTGGGTGCACCATTCTTCTTTTCACTCTTGAGTGTCAAAGAAATCGCTTGTGCCAAAATAAACGAACTAAACATTGCCCCTAGCCTTGGAGATAAGCCAAAATTGAACTTCCTTTCGAGTTTCTTCTAGTTATGTTCAACTCCCTACAATTGAATTAAACATCCGCACATTTTCATTTCGAGCTTGTTTAATATGATCATGTTGCTTGCGTGCTTTACATGTGTATGGTGCATCTAGAAATTGAAATTTAAACAACTTCTGGAATGCATGGCACGTACAAGGGCATGTGTAATGTTGTTTCACAAGGCTCCACCATAAAACAACACTATTGGCAAGATACTTAGCATCACACTTAACAATATCATGTTAAAAAAAGTGCTCGGTATTGAAAATAATTATCCAATTGGCTACTCCATGCAAGGATTATGTTAGTTTCTTTTGTGCCAGCAAAATATTTGAAAGAAAATGCTTTGCGGCTATTTATTTTATTTTTCTTCTTCTTTTTTATGCTTTGATTTGATTGTCTGCACATGATTGATAGTACTTTCCAATTCAACGTGTCTAGTCCGCTCATATGCCAAATTTGGTTGCACATGCAATATTTGTTCAAAAATAGTGGGCGATATTGGTTTTGTACAATAATGCATATAAAGATGAAGATAATACAAATTTTAAGCACAAAAATAGGGAAACTTCACTTACCTATCGATAAATTAATGTCCACAAGCATGTCATAGCATGTCGACCTTAAAAAAAACGAGAGTTCGCAATCAATCGTAGTGCTGAAATGCGCTTGAATCCATGGAATTGATTTCTCCCTTTTCTAATTATATACAATGAAAGATTGTAGTGGAATCGACAGTTCAATTGGTCATCAATCGATCGTTAAATCAATAATAAATGCATTTGTGACATTGACAAGTTTATCTTTCTTCAGGATTGAGCTTTCAATAAAGGGAATGTTGGTTATTTTTTTATGATTGAAGAATTCTCGCAATGTAGTTTTTTAAAACCAAAAAATTCTATCTTTTCCAAAAAATGTCAACTTAATTTAAGACTGGGAGCTTCGCCAATGAGCTTGAGGTTTTTGAGTGTGGTTTCTAAAGCCACTAACAATTTTGTGGTGGGAATAGAAGCTTATGAATATTTTTTGTTTTTTGCTTTTGTGAGGTTTATGAGCCTTAAATTTTAGAAGCCTTAGAATGTATGGCTTTTGGACTTTTGGGTAATTGTCCTTTGGATTTTATGTAAAGCTATTCTTATACTCAATATGAACTTTGGTGTGAGGAGTCTTGCATTGCAGCTTTTGGATGACATTGATAGTGAGATGTTATGTGTGAAAGCGTCGGTTCCCATGAGAATTGGCTGAGAACTTCCCAATGCCTTTTGTAACCTGTAGATCGGTTATTTGAGTTCAGTCTTGTGGTAGATTGGTCATCAAGTTCTCACTTGCATTCAAGCAATTGAAATCGAGGCTCATCAAACAATTTTTTTGAAGTCTATCATACTCAAGTTGGAAGCTTCTAAGATTATTCTTTGAGGTCTCATGGAATTGTTTCAAACAATGACCTCAAAAAGTTCTCTCCCTTCTTCTTTCTCGAGCCAATTGAAGGGCTTCAAAACTTCTCTTCTCTTCTTATGACGTAATCAGCTTCTTCTAAACCCCTTCCAAAGCTCACCGGTCTTGCAAATTTGCCATTGCTTCTTGCTTCCTTTGGCCGCTTCTTTAGTTTCCTCTATCCTGCTTCTTCTTCTTCACAAATTTAGACGAGATTAGCAAATACATATTGTGACTCAACAAATTGCCTTATCAATTTCAATGGTCGATAGGTGCAATTGAAGAAAAAATCATTGATTGTAGATTAAATTAGTGCTAACCAAAACTTGATTTGCCAAATTCGAAGTTCATAATTAAGCTTCGTCTTTTCTGACTGAAGATTTTTTGTTACCAATTGCTCTAACCAAAGATTTGATGCCAGTGTGGTTGGATTAGAAGGAAGACACACCACTAAATTTGAATGAAGGAGACTCTAAACACATCAAGCATCACTTTCAAGCTTTCCAAATCAAACGTAGACATGCTACACAAAACACACACACAATCAATCAACTATGACAACATACTAGGATAAGGATTATTTGCAAAATGTTGACAAGATACATAGGTTCAACACACAGAATAGAGAGAGTAAGAAAAAATCTTCACAATAATGGCTTATATCCTAGCCCCCAAAGTGCACAACACAAGTATATTTGCACTTGGCTATTTAATTTTACTTCAAAGTAAAATTGTGCCAATTTTAAGACCCTACTTAAAAGCATGTCATTCTCATGTACATATTTTACAAGGAGTGCTTCCCATGAGAATTTTTCCTAAGCTACTTTACTCAAGGCTAAGAGTGTATATAAACTAAATAATTGGGTGAGTCAATCACTCGAGAGGGTGGACAAAACCATAACAAGGTTAAACATAATTTGTCTTTGATAGGAGATGAATGGACACTTGCATACTGTGCTGATCCTATAGTAAAAATGATTTATAGCAAGCATAAACATAATTTGTCTTTGTAGAGATGAATGGACACTTGCTACATTACTTTGTTGATCCTGTAGTAGGAATGGGGCACATTTTGATATCAATCACAATTGGTCTATACCATACCAATATTCAGGTTAGAATACATGGGAGTGTGTTGCTTATCAATCTAGTAACCCAATAATATACCTTTGCTACATTTTGTCTACCATTGTAGTATGTTGTATTTGTGCCTCAAATGATTGGGAGCTACTCCATAGTCAAGGTAAAGTATTGGTTGATGGTTGTCTAGAAGACTCTAGGAATTTTAGAGAATCCAATAAGTTTTCAAATCATATCGATATTTGGCAATTTCCATGGCAGTTTTCAACCATCCAACACGACGTTTACCATGGGTTACATCAGAGTAATTGGGCATTGCTAGCAACACTTTTTTGCAATCTACGAGTTGAAAATATTTTGACATTGGGATTAGACAAGGTCATTCTCACCGGACTATCAAAGCGGTAAACTCAAGTCAGCACAAGTAGTTCATGATGTACACAATTGCTTTTCACTTTTGTTGAAAATGTGCTTGATAGCTATGGCATGCAATTGACGTGTGTTTGCCATGGAAGTTTTTCCATAATTGTGCAATTTAAAGTATTCAAGGCACCATAAGCACCAAAGTATTCACCAAATACACTGTTAGCAAAGACCAAAGATTGGTTTGAAGACCACAATCAAGCAAGGCTTGAGTACAAATCGGTTTTAATAAGGAGCACGGCTTCTCCCCATGCGATGCAGTGGCTAGAGCACCTCAACTAAGTATGATCATCAGGTTTGAGATTTCCTATTTTCATGAGGTTTTTCGCTTTATGTATGATTTCATATTTCAAGATTTTTCCAAAAGGTTAACTTTTGATGCAAAGGCAAGGCCAAGTGGCAAGGCTTCAAAGATAACTCTTGATGCAGGGAGGTCAAGTATACTTGGCAATTGTTAGTACAACAAGGCGTATTACCAGACTTTCTATTGGGTATAAAGATGTTCGGCATGCCTGGCTCTTTGCAGGTCAAGAAGCCAATAGAAGTCTCTCTTTGAATTTCACTAGAGCATGGCTTTTAGGCAATATGTTTTTGCACTTAAGTCGATCATGACAATGGTTTAGGGTATGGTAACCATAAGCCAACCATACCAAGAGGAATACGAAATTTGATGATGCTAAGGGTGAAGATTACAAAAAATCGGTATGTTAAACTTAAGTTTTACATCTAGAAGGATTTTTGTTTACAATGTTAACTTGACAGGCAAAGGTTGATTCAAACAAGTAGAGTTTGGTAGCTAGATGATATTTGATAGGTAAGCTTCAGGTGCTATCTCTTTCAATATTGATCAATCCAAAGATTCTCAATCAAATGTATGATTTGGCAAGTCAGATTCTCCATCAAAGTTTGACAAGGTTGATTTTCTTTTGTGTTGTCATCTGTGCATCAACAAGTGCACTTGTTAGCTATGAGTAGTGAAGATCCGTTCTATCTCATCTTTTCAATAGACTTCTATGAAGCAAGGCTTGACTTCAGGGAATACTGCATGTAAGCTTCCAAAGTTTGGAATATGCTATTAGCATACGAACTTGGAAAAACTTGGCAACATATCTACCTGGTTTTTTCTTGGAGGTTGGTATGAATCAAGCCACGAGGGCATGCAGGGTACATCCCCAGTAGCTCTAAATTTCTTAGCATGCATGGCTATGAGCTAGATTCAAGTGAAGACAACTGCTCTTAGAGGGCCAACAAGGTTAGCCAATTTCAAGTTCTACTTGTTTTTTGTGTTTAACCTTCAATGGGCATGATTTTCCTATTGTGCAAAGCAAGTGCTTTTGAAAGTTTTAAGGAGAAGCAAAGCTTCTATTTCGTGCAAAATTACTATCCATTCACTTAGGATCAAGGATAATGGAACACTTATTTGGCAAATTGGCAATAACATGATATAAGCTCATAGTTACATTTGGCAACAATGAATTGTGATGTATCCATGCCATTACAAATCGTGCAAGGCATGTATGGCATGGCTCAAACTATTGAGACCGTTTGTTAAGGCCAAGGGATTATCACTCTAATTTCTTAACATGCACGCAATGCAGTGAGATTCTTTCCACTAAATCATTATTTATGCTTGTGCTATTCCATTATCTACTCTGTTCACGAAGAACTGAGCGTGGTAAATTGGCTTGTGACTGTAGTATATGTCTATAGCAAAGGCGGGCACTTTGCATCATTGGCTCTATGTACATGGTGCAACGAATAATGACGATGCTTGATGTTGAAAGAAAGTAGGCATTGCTTCAATATCAAGGAAGTAATTTATGGAACGACATGAATAGATTAAGAGAGCCTCCAAGTAGGGGATCTCTTGTTTGAACACCCAATAAAATTTTGTAGGACTACCTTCTTTGGGGTGTTAGACATCTTTCCCTTCTGCTCATGGAGAGATAAGATTCTTTCACGATCTAATTGTGAATAAGATTCCAACTTGAGAAGATTTGTTGCTTAGTTGCAACACTGCTTGTGTCTCTAGGAGTGGTATTTTGAAGGGGTATGACCCAGCTAATACACAATTACTTTCAAGGAAAGAATTCAAAAATCTGCCAAGGGGCAATGGACAAGTTCAACTTCCCAAGTTGATTCCAATGACTAATGGACACGACAGACTGTATTGGTTGCCGTTAACGACTACTTTAAATAGTTTCCATACAAAATCTAACCAAGGGGTTGGACATTGCCAAATATAACCAAGGGATTTGGATTGCCAAGGCAACACCCAGGGTTACTAGATCAATATTGCTTTTTTTAACTACTCTCTACTTTAGTGTTTCATAGGTGAAAGACGTACTAGATCTTTTGAGGCTAGCGTTTTGGTAAGGCACCTTTCAAGTTATATCTTTTAGGTTTGCAAAGCGCACTTGACTACGGATAAGTGAACTTTATGTTCAACCTCTAGGTACACATATGATTTGATTTTATTTCATTTTTGAATATGTTTTGATTGACTTTTCTAAGTAGGATGTATAACCTTGACTGCTTTCATCCGTCGTGATCTATTGGGTATTTCGAAGATATGGGATATAGACTCTACAACGCTATCTTTAGTTTTTTCTCTTCAGAGACATGAAAAGGCCATGCATGAGCAAATAATTCTAGGGCCATAGTGTTTCGAATAGATTTTTGCATTATGTACTTGTGGACCTACATGGTAGGGTTTGGTTTGGCACATGTTGTCACAAGAGGAGCAACATGGAACTCATGGAGTTTGGTTTAACCAGGGTGGAGAAAAGTTTATGAGGGTCCCTCTCAGTCATGTTGTTGAGTGTTTACAATTGGGACAACAACCACCCCTACCAGGATTATGACCAGTTGGTATAAGATACACACCAACAATAACTGAATCAGAAGAAAAGGCTTTGGTGCCTATGCATGCATATTATGAAGATCCCAATGGATATGCGGCAAACCCTGTCTATTATCCACCAGAAGAACCCTCGACACCAGAACCATGGAGCATGATAGGAAATCAAGGACCACCAACTGCTGCATAGGCTGCGGGAGAAGGAAGATATAGCCTAGATGAACGAACACTGATGTTCATAGCCAATGGAGGCATGGGCGGACAGAGACATGCTTACCAACAAAGAGGAGCTCAAGGAGCACCTCAACAACCCAAGGGACCCTGCTACAAGTGTGGAGGAGACCATTGGTTGAGAGACTGCCCGCATGCTGAAATCATTAGAGTCAATGCGTATTGCCCAGAATGTGTTATTACTCATTTGATTCCCGATTGCCCTAAAAAACCTAGCAAAGGAGCAAGATCTCAGATGCACTTTGAGATACATTCAGAAGGGGGAGACCAAGGATCCATTAGTTCGGGGCACAGCCAACCAGACTCTTTGAGAAATTTACCCTCTTACCTGGGAGAGTACGAAGCTAAGTCGGAAGTGAGAGCAATCCCATCTCAAAGACTTTCTTCTAACAAGGTGATGGATTCGCAAGGATTGATTGAGTTGTTATCCACTCCGGTGGCATGCACAATCACGTTAGCAGAACTCCTAAGGTTAAGGCCAAACATGTGGACCACAGTAGAAAAATGCCTAGAAAAATTTGGAGTGAAAGACCCCACCTTGAAGCTACAAGAAGGGATCAGAGAGTTGGACAGGCCTCAACTAAACACTAGGCCAGTACCATTGAATAATGTTGGAGAATATTGCGAGGGAGAAGACGGAAACACCACGCTACCGGTAGAATTCCAAGGAGTAGTTTCCAAGGCTATTCTTGACAGTGGAGCGGGGGTTGCAATCGCCACCAAGGAAATCTGGAAAAAATGGGGAAAACCAACTTTGAGGGCTACCAGAATGAAACTGCAATTGGCAGATAGGTTCATGGAGAAGCCATTAGGACTCTTAGAAAAAGTGATTGTCACTTTGTGCGGAATTGAGTATGAGCATACATTTGCAATAGTCGATTTCGACAAAAAGAACAATTATGAGATCATCTTGGGACGACCATTCATGCGACAACTGAAGATGGTCCAAGATTGGGGTTATGACCACATATATCTCAGACATGGCGAGACAACAACTAAAATACACCTGAAAGACCATAGTTACAAAGATGTGAACCAAACACCTGTGGAAGAGTTTGATTCAGCTACAGTAGCAGTATCAGAACTACTAGCATGGTTAGGGCAACCAAAAGAGCTATGGATGTGCGGAGCTTCACATTGTGGAAGCTTGAGAAAAGAGGAATGCGTCTTAGAAAGAGCAATTGAGGACAAGGAGTATATTCCGAAACCTTTCCCTGAAGATGCCTTGGAACCTCTAGAATGGGAACACATACTAGCAACATTGGATGTCTGTACCATTACCGACAGTCCAACAACAAAATTTTGTGATAAGGATGGCTATGATGTGTTACCCTATTACATGGTAAGCGTTGTGCCAGAAAAGGAGACGGTAGAACCACCAGAACAAGAAGAGTTTTACAACTCCTCTGAACATTTGGAAGTAAATGATGATGTAGATAATGAGTATTCAGACACCTCAAGTGAGCGTGGAAGGGAAGCCGAGAATATCAAGTTTTATGATTTTGCTAACCAACACCCTAGATGCCAAGAACGCTATAGGAGGAAACGAGTAGGAAACAAAGCGAGAGAGAACCTAATGCCCAGGTAAAAGGCAAAACTCACTATTTGATGCTTGTAAAAGCAGAGGATTGTGTAAAAGATCAAATATCAGGAAAATTCTCAAAAAATCGAATAGAACGAACGCGAGAGGAAATAAAATAGGTACGAAAAACTAAAACCGAAACAAAATCACAAAAATCTGAAAAATAAAAAAAAGAAATAACCAAGAGTGGACCAAACTGGAGCGTAAACAGAAATACCAAGAACTGAAACGGTCTTTGAGGGAGATATGGACTACTGAAGAAGATAGTGATGGTAAAGGGGAGTCAGAAAAGGGGAACATGAATGTACCATCACACTATCGGAAGTTTACTATCCAGGACAGAAAAATCATCATGACACCACCAGTCAGGGAAAGAACCAACCAAGAATCTTATGATGGGCCTGAAAATGCAAAAAAGATAAACCTCGCAGAACCAGGTGAAAAGCCTCAGCCGGTCTATATAGCTAACGATTTAGAGCCTGAGGAGGAAGCACAGCTAACACAATGAAGGGGATCGGGGAGCACCACAGACGGAGAGTGTGAGAGAGAGAAGGAGACACATAACACAGATATGGGTGGGGATACTCCAAAGAGTGAGCAGCCCCCTATACACTTATGCTATGTATAAGGTATACAAGTCAGTGGGCGCCCAGACTCTAGGCGGCCGGGCAAGGCACAGGCGCCTATATCCCAACAACCTCCCACTTAAAGGCGAGTGTGCCTTTAAGCAAGGGAACCTAGTCTAAAGACTACAAAAGGTGAGAGAAAACCGCTCTCAACCGATACCCACTGGCTGGCTGTGATCGTGTGCATCCGGCTGTCCTGCTCCCGTGTAAGTCCATACACCACCAGACGTACCGCACACGTACTGCAAGTATGTACGCAATACCTGCATATATCCCTCGTGCACTATGCCATCATTAGTCAACAAACGACTGACAACCCCAACTGTAAATGCTCCCACTGCAGCTGCGATATCCGGTCTCAAGATCAACATCTCATACATGAGACCACCGAATGCCGATGCAATGCTAGCGGGCCCTGCTAGCTCTACGGAGCATGCATCAACATATATATCCCTGGCAATAGGCATCTCTGACTGACAAGGCGTGTCAACCACATGCATCTCCTGACTGTCCACAAAAGATGCATCAACCTGTCGTGCAACCTCAAAGAAAACCAGCTGCTCTAGGTGTCTGTTGGAAGACATATCCTGCACAACTATATCCCCATGCTCACTGTCGAGCATAGAAAGGAATGACTGCATAATCGCTGACATCTCAGTCTCCTCTGCAATCATCCACTGCAAACATGACCACTCAATCTGTTGTGACTCACTAGAGCTCTCATGCTCTAACTCCGTATGCATAGACTCTTTCACAACGTCCTCCTGTCGTGACTCACTAGAGCAAGACCGCTCTACCTGTCTATCCTGCATAGAAGTATCTCGTACAACTGACTCTCTGCTTTGCTCAGTCACTAGCAAAGCATGCATGTCTGACTCTGTCACCTCTCTATGTGACTGCTCAAGTCGTGCCCCAACTGTGTGCACAACGAGCTCACTACTCTGCACTCCATGCAAAGTACCCTGCAACCCACAAGCAAAAGAGACTCGCCTGCTCTTTCGCTCTCTACTTGGCTGTATGATCACAGAGACAACACCGTCTCTCCCGTGATCCACATGCAATGGGTAACCTGCACCACTCCTAGCACCTCTCGCAATCACTAGCGAACCCAAATGCAACGCAAAAGATCGCTCAAGCAGCGATACCCGACATCCACTATCCCGTAACTGTCTGACTGAGATCAAATCCCTTCTCAGATGTGGCACATAACGCACATGACGCATGGTAAATCTCATACCACCGGGCAAGGACAAACATACGTCTCCTGCACCCTCAATGTCATACACAACACCATCAGCCATGTGCACACAACCAAGTCTCCCACTAGAAAACGTGCTAAACCACTCACGATGAGACGTGACATGGAAAGTAGCATCTGAATCTAGTAACCAATGTGAAGACAATGTGCAATCCGATATGCAATCCGTAGACATAAGATTGTCTGAAGACAAGCTAGATGTAAATGTGACATCACCGTCACAAGCATACTCAGTAACCACTGTACTGATCTCACTAGCATCTGTCGTGCCCAAATCTGCATCACGCATCTGCCGCCTCCATTGTCTCAAACGCCTGAAACATCAACGTCTAATGTGCCCTCTATGTCCACAATGCCAACATTTCAAGTCTCTATGCCGTCGAGACTTGTGTGTGGGACCAATCTCTCCCATGGACATAGAAGTGGGACTAGACTCCCCTGTAGACATGGATGTCGCCTACATAGCATGTAAACTTTGCCATAAAGCATGAGTTGTAGTCTCCCTCGAGACCTGCCAGTCAACAGACTCAACCAGATGCAAACGAATCGTAGACATGGCTAACTCATCAAGATCCTGTCAATCATCATCACGCATAGAATTGGGCTTCGCCGATAAACCACGCAAGGGTTTATCCTGCCCTAAATCTGCCAATGCAACAATCATATGTTCCTTCCAAGCAACAAAATCTACACCATCAAACTGTGTCAGACCATAACGCTGGAAGCCAAATGAAAAATCAGCCATAATGCTCGCAAAAGAGCAACCAACAATGAGTAGCAAATGTCAACCAAATCAGCCCTAAACTGGCTCGAATCGCATCAACAAAAGTCTGCAAATATGGCTGTAAAATCTGATGCAAAGTTGCACCAATAACCGTGCAAAGCCTTGCACAAAATCACAAGTCAATATGACTCAATCGCGCATAAATATCTGACAAAATTTTGGCAGAGTCTCCTTTGTAACTGGAGCAAAATCTCAACAGTAAACCTCAAAGAGACAATAATATATGCCACAATGGCCAATCCGGGAATAAACTCAACCGGAATCACCTCACAAATTCATACATATGAGCATACCCGCTCTTGCCGGAGTACCACTCAACGGCACCTCAAATGACATACATGTGAGTGATGATTGCTGCCAAAATACCTTTCAATCAATGACCAAATGTCTGCCAGATAACTATAGCAACATTTCGCAAAACCTTGCAAGATCTGTCGCTATGCGCAATGCGAAATACGGCACACAAGGGCATACACAAGAGACTCCAAACTCCAACCAAATGATGACTGAAAATCACCTGTCAAAGTGGGAGTAAACTCAACCACTAAACTGTCAAAGAGCAACCTACGGATACGTAGAAGCTTTGGCGAGAACCTGGATAAAATCCAACAGAGTTTCTTCTATAAATTGAGCCAAATCTCAAATAATCTCAGCCATAAACAAATACACAAATCCATATATGGCATACATAAACCGCCAAGACCATGGCAACATAGCTCACTCTCGCATGAGTGGCTCTCTGGACAAATGTATATCCAAAAACCTGTGTACACCTATGAATTTGCTGGTTGCTGCAGAAAATACTCCGTGTGTGTGAGATATACCAAAAACAGTGTTTTTGGGACCCGAAAGTGCACAAATAAACCTGTTGCTGTACCTGCTGTAATTCAAAGCATAATTTCAGCAAATAGACATCACCATCGCGTCCGGAGCGTGCCAAAACCCTGACCTAGACTCCTGGATCATGTAGATCTGACTCTGTACGACGGAGCTACGCAAAAAACTGCGTTTTAGAGCCCGAAAATGGCAAAAACGAGCTGCACACAGTCTTGAACCTGCTCCTGCTCCACTCTGCGTGATGCAATGTCCTCTCAATGCAAGCTCCAACGCAAGAGCTCTGCCACAACAGCATCCAAGCACTCGAATGTCAAGCTCTCCTCCGCCGAGCACTTCTCTAACGAGCTCCACTGAGCTCAAAAGCTCCTCTCACCAAGGAAGCCGCAACCGCCTCCTCGACCAAGCTTGACCACACCAAGCTCAACTCCACCGTTGAGAGCGAGCGAGCTATCGCGCGAGCTATCTTCTCGAAGCTCTCAAACCTGTCGTGCTCTCCGCGGTCACCATAGCTCTGATACCAATTGAAGGGGATCGGGGAGCACCACAGACGGAGAGTGTGTGAGAGAGAAGGAGACACACAACACAGATATGGGTGGGGAGACTCCAAAGAGTGAGCAGCCCCCTATACACTTATGCTATGTATAAGGTATACAAGTCAGTGGGCGCCCAGACTCTGGGCGGCCGGGCAAGGCACAAGAGCCTATACCCCAACACACAACTTCTCAAGAAATATAAAGATGTGTTCGCTTGGTCCTATAAAGACCTCAAAGGAGTTGATCCATTGATATGCCAACATACAATTCCTTTGAAATCGGATGCAAAACCTAGCAAACAACGTCCTTATACATATAATGACACATTTGCTAAACGAATCAAAGAAGAGATTGATAAACTGATGGAAACTGAATTCATCTATGAGATCGAACATACAGATTGGGTGTCACCAATTGTGGTAGTTCCCAAAAAGAATGGAAAACTACGCATGTGTGTAAACGTCAAGAAGGTGAATGCTGCAACCATAAGGGATAATTATCCCTTGCCAATTACAGAACATGTACTTGAGCGAGTGGCCGAGAAACGGACTTATTCCTTTCTGGATGGGTTTTCAGGATATAACCAACTGGCAATAGCAATGGAGGATCAACACAAAACAACGTTTGCCACAGAATGGGGGATTTATGCGTATCGAGTTATGCCATTTGGCTTAACTAATGCACCAACCACTTTTCAAAGGTTAATGACTCACGCATTCAAGGAATACCTAAGAATATTCTTAGAAATTTACATGGATGACCTGTGTGTACACTCTATTTTGCAGGAGGAACATATGGACCATTTGCAAAAGGTCTTTGAAAAGTGCAGGACATATCGAATCTATCTTAACCCGAAAAAGTGTGTATTTATGGTTAAGCAAGGACGAATCTTAGGACACATTGTCTCAAGAAATGGCATAACCACAGACGTAGACAAAGTCAAAGTCATTGTAGACCTGTCCAGGCCTACTAATGCGAAACAAGTGCAATCCTTCATGGGACACTGCGGATATTATCGAAGATTCATATACATGTATGCGGTTATCGCACAACCTCTGTATCGTTTGCTAGTCAATTTCGAGTGGACCGAGGAGTGTGAAACTTCATTCCAAAAGCTGAAGGAAAACCTTATATCAGCACCTGTACTAAAGGCACCAGATTGGGAAAAGATATTCCATGTGCACATTGATGCTTCAGCATATGCCATTGGAAGTATTCTAGCTCAACCTGGAGACGGAACAATGGATTTTCCAGTTTGCTATGCAAGCCGACAGTTAAACAGTGCAGAAAAGAACTACACAACCACCGAGAGGGAAGGGTTAGGAATGATTTATGCTGTAAAGAAATTTTGGCATTATTTGCTTGCAAACAAATTTGTGTTCTTCACAGATCATCAAGCTCTTTTGTACCTAGTAAATAAACCTTGCAATATAGGGAGAATCGTACGCTAGTTTATTATATTACTAGAATTTGACTTCACAGTGGTGGTCAAAAAGGGTAAATCCCATCTACGAGCGGATCATCTTTCAAGGATACACAACGGGGAAGCTCCTGAAAGAGTAGATGATAACATACCAGATGCTTATCTTTTCAACATTGAAATGGTACCCAAATGGTCTCAAGAAATTATTAGTATTCTTTCCTTCGGAAGTGAGTTTGATAATACGGAATGTGGATTCAAACAGCAAACAATTCGACAAACAAAAAACTTCCAGTTGATAGCAGGACGGCTGTATCATCTTGGATCTGACCTAATCCTACGATTATGTATAAATCCGGAAGAATTCGAGTGCTACCTTGAAGAGGCACATGTCCAGGGTTGTGCATTTCATTGTTCAACAGTGAAGACACACCAGAGACTGAAACAGTTAGGGGTTTACTGGCCAACTATGTATGAAGACACACATTCCTATGTTACCAATTGTACTATATGTAGTGTCAAACGACCAGTGGATCACGCAACTTTGTTTAAAGTAAACATAGCACCTGCATGGAGTCAATATATCATTGACTTCTTAACCACCAGGACGTTCCCTGAGAACATCACAAGAGCACGGGAAAAAGCTATAGAGCTGGAAGCTCGCGACTTTCAGTTAATTGAGAACCAACTCTATAAGCGGGGAAAGGACAATCAACTTAGAATCTGTGCGAGTGAAAGCGAATACCTGCTGATTCTAGAACATGTACATAGCGGAATAAGTGGAGGCCATTTTTCGGGCGATAAGACGACAAAAATTGTCTTAACCGCAGGAATTTGGTGGCCTACATTGCACATGGATGCTGGAGAGTTCGTAAAGCGTTGTGACGCATGTCAACGCACCAAGATGCCAATAAAAAGAGATGAGATGCCATTATGGCCAACGATGGGAGCAAGAGCATTTGCAAAATGGGGCATTGATTTTGTGGGACCTATATCACCCCCTGCATATCGCACCCATACCCAATATATCATTGTGGCTACGGACTATCTCACAAAATGGGTCGAAGCCAAAGCAACACAAAAAGCTGATGCATGCACCACGTCACAATTTTTGTATGAGAATGTTTTTGTACGTTACGGTTTACCAATAGAAATTGTCAATGACCGAGGAACACATTTTCTCAATGAAGTCATTGAATATCTGCTAGAGGAATTCATGGTCATACATAGGAAATCCGCACCATACCATCCACAGGCCAATGGGCAAACTGAGGCCACAAATAAAACACTATGCATGGTTCTCACTAAAATAGTGTCAGAATCAAGAACAGATTGGGATCAATAGCTACACTCAACACTATGGGCATACAGGGTAGCTTACAAAACATCAATAGCAACAACACCATACAACATGGTATTTGGCCTAAATGCTATACTACCCATAGAGTTTTTAATCCCAACTCTACGAGTAGCAAAAATCTTGGAATAGACAGGGCATGAGCTCTCTTCAAGGATTGATGATCTTGAAAAGCTAGATGAACTCCGTTTACGAGCTGTCGCTTCAATCTATGCTAAAAAGAGAAGACAAAATGAATTTTTTGAAAAACATGTGCGTACCAAAGAGTTTAAAATAGGTGATTACGTACTTGTTTATACCTTGAAGCAACATGCCAAGAAACTTAAAAAGCGAGGGATGGGACCATTTGTGATTAGTGATCTATCACAAAGTGGAGCTGTCAAGCTTGCTACATTAGCAGGTGAAGAACATCTACCACTCACACAGGAGATGCTCCAACAAATTCATCAAGGAAAACAAAGAATGAAGGAAAAACAGCGAGTACGAGAGGAAGCTAGCCGAAGCACAAGAACGCATTGCAAAAAGACGGCTTCTGTGAGACAACAACAACAAAGTGGACCACCATTGAGAATAAATTCCATTCGACTGATGAAGTTGGAGGAGGAAACAATGGAGCCAATAATTACGGTAAAAGCGGACAGCAATCAAGTTGAATCAACAGCATTGCTTGATTCGGGTTCTCAAGCAAATTTAATCTCTTACGGATTATACCAACAGCTCAAAGTCACAGATCAACTTCATCCTACTCCTTAAGTACTGGAAAGTAGCACATCACACCCATTGAAAACATTGGGATGGACTATATTGCATGTACAGATACATCAATATATTTACCCACACAAATTCTATGTGGTGACAGATGAAAGCACACAACACCAAATGATGCTGGGGCAACCTTGGCAAAAAGCATACAATGTGTAGATAGATTGGAAAGCAAAGGCGGTCAAAATTCAACATGAACATGAACAACAGGTGATAGCTTTTGCTCAACAATACAAGCATGATCAGCTGCAAGCCATGCAATCACTGGAAACAAAGCCCAAAGCACAAATGCCATTAAATAACATGATACTTGCGACAAACAATCAAGTAAAAGCCAACCGTGCTAATTACAGACATATGAAGTCATCGGCCACAATGCAAAGATCTAGGCTACCAAAACCCTGGAAACAAGTATGGATGCGAAAAGATAGAAAGGACATGGCAGACAAACAACAATGTAACAAAAGGAATCCAACAAAGCAGACGGTTAAACCACAAACCAAGGTCATAAAACAGATGTGGATCCCAAAGAAAATGCTTAGCCAGAACCCAAATGTCACTCACATTTGGATACCAAAGCAAAAGCCAAAGGAATTACCTTCAGTACAAGCAACAATGGAAAGCAGACAGCGACATTTCAAAAAGGAAAACCGACATATATGGATGCCGATGAAAGACAAACCAGTGGCAAACAAGAAAGAGCCAAACCATCTACAAAAATTGGCAACAACAAAATACCAATGGAAAGTCAAGTTCATAAAGTCCATAGCTATTACATTCTAGCCAATTCTATCCTTAGAAACAACTACGACTCCATCAACAGTGTCAGCAAAGCAATTGCCTTTTGCAAAAAAGACAATTAAGCAGAGAGCAGCAGAGTTACAATTGTTACTTGCAAAGAAAGCAGGAAACCTTGACGGCGAATGCCAATAAGCATCTTGCTTATTCCCTTCTCTTGCACAGCATTAATTTTTCCATGCATTGACAGAGTATGCATAAAGTAGGGCCACATTAATCGGCCAGGCATTAGCATAACTTTTTTTAACCTATGCACGGCACATACTCCGAGGAGAAACCTTGTCTTCTGGGAGGACTCCGGCTAGGAGGAGGGGAGGCATTCTAGAGGCACTCTCAAATGCGGAACCAATGACAGAAACAACAAAAAAGGGCATGATTTTTTACTATTTTAAGGGTTGTTGTTTGATTGCGAAATTTTCTGGAGTAACCCAAGTACATATGCCCTTATACAGCATGAATCTACAGGTATATGGGGCCAAACGCCAAATCAAGACCCTAGGTGTGTGTATATAAGTAGAAATAGCCATTTTTCAGGCAAAATATAGGTAAAACGGAGAAATCCGGCCATAAAAATTGCATGTGAGTGTATATAATGTGTTGCAATGATGTTTGTGATTTATTATGATTTTTGGGGATTTTCTGGGTTTGATTTGCTATTTTCCTTTTAATTTTGCTAATTTTCGGTAGAAAAACTTTAAAAATACAAAAAGCAGGTGAAAAACAGTCGTAATGAAAAAAAAAAATATGGTGATGATCAGTGACTATAGGACAACCTATGGTACAGTGGGGGTGCAATTATGAGACTGGAGCGGAAAGCGTGTTTTGGCCAGAATGCCAAATTTCTGGTAAACAGAGCAAATGGAGTCCAAATCAAGAAATTTTTGAGCCTAAACATCATCTCGCAAGAAGATAGGAGCACATGTCAAATTTCATGAAAAGTGGTTCGGGGACCTCCATTATAAGAAATTTTCACCCCATTTTTAGCTCATTCTCACTATTGACTTTGTGGAGAGAGCTTCTGCCACCTAGAGCGGATCGACCTTCGAGCAGCTTCTACGATGCGCATGACTACCTGACGAGCTCCAGACATGAGAGGTAGGCTCACCACCTTGAGCTTTTCGCGCATGTTTGTCATTATGTAGCGTAGGGGTCACACACAAAGCGAGCGGTAGAGACCTACAAGTAGAGACGGCGGCCTAACGGCTAACCCAAAAGCAACAAGACTTTATCGACATCTTACCCTAGTCTAGGAGACCAGTCCTGGATGGCCAAAGGCAGTAGGAAACCATCGGGAAAAACCCTAATTCCCAGAAAACCGCAAGAGGCCACCAAAGGGGAAATCAGCGAAACGACGACCAAATGCTACCAAAATTCAGGGGTAGGAGCATCTCGACATGCTCGACAAGTCTATGTGACCCGCATGACCAAAAAGTGACCCGAAGCGGCACTAAACTTCAGAAACGGCATTAGACACACAAAGCGTCAAATTGCACTTGCGGCCAAACCGCAAGTCCGTTTGCCACCAAACTTCACGAACCGCTTTCCTAGACCATCAACAACAAAATCCTATGGTGGTAGACCACCACAAATTATCAAAGGTATGTAAACGCAACCACGGGTGCTTCTAGAGCGACAAATTGCCAAATGGAGCTCCAGTGAAGCCAAAGTCGACGGAAACCATACGGTAAGGATCCCCAAGGGGTCGGGAAGCTATGGAGATCAACATCGAGAAATTTCATCGCCAAAAAGCACTCCAAAAGTTAGAAAACGGCTCGGAGGCTCTGAAGTCCACACAGGGAGTTATACTCTATCCATTTGACTTTTTTGTTGAAATTAGGCTCAAAAGGGACTTAGGGGGGCAAAGGGCAAGCACTGGGAGCACCAGCACTGAAAAAATCACCATGAGACATCCTACGCGTAGGATGTTTCAAGGACACTTTTTGGCACAAACTCCAATATCTTTTATCATGCACATGTTATGAATGACATTTACAATCCATACACCAAGTTTCATCACATTTGGACCAAGTTTGACCTCATATGCATGGAAAAACGCAAAGTTACAGCATAGAGGCAATAATGGGCCAAAGACCTACCAAATCTTGTCCAAATTCCATGAAACTTGCACAACACATTCACCAACACATCAGCAAACAATCTGTGTGGTCAGGGAGAAAAAATGATGAAATAGACATCCTACGCGTAGGATGTCTAATTGACCTTTTTGACATGCAAGGGATGTTTTATCATTCTAGATCCAATTACCTCATCATCAAGAGCCCATATGTCAAGTTTGAAGCCATTCTAATCACTTTTGACCCTCAACACCTTCAAGATACACTTTTTGAGCCCAAAAATACCTCACAGAGCCTTACAAGCATCAAATCTTGTCCAAATTCAAATTCAAGAACATGGCCATGTTCCATAGGCCAAGGACAACCCACAGAACAAGTTTCATGTCATTTTGATGAAAAAGACATCCTACGCGTAGGATGTCTCAAGCATAAATTTAGCCTTCTGTGCAAAGAATGACATCATGGGAGCCAATACCATGGTGCAATGAACCCATATACCAATTTTTAACCCATTTGGACATCAATTGCTACTTATGATGGACATTCTACCCAAATTGTGACCTAAAGCCTGATTCAGCCCAAAAATCAACTTTTTTGATATCCAAATTCCAATCCAAGCCTATAGCCATGTTCCATGAGCCTTACACTACCTGCATGTCAAGTATGAACCAATTCTAATGAAAAAGACATCCTACGCGTAGGATGTCTAGATGGAAATTTTTGACCAGATTTGCACTGTGAGCACATGCACAGCTTCACAAGTTCCTTTTAAGCTTTAATTTCAATTTTCAAGTCATTTGGATAAGTAAAACTCAGTTTCGTAGCTAATATGAAAAAAAACGTTAACTTTGGACTACTGAGTGCAACAGGATCTATGGTAGCCTCGAAGTCACCGGCAAGGAGGAAAAGAATGACCATCAAAGATTATCTGGATGAAGTGGAACCCTTTGTCATTCCAGAGGGAACACTAAAGCCCACCAGCACCTGGATACAAGAAGATTTGTTAGAGTCAAATGACCTAAAGATCTACCAGGGGGTGTTCAAAGACAATGAAGGCAATGTAATAGAGCTACCAATGCTGCCAAGAGAACTCAATGAATTTGTACGAAGCAAAATGGCTGGCTACTTGGAGAAAATTGACCTCCACAACTACTTCGAAGCAATACCAGCAAGAGTGGACATCAAAAGAGTATGGGAGTTTGTAACAAGCATCAAAGAGGATGGAGTGGCCAATGAAGGTGTTCAAAGACAATGAAGGCAATGTAATAGAGCTACCAATGCTGCCAAGAGAACTCAATGAATTTGTACGAAGCAAAATGGCTGGCTACTTGGAGAAAATTGACCTCCACAACTACTTCGAAGCAATACCAGCAAGAGTGGACATCAAAAGAGTATGGGAGTTTGTAACAAGCATCAAAGAGGATGGAGTGGCCAAGGTAACAGATTTACAAGGCATACCAGATACAGAGATCATAATCACGGAGCGGGTGGTAGCCCATGCACTAGACCTCTCCAATGAGGGAGATTGTGTGACAAAAAGAAGGGATGAAGTCAAAGTGTACAAAGAGAAAAAGGAAAATTACACCTTTGAAGACATTGCCAACCCAAAGGTGGCAATTATGAGCCAGTTGTACAACCAGTACTTCCACATGTGTACTAAGAGGCCACAGAAGTACAGGATGCCGCCAGGTGCAATTGCCACAACGTTTACTTGGGCAATGACGAAGGGCACCCCAAAGATAATCAACTATGCGGCATACATACATGACAGCTTAGTAAAGATGGGCAACAAAAAGCCAACATACATAGTGCCAGGAGAACTGATCACCAAGGTGGTTTATGGGGCACTACATGCTAAAGGAAGGTGGCCTGACCCCCCATCTCAGAATGATTGGCTGAGAATCAAAGAAGACAAGGAAGATGAGCCGCAAAGGGCACCAAGGGTGGCTACGAGATTGAAGAGACGGCTGGAGCCAGTTGAAGAGGAGCAACCCGAGCAGAAGAAAGGAAAGAAGGAGTTTGCTCAAGTGCCGGCCAAAGAAACGAAAGCGGCAAGACTCGAGAGGTTGATGGAGAGTTTCCGAGCAGAAAGAGCCCTCAAGGGTGATTTAAACGAACTCTGGAAGCCATCTCTCGAGTGTATGTCCGGATCTTCCAGAAGAGTGCAAAGGGACCGCTTTGAAGATTATATCAAGAATTTCGAGATTCTTGATGCTGCAACGGAAAACATTCCCCATGTCCCTTTCACCGAGGAGGAAGTGGAGCAGATAAGACAGACACTGCTAGATGAACAAGAAAGCCAAGAAAGAGAAAGAAAAACAAAAGCAGACAGGGACTTAAAGGGCAAACCAACAGCTTTACCAGATAGCCCTAAATCCAGCCCACAGCCATCTCCACCGCCCTCACCACCTCCCAGCAGCCCTCCACCAGAACATAAGGAGGCTGAGGACAAACAAGATGAAAGGCAAGCTGAGGAGCAAGAGCAAAGGTAGGAACCTGAGCCAAAGGAAGAGGCCAAGCCCGAGTCTGAGCAAAAAGGGTTAGATGAGGCCTATTATGCATTTTTGGACCTGCTAGCTGCAGGCTATACAAGGGAAGAAGCCACCACAGTTGCATTCGACTTGGCGAGGACAGGGCATAAAGAACAAATGCAAGGCATCCGGCTAGTGGAGCTAAAAGAAATTGCTACCGACACGGTAGACCTGCACCCGCCCTCCAATGATGACTAGGACGTGGTGATGACAAAGCTAGGTGGATTGCGAGCACAATCCATGGCTTCAGAGAAAGAAATGACAACTCTCAAGGACACTGCAGAACAGATCAAAAAGGAGGTAGATTCTCTGCAAACACAAAGCCAAAGGCAAAAAGAGAGAGAAGAGGACCTGCATGCCAGCTTGGCAACGGCTCTACAAAACTGCCAAGCAATGGAAGAAGCAAATGAGGCAGCAGCTGAAGAAGAGTGTCTGCAGCTCAGCAAGTCATTGCGAGATGCCGAAAGAGAAAGGGATAATCTGACACTACAGCTGGCCGAAGAATCGAAAGAAGTAGAGGCCATGAGAAATGCCAAAGAAAAAGCAGAGATAGAACAAGAATCAAGCCTGGATGAGGTCCTTGAGCTCAAGGACCAACTAAAAGTCAAAGATCAAACCATCCAGAGGCTGCGAGCATCACCTGCTAGAGTCAGAGCTACGAGCTCGACTCAAATCATTTCCGAGAGTCAACTATATGAAGAGAAAATGCAGGAACTTCAGAAGGAGCTAACACTCGAGAAAAAGCAGAGATTAATGATGGCTGAAGGTTCTATCGTAATGAAAACAAGAATGGAGGAGGGCCAAAAAGCCCTGCAAGAAGAAGTGGAAAACATAAAGAAAAAGCTCAAGGAGGCGGAAAGAGTAAACGCTGAACTTAATGACCTCCTCGTGAATATGGGCGGAGAAGCTGAAGCGGAAAAGCAAACACTCCTCAGGCAAATTGAGGAGTTGAAAGGCCAGCAAGGAGTAGAAGCAGAAAGCTCAGGGCCAGCCGCCAATGAGGGCATCGACCTCGAAAATGTGGCAGATCCTGTGGACACACACATGCAAGAGGAAAGCATAGCAGGACCCTCTCAAGAGCCATAGGATCTAATACAAGAAGAGGAGGAAAAATTGCGTAAGGCAATAGAGGAAGAGCTAAGAGAAAGCACGAAGGAAGCCTTGGAATGGGAGCAGAGGGTTTTCAAATCTATAACAATTCAAAAGATCGACGCCAGCAATCTCAGGTGTGAGTGGCTTCAACCCTCTCTCCCATATCCATTGCTGAAATATGAGGCAGCAACAATAAACAAGCGGATAAGAGAAGAGCCAACGGAACCTCTCTACAATGCAGACACCTCAAAGCCAGAAGGAGTTAAGCTTATAGTGGATTCTCAGCCAAAGTGGAGGAAGGCTTGGCTAACCAAGTACCCACAATACCTAATCCACCTGGTAGAGGCACCTAAAGATATCAGAGACAATCTCAGCTTCTGTCCCCTACCAAGGGTTAGGACGTGGAAGGCATAGAAAATTTTGCAAAGAAGCCAACCCACTTGGCTGAATTACCCAAAGCTGTCGGGCGTGAAGGTAGGTGAGAGAATAAGTGTCCAATACATGGTGAAAACCCTAACGGGCGCCATAAAGTTGTTCACTGGATCACCTGACCTTACATGCATTATGATGAGGAAGATTTGCAGAACCATCTTAGCAGTGTTCGAGACCTTCAAGCCAGGCCAGGTGACCGACAACATATTATTCTTCCAAGATACATACAGATGTGCTTATGATCTGTCAGGTCAGCCTTCCAAGGAGGTGATACATACGCTGTATCGAAGAATCATGTTTCTACCATCCTATCACCTCCAGGCTTTTGAAGAAGCATTCTATACGAGCTTCTTCACCATGAATACAAAGATCTTTGGCCCAAATATGTTGAACCTACATGCCAGGTACGAATCACTGCTAAAGATGCGGGAAATGATCAGATGAAGCAGCAGATCAAGGCCATGTCGGGGACGACATGAGCAAGGAGGGGGGGAGTGTTAGAAGCTAGATACACCCCACGGCATCTAACTACTCGGAGGACTATTATTTTTGTAATTATTCATTCATTAAGGAAAACCCAATTTTTCACCTTGTAATTATTGGGACTTACAAAAGTTTCCAGATTGTATCCCAGTTTTGATAGTTAGCTTGAGTAGATGGTTGATTTTGTAACTTTAGGGTTTGAGAAGTTGTAAGGTATATATACCACTTTTTGACCTTAATGAAAAACCTTTTGTCATTTTAAAAACAAGTTGGAAGTCTGTGAGTGAGCGTACTGTACGAGAGAGAGAGAGAGAGTGTAAGCTTCGTCTTGACGCTACATGTGCTCCGGTGGTCGGAATCGAGTGCGGAGAAGTGCAGCGTGTTGCCCCCGACTAGAGCTACGCGCCAATACCAACATTGCGCGCGTACGGTCCGGCTTTGCGAGCTCCTTCTACGATCTTCATCGATTGTTTGGGTGAGCATACGTTGTCCGATTTTTCATTGCAGCATATCCACGCGTTCACATTGAGTAGAACTATACATTAGGCACTTTAGATTTAGGAAACGAAGACCTGCAGATTTCGGCCAGACATCCTACGTGTTTCTACACTGAGTGTTTTGGGCCGAGATTTTGGTTCATAGACCTTAGAGAGAGTGACCTATTGGTATTAGTAGGGTCTCCTTCAAGTTCTATGGTGTTTCAAGATTGTTCGATGGGTGTTCGGCTCTAGAAAGCATTGTAGGAAGTTTCCTCTCTTGCACTCTTGAAGGCTGTGACTTAGACAATTGGTAGAGACCTCTGTAGGAATTAGTTAGGAGTCGGTCGAGTGTAGGTTGACACCTTATACTTGCTTCCACGCACCTGCGGGTCGAGCTTCGTCCTTAGCTGACATTACATGTTAGGTGAGTTCTCGCTGTGCTGACGTCCGTCGCGGCGTATCCATCCAACATTGACCAAGCGAAGGATTCCAAATCTCGCGCAGCCCCAGAACAGACTAGCAGACAAAACTAAGTAGAACAAAGGAAGCATGCATGAAAAGAAATCTGAGCGAGAAACCACAAAAACAATAAAAGAGGAAAAACCAGAAAGAGTAAAAACCATAAACCTCTCTCTTGAAATCATAGTCGTCCTTGACTATGGGGTAGAGAAGATAAAGCATATTCATTAGTCCTTTTCTTAGCGGGTAGAGGATCCCTATGTTACCCTACGACATCATTCCACAATGGATGACTAGTCCATTTGGCGCTTGAGAGCCTGAGGTTGCCGCAAGCATGTCTGCTTATTAGTCCTATCAATCTTCCATAGTAGAGTGACAAGCTCTACTTGGTGTTTGGGAGACGTCATCTCCGCAAACTTGATCTAAGCATGCATACTACTTCATTTTTGTGCACAATAAAGAAAAAGAGATTCTTATAAGACAAAAACTTTGTTCATTTTTAACATTTTGTACATTGCTTACTCTTGGGAAGCATTGTAAGCATTAACAAGGTTTAGGTTATCCTTTAATTGTATGCCTTGTATCCATCTAGCATCTTCAAAAAGATAATTCTTAAACTTAATAAGATATCGTCGGATAGTATTACCGCCTCTTAGTACCTTGTCTTCATGTCGGAGAATGGACTCGGGCTGCAGCACCTCTTCTTGGTCCTCGATCTCTGGTGGGTCTTCAGTAGTTGGTTCTTGAGGTGGCTCTCCTTTGTAAGGCTTTAATAGGCTCACATGGAAAGCATTGTGTATGAGCCAATGATTGGGCAACTTGAGTTGATAGGCCATCTCATTGATTGGCCTAAGAAATTGGAAGGGACCATAGTACCTTTTTGCTAGTTTAGCATAGTACTTTTGGTGTCCCGTAGGATTCTTGCCCGTCGTGTGCCTTAATCGAGCCTCGGGAAATTTTAATAAGACCCAATTGTTTTCTTTAAAGGCTTGGGCTCTTCTGTGCTTGTCAGTAGCAGCCTTTTGCCTTTGTTGTGAGATAGAGATAGCATCCTTAATCTTTTGAAAAGATTCTTGTAGGTCTCGGCTATACTCATCTACAGCGAAGATCTTCCCATGTACCTTAAGTAGCAAGGGACTTTTTGATCTTCCCTCAATTACCTCGAAAGGTTCTTTTCCCGTGGAAGTATGTACAGTGTTATTGTAAGCATACTCCACTAAGGGTAAGTACTTCTCCCATTGGGATCTTTGATCTACTTCAGTTACATAGGCTTTTAGTAGATCAAGAATTGTTAGGTTAGCTATTTCACTTTGGCCATCCGTTTGTGGATGATAGGCCGAAGAGAAGTTTAGCATTGTCCCTAAATTCTCAAAGAGACCCTTCCAAAAATTACTGGTCATTCTAAGATATCTATCCGACACTATGGACATTGGCAAGCCATGGTACTTGAAAATTTGTGAAATGAAGAGGGTTGCCATTTGATGGGCTTTGATAGTCTTTTTGACAGGTATAAAATGAGCTTGTTTATTGAACCTGTCAACTATCGTCCATATTCCTGTATTCTCATGGATAGACTTAGGCAATCCAAAGATAACGTCCATGGATATGCTCTCCCATGGTGAATTAGGGATTGGCAAGGGTTGAAGCAATCCAAGTTGCTTCCCTCTATCAAATTTTGTTTTTTGGCATACCACACATTTAGAAACATACTCTTGTACGTTCACTTTCATGGTAGGCCAATAGAAATATGTTTCAATTCCCTTTAAGGTAGACTGAATCCCTCTATGCCCCGCATAAGGAGGAGCATGAGATTCATACATTACTTTCTCAAGTAGTGAGTTAGGTCTATTGCCATAGAGAAGATAACCATCTTGTAAAGTAAATGGTTCTTGTTTCTTCCCTAATGCAAGGGTTGAAATCACATCTCTAAAATCGGGATCAATAGCATACTCATCTATCATTAAAGATAGATCATTGTGAGTTGCTATGGAAACCGCATTCACTTTCGGCCGTCTTGAGAGTTCATCAGCTACTTGATTATGCTTGCCAGCAATGTGAGCAATATGAAAATGAAATTGCGAAAGGAAATTTGCCCACCTCATTTGTTTGTCGGAGAGCTTGGTCTGCCTCATGAAGTACTTAAGACTTTGGTGATCCGTTCGGACAATGAAAGGAGTCCCCAATAAATAGTGCTTTCATGAGTCTAAGGCATGTAGAACTGCAAGGAGTTCCTTTTCATATATGCCTAGAGCTTGCTCAACAGGGTCGAGCCTTCGACTTTCATAGCCTATGGCGTGCCCTTCTTGAAGCAAAATAGCTCCAAGGCAATCACCACAAGCATCACATTGGACCTCAAATGGTTTTGAGAGATCCGGTAGTGTAAGCACAGGTTGAGAGATAAGCTTTTCGAAAGCATTGTTCTCCTTAGCATACCATGTATACCTAACGATTTTCTTTGTTAGGTCATGTAATGGTCCCGCAATTTGTGAGAACTTTCTATGAAGCGTCTATAGTATGCACACATATCTATAAAGCTTCTTAGTTCATGAAGATTCTTTGGTTTAGACCATCCTTTTATTACCTCTAACTTTGATGGATCCATTTGGATGCCCGCCATTTCTTTGGTTAAGCCCGAACAAAATTGTTGCTTTTGCTCTCCAAAATCCAACTTTTTGAAGACAATGGCTTTGAGTTGTAGGTCCCAAAACTTGTCTACATATTTGTGGATGGATTCATAGGGAGAGAGCTTTAAGCTTCGCCATTCGGTGAGTACTTTGTCTTTGGCATCGGTGGCCAAAAACTACTTCATAATGGAAGCTCTTAAAGCTTTCCATGTTTGTGGAGCTTCACCGTTGGCTCATAGGCTAGACTACCATTGCTTGGTGGACTTTTGAAAGTGCATAGCTACATGGTGTAGCTTAGAGGACTCCGTGAAGCCCTCATCTCCGAACGCCGCATCAAATTGTTGGATAAAGGCCAAGACTTTGTCCATAGCATCAAAGGTGCCATCATAGGTAAGGAAAGAGATGCTCTTCCCTCCCTCTTTGAACTTCTTGAGCTTGGACGACCTCTTCCACGCGGCATAGGATTTCCTATGGCCTCTTCTTTTTTATGGTTCAAAGGTTGCACCGTCACTTTCTTTAGAAGGTGAAGAATTTGAGGAAGGTGGAGAAGAGGGTGACCTCTTTCTCGTATTTTTCTTGTCTTGATCTTTGTCGTCTTCACCATCACTTTCATAAGAGGAAGAGGATGAAGAAGATGGAGAAGAGAGTGTCCTCTTTCTCGCCTTTTTCTTCTCTTGCTTTTTATCATCCCTCTTTGAATTATGGTGTGGAGAAGGGTGCGATGGTCTTCTCCGCTTTGGTGGTGATGGAGAGCGTTTAGCCCGCCGTTTTCATGGAGCCATCTCCACCAAGGTGGCTCGAATACCATTAATTGCAAGGAATAGAAGAGAGGGTTGTTCAACACCAAAACAACACCGGCTCCTGTCAAGCTTCTAATAACTCAATAATGGTTAAGCCGTAGGCAAGCCCGTAGGACTCCACTATTAAGACCATAGCTCTCGACGGTGATGCCCCGTTAACTACACAAAGGCAGGCGCACTACAAGGCTGAAAAATCCCTATTCTACTTACTCACAGGCAATTAATAATACCAACCATTTATAGCTAGCTTGAGGACCTCCCTTCTTGAGCAAGAAAAGAGAAACCTTGTGCTCTGATACCAATGTAACATTTAATGGCCTAAAAAATTGTGTAGCGGAAATTAGCATGAACATAGTGGACATTTCATTAGAATAGATTCTTAATGAGAATTACAAGAGTGCTTGGGTGGAGAGAGCAACAAAAAGCATAACACCTAGTTAGATAGCATGAACAATACTTTCAAAAGAGAGAGAAATTAAGCTATTGACAACAGTTGAGGACCGGACTTACATGGAGCCGGTCCCCCCTCCAAAAGGCTTTGTATTATGGTTTCTCCCATCAAGAGAGACATTGTACAATACAATTCTTTGTGTTCCTTCAAGACTAGCTAGTGCAATGAAGATGAAAGCTTCATGAACCAAGCAAAACACTTATCAACCACAACATCAATTGTCTCCGGTCTCAGACCCAAGACCTCACACACCTTCGAAGATGGTGAGAGCTAGCGGGGTATGAGAGTAGATTGAGAGGAAGGAGTATTCTTACGGGAAAGATGTACATCTCCTCACATAATCACTCATATTAGCATAGATTAGCTAAGTAATTAGCATGGTAGAGGAGATGAGCATGCATTGAAGCTTGGCTCTTGGTTGGATTTGCATCACAAAGCCAAGAGTTGTTGGTGTAGGCCTCCCTTCTCACAAGCTTGGAGTAGGTGATAAGCTTTCTATTAAAGCTTGAGAAGGAGAGAGAGTCTTTTTTACTTCACACCTAAGATTCTGTGAGTGTGTGTGTGATAATGCCTTGCAAAAATCAACCCCCTCTCTCTTGGTCGACCCCTCTTGCTATTTGCTCATGCTACCCTCTCATTGGACCTCCCTAGGGCTAGCCAATGACAATTAAGCAACATAAGTGATAGCCTTCTGACATGTGTCCCCCTTTCTCCTTTGTGAGAGCTTTAGGTAATTTAATAATTCAACTAAACTCTCATTGGACCCCTTTGCCTCCTGGCCAATAGGAATCAGGCAAGCCATTGGGCTGTTGAATGCTCATTGGACCCCTTGGGAGACTGTCCAATAGTCTTCTAGAGGGCTTAATTCTCATTGGTTCTTTTATTAAGTGTTTTTAAATCAATTAAACTAAATTTACTCTAGCTTAATTCTCATTGGTCCACCTCCAAGGCCATCCAATAGGAATTGGGTACACCTTGTGGACATCTAGGCTAGGGAGCTGACATGTGTCCCTCATTCCCTTTGTGTAAAGGGAGTTTGTGTGTGTGTGTGTGTGTGTGACTTTCTCTCTCATCCCCTACAAGCAAGGCTTGCCCCCTCCTATGTAGGGATTGCTAAAGACTTTTGGGGCACACACAAAGCATCCAATTTTCCCAAAGTTTGACCTTTGGACACAACCTTTGAATTTTGGAACCTTAGCATTTTGGAAGTCTTAATGGGCTGAACCTTAGGGTCTTTTAAGCCCGTTATTGCATATGGCTCTTTTGCAGATGGCTCCCCCTTTGGATCCCTATTTTCCATCCTTTGGATCCCTACTGTGGCCGGTCTGCTAGCTTAACCAATATTCTAGCTTTTTCTCCCCTGGCACTTCCCCATATTAAATGATCAGTTTTTAACATAAGAAAATCATTTAGGAGAATTAGATATTGATTATTATGACATTATGCAAGTTTCCATGGTTGATAAAGGTTGCACTTTCTATGCAATCCTATGTAAATTGCACAATCTTCTCAATGATTTTGCACAATGCATGCAATGTGCACATGTGGATATTTAAGAAGAAAATATTCAAAACTACTTGAAAGTTTAGATCTTTAGAGTGGCTATTAAAGGCTTTACTCCAATCAACAAAATTCGGCTCCTTTGATGTACCCAATCAATACATTAAAGGGCTTTTGGCTTTGACACCCTTTGACACATTGTACATACCCTTTAGTGTCTTTATATATTTCCCCATGTGTCATTCCACCTATACCTGCCGAAACTCTCAACAACTAACACCTCTCCACCATGTTTATCTTTGATTATTTCAAGTATAGTGGTGTAATGGAATACTCAATTTAAAACATTACTATTTTCACAATCAACTTTAAAATCACCCGACCACCAAATGTTCTTCTCTGACTAAACAATTAATTTTTTAGGGAATTTTTGCCCTATTGTCCCTTTCGAGTATTGAGAGATCTATTCATGAGGGTTATTGACACTTTTTCAAATTTCTTACTCTTCACAAATTCACTTCCATTTAACTTAATCACAAAAATGACATGTTCATTCATTTCAAAATGTTGAAGATCATAGAACTTTATCTTTGCTCATTGTAAAGCCCTTAAGTCAAAGAATAGGTTATTGAAACAATTAAACTTGAGCTCTGATGTAAAAAGGCTCCCCTAGCATCTTTATTACCCTGAAAATGATTATAAACATTACTTGTTGATAGATCTGGTAGCAAGGAGCCTTTCATTTTTTAGTACTTCCAAGTTTTTATTCATGACCTTGAATAATTGTCAATAATTTACTCTATTGATTCCAGTTTTTTTCAAATTACCTTCAATATCATCGTTGTCCAAAGTTAAATTCTACAAGAATCCATCAATGCATTTATGTCTCACCTTCTTAAACCTTCTCTTATCCAATAGATTCTCTGCAAAAACAAGTGTAACTACTTCACATAATGATTGTGATTCACCTTTCATGTTTCCTCGTGAACATTAAGGCCAAACAAGGGACCTAAGGCCAACAAAAATAGAGACTACCAATAGTTTCTCTAAGTAAAAAACGAAATCTAAAGATACTAACTTGAAAAATAAACCAATTTACCTCACTACTTTGATTCTTCTACCACAACCTCCACCTCCTTGCTTGAGACTCTTATTATTCTCTAACTTCCTTTGTCTGTGTTTTCTTCCTTCTGGTTGTATTCAACAATTTGCAAGTTTTTATCTCCTCTTTCTTGTTTTCAAACTGATGGTTGAGATAATTTTTAAACTATTGTAGCAAATGGTTTGTCAACTTAAGAATATCCCTCCACACTGCAAGATTTAGTGTATAGCTTAACAATCCTTTAATGACATCTCCTACAAACCTCATCAAAGAAGAACAATTGAAGAATGGCGGAGTGCTTTTAGTGATGGGATCACCAAAAGCACCGATGCTTTCCTTTTTTCAAACTGATGGTTGAGAGAATTTTTAAACTATTGTAGCAAATGATTTGTCGACTTAAGAATGTCCCTCCACGCTGCAAGATTTAGTGTATAGCTTAATAGCCCTTCAATGCCATCTCCTACAAACCTCATTAATGTAGAACAATTGAAGAGTGCTTTTGGTGATGGGATCTATGGGATATCGTTACTATTTGTTTATAAGTCAATGTGATTTTTTCCCTCTGATCTCGTTGCTTGCATGGCAAAGGGAGTTTCAAAAACTTTAATTCTTTTTTGAAGAGGTGCATATTCATCTTCAAACTCAGCAGGAAAATGGTAGATACCTCTCTAAGCAAGATTCATAGTTGTAGCAACGCCAAAGGTTGGATATGGGGAAGACAATGATGGGATTCGATATAGTGAAAAGAAAGGTATCTAACAGAATTGAGCAAAGGGTAATTTAGAAGTTGACCAAAAGAAGAACTGATGGTTTAGGAAAGGGAATTTTTGGGAAAAAGACACATTCCCAAAAGATTTGAAAGCGGCAGTTCATGTGGAACCTCGGAAACCCGTGCATATGATGATAAAGTGGAGATTTTCTTTGATCTGTGGGATTTGAAATTTGTTGTTTACGTATTTTAAATGAAAATCATTCTCTCTGACCATTTCTTACAAGACAAAAAAATCCTCAACCTTCCCTTAGTGACTCTTATTTTGCTAGCCTACTCAACGTCGCACATATTTCCAAACTTTTGTTGTCTTCTCTACAACCATGTCCAATGGTGCAATGTCATGTCCCTCATTGTCAAACTGATGTGTGGAATTGTTCGTTTGAAGGCACACGGTCAAGAAATTCAAGCCACTACAATGACTATTTCAATGTCGATTTCAAGGCAATTAGAGAGAGCATTGAAAATGAATCGCTTTAGGGGCTTGAAATTATGCTTAGGAAAGGTGCCATCAACATAGTCATTCAATTTCTACGACTGCATTAACAAAATGTAACAAGAGGTCCAATGGAAGATTTCAACTCTCCAACCACGAAAGTGAGGAGTCTTCTTGGCCAAAATCATGAATTGAAGTGTGGATGTTGTAAGGTTCTAATACAAGAACAATCATCTGACTTAGTAGTCATGCCAGTTTAGTTTTCTCTTGTAATCATGTTGTGTTATCTTAAGTAAAAAATATTGTAATTTCAACCCTACATATTTTCTTTTGCAGTTTGGTAAAATATCCTCATATTCAAGATTCTTGCCAAAAACTACTACCACAAATGTTACTCTTCTCCATACTGGTTAACTAAGGCTCTTTCTCGAACACCTAACATCTTTTCAATGTACTGATTTTTTCATATGTTCCACCTGTCACTTCAACACAATAGTTGAGCTAGTGTGTCAAAGATTCATCATCATTGGTTATGTCACGATGTATTCTTCACCTTCATAATAGTCACCAACCTTGTTCAATAGGATTGGGTTAAAAATGGGGTTTACTCTTCGTAATTTTCCCACTATAGTTTATAGTAGATGTTCCTTGATGCCCCTGTGTTTGAAACACTTGCTAATATCCTTCTAGAGCCTAAGCTCTTAACTTTAAGAAGATTTGCTGAAGTGAAAGCACATTCTCATACCTATGCATAGGGCCAGTGATTAAGCAATTCACAAGACCAAAAACTCTAAAGATGTCACAGCTATCCTCACTATGCAAGGTCTAAATTTCCTCAGCTGCTCTCTCTCTCTCTCTCTCTCTCTCTCTCTCTCTCTCTCTCTCTCTCTAACAAACACTTCAGCAGAAACACGAACTCTTGATCTCTTGAAACACAAGTTAATGAGAGGTTCAGCACATGGAAAATTGCATGCAAACGAGGCTTCAATAACAAAGGATAGTGAGATTCAAGAGCTGGAGTCCGAAACTGCCTTCACCATTGCACTACTGGAATGCTTTGCAAAAAGCCTCTGTTTCCATTGGACATATGGGTAGGTTGCCATGGATAGAAAGGCTGCAGGCTTTGAAAATGAGAGTATTTCATACCAGACACTATCATCCTCCTCCCACTTTACGGAAAATCGTTCTTCCCCAACCTGCACACAGAAAAATAATTTGATAATAAGGGGGGAAAAAATATCAGCTTTATTATGTACTTCATTGTAATAAGAACTAGTGCAACGACAGAGCAAGACCGTAACCAATTGCGGGGTGGGGCTTGGTTTGAGAGTACTTCTCGGCCTGGCTGCTATCGGCCCTTTGACCAAAGGGTCATAGTGCAACAGACCACGAAAGGCATAGCAGCCTTGCAAGGCAGTGTGTTCATAAGCCAAAAATTTCAAGTTTAAGTGAGTTTGCTGATGTAATTTGGAAGCTTTGGTTACAAATAGCAAGTGATCATCAATAATGAGAAAAGATTACAGATACTAAAGAACTATCTCTCTTAGAGACACACAAAACAGAAAAGAAGAAACAGCAAAAAGAAAACACGGAAAGAAAAAACTCATGTCCACATTGACCAAGCAAAGGAGACCAAAGATTGCAAATCTCGCGCAGCCCTAGAACAGACCAGCAGACAAAACTAAGTAGAACAAAGGAAGCATGCATGAAAAGAAAACTGAGCGAGAAACCACAAAAACAATAAAAGAGGAAAAACCAGAAAGCACAAAACCTCACTCACGCACCTACCCAAAAGCAGACCCCCTCTCTCACACCTCACTCAAATATAAGGGCTGCATGCCTTCCGCTACAAAGACATGGTGGCAGGGGAGCCATCACATAGAAGGGCAGCCCAGCGGCTCTCTTTTTATAGAGAGCATCTTCTCCAGCTTACGAAGGACAGCTATGTGACGAGACCAACATACATGGACACCCACTTGTCTCATGGGATACGATGTGCTATTGGCTAGATACGCACATCTTCACACCAGCTTCGGGTCGAGACCGAGAGATACAGAGGAGTACCATCAGAGGCCAGGACATGCCCCCTGTGTCACATGGAGCCTGAGACAGTTGCACAACACATGCCACTGCCCAGTCTACTATGAGATACAAAGTCGTTTCCACTGCTTGTTTAGAGAGGGCTTTGGACCACTCTCTAGAGTCATGGGGTACGAGGACCAGAGATGCCTGGGATTGTTTATGCTCGAGCTGTGCAGACACAGAGAGAGCCTGATGAGAGGAGAGGCTAGCTAGTCTCAGAGACGGATCACAGACTTCTTTAGAGCAGACACTGGACATCCGGAGGAGCTACTACCACAGCAAAGCCCACATTCTCCTCGCACCAAAGGCACGCTGATCAACCGAGCGATCGAGCTAGGGAGATCCAGACGCCCACGACTGCACAGGACTACACAGCATCGAGGAGGCTGCATCAGAGGATTCGGATCACTTTGGCCCGACATGAGCGACCGATTCTTGATCTCGTGATTTAGCTCTCTCTGACGATACACCCACACTGTGTTGTCTTAGTCCCCCCAATCACTTCACTTCACCCCCTACTCATATCCTGCACAAGTCCGGCTCGCTGCTTAGCTCACATCTAGCAACTCGGGATTCTTTAGTATTTCTATTTTTATTCTGTTACTTAGACTTTGTATCAGATTCACCACATTGTAACTTTCTCGTCTCATGAGTCATAGGTCACTTTGGCCTTTTGAAGATGTTAATATAACATTTCAATTTCAATTTCAATCTCTCTCTCTCTCTCTCTCTCTCTCTCTCTCTCTCTCTCTCTCTCTCCTACACACCTGCCCACTTGCGCGCCATGGCCGCCAGGGCAGCTGCCTCCCCGTCATGACTGCTCGACAGCAATCGTGCTGGCAGCTATAGAGCCTCCCGCCTCTCTCTCTCTCTCTCTCTCTCTCTCTCTCTCTCTCTCTCTCTCTCTCCTACAGCCTCAGAGGCAGATCACAGATTTCTTCGGAGGCCAACAGCCAACACAAAGGAGTACCCACATTCATACCAAAGGCACCCTAATTGACAGAGCGATTGAGCTTAGGAAATCGAGATGACCACGACCAAGATGCAGAAGCACACTTCACCGGAGGAGACTACAACAAAGGATTAGAAGCATTCTAGCCAGACACCCAGAATGCTCCTAAGAAGTTTATTTAATACTTTGTATTTAGTTTTTCACATTTACTTTCACACTTTCACACTTTTCACACTTAGTACTTTAGTACTAAGGTACCCAGACATTGTAACAGATTCACCACTTTTGTATCAGTTTGGTCTCATAGGTCATTCTGGCCTTTTGAAGACGTTAATATAACATTTCATTTCTCTCTCTCTCTCTCTCTCTCTCTCTCTCTCTCTCTCTCTCTCTGGTGACCTGCGCGAGCTGCTCCTCTGGGGGGATGTGAGACATTCCAGGAATAGAAGCGTATATGCTCAGTGACCAACTCAACAAACGCACCTCAAGGAGTGGATTTACGGTGAGCTCCTCACCCGTTCGAATGGGGTCCAAAACCCCTCCTTCTCAGTTGGCAACGTCAACACATAACGGTGGGAAAATGCAATGCACCACACAGGATATATGGGGGCTGCTCACATCATTACAGCAAATGGTTATGCAACAGAATGAGACGATCTTGGAACAAGCCACCGACATTAAAGATCTCACGCTCAAAAATCAAAGCATGGAACATAAGATACAACTACAAGAAATAGCCCTCAAGCAACAAGAAGACAAGTTTCAAACAATGCAAGACAAGCTCGAGAGTTTGACGAACACAACGCAAGACCGCTTGTTCACACAAGATGAGAAGCTTACTCACCTATGGGAACAAACAACAGTAGATGTAGGGACATGGGCTAACATTGTCCAGAATGCAAATGGGAATGTGATGGATCACATTGCACAGGAGCATCACGTAAAGGCTAATGTGGATGTAAATGAAAAGAATGAACGGGAAAAACGCACCATGAATGTCATGATTCGAGGACTTAGCGAAGAGGACAACGAAACCGTTTCACTCTAAATGCAAGCATATCAGACTTCTTTACCAAACACGTTGGTATGCAAGATGTAGTGGTATACGGTGCACACCACGTAGGGAAGAAGGAAGGTGATCGCGCAGTGGTATGTACCATGCTAGACGCACATAAAAGAGCCATTGTGTTAGAAAATGCAAGATTCTATCTGCAAAACAATAAATACCACATCAAAGAAGACTTCACACCGGCTCAACAAGAAATACGACGACGTGCATATGAGGAGCGCAAGAAGGAAACGGCCGGCACTACTACGTAGGGATACGCGACCCATGGGACCAAGCGAATTCACATCACTAGTTGGAATTGCCGTGGTTTCCCATGGAAAAAAGGGGAAGGCCTCATGGAAGTATTACTGCAAGCGGACATCCTCTTCTTACTAGAAACATGGGAACATGATGCACGCCGTATACCATGCATTGAAGGGTATGTGACACATTCTCTATGGCTGCCCAGTATGAGAATACGAGGGCAAGGAGGGATAGCACTTATGTACAAGGAAGAACTACGCGACATCATTGATGTATGTAACATAAAAGGTACATTTGGGCAAAGCTGCTCACTCAAGCCAAGCCTATATACATTTCCGGATGCTATATTCCACACAGAGAGTCCACTTTTTATGACAGCCATGGTTTGGACAAAACGGATCCTTTCCAGGACCTATGTATGGACATGGACATGTATGCAAAATGTGGCAATGTTATGGTCATGGGAGACATGAATGCAAGGATTGCTCACACTCAAACAGAGATATGGGATCATGGGCTACAACCATTTGACAAAGATGGACACATAGCCTTAGACCCCGCATGGGATAGAAGATCCAGTGATGAAACAGTCAATGCCCAAGGACTAACCATGCTTAGTATGATGCACTCTATGAACATGCTATACATCTAACAAAGGGGCTAGCACCATTGACTATGCATTGGTAGCGCATGATGCTTTGGACATAATAGACACATTCGAGATTGGGAGTATATCCCCCAACTCAGACCATATACCCATACATGTACGCCTACTTGCGTCAATGGAGACACAGTCGCAAAAGAAACGCGCGCCAAGTAGTTCATATGTAATGGATTACAAAAAGAGAAGCACCTATACTCGAATGCTTGACACCCTGCTTGAATGTCGAGACATCACATATGACATAGAAACAGGCTGGAAGATCTTTCGGGATGCATTATGTGAAGCAACAGAAATCACAATGACCAAATCAAGAGGTAAGGGACACATTAAAGGACTTCCACACAACATCTGGTTCGATGACGAATGCAAGGAGGCCAAAAAATGCCTTAAATCAACAAATGTAATGAGTGCGGAATGGGTAGAAGCAACTAAAGCATACACCCTCATGAAGCGGAAAAAAAGACGCCTTTATGAAACACATAAGGAACAACAAGATGCATATATGTTCAAAACAAATCCGAAGAGAGCATGGAAAAATATCAAAGGCAAGCATACGGATGTGATGGGGAATTTCGACCAAGAAGAGCTTCAAATGTATGTGGAGTCACTCTACATGAAAGAAAATTGCAACCCACATGGGTGAAGTAGAGGGATGCATTTTAGCACAAACCTTTGATGCGGAGATCATTGCAAAAAGTCTCAAAAAGATGGGCAGTGGGAAAGCACCGGATACGCTACACATATGTTCGGAGATGCTTAAATGGGCAGGCCCGACGGCACAAAAATGGCTACATGTCTTACTCAACCAAGCGGTCGCACATGGTATACCTCGTGATTGGCAAGAAAATTGGATAAAAGCTTTGTACAAAGGTGGGGACAGAAATCAGCCATCAAACTACCGCACGATCATGATTGGGGCATGCATGAACAAATTGCTTGGAAGTATGGTGGAACAGGAAATGAGCAAGTGGGCTGAAAACAACAACAAGCGAGCCATAGGGCAGGCTGGCTTTCGACCTAAGCATAGCACTATTGACCACCTCATTACTCTCAGAGTCATAACAGAGAAATGTAGGCTAAAGGGCCAAACAATGTACTGTTGCTTCGTAGATTTCCAGAAAGCTTTCGACACAATTCCGAGAGCTAATCTATGGGCTCGAATGGAAAGGCTCGGGGTACCTACCTACCTTCGTAGAGCAGTGGCACATATGTACCGCGAGGTTAGATGTAAAATCAAGACCCAAGAAGGGTACTCTCGAGAATTCATGAGTAACATGGGGGTTAAACAGGGCTGCCCACTCTTGCCAACACTCTTTGGGCTATGCATACACCAACTAGAAGAGGTTATAACACAATGCATGAAAGAGGAGGTAGACATGCCACAGATTGGAACCATCATCCTCTTACTTCTCATATACGCAGACGATGTTGTCCTACTCTCGCATCATGCAAATACACTACAGAAAATGATGAATGCGGTGTCCGACTTTTGCAAGACTAGTGGACTCGCCGTCAATGTCACAAAAACCAAAGTCATGGTCATCAAGACACATCACACAGGGAATCAGCCCATTATCATGTACAACGGACACGAACTTGAGGTTGTGGACAGGTTTAAATACCTTGGCATTGATATACCTTCCAACCATGCATGGGGGAAGTGTGCACAAAAAAGGATAGATGCAGGGAAGGCGAAATACTACCAATTTGAAAACATGTGCCATCAAAGTACTACGGAGCTGAAGTCCATCATTTTTGACACACGTGTTGTGCAAACCGTACTCTACGGATCGAGGTATGGGGAGGAAGTATTTCAGCTCACACATGGAATGACATTGAGAAGATACAAAAACGGTTTCTATGTAGACATATGGGGATAAAGAACACCACTCCATACTCGGTGCTACTACTAGAAACAGGCAGGAAACCGATTGAAATTTCAGCCCTCCAAAGAGTGTTCAAATATCTTCTCAAGATACAATCTATGCCCACACACCGTCTCCCACACATTGCATGGAAAGAGGGGTGTCTACTTCAAAAAACATACAAAAGCAAAATCATTTCATCAAGCTGGGTACAGGATATCAAGAGATGGTTTGCGAAGTGGAAGGTGGACAAATACATAACTATGCAGATACCCAAGAGGGGAGAAGCTGATGCTTTGCTGAATTTTGATATAGACATGCGCTACATGAGAAGTGGAAAGCAGCCAGGTACAAGTCCAAATTTGTATACTATTGCAAGTATATCAACCCGCAATATTGGGAGAATTACAAGGTCTCACTCCCCGTGGCGCAAACCCATATCCGAACACCCATGCCGTGGCGAGCATGGAGAGCCATTACACAAATGCGTATGAGATCGCACATGCTAAGAATTGAAACAGGAGGGTGGCAACACATTGATGAGAAGAAGAGGTTATGCCATAATTGTGATATGGGGAAACTAGAAACCGAAGAACATGTAGCATTAGAATGTCATGGCTACGCGCATATACGAGGGGATTTTGGACCCCTCATACAAGGATGCACCACTTTAGAGGACCTCCTTAGCCGCACGCAACCCTCTCCAACCATTCTAGGCATGTACTTTGCCCGAATACTCGAGCTCCACACACAACAACTACAAGACACCAATGACACCCCCTCTCTCGCCTAGAGGAGGAGAGACCGCTTGTAACTCTTATGGGTCCCATGGGTCATTTTGGCCCCCCGCGGACGATAATACAACATCATCATCATCATCTCTCTCTCTCTCTCTCTCTCTCTCTCTCTCTCTCTCTCTCTCTCTCTCTCTCTCTCTCTCTCTCTCTCTCTCTCTCTCAAATAATAATAGTAATAAAAATAATAATTCTTTTTATTAAGTTAAACATCTCAAGGGCACATCCTCAAGATTAATATACAAAACCGACCACCACAGAATCGTGATCCCAAAATGTCCATAAAATCTACAATAATTGACCAAGACTATTTCTTGGTTCTCAATCTCTCATATCTCCTAACATATACATTTCTATCATGTCCAAGAGGTGGAAAGCTCTTCTCATACTATGTCATGAGCACAACAAGAGGAATATCATCTCTATCAGAATTGCATAAAGGTACAACAAGATCTGGAGGAGAGCTTTCAGGCTCAGGAGAAACAGGTCGTATCTTTGCCAAAGAAGAGCAAGTCTGAAGAGGTAGATCCCGTGGAAAATCCCTACGCCTGTAAACTTTTCTAATTGGCGGAATCTCTCTCTGGCTTTATCACCTTCTCCTCCCCTTCTTGAGTTCTTTGCTTCCTCTGGCTCTCTCAACCTTTAACCTCCTAGAGCCTGATGATACTTCTGTCTATCTCTTCTAAAACACTGTATGTTGTCTCTGCTTTGGACAATCTATCCCCCTAGTGCATCCAGCTGCTATATGACTAACTATGCCACATAAAAAACAGTGTCCTGGTAAACCAAAAAAGAATACTCGCAATTTTCTATCATCTCCATGTACAGTAGGTAGAAAAGATGAACCGAGGAGGATTCTTCAAGAGACAAGGGTGAAGAATCAATCTAAGGGTGTATACACCATCAAACGGTGCACCCCCGTCACTCAATACCCAAACTACTTCCAAACTCCCTAATATCCATGCCACAACACCAAGGACAAGGGGTTAATCCCACCAACTTCAAAAGTGTGGTTGAGGGGCCTAAAAACCCTAAACTGTGAATCCTTGCTGACGTGAACATCCATAAGGACAACCGTACGATTTGCATTTAGCCTTTCTAGCACAAGCTTTTGGCACCTGATGCTTTTGGGAGAGCATAACTTTTCAAGTCAAGTGCTTTTAGGCCAAGGGCCTTTAAATATGTACTACCCTCTAGCATTCCAATTGTAGCGCAGCAGAGCACAGACCTAGCTATTGTACTTCTGCGAAGTAATAAAGAAAGAAGTACCGAAAGGGACGCCAAACTTTGGGGCCACTACATTTGGAAGCAGAATTCCACCGCTTCGTGTCGACTCTCCTCTTCTCTCGTTGCAGTTTCTCACGTGTGTTACTATTGATTTCTCGCTTGGAGCCTGTTACAGTGGTATCAAAGCCTAGACGATTCTTCTCCTACAGACGATCCGATCTTTTTCCCTGCAGCACAAATGGGTTCTAGCAGTGAATTCGATGGAGAGGAAAGTGTTCCACCGACAATCCAACTCCGAGCAGATGGAGAGCACTCCAATCCCAACGAGGGAACGCAGGGTACCAACGGAGATCCTAACAGGAGCAAGCCTCCTTCAGAGGAATCGGGAGAAGACCGGGTGAAGTATCTCACGGACGATCTCGACAGAACTAAGTATCGACGTTAAATCACCCGCTTGACAAGGTTCACTCTTGATGGCGAGACGCCGTCCACTCACCTCTCAAGTCGGCCATGAAGACAAAAGCAAAGTCAGGTGAAGAAAAGAAGAAATTGTACTCGCAAGAAGAGTTTGACAACGCTCTTGAACACAGAGTCAATCAGTTGCTGAAGAGCAAAAAGCATTTTTAGAAGAAAAGCAAATTGGAGGAATATCCCGGCTCCCTAGGCCAGAAATCAATTTTCGAGGAAGCAAGTGGATCCAAGAAGCATGTTCGATTCGAGAATGATCCCAGTCCTCTATCTTCATCTTCGTCTTCAGACAATTCAAAGAGTTCCTCTTCCTGGGATTCCAGTGAGGAGGAAAAGAGGTGGAAGAAGCGGAGAAGACAAAGAAAAGCATATCCAAGAAGTCTAGAAAGCACTGAAAGCATTCTAGCAGTTTCGAGGACATCTCGTCCTATTCTGATAGTTCAAACAGTGATTCCCACACCTTCGGGACTATCAATGGTACAAAGCAAAACCACCTTATGCGGCCAACCCCATATAATTATTTGGAGAAAAAGAAAAAGAAGACCAAGGAGTTCAAGGATGCGGGTCAAGCTATACGGTTTGAACTTTTTCACGCTTCAAGGATGCCCATTGAACTCTTGCATTCATACACGAGTTTGACATCGCTTTTTCTCGGGGTCGTTTCTCAGAAGCCTCCAAATACAAAAGGTGGTGTCTTTTCTTAAAGTAATGCATAGACATGGTGGTCGACCGTGCGTTTTTCACAAGGAAGCACCAAAGACGTGGGTAAAGTTCAAGACTCTTCACTTTAGCATGGTTGACAGAGGAGTACGAAGAGGGTGTCATCACAGCTTGGAATCATCTCAGAATGATAAAGGAAGACATTTTGGCCACTTACTACCAAAGGTTTAGGGATACATTTTTGCTAGTAGCTTCTTTTGAGAAGATTCCCTTTCTCGAGCAGATGGAGCGGTTTTGTTGTGGTCCATCAAAAGAGATCAAGCGGTACTGTTTAAAGGAAAAGTCTCATAGCATTCAAAAGCTCATGGTGCATGCTAAGGACAGTTTTTCCATGCATTCCGGCTCCTTGACTTATCCATCAGACAAGGCAGTGTCCACTTCAACAGGGAAGAGAAGGGCAAGAAACAAAAGAAGAAACCCACTGGCCCGAAATTGATAGTACCATATTATAGCAATGATGTGTGTGAACATAATTAGGACCACCGGGACACTTTTTTCCCTCTTAAGGAGGTTCTTTCTCCCAACTTATATAAAAGCCCATCATTCTAGGGCAAGCCTTATCTCTGTATTGGCACAATTAGTAATACTACTTCCTGTGTTGTGTGTGCTCCTCCTCCATCTTCTCCAACGTCGTGTGCATTCCTGCAACTGTATTTCCAACATCTACCATGCCACCAAAAAATGTAGTTGTATTTCCAACATCTACTTCGCGTTCATTCCTGCAACTCTATTTCCAACATCTACCATGCCACCAAAAAATGCATTGACTTTAGCTAGCCACAAACCCCTCAAGAACGTGAGAATCCATTTGTTAGAGTTATGGCATCTCTCTAGATTCATTCACTTGGTCCCAGTTTCTCCCAGGGAGAGGCGACGGGAAGTGAGGGCTGTTTTGTGGATGTGCCCGGCCAGTGTGAGGATGTTTTCTCATGTCGGGATGTGTTTAGCCATGTTTAGCCGGGGGTTTTAGCTTTGTTCCATGGTCATCACTCTCCTGCAGGCTGGGAATATCTTTCCCAGCCTTGCCAGATTTTTTCGGTGCCTTTTTCTTCTCTCACTCCCCCATTTTTCCAATTGTGGGGGCTAGTGGACAGCTGGCCGACCTGGGATCTAAGGAGCAGATAGGGAGGGCAGGGGCACCAAAGGGAGGTCCCTTGGGTGCAACGCACCCCTAGTGGGAAGCCCTTAGGGGTGCTTGAGGGACTGGGGCGGGGGGGGGGGTCATTCCGTCTTTCAGTTCCTCACTCAAACAAGTCAAGCACAAATCAGCCATTTTCATTGTCATTTTCGGGAATTCCAATTCATAAAGTCATGCAGCAGAATACTATCAGCCAATCAGTATCCTTGAAACCCAAAGGGACATCAGTGACTCTATTCAAAATCCGGTTAATCCGTTGACAAAGGAGTAGAGTGACTCCCCTCTTGTGCAAACCCGCTGCACTAGATTCACCAATGCTGAAATCGGGGTTCTATTGGAGTAGACTATGCTAAAACGGATGCTTCAAGGTAAAGTTCCAAAATCTGAGGAGTATCTGCTAGGTCCTCCTCCTCCATCCACTTCACATCCAATGCAAGATAGTCCTTGAATTTAACCAAGAACCGCCTAATCGCTTTACCTCTTATCTTTCTGTCCTTGTGTGCCAAAATCTGTTCTGGAACGAGAATCTCCTCCACTTTGGGTTGCTCATCAGGCTCCCCATCATCGGGCACATCACCTTTAAAAGGCTTCAATAGACTCACATGAAACGCATTGTGAATCTTCCAAGTACCGGGCAACTTCAATCTAAAGGAGACATCATTTATCTTTTCTTTTATCTTGAAAGGACCATAGTACCTCATGCTAAGCTTTGGAAAAAACCGTTCCTTTCCCTTTTACTTTCTTAGGCGTGCCTTCTCAAAACGTAAGAGCACCCAATCATCTTCCTTTAATTTCAAATCACGACGGTGTCAATCTGCTGCCTTCTTGTGTCTTTCCTGAGATTTCGCTAAAGCCTCCCGGACCTTGGCAAAAGCAGTGTCCAAGTCCCTCGTGTTTTGGTTGGCTTCAAAGATCTTATATTTTGTGCTAAGGAAGGGTGGAACAAACGTGGAATACAAGGCCCGAATGTGACCATACATGAATACGAAGACTTGCATAGTAAGTTTTGATCACTACAGCTCCAACACGGAAAGCCTGAGAAGGGAAAAGCTGGGGGTATGGAGACGCTTGCCAGGGGGAGCCCAGTGCAAGTTTCGAGGTGGTGGATAACATCAAGGCCCTTCTGGAGAAGCAGTGCCTGGGAGTCGTCTCTTGCGCCGACATCCTTCGGAGCACCTTCAATGATCTCAAATGGCGCCTTCCCCGTCGAAGAGTGGATCGTGTTTTTGTAGGCGAATTCCACCAAGGGCAAAAAAAAATCCCATTGATCTTCTGCTCAAAAATGTAAGACTTCAATAAATCCAATACGATTGACTTTGCAATCTCAGATTGCCCATCTGTCTGCGTGGAAAGATGACAAGAACTACAACCATGTGCCAATGTTCTCCCAAATAGCCTTCCAAAACAAACTCGTGAATCGGGGATCTCTGTCAAAGACTATTGTCTCAGGCATGCCATGTAATTTGAAAATCTAAGCAATGAACAGTCTCGCTAAATGATCCAGCTTGACTGTTTTCTTCACTGGAATGAAGTGAGCTTGCTTGCTAAATCTATCGATGACAATACAAATACCATCATGCCCACTCTGTGTCTTCAGAAGATCAAAAATGAAATCCATAGCAATACTTTCCCAGGGGCTAATGGGAATGGGTAAAGGCTGTAACAATCCCTGTGCTTTATGCCTATCAAACTTGACCTTTGGCATACCAAGCAACTGCATACAAAATCGTCCACGTCCTTCTTGAGTCTCGGCCAAAAGAAGTAACGCTCCACACCTTTCAAGGTGGTGTCGATGCCGGGGTGACCCGTAAAAGGCCGACAATGTCATTCAGTCAGAACCTTTTCCCTCAACGGCTTTGTAATGCACAACATCGTTTTCTTCATCAAGTGGCCATCCCGTATGGAATATCTTGCTACTACCTCCCGATTCTGTATTCAAGTGAATACATTTGAAAAATCTGGATCTGTGGCGTACTGATCAACAATGTCCTCGGGGAAATAGCCAAGACTAACGGCTTTCGGGACAAAGCATCTGCCACCAAGTTCTTCTGTCCTTGAACATGGACAATCTGGAAGTGAAACTGTGACAAGACGTTAGCCCACCACATCTACTTTTCCGAAGGCTGTCTTTGTGACAAGAAGTAGCATAAACTCTGATGATCAGTGAAGACCGTAAAATCGGCTCCGAGTAGGTAATGTCGCCATTGAGTAAGAGTATGTATAGCTGCCAAAAGCTCTTTTTCATAAATCTGTGCTGCCGGCCTTGAAAACAATCGGCTCTCATAGGCAATGACATGGCCTTCTTGCATTAAGACCGCTCCCAGACTACGACCACAAGCATCACAATATACTTCAAATGACTTTTGCAAATCCGGCAAAGTCAATACTCGTCCCGTAGTCAATTTCTGTTTCAATGTCTGAAAGGCTATCACCTTTGTGGATCCCCACGAGAAAGGGACTCCTTTCAGTGTCAAAATGTGCAAAGGGGAAGCTACCTCTACAAACTTTCGAATGAACCGCCGGTAGTAAGAACATAAGCCCAAGAAGCTTCTAACTTCATGAACATTCTTCAAATCGGGCCAATCACATATAGTCTCAATCTTGGCCGGGTCCATCTGTACTCCTGTTGTTGAGACGATGTGTCACAAAAAGTGTATCTTCGGCAAGAAAAATTCACTCTTTTTGGCATTGATAACTAACTTGTGATCTCACAATGCCTGAAAGACCTGAAGCAGATGGTGTCTATGTTCTGCTTCATCCTTGGAGAAGACTATAATGTCATCAAAGAAAGTGATGACAAACGATTTGTACTCTCTGAAAATCCTATCCATCATTCGGTTGAAAGTCGCTGGAGCATTGGTAAGGCCAAAAGGCATCACAAAAAATTCATACAAACCGAAGCTCGACCGAAAGGCTGTATTGCAGACATCTCCCGACGCGATTCTGATATGATGATATCCGCTTTTCAAATCAAACCTATTGAACCAAGAGGATCCATAGTCGGTCAAGAATATCGTCGATCCTTGGAATCGAAAATCTATTCTTGATGGCATAAACCTTAACCCTAACCCTAGGGCAGCAGGCTGATACTCCCAAAAAATGCGCTGAGGTGATGACGTGGAAGAATCCCGTAAATTGCGGCAGCTGATGCTTTTTGGGTGAGCTAGCTTTTGCGGCAGTTGATGCTTTTTCTCAACGCAATTTGAGGAGAGAGAGAGTTTGCTTTATTTTATTAAAGCCCTCAAGAGAGCTTGAGAGAGAAGAGCTTTTGCTATTATTTTATGCTTTTGATTTAAAGCTTTTGGGGCTCTGCTTTTGGTATCCCTTGTAATCAATAAATATGTGGCTAGGGCTCACACTCGGCAGAGCATCTGGACGCAGAGTCTGAGAGTGAAGCCCGAACTACTCTCTTGTACTTTGAACTGATTAATACAAAAAGAAATACTGAAAGGGGCGCCAGTCTTTGGAGCCAACATCTCTAGGCACGGAACTCCGCCGGGCCAGTGCAAATCTATTGTGATCTGTGAACTGTTTTGAAGTGGTTATTTGGTGCTGTCGTGATTGATTCTTGACTTGGAGTGTCCAAGTCTGTTACAGTGGTATCAGAGCACGGCCGATTTCTCTTCTACGGGAAATCCAATCCCAAATTTTTTTTCCGTGGCACCTATGGCTTCAGACAAGGATCAGTCGACACCTTCTGCATCCGGAGATGCGAGAAGAGACCACAACGAAGATTCATGAGAAGAGTATGGCCCGCCTCGGCCTACTCAGGCGGAGCATCGAGAGATAGAGCGCCGATAGTTGATCAACGATGCAACAAAGATGATGCTCAATTTTGTCAAGGACCCAAAGATGGCAAAATATATGAGCAAGACCTCTTTGGAGGAGGTGCATATGGAGTAGCAGAGAACCACCACACCACCCCCGAAACAAACGACAAGAAACCTCCTGTTCCCAAGAAGTATACAGAGAAGGAATTAGAAGACGTGGTTGATGCACGGATTGCTCAGCTTTTTGACGCGCAGAACAAAGCTAAAAAGCACAGCAAAAAGCAAAAGAAAGGCACCGACTTCCCGGGTTACTTGGGTCGTCAGTCAACATTTGAAAAGGCAAAGAAACAGAAGAAGCGTGTTCGATTTAAAGGAGTACCCAGTTCTTCTTCTTCTTCTTCTTCTGACAATTCTTCTAGCTCTTCAGATTCAAGCAAAGAAGACAAATAAGGCAAAAAGCGAAGCAAGAAACAACGCTTCGGAAAGGGCAAGAAAAAGGCAAAGAAGTCTAAATCTCGCTCAGTGAGTGACAGTTCTACAGAGGACTCGTCTACAAACAGTTCAGACTCTGATGAAGGCAACTTTTATGCTAACAAGAAGAATTTTTATAAAGCCAACCAGCATGACTTTTTGGAAGATAAAAACAAGAAAGTCCGAGAGTCTAAGGAAGGTGGACATGCCATCAAATTTAATATTTTTTCAGGATATAAAGATGCTTCGAAGGCTTTGTCTTTTATACAGCAGTTTGACATCGCTTTCGCGGGAGGACGCTATTCAGAGCACTCCAAGATTTGGAGAGCTACCACTTACTTTAAGGGGAATGCTCGAACTTGGTGGTCCACGCTTCTTTTAAACAAAACTGCGCCAATTAAATAGCTGAAATTTTTCTTCTTGGTTGACACAAGAGTATGAACGCGATATACGAGCTGCTTGGAACCATCTTCAGATGACCAAGAGAGATACAATGGATGCTTATTGCGAGAGATTCTGGAGCTCTTTTCTACCCGCCTCTTCATTCAAGAAGATCTCGTTCAGAGAACAGATTGAGCGGTTCACTTTGGGTCTACCTACAGAGATCCGAGATCACTGCTTGGAACAGAAGTCAGCTTCTATTCAGGAGTTGATGAGTCATGCGAAAAGGAGCTTTGCCATTCACTCTGGCAGTCTGAGCTACCCCACCGATGAGGTCATGACACAACGAGCAGAACAGACTTCAGCGAATGAAAGTAGAAAGAGAAAGAGCAACCCAGAAAAGAAGGATGCACGACCCAAGCTTACTCTTCAAGAGAGAGCTCGCTTTATTAGGGAAGGGAAGTGCTTTGGATGCGGGGGATTTGGACATATCTCCGCGAAGTGCCCTAAAAAGGCACAGAAAGAACGAAACGATAAGGACCCTTAGAGTTCGAGAGCAGCTGAGGAACGTGTAAGAAAAGGCAAGATGAAAACGGGACTGGTTCCAGATTCTGTGGGTACCGATCCCAACACTATGAACGAGAGTACAGAACTTTGTCGAGCTTGGGGCAAAGTGAAAGACCAAGAGGCCCTAATCTTCTTTGATGGAGGAGCCAAGGCCACATTCATTTCACCGGAATTGGCAGCACGGCTCGAGATCACTCCCAATCGGATGGGACCACTTGCGGAGGCTGTTCTAGCGGCACCAGGCAGGGACGTAGCCATTACACCTATCATTGGCAAACTTTGGTTGCATTGTCAGGGGTATTTGGGGCATGAGGACTTTTTCATAATGCCTTTGGAAGGTTGTGATGTTCTCTTAGGGATTCCCTGGTACCACAAGAACAACGCCGTGGTCGATTATCGGGCGAGGAAAGCGACATTGACTACAGAGAAGGGCATAACAATTGTACTTGATATTAAACTAAAGGGCGAGTCTATCCCTATTGTATCGGCCTCGGCCATTTCTAAATTAATGAAATCCAGTCTATTTGTTTACTCGATCTTTATGAAAGAGTTGAGTGATGAGGATAGGACAAATATGTCTAAACTTCATAAAGAACGCCAAGATTTTCTACACTCTCATGCCGATTGCTTCTTAGAGGGCCTGCCAGGCGAGTTACCACGTGCTCGTCTTGAAGATCATACCATTGATCTGATACCTGGAAGCACACCACCGAACCGGCCACCTTACCATGTGAGCCGAGCACAGAATGAAGAGATTATAAACCAAGTGAAAGACCTCTTGGAAAAGGGTCTTGTCCAGCCTAGTACTTCACTGTATTGCTCTCCAATGTTGTTGGTTTTGAAGAAAGACGGATCTTGGAGAATGTGCATCGATTACAGAGCTCTCAACAAAATCACCATCAAGAACAGATACCCGATTCCTAGGATCGATGATATACTCGACAGATTACAGGGATCCTCGTGCTTTAGCAGGATTGATTTGAAGAGTGGATATCAGCAGATCAGAATCGCGCCGGGAGACGTCTACAAGACGGTTTTTCGGACGACTTTTGGGTTATTTGAGTTTTTGGTGATGCCTTTTGGCTTAACCAATGCTCCTGCGACATTTAACCGGATGATGGACATGATTTTTCGAGAGCAAAGGTTATTTGTTGGCACTTTCTTTGACGATATCATTGTTTTCTCCAAGAATGAGGCAGAACACAGAGATCATCTGCTTCAGGTCTTTCAAGCATTACGAGATCACAAGTTAGTGATTAATGCAAAGAACAATAAATTTTTTCTACCAGAGATACACTTTTTGGGACACATTGTGTCAACAGCAGGAGTGCAAATGGATCCGGCCAAGATAGAGACTATCCGTGATTGGCCCGATTTGAAGAATGTCCATGAAGTTAGAAGCTTCTTGGGACTGTGTTCGTACTACAGGCGTTTCATTCGAAAGTTTGCAGAGGTTGCTTCCCCTTTGCATATCTTGAGACAGAAAGGAGTCCCTTTCTCGTGGGGACCCACAGAGGTGACTGCCTTTCAGACATTGAAAGAGAAAATGACTACAGGACCAGTTTTGACTTTGCCGGACTTGCAGAAGTCATTTGAAATATATTGTGATGCTTGTGGTCGTAGTCTTGGTGCGGTCTTAATGCAAGAAGGCCAAGTCATAGATTACGAGAGCCGATTGTTCTCAAGGCCGGAAGTGACAGCACATATTTATGAGAAAGAGCTTCTGGCGGTTATCCATGCTCTTACTCAGTGGCGACATTACCTACTCGGAGCGGATTTTATTGTCTTTACAGACCATCAGAGTGTACGCTACTTCTTGTCACAGAAGCAACTTTCGGAAAAGCAGATGCGGTGGGCGAACATCTTGTCACAGTTTCACTTCCAGATTGTCCATGTTCAGGGATAGAAGAATGTGGTGGCAGATGCTTTGTCTCGGAAGCCGTTGGTTCTGGCTATTTCCGCGATACATCATAGGAGCTTCGAGGATATGGTCGATCAGTATGCCACAGATACAGATTTTGCAGATGTTTTCACACGGATACAGGATGGGGAGACAGTAGCAGGATACTCAATTCGGGATGGCTACTTAATGAGAAAAACCATGTTGTGCGTTACACAACCGTTGAGGGGAAAGGTTATGACTGAATGCCACTGTCCACCTTTTATGGGTCACCACGGCATTGCTACCACCATGAAAGGGGTAGAGAGATACTTCTTTTGACCGAGACTCAAGAAGGATGTGGAACAGTTTGTGCGCAGTTGCTTGGTATACCAGAAGGTCAAGTTCGACAGGCATAAAGCACAGGGATTGTTACAGCCTTTACCCATACCCACCCGCCCCTGGGAAAGTATTACAATGGATTTCATTTTTGATCTCCCGAGAACACAGAGTGGTCACGATGGTATCTGGACTGTTATTGACAGATTTAGCAAGCAGGCTCATTTCATTCCAGTGAAGAAAACAGTCAAGCCAAATCACTTAGCGAGACTGTTTGTGACCCAGATCTTCAGATTACATAACATGCCTGAGACGATTGTCTCCAACAGTGACCCCAGATTTACGAGTTTGTTTTGGAAGGCAATTTGGGAGAACATTGGCACGCGGTTGCAGTTCTCGTCATCGTTCCACCCGCAGACTGACGGGCAATCTCAGATTGCCAATTCAGTGATTTTAGATTTATTGAAGTCTTATATCTCGGATCAGAAGACTCAATGGGAAAAGTACTTACCTTTGGTGGAATTTGCCTACAATAACACGATACACTCTTCGACGGGGAAGGCGCCATTTGAGATTGTTGAAGGTGCAATGAAGGTTCCACCCTTCCTAAGCACGAAAGATAGGATTTTTAAAGCTGATGAGTATACGCGCGACTTAGACACGGCTTTTGCCAACGTCCGCGAGGCTTTACAGAAATCTCAAGAACGACAGAAGAAGGCAGCGGATCGCCATCGACGCGACTTGAAATTGAAGGAGGATGATTGGGTGCTCTTACATTTTGAGAAGGCACGCCTGAGAAAGAAAAAGGGAAAGGAGAGGCTTTTTCCAAAGCTTAGTATGCGATACTACCGCCCTTTCCAGATCACTAAAAAGATAAATGATGTCTCCTTCCGACTGAAACTGCCTGATACTTGGAGGATTCACAATGCATTTCATGTGAGTCTCTTGAAACCTTTTAAAGGTGATGTGCCTAATGATGGGGAGCCTGATGAGCAACCCGAAGTGGAAGAAAACGAGGAGATCCTTGTTCCTGAACAGATTTTGGCACATAAGGATACGAAGAATAAAGGTAAAGTCCGAAGGCGGTTCTTGGTTAAGTTCAAGAACTACCCTGCATTAGATGCGAAGTGGATGGAGGAGGAGGACCTAGCAAATACTCCTCAGATTGTGAAACTTTACCTCGATACTTTTGGTTTAGCATAGACTACTCCAAATGGAACCCAGAATTCAACTTGGCCGGAGATTTGGTGCAATGGGATGCACAAGAGGGGAGTCACTCCGGTCCTTTGTCAACAGATGCCTTGATTTAGATACTAGAGTCATTGATGTCTCTTCGAGCTTCAGGGATACTTAAAGCTGACAATATTCTGCTGTATGACTTTATGAAATGGAATTCCTGAATATGATACTGATTTGTTCTTGACTTCTTTTTAAGTGCAGGAACTGATAGACGAAATGACTGCAGCATTTTGGTCTGCTTGATCTCGAATAGACATGGTTACAATAGGGGTTAGTCAATCGGACATCAATGAGGTCCCGATTGGATCTAGATGCGAATGCTAGCTACATTACCGATAAATCATGGTCTAAGATCCGAATGAATATTGAATGTCATGTGATGTTCTGTGATGTCCTGTGATGTGACTGTCGATTGGTACATGTGCTAGATGTGTGTTTCCTAGTACGTAGGTACTAACAGTCAGTGTCTGCTAAGACGGTTTATGGCCTCTGTCTATTTTGCAGGCGTAATCGAAAACGATTACAATGCTTTCAAGAGGGGGGTATGTCACAAAGTGAGGACGTGTTTGTCCGAGAGCATGCGGGAAACCCTAACCCTGACTGCTGCTGAAAACCCTAATTTTGGAAACCCTAACCCTAAAACCTGCAAACCCTAAAATCTGCCAGAAAACCTAACCCTAACCCTAACCCTAACCCTAACCCTAACCCTAAAAACTGTCATAAACCCTAACCCTAACCCTAGGGCAGCAGGCTGATACTCCCGGAAAATGCGCTTAGGTGATGACATGGCAAAATCCCGTAAATTGCGGCAACTGATGCTTTTTGCGTGAGCTAGCTTTTGCCTCAATTGATGCTTTTTCTCAACGCAATTTGAGGAGAGAGAGACTTTGCTTTATTTTATTAAAGCCCTCACGAGAGTTTGAGAGAGAAGAGCTTTTGCTATTATTTTATGCTTTTGATTTGAAGCTTTTGGGGCTCTGCTTTTGGCATCCCTTGTAATCAATAAATATGTTGCTAGGGCTCACACTCGGCAGAGCATTTGGATGCAGAGTCTGAGAGTGAAGCCCGAACCACTCTCTTGTACTTTGAACTGATTAATACAAAAAGAAATACCGAAAGGGGCGCCGGTCTTTGGGGCCAACATCTCTAGGCACGGAACTCCGCCGGGCCAGTGCAAATCTATTGTGATCTGTGAACTGTTTTGAAGTGGTTATTTGGTGCTGTCGTGATTGATTCTTGTCCAAGTCTGTTACAGAAGGCAATGCTGATGTTGTGTCTTAGCAAGACACTTAGTGAGAACATCTACGGGAGTATCCTGTGTTTTGACATTTGTCAGTGTGACAAGGCCATCTTCCAGCACTTGGCGTATAAAATGGTACCACACATCAATGTGTTTGTACAAGCATGGAACATGGCATTTTTAGCCAAGCAAACTGCACTCTGACTATCACAACCAAGCACTGGAGCATGAGCTGGAAGACCAAAAGTCGTCACAAGACGGCCAAGTCAAATGGCTTCTTTTGAAGCCTCTGTGACTGAAATATATTCAGCCTGTGTAGTGCTCAATGCAACAATCTTTTGCAGTCTTGAACACCAAGAAATAGCTCCACCAGCCAATGTAAAGACATAACCACTGGTAGATTTCCGAGTGTTAAGATCACCTGCCATGTTCGAACCACAAAATCCCCGCATAGACAATGTACCCTTTCCATAACATATGCATGTGTCTTGTGTACCTTTCAAGTACCTGAAAATGCTTTTTACTGCCTCCCAATGTGGTTTGCCAGGGTTAGACATAAACCTGCTAACAACTCCCACTGCATTAGCAATATCTGGGCGTGTAGTAACCATGGCATATGCCAAAGACCCACAAGCTGATGCATAAGGAATACCTTTCATAGCATGGGTCGCTTCAGCATCTTTTGGGCAATCATGCTTGCTAAGCTTTGTGTGTGGTGGTAACGGCATACCAAGAGGCTTAGCATCAGCCATATTAAATCTCTCAAGCACCTTTTGTCACAAACGGGAGCACATAACAATATAAAATATACTCGGATAAATAGAATTTATCACTTAATACTGAAGCCAAAGGATATAGAGAGAAATAAATAGAGAGAGAGAGAGAGAGTGAGAAGATCGACACAGTACTTGGGACCAGAAGATGGGCTGGTCCCCCCCCCTTAAAGAGAATTCTTTATTAGGAAGAATCTTTTTACAAGCACAAGAACTGGAGAAAACCCCTTCGTTCTAAATCTCTGACTCGATGGTCGTTCCTTCCCGTAAGGGAAATCCAAGAGACAAGCTCTCAATCCTTTTTCCGTCTGTACTCGGAGTTGAGACTCCGCAGACAATTTCCAAATTCCGTTTCCGGAATTCCCAAGCGTAGGCCGAAGCCTTCTCGCTTCTCCTTTGCGATGAAGTACCTGCAAACACACACGCAAACACACGACAACAATTCGTATGGCGAATCCACAATAGATACCTGTCGCTTGTGCGGGAAAAGAGACTTCCGTGCTTCGTAGTCTCGTGATCTCTCGCGTCTTCTGGCGGCAGAGTCTTCTCTTGCTGGAGCTGGCAACTCCTTTTCAGTGAGGGCAAGTGGTGCTTTTATAGCTCCTTGACCACGGCACGAATAGCTGCTCGCGTAGAGATCGTGGCCGGGTTTTTTTTTTTCTGTTCTACTTGAAATAGGGAGAGAGAATTCGCTAGCTGGTTTTGTTGCTTTATTTTCTAAGTGGTTGTCCACTTATTAAGTGGACGGCCGGCATATTTTAAAATTGGTCTGAATCTGCCCAAAAACTCAATAAAACCTTATAAGTTAAAAACAATGCCTTTCACAACACTTCCGAGGCGTCCCTGGATGCAACCACATGCACAAATGCAATGCAAACATAGATTCCTCGCGGGAAAGTGTCTGCCCTTCCCGGAAAACTCGTTAACATATTCCGCTTTTTAAGAAAAGCTTCTCGGAACCCATCTTTATTCTTGTGCTTGCCTCTTTACGCGTATTCCTCTTTTCCAGTTCGGATTTCCTCTCGACTATGGATATCCCCTTCCCGATGCACCCGTCACCCACCTTGTGACGCATCAGGAATACCCATCACCTAGTCCTTTCCTACCGAACTTACGGTACAATCCCCTTCACGATGCTCTATGTCACCCATCTATGACGCATCAGAGATGTCCATTCCCGGATGGTCGGATACTTCTTACTGATGCTCCCTGTCACCCATCCGATGTGACGCATCAGAAGTACCCGTTCTTGGTGGCCTTACAGATACTCCCTTTCACAGTGCTCCTGTCATTACTTTGAATGACGCACTAGGGATACTCTGTACTCGGATGTCTCCAGTGAGAAAAACCCTCTCACTTAAAATTCCAATAATTCATTTAGAATTATTTTTCCGGGTGTTCCAAGCGAGAAAACCCTCTCACTTATAAATCCAATAATTCATTTAGAATTATTTTTATGTTAGATAAAGCCAATTTAGCAACATCCCTCTCACTTATAAACAGTTGTCCTCAACTGTAGACGTCCAACTGAACTGCCGGGGAGAAACCGAAAAATTTCAAATCTTACTCAAAGGTGAGTTGAGCTAGTCCTTTCTCAAAAGAGAACTTAAAAATTAAATTAAACAAAATTCAAGAACAATACTTACCTTACCGGTTCATGTCCTTCCTCTAGTATCTCGAGGATATCCTTCACCAATCATCAAACTTACGAGCCATGTAAGAACTCGACATTCACGTCTTTCCAACAGATTGGAAGTTTCCTCATCCGAAAATCTATTAACTCAATTCCACTTTCTCAATCCCGAGAAGAATAATCCTCCTATGAAATCAATCTAGGTATCTGTCATTGCGCATAAATCCTGCGTTGTTAGTTCAGAGGGTATTAAACCTCTTATGTCCTCCCACATAGGGAATGCCCAAATCATAAGAGTATTAAGCTCGATGTCTTTCTTTCACAAACAACGTTTGCGATCACCTTAAAGAAGGTTCTTGTTCTTGGCCGTCGCCCAACGTAGGCGGAGGGTTCCAATCCGAAGATTCCTTGTGAACGGCGGCACTTTCTTCTAATCTTTTTCTCCTGCGAGTTATTACCACCAGCAGTGTTTTCTTGACGCCCATTAGCGTCTCTTCCTTACAAAATCATCAAAAATGATTCACCTTGCAAGCATCAATGACAACTTGCAAAATCTTAGGCAAATAGGATTCTAGCCATAGCATTTTCTGAACGTACGTTCAAACCCGGTTCACAATAGAGCGAACCCTCTTTGATTCTCAAGGATGTTCTCCCATATGTAATTCTTACCATTTTGAAACGGTTGGCGAACTATATTCTTACGAACATAATAGTTCGAATTTATTCCAACAACGCGTAAATGCTACTTGACCCGCTCATGGAGAAACATATACCGCAACCAAAAGTTGCTACTGTAATGGTAAAAGCACATAGCGTACTCAATGATCAACGAACCTCTTCTCCGTAGAGAAACTCAAATTCCTTCTACCGAACACATCTCAAATAGAGATTCTCGTGTCGGAATATCCTTGCGCGCAAAAAGGCGCTCAAGAGAGTATAACAAACTCTCGTCCAATCCCTTAGCATAGGTCTGCATCTTCGTGTGTTATCCATGTACCCAAAGGTATACATAAGTTTCAGTGAGCCTGGGAAATTACCTTCCCTTCGTAAGATCCTTAGAACGAAGACGCTCAACTTGACGATCCCTTGGCTCGATCTTAGAGCAAAACCCGCTCATCAAATAAACTAGGATTTCAATCCTTGGATTCCTCGAGCACAGGCTGTAGTCGTCACTTGTTCCTTCCCTCGTAAAGAGAGTGTTCATTCACTTGTGCGAAAAGCACTACCATGTCTTCCCCTTCCAGGTAGGGGGTGTTGGTTCATAAGCTTAGTGAAAGCTTTTCTTGGTGAAAGCTCGGAATGGTTCCTTCCTTTTGCCGTCCTTGTCACCAGCGTGTGACTACTATCTATCCTTTTTGTTGATTTCTTTCTTATTATTGATTCATTTTCACTTTTTGGAAGCACCCCCCGCGAAATCTAACTGCTCTGCATTGCATAGCTAGTGTGGAACTATCCAGAGGGAGTCCAGGCCTGAGGGCAAGAGAGCACTAAGGTTGGACAAGGACTATGGTTAGCCAAAGTGGGGTCATTGACTAGCCAAAGTGGATCCTTTGCTACAGAGGCTACATTTCAGTTATGGGTGTGGCTGCAGTGTACAAAGGGGGTCAGATGACCTAGAAAGATACAATGGCAGCATCTCCTAAAATTTAGGGAACTGCTATTTTGGGACCTGAAAATGTGTCCGCGTCATTACCTCCGGTATGACTAGGGGAACATTTTATTACTCTGCCGCGAAGTCAACTGGGCAACCGGTCAGGATATTTTTAAGCGGCTAACCTGAAACGGAAAAATGCTTGTAAATGCGCCAAGGGCACATTTCTGTGCACTTGCCTCCTCAAGGAAGAAGTGGCACTGAATTTTAAGCTGGGAGAGGCTCATTTGCAGATTTTGTCACAGGTTAAGAGCTATGGAGTGCTTCCTTTCCCTCCTATGTACAGTGCGGTGCCAAGAGTGATGCCCTGCACGCTACGCACTGTCCTCTCTCTCCTCTTTGGCAATATGTTATGCCCTTCTAGTGGGCTTTTCAATTGACCAATGTACAGTTGTGTGGGTTCATGCGCGATTGCCGAGGCAAGAGCCTCTTGCACAGGTACTGGATTAGCTAGCGGCTAATCCCCCGCAGGCACAGGTGAATTCGGAGAGGTTTCACGCCAAAAATCTCGTCCAATTCAAAGGGCAAGTAGCCCTAACGGTGCGGGAGCTCGAGGACTTGCTACGGATGTGACCGGCACGCGAAACGGAGCCCAAAACAGTAAATTACAGCCTGTTGTGTATTTTTGCAGGTTTAGGGTTTTGGCCCTAAACGGTCCCTAATACCCCCAGGAGGTTCGGGGACGCGAGGGGACCACTGTACAGGTGGTCTGACGCATTTTCGGGGCTGAAAATAGAGAATTCAGCGTGTTGCAGATTCTCGCCAGGTTTTGCAAAGTGCCCGTATGCGTCGGGAAAGTCATTCAATGCGTGGGAATACTGACTGTGAAGGATCCTAGTACAGTTATGCTGCCGAAATCGGGCTGGAACAGTTGAAATTCAGCCAAGCTTGTGCGGGGCAGCTTGTAGAGAACCACAACATTTATTCCCTCTTGTTAACAATAAAGAAATACCGAAAGGGGCGCCTAAGTTAGGGTCTACTCATACAAGTGCAATCTAGCAGCCTGTATCCCTCTCCCCTTTGTTGTGTCTTGAAAGTACAGGTAAAGTGGGCGACAAATTAAATGGGTGAAAGCAAATAAGGTTTAAGTCTAAAGTCTACTGCCCTTTTTGGATTGAACACGCCGGTTTCACGGTTCCATCGCCGGGATTAAATCACTTTTTCCCATAGAAGTGAGCCTTGGTCAGTTTGGGCTTGAAGACACAGGGGATCATAGACCACACATAGGGAATTGCAATTATGGCTGACAGACCAGATGATGTGACTGAAGAGGTTTCCTCTTCACAGGGTCAACAAACACATGAAGTGGGTGAGTCTTCAAGACCACCACAGACGGATGATGATATATTCAAGACCCAGTTGGCTACAGCTGTGGCTATGTTCACACAAGTAATACAGAACCCGAGGTTTTTAGCCTTTCTGCAACCTTCTCTTCCTTCTCAGCAAGATGGGTCACTGGATCATATTCAAAAGCCTGTTAAGGCTCGAACACAGGTGATTCATACTGCAGAGTATACTGCAGAGTCAAAGGAAACACCTGTACACTTGACGGAGAACATGCAGTCTCCACAACCTGTGCCTAAGGTGCAAGAACAGGTGGCTCAAATGCCAGTCTTTCAAGCTGTACCAATTCAGCCCGCCCCCTTTCAGCAGCCTATAGCTGGTTCTAATGGGCAAGGAAGCAACCTATAGGCTATGCAACAAGTCTACCCACCACCTTCAGTACACCCTGGCTATTTTGGAGGTGGATTGGTATTCCAGAGCATGGCTGGTAATGCACTTGGAAATCAGTTTTACACGCCAGGAGCAGTGTTTGGGGGTGCTCAAACGATGATGCCTAACCCCATGTATGGTGTCACGGGCATGCTACCAGGGTTTCAATGCACTCAGGGCCAATTTGGGATGCCCCAGGCAAATTTTGGTATGGCTGGAATTACAAATTAGCAGCCAAATATGGCATTTCCAGGTCAACTTAATTGCGGTCGGGGAACACAAATGAACCCTAACAGTGTTCCCATGTTTCAGTCACTTCCATATGACAATTTGACGCCGCTGGAGAGGCCAACTCCGTACAAAGAAGGTGGCAAAGGTGTGACTTTCACGACCTTTACAGGGTTTGATGACAAGAAGAAGGCTCTCTCATTCCTCCCGCAGTTTGACAAGGCCTATGCAGGGGGAAACTTTACAGAGGCTTCAAAGGTCCGCAAGGCAGTCACTTTCTTGACAGGGAATGCGGGACAATGGTGGACAACTTTATTGCTGCAAGGGCAAGCTCCGTCCACATCGATTTACTTCAAGCAGATTTTTGCAACAGCATGGTTATCTGATGACTTTGAAGCAGATGTCATGACAGAATGGCACCAGCTTAATGCTGCCACTTGCAGAAATCTGGATGACTATAATCGGAAGTTTTGGAAAGCTCTACTTCCAGTAACTTCCTATAGGTTTGTGCCATTGACAGAACAGATTGAAAAATACTGTTGTGGCCTACCCAAAGGATTGAGAAAGTATTGCACGAAGACCAAAGTCACTACTTTGACGCAGCTCATCGAGGTAGCAAACACTGGCAATGGTTTGCTCAAGGGAGAAGATTGTGAATTCAATACTGGCGTCAAGGAAGGATCAGCCAAGAAAAATTCAACGAAGAAGCACGTTCCCAATGAGGTTCCTAAAGGGACTCAGGAGCCAGCCAACGCAGGGAAAGGCAAAGCTACCGCTGAATCAGAGAAGGGACCAGCGAAGAAATGGAAAAGACGTTTTCCTCGCAAGTCGGAAGAGCAAAAGAAGGTCCTGAGGTCAGAAAACAAATGCTTCATCTGTGAGCAGCCTGGCCACATTGCTTACAATTGTCCTACAAAGAAAAGGCCAGCTGATTCTGAAGACAAGGAGGACAAGAAAGGAAAGAAGCCCATGGTTGATCTAGTGTCAGATATGGTGGGCGAAAAGCCAAATTCAGATGCAAGTGAGCTTTGCAGAGCATGGGGGAAGGTCAGGGATCAAACAGTGCTTATGTTCTTTGATCCAGGTGCCAAAGCCAACTTCATTTCCCCAGAATTGGCTTCAAAGTTGGGAATCAGACCTGAAGAGATGGGGTATACAGCAGAGGCAGGTTTGGCATGTCCTGGCCATACAGAGGCTGACACCCATCATTGGAAAGTTGCGCCTACATATCCAGGATTATGTAGATGCTGAAGAATTTTACATCATGCCACTGGACGGATGTGATGTGTTGTTAGGTATTCCTTGGTTGTTTCGTGTACAGGGAATCATGGATGCTTACAACAAAAAGATCACTAAACAGAGCAAGGGAAAGACTCACATTCTGGATGTAAAGCTTAAAGGGGAGTCTATTCCCACTGTATCAGCTTCTGCTATTACTTCTGTAATGAAAAAGCATCTTTCTGCGTACTTGGTTTTTGCACGTGAAGTGTCAGATTGTGATGAATCAAATTTATTTGTGCTAGATAAAGAAAGGTCAATGTTTCTACAATAGTATAGTGACTGTTTTTCCGATTCATTACCGTCTCAATTACCGACAGAGAGACCCGAGGACCATGCGATAGATTTGGTGCCAAGCAGTAGCCCACCAAATAAGCCTCCGTACAGGGTTAGTGCGGCTCAACAGAAAGAGATAAAGGGCCAAGAACAAGAGCTGTTAGAAAAGGGGCTGATTCAGCCCAGTTCATCCCCATTCTGTTCTCTAGTGTTGGTGCAGAAAAAGGATGGCACATGGCGTATGTGCATAGACTACAGTGCACTGAACAAGAATAGCAGCTATGTTTAGCAGGATAGATCTAAAGAGTGGGTACCATCAGATCCGCATTAGATCAGAGGATGTGCACAAGACTGCTTTTAGAACAACGTTTGGCCTTTACAAATTTTTAGTGATGCCCTTTGGTCTCACAAATGCTCCTGCTACGTTCAATCGGATGATGGACAGAATTTTCCGTCCGCACCAGCAGTTTGTTGGTACATTCTTTGATGACATGATAGTCTACTCAAAGAATGAAGAGCATAGGCATCACTTGGCCATTGTGTTCAAAGAGCTACGCAGTCATAGGTTGCTCATCAATGCAAAGAAAAGTGAGTTTTTTCTGGAAGAGATTCACTTTCTAGGACACATTGTCTCAAAGGATGGTGTCAGAATGGATCCTGCAAAAGTTGAAGCGATCAAGTCATGGCCAGATTTAAAGACGGTGCACGATGTCCGAAGTTTCTTGGGACTATGCTCCTATTATAGAAGGTTTATCCGAAATTTTGCTGAGATTGCTTCACCTTTACATGCTCTTAAAAAGAAGGCAGTCACCTTTAGATGGACACACAAAGAGATTTCAGTTTTTAATCTCTTAAAGGAAAAGATGACTTCAGATCCAGTCATTGTGTTGCCAGATCTTAGGAAGTCATTTGTGGTCCAGTGTGACGCATGTGGTATTAGTATTGGTGCAGTGCTAATGCAAGATGGCAGGGTAGTAGCCTATGAGAGCAGAATTCTACAAGGGCCAGAGATGACCATGCAAGTCTATGAGAAAGAGTTACTCGCTGTGATTCATGCGCTCTTAAGTTGGAAACACTACCTGCTAGGTGCAGACTTTGTTGTCCAAACGGACCATCAGACCTTGCCATACTTCTTGACACAGGCAAAGTTATCTGAGAAGCATATGCGATGCAAATATCTTGTCCATGTTCCACTTTCAGATTGTGCATGTGGAAGGCAAGAAGAACGTTGTGGCTGATGCCTTGTCAAGGAAGCCACAAATTTCAGCTGTGTCAATTTCTTATCATCATGCACTTGATGATACGAGGGAACAGTATGAAAATGATGAAGATTTTGCAAGGGTCTTCGAGCAGCTAATGGATGGACAACGCCATGAACACTACCTTCTTAAAGACGGGTTCATGATGATGCATGGCAGATTGTGTGTCACAAAGTCATTGCGACGCAAAGTTATAGAAGAGAGTCATGTCCCACAGTATGCAGGGCATCGTGGTATCGATGCTACAGTTAAAGCGGTTGAGACATTCTTCTATTGGCCTACATTGAGAAGAGATGTGGATGCCTTTGTGCGAGAATGCCTAATTTGCCAGAATGTCAAATTTGACAGGCAAAAGGCACCAGGGTTATTGCAACCACTACCTATTCCAAATAAACCATGGGAAAGTATTGCTATGGATTTTATCTTTGATCTTCCGAGAACACAGACAGGAAACGATGGTATTTGGACCATCATTTGCAGATTCAGCAAGCAGGCTCATTTTATTCCTGTCAGGAAGAAGATAAAGCCAAATCAGATGGCACGCTTGTTTATGAGCAATATTTTCAAGTATCATGGCATGCCACAGTCGATTGTTAGCGACCATGATCCACGCATGACAAGTTTGTTCTGGAGAGGCTTGTTTGAGAATATGGGCACCACGCTCAAATTCTCTTCGTCATTTCATCCTCAAACAGATGGGCAGTCAGAAGAGGCAAATTCTACTGTCCTAGATCTGCTGAAGTGCTATGTGTAAGAGCATAAAAGAAAGTGGGAGCAATATTTGCCATTGGTGGAGTATGCATACAATAATACAGTGCATTCATCAACTGGCAAGGCACCTTTTGAGATAGTTGAAGGTGGCAAGAAAGTTCCTCCCATACTGCATACAAAGGACGATATTTGAAGCAGATAAGTATGTTCAGGACATGGATGAAATGTACAAGAAGGTCAAAGTGGCCTTGGAAAAGACTCAGGCAAAGCAAAAGAAAGCAGCTGATCGTCACCGTCGTGAAGTGGTATTTTCACTTGGTGATTGGGTGCTTCTACGCTTTGAAAAGGCAAGGTTAAAGAAGATGAAGGGCAAGGAAAGACTGTTTCCAAATCTCAGCATGCGTAACTATGGGCCTTTTCAAGTGTGCAACATAATCAATGATGTTGCATATAGGCTGAAATTGCCTGATAGTTGGAAGATTCACAATGCGTTTCATGTGAGTCTTCTCAGACCCTATGTGGGTGATGTGCCAGAAGATATGCCAGCTGAAGATCAGCTGGAAGTTGAGGAACTTGTACACCATCAAATGTCAAAGCAGCATTGTTGCTCAAAGAGACAACCAAAGCTTCCCAACTGTCAAGCAAAGTCATCAAAAAGAAGATAGCTTTGAGCTTACCACCAAAAGGCTACAAACCAGAGTCAAGACACCTGTGAAAGCACTCAAGTATTCAGATGCAAGCTTGGACTCATCCAACTCCATGTTTACAAGCTTTCACATAAGATGCACTTGATTCACAAGAGTTGTGTTCTCATACGTATCTGTCAATTTCTTCCAGATAGCATAAGCAGTGTCAAGACGCTTAATGTCTGTGAGCACATCATCAGACACCGCCATCATGATGTAAGCAATTGCTTTCTTGTTAAGTCTAGCCCAATCTTCATCTAACAAAGCTGCAGGTTTCACTTCCAAAAGTGCATCGTCGCACTCTTTCAGGAATAGGATTCCCTGCATTCTATCTTTCCACAAGTCAAAGCCAGAGCCGTCAAACCTTTTGATTTCAAGGAGAGACTTCGACTCACTGATTGTAGATGCATAAGAGGCCATTTCGGTGCAAAAGACTCAAAAATTCACTGCTGTATTTTTATGACAGCAGGCTGAAAACTGAGAGTTTAACCTCTTACGGGCTCAATAGTCAATGTACAAGAGCAAAGGATGGTAATACTGTGTTACTAGCACTTTACTACTACAAGTGTGTGGCAGTAAAGAAGGATAAATTTCAGCAGTAGACGCTGAAAATTCAGCACACAAATAGGAAATACAATCCTTGCATGAATACTCCCACTTCAGTAGTATAACCAAAATGCATATGCATCAACCTCAAATCTGCAAAGGGATTAAAAGCTGCTGCAAAATGTATTTTCACCAATATATCAACTCAATGGCGAGCATCCCGCATGTAAAATACATAAATGTGCGCCATATAAGCTTTCCGATGCGTATAAACGTGTATTTTCACGTAATTTCTTGAAAAACTCAAGAATAAACCTCAAATTCTCTACTCAAACTGTTCACAAATTGCAATACATGCACAAATGTCTGCAAAGTAATGAAATTTCAGCAAAAGCCCCAAATTTTGACAATCTAATTTCTGAAACTTCGGTAAATTTCAGCAATTTCACCAAAAGCCCCAATTTTCCTCAACCTGTAAATGCAATTTCCACCTTTAAAGCATCAAAATGCTGTGGAATTGCTGAAATTTCAGCCACCTGTAAAATCCCCCTTTCTTCTGTGATTGATACTCCCTGCTGTATCGCAAAACGAGACCCGCACAGTCTCAAAGCTTCATCAAGAAGCTGTGGGCTCTAGTGAGAGGAGATAGAAAGCTGAAAATTGTAGAGAGAGAGAGAGAGGGAGGGCTGAAATCGAGAGAGAGAGAGAGAGAGAGAGAGAGAGAGAGAGAGAGAGAGAGAGAGAGACTGCTACTGCTTCCCGGCGCGGAGACGATGCTTCGTAGCAAGGCTCTGATACTAGTTGAAGGGAGTGCTGGCAGCAGGAAGAGGTAGCGTTGAGATTTTCTGCAGGCAAACGAGCCTGAGAGAGAGAGAGAGAGAGAGAGAGAGAGAGAGTGAAATCGTACGTAGGTCTTGGCGTGTGCTCTTTGCCACACTTACTAATGCAATGTTCTATTATTATGAGGGTACACACTATAAGGGTCACATAAGTGACCCTAGGGGTGGTTCCCACCCAAAGAATAAAATACTGTATACAAGGGTGGCCAAAGGGCCTTTAGACCCAACAAGGTGAAGTACTCGGCTGGATAAGACCCTTTTCCAGAAGGTCTTTCACTTGGTTTATAATCTCTTCATTCTGGGCTCGGCTAACACGATAAGGTGGCCAGTTCGGTGGTGTGCTTCCAGGTATCAAATCAATAGTGTGATCCTTAGGAGGAGATGGTGGCAACTCGTGTGGCAAGCCCTCAAAGAAGCAATTGGCATGAGTGTGGAGAAAATCTTGGCGTTCTTTATCAAGTTCAGACATGTTCGTTCTATGTTCATCATTTGATTCTTTCAAGTAGATCGAGGAAATAAAGAGACTTGATTTCATTAATTTGGAAATGGCCGAAGCCAATACAATAGGGACACAGTTGCCCTTCAGTTTTACATCAAGTACAATTTTTCGGCCCTTTTCTTTTGTCAAAGTCGCTTTCTTTGCCCGATAATCGACCACGGCATTGTTCTTGTGGTACCAAGGGACTCCTAGGAGGACGTCACAACCTTCCAAGGGCATTATGTAAAAGTCCTTATGCCCCAAATACCCCTGACAATGCAACCGAAGTTTGCCAATGACAGGTGTAATGGTTATGTCCCTCCACATGCCGCTAGAACTCCCTCTGCTGGTGGGCCCATCCTATCGGGTGTAATCTCGAGCTGCACCGCCAATTAGGTAAAATGAAGTTGGCCTTGGCTCCTCCATCAAAGAAAATCAGGGCTTCTTGATCTTTCACTTTGCCCCAAGCTCGGCAAAGTTCTGTACTTTCATCAATCAGGCTTGGGTCAGTACCCATGCAATCTGGAGCCAGTCCTGCTTTCATCTTGCCTCTTCTGCCACGTTCCTCTATTATTCTCGAACTCTCTGGCCTGTCTTCATGTTGTTCTTGTTGTGCCTTTTTGGGGCACTTTGCGGAGACGTGCACATGTTCCCCGCAACCAAAACACTTCCCTTCTTTGATGTAATTTTCCCTCTCTCCAAGAGTGAGCTGAGGTCGTGTATCCTTATCTTTCTTTTGTTGGGAACTCTTTCTCTTTCTACTATCATTGTTAGAGGTCTGTTGGGTTCTCTGTGTCAAGATCTCATCAGTGGGGTATGTCACAAGACGGGCACCACGTGCCAATAGAAAAGAACAGACTGAACAGACTTTTAGCACTTCAATAACAACTGAACTGAGAGAGAGAGAGAGAGACGACACGCGACACGGAGTAGTGGAATTCCACCCTAAATAGTATTGGCCCCAAACCTTGGCGCCCCTTTCAGTATTTCTTTATATTGCATCAACATAGTACAAGCCAATACTCCAAATTTTGCACCTTCTCCAAGAAGCATGCCCGACAATGCGCCCATGGCCTCATATTTAAAGGCCCTAGGCCCCAAAAGCGGTTTTACATGAAAAGCCTTCAAACGCAAAAGCATCTGGTCCAAAATCAATGCCCAAAAGCTGCCAGCGTAATTTACGGAAATCCGTAAGCCTGCCACATCATCATGTCAGCGCAATACGCGGAAATCCGTACGGCCTGACACGTCATCAGCTGCGTGTGTGTGTGTGTGGGTGGGTCCTGCTTTATTTTTAATCCCTTTATGTCACTGGGGCCCCATCGTACGGGGTCCCCATAAGTTGGTAGGACGTCTTCTTCTGTTACTTGTTCTTCTTAGGGTTTAGGCCCCTCGGTCAAGATCTGCAAGTTGGCTCCATTCTTCGGGGCTTTGACACGTCAGCAGTTTGTGACATCTCCCCTTCTTGAAAGAAAGTAATCGTCCGCAATTACAGCATATCTGCAAAACAACTAATGTTAGCTCAAAAATTTCCGAGGGACAATCAGTTTGCTTTTTTTTTTTTTGTTAAGGAGTTGGCTTTTCCTTTCGGCTCTTTTGATCAAGGAGTTGGCTTCTCCTTTCGTCCAGATCGGAACTCTTGATATTCCGGCGTAGTAATTAGCCTTCACACCCAGACCGCATTGATCTTCCACGGGTGTCTTGATGCACTAAAATTACATACCCAAGCAATCTCATCCAATTAGGAATATTCAGTGATTGGCATTTCACAATGCAACACAAATGCTCACATATGCATGTTACAAGACAGAAACATAAAGTCACCGATGAACACTCCTCCCGCACACCCTAACAAGGTCCTAGCCAGGAGATATTCAACGACTCCCTCATCACTCCTCGCGCATAACCTAAAAAGGTCCGGGCCGGCATATATAGAGGCCTGTTACTACCAAACGCCCCCCAAACCCCCTGCGTCGTTTGGAGGTGCTGAGAGTAACCACTGCTCAAACTTCTTAATACTCCTCCCGCATAACCATCCACGTCCGGGCCGGTAGTAACAACAACAATATTTTTCAAGCATACAACCACACGCTCCCCAGACATCCCGTCTGCGTCGTTCGGAGATTCAAACAATAGCAAAACAATATTTCTCACTTCTCCACCCGGGAGTAAAATCATCAATCATTGAAACCAGTATTAAACCAGAGTCAAACATTTCAAATCGGCACCAAAATAGGTTCAAAACAGATACCATCCATTTCAAACAAATTTCAAACAGGATCACCAAACAAGTTCTTAAACAGAACTCAAACTTAAAAAACAATCTCGACATCAATCGAGCTCGAAAAGTTGATTGACTTTCCATCCTGTAACCTGCACCAAAAATTAGGGTTAGACTACTTCCATAAGGTCGTAGCCGACCACAGTATGGCCCATCAACTCTTGGACAGGTAGTGTTCCTCCGGCTTCGATGGTAGTCCCAAGACAAGACAATCACACCCAACCTCCAAGGTTATCAACTCGAGAAGAGACATCTATTGAGGGATGTCGAGAAATTTCAACTTGTAATCTGCTAGGGTTTCCATGGCAAGCAATTCAGGATACCCACTCTACCAGAAGTTGCACTCCGAAGGAAGATGTCAAAAACCATATAACTTCGGGCAAAAATTTTCTTGAAATCTTGCGAAGTCCTTGGAGTGTGCGGCTTGGTAGCTATAGAAATCAACATCTGCATGGCACTGCCTCTGAGAAAAACACCAGCTCGAAACAAATCTTTGATCCTTCTCTTGCAAGTGATCTTTATGGCTTATGCCCTGTGAGACATGAGCGGTGAAGACGAGAGCGCGCCCGATGCGCGATGTATGAAGGGTGAGAGTGGCTAATAAGTCCAGGGTCGGGGCACGAAAATACTTCAAATAAAATTCCATTAGTCTCTGGTTTGCTTTGTCTGCACTTTGGTAGGACCAGTATGCTTTCAAAAAAGCACACGCCTGATGCTCTGATACCACTATCACAAGACGGGCACCACGTGCCAATAGAAAAGTGTCCAATAGAAAAGTGTCACAAACTGCTAACGTATCAAAGCCCTGAAGAACGGAGCCAACTTGCAGATGTCCGCCGAGGGGCCTAAACCCTAAGAAGAACAAGTAACAGAAGAAGAAGTCCTACCAACTTATGGGGACCCCGTCCGATGGGGGCCCAAGTGACATAAAGGATTAAAATAAAGCAAGACCCACACACACACAAAGAAAGACTTGCGCCAAAAAAAACTGATGACATGGCAACTGTCCGAACAGCTCGGATTTTGCGCTGACAATACTGACGTGACAGATTTCCGCAAAAACATGCTCACAATGCTGACGTGGCAGTTGTACGGAATTTCGTGATTTACGCTAGCAGCTTTTTGGCATTGCTATTGGACCAAGTGCTTTTGAGTTTGAAGGCTTTTCACTGTAAACTGCTTTTGGGGCCTAGGGCCTTTAAATATGTGCTATGGGCTCATTCTCTGGCATGCTTCCTGGAGAAGGTGCAGAGTCTGGAGTACCTTGTACTGTGTTGATGCAATATAAAGAAATACCGAAAGGGGAGCCAAGGTTTGGGGCCAATACTCTTTGGGGTGGAATTCCGCCACTCCGTGTCGCGTGTCGTCTCTCTTTCAGTTCAGTTGTTATTGAAGTGCTAAAAGTCTGTTCGGTCTGTTCTTTTCTATTGGCACGTGGTGCCTGTTTTGTGACAAAAAGAACAGACTTTTAGCACTTCAATAACAACTGAACTAAGAGAGAGAGAGAGAGAGAGAGAGAAACGACACGCGACACGGAGTGGCGGAATTCCACCCTAGAGAGCATTGGCCCCAAACCTTGGCGCCCCTTTCGGAATTTCTTTATATTGCATCAACACGGTACAAGTCGGTACTCCAGACTTTGCACCTTCTCCACGAAGCATGCCCAAGAATGAGCCCATGGCCTCATATTTAAAGGCCCTAGGCCCCAAAAGCAGTTTTACATGAAAAGCCTTCAAACTCAAAAGCATCTGGTCCAAAAGCAATGCCCGAAAGCTGCCAGTGTAATTGACAAAAATCCGTACGACTTGCCACGTCAACACTGTCAGCGTTATTTTCGGAGCGTCCATACTGCTGCCACGTGATCAACTGTGCATGTGTGTGGGTTGGTGGATCCTGCTTTATTTTTAATTCCTTTATGTCACTGGGGCCCCATCGGACGAGGTCCTCATAAGTTGGTAGGACATCTTCTTCTGTTACTTGTTCTTCTTAGGATTTAGGCCCCTCGGCCAAGATCTCCAAGTTGGCTCCATTCTTCAAAGCTTTGACACGTTAGTAGTTTGTGACAAGGTTAGTCAAATTTCCCGAATGTACTCGTTTCGCATGACCCATCAATTCTTGAATAGAATTCGACTTCTGTTCCAGGCAGTAGTCTTGGATCTATGTAGGGAGACCGCAGCAAAACGGCTCAATCTGATCCTTAAAAGAGACGACCTTAAATGAAGAGATTTGAAAGAGTTCCAAAACTCTCGCAATAAGCGTCCAAAGAGTCTCCCTTGGTCATCCGAAGATAATTCCAAGCGGTTCATATATCTCGTTCGTACTCCCGAGTCAACCAAGAAGAAATAAAGAGCCTTTTGAATTTCAACCACTTGATTGGAGCTTCCTTCCTCATAAGAAGAGTGGACCACCATGTTCGAGCATTTCCTTTGAAGAAAGATATAGCCCTCCTAATCTTGGAGTGCTCTAAGTAGTGCCCTCCAAAGAAGGCTATTTCAAACTGCTGAATGAAGGCCAAAGCCCTCAAATATCTCAGAAGCCAGAAAAGGATTCAAATTTAATCAATTGTCCACCTTCTTTGAATTCTTTGACTTTCTTGCTTTTGTCTTCAAGGACGTCATATTGGTTGGCTTTGTGAAAATGCTTCTTCTTTGCATAAAATATGTGGTCATCGGAGTGCGAACTGTCAGAGGATGACTCCTCTGTAGAGCTGTCAGACACTAGGCGAAATCTGGGTTTCTCTGCCTTTTTCTTGCCCTTTCCAAAGCTTTGCTTTTTGCTTCGCTTTTTACCTTTTCTATCCTCCTCGCTCGAGTCATAAGAAGAAGAAGAAGAAGAAGAAGAAGAAGAACTGGGTAGTCCTTCAAATCGTACATGCTTCTTCTGCTTTCTTGCCGATGCAAAAGAATATTGACGGCCCAAATAACCAGGGTAGTCAATCCCCTTCTTGCGCTTTTTCTCTTGCTTTTTGGATTGGTTTTGTGTGTCCAAAAGCCGACTAATCTGTGTCTGAACCACCTCTTGTAATTCTTGCTTTGTAAACATCCTCGGAGAAGGAGGTTTCTTGATTGCTGATTTGATGGGTGGTTATGTGGCTTTTTGCCACTGGGTGTGCACTTCTGCAATGGATTGTTGAGACAACAATTTCGCAAACTGAGGATCCTTCGCAAATTTAATCATTTGCTTTGTGCACTCATCAACCTGTTGTCGACGTTCCATCTCTTGAAGTTTGTATTGAGTAGGCCAAGGTGGCCCGTACTCTTCCTCTGGTAAATCATCAAATCTTCTTCGTGATCCCCTCCCTCATTAGCAGATGCAGACGAAGTCAATTGATTCTTGTTAGAGTCCATAAGTGTCGCGAGAAAAGGATCGGATTTCCCGGTAGAAGAGAAATTCAAGTCAAGATTCTACCACGACATAGCAGAGATTCATTTTAAAACAGTTCACAAAAGACGACACGGCCCGGCGTAGTTCTGTGCCCAAAGGTATTGGCCCCAAAGACTGGCACACTTTTGGTATTTCTTTTTATATTAATCTTTGTGCAAAGTACAAGGGAGTCTCATAGGTCTTTTAGGCCTTTTGTAGACGTTAATAAACATTTCATTTCAATTCATTTTCAGAATCTACGTCCACATGCTTTGAGTAATGAGGCCCTAGCAAACTTATTTATTGTTACAAGGGATGCCCAAAAGCAGAGCCCCAAAATCTCAAACTCAAAAGCTCTTAAACTCAAAAGCAACTGTAGTCCAAAAGCTGCCAGAAATCAGCCAACATAATTTACCGGCGTCCGTACACTGCCACGTCAGCATGTCAACGAAAACAGCGGAAATCCGTACGGCCTGCCACGTCAACCTGTCAGCGCGTTTTGCGACACGATTTCCGGGCTTGCTGCCACGTCAGCTAGTTGGCACATTTCTGGGGCCGGCCACGTCACCAGTTTGTGACAACAATTGCCTTGTCTATTGTGACACTAGCGGTGCTTGCAGATATTCCATAAACCTAGGATTCTACACCAACCGAGAGAACCCATTCACGGCAGCAACCAACTGTGTCCTGAACACATCCTCGTCTAGTTGCCCAGTCACATACCCTTGACCTTGTGGAGCATTCTAATCAACAAAAGATACAGACAAGGGTGGCCGTGAACTCTCGCCAGGCTCGAACACTCAAGGAGGAACAACATGTCTGTCCTCTGAAGAGGAACCCTCTTCCCTGGCTTCATTTGTCATGTCAACCATAGCGTGATTCCAAGTTCCTGTGCTGTGTCTTCGTCGCAAACCAACCAAGGCTCACTCTTTAAGAAAAAAGTGATTCGGTCCCAGCAACGGAACGATGAAACCGGCCCGTAGGGCGGTACACTTTAGCTTTCACCCGATTCTTTACTTGAAATCTTTACTTTAACTTTATGACACAGAGGAACTTCACGAATAGATCTATGACTGGAATTAACACTTAAAACAAACCACGGCCTGATAGCTAGAGCGCTACCAAGCAGACAGCGACACCTTGTAGGCCCCAAAGATTGGCGCCCCTTTCGGTATTTCTTTATTCTTATAAAACTTGGGAGAAAACCTGCAAGTTCCTACGAGCTGTCCCGCTTTTATCGAGTTGAAAATGGCCTACTCTAGCCCAATTCCGGCAACATAACCGTAGTAGGAGGCTTCACAGACAAAATCCCCATGCCAAAGGTGACTTTCCCGGCGCATACGGACATGTTCCCAAACCTGGCGAGAATCTGCAGCACACTAAATTCTCTATTTTCTGCCCTGGAAATGCACCAGATCACCTGTACATTGATCCCAACGCTTCCCCGAAGCTCCTGGGGAGTATTAGGGATCAATTAGGTCCAAAATCCTAAACCTGCAAAAATACACAAAGATCAGTACCTCAGTACCCAGTAGTACCCATCAATAGCATCAGTACCCATTAGCAACAGCATCTCAACATTTAGACATTGTATCACCATTGTGAAAGAATAAAGAAAGTACTTGCTCTGGCAACAAAGCAAGGAGGCCCTTGAGGGTTTGATACTCGACATTCGGTGTCGTCTCTCTCTCTCTCTCTCTCTCTCTCTTCGGTTCAGTTCTTTCAAGTGAAGTGAAGTGTCCCTTGTGTTTGTGTGGATTACTAGATCTGAGCTAAATCCATAAACACTTCCATTGCACCTGACATTGGTATCAAAGCTCTGTGCGTGCTTCGGCTTTGCAAACTCAAGGGAAGAACCACCAAGAACCTCAAGAACCCAAGCAAAACAAAAACCCAAAGAACCTCTCCCATTTTTTTTCCTTAGAACAGCTTCACGTCCCTACCCCAAACTCATTAGCCTCTCAGCACCCTCAGTATCAAGCATCCAGTACCAGCTCCCATCTTCATTGCCATATCTTTGAAGGAAGATCGACATCGGATACACGAGAACCTAGATCTACTTGCCTCGTATGCGGATATGGAAGGAGTGGGAGACAGGATCCCTAACCTCTTCAGCATTCGCATTCGCATTTGCATGTAGCGTGCATCCACTTCCGTCGACAAGAAACCCTTGGATACCTCCAAGCACCCTTACTTTTCACGACAAGACTATTCGAGTGGTCGTACTTTCTCGCAAGGCAAAGTAATCGCGAAGGCTGGTATTCTGCGACAATAGTAAGGCTACCCGGTAACTCGTGTTGTCAGTGTTAACATTGCACCAGACCTACAACCGAAGTATCCACCAATTTGTAGGAGTTTCCATTGGCTTGTGCATCCACATGTATCAGAAGAGTCAGCATCAATAGAAAAGTATCCCAAGATAGAAGTTCGGCAGTTGTGTCTCACCATCAACAAGAGGGAGGGGGGGGGGGGGGGGGGGGATGTTATGTGCGCACTTCACTTGCGCTACATGGACATGCTTCAGATACAATCTAGCATGAGTCATTAGCTTAGGACCTAGCAGGCACCTTTGTGAGCCTCTAGAAGGACGTGCATGTCCAGGTCGATCATAGTTGCATACCCTCTCATGCACAGGACAACATTTTAGAATATAGGCATTTTACCGTGTGTGAACCGCCTCTTAAGCCATTTTATTAATAAGTGACTTTTCATTTACCCTTGTTAGAATGTAGGTATGGCAAACGGCTAAAGGACCTATAAAAGAAATCCCTTGGGCGCTAGTGGAAGACAGAAGAGGCAGCAGCAACAGAGGAACCTGCAGACTTGGGGATTGCAAGCCAGCACCTAGCATTTTCAGCCGTCTTCTCCATCGCGTTTTCAGCCTTGATGATCAGTTCAGCCAAGACAGCCAACGTTTTTTGCCTTTTCCGGCTTCCCGCCGCAGCAGCCCCAGCAGATCAGCCCTTCCCTCGTCACAATCGGTCGTCCCATCGCGGCCAAGTCGACGGAATAGTTTTCAGCATTCAGCCATAGACCCATCATCGTCGTCGTCGTCATCATCATTGTCGTCGACACAGTACCCCAGCACCTAGTACCCCTTGTGCCTTGGCTCACCTCGTCTATAAAGACCACGGGAGTAGACTCGAGGGATCTACGGCGGCGCACACTATCGGCACAGCGGGGGGGCTTGGGACCGTCCGATCAACGCAGTAGGGCGTAGCAAGCTTTTATGCATTTGGAGTCGCATTACACGCAACGATGCGCGATAGGTGGGTTGGATAGGGTGTTAGTGTGTGGAGCACGAGGTCAAGGGTTCAAGAGAGATCCACGACGGCTAGGAGCCTGATTTTTTTACTTCGTGAAGAAGCGATCGACAGCAGATTAAACCAGGGCCGTTGATCCCATAACTTTTGCCCGTGGTCTTTATAGACGAGGCTTGGCTCGGCATAAGGATCCACAGAACCTCGTCGTCGACATTATCATCATCGACATAGACCCATCAAGAACCTCGTCGTCGCCGTTATCCTCGTCGACATAGACCCTATTAGTACCTTGCCATTGACATCGTTGTCGTCGACATAGACTCCATCAGTACCTCGTAGTCAACATAGACCCATCAGTACCTCGTAGTCGACATAGACCCCTCAGTACCTCGTCGTCGACATCCTCATCCTCAACACAAACCCATCAATACCTTGTCATCGACATCATCATCCTCGACACAAACCCATCAGTACCTCGTCGTAGACATCATCGTCATCAACACAGACCCAGTAGTACCCCGTCATCGTCGACATAGAACCATCAATACCTCAGTACCAAGTAGTACCGATCAGTAGCATCGTTACCCATTAGCATCAGCATCTCAACATTTAGACATTGTATCACCATTGTGCAAGAATAAAGAAAATACTTGCTCTGGCAACTGAGCAAGGGGGCCCTTGAGGGTTTGGGACCCGACATTCAGTGTCATCTCTTCTCTATCTCTCTTGTGTCTCTCTCTTTCTTTCAGTTCAATTCAATTCTTTCAAGTGAAGTAAAGTGTCCCTTGTGTTTGTGTGGAGTACTAGATCCGAGCTAAATCCATAAACACTTCCGCTGCACCTAGCAGTAGCATTGCTGGATTGTTTCAGATTTCCCATACAGAGTTATGCTGTCGCGCCGTCCCGCAAGGGGAGCATGCATGTAGCTTTTGGATCCAGAGGGGAAACCATTTCACTTCCAACCTACTTTAAAGAGAAGTGTTTGGACAGCAATAGGATCTTCTTCGACACTTCTCTAGCAAGTTTCTATGGCTGGGTTTTCTTCGAGGAGTTGGATTGGCAGATTTGTTGTGCATTTTGCAAACGCACATCTTTCTTGGAATTGTCGACGGAGCTACCTATCTGATGGGTAGCAGGTTGATGATCCAGTTGCACTTTTTGTACCAAATTGTGGATTATGGATGACAGAGGGGGATCTCTTTCCTTCTAGAAGTAAAGAATGTTCTTTGACTTTCTCTTTTCCATCCAAAGATGGAAGTTCTAGTTCTGGCTTCAGTAGTCTCTTGTTCATCTGGTATGCAAAAGATCAGATGCATGCTCTATGTCCTATCTCTTTCTACCTCAGTGATCTCTCTTCTCCACAGGTGCCTTGTTCATGTATGTGGCATTGCAAGTGTTCTAGATCGGAATCCAGGTGTCCACCCGGTTGCACGCCAGTGCTTGTCTTCATTGCATCTTCCGCTGCCTATTCTGACACCATCCTGGCCAAATTCAAATATTCTCAATGCATTTAGCATGACAATGGAAACCCATCCTCCCCCAGATGCCCAATCTTTGGACGCGATCATCCATACAAATCCATGTGGGGAGCCATTGTTCGTAAACATTTACAATGTACATTCATTATTCATGCAAAATATATGTTTACTATCTTCATTTAAGCGGTCCCACCCTTGTAACCAAGGATTTACTCTGGTATCTTCTTGTTGGCAACATTCTTCACATCCATTTGCATTTCCTTGTTTTGATGTGTCGAAATGATATGAGCTTACAAGTTTCCACACTCCAAAGGATTCCAATGGGATTCAGCTACAACAATGTAAGAGACAGAACACCTCTGCAGGCTCAGGAGTGGTAGCACTTTTCTTTAGACAAGAGCTACATGAGCACACAAGGCTTGTTGCATGGATCTACAGGGCCTGTATATCAAAGGATGCGCCGAACAGCTGGGACAGGGAACGTGGACAGGGCTTAGAGGGTAGTCGTGTTTTCACAAGAGCGGTTCAAAACAAGGGAGGACAGTACAACAGGAAGTCCACAAATTGGCGTCCCCTTTTACTATGCTAGAGGCTCAATACACATGAATTGAGCTGAACAAATGTCATATACATAGCTTTATGTTACTTTGCTCTGCAGGGATCAAAATATGCAAAGGGAGGGAGAGATTAAGAGCATGATAGTAGTGAGCAGGAAGAGGAAGAGGCTCAATCAACGAGGCACAGTCACCATAGGGGAGTTCGACATACAGGGTTCTACCCCCACCTAGATGGCATCATCTCTACCCCCCGCACCCCTTTTAACTCAGCCAATTTTGAAAGCGTTGGGAAAGGCAGCCCTCTACCCCGCCTTCCAAGCAAGAAGACAAGTGCTCCATGCACTTGCAAATGCTGCGAACAAGCAACTGATCGGCTGAGGAAAGCTTTACCCCCCTGCCCTGGCGTGCGAAACTGCTCATCTTGAGCCTATCATCCAGTATACAAGACTAGGAGAGGTCCTGCTCATGGGGGATTTCACTGCACAGACGCATTGCAAACAGTGCGACATATATGTTTTTGATAATCAAATGAGGATGCACACACACTGGAGGCCGAAAACACGGGGACCAAGTAGCAATAACAGGGGATATGAACGGCATCTACTACAGTTACCATCGCCTTCCTTGCTTAAACACATCTTAAAATATCTTGTGCTGTGGACATTTGGTTGGCTCTTCTGCTAGAAGCACTGAAGACCATGTGCCACCACCTCAGACATGACCGGCTGTCATTTGTGACAGGAGCCTAATAGATGATAGTTTAAGAATATTTTACTGGTTTTAATTGCAGGAATTAGGATCAAGATTATGGTCATAAAGGGTGATACAAAAACGAGGCCAGTCCAGGTGTGCGACTCAATCACATTTCCAAGGAGGAGCTTGGGCAGCAAAGGGCGAGTTTTACCCCCTCACGCAAGTAACACATAGACACCATGATTTGGACCTGTGCATTGGACATTCCCTTCTCCTCTGTTCGTCTTGAAACTAGCAACCAGTGAAAGATCAGTCCCAAATATTCTCCACACAACCCCTGTTCAATCAGAAAGCCTTATTCACAATCCCAATCATGCAACTCCTAGAATCCTCGAGAGGAAACATAGAGAACGTATCCAGTATATTATCCACAAGCAAACACAAACTGAAGCCTTTGATAACCTGAATAAAAAAGACTAACTTCTTACCAACAAATGCCCTTTTAGTAGGCCGCTTCCAAAAGCAAAAACCCCTTTCTTGTTGTCCTTCAATATGGTAGAGCATGGACCCTGCTGTGAAAGTCCTTGGGATGTATAAGAATCATGCACATACTTTATCTCGAGTGGTTGGAGTAGCCAAACAAGCAGCAACTCGTTTACACGCACAATAAACTGTTGCTTGAGTTTCACCGGGGTGCTTGGATCTACTGAAGTCCATCCTAATTGAAAATGCCTGCACTCAGGAGTGGCTAATGAGAATCGTTCATTCCAAGCAGCATCTACTATAAAAGCTCACATAAAGATGCCTCTGAAAAAGGTTCAGTGAGCTAAAAAGAGTAAATCAAATCTCTGTGACATTGTGTTATCTTGAAATTAAGTGGTCTTCCAAATTTTTGTTTTTTTCCATAGAGCGAAATCGGTTGCCTGTCTGACCATTAACAAACACAAGCTGAAAAGGAAATCGTTGATATGTCCACTCTTGTGTGAGGATTTCAACATATGGATCATCTAACTACCATACCTCCAACTTTCAAGGCTCTTCTTGGCTCTCAAAAAAGTTGCTTCTCCTGCTCCAAGATGGACACGAGAATTGCTAATGAAATAGCCATCTGTTTTCAGCTCTTCTTTGAGGTCCTCCGTTAAAGGCTCATTTTGTGTGACCCCCAAATATTTATCATCCACATTGAACTCCCCTGGGCTGGACACAGCAACAACACATCCAAAACTTTGTTTCAGAGTACACAAAAAGAAACTAGATTTGAAGGTGCTTGGAAAAAAGGATAATGCTTGAAATGATCTTACTTATGGGTGTTATGTACCAAAACCAATTCTTGTGACTTGTTCCTTGTAGACTCCCTTGGAGCACACAACAATCTAACAAACAAAATCCTACATGAGCTACTTTGTGTTTTTACGCTTGGGATCGTAGTTGGAACCATATCGTATAGTTAACTGAACCATGCCGATAAGGAGAAAACAAATCATACCCATATGACATATTATATCATACTTGGTCGAAATTGGCGAGTTAATGAGGTTGAAGCGTAAACAGTTCAATACTTCTATGGTGCTTTGAGTGCTCCATATGTATAAGTGTCTGTGTTTTTCCAAATAAAATTAGGGTCATGTATTGTAACCTGCAACGGAAGTGATTTGTGGTGATAACTCTGAATGAGTGCTCAGTATGTACACAAGGTTCCTTTTACTTTCATGAGAGAGTTGTGCAATAGACTAGTGAAAGAACAGAGAGATACTGTGAGTGAAGGTTCTGCAAGTGAGAAAGAGAAAGAAGACTTAACACCGGATGAGTTCCCAAACCCCCCTCCAAGGGCCCCCCTATCGCTAGAGAGGTATGTTCTTTAGATTGCTCAAATGCTGATACAATGGTCCTACATGCCAAGATGCTAATGGGATCTGGCTATGGATGCTTGGATCTACAAGTATAGGGCTAAAAATGCAAACATTAGTGGAATTGGTACAAGACATGAAAAATGACGAGGTATAGGTTGATCTTCTATGGCCCATGTCAAGGGTGTTGTTTGTAACGAGAGGGCACCACATGCCAACTTAAAAGAACAGACTGGAACAGACTTTTGGTACTTCAAAACAACTGAAAACACACACATAGAATCCAACCGAGAGACACAGAGAGGCGGAGTTCGTCGTAGATGCTTCTCTGCGTAACAACAAAGTAGACCACCATGTCTGTGCAGTCCCTTTCAAGTAAGAGGCCGCCATTCGCACCTTGGAGGGTTCTATGAACCTACCTCCAAGAAGGCAACGTCAAACTATTGTACAAACTCAAGGGCTCGATGGGTGTTCTAGTAGCTTGAAAACGTCTCAAACCTGACGGCTTGACCCCCTTCCTTGAACTCCTTGGTCTTCTTTGTAACAAACTTGGACACCCCAAGTCAAGATTCTGTCGCGATACAACAGAGATTAACTTTCAAAACACTTCACAAATTTAACAATTGACATGGCCCAGCATAGTTCCGCGCCAAGAGAGATTGGAACCAAAGATAGGCGTCCCTTTCGGTATTTCTTTTATATTAATCTTTGAGCAAAGTACAACTGTTAAATTTGTGAAGTGTTTTGAAGTGAATCTCTGCTGTGTTGTGACAGAATCTTGACTTGAGGTGTCCAAGTTTGTTACAATGGTATCAAAGCAAAGTACAACTGCTCGAGGAATCGCTCTCAGACTCTGCGTCCAGATGCTCTGAGAAGTGAGCCCCCTTCAGTCACTTATAAAGGTTTGAAGGGTTGCTAAGAGCAGAGCCCCAAAAGCATTAAACTCAAAAGCAATGAGCTCCAAAAGCATCTTGGCTAACATATGTCAGCAAAAGCAGCCAGCGCTAATTGCGGAAATCCGTGCAACAAGGCCACGTCAACAACCAGCGTAAAACGCAGAAAATCCATACGCTACCACGTCAGCCAGTCAGCTCGTTTTCTGAGCGTCTGTACAATCAACTGTGTTTGAGTTGCACTGCCACGTATCAATTTGTGACATACCCCTCTCTTGAAAGAATTGTAATTGCCATAAAAAGACGGAGGCCATAAATTGTCTTAGTAGACACTGACTGTTAGTACCGACGCACTACACACAACACATCTAGCACTTGTACAAAGACGACAATCACATCACAGGACATCACTCGACATCACAGAACATCACATGACAAATCACAGAAAAACTCATTCCAAATTTCAGACCATGACTACCAGCAACGTATTTAGTAATCAAAAGAAGACATCATTTATCTATTCTTTAATCTGGAAAGGGCCATAATACCTCATTCTAAGCTTTGGAAAAAGCCGCTCCTTTCCCTTCCGTTTCCTTAGGCGTGCCTTCTCAAAACGTAAGAGCACCCAATCGTCTTCCTTTAATTTCAAATCTCGTCGATGTCGATCTGCTGCCTTCTTATGTCGTTCTTGAGATTTCTCTAAAGCCTCTCGGACCTTGGCAAAAGCAGTGTCCAAGTCCCTCGTCAACTGGTCGGCTTCAAAAATCTTATCTTTAGTGCTGAGGAAGGGTGGAACATTCGGAGCACCTTCAACTATCTCAAATGGCGCCTTCCCCAACGAACAGTGAACCGTGTTGTTGTAGGCAAATTCCACCAAAGGTTAAAAAATTCCCGTTGAGTCTTCTTATCAAAGATGTAAGACTTCAATAAATCCAGAACAACTTAATTTGCAATCTCATCTGTTTGCAGGTGGAATGATAATGAGAACTGCAAGCACGTGCCAATGTTCTCCCAAATAGCCCTCCAAAACAAACTCGTGAACCGGGGATTCTGTCAGAGACTATTGTCTCAGGCATGCCATGTAATCGAAATATCTATACAATGAACAGTCTCAATAAATGGTCCGGCTTGACTGTTTTCTTCACTGGAACGAAGCTTGCTTGCTTGCTGAATTTGTCAATGACAGTCCAAATGCCATCATGCCCACTCTGTGTCTTTGGTAGATCAAAGATGAAATACATTGCAATACTTTCCCAGGAGCGGGTGGGAATGGGTAAAGGCTGTAGTAATCCCTGTGCCTTATGCCTGTCAAACTTGACCTTCTGGCATACTAAACAACTACAAACAAAGTCGTCCACATCCTTCTTGAGTCTCAGCCAAAAGAAATAACGCTCCACACCTTTCAAGGTGGTGCAAGGTGGTGTCAAAGCCGCAGTGACCCGTAAAAGGTGGACAATGGCACTCAGTCAAAACCTTTTCCATCAATGGCTGTGTAACACACAACATCATTTTCTTCGTCAAGTAGCCATCCCGTATGGAATATCCTGCCACTATGTCCCCATTTTGTACCCGAGTGAAAACATTGGAAAAATCCGAATCAGTGGCATACTAATTAACCATATCCTCGAAGCTTCTACAATGGATCGCGAAAATAGCCAAGACGAGGGACTTCCGAGACAATGCATCTGCCACTAAGTTTTTATGTCCCAGAACATGGACAATCTGGAAGTGAAACTGTGACAAGATGTTAGCCCACCGCATCTGCTTTTCCGAAAGCTGCTTCTGTGACAAGAAGTAGCGTAAACTCTGATGATCAGTAAAGACCGTGAAATCAGCTCCGAGTAGGTAATGCCACCACTAAGTAAAAGCATGGATAATTGCCAATAGCTCTTTCTCATAAATTTGTGCTACCAATTCTGGCCTTGAAAACATTCTGCTTTCATTAGCAATCACATGGCCTTCTTGCATTAAGACCGCTCCCAAACTACGACCACAAGCATCACAATAAACTTCGAATGGCTTTTGCAAGTCTGGCAAAGCCAACTCTCGTCCAGTAGTCAATTTTTCCTTAAGTGTCTGAAAGGCATTCACCTTTGTGTCGGTCCCCATGAGAAAGGGACTCCTTTCTGAGTCAATATGTGCAAAGGGGAAGCTAGCTCTGCAAACTTCCAAATGAACCGCCGGTAGTGAGAACACAAGCCCAAAAAGCTTCTAACTATTATTATAAAGTTGTGAAGCATTTTAAGTGATTCTCCCTAGTGTCGCAACAGATTCTAGACTTGGGGTGTCCAAGTTTGTTACATCGTGCTTATCTGGTCACTGTCAGAAGAGGACGAGCTCTCCTCCTCTGAACTGCTAGATGGCCTTCCATGTCTTCTAGACTTTTTCATGAATGTGCTTCTCTTGCTTTTTCTCTACTTCTTCCACCTTTTCTCATCCTCTCCTGAACTAGAGGATGACGAATTGTCTGAAGACGAAGAAAAATCTAAGTCATCCCCAAAACGAGCACGCTTCTTGGATCTGCTTGCCACCTCGAAACTCGACTTCTAGAACAAATAACCGGGGAAATCCACCGATTTCCTCTTCTTTCGAGAGTGCTTCAAGCCTTTCATTATCTGGTTCAGCTTATAGTCAACAGCTCTATCCAGCTCTTCTTGCGAGTATAGCTTCCGCTTTTCTACACTCGTCTGTCCTTTCAGCTTTCTCCCCGACCTGAGAGGAGAATCAATGGCCTCACACCATCGCAAGTGAATCTCATCGATTGGGTAATTCTTCAGGAGTTTCGCAACTCTCGAACTTTGGAGTACTTGGTCAATCTTTTCACACATGTCAACCTGCATTTAACGCCTCTACTCCGCTGCCGCAAACTTCTCCGCCGAAAATTTGCCCAAATCTTCATTCTTTTCTTCGGTTTACGTGCCGGATTTCAACTTTTCTTTGCCTTCCCGCTAATAGGTGTTACCTCCGTCAGATTCTCCACAAGAACCACCCATGTAATCTGGGGTTCTTTTAAGGCTTATGCCCTTTAAGACAGAGCGACGAAGACGGGAGCGCATCCCATGCACGATGGACGAAGGGTGGGAGTGACTAATAAGCATGGGGTCAGGACAAGAAGATTCTTTCACAAAAAAAACTGTGCGCTGCAAAAAAAGGATTAAATCCTCCGTAGAAGAAAAATCTTTCTAAGCTCTGATACCATTCTTTTACAGGCTTGGACACTCCGAGCGTGAAATCAATAGCAACACACGAACAGAAACTTCAAAGTCACTGAACTTTAATAAAGAGAGAGAGAGAGACAACATGCCCCAGCCCGGCGTAGTTCTGTGCCCAGAGGTATTGGCCCCAAAGTCTGGCGCCCCTTTCGGTATTTATTTTTATATTAATGCTTGAGCAAAGTACAAAGTCCGCGGGCCTCTCTGCTCAGTGCTCCCATGCAGCTGAGAGGGAAGAGAGACCGTAGTTACAATTTATAGGCCCATGGCCTTCTAAAAGCAGTACATGAAAAGCTTCAGGTTCTAAAAGCATCTCAGGCCCAAAAGCTAGCACTCTAGGCAGCCAACGTAAATCACGAAAATCCGTATACAATGCCACAACAGCAACGAATGCGTTTTGCAGGCGTTCGTACAGCTTGCCACGTCAGCAATCCTCTACAACTTTCGGGATGCATGGAGCAATCCTCTACAACTTTCGGGTCGTCCATACATCTCTGCCACGTCAACACTCTTTACGCATTTAAAATTAATGCCTTGTGTTCCCTGGGAACCATCAAAAGGGAGCCATATCTATCAGTTTCCATTTAATCTCATCTTGGTAGATATGCCACGTCATCATTTTGTGACAGACATGCAGACTTCACATTGTGAAATTTTCGTCGGCGTTATGACCAATTGATATTGTGCTAATTCTTTCTATCTTTTGTGGTGCACATGCCCTATCAACTACCTCATTTTTGTGCTAATTTTTTCGATTTGATGCTTCTTCAAGTGCTAGGCTTCATTATGGCTGACTCTGCCCGTGATCTTCGGAGTCATGACAAAAACTCAGTACGCTGAACTTTGTGTTGATGTATGCTCATGTGTGCAGTGTGTTGTGTTTGGAAGCATATGTTAATACCTAGTTCTACACCCACTACTGGGCACTGACGACGGGATGTCGAGGTATTTAGTCAATAGTATGCATGATGGAGCTGACGGTTATATTGTCTTGTGGGTGACTACCATGGGTCTATACCTTGCACTTTCCTATTAAGGGTGAATCTAGGCCTATCCTGGATTCATCTAGGTATATATGTCACAAGTTGGTGAAGTGGCACATGACTGAAGAACTAACCAACCGACAAAAGATGACCGAGGGGCCTAAAACCTCAAACTGAAGATAAAAGGGGTAGGGATTAAATCCCGACCCTGACCAACTTGCAGATCCCGGCCGAGGGGCCTAAAACCAAGAAGAAGACTCAAGTTCCATAGTGACATAAAAACACGTTCCAACCCTTTGAAACGGCGAAACATTTCGACGAAACGAGTTGATTTTTTTTTCCCCCCCCACTTTTGACCAGTTGATCTTAAACCAACCGTTTGAAGATTTTTAAACCATGTACAAGGGCAGCCTCAAAAAATCGATAGATTTTTTACCCCTCATGCACATCTAGATTATGTATATTCAATGTCTATAAGTGAATTTGTATGTATATTCAACGTATAATTATGGGTACATATGAAACCTAAGTTTTTCTTTCTTTGAGCTCCGAAACGAAACATTTCAGAAACATTGAAACCCGAAATGCACAAAACCCCGAAACATTTCATGTCACACTGGACTCAACTCAAAAACTTATGTAAAGCTCATGTGGCAGCACTGTATAGAAAATCCTACGTTTCATGCTAACAACAATACAAATTCGTGGTTAAAGTTTAGGAAAATTTTCACGTCAACTTGATATCAGATGAATATGAAAGAGATGTCATCACGGCTTGGCATCACTTGAAAATAATTAAGAAAGATACATTGGATGACTACTACCACAGGTTTTGAGATACTTATCTGCCAGTATCTTCCTCTCGGAAGATTACTTTGAGAAACCACATTGAGCAGTTTTGTTGTGGATTACCAACAAAGATTAACGATTATTGTCTAGACTTATGGGACATGCTAAGAAACAATTTGGAATGCATGTCGGCTCATTGACTTATCCGACAGACAGGATAGTATCGACCTCAACAAGGAAAGAGTCTGCCAGTGAAGAGAATGAATCAAGGGAACCAGATGACAGCTCATCACAGGATTCTGGAAGTCAGATGAGGTTCCGCTGTAAGGTTACTGTGTAAGCAACACTTGAAGGTAGCAATCCAAATGATCAAGAGTGTAAAAAAACAACTGCACTCCAAGCTAAGTGTGATTCCTGATGTAGTCGCCGGATGCCTGATCCCCCGCATCTCGCGGGTAAACTCTCCAAGAGAGTCCAAAGCACTGAAGTCCCACTCCAGTCTGTAGATCCAAGCAATGAACTTGTCCAAGAAGAGATCCAAGATCCTCTCCCTAAGTCCATGTAGATGCTCTTGTGTAAGCAAGTGATCTGACATGTCGAGCTCAATTGGTAAGTGTCTGTCCACTCAAGATGGTGGTGTCCTCTATGGAAACGTCGGAATCTTATATGCCATGAGAATGGCCATATCTCGTGTGAACTCCTCTAATGAGTGCATAGGTGTGTCCATAGTAAACCATAAGTCACCACCCCCTTTGGAGTGCGCAACCGCCGAATGATGGCTGGAATGAATGGATCTCCCAAGGATCGTACACCCGTAGATGGTCAAGGCGATGTCGACGACACCGTGTCCTGGAGCTATAACCGGCCCGTAGGGCGGTAGACTTTGGATTTCACCCGACAATTCCTTTAACAATACGACACAAAGGAACTTCACGAATAAGCTTGTGATTGGAATTCAACACTTCAAGACATTTCACGACTTGGTAGCTAGAGCGCTACCAAGCAGACAGCGACACCCTGTTGGCCCCAAAGACTGGCGCCCCGTTCGATATTTCTTTATTCTTATTAAACTTGAGAAAAACCTGTAAACTTCTACAAGCTTCCCACTTCTATTGGGCTGAAATTCCTCTAACCCGATTTTGGCAACATAACCACAGTAGAAGTCTCCACGGACAAAATCCCAAGTACACGGTGACTTTCCACACACTTTAGAGCACTTTACAAAACCTGGAGAGAAATTATAGCTCGCTGAATTCTCTGTTTTGGGCTCCGATCCGGGTGCCGATCACTTCTGTGGATAGCCCTCGAGCTCTCGCACCTAGAGGGTCACTTGCCCCTTGAATTATACGAGATTCCTCACGGGAAATCTCTCTAAATTGTCTTGTATAAGCACCCAATGCTTTCCCAAGGCTCCCCTGGCAAATAAACGATCCGAACGCTTCCACCTAACCCTCACCAAGCTGTCCAAACCTGTCCATGGCTTTAATTGCGTTTTTGACCCAATTTCGCCAAGATAACGGCGCAAAAATCCCTACAGGTCAAAGGTTCACGTGAAGGACACTTTCCTTTGCAGTATGGAAGCTTTCCAATGAGCTGCATGTCAATTTCAACATGCTGTCGTTTTTTGTTTTGCCACTGTTAGGTGCCTACTGCCATGTACACGCATCCCAAGGCCTTTTCGAGACTCCCCTAGCGATTCCCTGCAGTTTAGGTGCAAAACCCTAAACCTATAGAAAAACACAGCAGGCTGTAATTCTCTATTTTGAACCGTTTGGAGCGGAGCGAGCACGCCTACGCGTGTCTTAGGTGCTCCCACACGCAATGGGACAATTCCTTGTAAATCGGACGAGTTTTTACACGAGAAAACTCTCCATTTTCACATTCCTTCGCGATGGAACTGTGAGTACCTGAAGGGGATTAGCAATTAGCTAATCCAGTTCCTGTAGAGAAGGCTTTTGCCTTGGCAAACGCGCATAAAACCCCCAGAACTATACATGGTCATCTGAGAAGCCCAACTAGTAGGACATTACCATATGTGCAAAGGGGGGAGAGAGATACGTGAGAGCAAATCATCGTGCTACATAGAGCAAGGGAGAAGGCAAGCTTTCCATTAAAGCTGTGAGCACCTGCACCCACTACTCATACACACTATAGCACTTAATGAACAAAAATCAATACCCCAGCCTCAAATTGGGCGCCCCCTCTTGAGATGACCTTCTGGACAGAGAAAGTTGACCAGCAGGTTGCTCTCCTACTGCCATGTGTCCATTTTGCTCCTTTTGGTTTAATTCCTAGCACCCACCAACTTATAAAGTCCTAGCGAAAGGCTTAAATGACTTTAACTCAGCCTAGCCACTTCTTTACAAGTCAGATTCCAATGCCCATCGGCCCAACCATCTCGTGGCTGTCTGGCCTTGACTCCTGAGGGTGAAACTCTCGGCCAACAGATGTTTCACACTAGCCACGCAATGTCCGAGCATTTGTGATTTTAACAAGAGCGTCCCAAAAATTAAATAAAAATCAAGGGAAAGAAACCAGCAAATATATATAGTGGTTGTCACATTCTCGTGATAGCAGCAGTCATTGAGAAACCGCACGTACCACATCAGATGGTGTCCTGGCAGAAGGTAACTTCATCCTCTGTAAAAAAACACAAACCATGTGGCTGCTGTCCACCCAAAAACACAACTGCGAGGTGATGAAAACACTGCTATCGAGCGATTTTCTCGAGTCTTGAAATTAAACGTTTTCAACTTTTTGGAAGGTATAAGGACTATTTCATTGAAACTCTCGCTGATAGGCTACCTCTGAAGCGTCCAGAAGATCATCGCATTGATCGCATACAGGTAAGCTCTCCTCCTAATCATCTCCCTTACAAGGTAAGTCTTGCTCAGCAAGAGAAGATTTTGAAGCAAGTCAACAAGCTTTTGGAAAAACGTTTCATACGACCAAGCACTTCACTCTACTGCTCTCTGGTTCTATTGGTGTAGAAGGACGATGGCACGTTTCAAATAAGCATAGACTACCAATCTCTAAACAAGATCACCATCAAGAATCGCTTTCCGATCCCTCGGGTTGATAATATTCTTGATAAGTTGCAGGGAGCAAGCATCTTTAGTCGCATAGACTTAAAGAGTGGGTATCATTAGATACGACTTGCCCCTGAGGATTTCCATAAGGCTGCTTTTCACACTACCTTTGGAGTATATGAATTTTTGGTGTTGACCAATGCTACTGCCACATTCAATCGAATGATGGATCGAATCTTCAATCCACACCGAGCTTTTACACGAGATTTTTTTATGGCATATTCGTCTTTTCGAAGTCAGAGGAACATCGGAAGCACTTGGACATAGTGTTTTAGGAACTGCAAAAGCATGAGTTACATATAAATACAAAGAAAAGTGAGTTCTTTCTCACAGAGATACACTATCTCGGCCATATAGTCTCTCACAACCAAGTGAGTATGGATCCAACAAAGGTCCAAATGGTGGTACAAGACTCGCCAACTCCCCGGCACATGATATACGTAGCTTTTTGGGATTGTGTTCCTATTATCAACGATTCCTATTATCGGCAGAGGTTTATCCAAGGCTTTGCTCATGTAGCAAGAGCACTCCATGACCTAACAAGGAAGAAGATCCCATTTAAATGGGGATCGAGCTGACGCTACAGTCGCCCCAGCTCCCCCTCGCCATCGCTGCCCCCCCTTCTTGCGCTGCACGTAAACCAGCGCACTATCCAAGCCTGCTGCCCTCAGCCAGGTTCACCTGCGCTGCCCCCTACAGCCCCTCCCGCTCGCCCTCGCAGTTTTCTTGTCACGTGACACATCCAACCCTATGTGTCCGTGGACAAGCTACAACATGATCAGGGTTCAATTCAGTCAAGTCAGTCTAGAATAGAAAGTGATCTGGCACTTTTGTGAGTCTGTTCGCAGACCGTGCATGTCCAGACACTTGTAGATGCATATCCTCTGGTTGCACACAGCATGATCATCAAATTTCCATCAGAACCCATCAAGAGCATTTTTACAGTGCATACACCTATTTTCCCTATTGACCATTTTCACTTATTATTTTTAAGTGACTTTTATTGGAAACTAGGTAGGGCAATTTTGCAAAGATTAAATATAAGAAAACCAGATCTAGCACTTTCTGGCAGAGGAGGCAGCAGGAGCATTGCTCAACAGGCCAATTCTCAAGCAAGACCAACCAGAACCCCTAGCGTTTTTCTGGCGCCGTCGTTGCTAAGGGAGGGAGAGAGCTATTAATAGCCAGTGTTAGTAGCATAAGTTGTTCTTGTTCTCTCTCTTTCACACCAAGAGGCCCGGCGCCTGCCCGGCTCACGTAGCGAGCACATATCCCCTGACATCTTTGGTGAACCCGATGCGAAACAAGCCGGGGTGGGAGATGCAAATGGAGATTCCAGAGGAGGTAAAGAGATTATTTGAAGAATTCATCACACATGTTTCTGATGGCAAGTAAGGAGTTCCAAATTTTTCCAAGATGATGCAAGTGATGCAAGGATCACTACTTAAAGTAGAAGCCATGATGACGAAGGAGCAGATGAAAGAAGCTTTGAATGCAGCATTGGATGCAGTATACGATGAGAGATCAATCTTTGATGGTGAATATGATCCAAAAGGTTACCTAGAGTGTTACGAGCAACAAATGAAGCGTCAAAAAGTGCCAGACGTTCAGATGATTGCAGAATTTGAACAGCTTGTGTGTGATCATATTAAGGATCAAATTCAAGTTCTTGCAAGAACTCATGCAGACAATTGAGATGCTTTTGCAGAAGAAATTATACAAGGGTTATTATTGAGTGAAGACCTAGAGCTTCAGCAGATTGAAAGCACACAAGATGAGGAGCCATCTGTTTTAATGCAAAAAGCATGTCATGCAGGTGGTCAGAGTTCTATCCGAGCTAAGCTAGAAATTATTATCGATGCAGGTCATCTGGAAGACAAATCATTGTTGTATGCAGATGATGATTTCATAGTGGATACAGTTTATGCTCGATTGGGATTGACTTCTTTATTTCAAAGAAAATGTGACTTTGTGGATGTAGTCATATCCTCTCAAAGGGACATAAATGAGGAAACAGGTTTCTCAGAGCCAGTGCATGCTATGCATGCAAGCATAGCCGCTAACAGTGATCAAGCAACATGTTTGTCAAAGTCAATATGTGATGTAGATGCCCATTTGGAGTGCTCTTTGGGTGTAGACCATAAAGAGAATGCTTATGCAACATTACAAGCAAAAGCAACTGTTTTGGCTAATGCTATGCAAGAGGGTTTTATGTCTATGGCTACATTTCAGGACACTGATGATGATGCAGATGTATTTGATGCTCATCCATATGTATTTGATGTAAACCCAGACAAAGATTATGATTATGGAGATGCATATTTAGAGGGGGTGCATGATGATGATCAGTCTATGACTGCTACATGTGACAGGGTTTGCTATGATGATGCTATGGAAAAAGAAATTGATGCTATCTTTGTAATGCATGCTAAGACTTGTGCTATTGAAGTGGAAAGATATTTGAATGGGAGTGTGAAGCTACCAGTAAAATTCGTGCTTATGTATGAAAAGAGCGATGAGGTTTCATGTGATAATACTCAGAAACTAGGTGGTTCTTCCAAGGAGGAAGATATGGAGCTTATGGATCTGCTTGATGATGCCCTAGAGGAATTTCGAGTTCCTTGTGAAAAGAGTAGTGAAGAACATCCTGCAACATATGATGAAGAACTTATGTTTCTTTTGGATGAGGCTCTAGAGGAGTTTGTGCCTACTAGAGAAGGCAGCCATGCAGCGTTTGTGGTATCAAAAGAAGTGATGGCATTCAATGACTCACAAATGCAGGTTGATATTTTGGAAACCATAGTGATTGAATTCATTTTGCCTCTGGGTTCGGCTATGATGGGAATTTGGGACTTTTTGTTGCTATGCTATGAGAAAGTTTGTAGAGATGCAATATACTTGAAATATGATCTTCTACTACCTTATGACCCAGGAGGCTATCATGCTAGCTATGATTGTTGTCAGTTACTTTATATGCCTTTTGATCCTGGAGGATGGTGCAAATTTTTTAAAGGAATGCTCACAGTAGGGCAAATGATTCGTTTCCCGTTTGATCCCGGGGGCTATTAAAGTGCTAGTTGCAGATTTGAAGAGTACCAGTTATCTGTTGTAGCAGGTTGCATGGTACAAGGTTTTGTTTTCTAGATTATGCTAAGTCAAAAGTGTTTTGGTTATGCAGTCAATAAGTTTACATGACTGGCTTCCAGATAACTTCTTTGGACAATTGATGAAGTATCTTCACATCTTTTAAGTTGGTTCTGTTCCCAGAACTTGAGATAAAGGACTTGACGGCCATTCCGTGTGCAGACAGAGTAAGGCATACTTGAGCTTGATAGGGTTCCCTTAAGAGAGCTTAATGGTCAAGCCGCGTGCAACATTAACTGGAGCACTTGAGTCTCGCGGGGTTCACTAAAGAGGTTATCCATAATTGAATGCTTTGAAGATACGGATGATACGGTTCAGAGATTTTTGATAGGCAGCTACCTAATGATTAAGCTAGAACATTGATGATAGGGTATAAGCCTTATTTCAATTTTTTTCATATGTTTACCAGTTACGTGAGTCCGATGATGGGTAAGGAGCTTAAGGTACCTGTAGCTTAAGGTTCAGAGGGGGTGGATGTCATGCAGCTCCGCTCCTCTGCTAAGAAATATGCCAAGAAGATACAAATCATGCTTATTGAAAGCCTACTTGATTAATGGTCAGTGATCATGGCTTGTTAACAGACCAAGCTTAATGATTAATGTATGCCAGATGCGGCTTTAAAGGGCCAACTGACGCCTTAATGATGCCAAAAAGGAGTATGCTTGAAGTGAGCATAGATGGGATATTATGATCTAGAACTACAGTGCTTAAAGTGCTCTATCAGCCTGTCTTTACGGCTCGTCGATTGGAGCTACGGTGAAGAAGTTATGGCAGTTTGAAGTTTGAGTTAATGCAGATCTGTACCGGATTGGGTAACTGCAGCTGAGGGGACAAAAAGGTAGTGAATGCACGGGCCTAAAGTGCTCACTTTGTGGAGAGCCTCGGTCTTTTCAGATCAGTGATCGGAGTCCCGGTCGCCAAGATATTAGCCATTAAAGATTCACCGGGGGCCGGCTCCGTACCAGTCCGGTCCGCTCGATCGGAGTGCCATTTGGAAATTTTGACCTGCAGCCAGGGTTTTGGAATGCGGGAACAATGATACCTTGAGGAGTCTCATGTTCGGGATGCCATTTCATGTAGTGCGGGAACAATAATACCTTGACGAGTCTCATGTTCGGGATGCCATTTCATGTAGTGCTTGGGTAGCAATAGTCGTGATTGGCAATGCCCAGCTAGCTGGACTAAAATTCACGAAGATATTGTTAGTCAAGGACTGTGGGGGAAAGATGTTGTGCTTGGCATTGCTTTGCTCAATGTGTATGCCTAATGTTGTGCCCATTAGGAGGCGATTTGATTAATGTGACCACCAAGGGCCATTAACCCAAAGGGTTGCCCAAGGGGGTAGGACCACTGGCCGCCCAAAATATGGCAAGACCGCCTACATGCTAAATTAAAAAGGGGCAACCCTATTTTTTATGAAGGAGGTGTGAAACAAAAGAAAAAAGAGAAGCATGGCGGGCAGGGCAACGAGCAAAGAGGGCGCAGGGACAAACAAGATTGCGCCAGCTGATACAGAGCTCGGACGAGTGCGCGCATGAAGGGAAAGTCGCAGCTCGCCGAGGCGTTCTTTTTCGGCACCAGTTCCGCCAAAATTGGCACTGCTGAAAATTCGGCTGCCACGTCAGTAGGAGGAGGTTTTTTACGCCTCCCTAGCAACGAGGGCGCCGTCGTTGCTAAGGGAGGGAGAGAGCTATTAATAGGTGGTTCTTTTTTGCAATTAGTAGGGAATTCCAAGTGAAGAAAAGAGGAGAACGAGCAAGAGGGAAGGGCTCGGAGCAAGGAGCAAGGAGCAAGAAGCAAAGCTCCCTCTCTCTCGATCTCATGCTCGGCAAGGTAAACAAGGCAAAGCTTCTCTCTCTCGAGTTTTCACAAGGGGCAATCTTGCTCTCTGTCCCTAGTGCTCAATCGATCAAAGGAGGACAATAGCTAAGTTCTGGTGCTCTCAAGTTTGAACAAAGGCAAGCTTGGCAAAGGAGAAGAACGAGGAGGGCTCGGAGCCAGGAGCGGGAAGCAAGTTTTTTTTTCTCTCTCTTGAAAAAGGGGTTCGAAGGAAAGGCAATTAAGAAGAGAGATAACGAGGGTAAGGAAAGCAAGAGGAGGAAGGAGCTTGAAGCCTTTTCCAAAGCGACCAAGACGAGAAACCTGTCAAAGCAAGCAAGAAACTTGAGAAGGAGCTTGGTCAAAGCTTGAGAAGGAGCTCGGTCGAAGCAAGAGAATGGCAATTAAGCAGGTCCAAAGCATTGATAATCGAGGCAGTGAACTGAATTGAAGCCTGCAGAATCCATGGGGCAATTGAAGCAGATGAAGTGACATGAGGGAGTTTCCATCACCGTCATCAGCTAATGTTTGATTAATCATCGTGTTAAGCCCGGTGTCATTAACGGCCCGGTTAATCCTGTAAACGGGAGCTTAAACTCCTAGTTAGCAGATAATACAAGTGACAGTGCTGTTAACAACCCGCCTTGGCTAAGGACTAAGTTGTACCCAAAGTAATATTCAATTAATTGATGATTACAGTGATTGCCAGAGCTGTCAGTGTCTCTAGTTCTCTCTCTTTCGCACCTCCCACAACCAGAGGCCCGGCGCCTGCCCGGCTCACGTAGCGAACACATATCCCCCGACATCGGGTGAGTGGAGGTTGGTTTAGACACAGCGTGCAGTATTCGGCCTCCCGAACCAGTGCTTAATTTGTCGACAGATGGGCCATCTTGCGAAGGCCTGTCCACGGAGGAGGCCTCGACCTACACCACAGACTCAACCCCAATCTGCAAGGGCTGGCCAGCAGCCACAAGTAGAGACAACGCACACATGCAAAGCCACCCTCCGAGCCTGGGGCTCCAGCGGAGGAGGGATGGCAGCGGGTCCGTGGTCGACGACGGCAGAGGCCACAACGACAGCCTGGCATTCAGAGTGGTCCTCAGGCGCCTGCCCAGCAGAAGTGGGTTCCCACGGGGAACCGTTTCGGTCCTCTTGAGCAGGATGAGATCCCTGCCCCAACCCCCACCTCAGCTTCACCCTCGACACCCCCTCCCCCCCCCCCCCCCCCCCCCCCCCCCGAGAGTTCCCCCCCTCCTCATCATCCTCCCCCCCGCCGCCTCTTCCCCTCGCCCCTCTACCTCTGCCGCTCCCCCCCGCCCCTCTTCTCCCCCTCTTCCCCCTGCTCCTACAAACCCCCCCCCCCCCCCCTCCCGCTCAAGTTTCACAGTCGACCCAGGGGACAGGGACATCTCCGGCTGCTAGGAGATCTCTTGGCAACGCCTTTGCCACGAGTCGCTTGGCGAGAGAGGGACAGCCTTTCTTGCGACCCCCTCTACACGTACAGACGTCTCCCTTTGCCGCAGTCCCTCGTGGTCTGACGAGCTTCGACATTCGGCGCCGATGGGACTTCTTTGACTACGACCTTACACGTTTTCTCGACGACTCCTCAGCAAACCATGAGGCAACCTGCTTCACGGTTCATGTTCTGTTCCTTGCAACTAGGGGGATAGAGGCCTTGGACTCGGCGGTTGGCTTCTCTTTTCCCCTTTGCGGCAGGGACCAGACTGAGTGGACTCTCGACTCAGTGTTGGAGTGGTTGCATACACAGGTCCTAGAGTTCTCTCACCACATTGGAGACGTAGGAGTTACAGACTTGCTTTCTACTCTTTCGCCATTGGCCAAGTTTGCGGTGACTCCTCCAGATGCAACAGGATGTAGACACATTGATTCACCTCTTTGCTGATACTCAGTGCTCACCATGCTATGTATACATTCATGAGGACTTCTGGACAGAGGAGGTTGCTTTACGTACGGCTCGCTCTACATGAGCTTGGGCTAGGCACTTGCTGCAGTCACACCTATCTAGAGGATGCTCGGATGCGGATTACTCCCCATCCAAGCCAGCCTCGAAGATAGCACGTTTACCTGCTGCGTCAGCATCTGTTCTCTCTCGCTCCCCATGAGGATCGTCTCATGGAACGTGCAGGGACTTGGTGGGCCCCAGTTTCAACGTCAGCGGGGCCGACTGCGTCAGGAGCTTCAGCGCTGCCTTGTGGGAGGAGAGATTGATCTCCTTATGCTCCAAGAGCATCATCTGTGTGAGAGCCGCATTTGACGTTGTGGTCAGCTCTTGCGTGGAGGATATGATACTTTTTGGTCAGCGACTTTTGGACCTGGAGGTATCTAGGGTGGGGTATATATGACTATTGCGGATTCTTTGCAGCAGGCCATTGTGGGCAGAGGGATTATTGTGCCAGGCAGGGCTCAGTGGATCACTATGCAGGTTCAGGGTTTCCTTGTGGGCTTCCTGAACATAATTGCACCCAATGTGGCGAGTGCACGAGTAGAGTTTTGGAGCAGAACATTGGTGCATAGGGGGTGACTTCAACATGTTGGAGGACCCTTCTGACAGGATTGGTGGTAGCCATGCTACTGTGCATGGAGTTGAGCTGGCAGCTTGGGAGAGGTTTTGTATGACTCTGAGGGTCTCCGATGCGTGGCAGCACTCTAGTTTTGTGAGGCCCCCAGACAGCCTGGCCTTCTCTCGTTCGCACCGCAGAGTGGGAGGAGTGAATCTATCGCGGATAAATCGCTTCTACACTAGTGACCATTTCAGTGACTTGGGTGGGACAGTTGGCATTCTGGCAGGGACCTCCTTCTCGGATCATGCACCAGTGATCCTCACAGTGGCAGACAGACAGAGGAGGGGCAGCACGATGCTTCGCATCCCTGAGAGAGTCTTGCTGGACTCTGCACTCAGAGAGCGAGTAGAGACTCTCTGGACAGAGAGCTTGGACATGCAGGATTCTCCTGCTGACAGAGTGGCCTCAGGACTTGCTCAGATTAGTCGTTTCTTTCTCCAGGAGTCTTTGGCTCGCCTGGCTGCAGCGAGAGAGAAGGAGCAGCATCTCAGACGGGGCGTTGCTTCCTTGCAGAGGATGTAGGAGCAGCATCCAGACAGTCCTTGGTTGGAGGAGCAGCTACAACAGGCTCGCCAGGAGCTTGTTAGCACAGAGAAGCGGCGCCATGAGTTTGCTTTCCATCGACAGGCATCTCAGTGGACACAGGTGGGTGACAGAGTGACTGGTGCTTTCTTCGAGGCAGTGGGACCTCGGCATACGCATGCCAAGGTCAGTCAGTTGAGGAGGCCCGACGGGTCAGTTGCTTCTGAGCCAGAGGACATGCGTGCAGTTGCTACTAACTTTTACCATGAGTTACTGTCTGCAGAGCCTCAATCAGCAAAGCGTCGGGATGCATGCAGGGAGCAGGTGTGGGCACAGATGCCTTGCCTTGTGACTGAGGAGATGCGTCAGAGGCTTGAGCTGCCACTTCAGCTTGAGGAGTTGCACACGGCTCTTAGGGCACTCCCTCGTGGTAGCTGTCCAGGTGAGGATGGTTTGACTCCCAGTTTTTTCTTGGAGTTCTCGGACTTGCTTGGCCCCGATCTCTGTAGTGCTTTTCAATACATGTTGCACACAGGAGAGATGCAAGACAGCATGAGTGAGGGTCTGATCTACCTCATTCCCAAGGAGGGTGGCTCCTTGGATGAGATTCGACAGTGGCGCCCCATCACCATCCTCAACTCAGCCTACAAAATTCTTGCCAAGGCTCTGAGTTCGAGGATCTAGCCACTTCTTGAGAGCCTTATACATGGGACTCAGACAGGTTTTTTCAAGGAGCGTAGTATCCTTGACATCTTTACTTTTTGGGAGGCTTCAGCCCTAGCGCGGCTCTGTGGTAAGGATCTAGTGATTCTGCTTCTCGATTTTGAGAAGGCCTACGACAGTTGACTGGGACTTTCTAGAGGGCACTCTACACAGATGGGCCTATCAGATGCTTGGATCATAGGGGTGTCAGCTTTGTATAGACGGGCACACAGTCATGTTCTTTTGTCATGAGGTAGAGGTGATCATTTCATGCTCACACGTTCGGTCAGACAGGGCTGCCGTCTTGCCCCCTTCCTCTTTCTGTTCTATGCTGAGGCGATGAGCAGGTTTTTGGTGTCGCAGCAGGTTGGTTTATGGGGCTTAGCACTCCCTATTCGGGGAGATGAGCTACTGGACGCTGAGTTTGCTGACGACTCAGCCTTGTACTTGGATGGCCAGGAGGCCAACCTTGACAGGTGTGAGCAGGTTCTTGAGACCTTCTGTTGTGCATCTGGCGCATTGATCAACGGGAGAAAGACAGTGGCTTTCTCGGTTGGTAGTGCTCCTGTGCCCGACTGGATGCCAGGTGAGGGTTTCAGGTGGATTCCCCCAGGGATTGCAGTTCGGTACTTGGGCTATCAGGTTGGTTTGGACTTGTCTCCCGAGCAGCAGATTGCTCCCCTCCTCCTGTCTATCAAGAGGAAGTTGTTACATTGGAGCTCCGCATGACTTTCTTTGGCTGGCAGAGTTGTAGTGGCCAACCAGGTGCTGTACGCTACTATGTGGTACATCACTTCTTGTTGGATATTGTCGAGTTCTTGTATCAGCCAGGTAGAGCGGTTGATCAGGAATTTCCTTTGGTCAGGGCTACACTCTGACAGCCTGGGCCAAAGTGGTTTGGCAAGTCATCATTCTTCCTTGTTCACAGGGAGGGCTTAGGATCATAGACCCAGCACAGCAAAGCAGAGCCCTTCTTAAGAAGTTCATCGTTCGAGGTCTTCTTCCAAGTGAGGAGCCTTGGAAGGAGTTCTTATTACAGCGGCTTCGTGCTAGGGTGCCTCAGGCAGGAGGCCCCTGGCAACCTTCGACCAGATGGATCTTCATAGAGATGTGTAGAGTTGGTTTGAGCAGGAGACTGGAGGATCGCTTCGCTGTGGGGTTGCTTCGATCTTGGGAGCACTTGCGGCGAGGCCTGGAGCAGCGTCAGCCTACTTGCACGGAGGAGCGCCTGTGACAGCCCCTTGTTTGGAACCCATGGTTAGCACTCAGAGAGGTCACTTGGTGGGTAGTCGGACTCATGTTTCCTGGGGTTCCATAGCAACGGGTCCAGCACGCTCTTTAGGTGACTGGATACAGTTTTCAGGCTTGTCAGAGGAGCTACGGGGCATGAGAGGGGTGCAAAGCATGTGCCAGGACATCTCAAAGGCAGTACCAGCTGAGTGGCTCACGCCTCTCAAGTCAGCAGCGCCCAGATGGATGGGAGCCTTCACGCGACTGGAGGTTCTCATCTCTGTTTCGGCTTGCTCAGAGACTATTCCCTCCCTGTTTTTCTAGCTAAAGGGTGAGGGACGTTTACAGCAAGTTGCAGTAGAGGGCCCGCAGGTGGCAGAGTGCTGTTTTCAGAGGATCCGAGTGGTGGGCATCTGTGGGGGGACTTGTGTCATCGACCCTAACCCAGCTGCTCTTGCGACTGGACATTGGAGACTGTGGGCTTGGGAGTGTTGTCCACTGGCACGAGTACAGTGGGATTCTTGGAGAGTGGCTCTGGAGGGACCCCTTCTCTTCTACAGACCAACCAAGTGTCCCTTTCTTTCAGTACACTGTTCGATTGGGATGTCACATACTGGCGGCACAGAGAGCGGCTCGCCTTGCTGCAGCACCTCATTGGTAGGAGGAGGGTCTCACAGCTAAGTTCTTCGCAACTTTTTGGGAGAGGTTGTGGGACTCCAGACTACCGAGGCGAGTCACTTTGTTTCAGTGGCTGGTCGCACACAGAGCTACAGCAATTGGGGGCTGGCTTGTACATAGTGGCCTCTCGTCCGCATGCACAGCTTGTGACCACCTTGTGGAGAGTCAACGTCACTGTCTTTGGGACTGTCCCTTGGCACAGCAGGTGTGGCTTCGAGTTCTTCGGCTGATGCTCGCTCTTTCCACGGCTTGGAAATACACTTGGGGGGCAACTGCTTGGTCCACTCTCACGGGCCCGGCACTTCAATTTGAGCTATCATCCACCAGGAGGATGATAGTGATGCGGGGGGGCGACCTACACTCCAGCCTGCCACAGAGCTTACTCCACAGGAGTGGTGCTGTGAGAGAGAGGTGTGTTGGGAGCCCATCAGTGGCCTGACACTCTGGTTCATCTGGCGGGCCCGTTGCTTCCGCATCTTTGAAGCGCGGCCTGTACCACCAGCAGAGACTGTTCAGGATCTTTGGCTTGAGCTGGTTCATACTCTCAGAGGACAGTTCAAGAGGCTCCAGGGCAGTTCCGACCGCATGCAGGAGCGCAAAGAGGCTTTCCTTCGACTTTGGCATCCTGGGCCACTTTCACCATGGACCAGGGTGTGCTCAAATGGCATTACCGTCCACCTGTGTGGCTCTTCCCTCCTTCCATTCCCTAATCTAGCCTCATTGTATATATGTTTGTTTTTCATTGGAAGAGTCTCCCCATCGTGATTATTGTAGTCCTCTCTTGTAGAGAAGGTTGTAGCCCTATGGGCAGTTTCATTAACTAATAGAAGGATCTTTTTCTCGGGGAAAAAAAAAAGACGAGCAGCCTTGGAGGCCGATCGTGAGGTTCAAAGAGACCTACGCACGCAAGAATTGGTACGACATGTTCTTGCCTCGAAGTCCGAGCCAACCAAAGATGTTGGTAGTTCATCAAGTGGCGAAAGCCGAGATTCGGACTCCAACAACCCAGTCACAGAGAAGATCCAGTTCAGTAAGTCTGATGGTAAGATGGAAGCTACAATTATTCATTCTTGGTTGCATCAATTTAATGCTTATTTTGCGACAACTAAGAAGACGGGGAATAGCAAGGTTTTGACGGCAGCCATGTACCTTGCGAGTGATGCCATAAATTGGTACCACCCATGGCAGGAGGCACAGTTGGCCGCGCACCTAGAGGAAGCCGACCAATTCACACCCCTTTCCTTCAATTGGGCCGATTTCCAAGACAAGCTCATCGCGGTTTATGCCACCTCAGTACCTCGCACGATTGATGAACGACTGGCGCGGTCTCAAGCAAAATGGTATACCAGTTATGTCTTTCTCTAATCATGTTTTACAGCTAGGCACTCAATTACGCAAGTCGGATGATCAGCGCAAAGAGGCATTCCTTTATGGATTGGACGAGTATAACAAGTATGATGTCGAGGTGCTCAATCAAATCGATCTTAACAAGGCGGTAGCGATTGCTCTCGCACAGGAGATGAAGCACAACAAGGGAAAGCCTAAGGAAAGCAAGACTTCGACAAGTACCTCTCAGAACCCTCAGAACGGTAAGAATGGTAAGAACGGTAACTCTTCTAACCAATCTTCCAATAGTCTCTCAGAAAAGAACTCTTCCAATGTACCTAAGGGTAAAGCTAACACAATTGCTAAACCTAAGCTCACTCCAGATGAAAAGTAAGGTGCAGCGGAAATGAATGTTGAACTTTGCTCAAGATGAGCGCTCCAAACTGTGCTCAAGGTTCCTTTTTTTCTTAGGGAAGGGAGAGCCTTCCGTGCTTTAATGAGAGAGTGCAAGTGATCACAGACAAAGTGAATAGACACTGTGCGTGAAGGTGCTGAGACTGAGAGATAGAGAGAAGAGAATACGACAACAGAGACGTTGTAAGATCCTCCTCCAAGGGCCCCACTCTCGATGGCGAGAGTGGTCTACTATTGATTGCACAATCTGATACAAGATGTCGATGCAAATCTAATGGCTATGTCGAGGCCCACGGTGGTGCCGACGATGACGAGACTATGGCTGAAAACTGAATGCTTGGCGAATCTGCAAGGGTCAAAGTTGACGGGGCTGATCTCCTATTGCAAAAACGTTGGTTCATGCTGCGACAAAATGCTGAAATGCTGTCCAGAAAAATGCTGATCTGTAGTGCTAAAAACGTTGGTATGCTGGCTGCGATACTGCTGAGAAACGTTGATCTGCAGTGCTACCAAAATGCTGGTATGTTGGTCCAAAAAACGCTGCTCTAATGGCTGAAATCGCTGAAGTCTTAGGGCTGAAAAACGCTTGAGTGCAAGTCTTGGAAAAACGCTAGGCTGCTCTGTGAAAAACGCGAGGCTGATGGAGTCCTTGTCTTGGTTAAGAATCGGCATGTTGAGCAATGCTCCTGTTGCCTCCTCTGTCAGAAAGTGCTAGCTCTGGTTTGCTTATATATTATCTTAGCAAAATTTCCCTACCTAGTTCCCAACAAAAATCACTTAATAAATAAGTGAAAAATGTCAACAATAGGGAAAATAAGTTTAATGCACTGGAAAATTCCCCTGATGGATTCTGATGGATTCTGATGGGAATGCTTTGTGCAACCAGAGGATATGCACCTAATCCAAGTGTCTGGACATGCACGGTCTGCGAGTAGACTCACAAAAGTGCCAGATCACTTCCGATTCTAGATTGACTTGACTGAATTGAACCCTGGTCATGCTGTAGCTTGTCCACGGACACATAGGGTTGGATGTGTCACGTGACATCCCCTCCTTTTCAAAGTGAGGTACTAGTACCGAACTGTATGGCGTCGAGGGAGATCGCAAACAACGTCCGGAATCCTCGAAAGGACTCTTCGCCAGCCCACTCTGATGCGTGGGCGTGCGATACTTGAACTTCATAAATGTCTGCAAAGCTTGCTTCTTTGGGCCGCGCCGAAAGCGACACAAAGTCTGTTGTGGCTCCTTCAATACTTCAACTTCGTCTAGAGTCATGCTTCTTCCTTCTTCAAGAATCTCCATGGCTGAAAATTCCTGAAACCACTTCCAACACAAAAACATGAACATACCTATTCCATGTAAAGTGACTGGAAAAAATCTTGTCTTCCTAAAAGATTGTGCATACAAAGTAAATGAACAAATAGACAGAGTGCCAAACCGTTCACCACACGCATGCAAACAATGAGATCGACTCTTGTCTTGCTGATCTAAATCAATCAGCTGTGGCAATTCACAACGGAAATGCCCATGCTTGGTGCTCATACTTGCTTGTGCTCTTTCAGAAACTATGTCATGCCAAGGAAGAGACATGGAATGTGACTTCCTTGAATGCATACTTTTCAGCTTTTCATGAATAATCCGCATACATCCGTGCTCATCCATGAGTGAAACGTGCTCAACATACAATATGTCATGCCTAGGAAAAGGGATCACATAAAGACGCTGACTAAAATACAAGAAACGATCACGAATGAAACACTCGTACAATGCGTACTGACTAATCATTCGAACGCAGAATACTTCCTATGGGGGTTCTTGGGTTCTTTGGACCTAGACTCGAGAGCCAAGATCGGTTCTTCGTGAGGGATCGAATCTTCTTGTGGGGGTGCTGTGGACCTCGACTCAAAAGCCAAGATCGGTTCTTCGTGATTGATCGTGTCTGCAACGAGGTTAGCTTCGCGAGAAAAAGCATCAACTAACTCATCATTCTTGTGAACAATCACATCCTCTTCATGCTTGTCATTATCATTCAAATCATCATGCTTATCATCAATATCATTCACATCATCATGCTCATAATTATGCAAATCATCTGTGTCATGCTTTGGAGAAGACGAGACTGAGAGAGTCTCCTTCTCTTGATTCTGTTCAAACTGCGTCTACACAATTGAAAAGAGTCACAAGAACTCTTTCATGTGTTGGTCGCTCTTTTCTTTTCTTGCTTTGTTTTCGCGATCAAAGTCTGCTTCTCTTGCTTTGTCTTCCAAGCGTGCTTGCTTGTACTTACGCTCGATGGCTGCCAATCTTTCTTCGCGTTCACGTGCTATGGCTGCCATTCGTTCTTCATATTTACGTTCTATGGCTGCCATTCTTTTGTCGCTTTCTAGCTTACTGTCCATCATCATCTTGTCGAAAGTTGCCATAGGATCTGGTCCAATCCTTAGCGTAGATGGAGAAGGGGGAGGTCGGAAAAACCTCCTGGTGGGGAAAATTCTTCTTCGCCTCTCTCATGCCCATCACCTCCAAGCGAAGTATCCATTCCGCTTCGAGTGATGACCATACTCTGAAGTCGTGGGTTCTTGTGGGTTCTTGTGGGTCTTGGGTTCTTAAGTTCACGAGGAACTTGGGTTCTTGTGGATCTTGGTTTCTTGGGGTTCTTGAGGTTCTTGAGGTTCTTGCGGGTCTTGGGTTTCTTGCACTTCTTGAGTTCTTCTTTAGCTTGCAACCTTCTCTTCACCCGAGTTCTGCTCTTTTCCGCGGGCGCACCCCTTGGTGGCCTTGCGCTCACACCAAGGTTGCTTTTTCCCACCTCACATCAATTGGCCGGCCGCTAAGTGCACGGTCCGCTCTCAATGAGTGAAAAGAGACACAAGGAAAGGCTAGACAAGCCCTTCTTTCTTGGGTTTCCTGTCACTCTTCAAAAACACGATTAGGAATCGACACACCCAAGAGAACTTGGCTTAGGAGCGACCGCAACAAACAAAAAAAAAAAAAAATATATATATATATATATATATGAGGTTCTTGTGGTTCTTTCCTTGAGTGATGGAGAACACTATCAAAGCTCTGACACCAATGTAAGGTGCAACGGAAATGAATGTTGAACTTTGCTCAAGATGAGTGCTCCGAACTGTGCTCAAGGTTCCTTTTTCTTAGGGAAGGGAGAGCCTTCCGTGCTTTAATGAGAAAGTGCAAGTGATCACAGAGAAAGTGAATAGACACTGTGCGTGAAGGTGCTGAGACTACGAGATAGAGAGAGAAGAGAATACGACACCAGAGACATTGTAAAACCCTCCTTCAAGGGCCCCACTCGATGGCGAGAGTGGTCTACTATTGATTGCACAATCTGATACAAGATGTCTATGAAAATCTAATGGCTATGTCGAGGCCGACGGTGGTGCCGACGATGACGAGACTATGGCTGAAAACTGAATGCTTGACGAATCTGCAAGGGTCGAAGTTGACGGGGCTGATCTGCTATTGCAAAAACGTTGGTTCATGCTGCGACAAAACGCTGAAATGCTGTCCAGAAAAACGCTGATCTGCAGTGCTAAAAATGTTGGTATGCTGGCCGCGATACTGCTGAGAAACGCTGATCTGCAGTGCTACCAAAACGCTGGTATGCTGGTCCAGAAAACGCTGCTCTGATGGCTGAAATCGCTGAAGTCTTAGGGCTGAAAAACGCTGAGTGCAGGTCTTGGAAAAACGCTAGGCTGCTTTGTGAAAAACGCTAAGCTGATGGGATCCTTGCCTTGCTTGAGAATTGGCCTGTTGAGCAATGCTCCTGTTGCCTCCTTTGCCAGAAAGTGCTAGCTTTGGTTTGCTTATATATTATCTTAGCAAAATTTCCCTACCTAGTTCCCAACAAAAGTCACTTAATAAATAAGTGAAAAATATCAAAAATAAGGAAAATAGGTTTAATGCACTGGAAAATTCCCTTGACGGATTCTGATGGATTCCGATGGGAATGCTGTGTGCATCCAGAGGATATGTCACGTGACACATCCAACCCTATGTGTCCGTGGACAAGCTACAGCACGACAAGGGTTCAGTCAATCTAGATTAGAAGTGATCTAGCACTTTTGTGAGTCTTCGTAGACCGTGCAAGCCCAGCCACTTAGTGTAGATGCATATCCTCTGGTTGCACACAACATGATCATCAGTATTCCCATCAGAATCCATTAGAATCAGTTAGGGGATTTTTCCAATGCATTTAGCCTATTTTCCCTATTTTTGACATTTTTCACTTATTATTTTTAAGTGACTTCCCAACAAAAGTAGGTAGGGCAATTTTGCTAAGTTTGTATATAAGCAAACCCAAGTTAGCACTAAATGGCAGAAGAGGTAGCAGGAGCTTTCCGCTCAACAGGCATCTTCTCAGCAAGAACCCGCAATACCCCCCAACCTTCGCGTTTCCCACCCTCAGCACTAGCGTTTTTGGTCTCCATCACCATCCCTCCCTAGCCCTGGCGTTTTCAGCCCTGATCATCGCCAACAATTCCCAGATTGCCTAGCGTGTTTGCTAACGATCCCCAGATCTGCCAGCGTTTTCATTTTCAGCCTGAAGTGAAGCCTTTGCAGCAGCGTTTTCAGCATTCCCCACTATAGCAGAATTTCAGCCCTCAAAAACGCAACCAAAACAGTCATTTTCAGCCACCGAAATCAGTCCCAGAATTTCAGCCATAGTGTTTTTATGGATAGCAAATAGAAGACCACAGATTTCAGCCCTGAAGTCATCATCGTCATCCCCGTCGTCGTCACCGACATAGTCCCAGTCGCATCAGTCCATTGCATCGTCATTGTACCACTTTGTGCAATCAATAGTAGACCACTCTCGCTGACGAGAGTGGGGCCTTCGGAGGAGGGTTTTACAACGTCTCTGGTGTCATATCTCTCTTCTCTCTCTATCTCTCAGTCTCATACACTTGCACGCACAGTGTCCATTCACTTTGTTGTGATCATAGCATTTTCCATTAAGAACGGAAGGCTCTCCCTTCCATAAGAACGAAAAGGAACCTTGAGCACAGTTCGGAGCACTCATCTTGAGCAAAGCGCAAACAATCATTCCGCTGCACCTAACAATATGCACCTAATCTAAGTGTCTGGACATGCACGGTCTGCGAACAGACTCACAAAAGTGCAAAATCACTTCCTATTCTAGACTGACTTGATTGAACTGAACCCTGGTCATGCTGTAGCTTGTCCACGGACACATAGGGTTGGATGGGTCACGTGACATCCCCTCCTTTTCAAAGTGAGGTATTGGTACCGAGCTGTATGGTGTCGAGAGAGATCGCCAATAACATCCGGAATCCTGGAAAGGACTCTTCACCGGCCCACTCTGATGTGTGGGTCGTGCGATACTTGAACTTCATAAAGGCCTGCAACGCTTGCTTCTTTGGGCCGCGCCGAAAGCGACACAAAGTCATCTGGGGATCCTTCAATGCTTCAACTTTGTCTAGAGTCATGCGTCTACCTTCTTCAAGAATCTCCATGGCTGAAAATTCCACAAACCACTTCCAACACAAAAACATGAACATACCTATTCCATGTAAGGTGACTGGAAAAAATCTCGTATTCCTAAAAAACTGTGCATGCAATCTAGATGAAACAAGAGACGGAGCGCCAAATCGTTCATCAAACACACGCAAACAATGAGATGGAATCTTGACTTTCTGATTTAAATCAATCAACTTTCACAACGGAAATGCCTATGCTTGGTACTCATACTTTCTTGTGCTCTTTGTACAACTGTGTCGTGCCAAGGAAGAGACATAGAATGTGACTTCCTTGAATGCATACTTTTCAACTTTTTCATGAGAAATCCGCATACATCCGTGCTCATTCATGAGTGAAACCTGCTCAACGTACAATATGTCATGCCTGGGAAAAGGGATCACATAAAGACGCTGACTAAAATACAGGAAACGATCACGAATGAAACACTCAAACAATGCGTGCTGACGAATCATTCGAACACATAGTACTTCCATAAGGGTTCTTTGGACCTAAGCTCGAGAGCCAAGATCGGTTCTTCGTGTTTGATCGAATCTTCCTCTGGGGGTTCTGTGGACCTCGACTCGAGAACCAAGATCGGTTCTTCGTGATTGATCGAATCTGCAATGAGGTTAGCTTTACTAGAGAAAGTATCTACTAACACATCATCCTTATGAACAATCACATCTTGATCATCATGCAAATCATCATGCTTGTGAGAGATCACATCTTGATTATGCAAATCATCATGCTTATCATTATCATGCAAATCCTGTGTGTCATGCTTTGGAGAAGAAGAGACTGAGAGAGTCTCCTCTTCCACAATCCGTTCAATCTTCGCCTGGACATTAGAAATGAGAGATGGAGAATGAACAACTTGCTCTCCACAAATGACAATGGAAGTCCCTTTTGGCATTGAAAGTGAACGTATTTTCTGCCCAATCAATGAGAGGGTTATGCTCACAAAACCATCGAATACCCAAAATCATATCATATCCTGAGAGAGGAGAGACTAAAAATTTCTACGGAATGCAGCTTGTTGAACTGTAAACAACACATCAAGGCACTCCTTCGTGATGAGAGTCCATACCAGGAGCGAAGCCAGAGACCTCGAAAGGAGATTTCTGACTAACCTCTAGGCGGGCTCTAGCCTCTCTCAACAAGCGAGGGACTAATTACATCATGCATACTACCTGGGTCAAACAATATGACAAAACGCTGCCCCGTCATATCACCATAACATTTAGTGAGAGACTCATTAATGGGAGGGTCATGAGCAACTTGGGGTACACTCGTGTTCTCATTTATTGCATTGACAGAGGAAGTGGGTTCTGTGGATTCTTTAGATTCATTAGAGTCAAGCTTAGGACATGTTCTTTTTATTGACCCTTAATGTGACAATGAAAACAACGACCTTCCTTAGAATAAGTGCTTTTCTCTTCCGACGTGATGTATCCTTCTAAAATTCCTTGTGCTACCTTTTCTGTCACGTGACACATCCAACCCTATGTATCCGTGGACAAGCTACAGCATGACAGAGTTCAGTTCAGTCAAGTCAATCTAGAATAGAAAGTGATCTGGCACTTTTGTGAGTCTATTCTCAACACCAAACCCAATAGGGGGAGGTGCGTGATCTCCTCCAAGCCCGCCTTTTAATAGAGGTGAGCAAGATCATCGACACTCAGCTTCTCGAGCACGGCTACTATTAGATAGAGTTTGAGACTCCCGCGATGGAGTCCAAGGTCATTGCGATGAGCCCCCTGGCCATCCGAGCAGTTAGAGCTCATTTTCGACAGTCGCGCCATGGATTCGTGTCACGTGACACATCCAACCCTATGTGTCCGTGGACAAGCTACCGCATAACAAGGGTTCCATTAGTCCAGTCAGTCTAGATTTAGCAAGTGATCTGGCACTTTTGTGAGTCTGTTCGCAGACCGTGCATGCCCAGACACTTAGTGTAGATGCATATCCTCTGGTTGCACACAGCATGTTCATAAGCATTCCCGTCAAAATCCATCAGAATCCTTCAGGGGAATTTTCTAGTGCATTTAGCCTATTTTTCCTATTTTTGACATTTTTCACTTATTATTTTTAAGTGACTTTTGTTAGAAAGTAGGTAGGGCAAATTGAGTAAGTTTGTATATAAGCAAACCTAGACTAGCACTAATTGGCAGAAGAGGCAGCAAGAGCACCATTACTCAACAGGCAACTTCTCAGCAAGAACCCTTGGTGGCGTTTTCTCCTCCAAGCAAAGAAACCCTAGCCTTGGCGATTTCCCTCACAGCGGGCGATCCCCTTCCCTAGCGTTTTCAGCAAGTAGCAGCATTGCAATAACCCCCAATCATCAAGAAGTGTCACCGCCAAATCATCCTCAGCCTAGCGTTTTCTAGAACCCAAATCACCCTCATTCCCATGGCATTTTTCAGCAGATAAGAAACCAGCAGATTTCAGCCTTTGAACCCTTAAAGACCAGCAGATTTCAACCGCAAGGACCAGCCCATTGTAACAAACTACTGACGTGTCAAAGCCTAAAGAATGGAGTCAACGTACAAATTTGGCCGAGGGGCCTAAACCCTAATGTCTGCCAGAAACCCTAACTGCTGAAACCCTAATGCTGGAAACCCTAACCCTAAAACCTGAAAACCCTAACCCTAAAACTTGCAAACCCTAATTTCTGCCAAAAACCCTAACCCTAACCCTAAGGCAGCAGACAAATTTCGAAAATTGCATTGACATGATGACGTGGCATGCTGTACGGATTTCCGCGTTTTGCGCTGGCTTATGACGTGGCAGGCTGTACGGATTTCCGTAAATTGCGCTGGTAGCTTTTTAGCTTTGCTTTTGAACCAGAAGCTTTTGAGTTTTAAAGGCTTTTTACTATAACTACTTTTCAGGCCAAGGGCCTTTAAATATGAGGCTAGGGCTCATTCTCTGGCATGCTTCAATACGAAGGTGCAGAGTCTGGAGTACCGACTTGTACTGTGTTGATGCAATATAAAGAAATACCGAAAGGGGTGCCAAGGTTTGGGGCCACTACTCTCTGGGGTGGAATTCCGCCACTCCGTGTCGCGTGTCGTCTCTCTCTCCATTTCAGTTCAATTGTTATTTGAAGTGCTTAAAGTTGTTCAGTCTGTTCTTTTCTATTGGCACGTGGTGCCCGCTCTGTGACAGTGGTATCAGACCCTTGTGGTTATTTGCGGGGGGAGTATTGAACGTTTGAAAAGTGTTTTTTCTTTTTCTTTTTTTTTTTAAACTCATGGCCCGGACCCTTGTGGTTATTTACGGGGGGAGTATTGTTGTTGCTCCTCATGCCCCACACCTGGATGGTTATGCGGGAGGAGTATTAAGAAGTCTGAGTAGTGGTTACTCTCAGCACCTCCAAACAACGCAGGCTACGGTCTAGGGGGCGTTTGGTTGTAAAAGGCCTCTATATCTCATGGCCCAGACCTTTTTAGGTTATGCGGGAGGAGTGATGAGGGAGTCGTTGAATATCTCCCGGTCCGGACCTTGTTAGGTTACGTGGGAGGAGTGTTCATCGGCAGCTTTATGTTTCTATGTCTTGTAACATGCATATGTGAGAATTTGTGTTGCATTGTGATGTGTCAACCACTGAATATTCCTAATTGGATGAGATTGCCTCGGTATGTAATTTTAGTGCATCAAGACACCCGAGGACGATCAGTATGGTTTGGGTGTGATGGCTAATTTTACTACGCCGGAATATCAAGAGTTCCGATCTGGACGAAAGGAGAAGCTAACTCCTTGATCAAAACACCCGATAGGAGCAGCTAACTCCTTGATCAAAAGAGCAGAAAGGAGAAGCTAACTCCTTAATTAAAAGAGCAAACTGATTGTCCCTCGGAATGACCCTCGGAAATTTTTGAGCTAACTTGATTTGTTTTGCAGGTATGCTGTAATCGCAGACGATTACTCTCTTTCAAGAAGGGGAGATGTAACAAACTGCTGACGTGTCAAAGCCTAAAGAATGGAGTCAACGTACAAAAAGTGGCCGAGGGGCCTAAACCCTAATGTCTGCCAGAAACCCTAACTGCTGAAACCCTAATGCTGGAAACCCTAATCCTAAAACCTGCAAACCCTAATTCTGAAAACCCTAACCCTAAAACCTGCAAACCCTAATTCTGCCAGAAACCCTAACCCTAACCCTAAGGCAGTAGACAAATTTCGAAAATTGCGCTGACATGATGACATGGCAAGCTGTACGGATTTCCGCGTTTTGCGCTGGCTGATGACGTGGCAAGCTGTACGGATTTCCGTAAATTGCGCTGACAGCTTTTTGGCTTTGTTTATGAACCAGAAGGTTTTGAGTTTTAAAGGCTTTTTACTATAACTGCTTTTCAGGCCAAGGGCCTTTAAATATGAGGCTAGGGCTCATTCTCTGGCATGCTTCAGTATGAAGGTGCAAAGTTTGGAGTACCGGCTTGTATTGTGTTGATGCAATATAAAGAAATACCGAAAGGGGCGCCAAGGTTTGGGGCCAATACTCTCTGGAGTGGAATTCCGCCACTCCGTGTCGCGTGTCGTCTCTCTCTCTCCATTTCAGTTCAGTTGTTATTTGAAGTGCTTAAAGTTGTTCAATCTGTTCTTTTCTATTGGCACGTGGTGCCCGCCCTATGACACCCATACCAACGTTTTTGGTGCCAGACAATTTCAGCCTCTTTCCATAGCCATTTCAGCCCCACAACAGTAGCAGATTTTCAGCCATAAAGACCAGCAAAATCAGCATTTTTCTCTTGCGTTTTCAGCAGTTGCAAAATTTAGCCAGTAGCGTTTTTGGACTGCAATACAAGAACAACGGAATTTAGCCCTTGGATCGGTCTCGCCATCCCCGTCGTCGTCATCGATCTCGCCTAGACTTGCTTCAGTCACATGCATCCACTTTGTATCAGTTTGTGCAATCAATAGTAGACCACTCTCGCCGACGAGAGTGGGGCCTTTAGAGGAGGGTTTTACAACGTCTTTGGTGTCGTATTCTCTTCTCTCTCTATCTCTCAGTCTCATACACTTGCACGCACAGTGTCCATTCACTTGTTTGTGATCATTGCACTCTCTCCTTAAGAACGGAAGGCTCTCCCTTCCATAAGAACAAAAAAAACCTTAAGCACAATTCGGAGCATTCATCTTGAGCAAAGTTCAAACATTCATTCCGCTGCACCTTACATTGGTATCAGAGCTTTGGCAGTGTTCTATATCACTCAAGGAAAGAACCACAAGAATCACAAGAATTCTTTTTTGCTTGTTGCAGTCGCACGCACCCAAGTTCGCTTGGGCGTGTCGATTCCTAATCGTGTTTTTGAAGAGTGACAGGAATCCCAGGAAAGAAGGGCTTGTCCAGCCTCCCCTTGTGCCTCTTTTCACTCATTGAGAGCGGACCGTGCACTTAGCCGCCGGCCAATCGACGTGAGGTGGGAAAAAGCAACCTTGGTGTGAGCACAAGGCCGCCAAGAGGTGCGCCCACGGAAAAGAGCAAAACTCGGGTGAAGAGAAGATCCTTCTCGAGCACAGATTGCAAGCAAAAGAAGACCCTCGAGAACCCAAGAACCCAAGACCCACAAGAACCCAAGTTCCTCGTGAACTTAAGAACCCAAGATCATAGTGCATGGTCATCACCCGAAGCGGAATGGATACTTCGCATACAGGTGATGAGCATGGGAGTGGCGAAGAAGAGTTTTTCCCACCAGGAGTTTTTCCTGACCCTCCCCCTTTCCCATCTACGCCACGAGTTGTACCCAATTCTATGGAGGCGATGGTCAAGTCAATGATGGAGACGATGGCACAACAACAAGAAACGAATCGAGTTGCGTGGCACAACTAGAAAGAAAAGCAGAACGACAGAAAGCCATGGACCGCGAGCACGAAGAACGAAACGAAAGAAATGCAATACAACAAGAAGCGACTCGAATTGCTTGGAAACGCGAGCGCGATGACCGAAAAGAAAGAAAAGCACAAAGAAAGGAGCAAGCCGAAGAAAGGAGCAAGCCGAAGAAAGGAGCAAGCCTTGGAGGCCGAGCGTGAGGTTCAAAGGGACCTCCGTACTCAAGAATTGGTTCGACAAGTACTTGCCTCGAAGTCCGAACCAGCCAAAGATGTTGGGAGTTCATCAAGTGGCGCAAGCTGAGATTCGGACTCCAACAACCTAGTCACAGAGAAGTTGATTTTCAGTAAGTATGATGGTAAGATGGATGCTACGGTTATTCATTCTTGGTTGCATCAATTTAATGCTTATTTTGCGACAACTAAGAAGACAGAGAATAGCAAGGTTTTGACGGCAGCTATGTACCTTGCCAGTGATGGCATCAATTGGTACCTCGCATGGCAAGAGGCACAGTTAGCCGCGCACCTAGAGGAAGCCGACAAATTCATGCCCCTTTCCTTTAGTTGGGCTGATTTCCAAGACAAGCTCAAGGCGCGGTTTATGCCTCCTCAGTACCTAGCACAATTGAAAGAAGATTGGCGCAATCTCAAGCAACATGGTATGCCAGTCATGTCTTTTTCTAACCGTGTTTTGCAACTCGGCACTCAATTACGCAAATCGGATGATGAGCGCAAAGAGGCTTTCCTGTTTGAGTTAATGACTACATCAAGTTTGATGTATAAGTCTTTGACCCCGCGGATCTCAACAAGGCGGTAGCGATTGCTCTCTCCCAAGAGATGAAGCACAACAAGGGAAAGCCTAAGGAGAACAAGACTTCTCAAGGAACATCTCAAAATTCTCAGAACCCTCAGAACGGTAAGAATGGTAAGAACGGTAACTCTTCTAACCAATCTTCCAATAGTCTCTCAAAAAAGAACTCTCAACGTGAACCTAAAGGTAAGGCTAACACAATTGCTAAACCTAAGCTCACTCCAGATGAAAAGGTAGCACAAGGAATTTTAGGAGGATGCATCACGTCGGAAGAGCAAAGCACTTATTCTAAGGAAGGTCGTTGTTTTCATTGTCACATTAAGGGTCACATAAAAAGAACATGTCCTAAGCTTGACTCTAAGGAATCTAAAGAATCCACAGAACCCACTTCTTTTGTCAATGCAATAAATGACAACACAAGTGTGCCCCAAGTTTCTCATGACCCTCCCATTGATGAGTCTCTCATTAAATGTTATGTTCATATGATGGGGCAACGTTTTGTCATATTGTTTGACCCAGGTAGTATGCATGATGTGATCAGTCCCTCTCTTGTTGAGAAAGCCCGCCTAGAGGATAGTAAGGAATCTCATCTCGAGGTTTCTGGCTTTGCTCCCGGTATGGACTCTCTCATCACGAAAGAGTGCCTTGATGTGATGTTTACAGTTCAACAAGCTGCTTTTCGTAGAAAATTTTTAGTCTCTCCTCTCTCAGGATGTGATATGATTTTGGGCGATGGTTTCGTGAGCATGACCCTCTCATTGATTGGGCGGAAAATACGTTCACTTTCAATGCCAAAAGTAACTCTCCTATTCTTATTCGTGGAGGGCAAGTTATTCATTCTCCATCTCTCATTGCTAATGTGCAGACGAAGATTGAACGGATTCAAGAGAAGGGGACTCTCTCAGTCTCGTCTTCTCCAAAGCATGATACACAGGATTTGCATGATAATAAGCATGATGATTTGAATGATAATGATGAGCATGATGATTTGGATGACAATGACAAGCATGATGATTTGCATGATCAAGATGTGATTTTTCACAAGCATGATGATTTGCATGAAGATGATGTGATTGTTCACAAGGATGATGTGTTAGTTGACACTTTCTAGTGAAGCTAACCTCATTGCAGTTCAATCAATCACGAAGAACCGATCTTGGCTCTCGAGTCGAGGTCCAAAGAACACCCTCAGGAAGAACCGATCTTGGCTCTCGAGCCTAGGTCGAAAGAACCCTTACAGGAAGTACTATGTGTTCGAATGATTAGTCAGCACGCATTGTTCGAGTGTTTCATTCATGATCGTTTCCTGTATTTTAGTCAGCGTCTTTATGTGATCCCTTTTCCTTGGCGTGACATGTTGTATGTTGAGCACGTTTCACTCATGAATGAGCACGAATGTATGCAGATTGTTCATGAAAAGCTGAAAAATATGCATTCAAGGAAGTCACATTCCATGTCTCTTCCTTGGCATGACATTGTGGCAGAAAGAGCACATGAAAGTATGAGCACCAAGCATGGGCATTTCCGTTGTGAATTGCCACAGTTGATTGCTCTAGATCATAAGAGAAAGATTCGATCTCATTGTTTGCATGTATGTGGTGAACAGTTTGGCACTCCGTCTATTTGTTCATCTACGTTGCATGCACAATCTTTGAGGAAGACAAGATTTTTTCGAGTCACTTTACATGGAATAGGTATATTCATGGTTTTGTGTTGGAAGTGGTTTCAGGAATTTTCAGCCATGGAGATTCTTGAAGAAGGAAGAAGCATGACTCTAGACAAAGATGAAGCATCGAAGGAGCCACAGAAGACTTTGTATCGCTTTCGGCGCGGCCCAAAGAAGCAAGCGTTGCAGACCTTTATGAAGTTCAAGTATCGCACGACCCACACGTCAGAGTGGGCCCGCGAAGAGTCCCTTCCAAGATTCCGGATGCTATTGGCGATCTCCCTCGACGCCATACAGTTCGGTACCAGTACCTCACTTTGAAAAGGAGGAGATGTCACGTAACACATCCAACCCTATGTATCCGTGGACAAGCTACAGCATAACAAGGGTTCCGTCAATCCAGTCAGTCTAGATTTAGCAAGTGATCTGGCACTTTTGTGAGTCTGTTCGCAGACTGTGCATGCCCAGACACTTAGTGTAGATGCATATCCTCTGGTTGCACACAGCATGTTCATAAGCATTCCCATCAGAATCCTTTAGGGGAATTTTCCAGTGCATTTAACCTATTTTCCCTATTTTTGACATTTTTCACTTATTATTTTTAAGTGACTCTTGTTGGAAAGTAGGTAGGGCAAATTGAGTAAGTTTGTATATAAGCAAACCTAGACTAGCACTAATTGGCAAAAGAGGCAGCAGGAGCACCATTGCTCAACAGGCAACTTCTCAGCAAGAACCCTTGGTGGCGTTTTCTCCTCCAAGCAAAGAAACCCTAGCCTTGGCAATTTCCCTCACAGCAAGCGATCCCCTTCCCTAGCGTTTTCACCAGGTAGCAGCATCGCCATAACCCCCAATCACTGGCGTTTTCATCAAGAAGTGTCACCGCCAAATCATCCTCAGCCTAGCGTTTTCTAGAACCCAAATCGCCCTCATTCCCATGGCGTTTTTCAGCAGATACGAAACCAGCAGATTTCAGCCTTTGAACCCTTAAAGACCAGCAGATTTCAACCGCAAGAACCAGCCCATACCAGCGTTTTTGGTGCCAGACAATTTCAACCTCTTTCCATAGCCATTTCAGCCCCAAAACAGTAGCAGATTTTCAGCCATAAAGACCAGCAAAATCAGCATTTTTCTCTTGCGTTTTCAGCAGTTGCAGAATTCAGCCAACAGCGTTTTTGGACAGCAATACAAGAACAGCAAAATTTAGCCCTTAGATCCGTCTCGCCATCCCCGTCGTCGTCATCGATCTCGCCTAGACTTGCATCAGTCACATGCATCCACTTTGTACCAGTTTGTGCAATCAATAGTAGACCACTCTCGCCGACGAGAGTGGGGCCTTCGGAGGAGGGTTTTACGTCTTTGGTGTCGTATTCTCTTCTCTCTCTATCTCTCAGTCTCATACACTTGCACGCACAATGTCCATTCACTTGTTTGTGATCATTGCACTCTCCCCTTAAGAACGGAAGGCTCTCCCTTCCATAAGAATAAAAGAAACCTTGAGTACAGTTCGGAGCACTCATCTTGAGCAAAGTTCAAACATTCATTCCGCTACACCTTACAATTCGATCCGACTGCCGATGTTGTATGTAAGGTGCAGTGGATGTGAATGATGAACTTCGCCTTCTTTAAAAACTGTGCATGATGTAGATGAACATAAAGACGGAGTGCCAAACCGTTTATCAAACACATGCAAACAATGGGGTCAAATCTTGACTTTTTGATCTAAATCAATCAATTGTGTCAAATCACAATGGAAATGTCGATGCTTGATGCTCAGTCCTTCTTGTGCTCTTTATGATACTGTGTCATGCCAAGGAAGAAGCATGGAATGTGAATTCCTTCAATGCAAACATTTCATCCTTTCATGAGTAATCCGCATACATTTCTTCGGCCGCCAAGCGCGCTTGCTCTCGTACACGCTCAAAGGCTAACCGTCTTTCTTCGTGCTCGCGATCCAATTCGGCTATTCGTTCTTTGTTCTCGCGATCCCGTTCTACTTTTCTTTCTTTGCATTCACGAGCCAATTCTGCCTTTCTCCCTTCGCGTTCTAACTTCTTGTCCATCATCATCTTGTCAGAAGCCTCCATAGGAGTTAGTGCAATCCTTGGCGTAGATGGGAAAGGGGGAGGATCAGAAAAACCTCCTGGTGGGGAAAATTCTTCTTCCCCACTTCCATGCTTATCACCTCCATGCGAAGTATCCATTCCGCTCCGGGTGATGACCATCCACTGAAGTCTTGGGTTCTTAAGTTCACAAGGAACTTGGGTTCTTGGGTTCTTGGGTGCTTGAGTCCTTGAGTTCTTGAGGTTCTTGAGGTTCTTCTTTAGCTTACAATCTGTGTTAGAGAAGGATCTTCTCTTACCCGAGCTCTTCTCTTTCCCGAGGGCCCACCCCTTGGCCGCCTTGCGCTCACACCAAGTTTGCTTTTTCCCACCTCACGTCGATTGGCCGGCCGCTAAGTGCACGGTCCGCTCTCAATGAGTGAAAAGAGGCATAAGGGAAGGCTAGACAAGCCCTTCTTTCTTGGTTTTCCTGTCACTCTTCAAAAACAAGATTAGGAATCGACACACCCAATATGACTTGGGTTACGTGCGGCCGCAACAAGCAAAAAAAATCATGTGGTTCTTTCCTTGAGTGATGCATAACACTGCCAAAGCTCTGATACCAATGTAAGGTGCAGCGGATGTGAATGATGAACTTTGCTCAAGATGAGTGCTCCGAACTGTGCTCAAGGTTCCTTTTACTTACGGAAGGGAGAGCCTCCGTTCCTTTAGTGAGAGAGTGTAAGTGATCACAAACAAAGTGGATAAACATTGTGAATGAAGATGTCGAGACTGAGAGATAGAGAGAGAAGAATACGACACCAGAATGTTTTCACACCCTCCTCCGAAGGCCCCACTCTTTATGGCGAGAGTAGTCTACTATTGATTGCACAAATCTCTACAATGCTATGGACTTGCCGACGATGTCAACGACGATGAGGATGACGACGAGACGGGCTGAAATCTGCAAATCTTTATCTATTGAATTCTGACTCTATGTCGGTGACGACGGCGATGATGACGATGCAACGACGACGCGCTGAAAACGCAGATGCTGAAATCTGTGTTTTCTGGGCCGAAACTGCAAACTTCATTGGATCTGACCGTGTGGCAAGGATCTGCTCTGCAGGAAGGTGAGGTCTGCGAGGTTTGGGACTTGCGGTGCGAAGTCTAGATGCTGAAAACTGAAAACGCTGATGCAGGGGATGTCTTCATGCCAGAAATCTACAAAAACGCCATGCTGAAAATCTGAATCTAAGGTCTGCAGCAAAACGCTAGGCTTCTGCTGTGTTCTATTGTCGCCGGTTTGGATCTGCAAAAGCAAAACGCTGGCTGATCTGCTTGCAAATGAAAACGCTGGCTGATCTTGCTTGCTAGAAAACGCTAGGGTTTCCTTGTTCTTGCTGAGAAGTTGCACTTGACGGTGGTCCTCTGCCTCTTCTGCCAAAAAGTGCTAGCGCTAGGTTTCTTATATACTTGCTTGACTGAATTGCCCTACCTAGTTCCCAACAAAAGTCGCTTAAAAATAATAAGTGAAAAATGGCAAAAATAAGGAAAATAGATTTTCTGCACTGTAAAATGCCCCTGATGGAATCTGATGGTAATGTTGATCATCATGCTGTGCAACTAGAGGATATGCATCTACTGTAAGTGTCTGGACATGCACTGTCTGCGAACAGACTCACAAAAGTGCCAGATCACTTCCTAATCTAGGCTGATTGAACTGAATTGAACCCATGTCATGAAGTAGCTTGTCCACGTACACATAGGGTTAGATGTGCACGTGACATTTTGGTTGAGGAGGCAGACCTTCCCATCTCTGTTTGCTTTCTAGGCCTGAGAAGAGAGTACCTCCCGCTCCTTTCTAGGATTGGTTTAGAGATTGGGACTGTCTTGGAGACACCTCGCATGGCAGCCTCTATAGCTGCCAAGGTAGCTGGCATACCTACAGTACGCATTCTGGTCCGAGACTCTCGAAGATCGTATTACTGCCTCAGGTGAGTTTTTGTTGGCTCCGCCAGAGTGTGGAGTATTCGGGCCTCCCAAATCAGTGCTTCATTTGTCGACAGATGGGCCATGTAGCGAAGGTCTGTCCACGAAGGAGGCCCCAATCTTCGGCACAGACCCAGACCTAGACCAAGCCTCTTAAGGCTTGCCAGCCTCAGCAGACAGGGACACAAGGAGCTCAAAAAGGTTCCTCCTCCGAGCCTACTACCCAGACAGAGGAGGGTTGGCAGCACGTCCGTGGTCGACGTCACCAGAGACAACCACGCCAGTTCGGTCCCCTTGGTGGTCGTCCTCACCAGGCCAGCACCCAGCAGAGGATTCCCACAGGGAACTATTTCGACCCCCTACAGAAGGACGAGACCACAGATACCCCCTTCACCTCAGCTTCGCCATCAACAGCCCCTCCTCCCCCTATTCCCCCCCCCTTCAAACCCCCGCCTTCATCTTCTCCTCCTCCCCCCATTACTGCCCCTTCCCCTCCCATTCCACCCACTAGTCCCCCCTGCCTCATCCTTTCCCACTCCAGCTGTGCCGGCTCAGGGGACAGGACCTTCATCGGCCGCTAGGTGGTCTCTTGGCAACGCTTTTGCCATGAGCCGCCTGGCGAGAGAGGGGCAACCTTTCTTACAGACGCCCCTTCTTGAGCTGACGTCACCTTTGCCGTAGTCCCTCAAGGACTGACGAGCTTCGACATCCGTCGCCGGTGGGACTTCTTCACCTACGACTTCACACGATTCCTCGGCGACTTCACCAGACGTTTCATGCATTTGTGAATACCCAAACAGGTAGGAAGCTGAAATGCTTGCGTATAGACAATGGGGGTGAGTTCACATTTGCTGATTTTGTTAAGTTTTGCCAAGAAAATGGTATCGAGAGGGAGCGAACAACCCCTTATAATCCTTCGTCTAATGGTGTGGTTGAGAGATATAACAGGCATAGTCACAAGGGACACGCCCCGAGCAGTGGGGATCGGGGAGGGGGCTCAAATGGATTTTTAGTGTAAAAAAGAGGGCGGGACGGCTGGTGGGGACAAGAAGCCCAAAAATGGGCGTCCCCTGTGACTATGATAACAGGACGTTGTGTGAGAGGGTTCAATGCACCATAGTCAGTTTGGTTGAATATATGATGGATGGAGAGATATGGAGAGATCATTAATCACTACGATCTCTAGGATGATTCAATGTAAGGTCGCGGTGCCACATAAGGTCAGAGCAAAATTGGGAGCTAGACCGACTATGTTTGAGGCACTTAATAGATCAAAATCTTACAGAAATTATACATAGCTTGTGGAAGCTTCCAAGTCATTACTATGCTAGATTAACTCTCGTGTCATCTCAAGAGCTAGCTGGGAGAGATTGTAGATGTTGGTATGCACAATTATCAATGTGGTTTCAATTGCATGGCTTTACTAAGGATGAATGGCATCTCAAGTGAACTGCCCAATGTGATCCCATTATTTATTTTGGCTTTTAGGTATTTATTTTACTTATTTGTCAAAGCTTGGGTAGGGCAATTTATTGAGGTTGGTATATATGCAACCCCTTGCCTCCATTGTACTACCCATTGAATTATTCATTGCCAAGGTTGATTGCTTTAGGAGACTCTCTCTCTCTCTCTCTCTCTCTCTCTCTCTCTCTCTCTCTCTCTCTCTCTCTCTCTCTCTCTCTCTCTCTCTCTGTGGTCTCTACGCTTCCGCATCGTCCACTTTGACATGGTATCAAAGCCCTTGGTGGAGCTTTGTGCTTGAAGACCCTTGGCAAAGGACGAGTTGCACTGTGGAGAAAAGGAGCTCGTGAGGAGTCTTCCTCTCCCTTCTCTCTCTCTCTCTCTCTCTCTCTCTCTCTCTCTCTCCCCTTGGTCTCTACGCTTCCGCATCGTCGATTTTGACAGAATTGCCACCTTTTCAATACTCCTTGGACACACCATCACTTGCATTTACACCTTCAAAGATCAACAGATTATCAAATGAATCTCACGTAGATTAATATAGAGAGGACATGGATGACTCCTCCTCTATAGTTGGAGGAGAAAATGGCCTTTCACAAACATCATTTTCTTCACATTACTAAGGATGGAATTATTTTACGGTCGAGATACAAGGATTCACACCTGTAACACGGGCGGGCTTCGACGTGTCATAGGACAACTTCGGACCTCCTCCCGTCAGCAACAGGAGACAGGTAGATACACTTCGGTGCCCCAAGAGCAGCAAATATGCTAGCTATGTGACTTAGAGCCAAAGACGGAGGAGCATTACATATGTTGGTGCCAAGCATATTATGATATATGTGGAAGATTTCCTTGTCTCTTCAGAGAGGGAATCCAGGGTGATTGTTTGCGTTGACTAGAGATGCCTTGGGATATTCTTGGCCGGCATAGAATGCTTTATTACGACAATCTACACACCCTAGTAGAGACCCGCTTAGGGGGAGGAGATAGACTTCTTCCACTGCAACAACTCCCAACCAGACCCCAAGACACGTCAATTTTCAATTCATGGAACTATCTTAGATAGAGGTACAAAGATTAATAGATCTCGACACCCTCATATCTTTCGCAAACCACACCACTAACATAGTTATTATCGACATATCTAGGCAATTATTGAGAGAATAGGGCAGCTCCTATGCAAAGGAGATAATTGACGCCATGATGCAGCTGCCCATGAGAGAGTTCATGTGATGATGGTACTTACAGGGACAGCTCAGAGAGGAGATCAGGCTTTGGCAAATAGGCCAACTGGCACTTTCAACGCATTAATGTGCTCACATTTTAATGTTTGTTACTCTAGTCTTTTGTATTTTCTATAATGATGTTTGCATCATATCATGATGATGTTAAACAAAAAATTCATCTCATAGATCTTTTTGCATACGTAAATTTTCATTGCATCTCTCTCTCTCTCTCTCTCTCTCTCTCTCTCTCTCTCTCTCTCTCTGTGCACACATTGATTGCACGGAAGAACCTGGTGCGTGCAAGGCAATCTGCTTGCTGTTTGGAAGAGGGAAGCCCCCACGAGATGCAAATCATTCTCAGAAGTCCTCGTTTCCACCAGAGTTACACACGAGCCTCAGGCTCCTGGTTGAGCTGAGCAAGAGTCATGACGGTTTGGGCACCTGGTGGTTGTCTAATAAAGATCATCACCACAATTTTTCCGTGGAGGTCCCAGGTAGAGGCGGGGGCCACCTGCTTGAAATAATTTCAAAAAAAAAAAAGGAGAATCTCACTTGATGTGGGCGAAGGCCGTGCAAGCACAAGGCGGAAGAGGGGGGGACACAAAGGCGGGGCAGGAGGGTGTTACCATATACATGTGGTAGTGTTGTGTGTGAACACACTGAGGAGCGTCGGGGTATTTTTTCCCTCACTAGGAGGTTATTTCCCCGTGCATTGTATATACGTCCATCACTTTAGGACTATCGATCTTTCCATAGCACACTCTCTGTTGTGTGCCTTGAGCTTCCTTCATATTTTCTAAGCTGTGTGTGTTTTTTCGCAACTCTAATTCCAACAATTGGTATCAAAGTAGGTTGCGTCCTCCCGGACTTGGTCGTTAGCAGCTCCATCACACGCCTGCTCACTTTCTTCGATTTCTGTGAGCTTTCGCGAGCCTTCTTAGGTCGACAAATATTTTTAGATAGCTCAAAGACATCAATGTGTCTGCTCAGATTTCTGATTTGGACTCATTTCGGCCTCTGTTTCCACTACAGGCAGTACTGCGTAAGTTATTTCGTCATTTTGTGCAAAAATTTTGTCAGTGTCGTTTTCTGTGTAACAGGTCCCTTACAGTCTTCTACGGTTTGTCCTATATAGCACGTGCTGTTCCCGCTTCGTTTCTCCTCTTTTCGGATAGTTTTCACATAAGTTGCAGACATTTGCCATGGCCGACAACAACACAGATGTATTCAAGATGTTTGTTGTTGGGACAGATTGGATGGGGACAATTACCCCATGTGGGCTTACATGATGCAGCATGTTCTTGTGTTAAAGGGTATCTGGAATGTTGTACAGGGCATTGATGTCCGTCCTGGTTCTGAGGATGTAGACAATGTTGAGGATGTTGCAGGTTTGTTACAAGGATCGCTGCTGTTAGAGTTGTTTTACCTACGGCAGAACAAGCTCGTTGGGATGTAAAAGATGCGCAGGCTCATGCACTGATTGCGTTGTCTGTGAAGCGCACCATTACTCCTCACATTCGTTCAGCAAAATCTGTAAAATAGGCTTGGGATATTCTGTCTAGTCTTTATGCAAGTTGCAATGAAACAAAAATTTCATTGTTGCATAAAGAGCTGGAGTCGAAAATTATGCATGAGGAAGATTATATGGACACTTTCCTAGCTGGTGTCAAGGATATCAATGAGCAACTTATTTCTGTAGGTGAAGTCATTTCAGACAGTTCCCTTGTACAGACTGTTCTTGATGCCTTGCCAAATTCTTACCACATTTTTGCTAATACTTGGAGACTTATGACCCAAGGAAATACTAAAGTTGTCAAATTTGATGCATTATGCATATTGTTGTTGCAAGAGTCGCTTTCCAAAAAAAACAGGACTAGACAGCGTGCAGTTGAACATGCCTTTATTGTTGCTCAAAGAAAAGGCGGTAACAAGATTGTAGCCACTTCTCATGGTTCTTCTGCGAGTGGAAAATCACATGTTCCTAATAATTTTGATGGCAGCAATTCGTCTGGAAATTCTGGTGATAAGGGCAAAAAGAAGATGTGTTGCCATTATTGCCAAGCAGTGTCCTAAGTTGAAGGCCAAAGAGGCTGGTTCCACTACTAATGTTGGTTCCACTACAAATGCAGCTATTGTTGAATCTGTTGATGTTGATGCAAAATGGGCTTTTAGTGCAGAGTACCTAAAATCCTGTTGTCCATGATACATGCATGTTAGTTGCTGCAGATTCACATGTGTGGTATTTTGATAGTGGTGTTACAAAGCACATTACCTCACATTGTGATTTATACACTTCTCTTGAGTCTGTCCCTCATGGGAATTTAGTTACTTGTGCCAAAAATGCCTCTTATCTGGTTCAGGGAGTTGGAAAGTTTGTGCTTACTACTGCAAATGGCATTTCTTTCACACTTGTTGATGCAGTTTATGTACCTGGGATCAAGAAGAATCTTTTGTATGTATCTGCACTTGCTAGACTTGGTCTTGTAGTCAAATTTGTGGATGATAGATGTACAATATATGATCTCAATTTTGGTGATAAAATTGTTGCATCTGGCATTTTATGTCGTGGGCTGTATAAGCTCACTTTGTATGACAAGTGTGGGAAGAATATTGCAAATGCAGTTGTGGATTCAAAGGCTATTTCAGATGAAAAACTGTGGCATGCACATTTTGGTCATCTGAATTTTGTCAGTTTGCTGCATTTGAAGAAATTTGACATGGTTGCTTCTTTGCCGTCTCTTGAAGCACATGTCAAACATATCTGTGAAGGTTGTATTTTGGGTAAGATGCAGCGTTCTAAGTTTCCAAATGATAGTTCAGTTAGGGCCACATGCAGGTTGCAGGTTGCAGGTTGTGCATAGTGATGTTTGTGGACCCATGCAAACTTCGTCCTTGGGCAATTACCTTTACTTCGTGACTTTTACTGATGATTACTCCATGCATGCATGGGTGTATCCGCTTATGGCAAAGTCCGAAGTGTTTATGTGCTTCAAACAATTTTTGGCTATGGTTGAAAATGTCTCAAAATGTACTATGGACACCCTCCGTTGCGATCGAGGGGGGAAGTATATGTCTCATGAATTTAATGCATTTTTGGCTAGTCGTGGGATAAAACACCAATGTACAGTGCCTTATATGCCTCAGCAAAATGGTGTTGCAAAGAGGAAAAACAGGTCACTTATGAAAATGGCACGATGTATGGTCAAAAGTCAAGCTTTGCTGCATTCGTTTTGGCTTGAGTCCATCATGTGTGCCACTTATGTACTTAACAGGTGTCCATATGAAGCATGGCATGATAGAAAGCCTTCTCTTGAGCACATGCGTGTTTCTGGTTGTTTGGCATATGCTTTGGTGCCACAAACACAATTGGATGATAAGACTGTCAAATGTATTTTTGTTGGTTATAGTGCTGAAAGAAAAGGTTACAAGTTGTATCATCCATAAACAAAGCGTATTCTAGTTTCACGGGATGTTGTGTTTGTGGAAGATTCTATTCAGCCCTTGCTGTCATGTACTAGAGTTAGTAATGTAAGCTCATAGGACATTTATGACACTTTGTTACCTCTTTTCAGTGGTGGAAGTTTGAATGTAAATTCGAATGAAACAAATGTACAGCCTATGGGGGTTTCTGAAAATGTTACAAATCAGACTATTATTACTGATGCAAATGTACATGATATACTTGATGAGGAAAGGGTTGAAAATGAGCAGCCTAGAGGTATGCCAAAATGGTTGGTTCATACATTGTATGACAATAAATTGGATGCACATTTGTCTAGTGCACTCATTCAGCCTCTTGCCATGCATCTTATGCATCCGATTGTGATGCTTTGGCTGTGTCTAGCTTACATGATGTCGAGGAACCTCTATCTTTTGATGAAGCACAGAATTCATGATGCACTTATAGAAAATGACACATGGACTTTATGTGATTTGCCTCCTGGCAAAAAGGCCATTGGTACAAAGTGGGTTTACAAGTTGAAACGCAAGCCGGATAGTGATATTGATCGTTATAACGCTCGACTTGTTGCAAAGGGTTATGCGCAACAAAAAGGCATAGATCATGAAGAGACTTTTTCTTCAACTTGTCGTATGACTACTGTGCCTTTTCTATGTGCATTGGCAACTCATTTTGGTTGGGATGTACATCAATCAGACATTGTTACTGCTTTCTTGAACGAGGACATATTTGAGGAAGTTTATGTAACGCAGCCTTGCGGTTTTGTCAAGAAAGGACAAGAGGATAGAGTGTGCAAATGTAACAAAGCTTTGTATGGGTTGAAGCAACCTCCTCGTGCTTGGTATGAGAAGGTTGAGACTCATTTGGTCAAATGAGGCTTTCGTAACAGTCCAACAGAAAGCACATTGTATATAAAGCGTGAGGGTGATGTACTTCTTATTGTGGTTCTGTATGTGGATGATTTGTTGATCCCTGGACCAAATGAGAGACATATTGTTGAATTAAGGCTGATTTGAATGCTACTTTTAAGATGAAAGATTTGGGGTTGTTGCATCATAACTTTGGTATACACTTTAAGCAGTGTGATGGTGGTGTTGCATTGTGTCTGAAAAGTTACATAAAGACATTGCTATGTAAGTTTGGGCTTGAGGATTGCAAACCTATTTCCACTCCCATGGAAACAGGTTTGAAATTGAGTCTTCATCATGCTGGTTATCTTGCAGATGTCACTCTTTATCTAACTGCCATTGGATGCCTCATTTATGTATGCAACACGAGGCCAGATATTCAGTTTGCAGTCTCACAGTTCAGCAGATTTATGCATAGCCTAGGGTCTAAGCATTGGCAGGCTATCAAGAGAATTTTTGCTACTTGAGTGGCACTTTACATCTTAGCTAGTTTTATCCCAAAGGGGGGATCATTGCCGTCGGATTTGCATGCTTTTTTGGACTCAAATTGGGCTGGTTGTTTTGACACACGAATGTCCACAAGTAGTTTTTGTTTCATGCTTGGCAGCTCATGCATATCATGGTTGAGCAAGAAGCAACCTACTGTGGCCACTTCTAATTGTGAGGATGAATACAGGGCAATCTTCACAGCTACGGTTGAGTGTGTATGGCTCAGACGCCTTATGGATGATTTGGGTGTTAGATAGGACGCTGCCAACACTATCTACATTGATAGTCAGAGCGCATTGGTAGTTGTGAGGAACCCAATTTTTCATGCTTGCACAAAGCACATTGAGGTGCATTACCACTATGTCAGGGAGAGGCTCTCAACAGGAGAGAGCAGCTTGGCTTATGTGCCAACACAGGACAACCTTGCAGATCTTTTCACAAAGGCATTGTCTCATGAGAAGTTCGAAGCTTTCCACAAAGCTTTGGGCTTACTCCCCTTTGTGGATTGATCATGTCCTCAAGGCATGGCACTTCCCTTTACTCTTTGTGCTAGCTCTTGTTCATCGCATCACTCCAGGGGGATTTGTTATACATGTGGTAGTGATGTGTGTGAACACACTTAGGACCGCCGTGGCATTTTTTTCCTCACTAGGGTGTTTTTTCCCCCGTGCATTGTATAGACGTCCATCACTCTAGGGCTGTCTATCTTTCCATAGCACACTAAGTAATACGCACTTTGTTGTGTGCCTTGAGCTTCCTTCGTCTTCTCCAAGCTGTGTGTGTTTTCCTGCAACCCTAATTCCAATAGAGGATGTTGTGCAAGCGCACGAGGCAGAGTCGGGGAGGATGTCACGCAAGCTAGAGATTGGGATAGTGGCAAAATCATACTTTTGTATAATACAGATGATAAAATCATGAGGCCTACCTCCAATCAGATATAGCAAAGAAAAAGAAATGACTTTTTTTTAAAGGAAAATAATAATTATCGAGAAACCTATTCCAATTTGGTGAAAGTAAAGGTCAATTTTGAATGGAAAAATTTTGCCTACAATGGGCTTGGAGGATTAGTTAGACAATCTTGAATATGAAATACCAACAAAATATTGTTTTTGCTAGGGCTTCCTAGGCCACTTCAATCCTCTTTCTTATTAGAGCTTGAATATGAAATACCAACAAAATATTGTTTTTGTTAGGGCTTCCTAGGCCACTTCAACCCTCTTCCTTCTCTTGATGTGCACTGCAACTCTCTATAGCACCACCCCTTGCTATCTACCTCGTATCTTCTACCCACATTCACCACTTTTTCTCTACAATACAATCTCGCCCTCATTGATACCTCACAACTTGTGATCCATGTATGTGCCCTTTGTAACAGAAGAGGACTTTTTTGTGTAGCTTTGTTTCACTATATAAATCTAGCATAAGCATAGATGACTACCTCACCCTTAGTGAAGCATGTACTGCTTGAAGAGCAAAGGGAGGCTCTCTTCAGAAAGACACTCACAAAAGTGTCATTTGATAACCTTTTCCCAGGAGAAGTCAAGTTAGGGAAGGGAGACACTATCAAGAGTGGAAGTGTGAAACCATTCTTAAAGAGGGTTTGGCAAAGGAAAGAGAAAAGAAAGCAATTGAGAGATCCAAGTTTGGCATTGCAAGATAGATGTCTACTCCTTTCAAGAAAAGGATCTCTTCTAAAGCTATTCATGTAGAGATACTCTGTAATTTTTTGTTAGTCTTTTCAATAAGTTTCTTGAAAATAAAAGACTTATTAAGAATATAAAAAAATTTAATATTTTAACGTTTTCATAAGCATATAAAATAATATAATAATATAATAAAATGAAAATTTTTTATATCCTTAAATGAAACGACCCTTTATTACTATCTCATTTTATGGGATCAAAATCCTATGTATACATTGTTTACTCATTTGTTCTCTAAAGCCTTTGTCAAGCATGCCAAAAAGTGAATGCACCTTTGGACCTTTGGAGAATAGCATTTAGAAGGCTATGATCTCTTCTATTTATTCACAAGACTTTTAAGCCCCCATAGGGACACTTGTCTTTTAAGGAAAATTGAACGACCTTCACCCTTTGGGAATCAAGGCCTTTAGTAGGCCAATGATATGGAAACTTTCATCACATCAACATGGTGGCTTTCATGGTGTAGGCCAGCAAGATCAAACTTCTCCTTTCACGCACACAACTTTGTGCCCTCCTTTTGTTGGAATCGAAAAATGGGCTTAATACTTCAGAAGGAAAAGGGAATTAGTAGAAGGTTGAAAATATGAGGGTATCTAGATTGCATGCAAAAGGTGATTTTGGAAAGTGGATTCTCTCTAAGTTTGCCAAACACTTGGAGTAAGAGTTTTGTGTACCTCTAAAGGCTATCCTTCACAAAGCCCACGCATGTCTCTTTCTTTGTCTCTATCGTGCTTTAGAAGCTCGAAACACCGCGAGGCTGCCATGCAATGTCTCCCTCTCTCTCTACATGCACATAGGTCTCCAAGCTTTCTCACTTTGCCTCTCGCATACATGTTGCTTGTTTTCCTTTATGTCCAGAATATTTCATCAAGACCTCGTCCAAGCTGTGGCGCCTCTACCAAGGCTACCCATGGCTAGCATATGATCCTCCCATAGCTAGCTTCTGCTCATGCCTTGTGTGTGGACTGCTACTCGCCGACGTCCTTGTCTCCATGACCTTGGCTCAATGCCCTTATAAATGGTCGGAACCTTAGTTGAGGAGCCAGTAGGAGCTACTAGTATGTGTGTTCAATTCTAAAAAAATGTGGGAAAGGAGTAGCCAATAAGATGCTCGTATGTTTTAAATATAAGGAAAGAAGAGGAGGCCTTAGAGAAGGTGCACGTGGATGCCTAAGCAACGAAGTTGTAGCTTGGCTGTTGGAGGAACATGCACGCTTGGCAGCACACATTAAGGGCGCCTGATTGCCATGCCATTGCACTCTCTCTCTCTCTCTCTCTCTCTCAATCTCTCTCTCTCACTTCAATGCACGGGATGGTGAGGGCAAAGAGGGGATGGTTTTGCAGTTGTGCATGAAGATGGTGCAGGCAGTGGAGGCTGGCGAGCTTGTTCTCTATCTCTTCCTCTATTGTGTGGCACAAGTAGGGTTTGCAGGCCCTCCGGAGCTCCCTCTCTCTCTCTCTCTCTCTCTCTCTCTCTCTCTCTCACACACACACACACACACACACACACACACACACACATATATGTTGAACCCTAGCTCTCTCTGTCCCAGACCAAACCCTATCACTCGGCTCTGCAACCGCTGGGTGCGAGGGAGGCATCTAGCTTCACATGGTTGCTCCATAGCCCCGTCCACCTTGCCAAGGCCATTCTGGAAGCAGTAAGAGTCTCCACGCTAAAAGGCCTTTTCTGCCCTTGCAACCTATGGCTCTAATCTACAAGCAAGCAACATCGTCCCTCTTACCTGCGGCTACAATCTGCAAGCTCATGTATTACTATATCAAGGGTAAAACTCCTAGTAATATCAAGGGTAAAACTCCTGAGGAGTTGTTTCCCACTCAATCCAAACTAGAAAATCCATGGCACAACACAAAGAAGCATCCTCGGCATTGCGACAAACTCGATCCTTCGTGCCCCCTCCCCCTCCGGTGAACCCATTCGATTGCATGCAAGTTGAACTCAAGGATTTTAAGCTAGAGAATGCAGAGATCAAAACACTCCTCGCTTCCCTCGAAGCCCGACTTCAATCTCTCAAATCTCAAAAACGAGTGGACACAAATTTCATTTTAGCTAAAATTAAGGAGGTAGAGTACACATTTACCCAAACATTTACAAATGCAAACAGTCAATGCGAGACCTTCGCGACGGCGATGCTCTTGCAAGAACTCCTCTAGTTTGGAGGAGAGGGTGACAATATTCTTGAATTTGAGTGGCTTGCCTCCCGCCTCCCACCAAGCCACTCAGTTGGTGGGAAGAGGGTGATGACTTTCTTGTGGAGAAGTGTTTCTGTTCTCAAAAACAAAAGTGGTTATATCTTTGTAAGAACACTAATGTTTTCCATAGTGGCATCCAACTGTCCATTGGACCAGAACACAATTTAGTAGGAGATTCAATGAAATCAAGAAGAGTGGCTTGATTTTCCACATTGTTGTCCTTTTACAATCGTGTTGTGTAATCGACGAATATCCAACATAGTCTATAAACTCTATTTATAACTCACTAGAGTATGCTAAACGAGTTACCACAACTAAAAGGCATCTAAACGAATACCTCTTCTCACTTTCCATGAAAGTAACATTCTCGTATAACTCATCAACAAAGATTAAGTCCTTGACTCGCTATCATTCTTCATCAGTAAACAACCTCAGCATTGATCGAGGTTGAGAACCTGACTTAAACATGAAGGGACTAAACTTAGCCGCAGCATGCTTTGCCTCATGGTAAGCAAACTCCAACTAGAGAGAACCTTTCCAGTTGGATTGCTTGTAACTAAATGAACGCGCTTAGTATATCATTTAGCACAAGATTAACACTTGTAATCTGTCTATCCTCTCTAGATGATTGGCAATAGTGATATGTGTATCCCCATCATTTACAGACACTCCTCCAAAATGGCTGGTAAACATGGATCACAATTCCTTGCAACATTGATGAGTAATCAACAATGTTAGGAACAACCATCTTGGTTAACTTTAGTCAATTGATCCACAAGCACCCAAACCCAACCATGACTATTGGTGATTGGTAGATCCACAAATAATCTCATAGAGATATTGTACATATAGTGTGAAATGCTTTAGAAGCTACTAATGTCATGAATGCGCATGCCGGTCCAAACCAACGACTTTGTTAAACACTAGGGCCCATAACATCTAGTGTGCATGCATTTAGCAATAACAGATATGAACCTGCATATCCATCATCATACTTGCCAATACATATGGCTAATGGTATGCTCACAGCCCACAAGCAAAGAACTAATTACTTTCCATGTGAAAGACGTGCTAACATATTTGGACCATAATAGAATGTGAAAATTGATCACACCTTGGTACCAAAAGAAACATGTTCATTAACATAACATGGCTTTGTTACATGTGTAAACAACCATCCGTTAACACTAGTTTGGTAATGTAACAGGACATAAAAGTGTTTTTTTAGGGTTTTGGAGAAAAAATTCAACACTCCTTGTACATGTGTGAAGTTTCAAGCGTCCTTACATGAGTTTGATGCTAAGAACCCATTCTACATGGGATAAATAAGTATCATACATATTTCTTGATTCCTAGGTTATGACAAGATTTCAAAGCCAACATAGTGTTGCATTTGACTAAAAACAACATATTTTCATGATTAACCCCATGCTACACCACATAGAGCATTTTTCATGCAACCAATCTATTTTCCCATTAAATTCAATGGGTTCCTAATTTAAGTATAAGGTTTCCATAGCCCCACATTTTTTAAATTGTGCATACAATTAAGTACAAAAAGTTGTATTTTTTGTATTCTTCATACCTATCACTGGCGTTTGCATGACTACATCCATATTTACTCCTATATATGCTTTATATCAATACATCTTGGTAATTTACCTTCATACCAGCATGCATAAAGCATCAAAAACATCCAAACATGTTATCTTATGACAATTCTAGACATAACTACAAAGCTCAAAAACTGTACGAACAAAAAAATTGGCTTCTACATTGTGGCCATCTCAATCTCTTTGAAAAGTATGTATTTATAGCACAATTGGTATTGTATGATTATATTTGGACCTGAACTACGAATTGACCATGTTCATTGAAGGAATTGAGCAATATTGGACATAATACAATTTGAACTCAAAATGAGTCTGATTTTTGTAAAGTGGAATTTTATGTTAGCTATTGGGGGTATTAGGTGCCCCAAAACTCAAGAAAGATGCAATACATAGTGATAAGTATATATGCACAATCAAACTTGCATTTCTATTGCATATACAATGCCAAAAAATTAATCAAAATGTAAAATTTGTCCATAAATTTGCATGGCATGATTTTCATAAATATGCCATAACTTCAAATGCATATAGTATTTATTCATTACAAGCATTTTAAAACCTATATAATGATGAAGGCTGCTTATATATCACCCTAGAACTCACCAAGAGACATTTTAGGGTGTTCTATAGCCAATTTAATGAAAAATGTGCAAAAATAAGACACATTTTTTGACACAATTAAGGTTTTAAAATGCTTATGAAAGACAATTCTAGAGCTAGAATCCACTGATAAGCTATCTTTATGGATATCAAACACTCTAAGATCTCATTAGCGTTCCTTTCATATCTAGGAAATTGCTTGGTTAAGAGGACATAAAAGTGTCCTATTACCGATCTAGTCTTACTAGGTATCCGTTTTTGGCCACTAAAATTGTTCATAATACGACCTTCTCAAAAAAGTCTAACAAACGCATTTGACCAGCACCTAGGGACACTATCACAACACATAATTGAAATAACGGGTTCCAGTGTCAGTCCCACGGACTCATATTCTCCACGTGCGGAATATGTCTCATATAGGATATCTGGAAAAATAGCTTCTTTCAAGTACAAGATGTACTTGTGTGTAGTCCAAACCTTGCAAATTGTGTGGGAAAATCTAACACCTCTTCGGCTCTAATTACACGCACAAAGGCTGCTACATGATCTCTTGGGTCTCTGCTTCCTGTGTATTTCTTGTTTACCCATTTTTGCACTTGAGAGGGTCTAATTCTTCGATGGTCTACAAACCTCATCATTGGATCACCCCGTCCCAGTCGATACACCTCCTCAGGCCTTCTATAATAGGCTGGTTCCTCTCCCAATGGTGCTCCTAAGCCATAATTTCTAATGGTTCTCGCTGGAGGTGGTTCTTCTCTTCGAACTTGTTCCATGGGTGGTCCTCCAGGCTCTGTTGACCCTTGAGTCTTTGGCTTACTCTTTGCCTAATACCTTGAATAGAGTGGTGGTTCTTGCAAATCCCTGAGCCCTCGTGCGGCTTGATAACCATCTCGGTTTTGGTCTGATTCCATTCTTGCACTTTGTCGAAGCCATGCCTGCAATGATGGCTGGTTTGCTGGTTGGTCTTGGTTGTTGAATGCTTGCGGTCGGGTGGAATGTGAAGTACTGTCATACTCATCTGAAAAAGGATTCGTTGACTTGCTTGGGGTGTGGGCGGCTCTTGGCACTTCCTCAGGGGCATATGCTGATGCTCCTGGGCCTATTTCTCTCTCTACTTTCTCTGGGAGAATACGTTGTTATTCTCACCCATATCTATCAACAAAAACTATGCCCTTCCCCGTAGCAGTTTCATAAGAGAATAAGTAAAGAACCTTGTCTTTGCTTAATTCGTTTATGTATGGTTCTTTGCTGCGAAAGTAAGAGACTATACCCTCGCTCTCATGTTTGTAGATTCCCACATTCTCGTTATAAGTTGGAACCCTGATTGTTTTCTTATCATACATAAATATAGCTCCGGTCCGATCAATGTTTGGTGGCGGTGTGAGCGGGATGGGAACACACAAAACGCCTCTATAACGACCCGACACACACTCTTGGGAAGATACACACACACACACACACTATGGGGCACCACTCGGCTTATACAACACACCTGGCCGAGACAGGGAACACACCTATGGAGTGAGAGGAGAGAGACTATCCGTTTTCCCACTCCACACACAGAGACACACACACACACACACACCCAAATAATTCAGCTCAAAAGAGGAGAACTTCTGATATTTAGATACAAATGAGCTTGGGCCAACACCAAGGGGGCAAATAGCTCACACAGTATGGGTAAAATAAGCCAGATACAATCACAAACTGGAGTAGAAGATTCGCTCATAGGAGAAACTTACATAGCCAAAAAAGCAGAGAAACAGTGAGGAATTTGGCAAAATGGACAGCGCCATCGCGTTCAGAATGGCCCAAAACCCCGTCTACAATGTCAAAGTGCTCAAATCTGACCTCGAATGAGCAGTTTACGGCCAAAACAGGCTCCAAAAACCCCAAAAACACAGTTGCGGTTGTTCCTCCTCTCTTCTCCACATTTTTTCTGGTCTTCTCTTTGTTTTTTTAGTTCCCACACTTCACTTCATTACTTGGGCACCCTTGGCCTTTTAGATGACCTCAAACGGACCCCGAACATGCCAAAAACTGACCTCGCAGTGCATAGTTGTCACCTTTTTGCATCATCTGCACACCTGGCACTCGTTTCTTTTCAATAATGCATCCCGCCACCACGTGGAGTGGCCCCAAAAATTGGTCCTCATGATGACCTCTCTGCATAATTATCACAAGAAAACACCCACGTTGTGCCCGTACTTCTCCACGTGCAAGTATTGACCCCATTCGGCCTCCTGACGCCACTAGATGCCATCTGACGCACCTACTTACCTCATGTCATCGGCCCGCGGATAGCTTTCTCGAGAAGTTGTACACGCTACCAACTCCTCATTATTATAGAAAAAAGACATTGGTACTGGTAATAGTGAAAATCGATGCACCCCTGTCCTACTTGTACACATGTGGGCCCCACGTAACCACCTGGCTCTGGAAAATGGGCAATCCTTTATTTGATGCACCATGCATGTATATGTACATATGTGCAATCCCTTGCTCCAAAAAACTCCTGACATAATTTGCCCATCCCCTAGCTTGCTAGGTCATTCATGATCAGCAGCAGCAAAAAGAGAGATTCATTCCACCTGGATCCCACACAAAAACACTCGTCATTCCTTGCATCAAAAGCTTAATCAAGGTTCCACCTGGTTCCCAAGGAAAACCTGTAGAGATGCCACATATCAACTTTGCATCAGGAAAACCATCAATTATTTTTGCATAGACCTGCATGTGTAAATATATCTCCTTCTCCATAGCTGAGAGCTCTCCCCTGATCATTTGTGTCATCAATTCCTGCTTCTTTGACAACTCAACCTTGGTTTTCATCAGCCCTTCAATCACTTCACAAGGCCCTTCACTTTCATCTTCAACCTCATTCGCAAATGCAACTAAACCATCCTCGTGGATTTCTTTGTCCATCAAAAGAGATGCAACCTCAGCATCCTCATCACTGCTGGTAGTACTATCACTATCCTCATCAGACACTGTGGAATAGTCTTCATCACTAGACTCATCATCATCTTCATAAAGCTCCTCCAATCGTTTCCTTGTGTCCATATTATAAAGCTTCTTGGCACCTGTCTTTCCATAGAGGCTAATCGTACCGCATCGCCAATCTTGAACAGCTCCCATTGCACGTAACCATGGTCTACCAAGTATAACAGGATATGCTCCCAACCCCGCTGGCATCACATGAAAATCAACCACTGCCTTTGCATCATATGCCTCCACTTCTAAGCTCTTTACAACACCAAAAAATTTTACTTTTTGATGGTTTGCCAATCTAATCCAAAAGCCTGACACCCCAGTCACTGTAAGACCCATCTTCTCAACGCATGAGTGTGTTATGACACATATTTGGGCTCCACCATCCACATAACCTTGTCCCAAATCTTTTCTTTTGTGCCACACATCTACTATTGGAAAAATATCTGGTAGCTCATCCATTGCCAACACCTTCACTGAACCCCTCTTTGGCTCTTTCTCCATTGGGTTAACCATCCTCTTCCACTGTCGCTTTAACTTAGGCACCATCTCTATAAGCTACCCAAAAGTAACATCTGCCTTCCTGCTTCTCAAATCCTCCTTCAAGTCATAGCTTAATTGCCCATCCCCTAGTGGAAAATCTGAAACATGGAACTTGCGACGAGCTCTTCTTTTCTCTTCGCCTTGACATCCTCACCTTCATGGCTCTTTCCCTTCTTCTTACTAGGACCTGGGGCACTTCTTCCTTCCTTTTCCTCTGTGGTCCTCTTTCCAATAGGCATCACTAATGTATCATCTAGCTTTGATGCCTTCTCCAAGGTGACTACACTTAGCACTTTTGTCTTTCCCTTTTCCTCCTGGGTTAATCCACTGGTTCCTTCATCTCCCTTAATTTCGATGCCATAATCATTTGACCTAGTTAGCACCTGTCTTGGCAATGGATACATGTCTCCCCCCATCCTTGGTGGCTTATCACATTGTGGGCTGATGTGACCCAACTCTCCACAATTATAACATGTGGGTGTCTGCCTCCAGAACCTACCATTGCTTTGTCCACCACCATTCCTGGGTCTTTCTTCACCTCCTGACTGATTTGCAAATCTCCCTCGACCTCGATTGTTTCCCACTTGACCTAGCATGTTTAGGCTGAGATTCTTCATTAAATCTACCACTTGCCTCATATCTTGCCGTAGCCCATCATCTTGCACTGTTGTAGTGACCATTGTTGGCCTAACTTGAGGAGTAACACAAACCACTGGTTCATGATGAACCCCTGGCATGCGACCTTGCGAAGAATCCATAGGCTGAAATTCAGACCTCATGGGCAAAGACTCTACCCCTAACTGGCTCATTTTCCTCAGCTTCCACTCTTTGTTCCTTGCAACCTCCAATGCATCTTCATATGTCCTAGGCTTCTTTAGCTCCACTCTCCAACGTATATTCTCCCAAAGACCAGCCAAGAACATGTCCTTCTTCATCATGTCAGGCGGGGGTACTTGTGGTGCTAAGGCCTTGCACATCCTCTCTCATGCCAATGAAAACTTTCGTATGTACGCATCTACTGGCTCACCTTCCTTCTGCACCAAACCTTGTACTTCTTGCGACACTTTGTCAGGATCTTCTGTCTTCACAAACTCCACTTCCAATCCATGTCGTAGATTGTCCCAACTCAACCTTACGGGTGGATCAACCACACGCAACTCCTCTTCAAATGCTTTGGACCAAACTCGTGCATCACTCTTCAAACAAATTTGGAGAAGACGTAACATTTGCGCAGGGTCATGAATCTGGTTACTAATGCAGGCAACCTCCATCTTTTCCAAAAAGTCTTCCACATCTTCATCACTTCTTCCATGAAACTCCGATAAGAGAAAGCCATGGCTACCCAAGCTACGATGCTTTGAGAACCCCTTCGAACACACGGGCAAGAACCCAAAACTTTTGACTGACTCAATTCCCAGAAACTTCAATGGAGCTCAACTTTAGATAAGGACAAACACATGCACATCAAATGAGTTTTCATAGTTAATCATTGGAATTACAACAGGTAAAGGACATTCCAATATCTCTCTTAATCTTCTTGGCCCGAACATAAAGACTATGCGATGCTGGAAAAAAATCTTCCTGGACACATGAACATTTATCTGGATTCTCTGGGTTAAATGAAAAGGAGTGAATTGAGGACCATTTTGATCATCCATTAAAGCCAACCATGAAGCTCCCAAGAAGGAACACCTGTCTTATCCTTTGTTTTTGCCAGAATTTCAACAGCATAACAATATAAATGGCTTAAAAGACCAAAAGACCAGCCATCATAACTTGGAAAAATTTTGACAGAGTTTCCCCAGAAGTAGAGCAGTAAGAACCCAAAATATAGACTGTATATGTATGCACAAACTGCCAACAATAGAACCCGAGCATCAAATATGAATCACTAATACATAGCCTATGGGGTGAGGTCACGAAAAGGGTGCTCCAGCTACCTGTATCACCGAAAGGATCTCCACATTTGAGAATCCCCCAGCTCAATAAAACCTCACGCTATCGACCCTCACACGAAGGCTAATGTAAATCGCGTATAGTCAAGTCTCAGAAATGACTATCTTCCAGACCAAGTCTCAGAAATGGGTGGGACTGCCAAATAAAACCAAATATGGCTCCACAAAGGCGTACAATGGCAGTTTCCACAAGTAACGTACAATCCAACAGACAATGCGCTCAAACAGGCGCCAAATGATGCATACCCACAATAACTGCAAGTGACACCACTGCTAGTATATCACTGTACACCAGCTACCTGTACCTGTGTGAATCATCTGTACCTGTCCCTGTAACCTGTAACCTATAACCTATAGTCTGCAACCTGTAATCCTGAATCTCGAAGCTCGAAGCCCGAAGCAGAAGGTACTCGAAGAAGATCTTCCGTGGGGGCGCCAAAAGAATGTGAGCGGGATGGAAACACACAGAACGCCTCTATAATGACCCGACACACACTCTTGGGAAGATACACACACACACATACTATGGGGCACCACTCGGCTTACACAACACACCTGGCCGAGACAGGGAACACACCTATGGAGTGAGAGGAGAGAGACTATCCGTTTGCCCACTCCACACAGAGACACACACACACACACACACACACACACACATACACACACACACACCCAAAAAATTCAGCTCAAAAGAGGAGAACTTCTGATATTTAGATACAAATGAGCTTGGGCCAACACCAAGGGGGCAAATAGCTCACACAGTATGGGTAAACTAAGCCAGATACAATCACAAACTGGAGCAGAAGATTCGCTCATAGGAGAAACTTACACAGCCAAAACAGCAGAGAAATAGTGAGGAATTTGGCAAAATGGACAGTGCCATCGCGTCTGGAACGGCACAAAACCCCAGTCTACAATGTCAAAGTGCTCAAATCCAACCTCAAATGAGCAGTTTACGGCCAAAACAGGCTCCAAAATCCCCAAAAACACAGTTGCGGCTGTTCCTCCTCTCTTCTCCACGTTTTTTCTAGTCTTCTCTCTGTTTTTTTAGTTCCCACACTTCACTTCATTACTTGGGCACCCTTGGCCTTTTAGATGACCTCAAACGGACCCCGAACAGGCCAAAAACTGACCTCGCAGTGCATAGTTGTCACCTTTTTGCATCATCCACACACCTGGCACTCATTTCTTTTCAATAATGCATCCCGCCACCACGTGGAGTGGCCCCAAAAAGTGATCCTCATGATGAACTCTCTGCATAATTATCACAAGAAAACACCCACGTTGTGTCCGTACTTCTCCACGTGCAAGTATTGACCCCATTCGGCCTCCTGACGCCACTAGATGCCATCTGACGCACCTGCTTACCTCATGTTGTCGGCCCGGGAATAGCTTCCTCGGGAAGTTTTACGCGCTACCAACTCCTCATTATTATAGAAAAAACACACTGGTACTGGTAATAGTGAAAATCGATGCACTATGTACACCCTGTCCTACTTGTACATATCTGGGTCCCACGTAACCACCTGGCTCTGGAAAATGGGCAATCCTTTATTTGATGCACCATGCATGTATATGTACATATGCGCAATCCCTTGCTCCAAAAAACTCCTGACAGCGGTTCTTGAGTTTCTGAAACCATTTTCCCTTTAGCCATGTTATCTCCATATCTGTTGTAATCTTCAGGGTTACTAACTATTAAATAGTGGTCCCCCTTTTCGTCTCGGAATCTATCTCCATCATCATACACTCGGATTATCTCCAATCTTTGAGCTGGCCTCTCTTCGATACAAATTCACTTGCGGCCTCGATAGTCTGAATAGACTAAGGCTCCTCTCGAGTTTGTTCCCTCCAAGAATATCTCCGTGAGCCTGGAATCATTCAAAGGATTTTGGGAGGTGCTTCCTCCTCGCATAGGTCCATCATAGGTGAAACCTCCTGGCTGTTGACTACCCATCATGAAGAAAGATTTGTCTGATGAAGTGTCAATATCACTACCTTCCTCGGTGCTAGCGGATCTAGCCTTGCCTAAGTTATACTCTTTTCTGTGGACACTAAGCTACCTTGGTCACCTGCCACTTTCTGGTCTCTAACAATGTATCTTCCTGATCTTAAATTCATCAAACTTATCAATGCAATTTATCACAAATTCAACCACTCACCTGGAAATGGGTCAGTTTCTGCACAACTTCTTGCTCTGGTGCTGAATATACCTGTTCACAAGTGTTTTAATTTCGGCAATCGAATCAAAGCATTTATCTACTAGAGGTTATGTTAGTAATGATTGGTATAACTGGAGAGTTAATCTCAACCACTACTGTATTTTATACATTGCTGCTGTTCTGGATTAGGTTTGCTAATCTGAAACAGTACTACCCTCCGTTGTTGGTCAATTTACGCGAAAAAGTCTGAATTCAGTCTTTTGCTTCGTCAAATTGGCAAACAAGGTCCAAATTCACTTATGAAAGAAGTTCTGGAACCCTTAAGCCAATGGGACCTCATTGTCTATGCCAGGTCAAATTTTCTTTGCAGTATGCCCCAATAGACATCCTACGCGTAGGATGTCTCCTGCTGTGTTTTACCTAAATTTTTGCACTGTTGTTCCCTCTTGTTGTGCTGAGCTTACAGCTGCTTTTACTTTTTGATTTGGACACCTATTAGCTGGTCAATGAGTCAGAAATCTGTTTCGATGGCGTGTTGATGGTATTGATCAGTCTAATCAACTCCAAATTGGACCAAAATTGACTAGTAGGCTTGCCTTAGGCTATATAACACCTTACTATGCTCAAAGTCAAAGTCTGGCTTCAATTTCTTGCATTAGACATCCTACGCGTAGGATGTATTTTTCATCATTATGGCTTCAAACTCAAAGCCCGGGCTCCCCTTGAGTTGCTGATCACTTTGGCATACTTAGAATTCAGTTTGGAGTCCCAAATCACTCAAAAGACATTCTACGCGTAGGATGTCTTTTTGGCCTGTTTGACCCCAGACTTGTCCCACAGCTTCCCTTTGATGTCAGTAACCCAGTGGTATCCTTAGATTTTGTTTTGGATGTCAAAAGTCCCAAATTTCAGCTGTTTTTGCTTTTTTAGTCAAAAGTGCTAAAGTCTGCTTTGAACCCAATTTTCTTACCCAAATGAGGTGAAACCCCTTTCAGTCACTCAATATATCATGCAAGACATGCTCATGCAGCCATCTTATGGTTTTGGTCCCAAAATAATGTTTTGGCACTATTTGGGTAGGCTGTCTGGCAATTTCAGTCTATCTGGCCTTATCCTGTCAATATATGGCCAAATTTTCACTTTCCAGTTGAAATTAGGATAAACCCTACCTTTTGAACACACTGGTCAACTCAAAATCGCAAAATTCCTCCCAAATTAGCATGTAGACATCCTATGCGTAGGATGTCTCCTGCTTAAAATTAAAGTTTTTTCTGACAGGAATGCTCCTGATGCTCTGTAGATCTATCAGAAACACTCACAGTAACTTTTGGACTTCAATTAGGCTTTCAAACACACTTTTGCATCTTTTAAAAACTTGTAATGATTCTACCAAGCAAGTGTACATGCATGAAATGCTCTAGATCCTGAATCATGATGTCCTACTTACTCAACTCCTACCTATCGTGTGAAATGGTGTTTTTGGTTGCTTTTTGGCCTCTCCGGACTCTCAAGCTCTCCTCTCCCCGCTTCTACCACTCCAACTCCTACTCTATGAATCGACTACTACCTAAAACTACCTAAGTCAACCTCGTCTACCTAAGTCGAAGGATCTAGGCCAGACACATGCTTCTTAGACTCCCTCTAAGACCTAGAGAGTCCTCCACCCTCTGATCCTATCTAAATGTAAAGCGAAACTCTTGGCAAGCCAAAAATCCCAATCCTCAAGGATTAGTCTCGGTCACCTACCTAAGGTTTTCGTCCTCGGCAACGGCGCCAATGTTGGACGGATACGCCGCGACGGGCGTCAGCACAGCGAGAACTCACCTAACATGTAATGTCAGCTAAGGACGAAGCTCGTCCTGCAGGCGCGTGGAAGCAAGTATAAGGTGTCAACCTACACTCGACCGACTCCTAACTAATTCCTACAGAGGTCTCTACCAATTGTCTAAGTCACAGCCTTCAAGAGTGCAAGAGAGGAAACTTCCTACAATGCTTTCTAGAGCCGAACACCCATCAAACAATCTCGAAACACCATAGAACTTGAAGGAGATCCTACTAATACCAATAGGTCACTCTCCCTAAGGTCTATGAACCAAAATCTCGGCCCAAAACACCCGGTGCAGAAACAGGTAGGATGTCTGGCCGAAATCTGCAGGTCTTCGTTTTCAAAATCTAAAGTGTCTAATGTATAGTTCTACTCAATGTGAACGCGTGGATATGCTGCAATGCAAAATCGGACAACGTATGCTCACCCAAACAACCGATGAAGCTCGTAGAAGGAGCTCACAAAGCCGGACCGTACACGCGCAATGTTGGTATTGACGCGTAGCTCTAGTCGGGGGCAACACGCTGCACTTCTCCACACTCAATTCCGACCACCGGAGCACATGTAGCGTCAAGACGAAGCTCACACACACTCTCTCCTACAGTACGCTCACTCACAGACTTCCAACTTGCTTTTAAAATGACAAAAGGTTTTTCATTAAGGTCAAAAAGCGGTATACATACCTTACAGCTTCTCAAACCCTAAAGTTACAAAATCAACCATCTACTCAATCTAACTATCAAAACTAGGATACAATCTGGAAACTTCTGTAAGTCCCAATAATTACAAGGTGAAAAATCGGGTTTTCCTTAATGAATGAAGAATTACAAAAATAATAGTCCTCCGAGTAGTTAGATGCCGTGGGGTGTGTCCAGCTTCTAACAGTCAATGTGGACATGAGTTTTTTCTTTTCGTGTTTTCTTTTTGATGTTTCTTCTTTTCTGTTTTGTGTGTCTCTAAGAGAGATAGTTCTTTAGTATCTGTAATCTTTTCTCATTATTGATGATCACTTGCTATTTGTAACCAAAGCTTCCAAATTACATCAGCAAACTCACTTAAACTTGAAATTTTTGGCTTATGAACACATTGCCTTGCAAGGCTGCTATACCTTTCGTGGTCTGTTGCACTATGACCCTTTAGTCAAAGGGCCGATATAGCAGCAAGGCCGAGAAGTACTCTCAAACCAAGCCCCACCCCGTAGTTGGTTACGGTCTTGCTCTGTTGTTGCACTAGTTCTTATTACAATAAAGTACATAATAAAGCTGATATTTTTTTTGCCCCTTATTATCAAATTATTTTGTGCAGGCTGGGAAAGAATGATTTTCCGTAAAGTGGGAGGAGGATGATAGTGTCTGGTATGAAATACTCTCATTTTCAAATCCTGCAGCCTTTCTGTCCATGGCAACCTACCCATATGTGCAATGGAAACAGAGGCTTTTTGTAAAGCATTCCAGTAGTGCAATGGTGAAGGCAGTTTCAGACTCCAGCTCTTGAATCTCACTATCCTTTGTTATTGAAGCCTCGTTTGCATGCAATTTTCCATGTGCTGAACCTCTCATTAACTTGTGTTTCAAGCGATCAAGAGTTCGTGTTTTTGCTGAGAGAGAGAGAGAGAGAGAGAGAGAGAGAGAGAGAGAGAGAGAGAGAGAGAGAGAGAGAGAGAGAGAGAGAGAGAGAGAGAGAGAGAGAGAGAGAGAGAGAGAGAGAGAGAGAGAGAGAGAGAGCAGTTGAGGAAATTTAGACCTTGCATAGTGAGGATAGCTGTGACATCTTTAGAGTTTTTGGTCTTGTGAATTGCTTAATCATTGGCCCTATTCATAGGTATTGAATGTGCTTTTACTTCAGCAAATCTTCTTAAAGTTAAGAGCTTAGGCTCTAGACGGATATTAGCAAGTGTTTCAAACTCAGGGGCATCAAGGTACATCTACTATAAACTACAGTGGGAAAATTACAAAGAGTAAACCCCATTTTTAAACCAATCCTATTGAACAAGGTTGGTGACTACTATGAAGAGTACATCGTGACATAACCGATGATGATGAATCTTTGACACACTATCTCAACTATTGTGTTGAAGTGACAAGTGGAACATATGAAAAAATCAGTACATTGAAAAGATGTTAGGTGTTCGAGAAAGAGCCTTAGTTAACCAGTATGGAGAAGAGTAACATTTGTGGTAGTAGTTTTTGGCAAGAATCTTGAGTATGAGAATATTTTACCAAACTTTTTATGAGGCAAAAGAAAATATGTAGGGTTGAAATTACAATTATTTTTTACTTAAGATAACACAACCTGATTACAAGAGACAACTAAACTGGCATGACTACTAAGTTAGATGATTGTTCTTGTATTGGAACCTTCACACATCCACACTTCAATTCATGATTTTGGTCAAGAAGACTCCTCACTTTCGTGGTTGGAGAGTTGAAATCTTCCATTGGACCCCTTGTTACATTTTGTTAGTGCACTCGTAGAAATGGAATGACTATGTTGATGACACCTTTCCTAAGCATAATTTCAAGCCCCTAAAGCGATTCATTTTCAATGCTCTCTAATTGCCTTGAAATCTACATTGAAATAGTCATTGTAGTGGCTTGACATTCTTGAACGTGTGCCTTCAAACAAACAATTCCACACATCAGTTTGACAATGAGGGACGTGACATTGCACCATTGGACATGGTTGTAAAGAAGACACAAAAGTTTGGAAATATGTGCGGCGTTGAGTAGGCTAGCAAAATAAGAGTCACTAAGGGAAGGTTAAGGAGTTTTTTGTCTTGTAAGAAATGGTAAGAGAGATTGATTTTCATTTAAAATAAGTAAACAACAAATTTCAAATCCCACAAATCGAAGAAAATCTCCACTTTATTATCATATGCACGAGTTTTTGAGGTTCCACATGAAGTGCCGCTTTCAAATCTTTTGGGAATAGGTCTCTTTCCCAAATATCCCCTTTCCTAAACCATCGGTTCTTCTTTTGGCTCAAATTCTAAATTTCCCTTTGCTCACTTCTATTAGATACCTTTCTTTTCACTATATCCAATCCCATTTGTCTTCCCCGTATCCAACCTTTGGCCTTGCTACAACTAGGAATCTTGCTTAGAGAGGTATCTACCATTTTCCTGTTGAGTTTGAAGATGAATATGCACCGCTTCAAAAAAGAATTAAAGTTTTTGAAACTCCCTTTGCCATGCAAGCAACGAGATTAGAGGGAAAAAATCACATTAACTTATGAAAAAATAGTAACGATATCCCATAGATCCCATCACCAAAAGCACTTTTCAATTGTTCTACATTGATGAGGTTTGTAGGAGATGGCATTGAAGGGCTATTAAGCTATACACTAAATCTTGCAGCGTGGAGGGACATTCTTAAGTCGACAAATCATATGCTACAAAAGTTTAAAAATTCTCTCAACCATCAGTTTGAAAAAAGGAAAGCATCAGTGCTTTTGGTGATCCCATCACTAAAAGAACTCCGCCATTTTTTGTCTTGTAAGAAATGGTAAGAGAGATTGATTTTCATTTAAAATAAGTAAACAACAAATTTCAAATCCCACAAATCGAAGAAAATCTCCACTTTATTATCATATGCACGAGTTTTTGAGGTTCCACATGAAGTGCCGCTTTCAAATCTTTTGGGAATAGGTCTCTTTCCCAAATATCCCCTTTCCTAAACCATCGGTTCTTCTTTTGGCTCAAATTCTAAATTTCCCTTTGCTCACTTCTATTAGATACCTTTCTTTTCACTATATCCAATCCCATTTGTCTTCCCCGTATCCAACCTTTGGCCTTGCTACAACTAGGAATCTTGCTTAGAGAGGTATCTACCATTTTCCTGTTGAGTTTGAAGATGAATATGCACCGCTTCAAAAAAGAATTAAAGTTTTTGAAACTCCCTTTGCCATGCAAGCAACGAGATTAGAGGGAAAAAATCACATTAACTTATGAAAAAATAGTAACGATATCCCATAGATCCCATCACCAAAAGCACTTTTCAATTGTTCTACATTGATGAGGTTTGTAGGACATGTCATTAAAGGACTGTTAAGCTATACACTAAATCTTGCAGTGTGGAGGGATATTCTTAAGTCGACAAACCATTTGCTACAAGAGTTTAAAAATTATCTCAACCATCGGTTTGAAAACAAGAAAGAGGAGATAAAAACCTGCAAATTATTGAATACAACCAGAAGGAAGAAAACAAAGACAAAGAAAGTTAAAGAATAGTAAGAGTCTCAAGCAAGGAGGAGGAATTTGTGGTAGAAGAATCAAAGTAGTGAGGTAAATTGGTTTATTTTTCAAGCTAGTATCTTTAGATTTCCTTTTTTACTTAGAGAAACTAGTGCTAGTCTCTATTTTTGTTGGCTTTAGGTTCCTTGTTTGGCCTTAATGTTCACAAGGAAACATGAAAGGTGAATCACAATCATTATGTGAAGTAGTTACACTTGTTTTTGCTGAGAATCTATTGGATAAGAGAAGGTTTAAGAAGGTGAGACATAAATGCATTGATGGATTCTTGTAGAATTTAACTTTGGACAACGATGATATTGAAGGGAATTTGAAAAAATTGGAATCAATAGAGCAAATTATTGACAATTATTCAAGATCATAAATAAAAACTTGGAAGTACTAAAAAATGAAAGGCTCCTTGCTACCAGATCTATCAATAAGTAATGCTTATAATCAATTTCAAGGTAATAAAGATGTTAGGGGAGCCTTTTGACATCAGAGCTCAAGTTTAATTGTTTCAATAACCTATTCTTTGACTTAAGGACTTTACAATGAGCAATGATAAAGTTCTATGATCTTCAACATTTTGAAATGAATGAACATGTCATTTTTGTGATTAAGTTAAATGGAAGTGAATTTGTGAAGAGTAAGAAATTTGAAAAAGTGTCAATAACCCTCATGAATAGATCTCTCAATACTCGAAAGGGACAATAGGGCAAAAATTCCCTAAAAAATTAATTGTTTAGTCAGAGAAGAACATTTGGTGGTCGGGTGATTTTAAAGTTGATTGTGAAAATAGTAATGTTTTAAATTGAGTATACCATTACACCAGTATACTTGAAATAATCAAAGATAAACATGGTGGAGAGGTGTTAGTTATTGAGAGTTTCGGTAGGTATAAGGTGGAATGACACATGGGGAAATATCTAAAGACACTAAAGGGTATGTACAATGTGTCAAAGGGTGTCAATGCCAAAATCCCTTGAATGTATTGATTGGGTACATCAAAGGAGGTGAATTTTGTTAATTGGAGTAAAGCCCTTAATCGCCACTCTAAAGATCTAAACTTTCAAGTAGTTTTGAATATTTTCTTCTTAAATACCCACATGTGCACATTGCATGCATTGTGCAAAATCATTGAGAAGATTGTGCAATTTACATAGTATTGCATAGAAATTGCAACCTTTATCAACCAAGGAAACTTGTATAAGGGTCTTCTCAGCTGTTGCGATTCATGAAGGGAATGTGGAGAGCAGCTTGATCAGGTGAGATACTATTTTATTCCCCTTTCAAAGCCAATAGAGGCATTAGAATCTCCATCAGAGAAAAGATAGAGAAGATACACTTTTTCCTCTTTTATGCTGAGTTTCTCTCTTAATCATGGCATCATGCTTTATGAGATGAATAAAGAGGCAGAAGGCAAATACTCAATCATATTGATTGAGGGGGATGGTTGGTACCTAGTGTGGTGTCGTGTTTTGATTCTTGTTTATGGTATCACAACTTTGAAAATGCTCCAAACAATGTGTAGAAGCAAAGAAGAGTACTTCTTGTGGGCAAATCAAATAAATTTTGACATGAAGACTCTTAAGAAGATGGCTTTTGGAAGGCTCTCTCTTTGCTAAAGATGCAAGAACAACAAGCTTTCTCATCTCAATAGTTTCAATCACACCTATGAGAAACTATTTCAAAGAAAACAATGTAAACAATTGGAGAAAAGAAACAGACAATTCATGCATCACTTACACTCTCAAGGAACAATCACAAAGTGTTGAAACTTAGCTTCAAAGGCAATTAAAGTGCTTACAATCATCAACAAAATAAGAAGATGCCTCTCAACAACTTCTATCCAACATTTTGGATTGTTCAAAGGCTTTGAATATTCATTGGAGGTCTTTTTGGAAAAATTTTGGCTTGTTCAAAGGCTTTGAATATTCATTGGAGGTCTTTTTGGAAAAATTTTGGCTTGTTCAATATACACAAATATCATCGTTTTCATTTTCTTATGATATTTTTTCTTTTTGCAATTTACCTCTTGCATACATTTTGCATTTACATCTATATTTTAACTCTTTTTTTTTGGCTTGAGTTAACCAACTAACACAAGATTCTCATGTTGTGGATCAAAGGATTGATGTTCTTTCTGAAGAGCTTGAAAAAGAACACACAACATAAACTCTCCTTCAACAAAAGCTTGAGAAGTTACAAAAGCAGAGTTCCCACAAGCGGAATCGTGAAAATGACAATGAAGACAATTGGCTTACCAAAGTAATTAAGTACATTTTGGATGATCAAGCCAAGAGAAAACAAAACAAGATCTCTAAAAGGACATTTAATTTTATAAAGTATGATGGAAGAAAGGATGCACATATGCTTTTCTCTTGGTTATCACCCTTGGATGACTACGTTTAAGGAGAAAAGTTCAACGAACAAAATAAAATCAAGTGTGTAACAAACCAAATGATAGAGCATGCTTCTCTTTGGTGGAATGTGACTCGCAAACGACACAAAAGACCACGAAATTGGAAGAAATCTCAAAGAACGATAATGAAGTACTTTCTTCCTTCTCAATACAAAGAGAAATCTAGACATGTATGAGATACTCTTCAATCTAAAACATGGAAATACATAGATAGATTTGATACATTTTACTTGCTCTTTGAAATGTAGAAAAATTTTCTCGCTTTACTTTCAAACGTAAATATATTATCGGCTTGGAGTATACTTGGCATGCTGAGGTCAATAAATTTTGTCTTCATACATTGAAAAGAGCTATTTCTTAGCTTATGATGTTGAAGCTGCAAAATGTAAATATCCAACTCATCACTTGTACACAAACCGATATGGTTTGGACCTCCTAGATAGATTTAACAAGCAGGCTTACTTTCTACCTTCTAAGAAGACCCTCTCAGTTCAGCAAGTGGCTCTATTGTTTCTTGAACATATTTTTGTTTTACAATGGAATGCATAAATCTATCATATTTGATCGAGATAGATATTTTTGCATTACAAAAGAAATGAGCTCATTTTTGGGACATTTAGCTCTAGTGAGAGAATGCTCCTCAACAATAGGAAGAAGGCTAACGTTACATAGAAAAAGCCTTTTTTCTCATTTTTGAAATTTTATTGAACTCGAGACAACAAAACTAGTGCACTTGAGCAAACCCAAAAGAAAAACTGCAACCACATATACAAAATTTTATTCTTGATACCTGTAAATTCCCTTTAGATGGGCTACCCAACCTCTTCAGCTACAACTTGATGCACATTTGGCACCAACTCCCTTTGGAAGTATAACTTGAGATGCACACCATTTACCCTATCTTTGAGATGTTTACCATTTGATTACACTATCCAATAGGTACCATTGGGAAAAGCTTGGTGAACCTTGTATGGTCCCACCCACTTATTTTTGAACTTCTTCTCAAAGGTGAAGTTGAAATAGCTTTGATACTTTATCACTAGATCTCCCTTCTCTAGCTTATGCTCTAGCAATTTTTGGTTGAGTTTTGTAATCCGTTTCTCTCTTTGCTTCACATATTTTTCTTCACATAAAATTTTCCTGTAGCCTCCCTATCCATCTTTAGTGCTTTAAGGCGGCATGTAATTGTGTCCTCTCTTACTGCCTTTTCCTCGACCCACCTGGTGAGGTAGTCAATGGCTACCACAATATACTTCTTGCTACTCGTTGACTTGGGAAGTGGACCAATGGCGTCCAACCCCATTTCTCAAATGCAATTTGAGATATGATAGCCCCTTGTGACTCTACCACCAAAGGTCATTCCCCCCTGGTTTGACACTCACGGTAGGTCTTGCACCAGGGCACCACAAACCAGCTCTAAGAACACAAAAAAGTACTTGATCTTTGCCTTGATGTCCGCTTTCCTCATGACACTACTCCAAAACCATACCAGTTTCCTCTTTGTAGAGGACTCCTTAGTAATCCATCCCGACCATAAACCATCATATTTTCACCTATCAAAGTGAACCTACAACCCTTTGAATAATCCTTGTCTTTTGTAGCTTGGATATATCTGCAAAGCATTGACTTGCACTAAAAAAATCATCAATCTCCTTCAGAGTCTTCCTTCTTGCATCAATGTGGGTGCTATGTATGAAAACATAGCTCCAACTTTGACACGTGATCAACTCTAGAGCTGTAGTAACCTTTGTCATCCATAAAGACCCTAATAAACTTATCCAAATATGGCATGAACACCTTGTTTATCCAATCTTGAAAAGTTGCATAAGCATTCACAAAACCAGAAGGCATCCTTCGTTAAACAAAGAAATCCCATGGAGAAATAAAGGTAGTCTGCAAAGCAATATCAATTTGAAAATACCCAAAGAAGCCATCCATGATCAAATACATCTCATGGCCTGTTGTTGCTAGATTTATAATTTTATCTTGAAATGACAAAAGATAGTGATTCCACTTTGTAGCAACATCAACAATTTATAATCTACACATACTCTCCAATTTCCATTTTTCTTTGGTGCAATGATAACCAAAGAAACCCACTCAGACTCCTATACAAGATAGATAATACTTGCTTCAAGTAACTTGTTGATCTCCTACCATAAAGATTCCTATTGAATCTCCCCCAGCCTTCGCAACTTTTGTGCCCTTGGCTTGTACCCTACTTTGAGAAGAATCCGATGTTCCACCCTTTTGGCTCCTCATGGATCTTTCTACTCTGTAGCAAATAGATCAGGATAAAATTTACACAACTTAACATAACCCTCTTTCTCATGATTAGTTAGATCTCCTTCCAACATATCCTCAACTTCTACTACATCTACACCACAAACTAGAGACTTCATACGTTCTTTGGAAAGGGGCGATTCTAGGGTGACTTCAAATAGATTAACATCTATCTTCAAAAGGTCCTTGTTAGCCGAATTCAATATACGGACTCCCACCTAGCCAGACACCACATTTTTAATGAATCTGTACTATGTTATTTTTTCGAGCAAGTGTAGCTACCCAATGTGTAAATCCCGATCTCAGAGTAGCAAATCTGTTCCCAGAGTTGTAATTCTATCATGATAAGTGTAAAGACCCATGTGAGCCGGCCATTGGCCACTTAGAAAGCCCTAGGTATAAAAGTCAATAGCATTAATGTAAAAGGAGGCTTATCTTTTGAAAAAGAAATAACTCTATGTACGTACACTCAAGCAGCCAAGCTGCTCCAACATTGTAATCGACATATCTTGTGATTCGGTAATCTGATTTTAATTTCAAAACTTGTTTTGTGTTCCTCTTTACTTGCTCTTCAATCAAGTGTAAGCATTTTCAGTTTTGTTGTGGTTCGCGACTACAAGTCTACGAGCCTAATCTTCAAATGTGAGTGCTTAAATCACGACGACATCTTTGGGCTGTTTTGTTGTGGCATTTTTGTGACTTGGATCATGATGGATCACGATCCCAAGACTTGGCAGACATGTCCCCTTAGTCCTAACACAGCTTCCCTTAAAGTTTCGTGACAAAACAAGTCCGTTTAATCGACAAAATGGCGTGATGACCTAGAGCGGTAAGAAAGGACATATGCAAAGTTTTTTATCATTGAATGATGGTTTTCTTGTTGAGTTGATGCATTTTCTTGTTAGATTCACTTCTTGAGGATTGAAAACCTCAAAGAGTCTTCATGCCCCATCCGATTTACTTCCCAAAGTATTGACATATTATGTTAGTGCTAGATTAGCTATGCTACAGACGTCCATCTCGCGGTGACCCACTAACATTGGCACCATTGCTAGGGAGTGATCCTTAGATGGTGAGTGACCTAGTGCATATTTAGAGATTTCTTTTCCCAAGATTTATGTCCCGCTTAGTTCAGTTTCAGTTATTGAGTTTTCAATTTTTTAGTCTTTTACACAGACATTGTATCAGATTCACCATCTGTAAACTTTTTTGTCTCATAGGTCACGTTGGCCTTTTGAAGACGTTAATATCTCTCTCTCTCTCTCTCTCAGACAGACACACACACACACACACACACACACACACACACACACACACACACACACACACACACACACACACACACACACACACACACACACACACACACACACTTAAGTGTACTGATACAGTTATGTCTCTACACCAGAACAAGACCAACTTACAAAATAAGTCTCACTACCTGACAAGATCGGAATTTTTTTCCCAAAAGACTCCCATGGGTGGGGCAAGGACTCTATACACATGAGCAATCTAGGATCCCTTAATTTAAATTTTTTTCCCTTGAAGGGCATCCACTTATTTTTGGTGGGATAAACCCCTTCCTTTATTGAGTTCCTTAGCTCTAAATACCCATATGACGGGGCCGCTTGGCCTCCCTTGGTAAATTCTACGTGTAAAAATGTTTTCCTATTTAGGGGGGCTTGGCTCATTTATGAGACACACCATACTGCTATGTGCACAATTTGTGCCTCCTACTCCCTACCCTTCTCTCTCAAAAAACTCTCCCTCTCTCTCTCTCTCTCTCTCTCTCTCTCTCTCTCTCTCTTTGCTATACATGTGCACCGATTGAATAAAGGTCTCCATGTATCATTATGCCTTGTGATTCTAGCATGTTGATGGACAAAAGTGGAAGGGATTCTGCTTGCTGAATGCTACTTAGTACTACCATTGAAGGGGCTCCACTATTTAAACAAGGTGAGGGAGGCTCTATACCCCTCACTTAGCCTTGTCTTTTGCATACTGTGTGTGCATGTGAAAGGGAGTTGTTTTTTTGAGGGCTTCATCTTTTTGACTTATTGTTGTATAGCTATGGAGCTGGTGGAAATTGGGGGTACCAAGAATGTCTCATTTAAAAAAAAATTTATTCTCACCTGGGTGGTGACATAATTAAATTAAGTTTGGTTTTTTTGTTGCACTGTCTGGCTTTATATGGTATACCTTAGTTTGCAGGAAAAAAAATTAATTATTGGGTGGGATTGTTGGGCTTGGGGTTTATTGGCCACAAGAAGTTGAATAGCCCATTCAATTTTTTTTCATTTTCTTTGTCTTTTTTAGCCAACATCGTCGTACTAAGCTTTATAAATAAATTGGTTTTTTGATAGACTCTAGCATGATATGATCTGACTTGGGCAAAAAACGATGTGGCTTGAGTTAATAAGTGGAGATTGGGTGGTTAAACTAAGTAAATGAGTATCTTTGATGCTGCCAGCCCAAAAAGGCACCTGTCATGGATTTCTCATTGTTGGTTTTTGCGCACTATTTATGTCGTTTCTTGCAGTGGGGGGTTGTTGTTATAACAAGTACTGGGATGTGTTGCTAAACGTGATGATGTTTCCACCTTTAGGATACTATACTACTCACTATGGTTTCGATTGTAAAACAATTGCTTATGGATTTTTTAGGCTGGCGGGTATATGCATGTTGATGCAATCTCTGTTTTTTTAGGATTTATGTTGGCTTGATTGGCTTAGCTATGCTTGATACCCGAACTAAACAAAAGGCATGTATGGTTGTTCTTAGAGTTGTATCTACTACTGTCTACCTGATGCTTTTTTTGAAACCATGTACACTTGGTTAAAACTGGATGTGGTGTTTAATTTGCTGCAACAAGAAAAAGTAGGACAACTTTGCAAAGGGTGTTATTGTGTTATAAAGATGAGACATAAGTACAAAAAAATTCTTTGGGTATAAAAAAAGGGGGGATATTAGGACACTTGGATCGGAAGGGGTGATGGCCTTCCGATCAGAATGATATACAATATTCAAGGTCTATAAAAGAATAGGGCTATATATAAAAATGTTACTTATAAATACTTCCATAAATTCAAAAGGATAATACACACCTTGTACCTTAAAAAAACACTTTGAACATTTGTATTAAGTTAAAAAAGTTGTAAGATGGACATGGATAACAATTGATATAGTCTGTTGACACCTGTAAAATCCATTTCAAGGCTAATGGCTTCGGATTTGAAAAAGTCTGGTTAGAAGTTTTAGGGCTTCTAACTGATGTTGTGGTTCCTTGTACAAGAGCCGATCTTGTTGGTTTCTCGAGGGGTCCATCTCTATGTATGTAAGTATACCATGAGAGTTCAACAGGAGGTTTTTTAATTCAAAATTTTTGGATAAAATTACATAAATATATTTAAATAAGGGGTTTTTTTATTGGACTTTGGAAAAAAACCCGTAAGTTCATAAAGAAAGAGGGGTTGTTTTATTAGTTCAAGATTCACAGATAAGGGGTTTTTTAAATACCTTGTGAACGCACGTTGTATAGATATTTTACATATAGTGAATCCTCCGAGGTTGGTTTGCAGCTCCCTCCTTCCTAGGATTATCACTAAAGCTTTCTCCATGATGAGAGCTCAAAATTGTTTGTCTCTGGCTTGATCTAACTTTCTGGGGTTGTGAAGGTATATTGAGTGTTTCTTTGTCAATGTTTGGCATCTGCAAACCCTCTGCATAGTTTTCTATGTACCTCCATGAAACATGAATATATTTCCCCAAGTCAAGCTATAAATTGTATTATTTTCACATTGATATTGTCTATCCCGCGAGTCTCCTATGACATGAGATTCTATGGTTTTAGGACCCAAGGCTTCATAGATTGTAGACCCTCGTCTATATCTACGTCCATTTTGGTCAAATTATATGCTCGTCTGGTCATAACGTTGAAGCTTGACTTCAAACGGGTGAGAGTTTGGCTCTGGACATATTTCTGGGTTCACTTGGGTAATGCCATTCAGCTTTAGAGAGGATGGGCTATAATAGATTCTTTCCTTAGAGATAAACCATCCTTCCTGATCTATCACTTGTCATAATTCTATGAGCTAGTATGTAGGACTCTCAAACACTAGTCGACTCTTTTTGCCTTCTCAATCTACGTAATGTGCATATGGATTATTTGAGCCATAGAATGCTAACAACATTTTCTTTGATGTGTCCCTTAAACTCATAAATGATTGCACACTACTGGTTGTGGATGCAGGATCACTTGCAAACCTAACATTCTTTTTAAACTTTGGTGGAAATTGGAGACATTGGCTAAATTCACGCATGAATTTGTTGTTCAAAGTTTCCAACTTAAGCTTTTCAGGTGCCTATGCATCTTCATGCAGATTTTGAACTGTCGTGCTTTTGTAGGTGTCTCCCCAATGGCAATGCAAGTGCATTTGATTGCATTAAAAACAACAAGTTAGATGCACTAACATTGAATTTTGCATTTCTAGTTTGCTCTGTGCTTGGCTTTGCAATTGCTATGTCCCTGTGGTCCAGTTTTCTAGGATGATCCTCTGGAAAATGTACACATTTTTTTCCACCATTTGAGCAGTACACCTTTACGGGTGGTACTTCAATCAATTCATCCATTTCAAGCTCTAGCTGAGAAGTTTTTGCTTCTATGTTGGTTTTGTCAGCATCCTCTTTTCAAAACACCTAGCATTAGATTGTAGATTGCTTCCTCTTGACCTTTATACTAACTATGGCCTAGTTCTTTGATAAGACTTGCCTGTATTGTTTGGTCTATTGGATTTTCTATATGTGGCTCTTGACTGTAGACTTGACCACTATAATCCATGTACAAAGATCTTGATTGCATATACACCAAATGTATGGTCTACTGGCTCGTGCAAATGTCTGGATAGCTACTTGGATTAATTTTTTGGACATTTATCAACACGGAATCTTTGAGCTTGTAATACCTAGATCCACCAAAATTTGTGAACATCTGGGAGTTCTTTGGATCTGGTTCACTTTGATCAAAAGGATATTGGCTCCTATGCTGCTTTTGCTGCTTATCAGATACCTATGTCCTTCTAAACCAGTATACAAGACTTTGTCTCATTTATATCCATATAGCTGTAAGATTTGCTCTACTACACTTGTGCTTGTGCTACCGCTGCTACTACTGGCTGGCTTTGGTACTCTTGAATCCTCCACTCAACTTGAGTCCATTTTGTGTTTGGTCTATAAAGCTGTCTCCTAGCAAAATTTTATTGTTGCTCGATCAAATTCCTCCTCTGATTGAAAATATTGCCCGTGCCAAAGCAATTCTAGCAGTTGAATGCTTTCTAGACACACAAGTGTCAGGCTAGCTCGAATGCATTAGGATTGGTTGCAATCCTTTGAAACAATGAAAAATTGGGTCTTCAAAAGTTTAATCTGATTCTAGGTCCAAATTACAATGCACTAAGCCCCAACATGCAATGGTTGTCTGTACTTGCAAAGTTGTAGCTTGCACAATCACTCTTAGTTTGGTTGGTGTTCTTTGTTTGAACTATGGCACAAGTTTCCAAATGGGCTAGAACAAGGATATTCTTGCTAGTAGCTAAAGCGATTACGATCCAACTTTGAAGGTTTTCCAAATTTCAGTATTACTTTTTCAAAATTAGCCAAAGGAACAATCTGCAACCTTCAATTTTTGAAAACCCAATTTTTGATAGTAAACAGTGTCCAAATGACTCCAAATTTTTCAAGCTATCTTTATGATATGTCTACTAAGCTTGGGAACCAAAAAATGTCAGTACCGAGCTCTCTGGCTAGCAGGAGATAATGAGCACACTTATTATCTATTGAGTTAGAAATATACTTTTTTGCACTTTTGACAATACACACATTAAGCATATGATCAAAGAGCTGACAAGTACTGTAGAGATTCCACTAGTTTCAATGATTTGCAAACTCTGACACAAAACAATTGTCTATCTCACTCAAAACTACTCCAAATCACTTAAAATTTGGTACATGCATTCTATTACTATCATAGATCAAAGTCCCTTCAAAAAAATAAAAATTCTTATGTTTTCCAACAGGAGATAAGATTTTTTCCAAATTTCTTGTCATACACTAATTGTACATGCTATGAATAGGCCACTTGACAATTTTCATCACATTTGGATCAGTTGAAAAAATCACGCTTATTTTCTTGCCAAAAAAGCGCTTATTATCTCTTTTGGTCCAAAATGAATATTTTTTTCAAGTTTCTTGACCGACACTAGTTGTACACACTATGAAAAGGTCATTTGGCAAGTTTCACAAGGTTTGGAACAATTTTCAAGTGTTTAGCTCCCTTTTTGTAATTGTTGTTAGATTTCAAAGAAATTGGCACAATTGGCTCTCAATAGCTCCAAATGAGACCAAATTTAAAACGTAAGCTCAATACACAATGGTCTAACATGTGGTATGCTCAATTGATGAAAATTTTGCAATTTTGAAGCCCAAGATTATTATCTCCATGCTCAAATTTGCAAGATTTTCAACTTTTGATGGTTCTCACTAGTCAAGGGTATGTTCAATCAGCTCTAATTGAGGTTTTACAAATTTTGGAGAAGTTTAGCTCCATCTTCCATGAGTTTTTGAGTTTGGCAATTTCAAATGCAATTCTAGTGGTCATGCAAATCAAATGATGTCCAGATCACTTGAAACTTCACACACGCACCCTATTACTACTCTAGATCCAATTCACTTTGAAAAAAATTCAAAAAGTTGAATTTTTAGAGCAGGAAATAATAAGCCCGCTTATTATCTCTTCGTTCAAAATGATTTTTTTTTCCAATTTTTTTACTCGTATTGGATGTTCACACTATAAACAAGTCACAAATCAAGTTTTGTGGAGTTTGATTTAGTTTTCAAGTTTTTAAGCCAAATTTGTGTTTGCAGTGGTCTTTAATGAAATCTAGGCCTAACTGACAACTTACAAGTCCAAATGACACCAAACTTGAATCAAGGTCTTATTACTATGCTCTAACATGTGGTGTTGTCAAATGATGAAAATTGTACAATTTCAAAGACCATGATAATAAGCATGCTTATTATTTCCATGACCAAATTTGCAACTTTTTTCAACTTTTTCAACTCACACACTTAAAACAAGGTATTTTAAGACTTGTCATCAAGAAGTTTCAACCTTTTGTTTTGTATTGAGTGTTCTTTCCTTTAGCTACCTGTCTTTCAGAGTGAAAGTTGTTTGGCTCGATTTTGCACTCAAATGGACTCACAACTTTTTGAGCCTTCACAAAAGTGTTAGCATCTCACCCAAACAAGATATCCATGTGAAAAAATTCAATTTCAGGCTTGATAAAAAAAAGCGCTTATTATCTACATGCCAAAATCTGCACATATTTGAAATTTTGATGGCAATCAGGTTTTATGGTCTATTGTAAGTACTTTTGGCCAAAAAAATTTACATTTGCATGCATTTATCAGGGGGGAGATAATAAACTGCATTTTGGTCAAAAATTTCACATTTGCATGCATTTATCACTAGGGAGATAATAAACTGCATTTTGGTCAAACTTTGAAAATTTTCTTGAAAGCTGATTTTTGACTTACCAACGAGTTGCTACAACTTTTTCAGGATCAGTGATAACAAGAAATGTTGTTTTTGATGTCTCAAGCTTACCTTATAAGTCTCGTACCTGAAAACTTTGAAATTCCCAAAACACTTCATTGATGACATTTCAAAGGGTGAGATGTGTTGGAAATCTTCCTTGATGTCTTTGAGTTACCCTACTCCTAATCAAATCAGCAAATGATAGTGGAAAGTATCCACCAACATTGGTTTTTCTTTGTTTTTTGCTTGAAAAGTGCGTGATACTCATACTTTGACATAGTCTAAGCTACGAATGACCTAATCTAAGCCTAAAGGTCCTCGACGACCCTCTACATGGTTGAACTAGACACACCTCAACCGTCCGGTTTTTTAAAGTTGGGTTTTGTACTCCAGGCCAACCTAGAGGAGTTTTTTGGACAATCCTACTGAGCAGTGAGGTTTTTCCCTAGTTTAGGTCACCTCGTCCTTGGCAACGGTGCCAAAATGAAGCCTCAATATCTTATTGTAGTGACAATGTTTCATAAAACCTAATCTCTAACCAACCCAAATGATTTTCTCATATTAAACTGATCATTTAATCTGGGTAAATAAACGGGAATAAGGGTTAGAATATGGACTTGTGCTTATGGATCCATCTCAACATGGGGCCAAGGTTAAAGGGGTCCAAATGAGAGATGAGATGTCAAAGAGAAAGTCTAGCTAATGGAACTTAAAAGACCTTAGGGTTAGCTTCTTTAAAGACCTCCAATAGTTAGTGTGAAAAGCCTTGGACCTTAGGTAAGCTAGGGCTGTGCTTGAGGTGGGAACCCGGCCCAAGATTGAGGTGCTTGTCCTGCTTGCTGACTACGGTGCTTGAGGTGCTTAATGACTAAAGTGCTAAGGTGCTCCATGACTAAGGTGCTTGAGGGGTTAAGGTGTTCAAAATGTCAAAGCACATCCCTACTCATGAGGGAGCGAGCCCTCATTGTAGGATCTAGAGAGATAATACACACACCCTCACACAAGGCAAGCTTGGTGTAAAGAAAGCAACTAGGACACTTGTCAAGCTCCTGTTCATGTTGCCCTCATAGTGTGTCTAAAGCCTATTGGTTGGCCTCCTAAGGGGTCCAATGGTAATTTAGTTAATTTAATTAATTATATACATTTATCAAGTCCTTTCTCGCAAAGGGAAAGGGGGACAGTTATCACAAGGCTAGCATGTTTGCTTGATAGGCACTTTGCATGTGATTGGCCAGGCTTGCAGGGGTCCAGTGAGCTTCCATCTTGAGCTAGAAGAGGGGCTCGACCAAAGCAAGGAGGGGGCTAGCTTGGGGGGTATACTCTCCCAATCTCTCTCTCTCTCTCTCTCTCTCTCTCTCTCTCTCTCTCTCTCTCTCTCTCTCTCATCGCGTGTGAGGTGCAAAGTGCAACAGCTCCATCTCCTTCTCGAAGCTTGTAAAGAAGTTGAGAGCCTACACCAACACTCTTGGCTATGGAATGCAAATCCAACCAAGAGCCATGCTCCAATGCTTAATCTTTCCATCTTCTCCATCTTCATTACTATGCTATTATGTATGCTAAGAAAGAAGAGTGATGATAAGTGAGGAACTATTTCTTTCTCCTATGAATGTTTCTTCTTCCTCTTCCCTAGCCTCAATCCCCGCTAGCTCTCTCCACCTTTGAAGGTGTTTGAGGCCTTGGGGCTGAGGTTGGGGATTGTTAATGCTTTTCACAAAGTCTATGTTATGCTCGTGATGCGTGAAGCTTTCCATATTCATTGCATCACTTAGGTTACAAGGAATACAAAGATTGTATTGTACCAAGTCTCTCTTGATGGGAGAATCTATAATACAAAGCCTATTGGAGGGGGACCGGCTCCACATAAATCCGGTCCTCAACTGTTGTCAAGTCCTCTAAACTCTCTCTCTGGCAAAAGTATTGTTCATTCCAAGTTAATTAAGTATTATGGTTATATTGCTACCGCTAATTAAGTTCACCCTCTATGTTCTCAAAGTAGTCTCACAAAAATGCACACTCTAATTCTTCTAGTTCTTCTATTCTCAAAGTTCATAGGCCATTTCCATTACATTGGTATCAGAGCTATTGGTTTCTCTTTTCATGCTTAAGAAGAGAGGTCCTTAAGTTGTCCATGAAAGGTTGGGCTTGTTCATTGAAATAGGTTAAGTGGGACAAGGATCTATTATATTGGTTGAGAAGGACTTAGTTCGAGGTACACCGTTGGGAACTATAGTCTTAATAATGGATCCTCTCAGGGATTTCCTTTGGCTTAACCATTATTGAGCCACGAACAAGATCAACAGGAACCATAATCAACCGAGCAATGGTAGACCCTCTCCACTAGTCTTTGCAATCGACAGTGTCTAAACCACAAGTATGGCTGCTTGAGAACTGATCTTCAAAGGTAAACAAGAGTAGCAACTAAGGTTTTTGAGGGTACCAAAGTACAAACTAATCTACATAAGTTTAATTAGCATGGATGCCAATAACCAAGAGAGTAGAATGAACATTGATAACTTTGATTTTTCACATGAAGATGCTAATGATGATGCCCCCATGTTTGTCAATTATCTTGTTACTAGGTTGCAACAAGTTATAGGCAACCCTGCTTTTCAAGCCGAAGTTACTCAAAAACTTTGTGCTTATGGTATTTCCCTTCCTCTCCAAGAGAGAGAGAGAGAGAGAGAGAGAGAGAGAGAGAGAGAGAGAGAGAGAGAGAGAGAGAGAGATTAGGAGGCCTCTTGATGAGACCCCCAAAAGAAGGCTCTTCCATAAGAGAGGAGGAATTCAAAAAACAAGAAAGAAGCGAATCCTTAAGTTCCTTTGAAGATGTGGCTCCACAAAAACGGCGGTCTAGACTATCGCCAACTCCTCCTAAGAGGAAACAATCAACTCACAATCCTTCTCCTCATCACTCCAAAAGAAAAGAGAGGAAACAAAGGAAGAAAAGGGTAAGAAAGATGTCACCCTCTTCTCCTTCTTCTTCACCTTCCTCCTCTTTTGACGAAAACAATAGCTATTCTCCTAGAGAATACAAGAGGGGAGGACATCACAAATCTTACCCTGCACGGTGAAGGTCCCAAAAGCTGAAGAAGTTCAAAGAGGGAGGAAAGAGTATCTCTTTTCTCACCTATGATGGCACCTTTGGTGCGACCGAAAAAGTATTGGCCTTCATCCTGCAATTTGATGCGTCCTTTGAAGATGAGGGCTTCACGGAGTCTTCCAAGATACACCATGTAGCTATGCACTTCTAGAAATTTTCTCATCAATGGTGGGCTAGCCTTTGTAGCAATGGTCAAGCCCCAAAGACATGGAAAACTCTACGAGTTTTCATCATGAAGAAATTTCTTTCAAGAAGGACAAAGTGCTTACCAAATGGCAAAGTTTGAAGCTTCTCTCCCTTGAGTCTATCCACAAAGACGTGGACAAGTTTCTCTCCCTTGAGTCTATCCACAAAGACGTGGACAAGTTTTGGGATTTACAACTCAAGGCTACAATCTTTCAAAAGATAGAATTCATCAAGAAAAAGCAACAATTTTGTGCCGGATTACCTGAAGAGATGGCCGAGTACGTCAACTCCCAATGGTCTGGTTCTATTACGGAAGTAATCCACCACACTATGGTTGCTTTGTGCATCAATTTCCAACAAGGGGCTAGAATGAATGTCAAGTCCATGAAAAGCAAAGACAAAAGTGATACAAAGGGAAAAACCAATGCCCATAATTCTTCCCAAGGCAATTCCAACAACAACAACAACAACAATCGTTCCAAGGAGAAGGGAGTTTACAAAGGTAAAAATAAACTCTCTTTTGAAGAGCTTGAATCTTTTCACAAGGACCGCAATTTTTTTAAATGTAGGGAGCAAGGACATGGCTATCGTTCTTGCCCCATGAGAAATGCCCGCAATGATACTACTAGAGCTTCCACTATTCAAGCTCCAAAAGAGGATGCTCATTGCAAAGAATCACCTCTCTCCTATGCTTGCGGAAAGGTATGATGCCTTCATCTTGTTTGACCTTGGCTCTACTCACAACCTCATATCAATGGATTTGGCCACCAAGTTGGGCATTCAAGCTTTCGAGATGGAAGATACTGTAAGTGATGATACAACTTTCAAGGGACAACAAGCCTCTGTTACTCCCTTATTTGGAAAGTTGAGGCTTCATGTCCAAAGCTACGTCAACAAAGAAGACTTTTTTATCTCTCCTCTCCAACATGAGGATGTTATCCTAGGGGGACCATGGTTCAACCGCATGGCCGCCACATGAAGTTCCTTGAAAGGATAATCTACTTCACCTACAGGGAAAAGAGCATGTAAATAGTGAGGGTGAGCTTTTTGAAATGAGGCCTCTAAACCCAAACCAATGGGCCTACCCTCACAAAATGTTCGTAAAGAGGTACGAACACTACTTGGGGCACCACCTTCTTTTGGGAGTGGAGAAGGAAACCAATCAAAATAACACTTGCACTCACCCACTCAAGCAACACACTTTGAAAACCCCTTTACTCTATATACACTTTGGACACTTGAACACCATCAACGATTATGCAACCCAATGCCGTGCATCAAAATGAAATATGCAATTTGTGGAATAGCATTCACCTTCTCCCCATAAGAATACCCATAATACATCCAAACTCTTCCTCTCTCAAGCACTCATCAAAAAATCATGCGCACAAGACTTGCCTCTCAAACACACAAGAGAATCACTTACATCAAACTAACACACTTTGCATAGAGAGCTCATCTCCATCTATGCAATGCCATGACACAAATAAAATCACCATGAGAGATAGGCACATGCATATGTAATGAAGCAAAAGAGAGTTGGAGTGAGAAATTTCTTTAGACCAATTGAATAAGTGTGGAGAAACAAACCAATGGTAAATTGAAAATAGAACACTTACTTGATTTCTCGCACACCTTTTAAGGGGAGGACAGACGCTGGCTAACCATCACGAATTGCGACACTTGAAAGTTTTGAAGATGATTTCATGATCATTAACATAACCATGAGAGAGATCATGATGTATTTACAAGTTATTGAGGTGCTACAAATGATTTATTGGGTTGATGGAGTAAGAGATTGTAGAATGGAAAGAGTGGAGAATAGAGTTGCACTTCCTCCAAAGAGGAGGGTTAGGAGGGAGGATGTGAAAGAGGGAGAGTTGGGGTTTTCTCTACTATTGATCAAGAAACAACATGAAGTTGAAAATATAGGTGTGTGTCATTGAGTCTCTCCAAGGGGGGCTATTTATAGTTGTGTAGGAGTGGGATTATGCTACACTTAATTAGAGTAAGTGATTAGACCTAATTAAGTGTCCTTTGACCACTCATTGAATATTGGACATAAAAGGGACTATTTATTTACCAAAAATATCATTTTAGACCGTGAAGGCTCCATAGGGGTGCATAATGTAGGTGGGCCCCACCATGAGGCCCTACGGGTGGCTCCTGCGGGGTATCTCAACTTGTCTGTCTTGGCATTTAGAAAGCATCTTTAGGTTGGTCCCATCACATGCAAGTGACCTTGAACACTCATTGCTCTTCTAGAAGATGAGTAGGGGAAAAATAAGATCTCACCCTCTTGATTTACTTGATTTACAGTTCCCTTTTGCTGCGAATCTGACAGATTTACACTATTTTGACCATAACTTTTTACCTGTAGCTCGGAATGACATGCTTCAAAATGCAAAATTGACCTTCTCAACATGTTTGATATGAATTTGGACTATTCTTCACGCCCATGCACCAAGGAATTCGGTTTGGAAGGTCTACACTAGGCTAGGGAACCTTTTGCTTCCAAGTCTTCTTGTATGGGCCCTTTGCTTGTATGCATCCAAGGGGAATCATGCTTTTTCAAAAGGCTATGATGCTTAAACAAATAGAGGAGGGCCCAATATTATTTGCTTGTGAAAAGAATATACAATTGGAGTCTTTTTGAAAGGAGAGAAACTATATGTATATTCTTAAGAGATATTGGGCCACCTATGTAGGGGGCATAGAAGACTTGTAGAGAGGGACCATAATCTTTGGTAAAAACAAGTGGAGAGTTGATTTCCATGGGAATTTATCTATATGGGGTGGAAGATGGATATATTATTTTTCTACTACTAATTCACAAGAGGTAAGAAAGTTTGGGGGTATATAGTTGGTTATTGTATGCTTATTCTATTTACAAAGCAAAAAAGAAAAGGGTGGTAATATAAATATATGATTAAGGTGACATTTTTGGGAAGAGTATAATGTATGTGTCGCCACAAAGGTTAAACGAAGAGGGGGAATTTACTCTAGATAACTTAATAGCGTAGAAAAATATATACACATATGAGGAAGAGGACGTTGAGTAGGCTGACAAATGTTGCAAAAAGATGGTTACCATTTTATGCCACTCATATTAGCCCTCCCCCAAGCCTAGAGATATTCATATCTTTAAGAGGACGGTGTTGCTTCTTTTTCTTCTTTTTTTTTCTCTTCTTTTGTCATTTTTCCTTTTCCATTTTTTTTTTCAATAGGAGGAGTGTCATGCACTCTTTTACTCCATTAGACCGGCTTTTCATTACCTCAATCCCATAAATCGGAGATGGGAGGGTTGCCTTGGGTATGTTCAGATTCCAAGGATGGTTCTTCTTTGCACATCAAAGCTTTTAAAATAGGTGGAGCATTTGCCAAGCCGAAGGGAGCCATGTCAATTTGGAGCTTAGACGATGTAGGCAGATGACTGCCTATCAACGGATTGATACGTTGAAAGTAGGGATTTAATCTCCATCCATTGACTCTGGTCTTGTGGAGTTTTCATGATAAATCTGCTAATCTGTAACTACCATTCCCAAACTTTGTTTTTATCATGAAAGGTCCCTCCCATCTTTGCAAAAGCTTTTTGTCAAGTCGAGTATCAAGTCGGTTATCATAGCGAAGAACCAACATACCTTCCTTCAATCCTTTCCCCTTGAGCTTCTTGTTGATTTTATCCCTTTGGCTTGTCGCTTTGGTGATGTAGTGATCAATGGACTCTTCTCTATCTAGCTCAAGTTGTTGGAGATCTAAGATCCTTTCATGTAGAACCTCTTTTGGTTTTTTTGCCACTCTTGCAAGAACACGCAAGCTTGAGAGCTCTACCTCAATGGGGAGAAGTGCCTCCTGTCAATAAACTAGATGAAAAGGGGTGAATTGGGTAGATACCTTGAAAGATGTCCTATACACCCAAAGAGCAGCCGTCAAATGGTGATCCCAATCATTAGGCCGGTCCACAACCTGCTTAGAAATGATCTTACATATCATTCCATTCACTTTTTCCACCAATCCATTGCATTGAGGATAGTAGGGTGTGGAATGCAGGTGTTTCACTTTTAACCTCCTCAAGAGATCATTCAGAAGGTCAGCCCTAAAACCCGGGCCTCGATCTGATAAGATTTCTAGGGGTGTTCCAAACCTACTACAAATATGATCAAAAATAAACTTTCATACCTCTTCAGCTGTGATTCGGGTTGTGCTTGTTGCTTCTGCCCATCGTGTCATGTAGTCAACACCCATGATGATGAAAACCTTCCCTGTAGAAGTACAAGGTAGGGGACCTATTGCATCCACACCCCACTTTTCAAAAGGGCCATAAGATATTATTGGGACTCGAGGCTCATATGTTAATCGTCTATCCCCAGCAATTTGGCATGGCTTACATGCCTTACACCAATATTGGACATCACGATGTAAGCTCGGCCAAATAAACCCTGCTTGTAAAATCTTCCTACTTGTAATATCTTGAGAAAAGTAACCACCACAGACATCATCATGACATGAAAGAATAATTTTCTCTATCTCTTGCACACGTGGTACTCTCCTCAAGACCAAATCTTTCCCTTTGTGATATAAATCATCCCCGATCAACTGGTAAGGTGTGGCCTTCTTAACTAGTCTATGTCTTTGCACCTTGTCTAAGTGTTTGGGACACTCACTTGCTTGTAGAAAGAAGATAATTTCTTTTAGCTCCTCTTGACCTTGATATTTGGGTTTATATAGTTTCACACCTCCTACCGCCATTTGAAGATTTTCATTTGCGAGTAAGTCTGCTTCCTTGTTATGAGTTCTCACAATGTGTTGTACCTGTGTTGCTTTAAAACCCTTCATCAAAGCTCTTACACTACTAAGCCACTCAAACAATGTACGATTCTTGCACCTCCAAGTCCCTTGGATTTGCCTGACCACTAGCAAAGAATCACCTTTTATAATAAGTCTTTGTATGCCTAATTCTTTGCATTCTTCTAACCCAAGGGTTAGAGCAGCATACTCAGCCTCATTGTTAGAGTGAACACTGGGTAGAGTGATACCTTTTCTAACCATTACCTCCTTTTGTGGGTTCAAAATGATGATTCCCCCTGCTGCTTTGTCTTGTTGGCGTTGATAAGCTCCGTCAAAGCATAAAGTATGGGCATTATCAATCTCCTTCACTTTGAACTGTTTTGAGCCTTCCTCTCTTTGTAGTCGTGATCCTTCCCTTTCTCTCACTTTGTAAGTGAGAATGTCTGCAAGTCTTGCTCTTGTGCTATCTTCTACAAGGAAAGTGTATTCAAATTCTTGGAGTTCAAGCACCCACTTTACTATTCTAGATGAGAGGCTCATTTGTTGTACTACATATGGTAGATTGTGCTCTAAGGTGAGAAAAACAAATGGCACAGGGAGAAGATACGATCGAAACTTCCTTACCGCAAACAAGATTGAAAACACAGGTGATACCCATTCGAAGTTGGATACTGGATAGATGAAGCCAGCCTTCAAGAGTCGATTCACTTCTTGTAGGAGAGCCTTTTGTTGCACAGATCCTAGTCGCCTTAACTTTTGAGCCACGGGTTTGGTCCCTAGTTTCAATTCAATTCGATGCTCTATTACATCTACACCTCTTATTTGTGAGTAGTCAGTGATAAACAAATTGGGATACCGCCTTAACATATTGATGTAGGACCTCTTCTCCTCACAAGTAAGATCTTTTGCAAGCATCTTCTCAAATCCTTCTTCAAGGTGGTGGCATCTTTCATCCCCTCGTGTGTGATTGTCTGTTGGATTTTCTTCTACAGGAACATCTTGAGCGTTGGCGTTGAATACAATTCCCATTACCTCCAAAGAAGACTCCTCTTCACTGGTTGATGCACTAGTTGATGCTTCCTCATCACTTGAGTAAGGACTCTCCTCCTCGCTCTCTTCATCTGCCGTGGTTTCATAGTTAATATCTAGTTGCTTTCCTTCTCGCCAATCATACACCACCGGTTGACCCTTCTTAAGAATCAAACGACCACTTTCCCATTTTTGATCTGCATTCACAGCAATGAGCCAAGGCCTCCCTAGGATGATGGGATAGCCCTCCCCCTTAGCTTGCATGACATACATATCCACTCGTGCATCTATGTTACATACAGAGACTTTTACATTTTCAATGATCCCCAAACACTTCACACTTGAGTTGTTGGCTAGCCTAGCTTGACAATTAGAGGACTTTGTAATTTCAAGCCCTAACTTGTTCATTGATTTTTCCGTGATCACACACATTTGAGCTCCACCATCAACATATACATTAGACACCTTTTTACCCCTTATGTAAGCATCCACAATGGGTTCCACATCTTTTTGTAGCTTTGAGGCCACAACCTTAATGGAAAGATTTGCTTTCTTTTTTGGAATTCTTGTACTTACCAACTTTGGCCATTGCCTTCTTACTTTGGCTGATAGGTGTAGAAGTTGAGGCCATGAAATGTTTGGCTTTTGGGTTTGTAAATCCTCCAGGATGTTGTAGGGCTCTAGCTCCTTTCCCAATGGGAAGTCGTTGATACCAATTTCCCTTCGCCTTGATCTTTTCTTCCTGCTACTTTCAGCTTCTTCCATCTTTGACTTCTTCTTCTTGTCCCTTCTGGATGAATTTGTTCCTTCACTTCTCATGTCTTCATCCTTATCATGTTCTCTTGTGCATTTTTCTGCCGGCATAACATCAAAGTTTAGAGTATGCTCATCTATTACCTCTTCTAGCTTGATGATGTTGACTCCTCTTTCTTCCTCCTCATGTGGGACGGGAGGTATATTTGCTGGTGGTGGTGGTCGACGAAGGATTTGTGGGCCTTGAGCTAGTTCTTGCTGCACAGTGAGAGGAGGCGGTCTGGGGGGATATATGTCTCCCGGAAGTCGCCTTGGATGTGGACAATTGTACATGCCATGGCCCATTTCATTGCAATTCCAACATCGCAACTCTTGAGCTTGTCTTCGTTGATAGCGATTCCCTTCTCTTGGTTGTCGTTGTTGAGGTAGGCCCTGTACTAGATTCAGAGTGAGGTTCTCAAGCTGTTGAGTTAGCCTTTGTAAAACCTCTTGTTGAGAGTTATCTCCTATTTGTGAAGATTGTGCAAGAGGAGCCCTAATTGGTGCTTCCATGGTTTGTGAAGACTCCCTCTCACTCACTTCATTCAAACCCCTTGCTCTATGTGCTTGGAAGTATAGTTTTCTAAACTTGATGATGGCTACCTCACGTGCTTCTTCGAAGGTGGATGGGAATTTTAGCTCTACTTTAGCCTTTAAAAGTGGATACAAGCCAACCATGAATCTCTCTTTTTTTAGAAAGTTAGGTGCACCACCATGATTTTCTAATGTAGCCTCCCACCTACCCCATAGATTGACAAAGGTTGCTTCATAAGAGGGATAGTCTTCAAGTGATACCTGCTTATGTCCAATAAGACATTTCCATAGTTCTTCAGAAGTATCACCTTGCCCGAACTTGGAGAGGAAGTTTGCTCGCAGTCTCTCCCAATTGGACTTGATTTGGGGTTGCAAGGTCTCATACCATGCTTTAGCTTCTGCTTTTAGAACCAACGGGAAGGCTCGTAGCTTTACTTCCTCTTCATCTCTCCCGGATATGAGATGTGCCATCTCCAAGTTGTCAAGAAACTCTTGCGCATCTTCCCCACTTCTTGCATAGAACGTGGGAAAAGAACTTGACATTTTGTTTAGACTTTTTGAAATTTCTTTTTTTTAAAGAAACTTTTCTCTTACGGGCCGCACAAGATTGTTGACACTATAAATCTGATTACATTAAAATGAAGATGTACACATCCATTGTTAATTCGTACTTTATCATAGGTAGAATAAATGGATTAATTGAAGCATTGATTTCATTGAGGCGAGTGGATCCAAATATCCTCCTTATGATAGATTGAAACCTAAACTTAGTTGCAATGATTATATGAATGGATTGCCGAGCAATAGGCCTAAAAGGTTCATTGTTTTGATCGTGATTCATGTGCTACTCCTCGTTGTTGGTTTGAAGACCTCGTTCCTTCATATGGCCCTTGAGCACCCCTTCACCACTCCTTGTTCCTGCCTTTAAAACAAAATGAAAACGTGAACATCAAAAGAAGTTTCATAATTGATGATTGGAAGTATAATTGGATTGGGTGATGCCAGTATTTCTCTAAGTCTTTCTGCACCAAACATAAAAACAATGCGTTCCTGGAAAAAGACTTTTCTATCTATGTGAACATTTACTCTAATGTGTTGTGCAAAATGAAATGGATAGATGGGAACTCCATTGTTCATCACTAAAAAATTTGAAGTTAACTTGGAAATATGTTCCTCAGTGGGGGCACCACTTTATGAGGGCGAGCTTTTTGAAATGGGGCCTCTAAACCCAAACCAATGGGCCTACCCTCACAAAATGTTCGTAAAGAGGTATGCACACTACTTGGGGCACCACCTTCTTTTGGGAGTGGAGAAGGAAACCAATCAAAATAACACTTGCACTCACCCACTCAAGCAACACACTTTGAAAATCCCCTTACTCTATATACACTTTGGACACTTGAACACCATCAACGATTATGCAACCCAATGCCGTGCATCAAAATGAAATATGCAATTTGTGGAATAGCATTCACCTTCTCCCCATAAGAATACCCATAATACATCCAAACTCTTCCTCTCTCAAGCACTCATCAAAAAATCATGCGCACAAGACTTGCCTCTCAAACACACAAGAGAATCACTTACATCAAACTAACACACTTTGCATAGAGAGCTCATCTCCATCTATGCAATGCCGTGACACAAATAAAATCACCATGAGAGGTAGCCACATGCATATGTAATGAAGCAAAAGAGAGTTGGAGTGAGAAATTTCTTTAGACCAATTCAATAAGTGTGGAGAAACAAACCAATGGTAAATTGAGAATAGAACACTTACTTGATTTCTCGCACACCTTTTAAGGGGAGGACAGACGTTGGCTAACCATCACGAATTGCGACACTTGAAAGTTTTGAAGATGATTTCATGATCATTAACATAACCATGAGAGAGATCATGATGTATTTACAAGTTATTGAGGTGCTACAAATGATTTATTGGGTTGATGGAGTAAGAGATTGTAGAATGGAAAGAGTGGAGAATAGAGTTGCACTTCCTCCAAAGAAGAGGGTTAGGAGGGAGGATGTGAAAGAGGGAGATTTGGGGTTTTCTCTACTATTGATCAAGAAAAAAAAAGAAGTTGAAAATATAGGTGTGTGTCATTGAGTCTCTCCAAGGGGGGCTATTTATAGTTGTGTAGGAGTGGGATTATGCTACACTTAATTATAGTAAGTGATTAGACCTAATTAAGTGTCCTTTGACCACTCATTGAATATTGGACATAAAAGGGACTATTTATTTACCAAAAATATCATTTTAGACCATGAAGGATCCCTAGGGGTGCATAATGTAGGTGGGCCCCACCATGAGGCCCTATGGGTGGCTCCTGCGGGGTATCTCAACTTGTCTGTCTTGGCATTTAGAAAGCATCTTTAGGTTGGTCCCATCACATGCAAGTGACTTTGAACACTCATTGATCTTCTAGAAGATGAGTAGGGGAAAAATAAGATCTCACCCTCTTGATTTACTTGATTTACAGTTCCCTTTTGCTGCGAATCTGACAGATTTACACTATTTTGACCATAACTTTTTACGTGTAGCTCGGAATGACATGCTTCAAAATGCAAAATTGACCTTCTCAACATGTTTGATATGAATTTGGACTATTCTTCACGCCCATGCACCAAGGAATTCAGTTTGGAAGGTCCACACTAAGCTAGGGAACCTTTTGCTTCCAAGTCTTCTTGTATGGGCCCTTTGCTTGTATGCATCCAAGGGGAATCATGCTTTTTCAAAAGGCTATGATGCTTAAACAAATAGAGGAGGGCCCAATATTATTTGCTTGTGAAAAGAATATACAATTGGAGTCTTTTTGAAAGGAGAGAAACTATATGTATATTCTTAAGAGATATTGGGCCACCTATGTAGGGGGCATAGAAGACTTGTAGAGAGGGACCATAATCTTTGGTAAAAACAAGTGGAGAGTTGATTTCCATGGGAATTTATCTATATGGGGTGGAAGATGGATATATTATTTTTCTACTACTAATTCACAAGAGGTAAGAAAGTTTGGGGGTATATAGTTGGTTATTGTATGCTTATTCTATTTACAAAGCAAAAAAGAAAAGGGTGGTAATATAAATATATGACTAAGGTGACATTTTTGGGAAGAGTATAATGTATGTGTCGCCACAAACGTTAAACGAAGAGGGGGAATTTACTCTAGATAACTTAATAGCGTAGAAAAATATATACACATATGAGGAAGAGGACGTTGAGTAGGCTGACAAATGTTGCAAAAAGATGGTTACCATATTATGCCACTCAATAGATTCTAGTGATGCTGGTCATACTATACCACTTGTAAATCTTCCTGCTTTTGATAAATCAATGAAAAGCTCAGTTTTTGTGTACATGATTTTTGTCAAAGAGTCCCTAAAAGGTTCTAATGTTTCATCAAATGTAAATGGTAGGAATCAAGAAGAGTTAGACTTGTATAATTTTCTAAATGGATTCCAAGATGTGTTCATCGATAATACCCCTACGGACTTACATCCAAAATGAGGGGATGATGACCATCGAATTGAGCTCCTACCAGGAAGCTCACCACCTAGCAAGTCTCCTTATCAAGTTTCCCAAGCTTAACAAGAGGAGATCATGAGGCAAGTACAAGAATTGGTAGACAAAGGGATGGTGATGCCTAGATCCTCACCCTTTTGTTCTCCAGTCCTTTTAATGCAAAAGAAAGAGGGTACATACCCCATGTGTGTGGACTATTGAGCACTAAACCATATCACTATCAAGAACAGATTTCCCGTACCTCGGGTAGAAGATCTATTTGATAAGCTATAAGGCTCTATCTACTATAGGATTGACCTTAAAAGTGTCTATCATCAAATAAGGATAGTGAATGAAGATATCCCAAAGACTGCGTTTTGTACAATGTTTGGTCTTTATGAATTTCTAGTCATGCCTTTTTCCTTGACTAATGCACCAGCCATGTTCAATTGTTTAGTGGAGAAATTCTTTAGACCCTATGGCAAATTCACTGGAGTATTCTTTGATGATATCATCGTCTACTCCAAGTCCTTGGAGGAACATCAGCAACATCTCCAAGTGATTTTTCAAGCATTGAGGGAGAACAAGCTTTTTATCAATCAAAAGAAATGGAAAATTTTCCCTAAAGAGATTCTATACTTAGGTCATATTATCTCCCAATGGTATCCGTATGAATCCATCAAAGTTGGAGGTAATAAAAGCATGGCCTAATCCAAGGAATCTACATGATCTAAGAAGTTTTATTGGTATGCGTGCATACTATAGACTCTTCATAGAAAAATTCTCTCAAATAGCAGGACCGTTACATGACTTAACAAAGAAGAACATTAAGTACCTATGGACTGCTAAGGAGAAAAATGATTTTGAGAAGCTCAAAGAGAAGCTTACATCCCAACCAGTCCTTCTGCTTCCGGATCTCTCAAAGCTATTTGAGGTCCAATGTGATGCTTGTGGTGATTGCCTTGGAGCAGTCTTGCTTCAAGAAGGGCGTGCCATAGCATATGAGAGCCAAAGGCTCAATGTCAAGAAACGACTCTTGGGCATATACAAAAAAAAGCTTTTAGTTGTTCTACATGCCCTAGACACATGGAAGCACTATCTATTGGGGACTCCATTTATTTTACAAACATACCACCAAAGTCTCAAGTACTTCATGACACAAACCAAGCTTTCCAACAAACAGATGAGGTGGAAAAATTTTCTTTCACAATTTTATTTTCATATTGCTCACAATATTGATAAGCACAATCAAGTGACTCATGCACTTTCACGACAAACAAGAGTTAATGCAATGTCTATAGCAACTCACAATGATCTATCTTCTATGATAGATGAGTATGCTACTGACCCTGACTTTAAAGACATAATATTAGCACTTGCTTTGGGGAAGAAAGAGTTATCTTCTCCATGGAAATAGGCTATGTGTTACCCACTCCCTTCATGAAAGTTATGTATGCATCTCATGCTCCTCCCTATGTGGGGCATAGAGGCATTCAACCTACAAAGTAGACATACAAGAGTATGTTTCAAAATATGTGGTATGCCAAAAGACTTAAGTATGATGGAGGGAAGCAACCTGGATTACTCCAGCCATTGCCAATCCCTAATTCCCCATGGAAGAGTATATCCATGGAATTTTATCTTTGGATTACCCAAATCTATCCATGGGAATACGGGAATATGGACAATACTCGGTAGGTTTAGCAAGAAAGCACACTTTATTCCTATCAAAAAGACTATTAAAGCACACTAAATGACAACTCTCTTTATATCTCAGATTTTCAAACACCATGGATTGCCAACATCCATCGTGTCAAATAGAGATACTAGAATGACCAGTAATTTTCAGAGAGGTCTCTTTGAAAATCTAGGTACAAGATTGAATTTCTCTTCGGTCTATTACCCACAAATGGATGGCCAAAGTGAGATAGCCATTCTTACGATACTCAATCTACTAAAGACTTATGTTACAGTAGTAGATCGATGCTCACAATGGAAAAAATAATTACCCCTTGTAGAGTATGCATACAATAATACTATCCATACTTCTATAGGAAAAGCACCTTTTGAAATCATAGAGGGAAGACCTAAAAGTCCCTTGCTACTTAAAGTACATGGGAAGGTCTTCGTTGCCGATGAGTATAGCCGTGACCTACAAGAATCTTTCCCAAAGATTAAGGAGGCTATATCCATCTCTCAAAAAAGGCAAAAATTTGTTGCTAACAAGCACAAAAGGGCTTTAACATTCAAAGAAAATGATTGGGTATTACTTAAGTTTCCCAAGGCTCGATTGAGGCAAATGACGGGCAAATATTCTAAGGGCCATCAAAAGTATTATGCTAAACTATCAAAAAGATACTATGGTCCTCTTCAAATCTTGAAGCCAATCAATGAGATTGCTTATCAACTCAAGCTGCCCAACCATTGGCTTGTACAGAATGTGTTTCATGTGAGCCTACTTAAGCCCTACAAAAAAGAGCCTCCAAGCTAGCCAATTATTTAAGACTCTCCAAAAATCGACGATCAAAAAGAGGTGCTATAACCCAAAGCTATTCTTTGGCATGAAGACAAGGTACTACGACATGGTAAGATTATCTGACAGTATCTTATTAAGTTCAAAAATTATCCTTTTGAAGATGTTAGATGGATGCAAAGAATACAACTTGAGGATTGTATGAACCTTGTCATGCTTACAATGCTACATTAGAGTAAGCAAATGTACATGTTTCTTTTTAATGATCAATGTTTTTGTTTCATAAGATTAATTCTCTTTTTATTGTGCACAAATTTAAATAGTATGCATCCTTTTTATCATGTTTGTGATGACGACGTCTCTCAAACACTAAGTAGAATTTGTCACTCTACTTTGAGAGAATGAAATGGACTACAGAGCAGACATGCTTGCGGTAGCTACGTCTCCCAAGTACCAAATGGATTAGTCATCCATCTTGGAATGATGTCGTAGGATAAAAAGGGATCCTCTACTCGCTAAGAAACATTGACTAATGACTAAGGCTTTATCTCTTCTACCTCATAGTCGAGGACGACTATCATTTCAAGAGAGAGGTAATGTCATAAAGTCTAATATCTAACCAACCCAAATGATTTTCTCATATTAAATTGATCATTTAATGTGGGAGAATAAACGGGAATAAGGGTTAGAATATAGACATGTGCTTATGGATCTATCTCAACACGGGTCCAAGGTTAAAGGGGTCCAAATGAGAGATGATATTTCAAAGCGCAAGTCTAGCTATTAATGGAGCTTAAAATACCTTAGGCTTTAGCTTCATTACAGACCTCCAATACTTAGTATGAAAATCCTTAGACCTTAGGTAAGCTAGGGCTGTGCTTTGAGTGGGAACCCGGCCCAAGATTGAGGCGCTTGTCATGCTTGCTGACTAAGGTGCTTGAGGGGTTAAGGTGTTCAAAAAGTCAAAGCACATCCTTACTCGTGAGGGGTGAGTCCTCATTGTAGGAGCTAGAGAGAGAACACACACACCCTCACACAAGGCAAGCTTGGTATAAAGAAAGCAACCAGGACACTTGTCATGCTTCTCTTCATGTTGCCCTCATAGTGTGCCTAAAGCCTATGGTTGGCCTCCCAAGGGGTCAAATGATAATTTAGTTAGTTTAGTTAATTGTTTATGCATTTATCAAGTCCCATAGTGTGCCTAAAGCCTATGGTTGGCCTCCCAAGGGGTCCAATGATAATTTAGTTAGTTTAGTTAATTGTTTATGCATTTATCAAGTCCTCTCTCTCAAAGGGTAAAGGGGGACAGTTGTCCCAATGCTAGCATGCTTGCTTGATAGGCACTCTGCATGTGATGGTCAGGCTTGCAGGGGTCCAATGAGCTTCCATCTTGAGCTAGAAGAGGGGTTGACCAAAGCAAGGAGGGGGCTGGCTTGGGGGGTATACTCTCCCACTCCTCTCTCTCTCTCTCTCTCTCTCTCTCTCTCTCTCTCTCTCTCTCTCTCTCTCTCTCTCTCTCTCTCTCTCTCTCTCTCTCTCTCTCTCTCTCTCTCCGTGTGAGGTGCAAAGTGCAAGAGCTTCATCTCCTTCTCCAAGCTTGTAAAGAAGTTGAGAGCCTACACCAACACTCTTGGCTATGGAATGCAAATCCAACCAAGAGCCATGATCCAATGCTTAAGCTTGCCATCTTCTCCATCTTCATTACTATGCTATTATTATGCTAAGTAAGAAGAGTGATGATAAATGAGGAACTATATATTTCTCCTATGAATGCTTCTTCTTCCTCTTCCCTACCCTCAATCCCCGCTAGATCTCTCCACCTTTGAAGGTGTTTGAGGCCTTGGGACTGAGGTGGGGATGGTTAATGGTTTTTACAAAGTCTATGTTATGCTCATGATGCATGAAGATTTCCATCTTCATTGCATCACCTAGGTCACAAGGAACACAAAGATTGTATTGTAAGAAGTCTCTCTTGATGGGAGAATCTATAATACAAAAGCCTATAGGAGGGGGGACCGGCTCCACATAAATCCGGTCCTCATCTATTGTCAAGAAGTTCTCTAAACTCTCTCTCTTGCAAAAGTATTTTTCATGCCAAGTTAATTAAGTATTATGGTTATGTTGCTACCGCTAATTAAGTTCACCCTCTATGTTCACAAAGTAGTCTCACAAAAATGCTCACTCTAATTATCATAATTCTGCTATTCTCAAAGTTCATAGGCCATTTCCATTACATAGTGAGAACCACAAACATAAATGTCAACCTGTGTGATGGAGTCGACTCGACTAGTGCATGGAGGCTACAAGAGGTTTTCAATCTCTCTAAAAACACATTCAGTCCCTATCTAATTCAAAGCTACACTCAATTGCATGTCACGCAAAAAATTCTATCTATGACATCGCAAACAAATCTCATTGATTCACCAAGAAAAGGACATCTAAATGAGACAAAACTTATAGGACAGGTAGACAACATCTAAAGACACATGCCCATGTCCTCAAAGCTCCCTTTCAACCACTTTGCAAGATCGTAAAGAGAGTAGACACCACCAAATGGAGTCCCTTGGTAAGATCCTCTCTCATGTGCTCACTTGCACCATGGCTCAAAGACGGCCTATGGGATTTCACACTTGACATGTGAAACTCAAGGGGTATCTCATGAAAAAGGGATTATGGAGTGTGGTGAGGCCAATGAGTGACGGAGAAACCATTCAAACTAGAGCTAGCACATCTCAATCTCAAAGCGGAGATGAACAAGCACTTGGCATCATTCTCACAACACTTCACGATAATTATGTGCATTATATAGAGAAAGCCACTACTACTCTTAGTGCATGGAAACCTAGAAAGGCTATTTGGAGCAAAAGGAAAGCCCTCAAAGATCTCACTAAAATGAAATTGTATGGGCTTATGATGGGGATTGATGAGGATCTCTTTAGTCTCATTAATAGGCTTAAAAGTATTTGCACATAATTGGTGTACATAGAGTCATCAATTGAAGAAGAAGACCAAATAGTTGTGCTCTTGAAGGCTCTTCTTGAAGAGTATGACCAAATTTTTATTGTGCTTAAGGAAAAGAAACAAATACCATCACTTAAAAGTGTCATCAATTCTCTATAGGAAGAAGAAAAGAAGATCAACAAAGGCAGCAATGAATCGACTTCAAATGGAGCATATGTTGTGACCTCCTAAAAGAAGAAATTCACACATTGCAGCAGGACCAACAACCATTCCAAGGATTGCTTCGAATCAAAGAATACCAACATTTTGGAACGATATGACATCTACCATTTTGCTACTTCTATAGAAATAACAATCAAGGACAAAACGATGGCAACGAAAGGACCATGGAGAACAAGTACAAAGATTAAGGCAAAAGCAAAGGTAAACTAAATTGAATAACATGATCATGAAGATGAAAATACTCCCAAGCCCTCTGTCATTACGTCACAGATGTGCTCTAGCATGTAATCAAACCCTAGGATCTCTATTTGTGAGCCTATGTGATGTATCCTAGTGAACCTTGGTGATGAGTCTAAATGAAAAGCACCATGATGAGCCATGTGAGCCTTGTAGATGTATCAATGATATTCCTAGAGACATATGAATAATCTAGGATTAAGGGGGCATATGTTGGGGTAAGACTAGCTTATACTAGCTTATTGAGTCTTTCCCTAGCTCCCCATGACCATCTACACATCCCAAATAATACCCATGTATGTAGCTATGACCCATGGACCTTTCATTAGGGAAAGTTTGGACTCAAATTTGGTCCTTTTAGTGCTAGAGAGAGAATGCAATGCGAACAATGGATGGCGGGCTACCGTAACGGTAGCTCGGATTTTCCTTGTTTTTATCTCAAATTTCAGCATTTTCAAAAAACAAATTTTAGTTGCATAAAAAACCTTAACACTAATATACGTTATGATTTGCTTGAACCTTTCTTGTCAGGACCAAATATAGGACAAATTTACCATAACTCACACTCAATGCAGTTGTGCGCACTTTTTTTGATAGAAGAGACTTCATAGTATTATCGCTCATTCTCATTCATTTGCGTTCAACTAACTATTCTGCTCGCATTTGATTGTATCGTGTTTGTGCTTAGAAACACTCCCCCTCTTACATCTGTATTGTGCATCTTGCCATAGAAGAATCACTAATGGAGAACAGAAACCTCGACGACCATCCGCAAGTATTAAGTCTGTCAAAAATTTCAACAGCTTTGATTTGGACAATGGTCGATGGCTTTTCACCACCATTATAGTTGGAAGCTGGGTTCTCCTGCAGACCAGGAAGAGAAAGCACATGGGCAACAAGTTTGTGAACAATTATAAAGGTAGGTGAAAAACTTTTTCTTGTCAAATGGGCAAAACAGTCAAAGAGATTCTCATTGAACACGCATATATGCACTCAAAGTTGCATCTACAAACAATGCCGATAGGATTTTCAACAAACCGATCAAATTGCAAGTTTTCTTACATCCACAATAGATTTACTCTTCACTCGTGTATTGTATGTTTAACTTGCCAGTTGGCAGATATTTATCCTTCCAACAAAGAAGACTGGCAGCTGGTGGATTGCATTCTTGGAATTTTTGATGCATTCCATGCAACTGTGGGAGAGCTACTCTATAACACTAGCGCTAGAAGAGCGTTGTCTAAAAGGGGGATTTATTTCTTCGACCACTTTTCTAATTCTCCACGTTATATTCTTGGCTTCGACACTCTAGAATATCTCCCAGTTCCTTCGAAGGACAGTCCAGAGTGGCGAGTCCCTTCATCTGAAACCTCTGAGTGTTTCAGACTAAAGCTCCATCAAAAAATACAAAAGTGCTTAAGACCAAATATTGCTAGTTAGCTGGTACGTGTTTCAATCTTCATGCCCATGCATGTGTTCATCAACTCTCAAATTGAGGGGAGCTCTCCCGGGCTTGATTATCATGATTGAAATGTAAAGGCTCGCGACATGGTCTAGGGGTTGGGTGAGGGGTTTGGGGTTGAGTAAAAGATTGTGCAATGGCTTGGTCTTCCTCCATAAAATCGGGTATCACAAAAATACTAGAGGTTGAGTGGCTAAAAACATGAGGGGAGGCAGGTCCACGTGCTTGGTCTGTCGTTGGTTGAGGTGTTGCTTCATACCTTCGAGGTGGAGGTCGAGGTTGTGGTCCTGAAGGTGGCACGACAAATGCATCAACGGCTCCTAGAGGATGTGTCTCCACAAGATTGATCATATTCTGGATCATTGTCGTCATCTTGAATGCCTCCACATGGACTTTCAAATAATCTGCCAGGTTCCTTTCCTACAAATGAATTTCTTAGCTTTTATATATAATTCAAAGGAATCACGTGTGCAAGGATTACAAAAGCAAAACATTGCACTTGCACTTCTATGCTCCTCAACATAAATGTGTTCCAGAAGAAGCTCCACATTTGCAAGAACTCTCCATCCACAAGAATGCCCGTCATCTTGTTTTGGGACCTTGCAGCTCAAAATCAGCATGTCTTTCTAAACACTATCTTGGGTCAATGCTTCGCATGCAGCAACAAGTTTCTGAACAGACTTGTAAGACATAGCATATGGTGACCACACGTTGCATCAAAATTGCAAAAGCAAGAAACAAGTAACTATGTACCTTTGGACATTTCCATGAAAACCATGTGAAGAATTTGCAAGGTAGCAACACTTGTGCTCAATGTTTAGTCGAACAAGGCTCCAGTGTGAATTGATTGCATAAAACAAGGAATTAGTTTGATATTCAAAGTATATAAAATATTGAAGAATAGCGAGATAAAAAATACTTACTTTTTGTTGTAAGCTAAAAAGTAAAACTTTCGTCGTGTCCATGTTGACTCGCTCAAACCAATCTATGACTTTTATCAAGGAAGTGGACTCCGAGGTAAGCATGATTGAGAGCTGTGAGTCCAAAATGGCTACCTCGGATTGTTGATTCCATGCAAGGTTGGAAACCAGCATGCTACAAATTGAGAAAATTAATTAATGAGGATCTCTAATAATCCAAAATCAAATAAATACCTCTGCAAAAATAATATAACATACCAGAGACCGAAATTTATAATTTGGTATGTAAGCTCCCTCTCACTATTTTGAAAAATAGCTATCTCGTGAGGGCCGAAACAAAAATACAAATTTTGGCCCCACACCAAAAGTGCTACATCGAAAGGTGGCCAAGAAAACCTAGGGTCTCGACTTTAGCTTGATCAACTGCTGCTAACATCCCCTGTTCATTTGACTCAGTTGAAGGCTCTTCCACAAGTAGCTCTTGGGTCTGCTCCACATTCAAACGTTTGGCATAGGTGTACTATGTGGTGCTCACATCATACACCTTTACTTTGGTGACAAGAGGGATTATCAAATGTTGTACATTCTCTTATTAGATAGATGGACTGGTGCAAGTGTCTTGTCATACTAGAAGCATAACAACCTAAGATAATTGATATCCCAAGGAAACACTGTCACTCTGTGAGCATGATCTGTTAGGACGTCGAGCTGTCTTGGAACAGCTCGATCAGAAAGTCCTCGACTGCTTCATGGAGGCAACCCATTGCACTTTGGCCCACCAAAAATCCAAATTTGCGCTCTCATAAATTTGGCAAACTACTCTTTGGAAGAGTAACTTAGGAATATCCAGAGAGATATACCTCTGGAGTTTGCATAGCTCAAGCATAATGATTTGGTTCTGCTCGTACCTTTGACTATGCATTGTTGCCCAAAGGTTAGGCAAGGTTTTGCATGAAACTCTTGAGGATGAAGGTTGGTTGTCTTGCGGGTAAACCTTCCTTGCGGTCTGCTTTGTGCAAGCCATGGAAACAAGTGTTTTCCCTAGAAAGCATTGTGGGAAAGAATAAGAAGAAGATTGAGCAATGAGAAGGTTAGGTTGCAAAAGCTGACTCTAAGAGGTGAGGACAGAGGTCAAACAGCAGTGGGGTATACGGAAATAGAAACGCTATATAAGCACCAAGGACATCATCATCATTACTAAACATGGGATATGCATGCGGCGGCAGCCACAATTAATTGAGTCGCTCATCATCATTGGGAAGAGTGTATCACCGCATGAATGACACGTGGCATATTGCATGTAGACTATGTGGTTGTCACGGCACAACACGATATGGGATGGGCCTTGATCAACCAAACCCCCTCCTCGCATTGTGGTGCAACACTCTTGATGACGCGCCACAACGCAATAAATAGTGTCGCGGCACAACGCTATAGGGACCACCCATATCGTGAAGAGAGCTCCCTATCGTGTTGTGGCGTGACATTTTTGTCGCTACAGAGTGCACGCATATCAACGGCTATGTGACATAAACCTCCCACTCGCATTGTGGTGCGACACATTTTGATAAAAGCTCTTCCTTCATAATCACTAACCAAAAGAAGAAACAAAAAGGCAGAGACAAAGGAATAAGGTATGAAGACATTTGCATTATCTTCAAGGACTCCATTACACAAGACTAAGAGGTGATTGATGCACTATCTTGTTTGTCCATTTACAATCATTCTTCTTCCTCTATCGTTGGTGGTTTCTTGTCCTCGGTCTTTGCAGTGTTGGTTTACAATTTACAATCATTCTTCTTCCTCCTTTATCATTAGTGGTTTCTTGTCCTCGTTGGTGGTTTCTTGTCCTCGGTCTTTGCAGTGTTGGTTTCCCCAGCCTTTGCCTTCTGGTTTACTTTGTTTTTCTTCTTCATCTCCATTCAAAGAGCTTTTGCTTCAGCTAGCGTTTTGTCGACCTCCTTCATTTCCGCCATCATCTTTTGGGCAAGCTTTGCCTTTCCTCTCTTCTTGTCCTCCATACCTGCATTGTGTAGATGTGAGTGAGTTTTGGAGTGTGCAGTCAAGGTGCTTTATATAGCCGCACGGTACTCACCCAACTAGGACATGTGTCGTAGGGATCGTTGAGCTTGCCTCGATCTTTGTGTTGCATTCATTGCACCGTTACTAATGCAATCATAAGGGTGGTTGTAATGACCTGGTCGATTTCTTGAGGAGTCTATATATAGAAGGATTGTCAGTCCCCCCTTTGTACTCCCTAGTGTTAGCCACTGCCTTCCTACCTTTACCCTAACCAATAACCCAAGTTTTCTTACCTCTCTCCACAAATGGATCCGTTTTAAATTGAGATAGAGGAGGAGCTGCCTTGCTCTAATGAGGCACCAAAGACAAGCCATACCATTTTCTCTATAAAATTGGGCTTCAACAACAATAAGAGCAGGAATTCAAGCATGTTTCAACCCTGCCTTCTCATTACAAGAGTTTTTGGCTTCTGTGTCACATGTCCTTGCAGAGTTTTATTAGACATACAAGCAACAGAGGATCAACGACACATTTGAGTTTGAGGGTTGTTGATATGTTCATATGACGGATATCATTTTTGATCGTTTAAAAAAAGATATTTTCTATAGGAGCAACCTCAAGTTGCCACTGCAGCCTCACAAGAATGACATCAAATGTCCCATACATAATTGAAAGTGTCGAGTTGTAGAATACTATGTTGGGTTCATACTCTTTTTGAATGTTAATATAAACGATCACTGGGACACAGTAGAGGAGGCCAGGAGCAGTCACCGTTCAGTCATTGGTTTGAGTTGGTGCAACCACCAAGACTTGGTGATTTGTGTGTTTCAAAATGTGTTCAATTTCCAAAGGGAGCTTTGCCAACAAATGTGCTCCCTACCGTCCCCATCGATGATCATCATGTAATGCTTAATGACATCATGGAATTGTTTGACTTGAGAGAGGACTACTACCTTGCTATAGTTGCTCAAAATATGCAAGAGGATGACAGTATAATCGACCCTAACGATGACAATTATTCTGTCATGGATGCTCATGTAACAACAAGTGAATTTATCGAACCACTAGAGGCACTAGCAATGATATACAAGGATGCAGCCGCATGTGTCGAGACGCTTCCAATAGAGTTGGAGTTCATGGCGGTACAGGAAAGGCTTGGAATCACAGAGATGAGGAGAATTTCTCCATCAACGATATTGACACGTTCCTCATCCTCTCCAAACAAGAGTACACTTGACTTATGGAATGCTGCATTACTCGAAGAAGATGAAAATCAGAAGGTATACTACTATGTAAATATTTTTTTTGCTTCCCTGTATGAGAGTTTCATGTGTGTATACCAACACTTGGATTTTATTTCTTGTAGCTCGTAGTCTATGATGATAATTTCATTCCTTGTCCCCGTGGACAAGGTAAAGGAGACTTGGGAAAGAATTCCTCCCTTGGTCAGAACTTGGAGAATTTGAACGCTCCAAACTTCTTTTGCTTCCATTCCAGCTTCTTCGAGGACAAGGCTGAATTCCCTCTTTTTGTATTGAAGCCACTCTCAAGATATCTAGGAGGCGCGGCCATCAAATGAATGCAGACAAGGTGATACTGCTAGATAAGCAAGCAACGGTCTCAATTTTTGGTGTAGGGCCTGGCATATATAGCCTGCGTAGTCGTTACTTTTTGTCACATGCTGCATATGGTCTAGCTTGTGGAATCACAGACCCACGCCAATGATTTGTTGAAACAAAAGCAGCCAATCATTCAACTTATAAAAGAGGCTTCGTAGGTTGAGGCATCTGAGGAGATCCAATTGCTCGACCTCAACATGCTTGATGGCGGATGCTGATGACAAAACACGTCATTCAAAGAGACCAAGGCACGAGGAAGAGGGTCCTTCAAATAAGGACAAGAGGCTAGAATATTTTGTATCATTTCCAGATGACTAGAAATAAATAGAATGTATTTGTTTTATGCATCAAAGTTAGATTGATTATGTAATAGTGTCTTGCAATGTACTTTTTTTGTTGCAACCATCATTCACATTATGAAAAGTTGAAATGATAGAGTATCAATGTCTTTTCGCATTTTTAATTTTGTTGCAACCATCATTCACAATATGAAAAGCTGAAATTACATCGATTCTTCTAGAGACATTAAATTTGGTGTTTGGATCTTGCTATGGCGGAGAATTATGGCATAACTTGAAGCGGTGTTGTACAAACCCTTCCCATGTGCTGTTTTTGTATCCGCCAATCGGCATGTTGTCTAGCCACAAACGATAACTCCCATATCTACTTTCTTCACCGTTTTTTGGCTGATTTCATCGCATGGCCAATCTGACTTTGTTTGACTTGTTCCTTGCAATGTGACATGTGTATTAGTTTTTGATACGTCCATTGTTGTAGCTCCTCTAATCTATTTGCTTTGCCCGCACCATCTCCATGTCGAGTGTGACTAAAATAACCAGTACGAGCTTGGTAGTGGGTTTTTTCCATGCCTTATGTAGACCAAACACCCAAGCTGCCATATTGCCTTGCAAATCAAGGCATGTGATTATAGATAATGTGCTGCACACAAAGCATGTAGACATTATAAGGATGAGTATTTGCAATTCAAAAGATTATCATGTCATCAAACCAATTACAGTACCATGTAGTGTGAGTAATATGTTGATTTGTCCACGAACTTATGAATGTCTTGTGGAAGGTCTCCACAGCTTCTTGGAATTTTGTATAGTTGCCATCCGTCCATGAGTTTAATTCATAGAACTTGAATATTGCATCCAAGGTTTTCCATACCTTCGCTTTGTGAGTCCTTGCTGCACCATTGTCTGCATGATCAACTACAACATTGTGCAGATTTTTCCACCGGTTGTATCGTAATGCTTGTCTTTCTTGTGCACTTCGGCTTTTGCGTTGTTGTCTAGTTGTGGGCACTAAAAGTAAGAGTCGGGCTTTCACACCACCAATGGACAGCTTCTATGGTTTTGATTAGAGTCAAGCTATCACACCACCAATGGACAACTTCTATGGTTTTGATCTCTACTCATCCTGCTCTATCTTACGGTGAAAGCAGGTATAGGTGGTCCAAAAAGGGTTGCCTTGGACACTCCTTTTTAAAGTAGTTTTGGGGAACTTTTGAGTCTACATTTGATTTTTAGGGAAGGAGACTCAGTGATGAGTAAGAAGATGGGGGGAATGTTTAAAAAAATAGGGGTATGCATTTTTATCACCCCCTGTAGTTCTTGGACGTGTTGGATGTACGAGCACCCCCTCTGTCTCCTTCTCTGCGTGGGCACAAAGCATACAGGTTGAGGGTATTTTTTGTGAGCGGTTTTTGCATAGAGTAGAGCGCCTTTCTCCCCCTCTCTGTGCGGTGTTTTTGCATTGCATTCCCTTTCTTTCCTCTACGCACAATTCTCTATTGTGTGTGCTTAGCTCTCCATCTCTCTCTCTCTCTCTCTCTCTCTCTCTCTCTCTCTCTCTCTCTCTCTCTCTCTCTCTCTCTCTCTCTCTCTCTCTCTCTCTCTCTCTCAGGATGGAGCCTTCTCGCCAGTTAGGTGTGTGTGAGTGTCTATGATATGTTTGGTCTTGTTGATACTTGGGCTCTTCATGATGTATGTTCATGCATTGAGCTCTTTTCTTCAGGTTTTCTTGATCCGGCTCCGTGCCCACCAGTACACAGTCAAGCAGAGTTTCTTGAGCAGTTCACAGACTGAGGCAGCATAATTTTTGTGCTGACAAGCGGAAGGATGGTTAACTCAATGAGAATCGTGGTTTGATAAACTATTTCAATCACCGTTAGGTGGTTTTAAGTGCTTCAAGTGGTTTCAAGTAGTTCAAAGCCACTTTCAAACATGCAAAACCACGTCTAGGTGGTTAATGTTCCTCTTGAGTGCTTTTAAAAACCTGAGATTTGGGTGTTATCCAGCTGAAGATGATTGAAAGTGGTAGACAAACCACTTGAAAGTGGTTAAATAACCACTTTCAATCACCCAATGTGGTTTAGAGAGCTTGAGTGAGAACCTATGTAAACCCTTAGAAGATTTCAAACCACCTGAAGATGATTGAAAGTGGTAAACAAACCACTTGTTAACTGAGTCAACGTCAGTTAACAGACGCTGCTAAAGACCGAAGACGTACGGATGCACATCGAAGATCAACATGAAGAAGCAGTAAAGATTGGAGTTACACATTTTTCACGTTTTCCCAAAATGGTCACGTATTGTAAATTCCCGATTTATTTCAAGCCATTGTAATATTTCAATGTGTTACGGGCTTAATGGGAGTTCCAAGCTGTAAAGAATAGGCCAATTACTGTGATTCACTAAGTGATGGAGCCCTAAAGGCCTTGGCTGCCCGGACATTGCACATTTTTACCCTAGGTACATAAGGCAGTGTGTAAACGAAATTAGGGTTCTCAAGCTCATTTGTTGAGAGCACTCTTTGATGAGATCTCTTGAGGTGTGTGGCTATGGAGTCCTTGAGCTTCTCCTTGCTCATAAGACTTGATTAACACTAATCAATGATTCATTCTCTTTCACTATGCCTCTCTCATGCTTCTTACAATTGCCTATGATGCTTAGATTAGCTAGATCTTAACTAATTAGTGGTTAATCCCTCTCTAATCTTGTGTGATTGCCCTCTTTTGCTTGTGTGTGCATGTAGGTTTGATTGGAGTGTGGTGCTCGATAGATCTATGTGTGTGTGCTTGCGATTAGTGTGTTGCATGATAGGATTAGTGTTGTCTGTGTCTTGCAATCGTCGTGTGTGTGATTGGGTTGATTAGAGGTGAAGAGAAATGGATGTGGAGATTGCCCTTCATTGTGACTTAGCTCCTCCATAGGCCGAGAAACTCACCTCATAGAGTTAACCATTTGTGTTGCCACGATTAGATCATCAACCGTGTGAGTGTTTCCATGCCCTAGACGGGTAGCTCATCCCTCCGGATTGATAATTTTGTTGGTCATTGGAGCTGTTGCAATGATGGAACCCCCAACATTTGGCATCGTTGTTGGGGACGATGGCCTACGCTAGTGTATTGCGGCATAATCGAATGTTCCCTCACTAATTTCACTTGTGTGTTTATGTTTTTTTGGATTTTGAATGTGTGTGCATGAAGCGTTGTGTTGACTAATTTGACTAATTTCTGCTAACTCACTAATTTGCTATGAAGGATTGGAGCATTCGACCATTCAATTGATCTTCAACAAAAAGGTAATCAAGGTGGTATTCTCAACCTCGCTAGAATCTAGAGATGTGTAGAATTGTGTAGAGATCCCACCATGATGATGCAATGTTGATGCAATGTGGATTGAAAATTTAGGGAATTTTTGTTTTCACGCCGTCGTAATGCCAAAATTTTTAAGATTTGGTGATGTATGATTTGACAAGTTTCAATTGCTAATTGGTGATTGTGGATGGCTAATTGGGTGCCTAATTGAGTTGATTGCATGCTTGGATGGTCAATTTCAAGTGTGTGTGCACTAAAATTAAGTGTGTGTGCATTCTAGGAGTGTGTGTATGCCTAATTTTAGGTGTGTGTGCACTATTTTGCCTATGTTTGAGCACCTAGAAATCAATGTGTGTGTTATCATTTTTCAATTGTGATTATTGATATGTGTTTTGCACATGCCCAACTAATGATTTGTGAAGTCACATTGCAAATCCGACAAATTTAACCCTTTTGTGTGTGCACCTAAAGATTGGTAAAAACTGCCAATTTTTTAGTGTGTGTGTGTGCCTAAAAAAGTGTTTAATTGCATAGTTAATTCAATGTCTTGATTGCATAAATGATGTGTGTAATGATAAAATGCTGCATTTTTGTGCTCAAAACAGGGATTTACACACTCTAATTGCGTCAATTTTTGACCTAATTTTGTCGGTTGCCTAGTCTTGATTTTATTGATAAAATTAATGGCAATTGAATTGATGTGATTTGTGTGATTTTATTTGGATGCACCATTCCCCAATGTGTGGAGAATTTTTAGAAAATTTTTTGGATAATTTTTGTAAATTTTTGCTAATATTTGCATTAATTTTTGGATAATTCCATAGAGAATTGATTTTGTGATCTTTACAAGCTTTTTTTGTGTGTACGTGTTTACGGCATCATTTTGTTCGCATTTGTGCCGTCCGTGGGTTGAGTTTTGAGCGTTTTTCTATTTTTGGAGGTCGGGTTGATTTTTGTGTCGTAAATCGCATTTTCGATAAAATTTGCTATTTTTGGTGTGATTTTGCGTGTTGTAAATGTTCAGTTGTGAATGTTGGTAATTTTCTAAGATTCCTAGAATTTTTTGGGAATTTTTTGGACTTTTTTGGAAAATTTTGGAATTTTCTGACGAATTTTAGCGTTTTCGGCTAATTTTCGGCCTATTTTTGACATTTTTGAAAATAAAAAATAAATATAAAAATAAAAAAGGGAAAGCTGGGTTCGGCTCCCACCGTGCCTTGCGGCGCATAAAAAATCTCCGAGTCAAATAGATCTTTACGGTCCTTGCGGATAATTTCCTGCGACGTTAAAACTTTCTTCTTCTTCTTTTTCTCTCCAGGTGAACACACCCCACACACACACACACACACACACACACAATCACTCTCTCTCTCTCTCTAACTACTCCCTTTATCTCTCTCTCCCTCTTAACTTTTCCTCTCCCTCCTTGTCTTACTCTTTCTCTCTCTCTTTGTCTCTCTTAAACTTATTCTCTCTCTCTCTCTCTCTCTCTCTCTCTCTCTCTCTCTCTCTCTCTCTCTCTCTCTCTCTCTCTCGCCGCTGCTGCTGCTCTGCCCTCACGCTACGCTGCTCTGCTGCTGCACCTGCACCTGCACCTGCACGCTGCGCTGCCCCCCTTGTGATGCCTCTGAAGCCTCGCCCCTCCCCCTCGCTCCGCCTACAGCTGCGCCACACCCCGATCCCCCGCTCCCCGCGTATGGCATCCCCCCCTCCCCCCCCCCCCCCCCCTTTTTTCTTCTACGTGTAGGGTTTCCTCCCCTCTTTTACACGTAGGATGTCTTTCTACGCGTAGGAAGTCTTTAAATTTTTTATTTAAATTTTTTGAACCCCGCCCCCGCCCCCACCACTTTGTAGCTTTCGGGCCTCATAGGTCATTATGGCCTTTTGAAGACTTTATTATAACATCTCATTTCATAAACTCCCCCCCCCCCCCCCCCCCCCCCCCCACCCCCCTCTCCTTCACTTTTGTGTACCACACACACACACACACACACACACACACACACACACACACACACACACACACACACACACACACACACACACACACACACACACACAGCTGAGCATATTGAGGGCACCGGGCCACACCGCCTCGCGCTCCACCACTCGTCGCGATCGTCGCCAATGTGGGTGCACACGTACATCCAGTGACTCCCAGCCGCCGCGCCCGTTGCTAGGGTGGGTGCTGGGTGCACACGTACACCTAACTCCCTTGCGGATGGCGATCAAGCATGAGGAAGATGAACGATAAAGCCGACCCCCTAGAGGATGCCATTCAAAAATGCAAAGAGGAGATGACGGAGACCATGACCAAGATGAACCGCAACCTCTGGGGCACAATAAACATACTCGAAGGACGCGCGCTGATCCAAGAGAGCAAGATAAGCACGTTGGAAGACCGAGTGACGACCCAAGAGGAAGAGATCGCGTCACTCAAGAAAGACCTCGCCGAAGCACGATCAAGAAACACACTGGAAGAGGGAAAACTGCAACCCTCAGTAATCGAAGAAATCAACACGATAAAGGAGCAAGTACGGGCCATCAAAGAAGGAGAAGAGAAGCATAAAGAAATGACGACCTCTTGGGTGGATGTTCTTACCAAAACTCAACAGAAGGCGGACGAAGCCGAGAAATGGATCAAGGTGGCCAAGAAAGGAAAAGGCAAGGAGATAACGCCCACGCCCGCACCCAACAACGTCATTAATCAGACACTAGAGGAGGAGCAGAGGAGAAGGGTGCGCGCTTTACATGTGAGAATTTGTGGTCTTAAAGACAAAGGCAATGTGGACGAAGAAGTAAAAGAACTCACAGTCCTGATGGGGATTCATGAGCCGACGCACACAAGGGCATGGAGAGTGGGCAACATAAAGAAAAATGGAAGCAATGGAGAAACCTCAAAAGAAAGAGCACTCATCCTCTGTTTTCCCTCCATGGAAGCAAAGAAGTCATTCTTGAAGAAAAGACCAACTCTTAAAGAGACCGGCATCTTTCTCGGGGATGATCTCACCCTCTCGCAGATCGCTCATATGCAGGAAGTAATGCCGGAGATTAAAGAAGCAAGGGAAAAAGGCAAGATCGCTTTTTACCGAGACGAAAAAGTGGTAATACTAGAACGACGCTCCACATGACGGTGCGAGACATATGGGACCACACTCAAAGTAGCCGCCTAGAACTGCAATGGATCTATGCATCTTGATGTGGGTGCCTTTGAGGATAGCTTTACTGGAAGAGACATCATCTTTTACTCTGAGGCATACCAGGCCCCAGGGAAATCCATGCCTCACATCAGTGGATACAGGTGGGAGACAGCCTATAGACAGGAAACACGCTCAGAGCACAGAGGGCGGGGCTCGGGGGGAGTGGTAGTGTTATTTAGAGAGGATCTGTAGCCACTGATACATATAGCCCGCAGGGACGAGCAGGCTAGGTACATGTGGGTGAGACTGAAAGCAGAGACAGGCAGATACCTCTATCTAGCTATTTGCTACTTTCCCCTGAGTACATCAGTTTATGCGTCACCCAGAGGACAGTCCCCTTTCTCTATTTTAGATGATGACATATGGGAGTTCTCTAGGGACGGTGACATTATCATCCTAGGGGACTTCAATGCTAGGACTGCCCATCACCAAGCAGTGTTTTATGATACTTCAGAGGAGATGCTAAGAGAGCTAGATGTTGTAGATACGGGCCTTTCCTGACTATCACACGATGTGGAATGTACTGAGTATGGGCGACACCTGATAGACATGGGCACTGCACATGGATTGGTCATCTTGAACGGCCTACAGAGATTTCCTGCTTCGGGAGTTTTTACATGCTTCCCACACAGACATGGAGCCAGCACAGTAGACTATGTCATGGCACAGCCGAATCTCATCTCTAGTATCCAGGATCTCACAGTTGAGCCCAGACCGATCGGGGTGGCAGTGGATCATGCTCTAGTGTCGATGACCATCTCCTTCCAGTTCAGTGTAGCACACAGGCCACGAGTAGCAGCCCCTACTCGCTACACATTCACATGGGAGACGGATTCTGTATACATGGATGGAATATACAGACGCCTATGCACTGAGGACCCGGGGCGACCTCTGGAAGAGCTAACTACTATACTAACACAGACACTACATGAGGCAGCAACAGAAGCATACCCACACACCCAGCCTGAGCAGAGCTGCCGATCAGGGAGCATGCCTCAGAACAACTGGTACGATGAGGAGTGCTGCCAGACTAGAGCCAGACTTCAGAGGGAGGTGCTGTTGGGGGACGTCACTCACAGACAGTCACAGATTGACTTCCGACGCCTGGTGCGGCAGAAGAAGAGGGCTTTTTTGGCTCGACTCGAGCAAGATCTATATCAGCTATTATTGAGTCAGGACTCGCGCCCCCCCCTCCCCCCCCCCCCCTTCCCCCCCTTCCCCCTTGCTATTTCCTCCACAGAGACCTGGGGGCAGTACGCATCATCTTTGTACACAGTACTCGGACAGCCGGCCCTCCCCAACCCCCCCCCCCCCCCCCCCGATCCATGCCCACACGCATGTGTCTTTTTCATCGCTGAGATGGTGAAGAAAGCTATTGACAAGATGAAGACTGGGAGAGCCTATGATCATGATGGCCTAGTCGCTGAGCATTTCATGCATGCCAAAGACCTACTAGCAGAGCATCTAGCAATTATGTTTAACCGGGCCATGTGTGAGGGCCTACCAGACTCTTGGAGCCTATCTACGATCGTACCTATCTTCAAATCAGGAGACCCCATGGAGCCTGGGAATTACCGCACTATTATGATTGGGCACACACTGGCACGGTTGTATGCATCCATTCTGGAGCAACAACTGAGTAGATGGGCAGAGAGGGAAGGGATGCGTGCAACTGGGCAGGCAGGATTCAGGAGAGGCTTCTCTACTCTTGACCATATCCTAACACTCAGGGCCATCATCGAAGAAGGTAGATCTCATGGGAGACGGATCTATTGTAGCTTTGTGGACTTCCGCAAAGCTTTCGACACGGTACCCAGAGCTAGACTGATGCGCAGACTACAGGAAATGGGAGTACCCACATAACTCATTTGGGGGATCATGGCATTGTACAGATCAGTAGTAGGGCATGTATGCACCCTGGAGGGACTTTCTACACCGGTTTACTCCACTATTGGGGTGAAGCAGGGCTGCCCGCTCTCTCCTACTCTTTTCGGTATGTATGTAGATGAGGTTTCTGACTACATTGACAACGATGAGGATAAAGGTGCTCAGTTGGCAGGGACATGGATTCCACTTTTTGTTATATGTTGATGACATAGTGTTGATCTCTGAATCCCTAGAAGGAATGCAACGTCAATTGGATGCTTTGCATACGTTTGCCCACGAAAGTGGTTTGTCTGTCAACCTGGGTAAAACCAAGGTTATGGTGTTTAATACCACCCCATAGTGGATCAGGATGTCAGCACCTACATTCACATATGGCCAGGAGACGGTGGAGTACACAGACGCTTACACTTACCTTGGAGTGGTTTTTAGCGGACCTGCATTCTCACTCAGAAGAGCAGCAGAGACCAAACTTACTAGAGCCCACGCAGCATTGGGTAGATTGGAGAGGATGTGTTTGCAGGTTCAATTTCAGGAGCCCCGGACGAAGCTCTGGCTCTTTGACACCATGGTGGCTTCAGCATTGCTCTATGGAACCGAGATATGGGGACCTTCACTAGATCACCACGGGAGGCCGGGTCGCTCAGACGGATGGGGGAACATGGAGAAACCTCTCGTCTCTATGATCTCGCTGCTCATTAGAGCCAAGGGATCAGTACCACGGGCCATTATCCGAGCAGAGCTAGCGCCCCCCCCACTTGTGGTGGAGGCGCTCACCAGATCAGTCTCCTTCATAGACCGCACATGGGCACTTCCTAGAGACAGATATGCTCGCATAGCACTTGAATCCTCTCGACAGCTAGCCATACAAGGAGATACAACATGCTGGTATGGGGAGATGACATCATGGTTTCAGGCACATGGGTTCAACATAGACAGGCTGCCACCACTCCAGTACTCATTGGATGCACCATCTCTCACTCTTACACAGTCAGAGATCACCAAGCTCATCCGCCAAGACCTGACCCAGCTAGACACCAGGAGGACATGGATACAACCAACACAGGAATTGGGCACGAAGATGGATTTCTACAGAGACCACCTTCTCCAACTTACAGAAGATGGTTTTGTGGCGAGACCCAGATACATGGATACCCACCTGTCTCATGGGATACGATGTGCTATTGGCCAGTTACGCACATCTTCTCACCAGTTGAGGATTGAGACTGGGAGATACAGCGGAGTACCAGCAGAGGACAGGACATGCCCCTTGTGTAACATGGAACCTGAGACAGAGCTACACTATACATGCCGCTGCCCCGTCTACTACGAGGTACGAGGCCGCTTCCATTGCTTGTTCAGAGAGGGTTTTGGACCACTCTCAAGAGTCATGGGATACGAAGATCAGAGATGCCTGGGTTTGTTCTTGCTCGAGCTGCGCAGACACAGAGATAGCCTGATGAATGGCGAGGCTAGCCAGTCTCAAAGACGGATCACATACTTCTTCAGAGCAGACACGGGACAGCCGCAAGAGCCACTCCCACAGCAGAGCTCCCCCCCGTCTCACACCAGAGGCACACTGATTGACCGAGCAATTGAACTGGGAAAATCCAGGCGCCCGCGACTGCGAAGAACTACACAGCATCGACGAAGGCTACGACAGAAAATTCGGAGCACGCTGGCCAGGCATACACGACGCCCGCTCAGACTACTAACCATGGAGGAAATTGATGAGATTCGCCAACGACCGATGCTAAATCTCTTGTGATTCAGCTATCCCAACAAGCCGCCCATTATTCTGCTTAGTTTTTTTGCGACCCCATAGTATATATCTTTGTTTTGTACTATTGTTAGGTTATTGTGTTACTCTGACTTTGTATCAGATCCACCACTTTGTAACTTTCGGGTCTCATAGGTCATTTTGGCCTTTTGAAGACGTTAATATAACATTTCTATTTCTCATTTCTCTGTCCACGTAACTCTCTCTCTCTCTCTTTTCCTTGCGTCCCGCCAAGCTTGCCCGAGCCGTACTCTCTCTCTCTCTCTCTCTCTCTCTCTCATGCGCGTGCGCGTGCGCTCTGCCCCACAGAGGGCGCTGACAGTTCCCCTGCATTCCGCCATCAGTGCCGCCTCCAATCACGGGCGCTGTAAGAAGTCGTCTGCATCTGGTCAACGCGCTGCTAAGCCAGGTAAGTCTATTTCGTGAGCTTCAGTTAGTTAGTTTAGGTTAGCACTAGTTACTTAGTCTAGGTTAGGTTAGTTTAATTTATTTAATTTAGTTTATTTCAATCACAAAAATAAAATAAAAAATCCCAATAAAAATCAAATAAAAAACCATAAAAAGAATATTAAAAAAGCAATTCAATAGAAATTCCATAAAACAAGGGAATTAAAAATCACAAAAAAATCTAAAACACATAAAAACAATTTAAAAATTCAAAATTCAATAAAAAATCATAAACAAAAAAACAGAAAACAAAACTTATTAAAAATAAAAAAAGAAGGATTAAAATTTTCAAAAAACATAGAAAATTCACATAAAAACAAAAAGGTCATAGCAAATCATAAAAAATTGAAAAATTTCTTGAAAATACAAAATAAATCACAAAAAAGTTAAAAACTCAAAAAAATTATAAAAATTCAAAAATGGACCAGAAAAAATTCATATAACTCAAGAAAATCATAAAAAACCCAAAAATCCCATAGATAAATCACAAAAAACTATAAAAATTTCATAAAAAGTCACGAAAAAATCATGGAAAATCTAAAATTGTCCTTAAAAAAGTAAAAAAACCCGTAAAAATCACAAAACCTTCAAAGAAATCACAAAATTTTAAAGAAAATTACCAAAAAATTCACAAATTCACAAAAAATTCATTAAAAATCAAACCTTTCCCAAAAAACATTGTAAAAAATCATAAAATTAGAAAATTCAAAAGTTTATAAAATTTTTTAGAAAAATAAAAAGAAACTCACTAAAAGTGCCATAAAAGCCAGAAAAATTCAAAAAGTTCTAGAAAAAGATTGAACCAGTCGAAAAAGACCCAAAAAAGCAAAAAGCAAAGCCAGAAAGTATATCGCGCACACCGCAAAAAAGCACCGTCAAGAGTCACACCGAGCAAACCATGCAAAAGCAAATCAGATCAGTCGATTAAGCTGTTCAAGGCCCAGGTTTTCATCATTTCAAAAGGTTGCAACCAATTTTGAAACTTTCGAGCTAGAGTTAATCAACTCCTGCAAGTCTGAAGAGCAGTCAACTGCAAAAATGCTTTGGCTAAAGCACTTTAATCAAAATTGAGCAGAAGAAATTCTGCTAAGCAACGTCAAAATCTGCTAGGAGATAGTTTTTACAGAACCCGTTGACATGGACTCATCATCTTGAGCCAAGAATTCAAGTACAACCGAGCAAGCTAGTAGCAGTGGCAACACATGTACAACTGCAACAGAGCAGATTCTACAGCTATATGGCTACAATGGGGATAAATTTTTGTATACAGATATTGAAGGCCATAGATCCTTGATGAGCAGCAAAAGCAGCATAGGAGCCAAGATCCTATTGATCAAAGTAAAGCCAGATTCAGAGAACTCCCACATGTTCACAGACTTCAGTGGAGCCAGGTATTGCAAGCTTAAAGATGAAGTGCACATAGAAGTGCAAAAAATTGACCCAAGTGTTTACCCAAAAATTTGCACAAGTCCGCAAAGCATCTATTTAGTGCATATGCAATCAGGGTCATTGTACATAGATTACAGTGGTCAGATATATAGTCGAGAGCCAGAAATGGAAGATCCAACAGATCAACCAATAGAAGTCAATCTAACTGGAGAAGCAAGCCAAAGACGATACAAAGGTCAAGATGAAGCAGTCTATAGCTTGATGCTTAGTGTTCTAAAAGAAGATGCCAACAACTTGGCAAGCACAGAAACAGAAACTTCTCAGCTAGAACTTGACATGACAGAACCAATTGAAATACGACCAGTCATGGCGTATTGCTCAGATTGTGGACGAAAAGGTGGACACTTTACTGAAGATTGTCCAAGAAATCCTGACAATAGAGATACATCAACCGCCAAGCAAGGTACATAGAAAATTGGAAATGCGAATCTCGATGTAAGTACATTTCACTCGTCACCTTTAATGCAATTGGATGTTTCTGCATTACCATTAGAAGCACAAGTAAAATCATTGAAAGTTCAAAGTCAGCATAAAGATGCACAGACACCTGAAAAGCTTAAAATTGATTCTTTGAACAATAAATTCTTGCATTAATTTAGTCCAGGTGTCGAGATATCACCAAAGGTTGAAAAGAATGTTAGGTTTGCAAATGATTTTGCATCCACTGCCACAAGGGTGCAATCATTCACGAGTCTAAAGGACACATCAGACAAAATGATGTTAGCTTTGTATGGTACACATCATTCATATGCACACTATGTAGACCTAAAAGGAAAACTATACAAAAAGGATCAACCAGTGTTTGAACAGCCCAATACCAGCTCACAGAAGTGCATCCAGTGATAGATCAGAAAGGATGGTTCATTTCAGAGGAAAGATTCTATTATAGCCCATCCTCTCTAGAGTTGAAGGATATTACCCAAGTGAACCCAGAAATATGTTCAGAGCCAAACTCTCCTCCATTGAAAATCAAGCTTCGAAATTGTGACCAAACAAACATATACTTTGACTTAAACAGTTGTAGATATAGACGAGAGTCTAGCATCTATGATGCCATGGGTCTCGAAACCACAGAAGCCCATATCATAGGAGACCCATGGGATAGACAATATGATGGCAAAGATAATGCTATCTACAACTTGACTTGGGGAATAATTTGTCATGTTTCAAGGAGATACATAGGAAACTATGCAGAAGGTTTACAGATGCCAAACATCAACAATGCTACCCAAAGTGTACCTTCACAGTCCCAGAAGGTGAGACTAAATCAGAGCCAAACAATTTTGAACTCTTACAATGAAGCAGGCCATAGTGATCACCCTAGGAAGGGGGGAGTTGTAAATCCATCAAGCTTAGCTTATGTACTAGGAAATGCTACACCAATTAGAAGCCCTAGAGCTTCTAGCCAACAGACTCCTTCAAAGCAAAAACCATTGAAAGATCACATGGTTGTTGGGAGTTTCCAATTGACCCAGATTCCATCAGAGTCTATAGATAAATGCCTCTATGAAGATCATCAAGGACAAAAGTTTCAGCTGATCTCCACAAGTCAAAGTCAAAAGTCGACAAAGCCCATAGTGTTCAAATAGTTACATGTGATCAAGCTCACATATGCATATCAAGATACAGATGGCAATGAATACCAACAACAGGATCATGACCTTGTACAAGCCCCTAGGGATGCTAAACTTGAAGTCAAGGAATATTTGAAGATGATGCAAAGCCTCAAGCTGCCAGAACAGGTGATAGAAAAGTCAAAGTCAATGGGAGCTAAAGTTCAAAAAGCTACACAAAGGTCACCACCAAAATCTCCTCCGAAGAGATAGATTCTACCAGATAGTACAACGGATCTTTTACGATCAAAGGTTACTCAGATGCAGGTGGACAATCCTCAACAATTGCAAAAAGGTGCAGTATCATAGTCATACGAGTCAACATCAATTGAAGCAGGTGATCAAAGCAAAGAATATGCAGATGAAGCTCAACCAAAAGACACTACCACAACAAAAGCAATCAATTCAGACAGAGATCCCAAGACAATCAAGTGCAACATTGTTGGTGAAAACAAAGAAAAGCTGTCAAGTGAAGTAAAGCTAGATTTTGAGCTAGACAAGAACCTCATGTCTTTTCGCACTTGGAAAAGATGTGGCCAACCACAGCTGTAAGATTCTCCTAAATTTGTGAGCATATCAGGAAAAAAACGAGAAAATGCTGAGGAATCATCTCCACCACCATTGAAGTAAGTTCACGGATCATCATAGCTCAATTCCATGTGATCACAGAAAAAGATATGCCAGAAGATATCATAATGGGAATGCCAATGGCTCAGAAGATGTTAGAGATACAGAATGAAAACATGATGTAGTCCTCAGAGACAACAAAGGTGAAGACCAAGACTGGACACTCGAGGACGATAGCAAAAGGTCCTCAAGCACAATTAAAATGGAGACTGATATCAAAGTAGATCTTATTGAAGATGATTCATATCCATCGAACGAACTTTAGAAAAGCTTAAAGAAAATCAGGCAATAGCAAGTGCAAATCAAACAGAGCAAAGGGCAACCACGATAGCTATTGAGCAGAGAATTCCATCAAAGCTAGAAGTAAAGAAGGACGGGGTTGCAAACAACCAAGAAGCAACAAGAAGTTCAAAGCTCAATCACTCATTGCCAGCAAAATCAGCTGTTGTAAGTCAGATTGTAACAAAAAGTCTCAAGCTACCCTCCATAGAGACACAGTTAGATCAAGATGAGAGCTGGAGAGAGATCTTCAATAGAACCAAAAATTCCAGATTCAAAGTTGCAAAAGTCACAAGGATCGAAGAAAAATCTTGCAGACAAAGGTAAAGCTAAAGTGGACCCTCCATCATTAGCAAAGAAGATGTGACAGCATATGCCTCTACATCAAAGACCCCTCATGGATCAACTTCTTCAAGCAAGTCAGGCTTTCAAAACTTCAATTCAATTGCTGACCCAACGGAAACCTCTAAGGAGACACCCAGAAAAGCAAATATATTTCAGCAAAAGAAAGTCAAGCAAGTGTTTGTTCGGAGCAGTTTAGTCAAAGTCAGTGATCCAGTTTGGATTAAGGACGGGAAATCAACACAGACAGACAAACACATGGGATGGATAGCATCACAATGGAGCTTAAAAGAACAAGAGTACTATGGAGATAATAGACAGACATGAGTACCAAAATTGCAGGTTAGAGCATATGAAGTAACATCAAGACCCTCCCAGAAAGAAGACCCGTTAGGTATCAACCTCGAAAATATCCTAGGATACCTAAGAAGTAGGTATACAATAGAACAACATTGAAATATGCTAAAGTCTACCACAAGTTTCAAGAGGATACAGAACAAAGACGGATCTCAAAGAATGTTCCTCTTGGACAAGGATTCTACACAAGTTATACAAAGATTTGGCTACCAGTCAACCATAAGCCAACTGTAACTACAACATACCTGCAGGAAGATCTCAAGAACTCAACAAGATCTAGAATGAAGCAAAGTCAACAATGGAGTTACAAAGGTCCTCAAGAGATTTGGATTCCTAAGTCTTCCAATGCTCCTAGTCAGAAGTCAAATGTTAACGATCAACAGAGGCCTACAACAACATCAAAGACTCCTATCAACAGGCCTAATTGGAGAATCAAACATGTAATGGAATCTTCACAGTCAAAGAAGGACCACCCAACTAACTTGAATGCAGATTCAAAGATGATAAAATAGGTATGGCAAAAGAAACCTTCAATGCCAACTCGGTCCTTCACTAATCCTCTTTTTGAGGATTCAAGCTTACGTTTACCTGAAGAAATGTTTGTAGTAAGATCAAGAATGTAAAAGGTCAAGTCACTAGGGTGCAAAAAACACTCTTTGGCATAGTCAGAGTCGGCGGGCTGCTGCCGAGTCATAAAATGAGCAAAGCATTAGTCCCAAAGCTTCAAGTCATATCAAATTATGTGCTAAGAGTCGTAGTTATTAGGCTTACGCTCAAGCTGGAAGAGTTGAGCATATCTAAATCGTGTTGCTCATGCTGGATGAGATGAGCATAAGAGTGGAAGTCTATTAACTTACAATTGGTGGAGTGTCGTAGAGTCCAACACTCATGCACAATGCACAGTAAGATGAGACCACATATCCTCGTCAACAAAAACCATTCTTAAAGGGGTGCCAGCTTGCAAAGCCATGTCATATGCTTTTATAGCTACACCATCTTTCTGAATTACCCCTCAAAATCTTTCTTTCACAACCTATTGTTTTTCATGAATTTTGTGTATGCATAAATAGGATGTCCCATCATTGGACATATGCATTAGACACTCTTTTTTGCTTCCACCTATGCACCTTGAGTGGCCTACAACATGCAAAAAACCAATGTCATGCTAACCAACAAAGCCATTTAGTGAAGTCACTACTGAGCAAATAGGAAGCTTTGGCATTGCCCAATGTTCCCTATCTCTTGGTACTAACCTTGGCGTTAAATCCGTTACAAGTGCTAGCAACAAAGACTTTGGGGCATGATAATTGACAATGAAAAGACAAAATTCAGTGAAGTCACTACGGGGTGAATAAGAAGCTTGGGGACTGCCCAACGTTCCCTATCGCTTGGTGTTGACCTTGCTCTTAAAGTCATTACATACAACAATTGAGTCAATATGGTGCGAATAGGCCGCTTAGGGACTGCCCAACGTTCCCTATCTCTTGGTGCTGACCTTGGAAAATTGGCGTTGACCCAGTACACTTCCACGGATATCACATTTTTTAATTACATATCTATCAGCAGATAATCCCTTGAGTACTTTATTAATATTTCCCATGCTAGTAACTACTCCAATAATGCGCGTATCACAAAGACACTTTTTTCCCACTGGGTTTTTTCCCTTTGGTCATCTAGGTATTAGACCCTAATTTAGAACCTCATCATTCTACTTCCCTTGTACATACTTTTCATAAATAAACATCAGCCTCATCATTATGCTATTACAATGGACAAATGCAACATCATCTCTCACATGAAACAACTTCGGACCAACGAAGATGCTGTAGCAAATTGAACCTCATCAACAAATCCAATGACAAATGAAGACAATCAGCCCATCAACAACCAATCAAAAACCTTCCACAGCCTCCACGTACATTTTTCAACAGTGCTCGAGGACAGGCACTAAAATCGGAAGGGGGGAATGCTAACTGAGTCATAAGTGATGGAGCCCTAAAGGCCTTGGGTGCCCGGACATTTCACATTTTTACCCTAGGTACATAAGGCAGTGTGTAAAAGAAATTAGGGTTCTCAAGCTCATTTGTTGAGAGCACTCTTTGGTGAGAGCTCTTGAGGTGTGTGGCTATGGAGTCCTTGAGCTTGTCCTTGCTCATGAGACTTGATTAACACTAATCAATGATTCATTCTCTTTCACTATGCCTCTCTCATGCTTCTTACAATTGCCTATGATGCTTAGATTAGCTAGATCTTAACTAATTAGTGGTTAATCCCTCTCTAATTTTGTGTGATTGCCCTCTTTTGCTTGTGTGTGCATGTAGGTTTGATTGGAGTGTGGTGCTCGATAGATCTATGTGTGTGTGCTTGCGATTAGTGTGTTGTATGATAGGATTAGTGTTGTCTGCGTCTTGCAATCGTCGTGTGTGTGATTGGGTTGATTAGAGGTGAAGAGAAATGGATGTGGAGATTGCCCTTCATTGTGGCTTATCTCCTCCATAGGCCAAGAAGCTCACCTCATAGAGTTAACCATTTGTGTTGCCACGATTAGCTCACTAACTGTGTGAGTGTTTCCATGCCCTAGCCAAGTAGATCATCCCTCCGGATTGATAATTTTGTTGGTCATTGGAGCTATTGCAACGATGGAACCCCCAACACCACTTGAAAGTGTTTTGATGACATTTTTTAATCACCTTTAGGTGGTTTAGAGTGCTTCAGGTGGTTTCAAAAAGTTTAAAAAGGCCCTTTCAAACATTCAAAACAACTTCTTAGTGGTTAATGTTCCTCTTATGTGCTTTCACAAACACAAAAGTGGGTGTTATAACTTGTAGGTGATGGTACCATACATTTTGGTACCATCACCTACAAGTAGGTGATGGTAAATGTTCCTCTTATGTGCTTTCACAAATAGAAAGTGGGTGTTATAACTTGTAGGTGATGGTACCAAAAATTTTGGTTATTTGTTGTCACATTATCTCTTTATTGCCTGATCTTTTGTGCAGGTGGAATTTTACAAGCAGTTTCAGGAAATGCATATGACGGTGCGCATTTCGCTGAGATGCTTTGAGAATTTGAAGCCATTTTTTGTTCGAAAATTGCGGGACCGCAATACTTGCTGCTGTGAATATCATGTGCAAGCTGTCTACTTGAAAGATGCTTTCAACCAAATGCGTCAAGGTAGGTTTGGAGTACATGATGAATCTTGTCATTGTGCCTGTGGTGTTTGTGACCCTACAGTCAGTGGCAGTATATGTGTGGCTGCAAAGTCAACATTTAAGAGCCTCACAACACTATGGGAGTCCTTTTTGTGTCCTACACCAAAAAATTCCATGTTTCATTTACACATATTCTTGATGGGAAAATGTGATCAATGCGGTGCCATACAACTCAAATGTTGTCCTCTTGAAGTACACAACGACAACTTTTAGGTGGCTGTAAAGGTTTTTGTTGGTGTGAAGACACAATCTATACATGAAGATGGTCAGCACCACAAAAGGAAAGATCTTGTTATTCAGAAGATTGGGTGCTCCACTTTCATTTCATTCATGAAAGACAAGCTGACCAATTTTATCAAACACAACTACATCTACAGATGGAAGGCCAACCAATTCAAAGAGTGTCTACAAAGTTTTCTAGGTGATTTCGTTGTCTCTGTTGTGGACTTTGTAGAAAATTACAGTTTTAAAATTCAGAATGAGATCCAATCCATGCACTGGTATTCTAGTTAGGTGAGCATTTTGGTCCACATCTGCTATGTGCGCTCGACAATCGGTGACATCATGAAATGTCTCCATTTTTATATATCCAATGACAATGTGCATGACACATTGTTCGTTCAACGCTGCTTTCTTTTGCATGCCCGCTCGTTGAAGGACCAGGGTTTTTGTTTAAAGAGACACTAGGTATGGTATAATGGTGCAACATCACATTCAAAGCACGATGGCCTTTCTTCTTTGTTGCAAGGTTTTCTCAACTTACTGGGCTTGAGTGTATGCACAACTATTTTGGGTCAGGTCATGGAAAAGGTGAACATGATGGTGTCGGCGCATTCATAAAAGAGGGCATTAACCCATGAGCAATTGAAGGTGGATGGACACCCCCTGTATAATGCAGCAAGAATGGTCAATTACCTCACCCTAATGAACAATAGGAAAGACTGTTGGTCATCCGCAAACAAGGTCGATAGGGTCTTTTGGGAAATCAAGGTGGGTGATGTGCTGAGAGATATAGAATGGGATTGCAAGAAAATTAGTGGATCATGCTCGATGCATTGTGTGAATGGTTTCTCTTTTATAGGTATGAGTGCACTGAGGTGTAGAAATTTTTTCAGCTTTTGTCTTGCTTGTGTGCATGGTCAATGAAGAAGATGTGCAAACAAAGCTTACGTAGAAGCATGGCAGTACTTGAGGATCATACCAACAAAGGCTGACATAGAAGAAGATGTTTTAAGTGACGAGGCGATTGATGCACCTATGTATGTTGGCCATCACAATGATTTGAGCGATGCCTTACGAGTTGGAGATAAGTTTGCAATCAACACTGAGGAGGAAGACTCTGATTTTTATATATTGAGGTGTTGCACGGAGAAGAGGCTATCCACAACGACTCAGAAGGATGCGTGGGACAATAAGATAAAGAAGAACTCCTTTCATGTTGAGGGGCACTTTTACAATAAATTCGAGGGACTCTCCGATCGATATGTATTATTAGATGATAGGCCCGTGCTTCCATGTACTCACACCTAGTTCGATGCCTTAAGTTCCCCTTGTATCCTAAGAGAAATGAGCCTTATGTCTACACTTTGAGTGATACCATGCATGAGCACATCTACAATAGCATGCCCTCTGATAGCAAACCGATTTAAAACACATTGACCTCATAAAGTATAATTGGGTACCGCTTTCTTGTATCTGTTCCTCAAAAACTTATGTTTCTTATCCAAAATCTGAAGTGTATTTGACACTTTTTTATTCTTTCAAGTACATATAGCTTACAACTTTTCATCCACTTGCAAGTGCTTTAAACTACCTTCAACCAAATTTTACAAAAATTTAAAGCCATTTAAGCCACCCAAAAGTTGTCAAGACACCCTTATATACGTAGTTTCTATATCATTGACCACCTACAAGTGCTCACTAAACCACTATCAAGTGGTTCGAAACCTTTTCCAAACCACTTTCAAATCACTTGCAAGTGGAGGAGAAGACCTAGCAAGTGACCTAGAAGGCCTATACAAGTGCTTTAGAACCACTTGGTTGAATACATAGTGTCAATCTCATAGACCACCTGCAAGTGCTATCTAAACCACTAGCAAGTGGTTCTGAACCACTATCAAGTGCTATCTTAACCTTTAGCAAGTGCTATCTTTACCATTGGCAAGTGGTTCCTAACCACCTGCCTGCAAGTGCTATCTAACCCACTAGCAAGTGGTTCTGGACCACTAGCAAGTGCTATCTTAACCACTGGCAAAAGGCTATCTTAACCACTAGAAGTGGTTCTAAACCATTGGCAAGAGGTTCTTAACCACTGGGCAAGTGGTGGAAAGAGCTATCTTAACCACTAGCAAAAGGTTCAAAACTACTACAAGTGATCCAAAAGTCCTCTTCAGGTGGTTCATAACCACTTTCAAGTGGTCCTTTACCACTTGCTTGTGGCTACCAATTTACATAATGCAAACAGTCATCAACCACTTGCATCTAGTCCACAGTTCATAAGTGGTATAGCTTGCACTTCTGCCCACTAAACGCTCATATTTATCTTCTACAAAAGCCCTAAGAAAAACTGGTAAAACAATTTAAAATCAACTTATAATAAGACATCTTGCAAGGCGCACAACAAAATGGTTGATTGAATAGCAAATCATGTTTCTACATTACAAATCAATATTGAATTCCGCAATACAATGTCGTTTTTTTCCCCAATTTACAAAAAGAAGTCCTCATCATGAGTTACACTATGAAACTCATCAAGGGTATTTACATAAATGATCACAGGTACACAACTCTTAGGATTTTTGTTGAGACCGGAGATCAGAATGAGGCCTTTTATAACGTGTTTGTGGAGGTGGTGGAGGTAGCACTTTGCCTTTGCCGCTTGACAATATTTCCCTCACATATTTAGCTATTTGAAGAGTCTGCCACCCTCTTCTTCTAGCATTCAGTTAACAAGCAGTGATCAAATCCAATCGATTATCTGTTTTCTTCCACTCATAGAAAAATGGCAAAACTTCATGATGCATAAACCTCTCCCATTGGCCTTCCGTCTGGTCCTCTAGAGAAGGCAAGATAACATAGGAGTCTTCGTCGTTCAAGCACCACCTGGGATATTTGTCATCTAGCAGGAGGGTGCTATCTTTGTTGAATTGTGGAAACTCAATCCAAAAAGTGCCCAAGACTAGAAAGAGCATCTATTCCCCTTGCTCGTCAAGCCATGAGCTTCTACTGCATGCCTCCTTTGCAATCCACCCATTGAAGCACCTGCGGGCCTGGGGAAAGCACAATTCTAACCTCTTTTCCAGGTCTCGGTAAGGGCTTGTGTTCCAGACGTACACTTCAACAATCTGGCTAGCCCCAAGAACAAACCACTCTAAAAAATGGTGCACATAGTGGTTCAGATTGTTGTCCTGCTTCACCTTCTGAAAGTGCAGCATGCCCACATTAGGCGGGCTTGGTCCCTCTCTCTTGTCGTGAGTGACAATAAGCAGATCATTAATATTAATGATCAAGGCATGCCTATTATCCTCCAAAAGGTGAGGGACACAAAATTGAGGGGTGTCTCCCGATCAAAGTGCTCCAGGTCTTCTTGAGCACAATGCTGGTGCCCAACATTACCAATCACTTGTATTTTTACTACAATGCCCAAAAAATCACAACCTATAAAGTGAAGATTGACACCATGAGACAAAAAATTTATCTTATATTCAAAATAAGTAAATAGCACAAAAAGCACATGTAACTTAAAGTTTCCGATGTGCGCGGGTTTTGAGGGGGTGTTGATTAGTACTTTTCTTTAGATGTGGATGATGCACTCCTTCCTCTTGCTGTCACTTGTGTTTCTTCCTAAGGGTATCTGCAATTACTAGTAATGTCTCCACATCCTCTGCGTCCTTCACTTTATCCTCTAGGATCACAATAAGGTTTAGGGGGAAAAAACCTAAATCTGCTCGAACAAAAATGAAACACTACATATATGCACTTCATTACCTTCCTGGTTGTCAGTTTGAGACCTTGCTGGAGTCATGTCCAATGGTTTCATTGCCATGGTTCTCAACCACGAAGGGTTCAGCCTCGGTGTCCTCCACCCTATCCCCACTTTTTACAACAGCCTTGCCATGCTGAAAACCCTCAGGTAGCTCTATGTTGTTCTCGTCAAGTTCAGACAGTTCTATATTGTTCTCGTCAAGCTCAATAAGATGAGAACTTTTGTCAGCATTGGTTTCTACAAAGAAAAAAATCATGTTAAGGGACTAATCTCATGACAAGTGGATTGAAGATGAGTATAGTGAACCCACCCTCCGGCTCTGTGTACTCAATTTCGAGTGCCAATCACTTGGCACTTTCTGGAATCTTTATTGTGCACAATGGGTGAGTGCACTCTGCCATAGTTTCACATAGAACTGCAAAGCAAAATGGGTGATATTTGTGTCCACATTCCAGCGAGAAGAACCCTGCCATGTGGTTAGCTGAGAGGCGTTTCCCACATGCAACATAGTCACCCCCAATACACACAAACGGTTTCAAAACAGAGGCTTTAGTCGGGGGTGAGGGGACAATGATGCCTCTACCCTTTTTCTAGATATAATTGATGGTTTTATCCATAAATTCTCTTCGAGACATCAAGGCTTCTAATTCAAATTCCAAAGCCATATTCCTTTCCTACCAACCATAGCATAAACAATAGTGGAGAGTAAGATCATTTCATGCTTGAATGGACTTAAGTGCACAAGCTTGAATGCTTCTTGACCACTTATTGATCAACATTAAGCACTTCAAAGCACTTCCGTCAGAGCACTTTCAAAGCACTTTGTTACCACTTTCTTAGCTAAAAATAATTTCAAATCACTTTCTGACCACCTATTGATCAACAATAAGCACTTCAAAGCACTTTCTTACCACCTAGACACCACTTTTACTCCTTGTGAGCAGTTAAAGTGCTTTAGATTGCAGATTGGTTACTTGAAATCACTTTGAAGTACTTTCTAAGCACCATTCAATATTATGGAGCACTTTCTAACCACTTGGCTACCACTTTCTTTGCACCATAAAGCAAAACTTACCACTTGGTCAAAACTTCATAACCACCTAGAAAGCAGTATAGAGCTTATCAAGGCACTTCAAAGTACTTTGAAGGACCCTTTCACCACTTTGAAACACTTTCTTACCACCTATCAAGCATTTTCAAGCATATTGTAGGCACCATTGAGCACTTCAAAGCACTTTTAGGTGCTTTTAAGGCATTTATTAGCACTTTCTAGGCACTTGTGAGCACTATGAAGCCTTTTCTAACCACTTGGTCAGCAATTCCTACTTCAAGTAAGCAGTTTAGATCTATCTCAAAGTACTTCATAACATGAAGCATATCTAGTCTCAACTCCAACCACTTGGTCAACACATTCTCCTTATCTATTGAACAATTTGAATTTATCACAAAGCACTTCTATCTAGGCACTTTTAGCAACAAGCTGACTTGCAAGGAGTTCAAATCTTCTTTAAGCCACCCTGAATCAGTATTGACACCTACCTTGGACAGCATCTTGGTGATAGCTTTGACCTCTACCTCTTTGCAGTCTACCTCACGTGGATTTGAATTAGGTGAGGTCTTGAGCACCTCCAGCTCCTTGTTTAGTTTGTCCAATTCCCTGTAGAAGTCACTAAAAGCAAAAAAATGCCCTTCATTTCTAAGCCACAGGTCCCTCTTTTGCTGCAGCTGCACTTTCACCTTGCCCATCAGCCTGTTTTGCTCATTCTCCTTGCCACTAAGTCCCTCCGCCATGCTAAGCACCAACTGAATATACATTGGTGTCTGTATTGCCTTAAATGGTTGTAGCTTTCTTGCAGACATTGTCGGTATTGATGACAAGGCACCATCACATATAGATGCTTCTATTTGAATGACACCTGTCAAGCCATAATCGGTGTGGAACTTGTTGATCTTCCGCTCCAAATGCCCTTTTTGCATCTTGCAGTTTTCAAGGACACTGCTACCAAACCTTGCCCATGCAATCTGATGTCCAGTTGGATCACTCGTTGCTGCTAGACACCTCTCATACACGAAACCTCATGCAAATCTTTCTAGCAGTTCATCTTTGGATGGGGTTGCTTGATATACCTTCTGGTACAAAAGACGGCACTCGTCAACAAAGTCATCCCTCACATGGTTGAGGAATAGCTTTGTGCTTTTCTTGTGCAGACACTTGAAGACACCCAGCCACTCCTCGTCGGGGATATCTTTATTTGTGAGCTCTTTAGGCAGCTTCCCCTCTAGGTTGAGCCCGTACTCCTCATCCAGTTCCTCGATCGAGAAGCAATATCTTGATAGCCGCGAGTACTCCATTGTTGCAAGCACCATAAAATAGAGCTTGTTGAAAGCCCAACTTTGCAAACACTGAAGCAATGGAAAAAAACAATGCAAAACATACACATGCATACCTTTCGATGACTTCGTTGATAGCTTTGAGTTGGATGCAACGCATTCCAGAGTTCCAGGTAGAGCCTTTACCCCCACTTTTGATGGACTTCTTTGCGTCGCAAGCTCATTGGTTGGAGGGGTTTAATCTTGAAGTTTAGGTTCAGACATTGTGCCCTTCCCGGTCTTGTGCCTTGGTAAACCGCTTGCAGGTGACTTCATCTTGCAGCCTACAGCTTGACTGTACAGTAAAGAGGATGAGCTTATGAGCACACTGAGAAAGACTAATGCCTACAGCTCCAAGTGCTACAATATGATGCATGCAAAGCTTGACTTCGGTAAAGTAGACAGGCAAAATGGGACATGTAAACTATTTATGAGCACGGCTGGCGACCTCTGTTTGCAAAAAGGATACATGTTTTATGAGCACGAGGACAAAGACTAATGCATGCATACGTGTAGCTCTAAGTGCTACAGTATTCATGATGCATGCAAAGCTTCACTTCAAAAGCAGCATAAAAATGGCACATGCAGACATGGAAACCTCAGCAATTCAAAACTGCAGTAGGTTAATCTTCTCAATTCGCTAGAGCAGAGGTGAGAGTGAATGAGATGTCTGCAAACCTCAGCAGTAGGGCTTACCTTCTCAGTCTGGCAGAACACAGTCAATAGTGAATGAGACAACCACTGCAGCGCAATCATCTTATAAAGAATATTGTTATAATTGTCATATACCATTTCTTCTCCTTTTGGCGATCTATATGTTGATGCAATGTGGAAAGGACTTCCTAGCTTTTGAAGCACCTCTTTGTTGACTTCCCGTCTTGTTTTTTGAATAGAGAAAGGGTTTAGAAGTAGCATGTGCTTGATCAGAAACTTTTTGACTTGTCTTTTCACAGACCTGAGTAAGAGGAGTTAGGAATCAAAACCCTTTTCTAGTGGAACAACACTGCAAATGATGTAAAACCCTTTTCTAGTGGAACAGCACTGCAAATGATGCTACAAACTTGAAAATGGCAGCATATCCCTTATTGAATATACTAGCTTCATCCAAAATTGATTGAACATCCCGTGCAGAGAGTTGGTTCTCCTGTAAAAGGCTATCAAGCTGTTTAGCAACGATCTTACCATAGCATTTTTCATCCAAATGGACAGCTACATTTTTGCAATTCAATATGAGCTTGTAATGGGCCAAGGAGGTGGTTGTGCTGTGCTCCACTTCCTTGTCAGGGTGAAGCAAAGATTTGTGCAAACATGTAAGTAGTAAGAGATATGAGAGTTTATGAATATAAACTTAAGATGGATAGATGCACTCACTTGATGGCTTGCACTCTTTTCTTGATTCCTCCGTAGCCTACTTTCAAGTCCTCGATGTCTCTTAGTTTTCTTTCTCTTTGGCAAAGACCAAGCATTGTTTTTTTTTCTTGGAGTTGTTGTGTAAGCTCCTTGCCGGTCTCCTTGTTGCCTTCAACCTATTTAGCATATTTCACAACGTTCTGGTGTAAGCAGACATTCTCACTGTATACAATATCTCTCTCTTGTTTGCAGAACATCATTTCTTGTAGTCAATTGCTTAGTGTAGCCATACAAGCCATGGTGGCCATCTCCGACATAGTTCACTAAGGATGTAATATCCTTAAAAGGTGAAGTGGAATTTGTGATGGGATGTTTTGGATACATTCTTCCATCCAGCCAAAGGTCCATACTTTTCATGCCTTGTGATCTTAAGTTCTCCTTCAAAGCTTTAAAAAGCGTCTGCTGTTTGTTTTTCTTGCAAAGGGGTTCATACTCTCGTGAGAGCTCTATGTACATGTGATACACATCTCTCCTATTCCTCGTAGAAGTTTTTTGTGGAGAAGCTACATTTGTCAATTGAGACATGATTGATTGAAACTGTGTGCAGAAGGAGGTGGGGGCAATAGAAGAATGGCAATTTGAATATCGCGGGCATGTTTGAGAGAATGTAGGAGGAAATGGGGGGAAAGAGGAGGCGAGGAAATAGAGCTTAGTTTTTAAAAATGCAAAAGATTGAGAATTTGGCATTGAATTTTGTAGTCGCCCGTACAGTGATGTGTTATCATGGCTGTAATACTTTTTGGGTTTTTTAATAAACGTACCTTGCATGAATAAGATATCCACATTTCAGAAAAGATGCATGAAAAAGGGTTAAAATAAATTTTCTTTTATCTCTCTCTACGCTGACATGGCATTTCTTACAAGGCCCAAATTTGAGTCCAAACTTTTCTAATGCCAGCATTTTTCAAGTGAATATGAGGCCAAAAAGGACGTCAAAACGTCCCCTTAAAAGGTAGATACGGGTTCTCCACTTTTTTACCCTCTTTTGGGCTGATCCTTGATCCCTCTTATAGCTCATCTATGATGCAAGCAAGATGCTCTAGCCTATGCCTATATAAGAGGCTCTCATGTACTCATTTCTATGATAAAATTGAAGCTTAACTATTTCTCTTTCACCCATGAATGGCTCATTGTGTTATCCTCCTTAACCTTTCAATAGGTTTACCATTGACACTTAGATTGATAGATTAGAGAGCCAGTTTTACTTTAAAATCCATTTTGACCTTTGATTAAGTTATATCGACCAATTTTTGTAAGTCTTCACAAGTTATTGGATATGGAACATGAGTGTACAGTCATTTTGAGTACCATCGTCTACCTTCTTGGATCTCCCTTGTGTGAAGTGTGATTGTAATTTCATGATTTGTATTGCAATTACAAGTGAAATCTCACCGCATGAACCTCAATTTTTTGTGAAACTTGACTAACCTCTTGCTATTTCTTCTTGTTATATCCATTTTGAATTTTGAGCATAGGAGAGGATAGAGCTCCCTTGGACGGAGCTATTGAGTATATTTGACATTGAAACTTACATGAAAAAATAGACCTACTATTAATCATTGTTCATTTATCCATGCATTGTTTTGGGGGTTTGAGGCCACATAAATGTTCTACCAGGTTACTTAGTGCGTTTGGTTTCATTTTGTGCACTTTAGCTCAAAGAAACATGCATTTAGATCTTACAATTGGAAGATCAAATTTTGGTGACTAGCAATCATTAGAGATTAACAATTGTTAAGAATGATTTGTGATTGGATTATACAACCTCTCGTAGCCTGTATGTACTAGTTAAAGTTAGCGACATCCCATATAGTGTGACCAAAGAGTAGGAAGATGTAGCACCATTGTTAGGGATGAAACAACATAAACTAGAGAAAACCCTTTACTTATTTTTGTTGTCTATAGATTCCTTTAAATCACTCTAGAATAGTCAACCTTTTATTCATTTAACACATAGTTGGAGATTGGATTTTTCTGTCAATGTTGGGGTATCTTGGGACTATCGGATACTTTCCAAATACCTTGTTAGTCTAGTTAGATTACATTTGGATGGTGTTGTATGCTTAAGGCTTGTGGTAAAGTTGGAGAGATTTGCACAGAGTCAATGATTATATTTTTAGTCTTTTTGTTAACTTTTCAGAGCTTGTATCATTATCAATTTCCATAGGAGTAGGGTAAGTAGATTGCATTAGTGGAGGTGTGAACACCCCCCACGCCCCCTCCCCACCCCCACCCGCACCCACCCCCCCATTCCATTCAAATTATCTTTAAGGAAATCTCAAAGATTTGACAACTTGGATAGCTCTAAAGTCCATGCATTTTCATAGTGTTTCACACTTGTTAGAGGTGTAAAACCACTTCTTAGATAGTCTATTACAAGTTTGGATTGAAAAGTCAAGATTTTGAGCTCTTTTTTATAATTGAAATTCAAAAAACTGGAAGTATTAGGTGATGTTGACCACACAAATTGCTTGTACATGTTTTCTACATGTTGCTTATGAAGTTTCAATGTGTTTGGACACATATATAGTGCACACAACCACTATTTATGTGTTTGGACACATAAAAAGTGCACAAGACCACTTTCTGAACTAAAAGCCGCACATTTGTCTGATTTGGTTCGGACTTGATGAAAACTAAAATAAAATTCAAATCTGGTGAGACCATTTTGTCCACAAAATAGTGAGTAACAACAATGGGTACAAACAATGTCCAAAACTTCAAAAAAGTATTGATTGCGATTCTAAATATTTGGAAAAAATATAAGCTTTTTGCATGAACCTTGTCAATTATGCTTATGCTTGCTATTTAGAGTGTGCTTGTGAATTTTGGTCAAATTTGAACCACAAAATCAAGTTTGAACTTAGAAACCGGGATTAAAGTATCTAATCCACAAAAAAACTTGCAATTCAAAAATTCAATAGTGTTTCAAAATAAGGATCTAAAAGCTATATCGAAAAGCAAAGAAACTCGGTGAAAGCGAAAGTTAGGTTGATATTGTGTTTTCAATTTTTTCATCCTTATGAATCTTAGATCCACATGAGTGTTAGGATAAGCCCAACTTGTGGCACCATGTGCGAAAGCCCTCTAGCCACCTAGGAAAGGATAAATGTTGACATGGTCCAATAGCAAAAGGATGCAACCCATCTAGCCAATGATTATAAAGCACCAAGTCTAGCAGCTATTTTCAATGAATCAATTTCACTTTAAGTCCTATCATTGTGTCTGTACTCTCTCTCTCTCTCTACTCCTGCTCTTGGCATAACCTAACCCTAATGACCATCTCTCTAATCCTAGCCCTAACACCATGGTTAAGATAGGGCTTCACCCTCCAAAAACTAACGCAAATCATAGTGATTAGGGAGTACGCTTCCTCATCAACTAACCCATCAAGTGGTATCAAAGCTGACGGTTCTACACCTAGGCCAATTAATTTCTCTGTTAATAATCCCACTCCCTAATCACCACTTGAGCACGAGCATGCTCTACTACCCTTTGGTGACTAGGTGAAAAGGAACTCGCAATTAGCATTGTTTTTCATACGTTACGTTTATATTCAAATCATTGCATTGTGTGTGTGCATTTTAGCCTATTCTGCATCAACATAATTCTCGTCATAATCATTATCACTTTATGCAAATTATGTGTGTGCAAAGCATTCCTTGAGGAGTTTGTCAAATATTCACTTGCTTTAATCGGGCCTTGCATGAAAAATTGATTGACCAATTAAAATTTTCGAGTTGTGTGTGTATATAGCTCTCTGCAATAGCTCTCTAATGAGCTCCTAATCGCCACATTTCGAGATCCTAATCACCACATTTTGAGATCATTAACTCTTTCAACTTTTTTTTTATCTTTAGGTGTGTGTGTGCATGTGAGCTCCTGGTAGCCTGGGTATAAAATTCTATTTTTTGGAAAGGTCCCATGTGCAAGCGAGGTAGTTGTGGTGGTTAGCCTACCCAATAAAGTGCATATGTTGACTTGAGGGAGGTTCAATACCTCACGGTTTGGTTTTGGTAACTAGGGCACCCCAGATGGACCCGACATCCAAACTTCAAATACTCTATATTTCAAGGTGGGTCCTTGAATTGACCTCACCCGACTGGTCGCCCATAGTTGGTGGTCCCCGATCGCCAAAGACAAATGTTGGTGCCTCCTGTAGTTAGCCAATGTGCTGAGTCCCGAAGCGGACCAGTCAGCTTTGACCGCTGGAAAGGGGAACACACCCAATGCACATAAAAAATGCCTCTCTATAGCCCAAAGCTTCCACACAACCCCTATCCACTAGAAATCACTCTCAAAACACTATGATTTTGTAAGAAAACCACCATTTTCACACGACCAACATGCACACTTGTTGCAACACCATATACAAGCACGCTCATTCCGCACCGTCCAATTCACACCCTTCAACACACACACATCACATCTCTCTCTCTCTCTCTCTCTCTCTCTCTCTCTCTCTCTCTCTCTCTCTCTCTCTCTCTCTCTCTCTCTCTCTCTCTCTCTCTCTCTCTTTCTCTCTTTGCACAAACCACCCTCAGGGGGGCTCTCTCTCTTTGCACAAACCACCCTCGGGGGGGCACACCTGCCAACACATGCATAAGAGAAAAAAAGAGAAGGGGGAAGGTGGAATCAACACAAATTTGCGGCAATGATCACTTCTCTTCGCTCAAAACAACTATGTACAATCTTGCTCTGGCCCAGCCTCGACAAGCACAAAAAATGATCTCAACATCCCTTATTGGCGCCCTCTCAGTCTTGGATTCCTCCTCCATATGTCTCATTGCAGAATCACACCAAGAGCTCTCCACCTTTGGAGCTCACGTTCTCCAACAGACTCTCTTCAAGATCCTCCAAAAATCAAACATTGGGCCCTATATGGTCGTGTGTGACCCACTCTATTTTGGATCGAACTTTCCTTTTTCTAACTCTCTCTTTTGCATGAACAAACCCTTGCTATTCTCTTCTAACTTGACCCCCAAGCCCTGTATGCACATTCCCTTAATTGAAGCCCTAATGGCCTCATCGGTGCTCCCAAGGTTTGCCTTCAAAAGTTACCGCTACGGGAACTCCCTTCACCAGACATGCCACATCATTAATTGATTGTGCGTGCCATTGCCGAACACCGATTTGCAGCACCACCGTTGTCCATGCTAAAACCACCAAGATTCTCCATTGGTTGTCTCTAGTGCGGCCTATGACCAACACAGTAGCGCCCCATGTGGACCTCCATAGCCATGAGATCCCAAGCTCTCTCTTCCTCCACCTTCTTGCCTCACAATGGGTCACATTCCAGGTTATATAGCCCACCCGCTAACTCCCAACCTTTGCATATGGGATTTGAAGGTTGCCAGACGGCACCTCCTCATGCACCAAACCCCCAAGGGCCTCCAAAGCTCAACAAAAAAACTTTTAAAAAACTCTTTTTTCCCAAACATTCAGCCCACTGGCATTTGTTGCTTGGTGGACCAATTCTTGAGCCATAAAGTCTAGCATATAGACTTGGTTCTTGGCTTTAACCTGTATCAACTTTGTCATATTCCATTTTTTTTGGGCCCGCCAACCCAAGCCACCAAATTCAGAAAAAACTATCTATCACTGCTCCTCGAGCAAATGCACCCCAACTTTAACCTGGCATAACTTGCAGACCGGGCATTCAATTGATGAACCGTTAAGTCCTGTTGACTTCATATGCTGCATACCACATTCTAGAGCCTAGTCAAGGCCTCGAATCTACCACATGGCACGTCTGCTGATGTAGCCAATTGGGCACTTAACTTAGTCTCCCCTGAAAACTTTAAATGGCCATATATTTCACATATGAGCTTTGATTGACCATCCAAAGGACTGGCATGCTCCACAACTTAAGCTCTTCACATCTATTCATTCATACTAGCTTTGACCACTTGTCCTCACCTGCTCTGTCCGTTGAGGGTCTACAAACCACTCCAGGCTTTGAACTGACATAACTTCCACACCGTAGCTCTATTTGAGGAGCTATCTAGATTGGCTCATACAACACCTCAAGCACTACATCTCAAAGAAAAAATCTAGCACTTTAGGCATCTTTACTTGCCATCCCATCTGGACCATTTCAGAGCCCTTTAGGCCTATGAAACCACATCAAGCATACATCTTCATTGTCACTTGCCTACCCAATCTCTTTGCATCTGCTTTACTACTCTATCCTACATTTGTAGACATACATATCCCTCCTTGTGCCATCTACCATGGTCGAGACACTTTAGCTACACCACCGCCTTTGGTCCAACCCACACCCCAAAGGGCTATTCTCACAGGCGTCTTCTCTGAAGCTAAAACTCCTTAACCAAGGGGCAATCCCTGCGAGCAAAAGGGCATCCATCAGCAAAAACTTCAAAGGTTCCTTGAAGAAAAAATCCTTGCACTCCAAGGCAACAGTGAACCTTCAAATAATTCTCCTAAGCACCTAAGAAACATCAAGCAAAGAATTCTCTCAAACTCTAGGAACAACAAAGGGATCTCATCTTTAAATCTCAAGCCTAAAGTACACTCCAACATGTATAAACACATGTGCACAAAGCTCACATTGGAATGTATGCATTAAAAGAAAATACATTCTTTGACATCTATGCACACTTTTGTAGACGGATACTAACACTACCTATACTATGTGTATATGGTAAGACCACCCCTTGCCATGAACACACACACAAGCGCACAAAACAATACGTATGTGTGCATTACAAAATTGGCCATGAAGGCCGCATCCTTGAAAATTTGGACCAACAAAAATAAAGAAAACAAAGCACAACATCGACATATGCATGAACATAAAGAAGAACACAACAACATCAGGACAAAGAAGACGACAACAAACAAACAACATGTTGCAGACTTGTGTGGGGAAGAAATTCCTCCAAAATACAAACAAGAATAACCATGTGAATCTATGTGCACTCAATTGTGTGTCACCCTCATTTGTGATAGGGAACCTTTGTGTGTCTTGTGATCGAGAGACTTTGTGTGCTTACCCTTTTGTGTGAGGAGAAGTTTGTGTGCCTACATCCATTTTGACAAGGGAGGCAAATTTGTGTAGCTTCATCCTCGTTTGTGTTTGAGGGGAGATAGTTTGTGCCTTTTGTGTTATGTGCAACAATACCCTTATTAGTGTGAAACTTGTGTGTCAGCCATGTGGACCAAAATAGTGAAGTCTTTGTAAAACCCAATTTGGCTTAAGGGGGCGATTGTTAGGATAAGTCCAACTTGTGGCACCATGTGGGAAGCCCTCTAGCCACCTAAGAAAGAATTAATGTTGACATGGTCCCAAAAAAAAAGGATGCAACCCATCTAGCCAATGATTGTAAAGCACCAAGCCTTGAGGCTACTTTCATGAATCAATTGCACTTTGAGTCCTATCATTGTTTCTATACTCTCTCTCTCTCTCTGTATATATATTTATATATATATGTGTGTGTGTGTGTGTGTGTGTGTGTGTGTGTATATGTGTGTGTGTGCTCTTTCTCTTGGCATAACCTAACCCTAATCACCATCTCTCTAACCCTTACCCTAGAACCATGGTTAAGCTAAGGCTTCACCCTCCACGCTTTCGCATCAACTAACCCATCAATGAGTGTTGAGAAAATTAGGATCGTTCAATGAGAGATACAGAGAGTGTAGTCTCTACAAAAGAGAGTGTAAATCAAGGAGACTATTCTTCACTATTTTTGAAGAATTTGTAGACACTTAAAATCAAGCTCCAATATCACTTTCCCATCAACTTAGTTACAATCAATAATAGTAACCATCTTGAGGTTTAAATGCATTTTATATCACGATATGTAGAATGTGCAGCTCAAATTTATCTAGACCCTAATGAGGAATATGTGGTAAGGATTCAATGTTAAGTATGGAGCCTGATTTACCCTTGTAATTTTTTGTAAAAGCGCACATTTGTAAGGCCCCACTATGAGGAGAAGCCATTGTGCGTGAAGGAAAATCACTCGCCAGAAACCAAAATTTTCATGGCCAAAAATCAGAATTCCCCCTCGTCGGAATATTCCTTTTCGCCAGAATATTATGGCCGGACGACGGCCGGAAACTGGTCGGAAAACAACCGGTCGGTTGGCCAATGGCCAGTAGTCAATGGCCGGTGGCAGGTGACCAAATTCAATTGCCGGTGTGGCCGAATTCAAAAGCAGACTTGTCTTCTCAAGGGCGGCCACACATGGGCAGATTGAAGGGTCCGATTTGGACTTATCTACATAAGGGCGGCTATACATGGCTGCCTCTCATGAGAGAGGGCAGCCCTTTTGGCCTATAAAACGAGGCAATTTCTACACACATTTCATAGTGTGAAGTTGATGCAACAAGGTGAGTGTGAGGTGGTGAGAGTGAAGGAAGGCGGGAGCTCCATTAAGGGTATAATCCCTTTGTAAACTACTTCTTGTTTTGAAGTACTAAAGCCATTGAGTGGCTGCTTTCCCGTGGACGTAGCCCACATTGGGTGAACCACGTATATCGTGTGTACTCTCTCCCTCTCTCTCTACTCTATAATCTCTTGTGTGTGAAATCTATCTCTCTCCATTAAGTAATCTACTCAAATATCTATTTAGCTACGTCATATTTCCTATCAACTGGTATCAGAGCAAGGTTTGCTCGTAGCTAAATTATCTCAAGGAAAGGATTCCTTGAATTGAGTGGGAGTTATGGCGGAGGAATGGAAGCTCAAGATTGAGAAGTTCAACGGAAAAAACTACCAACATTGGAAGATGCAGATTGAAAACTGTCTCTACCAGAAGGACCTCTATCTTCCACTAGGCGGTCTTGCAAAGAAGCTCGCAACGATGGCAGATGAAGCATGGATTGTCTTTGATCGAAAGGCACTGGGAACAATCTGGTTAATCTTGGCGTCAACGGTGGCCTTCAATGTTTCGGAGATGAAGACCACGGAGGACCTGATGAAGTCACTTGACGACTTCTATGAGAAACCATCGGCATCCAATAAGGTATTTCTTATGAAGCGCTTGTTCAATCTAAAGTTGGCAGAGAATGGTTCAGTTTGCAGAACACCTAAATGACTTTAACACAAACATAAGTCAACTTCGATCGGTGAAAATCAATTTCGATGACGAAGTGCGAGCTCTCCTCATACTATCATCTCTACCCGATAGTTGGGACAGCCTTGTGATGGCTGTAAGTAATTCTATTTCTGGCACAAATACTCTTAAGTTTGATGATGTTGTGGGTGTTCTCCTAAGCGAGGAAATACGAAGGAGAAGCACAGGAGAATCATCAAGTGCTGCATTGTTAGTGGAAACAAGAGGAAGGCCTAAGGAGAGGTTCAAAAACCAAAAGGGTCGTGATCGCTCAAGGCGGAGCAAGTCACGCACAAAGTCAGTTCCTGAATGTTGGAACTGCGGCAAGAAGGGCCACGTCAAGAAGGATTGCTAGTCCAAGAAGAAGAAGGAGACTGAGTCTCAAGACAAAAAGCCAACATCGAAGGAGCAAGATGCTCTAATTCTCTCATTAGACAATGTATCTAATTCATGGATAGTAGATTCTGGGGCTTCATTCCATGCGACACCACACAAGCAACATTTCCAAGATTACACCAAAGGTAATTTTGGGTATGTATACTTGGGAGATGATGAAGCTTGTGAGATTGTCGGCAAAGGTACAGTTTTTATCAAAACTGCTAACGGAAATGAATGGAAGCTTAAAGATGTTAGGCATGTTCCTTCTCTTCCCAAAAATTTAATCTCTACAGAACAATTGGACGATGAAGGTCACAACATTGCATTCGAAAACAAACGGTGCAAGATCTCAAAAGGATCTTTGGTGGTTGCCAAGGGAGAAAAGGTCGGTACACTTTACTTGTGTACTGTTAGCACGCAACCTTCAGCTTGTGCAGCAACTACAGAAGTTGATAGTGCGGTGTGGCACCATCGGCTTGGGCATATGAGTGCCAAAGGAATGAAAATCCTTCAAACAAAGAAGCTTCTACCATGTTTGAAAGAAGTGGACTTAGAGTTCTGTGAAGATTGTGTTTATGGTAAACAAAAGAGGGTAAAATTTCAAAAATCAGGAAATGAAAGAAAAATTTAAAAAGTTGAGTTGGTTCATTCTGATGTTTGGGGTCCTGCAAGTACACCATCACTTGGTGGCTCATTGTACTATGTAACAATTATAGACGATGCGACTAGAAAAACATGGGTTTATGTCATGAAGAATAAATCTGATGTATTTTCCATATTTCAAAGGTGGAAAGCCTTTGTGGAGAATGAAACGGGTACCAAGGTTAAATGCCCCAGATCCGACAATGGAGGTGAATATTGCAGCCAAGCTTTTGAAAGATTTTGTGCTAGCAATGGCATTTGGAGTCAAAGGACAACCCCAAGGACACCTCAACAAAATGGGATTTCGGAAAGGATGAACAGGACAATCATGGAACGAGCACGAAGCATGCGGCTACATGCAGGCCTACCGCTTGAGCTTTCGGCGGAAGCTGTAAGTACGTATGTGTACTTAATCAATCGGTCACGGAAGTTCCAGAAGAGGCATGGACAAGTAACCTGGTGAATTATACATTTCTCAAAGTGTTTGGATGTTAGGCTTTCATGCACATAGATAGAAGCCTAAGATCAAAGCTAGATGCAAAGTCCAAAAAGTGTTTCTTCATTGGCTATGGAGAAGGTGACTTTGGGTATCGCCTATGGAATCCTGAAGATGGTAAAATCTTAAGGAGTAGGGATGTAATTTTTAACGAACAAAATATGTATAAAGATTACTTGGAAAGAAAACAAACAAAAGAAACAGGTGATGAGTACATGGAGCTTGAGGACGGTGAAGACTCAAGGACTGCAAACGGTGACAATGTGCAACAACGTCAACCAAATGAGGAGCCTCAACCTATTCCCCGAAGATCTACAAGAGCAAGTAGACCTCCAGAAAGGTTTGTGCCTTCCTTCAACCATCTCTTGATCTCAGATTCTGGAGAGCTAGAATCATACGAAGAAGCTATGCAACATGAATCCAAAGAAGAATGGACGAAGAGCATGCAACTGGAGATGGACTCACTACATCGCAACCAAACATGGGAGTTGGTTTAAGTTGCCTAAAGGTAAGCGGGCACTTCAAAACAAATGGGTGTACAAGGTGAAGAAAGAAGAAGGTGGGAAGAAAAGGTACAAGTCTAGGCTTGTGGTAAAAGGTTTTTCTCAAAAGAAAGGTATTGACTTCAATGAAATATTTTCTCCTATTGTAAAAATGAACTCAATTAGGCTTGTTTTAAGCCTTGTGGCTGCTCATGATCTAAATCTCGAGCAAATGGATGTAATGAAGGAGTACGAGCGAAAGTGCGACGCGAGAGAGAGTGCGAGAAGAAGAGCACGACGATATGGTGAACTCGCTCTACTGTAATGTGTAGAGAATAGTGAGTTCTTAGTAGGTTTTTACAAAAGAATATGTGTACATACCTGGCGGCCCGCCCACTTACCTGGGCGACCACATTGGGCTTTATACCCCAACAACCTCCCACTTAAAGTCCAATGTGGTACTTTAAGTGTGAGAGAAGCTACTATACAAGCTAATATAAAAGAGATGTACTACCCTACACCTAACTGCTTACGAAAATGCGCAAAGCACTCTGAGGGAAGTCCTTTTGTAAGTAGATCAGCAAGATTTTCTGTGGTGTGAACTTTGACAAGCTGAAGTTGCTTATGCTCGAGCATTTCCTTGATGAAATGATACTTCACATCCACATGCTTTGTCTTTGAGTGATAAACTGGATTGCGAGCCAATTGTATAGCACTTTGACTATCACAATATAACACAAGCATCTCTTCTTTGATTCCCAAATCTGTTACTAGTCGATTAAGCCAAATTGATTCTTTGCATGCATCTGATGCTACAACATATTCAGCCTCTGTAGTAGACTGAGTAACACAATCTTGTAATCTAGAACGCCATGATATTGCTCCACCAGCCAATGTAAAGACATACCCTGACGTAGACCTTTGGTTGTCTAAGTCACCTGCATAATCTGAGTCTGTAAAACCCTTTACACTTAGCTCCTGACTCCCATAGCATATGTGCATACTCTTTGTAGCTTTCATGTATCTCAATATTCCTTTCACTGCCTCCCAATGTTTCTTGCCTGGGTTTGACATGTATCGACTTACTGCTCCCACTGCAAATGCAATGTCTGGGCGAGTAGCAATCATTGCATACATCAAACTACCCACTGCAGACGCATATGGAATCTTATCCATTTCAGCCCGTTCTTCCTCAAACACAGGACAATCTTGTTTGCTAAGTTTCACATATGGTGGCAATGGAACACTCAATACCTTTCCCTTCTCCATATTGAAACATTGCAAAACCTTGTCAATATACTCTGTTTGAGATAACCAAATCAACTTCTTTGATCTGTCTCTCTCAATGCGCATACCAAGTATATGACTTGCCTCACCCATGTCTTTCATGTCAAACGATTTTGCCATCTTTGACTTCAAAGCTGAAATTTCTTCCAAGTGCTTGCCAGCAATCAACATGTCATCCACATACAAAATAAGGATCAGCCAACTGCCATCCTTAGCCTTCTTTGTATATAGACAGTGATCGAACTCACTACGTTTGTAGCCTTGAGAAAGCATAAACTTGTGGAACTTATGGTACCATGCCCTCGGTGATTGTTTTAAGCCATAAAGACTCTTTAACAACTGGCATACCAAATCTTCCTTGCCTTTCTCAACAAACCCTTCTGGCTGCTGCATGTAAATTTCCACATCTAAATCACCATGCAAGAACGCTGTCTTGACATCCATTTGGTGCAACACCAAATCTAATATGGCAACCAATGCAAGAAAGCATCTCAATGTAGTCATCTTGACCACCGGAGAGAAGACTTCATCAAAGTCAATGCCTTGTTCTTGCTTAAAGCAATTGGCAACAAGCCTTGCTTTGTACTTTGGCTGACTATCATGAGCGGTGATCTTATACCTGTAAACCCATTTACAAGGTAGAGCCTTTTTGCCCTGTGGTAATTTAACTAGCTTCCATGTCTGGTTTTTATGCAGAGCTGTCATCTCTGAGTGCATGGCCAATTGCCAATTCCGAGAGTCCTTCATTTGCACTACTTCCTTGTAACATGAAGGCTCATTGCAATCAGTCAACATGACATAGTTCATAGATGGAACAAACCTATCAGGAGGTCGCTTGATATGTCTAGATCTACACAAAATAGGTGGCTCAGGCTCAGCCACAACCTGTGGTTCCACTCTATCCTGTCCTTGCTCCTCTTGAGCCCTGACATTTTGTCTTGCACGTGCAGGTCCATCTTCTTGGAAGACAACTCTTCGAATCTCCTCAACCCTCTCTGGTTTAGAATGATATTTGGCTTCATTAAAGTGAACATCATTGCTGTGGATAACCTTTCTGGATTTGGGATCCCAAAGTCTTTATCCCATCTCACCAGAATTACCATATCCTAGAAAGATGCACTTTCTACTCTTTGGCTCAAGTTTGTTCCTAAATTCCTTTGGAGCATGAGTATATGCCTCACAGCCAAAGACTCTGAGATGCTTGTATGAGGGCAGTAATCATATATAAATGTCATAAAGTAAGAAGCTTCCCCTAGAGATAGGTTAGGCATAGGTCCACACAAATCACAATGAACAAGTGCCAAGTGTGTATCTCTTCTACTGCTTCTATGCTTATGTGGCTGCTGTGTTTGCTTACCATACAGACAATGTTCACAGAATTCAAAATCATTAAATGACAGGCCAGGAAAATAACCAGAACGAGACAAGATTTCCATTCCCGTCTTGGACATATGTCCTAACCGGCTGTGCCACAAAGAAACGTTCGGTTGCTCGGTTACATTGATTACATTTTTAGAGACATTTGATACATAAATCATGTAAAGTCCTCTAGACTTTACTCCATGTGCTACTGTCATAGAACCCTTGGATATCTTCCACATATTCTGTCCAAAAGTGGTGACGTAGCCAACATCATCAAGTAAACCTGTGCTGATCAAGCTCTTTGTAATTGCAGGAACATGTCTCACATTCTTCAACATGAAACAAGAGCCATTCTGAAAGTTCAATTGAACATCTCCAACACCTAAGATCTCACATGTCTACCCATTTCCTAGCCGAACATGATCTTTAGTGGTCACATAAGAGGTAAACCACTCCTTGTTTGGAGACACATGAAGTGATGCCCCTGAGTCTATAATCCAGTCACTCAGTGCATTTCCATCAGATGCTGTAAGAAGAGCTGAGTCCATTGTATTTTTCAAGAAGTAGATATCTCCTGACACTAGACTGTCATCCTCTGCAACATTGTTTGTCACATTTATTTCTTGAATCTTCACTGAGGACTTGTTCTTCTCACCATGGTCTTCTGCTTTCTCTTTGCCTTTTTCTGCTTTCCATTCTCTGTAGTCTCTTTTCATGTGACCCTTCTTGCCACAATGGTAGCATTCTATGTCACTCTTGCCTTTAGCACTGCGGGACTTGCTACGAGATTGATCCCTCTTTCCACCTATGTACTTTTCTTTGGTCCTTCCCCTGACAACTAAGGTTGTTCCTTTGCCTTTGTCCATTGTCTTTCTGTTGGTTTCTTCGGTAAGCAGACTGCCTTCTACACCTGATATGGTCAAACCATCTGGAGGTGCAGAATTACTCAAAGCTGTGTGAAAAGTGTCCCAACTTTTCGGCAATGTGATCAACAGGAACATAGCTCTAACAGGTTCATCAAACTTGACACCTTGAGCTGACAACTGACTGTAGATGGTGTTGAATTCATTCAAATGATTGGACATAGGTGTCCCTTCTTTCATCTTCAAGTCAACAAGCTTCTTAAGCCAGTATACCTGTGAAGCTGCACTCTGCTTCTCATAAAGATCACTCAGCTTTGTCCATGCTTGATAAGCCGACATCTCGTCTGCTACATTGAAGTAAACGCTTTCTGCCAAAGTCAGCATAATGGTAGAAAGTGCCAATTCATCCATTTCGCTCCATTCATCTTCGTCCATATCTTCTGGTTTTATCTCCTTGAGCTTTATAGGATTTATCTGCTTCTTTTGTACCAACACATGCCAAATCTGCTTCTTCCACAATGGGAAATTGGTTCCATCTAGCTTCTTGATATTGTAAAGAGCAGTGTCCTGTGATCTAGCCATAGCTACGCTTCACAGTAGTTTACTTTCCTGGGAAAAATTCGGCAGAGTTTCTCCTGTAAACTGATCTCTGAACCAATATCAACCTGTCAAATGAACCAATAAAGCTTCAGATTCTGCAGAAATTTCGGCAGAGTCTCCTTTGTAAAATGGCTCTGGTGTACTAAAAAACAGACCAAAAACAGCTCAAAAAACCACTGTCTCTCTAACACTGTAAGTTGTGGGTAAACCTGTCCTGCACCTGTACTGTCTGTCACTGTCCTGTAAGCATAGACTACGACAATGCCTCAACATCAGTAAAGCAAAGATGCAATCCCAACTGTCTAACTCACAGTCAATACATCCTAGCTGCCTATCTAAGGGTGCTTGAGGGATCGCTCCAAGACCTGTATCACCGAAAGGATCTCAAAATTCGAGAATCCCCCAACTCAATAAAACCTCACTCGACCCTCAACAAAGGCTGCAGTAAATCTGACAGTACATAGACTTCCCACAAAGTCATACATCCACAAATTTTCCACTGTGTGGTGGAACCGCTGCGGCGGTTGTTTGCTGCGTGACTCACAGCCAGCAAACCCTCAACAGACATACATCATCTCTGACAATACATCCCATGTGGAAGTACCTGCAATGTCAGGATGAAATCTGGAATATCAAGCAGCAAACACAAGCTACCTGATGAACTGGTGGATGTCGCCTACAGTCTGTGTGTAGGTGCGCCCGTGTCGTATGTGACACGCCTCCAAGAACTGTAAGCCATCCTTTGTTGTGTAGATAGCCACAAATCAGCACTCTGAAAGTGCAAATATCCTCAGCACTTGCAGTCGTAGGCCGAAACCCCAAAATTGCAGAGTCGGATCTGCACCCGCCGAGGCCACGTAGTCGAAAATGGCCTGCGCAGATCTTTGTCGAAGCTGAACGGTGGCCGAGATGACCTCAAAATGAAATTCTGAGAACCAAGTCGAATCTCACTCCAATCTAAGCAGGTGACTCTGGCTACCTGCAAATGCTGCCCCGAGCCTCGATCTGAGCTCTGATACGAGTTGAAGGAGTACGAGCGGAAGTGCGACGCGAGAGAGAGTGCGAGAAGAAGAGCACGACGATATGGTGAACTCGCTCTACTGTAATGTGTAGAGCATAGTGAGTTCTTATTAGGTTTTTACAAAAGAATATGTGTACATACCTGGCGGCCCGCCCACTTACCTGGGCAACCACATTGGGCTTTATACCTCAACATGTAAATACGACGTTCCCTCATGGTGACTTAGAGGAGGAAATCTACATGCTTCAACCAAAGGGGTATGAAGTAAAAGGTAAGGAGAAAATGGTTTGCAGATTAAAGAAAAGCTTATATGGTTTAAAACAAGCATCAAGACAATGGTACTTGAAGTTTGATCGATGGATGTTGGATCATGGATTCACAAGATGCAACTCGGATCATTGCGTCTACACGAAGAATTTGGGAGATAAGAAATTTATCATCCTAATGTTGTATGTTGATGACATGTTGATTGCAAGTGCTAACATGCAGGACATCAAAGACCTAAAAGAGGAGCTGTCTAAATCTTTTTCACTGAAAGATTTAGGTGCTGCAAAGAGGATACTTGGTATGAAAATATCAAGGGACAGGACGAAGAAGACAATAAAGCTATCTCAAGAAGATTACATCAAGAAGGTACTAGAAAGGTTTGCAATGAAAAATGCAAAACCAGTTTCTACACCTTTGGCTTGTCACTTTAAACTAACAAAGGATATGTGTCCAAAGACACAAGAGGAGATAGCCTATATGTCTAAAGTTCCATAGGCTGTAGCGGTAGGTTCTCTAATGTATGCTATGGTCTGGACAAGGCCAGAAATTGCACATGCAGTGGGAGTTGTGAGTAGGTTCATGGACAACCCAGGTAAAGAGAATTGGCAAGCTGTGAAGTGGATACTTAGGTATCTAAAAGGGACAACAACAAATGCTTTGTATTTTGGAGGAACTGATATTTTTCTAGAAGGGTATGCTGATGCAGATATGGCAGGTGACAAAGATACTCGAAGGAGCACTACTGGCTATGTGTTCACTGTTGGAGGCACAGCAGTAAGCTGGGCTTCAAAGTTGCAGAAAGTGGTTTCACTTTCTACCACGGAAGCAGAGTATGTAGCAATGACGGAGGTAAGCAAAGAAATTATGTGGCTTCACAAATTCTTAGAAGAGCTTGGATTCAAACAAGACAATTGTGTCTTGTACAGTGATAGCCAAAGCACTATCCATCTTGCAAAGAACTTAGCCTTTCATTCAAGGGGAAAGGACATTGAGGTGAGATATCACTTCATACGCACTCTTTTGGAAGAGGGACAGCTAAAGCTAGGAAAGGTGCATACAAGTGAAAATCCTGCAGACATGTTTACAAAGGTGGTCAACAAGGAGAAGTTGAGCTTTTGCTCATCTTCAATCGGCATTGAAGGATAAGAAGCCAGGATGGAAAGCAATCACACAGGTTTGGTTTGGAGATCAGTCTCCAAGTGGGAAATTGTTAAGTATGGAGCCTGATTTACCCTTGTAATTTTCTGTGGTAAAAGCGCACATTTGTAAGGCCCCACTATGAGGAGCAACCATCGTGCATGAAGGAAAATCACTCGCCAGAACCCAAAATTTTCACAGCCAAAAATCAGGGGCAACTTTAGGGGCTCGGGGGCGGAAGCCCCTGAGACTTTTTTTTTCCTCGCCCGAATATTCCTTTTCGCCGGAATATATATGGTCGGACGACGGCCGAAAAGTGGTCGGAAAACAACCGGTCGGTTGGCCGATGGCCGGTGGCCGAATTCAAAAGCAGACTTGTCTTCTCAAGGGCGGCCACACATGGGCGGATTGAAGGGTCCGATTTGGACTTATCTACACAAGGGCGGCTACACATGGCTGCCTCTCATGAGAGAGGGCAGCCCTTTTGGCCTATAAAAGGAGGCCATTTCTACACACATTTCATAGTGTGAAGTTGATGCAACAAGGTGAGTGTGAGGTGGTGAGAGTGAAGCAAGACGGGAGCTCCATTAAGGGTATAATCCCTTTGTAAACTACTTCTTGTTTAAGCCATTGAGTGGCTGCTTTCCCGTGGACGTAGCCCACATTGGGTGAACCACGTATATCGTGTGTACTCTCTCCCTCTCTCTCTACTCTATAATCTCTGGTGTGTGAAATCTATCTCTCTCCATTAAGTAATCTACTCAAATATCTATTTAGCTACGTCATATTTCCTATCATTCAAGACCATGATATAGTATTCATGAAAGAAGTGAAATTCAACAAACAGGGCAATACATATATGAATCATACCCATTTGATGCAAAACCTTAACCTTTATTGTAGCCAATACGATACTAGTAAAAACAAAAGCCATTATTTTAGCTATGAGGATCTCCAAGAGCATCCTCAAAAAAGTTGGCTCTATATCCTGCACCATCTTCACCATATATACAATGGCAAGCCACTTAACTATCCTGAGTCAATATTTGCACATGATTTCTTACTCTTCTAGATCTATGTGCTCCATGATCACTTTAAGATGCCCTATTTTTAGCCTGCATCCTTCTTGCACCTGAGGTCTTTACAAAGGGTATAGAAAACTCCTCCTTAACAATTGCTTTGAATGAATTGAATCACCATGATCATGACCTACACTCAAATTTGGCATCGTCAACCTTTCTCTGGGGGGGTTCACTGTTCAGTACCCCCAATATGACGTGTGTTCATGGGGTATTAAAAGAAAACCCTCTTTTAACATGTCTAGATGAATAAAATGACCCTTCATTTAGGATTTTTCCCAAAATTGAATATAAAAACCCCTTATTTTAATGTATCTCTTTTAAATTGCCTATTTTTTTTGTATTTCAAAACCCCAGCTTTTGAACTCATGCTATACATTAACATGATTACATAGTGCACCCCTCAAGTGTAAGGTTCCCACCCCGCTGACACCAAAAACAGGATGGGATCCTTGACAGGTCTCTAGGTCTGATAAAAATCAGAGTCTCTAAACAAGAAAAATCCAAGGAATAGACCTTTACCATTGACAATGGCTTGGGTCTATAGCCTTAGAAGAAGACCTAGTCCTGTCTCGCAGCGGAAACGGGACAATGTATTAAAAGTCCAAAAAAACTATTTCGGCCCTATATCTTTCACAAATTGGGCTAAGGTATCCTCAACCAACGCTTTTTTCCCCCTAACATATGTGAGGGCACAGCCGCTGGTGGACTCCTCTTCCAAGTGAAGAATTTTTCTAAACGTTTTAGTGCGTAGGGATGGATAGTTACCTGACTAATCAGGTCTACCCGTCCATGATTGACAACCTTAGTCAATCCTCACTTACCACCCCGCACTCACACATGATTTCTGTGTTATTTAATTACTACCACATTCTTTTCACAATTAAAACAATGATTCCTTTTAACTTTCACAACTGGATTTCATTAAGACAACCTTTGAAAACATTATTGAAGACATTCTTTCAGCAAACAAACATCTTTAGACTTAAGACAAAGTATTGTCATTCTGAAGTATCTCTGACAAGTACTGTCTTGCCTCAAGACCACCTATACAAGGGTGAAAAAACGGCACCCATTTCTTATTTATAAAAACCGGGGTGGAAAAAGCCATCACCCAAAGTCCGGCACCCATACCCCAACCGGTTGCCCATACAACCGGGCGGTTCCTCTAGGATAAACTTGAAATCTTAAGTAATATCCACAAACACAAACAAGCACGAGGTAAAGACTCCACGCGCGCTGAGAAAACCGACTCATCCATGGCGGTATCGCCATCATTACTCATTACCTGGAGTAAAATATTTCCAAGAAATCACAGGTGTCTTGAGACAAGCTGTCTTAAGGATGGTCAAACATTTCTTTCCTAGGTCAATCAGTCATAACCCAATCATTTCTTTCCTATTTACAATCATTGCTCGTTGGTTTCGTGGAAGTTACCTTCCATTTACAGCCAGTTTATCCTTCCTAACCTTACGTATGCAATGCTAACTTAAAAAGACACTTTAAAAGATTTTAAGTGATCAAAATAGAAATCCACCTGGGACTGCTCGTCCATGTGCTGTTGGGCGGGAGCCCGTAGACTTTCCTCCGTTGGCCTATGGCTAGGCCCAGCCTCATGGTCATTAGTGGCTTTATTTCTTTTGTTTCTAACATCCTCTTCCTCGGTAAGAGGATTTTCCCTGGTCCTCTTTGGAGCCATATCGGCAGCCTTATAAAAAGACTTAATCGATTAGAAGTTTAATAGAATAATCTCTTTTTTTCCTTTTTACCCAAAAATAAAGATTTTTGGAGTAAGTAGGTATCCTTGATAGTTAATTAGATGAGATATTCCTCCTGTAATTTCCTTGTACTATAAGTAATTTCCCATAATTACCATTTAATTAGGGAAGCCATTTAACTAGGTTTCTCCTTAGTCTATATTCCATGAATATTTTATATTTAACCTCAGTAAATTATAATTCCTATCGGCTAATGGATTACTCACCCTAAAATGTAATTTGATATGTTCTACTTTTAGGAATATTCATAAATTTGATTTATAACCTTTCCCTCCTATACTTATGGTCTAATTCAGGCAAAATTTTGTTGATAGTAATTTGTTATACCAACCATTTATGTTGAGGTAATTTTCCCAATCTTCAATAGTGATTTTGAACCTCAGGTATTTATTTGTAATTAGATAAATTCATTTACTAATTTACTTTCTCTATTTTATACGCAAATTCGGTTACTTTTAATAAAGATAGGTATTTAAACTATTTATCTAAGCTTGGGGTATTTATCACGGATTCTTCAAGGTGTGTTCTACCTCTGATAATTATATCAAAGGTTTTTGGATTAATTTACTATTTTCCCCCTTTTATTTTTCCCTAAAAATAATATAATTTTATTGAGATAATTAAGTAAACTAATTATCTGAGGTTTATACAATTTTCACGAGTTTCCTAACAAGTAATTTACCTTTGATAAATAAGTCAAAGCATTTTGAATCAATTTGCTAATTTTCCCCTTTTAATTTGTCCTAAAAACAGAGTAATTTTGCTTTCCCTCTTTTAATTTGTCCAAAAAACACTGTAATTCTGCTAAGATAATTAGGTAAATTAATTATCTGAGGTTAACATAATTATTACGGGTTCCCTAAGAGGTGATTAACCTTTGATAAATATCTTAAAACATTTTGAATCAATTTGATTATTTTTCCCTTTATTTTTCTCCCAAAAATAGTGTAATTCTGCTTAAATAATTATAAAAATTACTCAAAAAATATAATTTTCTTAGCTTAATGACAGTCTAACACAGCTCTGATAATTATCTCAATATAATCTAAACTTAATTAATATAATTCCCATTAATTTATGGTTAATATGGATAATTTCAGTCCTAATATGATATAATAATTAATTAGCTTAATATCCCTAAGCTTAATTACAAAAATCAGTAGAGAATATTTAATTTAGAGAGGATTTTTTAGTATACATAGGATTAATCTTTAATTTATTAAGAAAATAGGTTAACCTAGCTTTGCTAATTAAGAAGGATTAGACTAATTACCGTTTAATTTAACCAACTAGAGCTTAAACTCGAGTGATTTCTGCATAGCGGTCTCTCTAGATGAGAGAGAGTGTGTCAAGGCTCCGAGTCCGTTCGAAATTGTGAAGGAAGGGGTCTTATTTATAGTTTTCTGGCACTCATAAGCTCTCACAGGATGGGAAAAGCAGTTGCATGTAGCTCAAGCAGCCCTACAGCTCCAGATGGCGCCCCTTGCTACTAAATGAGTCCCTGGTAGGTTAGTGATGACCCTCCCATTATTTACCAGCTTTTAAAATATCAATTCTGCTACATTTTGATCTATTTTTGCTTAATTGGTAAATATCTTGTAAATATCTGGGAGGCCTTTAATAAAGTCTATGCTTAAATGATTACTGCAACCCTTCAATTTTTCTTAATAATTTAATTTACATTGAATCTTTCGAAAGGACTAGCAGGGTCAGTTTTTCTCCGGATTTAAATTTGAAAATTTCTAGCCCGGGGTTTGTTGTGCTTAAGATTCCAAAAATACCGATATTTGCCACGGTCGGACAATTCTACATTTCTTTTTCAATAATCATATCAGTTTGATTGGGCTTATACAATCTTTAAGGTTTCAGAAACTGGAAACCTTACATCAAGACCTTTCCTTTCCTTGATACATTTGAATAATTTGAAGGACTTGATTTTTCACGTAATCTTCCATTCTATGGATTCTCAGCATTATTTGAACGGAGTGACTCTTGTGCTCCACTCAAAACCTGCATTTTTTGAAGCCACATTCTCCTTTACATCAGCCTCAAAATCATCCTTTATATCAGGATACTAGCTCTTTTAAGTCATTAAAAAAATTCATGCTCAACCTCACGTGATGTGTGACAAGGTGGTAACATTTGTACCCCTTTTTCTCAAGGGAGTAACCAATGAAAACACATTTTTTAGCTTTCAAGTCCAACTTTGTGCACATCATCAAGACCATGTACAAAAGCAATACATCCAACACTTTAAGGTTTCCAAAATTAAATTCTTTACAAGTAAGCTTCTCCTTAGGTGTCATATTATGTATAGTAGTAGTGGGTGTCCTGTTCAGAATGTATACAGCAATAGAAATACATCATCACAATAACAACAAGGCATATTCTTCTCATTCATCATTGCCTTTGTAAATTCTATAATGTTCTTGTTATTTCACTCAAAACACCAATTTGCTGCATTGTATGCCTACATAAAAATTTCCAACGAGTTCCATGATTTCTCAAAAAGCTATTGAAATCATTGGAGAAGTACTCTCTCCCTCCATGTGACCCTAGGAATTGTACAGATTTGTATGTCTACTTTTGAACCATAACCTTGTTTGAAAGTGCATAATACATCACTTTTCTCCTTCATGAAGTACATCCACACCTTCCTTGTATGGTCAACAATGAAGGTAGCATAAAGCTTACATCCACATATAGACGTGATCTTTGCAAGACAAGACACATCACAATGCACTATCTTTAGTACACTTTTACTTACATGCTTGTCATAAGGAAATGAAGTAGCAAGCCTCACAAAATTAATGTATTTCAACCATCTTAGACATTAGCAAATTTATCACAAGCTCCTAACTTTGCATAGTTTTCAATCTTTGCACAATTGCATGTCCAATGAGCTCATGCCAAATGTCTATATTCGCAACAACTTCTAACCCTTATGCAAACATGCCTGAAACATCTATATTCAGAGTGAAACAACTTCCCACATTTTTTCCTTGTGCAATTAGCCTTCCATTAGTCTTGTAGATTGTTAAATAAAGACTATCAGGATTGAACCTGACTTGAAACCCTCCTCAACCATTTGCCCAGTAGAAACCAAGCTCTTTGTAATAATGGGCATATGTAGTGCATCAATCAAATGCTTCAGTTTTCCATTCATCAATGAAAATGACACATTCCCTACATGCACAATTGGATGATGTGATGTATCATCCTTGATCTCAATATAACAAGGATTGTCCAAATTTTGCATGTTCAAAAACCATTCACCATGACAGGTCATGTGATGATCCAATGCACTTGAATACACATACCAAACATTATTACCACATTTTGATACATTTACAAATAAAGAGTTCACCATATATTGTATAACACACAATCTCTCTAGCTCATCCACACCTCTAGTAGTATCTATATGGTTGTTTTGTTGCCTTCTTGGTGGATGGTCATGTTCAAAGTGGGCTTGCATATCCCCATCCATTATTTTGCACCTGATTTTTGAAGAAAGTTTCCACAACCACTTTGTATGCCCCTACCTTGGAAGCTTTCTCTAGCACGTGTTTTGCCTTTGAGTGTCAAATATGTTGATTGCCTTGATTCTAGTTTCTGTTAGGAAATACGACGTAGCTAAATAGATATTTGAGTAGATTACTTAATGGAGAGAGATATATTTCACACACACAAGATATTATAGATTAGAGAGAGAGAGAGAGAGAGAGAGAGAGAGAGAGAGAGAGAGAGAGAGAGAGAGAGAGAGTACACACGATATATGTGGTTCACCCAATGTGGGCTACGTCCACGGGAAAGCAGCCACTTAATGGCTTTAGTACTTCAAAACAAGAAGTAGTTTACAAAGGGATTATACCCTTAATAGAGATCCTTCCTTGCTTCACTCTCACCACCTCACACCCATCTTGTTGCATCAACTTCACACTATGAAATGTGTGTAGAAATGGCCTCCTTTTATAGGCCAAAAGGGCTGCCCTTTCTCATGAGAGGCAGCCATGTGTAGCCACCCTTGTGTAGATAAGTCCAAATCGGACCTCCAATCCGCCCATGTGTGGCCACCCTTGAGAAGACAAGTCCACTTTTGAATTGGCCACCGGCCATTGACTACTGGCAACCGGCCAACCGTCCGGTCGTTTTTTGACCACTTTTCGGCCATCGTCTGGCCATAATATTCCGGCAAAAAGGAATATTCCGGCAAAAATTGGCCGTGAAATTTTGGCTTCCGGCGAGTGTTTTTCCTTCACGCACGATGGCTTCTCCTCATAATGGGGGCCTTACAAATGTGCATTTTTACCACAAAAAATTACAAGGGGTAAATCATGCTCCATACTTAACAGTTTCCATGACCACGGCTCCCTCCTTGACGATCACTATGGCTTTTACCTCTTACCTTTATTGTAATTGTAAAAGACGCGTTTTAAGTTACTTGCATCTTGTGAGGATGAGTCTTCACTATATTTCTTTTCTTTCACAATTAGTGCTGATACCAGATTTATAAAGCACATTATATTTGCATGAGTATGAACAAAGGTCTTGAACACCATGTACACTGGCCCTAGACCATGCAAGCATGCTTCTACCTTGTCATTGTTGATAATTGAAACACCAATAGATGCAAAGGATTCTCCTTTATTTTTAGAACATAATCATTCATTAACATACCTATTTTCTTCATATTGTTGAAATATGTCTTCACCTGGAGCTTCCTTTCCTTCTTGTTAGTCACATCTAGAGAGACCAAACTATTCCAAGCCACCTTCGGGGAATTTCCATCTTGTATATGAACAATCAATTGTCAGTTGTAGACCAATCAACTGTAATAAGAATAACTATGTACAATTATCATTGAACTGCTAGTGAGTGAGTTGGCAAGATTAGTGGCCACTCTCAGTAAGTAGACCATGTCTGTGAAGTCCACTAGTAGCACCAATAGACATTGATCCTCATGTTTTCTATCATGTGCTAGTGTTAATGTACTTAAAAATTTGTCCAAGTGTACCATGTGTTGAGTTTGATATCTTAACATGATAGTCACGTGATGCACACAAGGTAAACTAACACCTAAGCTCTATGTAGACAAGAGACGATACACCTAGGTTAACCAAGAGATGACACAGAAGAAAAGGCCCACAATTCTCAACAAAAAGTGAGAAGCCCAAGCTAGAGTAGCTCCAGCCCAACCATCTCTTAGAATGTTACAGAAACATGAGACAAGACTAAACCTAAATAGAAGTGAATACATAAAAATAAATACTACGGATGTTACTCAGTGTGATGCAAGTGTGATATGAGTGATACAAAGAGAATAGGTTTAAGGCTATTTATACAAGAGGCATCCTTATGTGATAGGTTAGGCTAGGCCAGGGTTGATAATCAATGTGATGCAAGTGTGATCTGAGTGATACAAAGAGAATAGGTCTAAGTCTATTTATACAAGAGACATCCTTAGGTGATAGGCTAGGCTAGGCTAGAGTTTTTACTCAATGTGATGCAATTGTGATATATGAGTGATACAAAGAGGATAGGTCTAAGTCTATCTATACAAGAGACATCCTTAGGTGATAGGCTTGCCTAGAGTTGGTACACAAATAAAATTGGGATAGACTAACCCTTCCATCTTAAGCTAACAATTTTTCCTTCATTCCATAGGGGGTTAATCTTTGAACATTTGAGATATGGATTTGAAAGTAGGTGGTTTGAGGTAGATGAGGAAAAACATAAAAGGAAGATTGTTCAACATGGCTTAGAGGGAATGATACATGGATCAAAGGCTCATTGATAGCTAGCATGGCTCAAAGATAACCTACTCGATGGTTTAGAGGCTGGATGACCATCATTGGCCTCATAATTCCCCCTTCAACCAAGGGAGCAAAGCCCCTCTCAAACTGAACTCGAGGTAAAATCAAAGAGTGAAGAGTGGTAATAGGTTATTGTTGAGATACAAATATAGGAATATTTATGTGCTAAAATGAAACATTGGTCATTTGCAAAACTTCACTAAGAGATCTTTTGTGGTGAAGTTATACTCAAGACTGGTGTGGTGGCCTTTTTTTCGGCTTCCATGAGGCAATTGTTCCTCATACCATCGCTCAGTCTACGTTGAGAGTAGTGAAAAGTTTCCACAAACCCATTTTTCTTTGCAAGACTATTAAGGAGTACAACCTTGGTCTTATCATCTAGGACACTTTAGAGTAGCCACAATTGATGGAGTTGAATACTTAGTATCTCTAAGTGTTTTGTAAGAGTGTGGAAAATTAGTAAAGAAGCATCTTAAAAGATAGTTTGAATGGTTGATATTATTATCGAAGGTTACTTTAGAAGATTCCCAAAACTCCTTTGTCTTGTTGGTAGGCTAAGTATATGAAGATGTATAGCTTTACAGAAAGTTAAATTGTAATATAAAACACCTCGATATTCCATTTCAAAATCAATTCCTAATCTTATTCTTATTTGCTAAATTAGATCCTCATGATCATCAACAATGATTAAGTTAGTAATGTACAAGAAAATCATATACACTTGCCATCCTTTTTAAGAGTAGAATGATTAGCATATTAAGAATTCTAATACCTTTGTGCAATTTAGCAATCCATTGATAGTATGCCCTTGGAGCCTATTTTGGCCCATGCAATGCTTTAATAAACTTGCATTCAAACTCATGGTAGCATCACAACTAGAGGACAAAGGATATTTTCCTTTCTTAAAAATGTACTAGTGTCTATAAGCTAGCAAGAGTACCTATCAAGTGTTATGAAATTTTTTATAAGGATGGATTTTTAGTGTTCTTGAACAATAAAATTAAAGAGCATGTTGTGCCATATTTATCCTCTTTTGCTTCACAAATTTCAATAACCTGCGATGCTAGCCATATGATGCACATTCATTATTACATTTTGTAAGATGCAATCATATAGAAGTGTAGCCTAGATTATACACAAAACATGACATTTATCTATCCTATGTGTATGATCAAAGTGAACCCAATAATTCCCCAAATCAACTTGCCAAATTTTCCTCATTCAATCGACTAATTCACATCCAACGAAAGACCTTTTGTAGACATCTTGAAAAGGTAACTCTTTTCTTTGCCACTATCTTGTCTTCAAAATCTACTACCATGGAAAAATGGAAACATACAACGCTGATGCAATTGAAAAATAATGTCATATCCTTCACCCGTTTGAGCTCCTTGCTTTACTTTTTCTTTGGATATTATAACTTTAAATCTACATACAATATCCATATCAAATTGAAAGAAATACGTTAGCAAAGGCAAACATAAGACACATGAACACGAGCTTGCAAAAATTTAGTTCCCACATGCCCATTGTTTTTCACCAATGGCATCATCTCCTCCAAAAAACCAAGTAGATCTCTTTCAGTTGTGACTTCCTCATATTCTCTTGTCAAAGATTTGACAAAGATTTTTGAGCTACTAGCATTTGTTTTTTTTTTGGTCCACCTTTTTCAATTTTAAGAAATGTGATAACCAAGGCTTGCACTTTTGCTATATTGGCTCTTGAGGTGTCTAGCTGGACACTATGCTCGTGATAGCCAATATGAAGTACCACTCAACTCATGCTCTCATCCAAGGGGAATGTAAAGTAGATCATCCCCTTGCATACATAAATGTGTGTCACTACTTTTTGGCAATAGTGACAATAAAACTTTGATTTTCCTTCATTTGCAAAATATCCCTTGCTCATCTACCTATCCAAATGATCGTGGAAACATGTGTCATTGAACTTCCTCTTGTTCATTTAAAATGGTCAAGTGAATTGATGAAATTATAGGTTACAAAGAAAATAACTCGGTCTGACTATGCAAGGTATTGTCATGTTCGATTGGGATGGTCATGTCTAGAGATGACTATCATGTTTTTGTTCCATCCCTTCCATTCTCTTTATTTTCTCAAAATTTGCAAGAAACTTAAAAGACAAATAGCCATTATAGGTTGGGGGAAATTCATTTACTTGTAGAGGATTGCAAGACATCTTTAACAGCTTGTTTAGTCAAAAAGCCCCTTCTGCATTTTGTATCCATTGGACAATGAACATAGATGGTTTATCTTCAATTTCTTTACTTTCATCATTTAGATCCAACACGTCCACACATGCTTCATCATCTGCAAGTATCATATCATCTAGCCTTTTTCTTGTATTTTTATCATAATTTATCTCCACACTCTTGCTATCAAATACAAAAACACATTCAGTTGTGTGTAATAGAATGTATATTTGTTCTTTAATTTCTTCACTTTCATCATCAAGATCCAACACTTCCACACATGATTCATCATCTGCAAGTATCATATCATCTTACCTTTTTCTTGTATCTTTGTCATAGTTTATCTCCACACTCTTGCTATCATACAAAAACACATTTTGTTGTGTGTAACAACATATATTTGTTTTGACAAAGTACCATCAATGAGGTAATGTGCATTACCTTCATGGTCACAATGTGGAGACATAACAAGCTCAGATCTACGGTCTTCTTCCTGAATAATTGCACGCAAACCTTGAAAAAAACATGTTGGAGGTAGCCAACTTCAATGATAGTGAGAGATCAATAAAACCTTACCATTGGGCAAAGGAATACCATGTGTCGGTGTCCTTTCACTAGAGAGGCAGTAAGATAGTGACTAGTGTTTTATTGATGCTTTAAACAAATGTTTTGACACATATTTTTTTTCATCTAGATGTATCACATTTATAATTTACATACCCAAATAGGTGCTTGATCTTACCACATGATTTCTTACTCTTCTAGATCTATGTGCTCCATGATCACTTTAAGATGCCCTATTTTTAGCCTGCATCCTTCTTGCACCTGAGGTCTTTACAAAGGGTATAGAAAACTCCTCCTTTACAATTGCTTTGAATGAATTGAATCACCATGATCATGACCTACACTCCAATTTGGCATCGTCAACCTTTCCCTCGGGGGGGTCATTCTTCAGTACCCCCCTATATGATGTGTGTTCATGGGGTATTAAAAGAAAACCCTCTTTTAACATGTCTGAATGAATAAAATGACCCTTCATTTAGGATTTTTCCCAAAATTGAATATAAAAACCCCTTATTTTAATGTATCTCTTTTAAATTGCCTAAATTTTTTGTATTTCAAAACCCCTTCTTTTGAACTCATGCTATACATTATCATGATTACATAGTGCACCCCTCAAGACCTTTCCTTTCCTTGATACATTTAAATAATTTGAAGGACTTGATTTTTCACGTAATCTTCCATTCTATGGATTCTCAGCATTATTTGAACGGAGTGACTCTTGTGCTCCACTCAAAACCTGCATTTTTTGAAGCCAGATTCTCCTCTACATCAGCATCAAAAACCTGCAAAATGGAGTGACTCTTTTGCTCCACTCAAAACCTACATTTTTTGAAGCCACGTTCTCCTTTACATCAGCCTCAAAATCATCCTTCATATCAGGATACTAGCTCTTTTAAGTCATTAAAAAAATTCATGCTCAACCTCACGTGATGTGTGACATGGTTGTAACATTTGTACCCCTTTTTCTCAAGGGAGTAACCAATGAAAACACATTTTTTAGCTTTCAAGTCCAACTTTGTGCACATCATCAAGAACATGTACATAAGCAATACATTCAACACTTTAAGGTGTCCAAAATTAAACTCTTTACAAGTAAGCTTCTCATCCGGTGTCATATTATGTATAGTAGTAGTGGGTGTCCTGTTTAGAATGTATACAGCAATAGAAACTACCTCATCACAATAACAACAAGGCATATTCTTCTCATTCATCATTGCCTTTGTAAATTCTATAATGTTCTTGTTATTTCACTCAAAACACCAATTTGCTGCATAGTATGCCTACATAAAAATTTCCACTGAGTTCCATGATTTCTCAAAAAGCTATTGAAATCATTGGAGAAGTACTCTCTCCCTCCATGTGACCCTAGGAATTGTACATATTTGTATGTCTGATAGTATGCCCTTGGAGCCAATTTTGGCCTATGCAATGCTTTAATCAAGCTACATACAAACTTATGGTAGCATCACAACTAGAGGACAAAGGATCTATTCCTTTCTTAAAAATGTACTAGTGTCTATAAGCTAGCAACAGTAATTATCAAGTGTTATGAAATTTTTTAGAAGGATGGATTTTTAGTGTCCGTGAACAATAAAATTGAAGAGCATGTGTGACATATTTTATCCTCTTTTGCTTCACAAATTTCAATAACCTACAATGCTAGCCATATGATGCACATTCATTTTTTACATTTTGTAAGATGCAATCATATAGAAGTCTACCCTGGATCATACACAAAACATGACATGGTTGTCCATCCGTCTATCCCATGCGTACGATCAAAGTGAACCCAAGCATTCCTCAAATCACCTTGACAAATTTTCCTCATTCAATCAACTAATTCACACCCAATGAAAGACCTTTTGTAGAAATCTTGAAAAGGTAACACTTTTCTCTGCCACTATCTTGTCTCAAAAATCTACTACCATGGAAAAATGGAAACAGACAACGTTGTTGCAATTGAAAAATAATGTCATATCATTCACCCGTTTGAGCACCTTGCTTTACTTTTTCTTTGGATATTATAACTTTAAATCTACATATAATATCCATATCACATTGAAAGAAATACCTTAGCAAAGGCAAACATAAGACACATGAACACGAGCTTGCAAAAATTTAGTTCCCACATGCCCATTGTTTTGCACCTGTGACATCATCTCCTCCAAAAAACCAAGTAGATCTCTTTCAGTTGTGAATTCCTCATATTCTCTTGTCAGAGATTCCAACAAAGTTAGCTACTAGTATTTGTATTTTTTGTGGTCCACCTTTTTCAATTTTAAGAAATGTGATAACCAAGGCTTGCACTTTTGCTATATTGGCTCTTGAGGTGTCTAGCTGAACACTATGCTCATGATTGCCAATATGAAGTACCATTCAACTCATGCTCTCATCCAACGAGAATGCATAGTAGATCATCCCCTTGCATACATCAATGTGTGTCACTAGTTTTTGGCAATAATGACAATAAAACTTTGTTTTCCTTCATTTGCAAAATATCCCTTGCTCATCTACCTATCCAAATGATTGTGGAAACATGTGGCGTTGAAGTTCCTCTTGTTCATTTAAAATGGAGAAGTGAATTGATGACATTATAGGTTACAAAGAAACTAGCGCCGTCTGACTATGCAAGGTATTGTCATGCTCGATTGGATGGTCATGTCCAGAGATGACTATCATGTTTTTGCTCCATCCCTTCCATTCTCTTCATTTTCCTAAAATTTTCAAGAAACTCAAAAGACAAATAGCCATTATAGGTTGGGGGAATTTCATTTACTTGTAGAGGATTGCCAGACATCTTTAATAGCTTGTTTAGTCAAAAAGCCCTTTCTGCGTTTTGTATCCATTGGACAATGAACATAGATGGTCTATCTTCAATCTCTTCACTTTCATCATCAAGATCCAACACTTCCACACATGCTTCATCATCTGCAAGTATCATATCATCTAGCCTTTTCTTGTATCTTTATCATAGTTTGTCTCCACACTCTTGCTATCAGATACAAAACACATTTAGTTGTGTGTAATAGAATGTATATTTGTTCTTCAATTTCTTCACTTTCATCATCAAGATCCAACAGTTCCACACATGCTTCATCATCTGCAAGTATCATATCATCTGACCTTTTTCTTGTATCTTTGTCATATTTTATCTCCACACCTCTTGCTATCAGATACAAAAACACATTCTGTCGTGTGTAACAACATATATTTGTTTTGACAAAGTACCGTCAATCAGGTAGTGTGCATTGCCTTCATGGTCACAATGTGGAGACATAGCAAGCTCATATATACGGTCTTCTTCCTGAATGATTGCACGCAATCCTTGAAAAACACATGTTGGAGGTAGCCAACTTCAAAGATAGTGAGAGCTCAATAAAACCTTACCATTTTGCAAAGGAATACCATGTATCGGTGTCCTTTCACTAGAGAGGCGGTAAGATAGTGACTATTGTTTTATTGATGCTTTAAACAAATTTTTTGACACATATTTTTTTCATCTAGATATATCACATTTATAATTTACATACCCAAATAGGTGCTTGATCTTACCACATGTCTTTGGTGTATCGATTATGCTATGCATCACTACTATAGAGAAGGTGGCGAGAATATTTCAAGGAGGTTGTTTCCAGGATACCGTACCTACATGTTAGATGATTGTGTCTTTCCCATAGAAATTGTTGAAATTGTTAGAGGTGATGCAAAGTGAAGTGATCTTTTTCTTTTTAAGTAGTGTTGTATAACGTTGTTTTGAATGGTGTTTTCATTGAATTTGACACATTATTTCCACTTACAAGAGTAATGATGTTTTTCTTATGTTGGTAACATGATTAGGCGTTTGTTGCTGGCAACATTCACAGAGCGATGCGATTGTGTATTGGATGTGTTTGCGGGTTGTGGTGGTTTGGGAAAGGCCAATGCATATGAGCTACAACATTGTATGTCTTTAGAGCTAGACAATGTGCTCTATGAGAGGTGTCTACCACCCATAGTGTGCAACCCGTGCCATGCTGAGGGGGGACTTTTTTTTTGGAAGATCTAAACATTTGATATGTTGCTACTTATATATGTGTATCATGTACTTATTTGTCACAACATTTTTGCTGGTAACAATGTGACTATATGGTTGGCATGTTTCTACATTTGTTTGGGAGTTTTACGGGACCACTTTGAGAGGTTGGCATGTGACTATATTGGTTTATTCTTCACTATGTTATCTTTGCCTTAAAGTCCACATGGATGCCCCAAAGAGGGTGGAACAAAAATGAAATTGAAAAAGACAAGCTTATGCAAAGGAAACTTTGGCAATTCTTTTGTAGGAGATTGCATGTGTGCACTAGTTTCAATTTTTCTTAGGAGATCATAAATCGAAGCCTTTGTTTAGGGTTTAGGGATCATAAAACCAAAAAAAAAAGATGCTGGAAAAATAAAAATCCCTTATTGAAAGCATCAGCCATGACATTTTCTTTACCAAGTTGGTATTCTATAGTAGGCTGGAAACTTTGAATGACAGAGGCACATTTAATTGTTAGAAATCAAGGAATGAGAGAGCAGATATTTGATGATGGGTGAAAGCATGAAAAGGTGGTGAGGTTTTGGGGAAAAATTGGTGGATCACTTTGGTACTTTCATATTGTGTAAGGGTCTAGTCTAAGTCGATTAGAAGGTACCAAGATTTGAAAACATCACTTCAGGATTTCATCATTTTTTGAATGCAAGCATGCAACAAAAGTAATGTGCTCAGTGCCGACACGTGCCAAGGTCGCGTTGCGTGATTTCAGAGCTCACTTTTTGATGTGCTCTGCCACTAGTGTCACGAGACTGCTGACAACCATTACTTCCTCAAGGTAGTGAGATCTCTCTCTCTCTCTCTCTCTCTCTCTCTCTCTCTCTCTCTCTCTCTCTCTCTCTCTCTCTTGCTGATGCTTGCTCATCTCTCTTGGGTCAGATTTCCTTGCAATTCTAGAGTATTGAAATGCTAGATTTTATTCTCTCTCTCTCTCTCTCTCTCTCTCTCTCTCTCTCTCTCTCTCTCTCTCTCTCTCTCTCTCTCTCTCTCTCTCTCTCTCTCTCTCTCTCTCTCTCTCTTGCTGATGCTTGCTCATCTCTCTTGGGCCAGATTTCCTTGCAATTCTAGACTATTAAAATGCTGGATTTTCTTCTCTCTCTATCTCTCTCTCTCTCTCTCTCTCTCTCTCTCTCTCTCTCTCTCTCTCTCTCTCTCTCTTGCTGATGCTTGCTCATCTCTCTTGGGTCAGATTTCCTTGCAATTCTAGACTATTAAAATGCTGGATTTTCTTCTCTCTCTCTCTCTCTATCTCTCTCTCTCTCTCTCTCTCTCTCTCTCTCTATGCTAAGGGTGTTGCATTCATTGTTGGATGAGATTTGATAGTTTTTTGATTGGGACACCAAAAATGTAGACACCACTGCGAAAGTTCACCTTACCAAACAAATCCAGCTGAGGTGTCATCCACCAGCTTGCATTCCAACAGTAGCAAACGGCCCAAGTGTGGTGCAAGTTCATCAAAGGACACCTTACTTGCCTCTGATAAGAGCAACGGTAACCACCCATTTCCTTCTATAAATCTCTTAAAATAGTACTTTTTGGTTTAAAAATTAGACGTTACAGGTTTGTCATTGTTTTTCCCATGTCCACATTTCATTAGTTTTATTACATTGAATGCATAGTGTTACATGGCGGTGGAATTGTTTTGACTAATCCCCTTCCCTCTAAATTTTTGTGCTCAATAGTAGCATCTCGGTAGACTCAATATCCCAAGAAGACCAGATTCTGCTTTACTCAACATGAGCTACATGAGGAGTACGGTCTAAGTTTGGAAGGCAAGTTGTACAACATTGTCTGATGAGGATGTGACAAATGAGGATTGGCTAGCAGTCTTCACAAAGAAAAGGGAGAAGGGTGCCATGATCTTCTTGCATATGGTGCAGCATGAATATGCAGAAGAATGTAGGTTATTGTTTCACAAAGTATATCAAACCATACCAACCAACAAAGAAATCACACACAAGTTTTCCACCTTTTTTGTATATGAGAGATGCCCAACTGCCATGCAAAGTCCAACGGGTCAACGGAAGGTTGCATGGGCTATTTTTGGTGAACAGGTCCTAGATCACTGCAAGAAGCTCCCGGGCGGGATGGACAAAAAGCTCAAGAGCTCGACTGAGTGCAATGAGAATGGTCAGCATGTGACTCGGACCACACAATCCACTCCAAAGGCTCTCATTGACCATGGCGGGATAACTTCTATTTCCTATAGTTTGGGCCCTCACTCATTTTTGAATTGCAACTCTGTTAATCTCCAAATCGTGGCAGAAGAGGAGCAGATGTTGGCTGCAAGAAAGAGTACACTGGAGAGTGTGAAAAGCACACTAAATGCAGCCCAAGTGCAACTACAAGAGAAAAGTCAGAGCATGTGGAAGATAGAGGGAACATCTTCAGCTGCAATAGTGCTTCAAGGGCAATTGACCGAGCTTCAAACACTGAAAGACAGAGAGGGAGGAGCATGTGGTGCATCTGATTCTGAGCTAATTGTAATTGATGCAAAGATCGTTGCTCTCTCAAGTGCATAGATAGCTCTAGGGGTTGATGCAAGCAACTCAAAGATTAGAGACGATGTTGACCGTATAGAGGTATGCAATGTAAAACTATACCTTGCATTTAGGTTTTTAAGTGCAATGTTAGAATCATGTGAGCTTTCTAAGTGGTTCATAGAGTTTGGGATATTAATTGACAAGTACAACTCTCAAGATTCAACACACCTGACTCTGATTATGTTTTGCATGGTACTTTCCACAAGTCCCAATGGAGTTTTTTTTGTACTTAACAAGGCACAAGTAGATAGAACTACACAAACTCCACCATTTAACAAGGATTAAATATGTCATGGTACTTTATATAAGTACCAATGAATCCGTATGGGTGCTTCACAAAGCCTAAGGATGGTAAAAACGAGGCAGAACTCTCAGTTTCCACCATGTAATTTTAATTTTCTACACCATGGTACTTTTTGTAGTTACCAATGAGGCATTGTTGGTACTGCATAGAGCTTATAAATGGTAGCAAATAGGTAGAACTCTCAAAATCCAACATCTAAGGTGGATTGAGTAGATCATGGTACTTTTTGTAAGTACCAATGAAAGTTTATTGACCATTGGTTCACAAATCTTAGTGATGGTGGTGGAAATCACAAAGTCCTCCATTAGACTAGGATTAAAGGTACTTTGTGAGGCTAAGTAATATGGTAGCTTTTTATATGGTAGTTCAAATTCAAGGTACAACCAAGAGTACCCACATAGGCACTTTATACATATTGTTGTATAACTTGGTAAAGTTTATAGTACCTATCATAGGTACATTGACAAAATATATACCTTTATCTTTCAAGGTACCTTTCATAGGTAGATACTCTGAAAGTAACTATGCCCTGTTTCCAAAGTACCATGCATGTGTTTGTACATTGTGAAAGTACATGTATTTTTTTTCCTAAGTACCATGCATGTGTTTGTACCATGGGAACGTACATATGCCTTTGTTTCAAAGTGCCTTTCATATTGCTTGGTAAGTTCTTATGATTGGTACTCTCATAGGTACTTAGAGTGTATCCTTGGTACTTTTTTGACATGGACTAATATTTACTTGCCAAGTGTGATGCAGAAAGAACTAATTGAGTTGGCAACATCAGAAGCTACATGTGTTGCTCAAGTCACATTTTGTGAGGGCTTGTTGGATCAAGTGAAGAGAGGTGACTCAATGTTGCTACGACCGACAGCTGGCAAGCATGGGAGTCACCAACAAGCCAAAGTGACTATTCCAGGAGCATGTGCTGCATGTGGTTTAGGTTTTGTGGCTTCCAAAGTAGTGTGTGTGTGTATACACTAGCATGTAGCAATGCATACCATGCTTTGTGTTTCTCTGGATGGGCTGGGTCAAAGAAAGAATGTGCCAACCCTTCTTGTAAGCAGAGTATTCCAGAATCGGCAAAGTCGATGCATATGCATAATGGTTGGTTTTCTATTCTCCATGTTTATCGAGATTAATAGATTTTGTTAAGAATGTAAGAAAGTTTTTTGATTACACAAGCTACAACTTATGTGGTATAGTTGTAGGTTCCAATCATATGCCATATGTGGAAACATTACCAGTTGAGGTGCCAAACCTAAATGTTGATCCAACTCCGGACGCCCACACCATAGACACAGACATGCAATTTGATGATCAGTCAACTCTAGGTGGCAGGGAAGGCTCATCCTTGGCAAGTGACAAAATTCTGACTTGCGAGGAAGGCTTGCATGTGGCAATTGACAAAACCCCAGCTGCTGAGGTGGAGCCCTCTCAACAGACAATAGGTGAACCAGAACCAAAGGAAACTGAACCAATGGAAGATGCTGATGTTAAGATGATAGATTCTGTAGTGCAAGAGGGGGTGGAAGCGGTGCAATGCATGGTTCATGGTGATGAAAATCCAGATTCCCCTGTCTTCCTTAGTGATATGGTGAAGAAGTCAAGGAAGCAAAAGAAACATGCTAATGGTAAGTTGTTTTGTCTATCTAGGGCTTGGCTCCCTACATGCATTGGATGATTTTTATTCATGTGTCTCTTTATGGTGCAGCTGGACAGTCCAAAAATACACGAACATCAGAGACGAACCGCTCAAAGCAGCAAAGTAACAAGGCTGAGGAAGAGAATGATGGTGAGACCTCTTTTACTCATGGCTTGTTCAGGAAAAGCATCTCAGCACGTAGAGGAAGTTTGTAGGGTCAACCTCATTGATAGTTTTATCTCTATAGCTCATGTTCATGCTCATCAGTGTGTAAGTCGCTTGGGTTTTGGTTTTAGGTGGAGATGGAAAATCGATGAGCGAGGAAGTTCCGAAGTCACCGCCTCCTGCAAAGAAGTCCCCCAAACAAAGTATGTTAGGAAATATGACGTAGCTAAATAGATATTTGAGTAGATTACTTAATGGAGAGATTGATTTCACACACAAGAGATTATAGAGTAGAGAGAGAGAGAGAGAGAGTACACACTATATACGTGGTTCAACCAATGTGGGCTACGTCCACGGGAAAGCAGCCACTCAATGGCTTTAGTACTTCAAAACAAGAAGTAGTTTACAAAGGGATTATACCCTTAATGGAGCTCCCGCCTTGCTTCACTCTCACCACCTCACACTCACCTTGTTGCATCAACTTCACACTATAAAATGTGTGTAGAAATGGCCTCCTTTTATAGGCCAAAAGGGTTGCCCTCTCTCATGAGAGGCAGCCATGTGTAACCGCCCTTTTGTGAATAAGTCCAAATCGGACCCTCCAATCCGCCCATGTGTGGCCGCCCTTGTGTAGACAAATCCGCTTTTGAATTCGGCCATCGTCCATTGAATTCGGCAACCGGCCACCGGCCATTTACTTCCGACCACCGGCCACCGACCATTGACTACCGGCCACCGGCCAACCGTCATGCCGCTTTTCGGCCGGCCATACGGCCATAATATTCCGGCGAAGGAAAAAAAGTGCTGTAAAAATTTTGGTTTTCGGCGAGTGATTTTCCTTCACACACGATGGCTTCTCCTCATAATGGGGGCCTTACAAATGTGCATTTTTTTACCACAAAAAAATTAGAAGGGGTAAATCAGGCTCCATACTTAACAAAGTACTCCCCTCTAGCATCCCAGTATTATTTCCCACCCCCAAAGCCTCGTGTTTGCAAAAAATTGTGGCATTGAAGACACTTCGTGTCTGCACTCTCTTGTAATGAGAGAATCTTTGATTCTTGCTGTTTGAATAGAAATGAGAATTTTATGATGGCCTCCATTTCTCTATCTCTCAATTTATTGCAATCGTCAGTCTTGTTTTGGTTAAAGAGTGCTTAGTCTACTTCTTGAAGTATGTAAAATCCATGTCTTTTATAGAGATACCAAAAGAAAAGGGGACTCTCAAATTGCCTGTCAAAGAAATATTAATTATCAAAGATTCACCCCCCTATATTCCAAAAACCATCACATCGCTGCCATTTGATACCCTCACGACCAGCATTAGTATTTGATCTTAACGGTGTCCTCTGTACTTCATGGATTGAAGATCTTGATAACCAGAATGCTCAGCCACCTGATCTTGAAACTGCTGGGTTCGACCTCATCAACAAAAAGGATGACAGGTTTGACTGAGGCTTTGAAGTATTTTTTATGTACGTATGATTTGTGCATGCCCACAGAGCGGGAATTGTTGTTCTTCAGGTACCTCTTTGTTCCCAAGGATGCAAAACAGTTCTTAGCTTGGCCGTGGGTTGGGCAAATATTTACATATGGAGTTCAACAATGCTGAACAGAGTGGACAGAATAATCAAGGCAGCTTTTAGAGGGCTTTGTGACTACTTCAGCATATGGGTTGGACAATAGTTATGTGTTGTAGCCACATTCAAAATGGTAGGTGAAAAGCTAGTCTTTTTCAAGAATCTGTGAAATTTTCTACAGCCAGTTCTGCGATACGGTGCGAGAAATGTTATATTGATCAACAATAGTCTTTATAAATGCCATTATAATTTGCCTGGTTCCTATATCATTGTACCTGTCCTAGAGGATCGAAGTATTGAATTCTTGTATAGGGATTTGCAAGAGGTTCTTGCCAAATGGCGTGATGCTACGGATCGGTCAGCCAAAGCTTTCACCTTCAATCTGAAGCCTACATCGGAGGACAACTATGTTAAAGCTGCACTCAAGTGAGGTGGAAAGACGAACAGTTATATAGAATACTTGACGGGGCCACATTTGATGCCAATGAAATTTTAGCCCTACTATCTCATCCTTAAAAAGCTCATGTAATTTTAGGAAGCCAAGCTTTCTAGAAAACCCTTGTATTGCCATGTTTTGTCATTACAGCTTAACGCTCTCTTCTAACCCATGTATATGCCTACTTCCCATGAGGGATGGTTTTTTGGATAACATTTTGAATGCCTCTTATACTAAATGATTAACATGTAACTTATCGGCTTTTGTTGAATTTATAGTTATTCCATTATGTCAGTTTAACATGCTTTGGACTCTAGTTTTGGTGCTTTGGACTCAATTTATGTTGTGAGTAGTGTGTGTGTTTGGATGTGGCTATGGATGGTGCCAGACACATAAGTTAAGTGTTTTTGAGGCCATGTTATTTAGTCATTAGAGGCATCTTGTCATTACAATCATGTGTTGTAGCATTCTAGCACTAGAAAGTAACAATACAGGTACCAACCAAGGTACTTGGTGTACCTGATGTGCAGGCAGGTATTTTAAAAGGGAGCTTTCATAACACCCACAATGGTAGTTTAGGGTATACTATTTGTAGATAGATACATGTGAAGAATGTTGGGAGACTAACAACAATGGTACTTAAAGTAACTAATTTAGAGATATGTTCCATGCATGTTACTTTAAGTACCTAATCTGCATACTTCTACATTGTAGAACATGCAATAAAAACCTGTCATTGGTACTTTGAGACTACCTGGATACCCCCTTTAAGTACCTGAACAAGCAGTCAGATGCTTGAAACCTGAACTGTAGTAAGTTTTAAATTACTTTGAAGTACACATGTTGGTAAAGTAAAAGGGAGATAGACAGTTTGTCGTCAACACTTTGATATCATGTGAGAAGTGGTGGTGGGAGAGAGAAACACACCACGCATGGACTGTAGAAAAAGAAAAGAAAATCAGGAGGCTACATTTGATAAGGTGTTTTGGGAGGACTCAGGTACAACAAACAAAAACTGCAAGAAAACAACTGTTTATTAGGCTCAAAGATCCAAAGACCTACAAAACCGTTGGCATGTTGTTGTACACATTTTCGTAAACCTCTGGAGATAGTATGAACTTATGTGGCTCTCCATGCAAGGGTTCCAAAGGTATCTTGATGGATCGAACCAAGTGCGATGCCAATAGCACTTTTGGTTGGTCAGGAGGTATGTAATAAAGATCCTTGGTACCATCGACTAGCTCATAGTAGTATCCCTCAACCAAATAGGAATTCAAAAAAATGTAGTTGTCCCAAGAATCTCTTAGAGCTCGTGTTGTTTTGTATTTCTCCTTTGAGCACCTCAAGAGGTAGAAGTATGCTCCGTCTTCGTTCATGTCCACCATACATAGGCAAATCTGATCCTTCATCGTCACTTGACTGATCCCTTTCTTCGTCACTGCTGTCCAAGGGTTCGATGGAAATATACTGCCAGTTTTTGACATGTGTGTTGTTAAGGCATCGCCTCCAACGTTGTGACATACAAAACTGACAAAAACATGAGAGAGCTCTATAGCGAAGTGCACACTTGTCAGTCCTAGAGTGTACATTCACACAATGCAAAGAGTGTGACCCTTCCACTCCCTTGCAATTCCATTTCCTCTCCCTCGTCACATCTGCCGCTTTGACGTCCCAAACAATTCGAGTCACCTCTAGACCGGGTGTTTTCATCATGAAATTTATGTTTGAAGAAACTAACCACATCCTTGGCACACTTTATGTGCCATGCATTAGGTTTCAATTGCTCATGTGTCAGAGCCTTTTTGACAATTGCACTGGCCCCATCATGCTCTCCTTTTCCATGGCCCGATGCAAAGAAACTCCATAGCATCTCAATGCCAGTCAAAGAGTAGTACCTAGATCAATGACACATCTCAAAGGCTAGGAGAAAACAAGAAACTGGATATCATGTTCAAGAGATCAGAGAAGCTAGAATACCTTGACACGAAGAAAAATGGTCTGGAGGTCTTAAATTGAGCAGCACACCCGTCGTACCAGACCCAGTGCCGCTTCAAGGAGTTGAATCCTTGCTCTTGTAGCCACACACTATGCAACTGCATGCAATACTGCACAAACAATGTGTCATTCTCTTTGTCATCAGAGATGTAAAAATGTGTATACTTCAACACCTTGTCAGCCTCGTCTCAAACATAGGTGATGTGCACCAAGATTGTGACTTGTGAAGAGTACCAATGCATTGATTGGATTTCATTTTTTTCCTTGAAAGAGTAATTCTCAACAAAGTTATAATAGAGACTACAACAACTCTAGGAAACCTTTGAATGCAGTCTTTGAATTGCTGAGATTGCGACCTGGCAATAAAATTGTGTCTGATGTAGGTGGTTTGATGCTTTTTAAGGAAGGGTGTAAAATCTGCACATCCCATATCCTTGACCAGTAGATCCTTGCGCTTCTTGCCTTCTTGATGGGCTGATGCAATGTCTTCAAACACCTTTACTGAAATCTAGAATGCATTTTCATATTCTTCTTTTGGACAGAATATTAACTTTTGCGGTCCACATTGCTCACATTCTCCCTTCAAGCAAGAGAGCTTATGAAACGCAGACTCATCTGGCTTCGGACATAATACCATCTCAGCCAATTGGTTGATGCTATTGTGTGTGTATGCAATAGCTCCACACTTTCCTAGATCCTCTTCTATGAAGCATACTTGACACTTGCAGCCACACCCTTCATTGTGCACTCATGTCTTGCTTTGTCTCATCTGGTTGAATGCATCCTTGAGGTATATCATTTGTATGTGAGCAATGCAACAACAAGTGTACCTGTCCTTCAACTTGTGAACAAACCAAGGCTTCAATCCCTCAAAACATCTGAGAGAGATCTTGATGTGTGAATATTGCATTTGGAGTCTCCTATAAAATTCCACATGTCCAATGAAAAGAAAATCTGATCAAAACTTTGAGTCTTTGAAGAGAAGGTTAAAGTCATTGCAACTTGAACATGCTACCTAACATGGTACTTTTTAAACCTTTTGTTAGGCACTAAAGTACCTAAGCCAATGTAAATGGTACTTTTGAAGTACTAGTTTTTGCAAAATACCCAAGTCCTTGAAATTACATTTAAAGTACCTATATACCTAGAGTTTGTATTCCAAAAGTACATGTTGGTGGTCGCATGCTAGCTTCTACCTAGTCTCAAGGTACTTTGGAAGCTTCCAAGTAGCCCAAGAGAGCCTATTGGTATGTACTTTCATAGTTGTAAAGGACCTATGAGTTTACAAAGGTAGTTTTAAACTACCATTAAATGTACATTCATTGTCCAAGAGGACCCTAATAGAACTTATGAGTCTACATTGGTGCTTTTGAGCACCAACCCCTTTGACATGGTAGTATTACTAGCATCTACATGTAGGTACTCTAGGTAATCTACAATGTAATATATCTCTACAAGGTACATGTAGCAAAATTGGTAGTGTTGAAGTACCTAGTTTATGCACTTTGGCACAATGCACCTTTTTTTTGCATTTATGTATACTTGAAGTACTTGTTTGACCTCATGCTAACTTCTACCCAAGGTGAAGGTATTTTTCATGGTTCTAAGTACTTTAGGAGATCCATGAGTATATGTTGGTGGTTGAAGAGTTTGTATACACTATACCTATGGTGCTTGCTATTGTGATAGTAAAATATATATGAGTTTATATTGGTGCTCCAAGAGAACCAAAAGAATGCCTTTTGGAGCGTACACACCTCTAGGGATTCACAGACATCATTATACATGGTATAATACTACCTAAATGCAGTTACTACCTACATGCATGGTACCTATAGTAGAGCATGCAAGAGAACAAAATAATTCAAGCACTTTTAAAGCATACCTGGGACTCGTCAAGCAAATGTATTGGATGCTTTATGTAAGATTTGCACCCCAGACGCTTCCGACACACATCATTTTTGTTTGGGGACACTCGTGTCTCTGTCTGCCAAAAAGCAAACACAATATCTCTTATCTCCTGCATGATGCAATGACTTTGAGTCTATTGACGTCCGCATAATTGTAATGGAAATGATCTTGCCTCAGCCTGTGTAATCGTGAATTAGCTACTGCAAAATTTTGTTAAGTATGGAGCCTGATTTACCCTTGTAATTTTCTGTGGTAAAAGCGCACATTTGTAAGGCCCCCATTATGAGGAGAAGCCATCGTGCGTGAAGGAAAATCACTCACCGGAAACCAAAATTTTCACGGACAAGAATCAGGGGCAACTTTAAAGGCCTTGGGGGCAGAGGCCCCCGAGACTTTTTTTTTCGCCGGAATATTATGGCCGGACGGCGGCCGGAAAGTGGTCAGAAAACAACCGGTCGATTGGCCGGTGGCCGGTAGTCAATGGCCGATGGCCGGTGGTCGGAAGTCAATGGCCGGTGGCCGGTGGCCGAATTCAAAAGCGGACTTGTCTTCTCAAGGGCGGCCACACATGGGCGGATTGGAGGGTCCGATTTGGACTTATTCGCACAAGGGCGGCTACACATGGCTGTCTCTCATAAGAGAGGGCAGCCCTTTTGGCCTCTAAAAGGAGGCCATTTCTACACACATTTCATAGTGTGAAGTTGATGCAACAAGGTGAGTGTGAGGTGGTGAGAGTGAAGCAAGGCGGGAGCTCCATTAAGGGTATAATCCCTTTGTAAACTACTTCTTGTTTTGAAGTACTAAAGCCATTGAGTGGCTGCTTTCCCGTGGACGTAGCCCACATTGGGTGAACCACGTATATCGTGTGTACTCTCTCTCTCTCTCTCTCTCTCTCTCTCTCTCTCTACTCTATAATCTCGTGTATATAAATCTGTCTCTCTCCATTAAGTAATCTACTCAATTATCTATTTAGCTACGTCTTATTTCCTAACAAATTTTGTCGATGTAACCCTATGAACCTCGCCATCTCCGAATTGCTTATAGACCTTGATGGATCCCCTTCGCTATTCACCAACATCTTGCATAAAGCTCTTTTTAGCTTCAACTCCTCCTCGGACAAGGATGCTTTGACTTTGGATACTGTGCATTGTATGTTGGAGAGTATAGAATTCTCTAATCCACAGTGCAGTCGTCGAAAATCTGGCTTCTCTAGAAGCAATCAAAAAGTGGCTTTCTTAGCTTCATAATTCATGCCTTTTGTAGCTTCTTGCCAGTAAAGCACCATTGTTTTGCAAACTGTACTCATATCTTCAGTTGTTGACAAGCATAATGTATTCCGTTCTCTTTTTCTTTGATGACTCTCTCGTTTCATCACGGCCCAATATTGTCGCATCCTATGTGTGGCTTCCTGGAGAATCGTGGTTGAGTAATCAGTGCGTCCATGAGGGGACATCCCATCATTTCTTGGATTATCCTCGACATGATCCTGAGATGAGTGAGACCATCCCATTGGATTTGAAGCTTGGTGATGGTAACCAAAGCTATTGGCTGCCCGAGAGTGTGGCGATCATTTGGAGGATGTTGTTGGTGTCCAATTGCTCCTTCCACGGACGTGGGCTGCAATCCAAGCTGAAGGCTCTGCCAATGCTGTTGGTGCAGCACAACCCCCTCTTCCAAGGTGCTCTCACCCACACAAAACTGTTTCTGCTGAATTTCCTCTCCCAACCTACTGATGCTTCCATCCACGGGTAGCCATCCACCTTGAGTGTAGTGAGAAGGCTGCTGTTGTTGAATGTCCTGCTACCATATCTGAGGCACACCAACGTGGGGCAGAGTAGACAAGAGCCTTGCCCTTTTGAAGGTTGGAGCACGCTGGTTGCAGTTGTTTTTGAGTGCATTCACATCAAGCCAGGATGTAGACGTCATTGAGGCAGATGGATGTGCAAGCCATGCTTGCTTGCTTCAAGAGAAGGAGAGATGAGGGTAGATTGTTGAACAGCATGCAAGTAGAGAGAGAGAGAGAGAGAGAGAGAGAGAGAGAGAGAGAGAGGGAGGCGCTCAGCTACAGTAGCATGCATGAAAGTAAACGTACAGACATTTCAAGAAATTGTTAAAGTGGTTGGAGCGAACGTTTTAAAAAAATAAACATAAAGCGTAGTCTCACAAGAACATCTTCAAAAGTGTTCTAAAGCACCATCCATAAATGCCTCACAAAGAAGTGTCAAGGACACTACCTTTTGCACCACCTTTTCATGCTATTACCCTGCTTTATTGATCCATTTTAATAACAAGATCAATACCCATTAACTAATGTTTCAAATTTTTAGTGCATGTACGACAGCTATGAGTTCCTTTTCATAAGTGTTTGACTTTGTTTTAAAAGGTTTAAACTTTCAAATTTTAAATTGTGTGATTGTCTTGCGTAAGTACATCACCTATACCTCGTCCACTAGCATCCATGAGACAACGAGCAAGAGTGATGAGAAAAATTGGACAGTATTAAAATAGGTGCATTGGTTAATGATTCTTTCAAAGCTTGAAAAGATGGATTCTATAATTTAGTCCAAACATAAGGTGTGATGTTTTTCAAAATCAATGTGAGATAATGTGCCTTGTACAAAAAATTTATGAAATTTTCTACAAGAATTAAAGAATCCAAGAAATAAATTCAACACATGCAGATTCCATGGTTGGATAGCCTCAATTTTATTAGGATCTACATGGATACCATCCTTAGAGACTATATGTCTTAAATACTCAATGCCAAATTGAAATAAAGAGTTCTTCTCAAGATTCAAATACAATTCAATCATTTGTAGCAAATCAAAAACATGTATAAAGTGCTCTTTGTATTCATCCAGAGACTTACTAAATGCCAATATGTCATTAAAAAAGTTTTATAAATGCCTTCTTGTACCATTTTGACTTGGTGATATCTCGAGTTTAGTAAAGACAATGGCTCCTTTTAGTATGTCTAATAAGTTGTCTACTCAAAGAATAGGGAATATATTTTTTTTGTGATTTTATTCAAGGTTCTCTAGTCTTTACCAATATGGAGGTACCATTCTTTTTCTTGACAATAAGAACATGTGCTCCATATGGTGAACTATTAGGCCTGATAAGTCCTCTATCTAGCACTTCTTGAATTTGGGTTTGTATGTCCTTGTGTGTAAGTGTGTTTACCCGATAAGGTGCATAACAAAGTGGTTCACTTCCAAGAATGATCTCAATTTTATGGTTTTTTTGTCTAGACGGTGGTAAACCAAGCAACAAATTCATTCATGAAACACTCTTGAATTGTGTGAGAAAAGTGACTTCTATGAGTCATCATGTGTCGGTATTTCATTGGAAATTACTTCACTGACAAGCACTAAGTACATCTCTTCTTGTTGATGGATTACCGCATTTGCTTGAGTGTGAGATAAAAGTGCAAGTTTTGGTATTTCAATGATTGCTTTCAAATGAATTGATTCATTGTTATATGTAAACGAAAGTGAACGTATAAAATAATCTATTTTGGGATTAAACTCGTGACAAAAGGACGTTCCAAGAACATATCAATACTATTAAAAGGTGCAACAAGACATGTTCTTTGTTGATTGAAATTGTGCATGCTAATCATTAAGTTCTCCACTTGGTGATTGCAATTGTATTTTTGGTTATTGAACATAATTTTCACTTTAGGCTTAGATTTTATTTGAGACAGAAAGTTGATGCACTAGACTTAAAGAAATAAAATCATGACTGCTCCTTTCATCAAGAAAAATAGTGATCTATGTGCCTTGCACTTTACCCTTGACCTCTAACAATGCACGAGGGGAAATAGGAATACCTAAATCTGCTTCAATTTTATTGTAGTCACAATTTGGGCCGTTTGCATCTACAAAGTTAGCTTCTACATCCATAGTATTTTCATGTGGGGAGCTCCTTACTCTATCATATTGGCTATAGCACATTGGAACTTGTTTCCATGATGGTTGTTTTTATTAGGTTTTTGGTTGTTGTGGTTATCGTTGTTGACCTTGAATTTGGACACTTACTGCAAAATTACCAAAACAATAACATTTATAAGATCAAAAAAAACTTGAGAGCACCTTCATTGATATTGGGCTTATGAATAGTTTGGAGAGTGAATCATTGAGTACTTGTTGACTGAGTGTTGTTAGGGTTGCTTGGTTGATTAAACATGTGGTCTCTTTTTTGGACAAATGGCTTCTTGAAAGGTCTAAACCTATCAAAATTAGTAGAATTTTGGGGCTTGCTTTTGTGATTTGTAGCTTGAAAACCATTGGGTGGTTGATGTTCACCATTCTTCTTTCCACTACATTAAGTGCCAAAGAAATTGCTTTTACAAGTTAGATTGATTAAACATATCCACATCTGCCCTATGAAGCTAAGCCAGTTATGAACTTCCCTTTGAGCTTCTCTATGGTAGCATGTTCAATTCTCCGCAATTAAATTAGACAACTCCACAAATGATCGACACATGTTGGCACATTTTCAATTGAAGCCTGCCTAACAAGAATCCATTGCCTGTGTGATTTAGATTTGTACTCTACATGTAGAAATTGGTACTTAAATAGCTTCTGGATGCATACCATGTATAAGGACTTGTACGATGTTGTTTCATGGCATTCCACTACAAAGAAACACTATTGGTAAGATGATTAGCATATCACACTTAGAAAAGTATTAATCCACTTATCTGCTGATAAATTTATCTTTGTAATTGTGCCTATGATTGCAAGGGTCCCTAGGGCAAGCTCTGCCATATTTTAGGCACGTTGTCGAGATGCAATCTAGGGGTCTCTAGGGGGCAAGTCCCTATATAAAGAGAGGTTGGAAGGAGATGAGTATACCGGACTACCCCTTGGCCTTACACTGGTATTAGAGCCACATACCATCTCTCTCTCTCTCTCTCTCTCTCTCTCTCTCTCTCTCTCTCTCTCTTGAAGGCGAAAGTTGTTGGGGGAAGGGGATAGTGCTAAGTGGGGAAGGTTGAGCTTGTGAAGGACATGTTGTTGAGTTTTCATGTGGTGACTTTTGGGTCTATGAAAAACTTGGGTGTGAAGCGGTCCTTGCATACATGATGGGGGTGGGGGGGTGTTGACTTGCATAAAACGAAGTTTGTTTGGGCTTGATGGGAGTCCCCCTCATGGGCATTAAAACTCATAATATGCAGGAGCTCTAAAAACGTCGACGTGAGCAGATTCCTCTCTCTCTCTCTCTCTCTCATAGTCTGCTTACGAGCTTGCCATTGCTAGAGGTGGTGAGTCTTATAATTTTTGTAGTTAAAAATTATACGCCCTATTTTGGGCACCCTCCCCTAGTAAAGTATTCAAATCACTTGAGAGGGTGGACAAAATCATAATACTACTCAAAAAGACTATGAATGCCACATAATACAATATTTCAATGAATCTCTTCAAAGGGTTAAAGCTTGTAAAGAGCCGTTAAGTGACAATCCATTATCGAAATAAGCCACCTTATTGGCTGTTGGGATTATCCTTAGGATAATAAGTATATCTCTATGGATAATAATCGTCCAAGATTAAATAAAGTAAAAATAAAAACTGTCGCAAATAAAATAAAGTTATATATCATGCTCTAATACCATGTTACGAAATTTGATATGACCTTTTAGAAAACCTTTCCCATAAAATCCAAATCTTGATACACTCACAACTTATTTTTTTGTTTTCGGAGTCGGGTAGAGCACGCCCGGCCGCTCCCCTCAGACACCAGAAAAGTATACAAGAAGAACGACCAAGACTATGCACCCAGAAATCGAAAAACGACCACTTGGCGTTTAACCCTTGGTTTTTTTTCCCAATTGAATGTGGCCCTGTTTGTGGACTTGGTGCTTCAATTCACAAGAAGTCTTGGACAAATTCTCACAATAATTCCCACATTGTGACTTACCTCAACATCATGAGTTTCTGTGAGGGAGGCACCGCATACCTAGCTAGGTACGATTGGGGGCGGTGGACCACCGGCTCGACCTGGTGGGGGGGCCGGCGGTCCACTGCCCCGAATCGTACCTAGCTAGGTATGTGATGCCTCTCGAGCAGAAGCTCATGATGTTATGAGTTCTGTTACTCATAACATCATGAGCTTCTGCTCGAGAGGCATCACATACCTAGCTAGGTACGATTCGAGGCAGTAGGACTCATAACATCATGAGCTTCTGCTCGAGAGGCACCACATACCTAGCTAGGTACGATTCGGGGCAGTGGACCGAGCGGGCCGGCGGTCCACTACCCCCAATCGTATCTAGCTAGGTATGTGATGCCTCTCGAGCAAAAGCTCATGATGTTATGAATTGTATGAAAAACACTAAAAAAGACTCCACTTTCCTACATGAGAAAATTTCTAAAACTTCTAGGGTCTGTGATCCCCTGCCCCCAATCGTACCTAGCTAGCTATGTGGTGCCTCTCGAGCAAAAGCTCATGATGTTATGCATTGTATGAAAAACACTGAAAAAGACTTCGCATTCCTACGTGAGAAAATTTCTAGATCTTCTTGTGCAAAGGCTTTACCTCGTGTGCGCTCATGAGGTATTTAAAAATCCCTCGGTCATGAGTTTGAAAGCACAACTAAATGTATCAAATGCCATTATAGCTAGATTAAGCAATGCACTTGGTAGAATCGTAGTAATAAATTGCATTTATTAGCATGGAGTTTACATATATGATAGCTTCTCTCTGGCATCCAAATGTACTTAATTTGCACGTTTTCTCATTTGTGGCATTCGTTTGAAATGTTGGGCAAGCCAAGTGAGCTAACCATGTATTCACGTAGTGCTCCTTGAAATGGGCGAGAGTAAAAACATTCATAAGGTGGTGGTCACACAAGACTTAGTTATCAGTTATTTGCACTGATAACTACACACATAAGAGTACATGAATAACTATGCCTACCCTTTGTAACTATACAGTTTTTGGCATAGTTGTGAAGTAAGCTTTGAGTGACCATGCATGAGTCTTAGTTATTCATTCAATGGTCTATTTGAACATAGTTGGTATAGTTATCTATAACTGATAACGAAGCCTCCCGGGACTATAGCCTAAGTCTTCTTACTAAGTTTTCCTTGGTTTACAACATTGGCAGAGTACAAATTTGCCATTCTACCAGCTGAAATTCAAGCCACTTTTAGTGGCCTATTAGCCCGTGTTGATTCCCTCACAAGAGATGGATGGCAGAGCGAGCGAGATAGTCCTAAGACGTGTGTGCTGCCCATACTTGTAATAATTTTTAAAGTCTTCATTGTTTTAGGGATCATGCTTGACCATGTTTCTCTTCATGAATGAAATTAAAAGGTAGGTGCAAATATAGGGTACCAAAAGGCTGAAAGCCAGGATTCATTGTATCAAAATGGGAGTGCTGCAGCACTTCCAATGACGAATGGAAACATACATGTCTTAAGGAATGATCTTATGTACACAGCCAATTTATGCTTTAGACACACTATTGTGCCTATCCACAACTTAAAAGTCAGGCGACATCGAATTACACAACATCATGACTGCCACACCATGGCCAAAGTCTATGAAGCAGAGTATAGTACCAAAGCCAACAGAGAAGAAGCCTTGAAACAATTGGTAGTCAAAGACTACCAGATTTTCAACATAATGAACAGTTATTTGTACATGGGATAGACACATTATTCTTACAGAGCAGACCAGCTTCAATGGTGATCATCAATGTACAAAGTAAAAGTTCCGACTTCATCAAACCACCCCAACAGGTGTGGACAGACCCCGCCCCCCGGGAATACAACAAAGAAAGGGTCTAATCCACAAATCCTTCCTTAGGAGGACAAAAAAAGGGGAGGTTGCTGACTTAACAACAGAAACCAGAGAAGGAGAAAAAACAAGGCTTGCAAGAAGTTTACCCTCTGCACAACAAGAAGAGAAAATACATGCAAAAAATCAATTGTTGAAAGCAGGCTTTCCAAGCCAGAAGAAAAAAAAACCCAAAAAAAACTTGTGCAGATGGTACCCTTCGCTCAATTCTGAAGGAGGCAAATTTTTACAAAACACCTTCAAGGATTGATGCCCATTCCTAACTCCTCTCATCTCCTCCAACTACGCCGTATTCAATTTCCTGTGCATATATAAATATGTTACATACCATACATGTGCACCAGGGAGTTTCCCTGCTTTTGTTGTTCTCGTCTACTTCTTGGAGTTAAGACCAGTTGACAAAAAGCTTAAGTTTTCTGCTAAGTTTTGCATGCGGAGCTGTAGACATCTACATGGCAGCTAAGGCAGCAATCGCTGCCCTTTTCACAAATCGACCCTGCAAAGAACAGAGATAAAAAAGAAGGATAAATTTAAACTGACATCCACCCAAAATGTTATCACGCTTTCTTGTGCGTGCAAAACATATACACATGCACACATGGTCACAATATAATTTTCAAACTTGAGTGTACTAACATGGAGACTATCAGCTCTTCCACCTCCCTAGCATCCTTTCAGCATTCAAATCAAAACTTAGGGAGTTTCACTACTGTGCAACTTTCTAGGATCTCTCCACAGCCAACAATATTGAAACAATACAACTCACTTTCATTTGGACCCATATGCCTAGAAATCGAGTTAAAAAAACACATTTAGCCATTGAAAAATTTAACCCTAGAGCTGACATGCAAATGTAAGGCATATTTTCTCTCTGAAATAATGATGCAGGTCATAGGAGATAGCTGAGACATAGCTTGCATGGCCTTCTCCTTACTTGCCTGATGAAAAGTCCATGATTGCAAATGAGAAACAATTAAATTGCCTTGAGTGTGAAAAAGGGTCAATGCCCAGGACATATTCTTCGTGCAAATAGTGTGCCATAGCACATTAACTACTCCCTCCTATCACCCGGATGCAGTCAGCTCTTTCTCTAAGGTCGTGACACAGCAGATCACAACTAGTGTGATATTTAGTGAGCACAAGTTTATCCCTGCAGAAACACAAAAAATAAAAGACTACAGTAGCTCTCGCATTGCACTTAAGTTGTGGCCATGCACCTTCATTCGAGGTCGCCTTTCTGCATTAAGCTTACGGACCTCGTATCGAATCCTCTTCGAGAACAACCTGGTGCGACGTTTCTCTTTATACCGCAACACCCGAGCCTCCCGGCCCTTGTCAACCACCACTAAAGAGGGGACCTGGCCAGCTTGACTACACATACTGTTATTACAGCTAGATTCCGCCACCATTACCATGCCACATTCAGTAAACCCCTGTAGACATAATACAGCAGTCAGAAAGCATCGTAATTAATATTGTTCAATGAGTACATGTACATACCTAAATAGATGCTAGCACTTTGCATAACCTTAGGGACACCATTCAAATGTCCACTATAGTTGCACTTAATCACATGGACTTAGTAAATAGAGGCACATGTGCAGCCTATTATCTCTACATATACTGAACCAAAAGGAAGAATGTGACGCCCTGCTTTCAAACACTAAGATATTGAGACATTCAGAGCTGTGGCAACCAACTTACATGATCCAAAAAATTGACATCTGGGACAATCTGCGGCCTCTGCCCATCCATCCATAATGATCCTCTGTCTGACCATGAGTTGATAACATCCTCATAGTCAAGATGTAGAGACAAAGGTCTCTTGAGGCTAGGTTTCTGCGGGCATTGCTGAAGAGGTTCCACATTTTCTTCTTGAAGGCTATCAGTATCCATACACCCAATCTCAAGATCCCTTTCTCCCTTTGCTTTGAAGGGATTTCCTTCAAAAACACTCGCACAAGATCCTTGGTCAAGCCGGTAAGCCGATTTCCACATTTCCATGTCAGGAAATTCCTCCTTCAGCTCATCGGCCTTTAAATTGTCATCAAAATTCGCATTAGAGCAAAGATCCATCACATCAAACGTATCGATATCAGAGTCTTCACTGATAGTTACACCTTCGTTGATATCACCAGCACTGCTATCCACAAGATCATACATGTGAAGAGCCTCTGCATCACCATCAAGCGGTGCCGTTTCCAGCTTAACCTCTTTACACCGTGCATCTGCAGTAGTATTAAGTTCTAATGTAGTTGAAGTGCTTGCCCCACTGCCACAGCTCACATTACATGGAGAAGGAGAAGATGGCATAAGTTTCTCCATGAAATCCTCATGAGTAGAATCAATCAGGTCCTCAAGAAGGGGCTCATATGTAGGCACTTCATGGGTGAAACCACTTTCTTCAACTTTGACATCTAGAAAATCCCTTGAGGTCAAGGTTGAAGATGGCGGGCTGAAGGGCTCTGACTTCATTTCGACGGGGGCAGTTTCAGAGAAGTCACCACCGAGTTGATTATCATTAGTGAGGAGGTCATAGAGCAAGAGATTGGTTTCGTTATTTTCCTCATTGATGATAGTGGAGCTGCATGACTCAAGGTTCACAGTGGGTGTTGGGTTGAAAAGTGATTGTCCTGATGTGTTGGCGCCTCTGCGAGTTGTCCTTGATCGTTTCCTAGAGGTGTAGTTCCATTTCTGCACATCACCTTTTCGAACATCTGACGGGGAAACATTACTTTCATTCAAGGTGGGGGGCTCATTCAACTTGATTTTGCGGCTGTGATGATGTGATGGTTTAAGCTTGACAGGTGCCCCGTTAGGTCCGAGCCTTACTCTTTCATGCCTCTTGGCAACTGCATTAGCTGAATGAACAGATCCATCACACCTTTCACATAAGTAGGCTTCATCTGCAGCACAATACCACCTTGCTCTCTCCTTCCCACACATATCACATGCCCTGGCGCCTCTTCCAGCAATCACCATGCTGGTTCTTATTTCACTTAACACCATCTCTGCGGTTGGGGTGACTGGTATGTCAACAAATTAATTAGCAGATGAATTCCTGGGTAATTCTGTTAGTAATGGTGCTCTGTACGTGGGTGGCGTGACGATAATGGAGAAGGCTGCCAAATCCCCATTGCTTTTGAATTTCTAGGATTAAGAGACCATAATATCCTGTTTCCATGGTTGGGATCACCTGATTTTATCCTGACGAGAGACTGCAAGTGAAAACATCATGTAAGAAAGAATGAGCCATGACATAATTGGAGCAACTACACATGCAAATGAAGACGAAGATCACCTTAAGCGATGAATCAGGCGGGTTGAACAGCAAGAAAGGTGCAAAAGCGTCTGGTTAAGGAGAGCAGAGGAGAATGAGGTAGCTAGGAGGTTCAAATCGACTTCACTGTCATCCAGCTGAGGGAGATGGTTGTAAGGAGATACCGAGTTAAGCTCTCGAAAGGGGGGTACTGGCCGCTAGGAGGTCCAAATCGGCTTCACTGTCATCCAGCTGAGGGAGATGGTTGCAAGGAGGTTGCGAGTGAAGCTATTGAAATGGGGTACTGGCCGACTTCATGAGGGGCTCGTGCGAAGAGAAGGGGCACGCTGAAGGAGCGGAATAGCCTGTTTATGAAAAGAGCGAGCTTCTGCGTTTTGGTGTGCATGTGCGTAAGCAAGCGCGCCTCTTTAGTGGGCGAGTGAGTGAGTGATGAGTGAGCGAGCGAGCGTGTGTTGGAGGGGGGGAAGACGGGGGCAGGCCTCTCTCTGCAGCTCTCGCAAATGGGTCTCTAAGCGCAACCCTGTTTACAACACACAATGATTAACCCACTTTGCCTTGTCCCGCCTGAGTCCCTGACCTTTTCATCAGGCGCCCCACCTTATCCCCGCTCCCATACCTGGCCCCAGCAGCGTCGTGTCAAGCTACCATTGGCCTCCTCTTGCGCTCTATCCCTCTCCCATTCGCTGCTGGACTTGGGAACCAATTTTCTTTGTTGCACTTTTCATCATCAGGACCTTTCTGGCATCCCCGGGCCCCGCGCTTTTTCTTTTTTATATATTTTGTAAAATGCGACTTTTTATATCTTTTCTACGTTATTGTATTGCTCGCCCCTCACAGCATTTTGTCCAGCTCAACATTTTTCTCACTATAGAGCTGAACATTATCCACTTCAGCAAATATTGCTTTATCGCCGTCCACCTCAGCATTCTTTGACGCCCTGTTACTTTTTACCTTTGTAGAAGACACTTTTAATTTTTCCAACACCCTTTGGCGAGGGCATTAGAACTAAATCAAACACACCTCCAAAGTCGTGGGTTCGAAGCGGGTCTAGCCACTGAATGGGTGAGCGTCGTAGCCAATCTACCAAATGTACTTACTAACTAAATCAAACACAACCCCATAAGACACTTGAAAGGGTGTGCACATGAGACGTTCGTTGCAGGGAATTCTTGTCACCCTGGAATTCAAGACCTTGTCGCCAAAGCTTTCTCTCACACATGTTCGACCCAAAACCCTTCAAGATCACTTTCTCGGAGTCTCTCCCCTCTCAACTGAGCAACTAGAATGATGAACCATAGCCTCAAATTGCATAGCAAGTCTTACTTTAACGCATTTGACGCAGCTCGTTAAATATTCATGTCTCATTAGGTTTTGTTGCCACAACGGTGAACTTCGAGTGCATGTGTGCGAGCTTTGAAAGTTCCCGTGGAGAAACTTTGTTGCATGTTGTCTTATTGTGTCCACATTTGCATTACGGTGTGTGAACAAACGTCCCTGAATTTGCATTAGGTTGCATTCACAAACATTCATGGACGCTTGTGAGGCCTAAACTCCATGTGCGCCTTCCAAACTCAAAGTCCGCACCCCCTTTTTATGTATGCACATGAATTATAAAACGACTTTTCCAGCATCATGTCAGTAAAAACTGATTGGTTGCACGGTTTGCCTGCAGCGCAGACTAGCAAAGAGGATTCGATAAACGCTCATATGTCTGCAGGTTCTCATTTTTCCCTAGGAGCAAGTTGAGTTTGCAATTTCATCATCTTCGTGAAACAAGTGCTTCTCACATAACTATACTTTGTTTTCTATTGTAAAATCCTCATAATCTGCATCTACTCATATGCCAACACAGATCGATCATGCGCTAAATAATATATCTCACCAACAACTGAATATCCAAGGTAGATTACAAATGAAAATCCTCCTCAATTACGACTTAGCAAAATCATGATGCTTGGATTGATACTCTACATAGGAATTAGTCATACAGTGCCAGTGCCTTACATCATGATCTCTGTGTTATCTAATATGTGTAATTGTGATAGATAGGCATAAGTGATGTATATTGACGAGCAAGATGTGATGCTCGAGTCCTTTCAAAGTGAAATGAGAGAAAAAGAAAAAAAGTTGTGTGTATATTCATATCGTAAATGATAAACTCACATTGATACAATAGAACCAAATTTGCAATCCAAAAGATAAAGAAAGCAAAGCTATAAGTTCGAATAATTTTGAAACAAGAGATGCTCAACCATGAGTCAAATCTACTTATATTCTCAAGCTTAAGCATGGTTGCATGATAAGAATCAAGTCTAATTGCATCAAATAGTACCATCTACTCATAGGTTAGCGGTTGGTACTTCTTGTAGGTTAGCGGTCCCCTTCGACAAAAGCATGGATTAAAGAACAAGCAAAACATGTTGAACATGTAGGCATATTGATCACTATTGAGTAAGTAAATTGTAATTTTGGAATACTAATGGTGTTGACATTATCAAAATCACATCATGCATTCAACAAGAATTTGTGCATGAAGCTTACACACGTCATGAAAACATCTAAAAAGAGCATGCAACTTCAAATATTGATTTGAAATGAAAAGATTCAGACTTTGATTAGACCAACTTGTTCAACACAATCAATCTAACCATTGTACAAGAGCATGCATTATTTTGACATTATCTATAATTAAAAAGCACAAAAAATAGCTAAACTGACTAGTTTTCCTTTCATCCAATACATTATCCGATGATAAACATCGTGGATCATTCTCTCTCTCACCCACTATCACGTAGCTTGTAACGGTTATGACTAGGTCAACTGCTTTATGACTGTTGAGTCGAAGAAGCGGGGTTCACGGGCAGTCGGGGGACCATTGTGGACAGGCAAGCCACACTATAAGTAGAGGTCCGGGGATGATCGCATTCTCATGGCTGGATGGTTAGCTATCAACCAGACCCTCTCTTGGATAGTTTTCCCATAGCGGCATTACAGTAGTGTAATATTGTTATTAGAGCCTAGGTCACGTTCCACGACCCACCGCTACAATCAATTGAAAATGCGCTAGAAGATCAAGCAAAAACAATTTTCATCACTGAAATGGGAGCATTTATGTATTTGGTAATGCCATTTGGATTATGTAATGCTCCAACACCCTTTTAGAGATGTATGATGTAGGAGTTCTTGCTAAATTTTTGGCTATTTTCATGGATGACTTCACAATCTTCTCACCTAAAGAAATGTATTTGTTATTTTTTTAAATTGTTTTTGAAAGATGCAAAGAGAAGAGAATCTATCTGAACCCATTTAAGTCAGTGTTCATGGTATGGAAAGGCCATCTTTTAGGATACATTGTCTCTAGAAATGGTGTTGAGATGGCAGAGGATATGATAAAATGTGTTCAATAGGCCAAAGCGCCAGCAACTATAACTTAACTGAGATCATTCTTGGGGTATGTTAATTTCTATCCACATATTTGCAGCAAAGGCACTGCTCTGTATGAATTGACTCATAAGGGGAAGAAGTTTATTTGGACCCCGGAATGTGAAGCAAGTTTCCAGTGTAAAGGAGGCGATCAATAAGAAGCTGATACTCCGTCGACCATATTGGGATATTATTTTCCATGTGCATGTTGATGCGTCTGGAATGGCGATGGAAGAGATATTGGCCCAGCCTGATTGGAAGACGGACTGCCTAGTCTACTTCGCTAGTCGCTAGTTAAGTATAGCTGAACAAGGATATTTCACAATAGAGAGGGAGGCAATGTGAATGGTTTTTTGTGCAGCATAGTTCATACATTATCTATTGGGAAAGCTATTGTAACATTTAATAGCCTAATAACTTATGTGTAGCGGAAATTAGCATGAACATAGTGGGCATTTCATTAGAATAGATTCCTAATGAGAATTACAAGAGTGCTTGGGTGGAGAGAGCAACAAAAAGCATAGCACATAGTTAGATAGCATGAACAATACTTTCAAAAGAGAGAGAAATTAAGCTATTGACAACAGTTGAGGACCGGATTTACATGGAGCCGTTCCCCCCTCCAAAAGGCTTTGTATTATGGTTTCTCCCATCAAGAGAGACATTGTACAATACAATTCTTTGTGTTCCTTCAAGACTAGCTAGTGCAATGAAGATGGAAACTTCATGCACTAAGCAAAACACTTAACAAACACAACTTGAATTATCCACGTTCTCAAACCCAAGACCTCACACACCTTCGAAGATGGTGAGAGCTAGCAGGGTATGAGAGTAGATTGAGAGGAAGAAGGAGTTACGAGAAAGATGTACATCTCCTCACATAATCACTCATATGTAGCATAGCTTAGCTTAGTAATTAGCTTGGTAGAGGAGATGAGCATGCATTGAAGCTTGGCTCTTGGTTGGATTTGCATCCACATGCCAAGAGAGTGTTGATGTAGGCTTCTATCTCACAAGCTTGGAGTAGGTGATGAGTTCTCCATTAAAGCTTGGGAAGAGATAGTCTTCTCTTTCTTCACACATGAGCTTGTGTGAGTGTGTGTGTGATAATGCCTTGCAAAAATCATCCCCCTCTCTCTCTTGGGCGAGCCCTCTTGCTAATTGCTCTTGCTGAAGCCTCATTGGCCCTCCCCAAGTCAAGCCAATTACAATTAAGCAGCATAAGTGATAGCCTTCTAACATGTGTCCCCCTTTCCCCTTTTGTGAGAGCTTTAGGTAATTAAATAATTAAACTAAACTCTCATTGGACCCCTTTGCCTCCTGGCCAATAGGAATCAGGCAAGCCATGGGGCTTCTGAATGCTCATTGGACCCCTTGGGAGACTGCCCAATAGTCTTCTAGGAGACTTAATTCTCATTGGTTTATTTTATTAAATGTTTTTAAATTAATTAAACTAGATTTACTCTAGCTTAATTCTCATTGGTCCACTTCAAGGGTCATCCAATAGAAATTGGGCACACCTTGTGGGCATCTGGCCTAGGGAGCTGACATGTGTCCCTCATTCCCTTTGTGTAAAGGGAGCCTGTGTGTGTGTGTGTGTGTGTGGCTTTCTCTCTCATCCCCTACCTTTAGGGCTCGCCCCCTCCCATGTAGGGATGTGCAAAGACTTTTAGGGCACACACAAAGCATCCAATTTTCCCTAGGGTTGACCTTTGGACACAACCTTTGAATTTTGGAACCTTAGCATTTTGGAAGTCTTAATGACCTGAACCTTAGGGTCATTTTAGCCCATTGTTGCACATGGCTCTTTTGCAGATGGCCCCCCCTTTGGATCCCTATTTTCCCTCCTTTGGATCCCTACTGTGGCTGGTCTGCTAGCTTAACCAATATTCTAGCTTTTTCTCCCCTGGCCTTCCCCACATTAAATGATTAGTTTAATATGAGAAAATCATTTAGGAGAATTAGATATTGATCATTATGACATTACCTCTCTCTTGAAATCATAGTCGTCCTCGACTATGGTGTAGAGAAGATAAAGCATGTTCATGAGTCCTTTTCTTAGCGGGTAGAGGATCCCTATGTTACCCTACAACATCATTCCACAATGGATGACTAGTCCATTTGGCGCTTGAGAGCCTGAGGCTGCCGCAAGCATGTCTGCACATTAGTCCTATCAGTCTTCCATAGTAGAGTGACAAGCTCTACTTGGTGTTTGGGAGACGTCGTCTCCGCAAACTTGATCTAAGCATGCATACTACTTTATTTTTGTGCACAAATAAAGAAAAAGAGAGTCTTATAAGACAAAAATTTTGTTCATTTTTAACATTTTGTACATTTGCTTACTCTTGGGAAGCATTGTAAGCATGGACAAGGTTTAGGTTATCCTTTAATTGTATTCCTTGCATCCATCTAGCATCTTCAAAAGGATAATTCTTAAACTTAATAAGATATCGTCGGATAGTCTTACCGCCTCTTAGTACCTTGTCTTAATGTCGGAGAATGGACTCGGGCTGCAGCACCTCTTCTTGGTCCTCGATCTCCGGTGGGTCTTCAATAGTTGGTTCTTGAGGTGGCTCTCCTTTGTAAGGCTTTAATAGGCTCACATGAAAAGCATTGTGTATGAGCCAATGATTGGGAAACTTGAGTTGATAGGCCATCTCATTGATTGGCCTAAGAATCTGAAAGGGACCATAGTACCTTTTTGCTAGTTTAGCATAGTACTTTTGGTGACCCGTAGGATTCTTGCCCGTTGTGTGCCTTAATCGAGCCTTGGGAAACTTTAACAAGACCCAATCGTTTTCTTTAAAGGCTTGGGCTCTTCTGTGCTTGTTAGCAGCAGCCTTTTGCCTTTGCTGTGAGATAGAGATAGCATCCTTAATCTTTTGGAAAGATTCTTGTAGGTCTCGGCTATACTCATCTGCAGCGAAGATCTTCCCATGTACCTTAAGTAGCAAGGGACTTTTTGATCTTCCCTCAATTACCTCGAAAGGTGCTTTTCCCGTGGAAGTATGTACAGTGTTATTGTAAGCATACTCCACTAAGGGTAAGTACTTCTCCCATTGGGATCTTTGATCTACTTCCGTTACATAGGCTTTTAGTAGATCGAGAATGGTTAGGTTAGCTATTTCACTTTGGCCATCAGTTTGTGGATGATAGGCCGAAGAGAAGTTTAGCCTTGTTCCTAAATTCTCAAAGAGACCCTTCCAGAAATTACTGGTCATTCTAGGATCTCTATCCGACACTATGGACATGGGCAAGCCATGGTACTTGAAAATTTATGAAATAAAGAGGGTTGCCATTTGATGGGCTTTGATAGTCTTTTTGATAGGTATAAAATGAGCTTGTTTACTAAACCTGTCTACTATCGTCCATATTCCCGTATTCCCATGGATAGACTTAGGCAATCCAAAGATAAAATCCATGGATATGCTCTCCCATGGTGAATTAGGGATTGGCAAGGGTTCAAGCAATCCAAGTTGCTTCCCTCTATCAAATTTTGTCTTTTGGCATACCACACATTTGGAAACATACTCTTGTATGTTCACTTTCATGGTAGGCCAATAGATATATGTTTCAATTCCCTTTAAGGAAGACTGAATCCCTCTATGCCCCGCATAAGGTGGAGCATGAGATTCATACATTACTTTCTCACGTAGTGAGTTAGTAACGCATAGTCTATTGCCATAGAGAAGATAACCATCTTGTAAAGTAAATGGTTCTTCTTTCTTCCCTAATGCAAGGGCTGAAATCACATCGCTAAAATCGGGATCAATAGCATACTCATCTATCATTGAAGATAGATCATTGTGAGTTGCTATGGAAACCGCATTCACTCTCGGCTGTCTTGAGAGTGCATCAGCTACTTGATTATGCTTGCCAGCAATGTGAGCAATATGAAAATGAAATTGCGAAAGGAAATTTTCCCACCTCATTTGTTTGTCGGAGAGCTTGGTCTGCGTCATGAAGTACTTAAGACTTTGGTGATCCGTTCGCAGAATGAAAGGAGTCCCCAATAAATAGTGCTTCCATGAATCTAAGGCATGTAGAACTGCAAGGAGTTCCTTTTCATATATGCCTAGAGCTTGCTCAACAGGGTCGAGCCTTCGACTCTCATAGCCTATGGCGTGCCCTTCTTGGAGAAAAACAGCTCCAAGGCAATCACCACAAGTATCGCATTGGACCTCAAATGGTTTTGAGAGATCCGGTAGTGTAAGCACAGGTTGAGAGATAATCTTTTCTTTAAGCTTTTCGAAAGCATTGTTCTCCTTAGCAGACCATGTATACCTAACGCTTTTCTTTGTTAGGTCATGTAATGGTCCTGCAATTTGTGAGAACTTTTCTATGAAGCGTCTATAGTATGCACACATGCCTATGAAGCTTCTTAGTTCATGAAGATTCCTTGGTTTAGGCCATCCTTTTATTACCTCTAACTTGGATGGATCCATTTGGATGCCATCTTGAGAGATAATGTGACCTAAATACTGAATCTCTTGCAAGAAAAATTCACTTTTCTTTCGATTAACATAAAGTTTATTCTCTCTTAAAACTTGAAATATTACCTGGAGGTGTTGCTTGTGTTCCTCCAATGAATTAGAGTAGATGATAATATCATCAAAGAACACTCTAGTGAAGGTTTGATGAGGCCTGAACAGCTTCTCCATCAAGCGGTTGAATGTGGCTGGTGCATTGGTCGGCCAAAAGGCATGACAATGTATTCGTAAAGACCAAATGTAGTACGAAATGCGGTCTTTACAATGTCTTGATCAACTATCCTTATTTGATGATAGCCACTTTTTAGGTCAACCCTACTGAAGTAGGTCGATCCTTGTAGCTTATCAAATAGGTCTTCTACCCGTGGAACGGGAAACCTATTCTTGAGTGATCCTATTTAGTGCTCTATAGTCGACACACATACGATATGTGCCGTCTTTCTTTTGCACTAATAGCACACGTGAGCAAAATGGAGATGAGCTTGGCCTAACCATACCCTTCTCAACTAACTCATGCACTTGCCGCATAATCTCCTCTTGTTGAGCTTGAGAAACTCTATAAGGAGGTTTATTAGGCGGTGAACTTCTTGGAAGAAGTTCAATTGCATGGTCATCATTACCTCGTTTAGGAGGTAGCTCACAAGGGATGTCGTCAATAAAAACATCTTGAAACCCCTTGAGAAAATTGGATAACTCTAATTCCTTTTGGTTGCTTTTATTTTCTTTTGCTAAAGCATTAGGTTCATTTTGAGAGTCTTTAACAAAAATCATGTACACGGAAATAGAGCTCTTTATTGACTTGTTGAAAGTTGGTGTATGTACAATGGGGATGGTGTTACCCATTTCCTTAGCATCTATATACATGTCTTTTTCCCCGAACTTAAAGGAGATTCTCCTTTCAGGAAATTTAACATCGGCAGCCAGGCGGTCAAACCATGGTGCCCCTAGGATTACATCATCATGCTTGAGAGGAGAGATAAATAAGTCCTCTTTGTCCACATAGACTTGGACATGAAGCCTCAATTTCCCGATTAAGGGAGTGATTGAAGCTTCTTGCCCCTTGAAGGCACTGTCTGCGGGTAGGACATCTCCCATCTCGTAGGATTGTATTCCTAGCTTGGTGGCCAACTCTATAGATATAAAATTGTGAGTAGAACCAGGGTCAAAGAGAATAAAAGCATCATGTTCTCTTACCTTTCCCCAAGCATGGCATAGAGGAGATCCTTTGTGGTGAGTTTGGTGAGTCTCCTCCTCTTGGATTTCAACCAAGGAAGCTCTAGGAGGATCTTGGCGGTTGTTCTTTTGGGGACAAGCGCGGTACGCATGCCCTTGTTCGCCGCACTTGAAACACCGGTTATCCTTACGATAACGCTCAAGCTCTTCAAGAGAGAGTTTATTCTTACCTTTGTAAACTCCCTTCTCTTTAGCTTTGTTGGAGTTGCCCTTAGGAGACTTTTGGACATTGTCCTTCCCCTTAGGCTCATTGGAACCCTTGTTTTCCGGGGGCTTATTATTTCTTTTTGCCCCCGTTTGGAAATTGATTCGAGAGGCGACCATAGTGTGGTGTATTACCGCCGATATGGTACGTGGTCTTTGGGAGTTGACATACTCCGCCATTTCTTCGGTTAAGCCCGCACAAAATTGTTGCTTTTGCTCTCCAAAATCCAACTTTTTGAAGACAGTGGCTTTGAGTTGTAGGTCCCAAAACTTGTCTACATATTTGTGGATAGATTCATTGGGAGAGAGCTTTAAGCTTCGCCATTCGGTGAGTACTTTGTCTTTGGCATCGGTGGCCAAAAACTGCTTCATAATGGAAGCTCTTAAATCTTTCCATGTTCGCAGAGCTTCACCGTTGGCTCGTAGGCTAGACCACCATTGTCTGGCAGACTTTTGAAAGTGCATAGCTACATGGCGTAGCTTAGAGGACTCCGTGAAGCCCTCATCTCCAAACGCCGCATCGAATTGTTGGATAAAGGCCAAGACTTTGTCCGTAGCACCAAAGGTACCATCATAGGTAAGGAAAGAGATGCTCTTCCCTCCCTCTTTGAATTTCTTCAACTTGGACGACCTCTTCCATGCGGCATAGGATTTCCTATGACCTCTTCTTTTTTATGGTTCAAAGGTTGCACCATCACTTTCTTCAGAAGGTGAAGAATTTGAAGAAGGTGGAGAAGAGGGTGACCTCTTTCTCGCCTTTTTCTTGTCTTGATCTTTGTCGTCTTCACCATAGCTTTCATAAGAGGAAGAGGATGAAGAAGATGGAGAAGAGGGTGTCCTCTTTCTCGCCTTTTTCTTCTCTTGCTTTTTATCATCCCTCTTTGAATTATGGCGTAGAGAAGAGTGTGATGGTCTTCTCCGCTTTGGTGGTGATGGAGAGCGTTTAGCCCGCCGTCTTCATGGAGCCATCTCCGCCGAGGTGGCGGGAGACTCGCTTCTTTCTCATTCCTTCGGTGGAGGCTCTTGAGTTCTCCTTTGGGAAGGAGATGCATCATCAAGAACTTATGTGTAGCGGAAATTAGCATGAACATAGTGGGCATTTCATTAGAATAGATTCCTAATGAGAATTACAAGAGTGCTTGGGTGGAGAGAGCAACAAAAAGCATAACACCTAGTTAGATAGCATCGACAATAATTTCAAAAGAGAGAGAAATTAAGCTATTGACAACAGTTGAGGACCCGATTTTCATGGAGCCGGTCCCCCCTCCAAAAGGCTTTGTATTATGGTTTCTCCCATCAAGAGAGACATTGTACAATACAATTCTTTGTGTTCCTTCAAGACTAGCTAGTGCAATGAAGATGGAAACTTCATGCACTAAGCAAAACACTTAACAAACACAACTTGAATTATCCCCGTTCTCAGACCCAAGACCTCACACACCTTCGAAGATGGTGAGAGCTAGCAGGGTATGAGAGTAGATTGAGAGGAAGAAGGAGTTACGAGAAAGATGTACATCTCCTCACATAATCACTCATATGTAGCATAGCTTAGCTTAGTAATTAGCTTGGTAGAGGAGATGAGCATGCATTGAAGCTTGGCTCTTGGTTGGATTTGCATCCACATGCCAAGAGAGTGTTGATGTAGGCTTCTATCTCACAAGCTTGGAGTAGGTGATGAGTTCTCCATTAAAGCTTGGGAAGAGATAGTCTTCTCTTTCTTCACACATGAGCTTGTGTGAGTGTGTGTGTGATAATGCCTTGCAAAAATCAGTCCCCCTCTCTCTCTTGGGCGAGCCCTCTTGCTAATTGCTCTTGCTGAAGCCTCATTGGCCCTCCCCAAGTCAAGCCAATTACAATTAAGCAGCATAAGTGATAGCCTTCTAACATGTGTCCCCCTTTCCCCTTTTGTGAGAGCTTTAGGTAATTAAATAATTAAACTAAACTCTCATTGGACCCCTTTGCCTCCTGGCCAATAGGAATCAGGCAAGCCATGGGGCTCCTGAATGCTCATTAGACCCCTTGGGAGACTGCCCAATAGTCTTCTAGGAGACTTAATTCTCATTGGTTTCTTTTATTAAATGTTTTTAAATTAATTAAACTAGATTTACTCTAGCTTAATTCTCATTGGTCCACTTCAAGGGTCATCCAATAGAAATTGGGCACACCTTGTGGGCATCTGGCCTAGGGAGCTGACATGTGTCCCTCATTCCCTTTGTGTAAAGGGAGCCTGTGTGTGTGTGTGTGTGTGTGGCTTTCTCTCTCATCCCCTACCTTTAGGGCTCGCCCCCTCCCATGTAGGGATGTGCAAAGACTTTTAGGGCACACACAAAGCATCCAATTTTCCCTAGGGTTGACCTTTGGACACAACCTTTGAATTTTGGAACCTTAGCATTTTGGAAGTCTTAATGGGCTGAACCTTAGGGTCTTTTTAGCCCATTGTTGCACATGGCTCTTTTGCAGATGGCCCCCCCTTTGGATCCCTATTTTCCCTCCTTTGGATCCCTACTGTGGCCGGTCTGCTAGCTTAACCAATATTCTAGCTTTTTCTCCCCTGGCCTTCCCCACATTAAATGATTAGTTTAATATGAGAAAATCATTTAGGAGAATTAGATATTGATTATTATGACAGCTATTTCACTTTTATTTAGATCATCAGGATCTTTTGTTTCTCATCAACAAAGTCATTATCCAAGGCAAATTGATTAAATGGATGATGTTCTCAATGGAGTTTGAGTTAAAAACCTTCCATAAGCCAGGCAAGACTCACTGTGGTGTAGATTTCTTATCAAGGAGTACAAAGGGACTTTCAGAGATATCAACGCGAGACGATCTAGTAGACATTGAAATGTTTCAAAATTCAACAATGGAAGGACCAGATCCAGAATGGCAAGATGTGTATGATTTTCTTTAGTATGGGTATTTCTAGAAGACTCGTCCCAAGCAAATAAGACACACTGATTTTGAAGAGTTTGAAGTTCACCGTGATAGGAGGAGCTTTGTACATATTGGACATTGATGGGGTTCTTTAAAGGTGTGCCTATGCAAGGAAGAAAAAAAGTGATTATAGAGGCTCGCAGTGGAAGCTCTGGAGGGTATTTTTCCACTGACATCACTTATAAGAAAATTTTGCAAGCAAGACTATGGTGGCAAACTACGATGGCTGATATTAGAGATTTCTACAAAACTGGTGATATTTGTCAGAGGATTGGAAGAACAACATCGGTAGATATGACTCCTTTGACACCCATTCAACCATTGAGAGTGTTTATGAAATGGGGACTGGACTTCATGGGTCCAAACAAGAAGGTCACCTCTAGAAAGAACAGGTACATTGTGATGGCAACATGCTACATTAGCAAATGGGTAGAGGCTAAGCCAATACCTAACAACACTAGCAATTCTACTGCATGGTTTTGTATGAACATGTAATTTTTAGATTCGATTGTCCAGTTGAGATTGTGTCATATCAAGGAACCCATTTCGTCAATGAGACAATCGAGATATCGACTGATATTTTCTCAATCAAGCATAAAAAATTAACACCTTATTATCCTAGGTGCAACGGGCAAGCTAAAAGCAGCATCAAGACAATCAAAACCATACTAAAAAAATTGAGCCTCACAATTGGGATGAGAAAATTTAGACTGCATTATGGGCATATCAAAATGCTCACAAGGTTACCACTAGGATGACCACTTTCAAGATGGTTTATGGAACATAAGCAGTGGTCCCTATGGAATTTGCAATTCCCAGTCTCATATTGGCTATTGAGCATGGTATGGATTTCAATGCAAACTTAAAGCAAAGACTAGATGAATTGTTGAGACTAGATGAAATAAGACAAAGAGCTATGTTAGAACAAGAGGTGCTTCAACAGAAAAGAAAGCACTAGCACGATAGTAAAATTAAAGTCACCTAGTGTTTCTCTATCAGTCAAAGTTAGGCCCGAAGAAACCTAATCTAAAAGCTGCATGGTCAAGCCTTATGAAATGGATTGGGTTTTCTCTAATGGCACATTTAGGTTAAAGGAATTATCAGGACTATTGTTGCCAGGGGTCTACAATGGAGTGGAGGATTTCCAGAAACCCATAGATCTGTTGGGTATGGTTTCAATTCAGGATCAGACTACATGACCATCAAATGAGTTTGAAATGTATAACACTCACTGTCATGACATTAATGAAAAAATCACTAATAGAATATTTCCAACAATCATTAGAAGGACCACCCACCACTACATGCACGCCACGTCACAAACGATGGTCATACACCCGAGGTAGAAGGAGTGTGGTACATTCATGGCGCGTATTTGTATAACTATACAAAGAGTGCGCAGTCCAGCACTTTACCCTCAAAGATGTGCACATAGCTCCTTGGCATACAAAGGAGAAGGTTCCTCCACCAGCATGTGCGTCGTTGCCATCTACACAACAACCCTTGCCATTGTCGACACCTTCTCCCTCAACTGTCTTGACTTTTCAACCAGAAACCCTCAAGTATTCGTGCTTCAACCACCATCGTCATTGATTAGTTTTCTTTCTCTACATAAGACTATTCACAGGATTGAGAAATGGGGAAACAAAAGCAGTTGATGTCACAAACGTAGTTATGGATGAAAAAGTTGCAGAAGTGGAGGCACTGCTTAGTCTAGTTGAATTGGAATGTTAGTGCCACATCATAGGATAGGAAGCATGTATGTGCTTCACCAGAATGGAAGGGCACTTCTCAAGCACAGGAGTATGAAGGTAGTATTGGAAGCTACCAGAATTAAGTTTGATACAGAGATCATTTAATAGGTTGTCGTATTATAAGCTATCAAAATTAAGTTTGTTACGGAGATCATTCAGCAGATTGTAGATACTTTCAATCCATACATAGGCACTATTGAAATTAATGGCAGACTAGTACATGCCATAGAAACAATGCTTTCCCACGTTTTGCATATGCCTTTTCAACTAAGGCCAAACCATACTCAGTTGATGAAGTCATCACTTTTCTAGAAGAGGATGCTCATGCAAAGAAGAGGAGAAAGACTGGAGGCTAAGGGATTCCAATAGCAGCACTAGAATGTAAGACAACATACAAATTTGTATCATAAGTTATCAGCTCTAAGAACAACTTAACTTATGTGTCTGAGAAGCTAGAGTGCAAGCTAATGTACAAGTTTGTAGCAAAAGCTATCAACTTAAAGAACAACCCAACTTCTGTGTCTAAGAAATTGTTCAACATGCTATTGACTAAAATTAATAACCCTAAGATTGTTATCAATTTGAATACTGCATAATAACCTGATACAATAGACTACCAAGGTGAAGAGTTATAACCTCTTTAAAGCATGGTATGCCCAGTGGTTTTTGTATTGGGCAACATGCATTCCGCCTCACATCAGTGCCAAAATTTTGTGATGGAATCGAAGGTAATCAGACCAGTCAACAAGAGACCATAGACGGTCAAGGGACATAACAAATCACAAATGGAAAGGAATTGGCTTTAGCTCAATCAAAAGCAAGCACATCAGAGCCAGTGGGGAAGAAACAGAAGACAATAGATTTTCTGGCATAACTTCAGGCCAAGCTGAAGACGACAACATCAACCTAGAAGAATACATCTAATGGCAATGATCAGACAAAGGGAACCTAAGTTAAGAAGGCAATCAAATTGCCTAGAACACCTCCACAAACACGGGGGTTAAGGGAGAAGAGGCAACCCAGACCATGCTTCTGAGAAAGCTGAGAAAGTGTTGGTTGTCAGCACTTGGTTCAGTTTCCTATACCAGAATGGTTGCAACGACTACAAAAGAACCCTATGCAGGGAAATCTAGTACTAAAACCATCTAAGAAGATTTTGGTGCCATATCAGACTCCCGTGTTAGTGTCTGAGACATATCAAAACAGTAGAGACACTGTTATTGATGGACATTTTTCTACCATCCAAGTAGAAGATTACAAACAAGAAACATTTTGTTTGAAGGATTTGGTTTTGAAGCATCAGATTGAGCAAGAAACGGATGGATGGCTCATGACTAGTCAACAAAGGAGGATAGATCGATTGTTGACAGCTAACAATATAGTGTTGGAATACGAGAAGAACGAAGCGATCAAAGCAAAAGGTGCATTCAAAAGTATAGTGAATCAAAAAAGGGATACTTTGAGTACACTTCATGAGGTTCACAATACATTGAAGAAGTTTATTATTGAAAAGTACATTTATTAGTCATTGGTTGATATTTTTGATGCAGATGGTAATCTCACTTTGAACTTAGAAGATTTGTAGAATCTAAGCGGGTCCATCAAGTTTGATTTGGATGATAAGGCCAAAGAATATACTACTACTTTAGTCAACCAAGCACTAATGGATTACTTAAAGAGCCAAGAGCAAGATGAGGACTATGAAGCAGAAAAAGATGAGCAGGACTCGGAGGATAGAGCTAGTACAAACCATCTCATTGATGATGATGATCATGATCAACCTCCTTCTATAGCACCAGGTTCGACGACTAGTGGTTTGCAAAACAATGACACACAAGGGACAAATGGATCGAATGGGCAAACTAAAGGATAGGATCATACACACCAAAAGGATTAGACTCAGTCTGATTAAACCCAACAATGCACTCAACAAGAAATCCAGTAACAGTGTGCCAGGAAACATAGTGCGCTTCAAACATTTGGCTGTTGGAAAAAGGGAAAAATATTGTGATGGACATGGATTCAGACATTGACTTGGATCATTCCATTGAACTACTAGCAACACAAGTTTAGGAGTTCATGCATGATGAGACTCCCTACTAAGATCTGGAACGTGTTCAGATACTATATGTCAAAGCTAGGCAAATGGTCAAGTAATGGCAAATGATCCGTTATCATGAGTAGGCTACTTGTCGGTTACCTCCTCATCCCATTACTATTCAGGTGTTGGAGAAGGTACCAGAATGGATGCTGACTGATAATGATGTCATTGTCAATCCACATCTGAAAGAAACATCTACTCTGAATCTCCAGAGTACTGGACTTCAACTCAAAATTCTGTTGGGAGATAAGCCAACATTCAAATGCATGAAGGACATTCCCATTGAAATCAAAGCTATTTTGGTCAAGATGCAGATTGCCAGACAGGTATTAGATCAAAAAGTGTGGCTATTACTGGAGAATAATGCTACCAGTAGTAGGGGTACTAAAATGCAAATGAATTTGAGAGAATAGGAGACAACTCTAGAAAATTTGTTTCATATGATCAAAAAATTTAGAAAGATGTTGCTTCAAGAAAATTAGATATTGATGAACTCTATCGAATTTATTCTAGATTTGCCAGTCTTATTATTCAATAAAGTTTATAAACAGATAGTTATGAACTTCATTGAATTTATTTTAGATTTTCCAGTTTGTTGTATACATTACCTGTAATGGAAATGGCCTATGAATTTAGAGAATAGCGGAATTAAGAGAATTAGAGTGAGCAAATTTGAGAGCATAGAGGGTGAACTTAATTGGTAGTAGCAACTTAATCATAACACTTAATTAACTAGGCATGAGCAATACTTTTGCAGGAGAGAGAGAGAGAGAGAGAGAGAGAGAGAGAGAGAGAGAGAATATGACAACAGTTGAGGACCGGATTTATGTGGAGCCGGTTCCCCCTCCAAAAGGCATTTGTATTATAGATTCTCTCATTAAGAGAGACTTGGTACAATACAATCTTTGTGTTCCTTGAGACCTCTTTGGCATTATGGAGATGGAAGCTTCATATACCAAGCTTTTGCATAATATCAACAATCAATCTTAGCTTGAAAACAATCAAGAACTGGTGAACATCATTAGTCTTTGTGTTCCCTAAATCATTTGAGTGCATGAAGATGTATACTTTTATGCATCAACTTGTGCCTAAAGCAACAATTAATCTACCTTGCAATACAATTAATCTGCTTGCATTAAGTAACTAATCTACTTGCAATAAACCATTTGCCTTCTTGCAATAAGCTTAACATGCACTTTGTAGAAAGCATTAACTATCCCAAGCCTCAGTCCCAAGACCTCAAACACCTTCGAAGGTGGAGAGAGCTAGCAGGGAATGAGGGTAGGGAAGAGGAAGAAGAAGTATTCCATAGGTGAAAGAAATAATTCCTCACTTATCATCACTCTTCTTGCTTAGCATACATAATAGCATAGTAATGAATATGGAGAAGATGGAAAGCTTAAGCATTGAAGCATAGCTCTTGGTTGGATTTGCATTCCATAGCCAAGAGTGTTGGTGTAGGCTCTCAACTTCTCAAGGAGCTTGGAGAAGGAGATGGAGCTCTTGCACCTTGCCTAGCACACAATGAGAGTGTTTGTGAGTGTGTGTGGGTGAGTATACCCCCTAAGCAACCCCTTAGCTTGCTTGGGTCGACCCTCCCTTGTAGCTCATGCTTGAAGCTCATTGGACCCCTCTAGGCCTAGCCAATCATAAGCAGGAGGCATTACAAGCAGCAAGGGTAGCCTTGAGACAAGTGTCCCCCTTTCCCCTTTGAGAGAGAGGACTTGATAAATGCAAAATCAATGAATTAAATCCCTTAAATTATCATTGGACCCCTTGGGTGGCCAACCAATAGGCTTCAGGCACACAATGAGGGCAACATGAGGAGGAACTTGACAAGTGTCCCTTTTGCTTTCTTTGTACCATGCATGCCTTGTGTGAGTGTGTGGGTGTTCTCTCTCATCTCAACCCCTCATGCATAGGCCCAGTTCCCACCACAAGCTTGGCCCTTAAGTACTTTAAGCTTGGGCTGGGTTCTCACCTCAAGTGCAACCCTAACATCTCAAGCATGTCAAGCACCTCAAGCATCTCAATCATTAAGCACCTCAAGCATCTCAAGCACCTCAATCATCAAGCACCTCAAGCACCTTAGTCATCAAGCATGACAAGCAGGACAAGCACCTCAAGCTGGGTAGGGTTCCCGCGCCTCAAGCTCAGCCCTAGCTTACCTAAGGTCAAAGGACTTTTACACACATTATTGGAGGTCTTCAATGAAGCTAACCCTAAGGTCTTATGCTCCATTGGTTAGCCTTGCTCTTTGATAGACCATCTCTCATTTGGGCCCCTTTACCAATGGCCCTGTGTTGAGATAGATCTAAAAGCACATGTCTATATCTTAACCCTTGTTCCCGTTTATTCTCCCACATTAAGTGATCAGTTTAATATGAGAAAATCATTTGGGTTGGTTAGATATTAGTTTTTATGACATTACCTATGTAGGATGAGGAACTACCCAAGATTTTCCATGCACTAAATCCCAAATATAATGAGACAGCTAAACAACAACGCTATGTGAAGATAGTGGATCAATTGCAAGAATGGTATGAGTGTAGCAGAGTTGAGTAAATGGCTTGGAAATATGTCTTGAATGAGACATAGCAAAAGTTTACCGTGGATGAACTGAAGGCTGATTTGAATCTTTTCAAAAGAAAAATGCACCACTAGAGAGATCAGCTTAGGCAATTGATTAAGATTACCAGTGAAATACTTCAGTTGTATGTAGAAGCCTCCAAAATCCCAGAGAAGGAACTCAAGGCAACATGAGAGCCTCAACTCAAGGAAATGGTTGAAGTGTTGGTCAAAGCCCAAATCAGGCCAACCAGCCATTACCAAGGGGATGCGTTCATACAGCTTCAGTCCGTCATAAGCTAGCCAGATCTAGCAGGCTAGCTAGGGGAAAATGCACTTTGTTGTATGATGCTGATACTAAGACATGGAATGTTTTGATGCCCTATAGTGTAGAGATGATGACTAAACATAAGGAGCAGTTGGAGCAAGAATCTATTTATCGGCTAATTCAGAAGAATAATGCAGCTATCAATGCTCAAGGTACGGGTCAACCTCTGGCAACTTAGGCCCCACCTCAAGCCATTCCAAAGCCCACAAAAAAGAAGGCTCAAGATAAAAGAAAATGATGACACCCACACAGTGTTTAGATATGCAAGCCACTGCACAAGCATAGAGAGCTAAGAAGGCTAACCTTAGCTGGCAAGAAGTATGGTGCACCTAGAACAGATTGTGATCTGTTGTAGAAGAGCGAGCTGAAAGGAAAGTGGGTGGATTCAGATCCATTCCTAGACAATAGTCGTCATTTTCAGGAATATATCTGAAATTTTGGAAATATTCCAATATCCAAAGAAAGGGGGAAATGAAATGCAGATAGTGGGAATAGACCCTAGTCAGCAGTTAAACCAGTAGTGGACATTGGTAATTACCAAGCCCAATTATTGCGATAACCGTACAAAAAGTTTTTAGTCAGAATCCCTATCCAACACCTATAAATAGGGCCCATTGCTTATTTGGTGGAATCTATTGAGTCTATCGAGACTATTGAGTCTATTGTCACTCCTAGAGCTAGTTGTACTCTTAAAATCATTTGGCATTACCTCATAGCATTCCTTGGCTCATACTGTTGTACTTGCTATCAATTAAAAGTCCTTATCTGAATATACAATCCAGCTCCAGTTCTAGTTCCAGTATCAGTCTTATGTTTCTATTCCAGTTTAGTCTTTGTTTGATCTGGTGTGTAAAGTCTACCTACCTGATCTGGCCTAACTAACGCTAATAATTCAACCTGGAATAGCTATCAAAGTGACCAACTCATTCCAAACCTGGTGTTTGTGGCTAGTCATCTATGGCCAAATGGTTTGGCTAGGGTTAAGCCTGCAACCGTCTCGACAAAAAGCCCGAAAAACTTAAAGAGCTGAAGGCGGTGGGGACATACTATAGCATACAGGCTTTTTTATATATATATTTTAGTAAACAAATGTACTAAAACTAAAAACTCAATGGAGATTCAAACAAAAATGATAAAAAAGAGCAAGAATATAATAATCACCCCCTGAGTCGCGAATCAACGTAGAAATCGACGATGCATCGAGGAGTCCACTACGAGCTCGACCATGCAAAAAATCGATGGAGCTCGCCACCAATGGTGGAATCCAATGAGCTGCACTCGATCTAGCTACAGCCGTATCTTGGAGCAATGTAAGCTCATATGCCCCATTTACTTCCTACGCGTGATGAACCCCTTAAAAACAAGCTCAATTCTTTAGACCTTGGATCTACTTTTGCGCTATAAATCCTTTGCTTTCTGTAATAGTGAGTTGAGAGAGAGAGAGAGTGCGTGACGCGTGTCTAACCTCACTATCCTATCTTATTGCAGTATTAGCGAGAAGCACTATTAAATTGTCAATCCATGAGATGAAGCTGACTCGACTAGTGTATAGAGGCTACAAGAGGGTGTCAATCTCTCAAAAAACAATTAACAACTCACATCTAACTCATGCTACACTCAAGTGGCAGAAATCACTAGAAGCCAATCGCTCATCGGTAAACAAATCACATCCATTGTAGCATCAAATTACATCCAAATATAACAAAACTTCTAGGACATGTTTATAAGACCTAAGCACACATGCTTATGGTCTCAAATCGCACTTTAAGTCAAGTGCCAAAATCGCGATTATTAACAGCAGTGGATTTTTGACCTAGTTGTTTTCGACCCAGAATGCATCTAAATGCTTAGCAATGATACCCCAATGCCCCACCTATGCTTAGTTTTTTATTTGAAAGTGTAAATTCCTAGTTATGATGAAATTAGGCCGCGGGTCGGCGACGCCAAAAGCTACGAAACTTGCAATGCAACAAACGCGACTGCAATGCGACAACCGGGGAGGGAGTAGGAAGCGCGAGAAAGAGAGGAGTGAGCGCAACGGCGCTCACGCTGTGTATTTCATTATCCAAAACTTAATAATAACTTACAAAAATTGGCCTTTATACCTTAGCCAAGGTTTTTGGTGGTCAAAATCAATAATCTGGGAGTTCTACCAAAGATGGGTAATGACAGGTTGATACAATCTGGAAGCTTGTAGCCCCGGCTCATCATTTACAAATTTTATCCGAGAAAATAAGAGTTACAATATTCCCGATTTATCAAAATAATAAGTGTTTCAACAATGAGAACTTCGAGAAATGGTATCCGTGGTATCTGTGTTAGCTTGCTGCTAACATTCCCCCCCTCCTCGCCTCTGTCGTCCCTTGACACAGCTTTATGGGCTGAAGTAGTCGTCGGGTTGGCGGCTGGCGAGGCGGTCTTTAAGCGCTGTTAGAGCCTTTTGATATTTGATTTTCCGTTCCTTATCTGGCACTTGCAAGGACTGCATAGTTACTCTGTTTTTCAGCTCCACTGCTGAGTAGAGTACAAACCTAGAGGTCAGATTGCTAATCACTGGTGCAAATATCTTCGTTCGCCAAGTGAAGAATCCCGTGTAGAACGCTTCCTTGAATGCCAGCATATTGTGAGAAGGTAGAAACATGCATCTGGTGTAGAAGCCATAGAGGACTTCTTCGAAAGGTTGGCCCCACTGAGATCATAGCACAAATCTTTTTTACCCTCGAGGAATGACATCCAAGGGGTGCCTGCTTGCTCTGACTCATTGAACACTTTGATGTAGGCGAGCAACATTCGGCAGATTTTACCTGGTAGACTTTTAAAGAATGGCATGCCGCCCTTTAGTGTTTTCACCATGTATTCTTCAGTCGTTGGTCCCTTTTTTGGAGCAGGCAATCTGAGGTAATTTAGCCAAGTTGGCCACTTCTTTTGTAATGCCTCATGTGCTATCCAGGTCCTTACTCTTGGTACATGACAGAAGGTAGGATCTTTTTTCCGGGCCGCAGGTGCTCTCGTGAACAAAATCAAGTACCTTGGTTTCTTGTTCAGCCAGCTCAACCTCCACTTCGGGTGGTCTTTATCTGCGCCCTCAACTTGCATGTCTGTGTAAAGTCTTTCTTTTACTTGTAGCAACTCAACTTTAATTAGAGGGTAGGGCAGGGATTGTTGGTGCCATTGTGCATTTATTTGATTGGGAGTGAGTTGTGTAATATTGACATAATGAAGTACTCTCAGCTCCCAATCCATTGTTGCCTTCCACTACTCATCTACCTCTCCTGTAACTTTTTCCTTCAGCGCATCTTCTTCAGCCTTTGAGAGTTGGACCATGGACACTGTGTCTTCTTCTGTAATGGGTACCTGAAATTCTTCCTCGCCGCTGAGCTCTAATTGCGGCCTGTGTCTCCATGGTAGCAAGTGATACTGAGGGGATTTCTATCTAAGGTGGCTCCGAAGTGCCTGTCTCTTCTTGCATTTCTGTCTTTCCCTCTCTCAGTAGTTGGTTGACTTGTTTGACTTCAGCTATCTCCTTTAGCAGCTCGTCTTCTCTTTGGACCCGCATCAAGGCCAGGTCTCTGTGCTGAGACTGCTCTAATTTTAGCTCCAGCTCGAGGTATTTATTGTTCTTTTCTAACTCCTTGTAGACCTTGTCTGTTCCCTTGATCGAGGCGACGGATGGATTTTCTCGTATTTGCCGCAAGAATTCGCCTGATCATTGATTCTTTGTCCTGAGTACTATAGAGAAGCATTGGCCACATCTAACTATACCTAGATCTTTTGAGCTGATATAGTGGTAGTTAGAAGTTCATTTGTCACTTCCATCAGCTGATCATCCTTGGCTTTGCATGCATTTGACAGTTTGGTAAGCAGCTCACCTAGTTCTTCCATTTCTTTCTATTTCTTGTCTCTTGCGAGCTGATGCTGTTCAACTTCCTCTCTTAACTCCTACACTTGCTTCTGGAGATCGGTGATGACATTAAGTTTGTTGTCTAACTCCCCTTGGAGTGGGTCGATCACCATCTCTAACTCTTTGGCTCATGTGCTACGGCCAAGTGCTGCTAAGCGAAGTCTTTCTGTCATCTCCTACATTTGCTTAGCATATTCGTTCACTTGTAGGATGACTTCATCATTCGATTGCCAATTTTCACTTTGTGTTAGTTGCCTTGACGTTTCTGTAGATTCTTTTACCTCTGGCACCGTCGTGGCTGCTGGTTGTTGTTGTTGCCCTTGTGTCGGCTGATCTTTTTCTGTTGAGATAGAGAGTTGTATCTAAGCCTTATCTTGTTGTGTTGAGGTAGTGGGTGTTTCCTCAACCTCTTGTTCCTTTGTGTGCTCAACTTTTGTGGAGTCCTCTTCTGGTGCAGGACTGACTGCTTTTGTCTCTGGCTCTTTCTCTATTTGCTTCTCTTGAGTAGGGACAACTGCTTGTTGTGTTGTTCCCGCTGCTTCTTGTTGTTCAGATTCTTGTGTAGAGTCAGCAATTTTTTCCTGTTCAGGCTCTGCTTCTTTTGTTGGCTCATTTGTTGTGGTTCTAATTGGTGATGGTGGTGGGCTCGGCATTGGTTGGTCTTGGCGTTCAGAGACAGGAGAAGAGATGCAGGGAGACACATCACCTTGGGCATGTTGTGCTTCTCCTTGTGCAGTGGTCTCCTCTGCATGCTCTTGATGTTCTTCCACCTCTTTTGCCTTCTTGCCGCTTCTTCGGCTTCTTTTAGCTTTAAAGCTTCTGCCTCTTGGTACATCCGTTCCAGTACTTCAGTGGGTTCTTCAGCCTGCTTCCTGGTGTGATGCTTGGTTCTTGGTCTATTAAGCCCACTAGGCACCCACTTTTCCAGTTACTTTCCTTGTGCTTGATGGCTGCATTGGTGTGCGTGTTTCTCTCTTTCAAACCGAGATTGCTTTTGAACAGGATCTTCTTGGTGTGCTGCCATGGATTTTCTCTTCATTTCCTCCCGTCGTGCTCTTTTTTCTTCATTGTCTGAGCTATCACTATTGTGCCGTTCTGGTGAGCTCTCAGCCGATTCTTCATCAAATTTGTAGGATCTCTTGGCCGATCTTGTAGCTCGAGGAGATGGTTGAGCTAACACTATCCAAGTGTTTTGATATGGGGCAGGTGGTAGGTTGTTGGCCATGCCGATGGCATGGTATGCAATCCTTGTCAACACCTCTTGTGCACCCATGTATGTAATCTTTCCTTCTTTCTTTATTCCTTTCAAAGTGGTCAAGACATATTGAGCATGGTCAATCGGTTTCCTGGTTGTTGACTTGAGGACTTGTGTGAAGGTGGTGGCAACCGCATGATTGGGCGTGGTATACCTTGGTGGCCTCTTAGCCATGAAGTGAAATTGCTAGTGGTATAACCTTGCTGGCTCTTCAACCTATTTGTGAATAAGGTCTACAAAGGTGGCCGTGGCGGTTTCTTTTGTGAAAGTTCCGGCAATCTTCTTATCCCTTGCCCTCATTGTCATTCCTTTTGTGGGCAATCTGAGTGCCTCTGCCACTATTTCCTTGGTGATCACCACTTCAACTTTGTTCCCTTGTGGGTCATAAACTTGAGCAGTTCCATCTTCCTTGATCGTGGACAAAAGCTCGTAAGCTTTTTGAAAGTCCACTCCGCACGGATCTTGTTCGTAAAAATCTCTGAGTCTTAGCCGTCGGCGGTTGGCATCTTTGGTTTCGGGCTTTGCAGCGACATCATACACTTCTTTTGGTAAGAGTTGCAACTCTACCTGATGTCCCTCCTCACTCTTGAATCTACCAGTGAACACCGTGGTGGGATGCTCCTCAAGCTGTTCCTTTGAGAGATAGGTTGCCTTGGCGGTTTTGACTGAATCGGGGTCCAGTTGTTATGTTGGTAGTTCTTGCAGCTTTTCTTTCTGGTTGTGCTTCTTCTTGGCTCTCTCTGTTGCTTGCATGGATCCCGTTCATTGAATAGAGTGTCAAAGTTAGCAGATTTGATGGATTTTTCTCTGAAGTGTCCTTTAGTCTGAAATGCTGACAATTTTGGTCCAATTTGCTTCAAATCAATTTTTAAACAAGCATAGATACATAAAAACATGCAAGGAAAAAAATTGTAAAGTTCAAAAAAAAAGATTGGTCCAATTTGCTTCAAATCAATTTTTGAATAAGAATAGATGCATACAAACATGCAAGGAACAAAATTGTAAAGTTCAAACAAAAATTTACAACCAAAGTAAATAATCGTGATTATTTACTGCAGCTGAGTAATTTCTCTAACTTTTTGCAAACTTGGCATCACAGGCTTGAAGTATATACCAAATACATACTTTGAGTGAAATATGGACTCATTTGGATGCATAGGGTGAAAATGGTACCAGATTTTGTCTTTAGGTCTCTGAAATAGTAGATAAAAAGGAAATTTGAGATTTTGAGCTCCAGATTGGTTCAAACTTGGCTAGTGGGTTTAACACATCATGTACTTTGGATTTATGATGGCAAAATATCAAAATTCCCCCATTTTGGCTAGAAAGTAAATAATCGCAATTATTAACTTTTCTACCAAAATCAACATTTTTTGGTACAAATTGGTTCTAAGCATTGTATAGACTCTGTGTATGTGATATGAGGTGATTTGGGTTAAAAAAAAAAGTGGTCCATAACTCAAAATTTGGCTTGCAAAGACTTCTTTGCGTTTTTTGGCAATTTTCCAAGTTATAAGTGCTCATTTTGGCTCATACTTGATTTTTGGCATGTAATAGGTGTGTACACATGATAGGTGAGGTGATGATACAATTTCCAAGCAAAAATAGTGCAAAAGTAAATAATCGCGATTATTGATAGCAATCACAATTTTCTTGCAAAACTTAAAATTTTTGACCTAAACACGTTCTATACACCTAAAACAACTAAATTGAATTTGGTCAAGTTTGGTCTTATCGACATCACTTTGTGCTTTGTCGACTCTGAAATCACCGATTTTTATGACTATACTGCCTGTTGAGTTGGTTTGTCACTTGTGAGGCTTTGGACTTGTCCGCAACATAGTCGTGAAGCAACTCATCCAATTCTGGCTCATTTGGAGTCAGTTTGACCTCGCATGTCAAATTTGACGCTTTGTAGCCTTCGAACCGTTTTCTGGTTTTCGAGGGATTTTCTTGATTGATTTCACGAAACCAATCATATACATTGTATATAAACCTCGTAGGCAAGCTGTCTATGAAGTCAGAACCAAATTCTGGTATCTGCCAAAAACCTAGCTTTTCTATTGGGGATCCCCTTGACCCCTACTGAATGGTCAACTGATGATATAGAAAGGTTCTATTATGTTAGGGCATGCTACAATTCAAATCCCATCTGATTTGGTCGAGCTGACAGGCCGCTATCGTCAGTTTTTGGTCCTAGGTCTTCGTACACTGCTCGGATTCTAGGGTTTTTTCTAGGGGTTTAGACTGGATACTGGCCATACAAAATGGATCATTGATGAGTAAAGAACTTACCCCTCATGTTTCGTGTGAGACGGCGCTAAAAACGGGCAGCTGTAGACTCCGAAAAGTATGCGCGAAAGAGGTCGAAAAGCTCTCTCTGCAAAGGTGACAAGTGGAAATGAGGTTGTTTTAGCCTTCCTGGGATATCTATTCCCGGACTTCCCGAACCATTTTCCCTCAGATTCCCCGTTAGTCTTACTAGGCCATGAAATCTATGTTAGCCTCAAAAATTTTCCCGATCGGATTCCTGTAGCTCATTCTACAAGAATTTTGCAAAAGTAGGTCTGGCCACCTAATTTAGGCTTCCCACTTCCATCTTTCGATTTCATTGAAATTTTTTTTGCTTGTCCGCCTTGTCTTTCTGATCACCACTGTGTCTTCTATTTTTCCATCTGAGCTTCTTTGCTATTATTATTAATTTTTGACCTGTTTATTGAAAAAATCAAAGAAAATAATAAAATGCGCTAAAAAAGCAAAGTGAAAATCCAATAGTTAAGAACATCCATTGAAAAACACAGCTTATTGTTTTTTGTTGGATTGTTGGATTTCTCCATTTTTAAGTCTCATTATCAAGAAAAATGATGAAAAATAACAAAAAAGGACTATTTTTTGATAGTATATACATTATTTACACTCATCGGGAAGATATTATCATTGAATTTTTCCTTGATGATGAATTATAAGGGCATTATTAGGTAATTTTTCAAAAAATCACACGTTAACATTGAACTTTTTCCTCCCTCTTCAAACATTGCCCTTAATTACTTAGTGCCCTTCCACCCCTCCTAGATGGCGTACTCCGGGACGGCTGTGTGCATGGGTTGAACAATTGTGTCTTATGCATAGCCTTGGTTGGCTCTACCATGCTTTGAAGATCAATGCAATTCAAACCACTATACTGTGAAAGAGTTGGGTCTTGAGTAATTAACTCAAGGATTTCTGATGTCGAGGCTTTCTGTTGCTGTCTTCCAAAGAGCAAATCTTGTAGCTTGTGTGCTCTCTGTTTGATTGTACCATCAGGATGCTTGAGCACGCTGATTGCCCGAGCTGTTGTTAGCACTTTTGACTGTTGTCGAGCTTTTTCTCGCCATTGGTAGGTTGGTTTGCTTGATGTGGAATGGTGTGGTGGAGTCTTTTGAGACTTAACTCTCCATTGCTTGATTGGTTTTACAGTTTGTGGTGAAGATAAGTGCTCCTTTTTCTGCCAATCCATTTTAAGTTAGGTTCCTTGCTCAGAGATGCTCATCTCTGTGTTTTGACCCTTGGAACCTTCTTTGGTTTTGTCGGTGATGTTTTGGACACCCATATTTGAATCGGCTTGTTGTTAAGCTGTGCTTTTGGTACCCAAATTTGCATGACTCCTTGCATGCTACTTGTAGAAATTGCTCGTCGAGAGGATGGAGAAGATTGATTACTTCGTGGTTTGGTCTGCTAATTGATTCCTTTCCATTCCTCCTTGCTTGGTGCAATTGGAATATTGAGTAGCCCGCCTTTAGGTGATAGCTTGAGCTGATTTGTATCCCAATCTGGTACTTCTTTGTATGTCCGCATCCAGGGAATTCCAAGAATCATCATCTCATTCATGTGTTCATCTGGTAAGCATACATACTGATGAGGACATGAACATCCATGTACTATCACTTTCAAGTTGACACTCCCAATGTTGGTGTTGGGTTCTTGTTGCATCCTTTTATTGTCGCTATTCCTGCTGTCAATGATTGAGTTGTTGCTTTCTTGTACATGGAATAACTGACTGCATTTACTCTAGCTTTTGTATCGACCAAAGCATTTGTGCTATGATTGTTGAACTGTACTTTGATGCGTAGGTCCATTCCTTCTAACCATTCATCATCTGTTAAAACTGCATCTTTAGGCAATTTCCATTGTCGGTCATCTATTTCCAGAGTGTTGATGGGAATTGGTATCTGTTGATCCCTGAGAGCAGCTTTCCATTTAAGTACCCGAAGCCGAGCTTCCTCTTGGGCTTCATCAATAACCTGTTGTCGTTTAATCCTCATTTGCTTGGCTGCATGCATTCTTTCTAGCAATTCATTGGTTAGCAGCAAATTCATTTGCTTGGCTGCATGCATTCTTTCTAGCAATTCATTGGTTAGCGGTAAATTGTGTTTCTTTAAATGGCATCCACTAATCCAATTTGCCATTGGTTCACCATCTAGGGTGGATAGCTTTACTGCTCCACTTGGAAATATATCTTCAATGATAAACGGTCCGTTTTCCTTTTTCCTAAACTTGGGAATGTGTTGAATAAGGGAATAGATTAAAACTAAGTCCCCTTTCTTGAAGATTTTTGTTATTAGATTGGGAATCAAAAAATTGTTTTTGATTCCGCTTTTGTGCATAGATATGAGCTATAACAATTAGCCTTTGCTCATCTAGCTTTTCTAAATCTTCAAGTCTTTCTGACAATTCATGTCCAGTCCACTCAAGATCCTTAGCTATCATTAATGTCAGCAATAGAAATTCAATTGACAATATGGCATCAAGACCATAAACAAGGTTAAAGGGTGTAGCATTTAAAGCTATTTTGAATGAAACTTGATAAGCCCATAGAGTAGCATGGAGATTCATTTCCCAGTCTGTCCTTCTTGAACTAACCACTTTAGTCAGTACCAAGCTAAGAATTTTGTTTGTATGCTCAACTTGTCCGTTTGCTTGTGGGTGATAGGGAGCTGATTTGTTATGAATGACCATAAACTCATTAAGCAAATACTCAATTACCTCATTGAGGAAATGAGTTCCCCTATCACTGACAATTTGTATTCGCAGTCCATATCTCGTGAATACATACTCATATAAGAAATCTGCAGTGGTTCTGGCATTATTCTTTTGAGTTGCTTTAGCCTCGGCCCACTTGGTCAAATAGTCCGTAGTTACAATGCTATATTGACCTTGGGCTCTATAAGCAGGTGGCTGTATCGGCCCAACAAAATCTATACCCCACTTTGCGAAAGCTCTAGCCCCATCATTGGTCTTCAGGACATGTTATGATCTACACGTATTGGCATTTTTGCTCGTTGACAAGCATCACACCTTCGAACATATTCTTTGGCATCTGCAAAAAGTGTTGGCCACAATATGCATGCCATTAAGATTGCTCTTGCGGTGATCTCACTAGAAAAGTGACCTCCAGCTGATCGAGCACGTGCTTGTTCTATAATCGAAATATACTCGTCTTCATTTGCACAAAGACGCAAGGGTTGATCTTTACCTCTCTGATACAATTGGTTCCCAATAAGAGCATAGTCTCTTACTTCAGTTTCAATTGCTCTTTGATGGCGTTTACTCATATCCTCAGGAAATTTTTGGCTTGATAAGTAAGTAACCAGATAGTTACTCCACTCAGGAACATGCAACATTTGGAACAAAGTTACATGAGGTATGGGTGTCTGTGTTTGACATTGAGAACAATCCTTTACAAAAGATCAAACATCACTCCTCATAGTTGGCCAAAATACCCCAAGTCTCAAAATTTGTCGCATGGTTTGGTCTTCCACAAAGTGAAGTCCTACTATGGTAATATGTGCTTGACTTAGGTACTGGTTTTTCTCCTTAGGATTAATGCATAAAATCAATATTCCATCTCGATTTCTTTTGTATAGCCTACCCACTAGTAATTGATACATAGCCGATTGCTCGATTAATCCGATTGTAATAGGAAGTGATATTTGTGAATCCACTTAAGCTATTGTCATCAATGATACCATGTTTTCCGACCATCGAGGTATCATTTCCATGGAGAACAAATAGGCACTGGTAGATCATTGTCTACCCCTTTAGGTGATTCTGGTGAAAAATCCTTGACAAATGATCTGCTCTTCGATGTGTAGTGTCCTTTTTTACAACCACAGTGAAATCAAATTCCAGAAGAATGATGAACCATCTCACTATTCTTCCTGTGCTGCATGGCTTGTTGACCAAATACATCACATGCCTCGGTCCATTCAAAGTGTGTAATCAAGCTATACATGGGTTTTGCAATTATAGCGTACATGTAAATGAACCGTCTAATATCCACAATACCCCATGAAGGCTTGAACCCCCTTGATTGTTGTTGGTCTAGGAAAATTAGCAATGCCATGAATTTTTTCAATATTAGTAGCTATGTCATTTTTAGACACAATATGTCCAAGAATTTTTCCTTGTCTACCCATAAATGTGCACTTTTCAGGATTTAGACAAATCCTATAGACTACATTTTTCGAATACCTTTTTGAGGTGTTCAAAATGATCAGCTCGGATTGATGAATGTACGCATAGATCATCCATGTATACTTCCAAGAATTTTCTCAGATATTATTTAAAAGCATGGCTCATCAATCTTTGAAAGGTGACTGGAGCATTAGTTAACCCAAAAGGCATAATCTGATAGGCAAAAATACACCATTCCGTTGCAAAAGCAGTTTTATGCTGATCTTTTGGGTCAACCAGAAGTTGATTGTATCCTGAAAAGCCATCGAAGAAACTGTAAGATTCTTTTCGTGCAACTCGTTCTAAAACATGCTCAATGATTGGGAGAGGAAATTGTCTCTAATGATAGCTGCATTCACTTTTTTGAGATTGACACACACTCATAATTTTCCATTCTTCTTGGGTACTACCACAATTGGAGACATCCAATCTATGTGTTCAATTTTGTAAATGAATTCGGCTTCCTTTAGTTTCTCAATCTCTTCCTTGATTCTTCTGGTAAATGTTTCATTATATGTGTATAGCCTTTGTCTACTTGGTTTCGCATCATCTCTCATGGGTATGGTATGTTGACAAATTTCTGGATCAACACCCTTGAGATCCTTGTAAGACCAAGCGAAGATATCTCGGTATTCTTTTAGCAAGCTTAGCAAAAGCTTTTCTTCTTCCTCTGTTAGGTCGTTTGCAATGTAGACAGGCCTAGGTTCTTCCCCTGGTTCAGCCAAGTCTATCTTTTTTGCGTTCTCGGGCCCTTCGTAGGACTCGCCTTGTTTTCGTAATTCCCTAACAGGTTGTTCAACTATGATTTTTCAAATCTGGAGAGTATACTTTTTGTAATGGGAGGGAATGCTCATTACATCCTTACCATTCTCTTCTGTAGTTTCCATTTCGATCATATATATCTCCTTTAGAGCTTTCTTCAACTCTTGATATTTGTTTTTCCACTCAACTCGTGTCATGATTGTCCTCTTGTCCTGTTTGTTTGGCTTTGCTTGAGTATCCTTCCTTGTTTTTCTCGATGTTTTTGACATTTATGGATTTTCATTTGAAGGATATCTACCATTGATTTTTTCCTTGACACAATCATGTGCCTCTATCTGCATCAGGAATTGTGTCCCACTAGAGACTGATGGCATAGGTCATGTTTTCACGTTTCTGGTGTCTCTTTTTTGTCTATACCATTTTTGTCTTCTTGATTTCTGGTTAGGAAAGTCAAAAAACTTTTCCTCCCCTCCTTTCAAGAGTAGCTTAGCTCTCACACGTTCTTTTTCTGACCCCGAATCTTCTGAGGTAGCTGAGTGTTTGTCTAACTCATCTGTTGCATCGTAGTAGAGATCTGAAAAGACTTGTTGAGCTTTCATCAAGTCCTTGCGTTTCTCAATTTCATCTTCAATGTTGAGGGTTGAAATCATTTGGATGGGAATTATGTTGTAGCCATCCTCATTGCAAAATTGAGTAGTCATAGACGCATTCACACATACATCCATTATCGCTAAAATTTGAGTCCACTCAAATGGCTCAAACAAATGCTCTGGAACGGGTTCAGGTACATAGGCTTCGTCTGTGCAATCCCTTTCTAGAATACATTCTTCTCGTTTTAAACTCCCATTTTCTGAAGCTCCACACATCCAGATAGGAGTGTCTTTGTTTAACCAGGATGGAAGCTTAGTTTCAGTCGAAGAGACTGAATCTAACTCTTGTATGGGTGTTTTCAAGACATCTCTATAAGTGTGATCTTTTAGATTTACCCTTGTTATAGATCCCACTTGCTTCAAGTACAGATAATTGCTTCCCCAATCTTGGATAAGCTGTACCTGTCGCATGAAAGGTCTTCCCAATATGATTTCATAACTGAGTTTTTTTCCAAAGTCTACTATGGAAAAAGTGTGTTGATATTTAATTCCACAGGAATTGACTATCACTTTTTCAAGCAACCCTAATGGTCTCTCAATGTGTCCGTCAACCAATTGCAATTTCATTCGAGTTTGTCTAATGGATGGTTGTCCCCAGGATTCCCATACTGCTTTCGTGGCTATGGCTATGCCTGCTCCATTATCCAGTATTTCCATGGTTTCAATGTCATTGTATTTCACTGGAAGGGTGGTGTTTCCTTCTTCCCCTTCATAGTATTCTTCGACTTTGTTCATTGGAATAGATTGAATCTCTTTGTTGTGCATTTCGTGTTTCAAATTTTTCAATTTTTTGAGATTAGCCCTTTATCCCCACCTTCTCTAGAATTTTCTACAGATCATTCTAAAATATGGTCTGAGTTTTAACGGTTCTCCCATGGTAAGAGTGCATTGGATGGGTGTAGACATGATTGAATGAATGTTGTCTACTTCTAGGGTCTGTTCAGCTCTTTTTACTTGAGTGGTCTTACATACTATGGATTCATCTTCGTTATCTCCCAAGTAAGAGGGTAATGTTTTCAAGGTCAATGGTTTCGACATTCCTGAAGCTTCAGATCCGCAATCCCCATACAAGGATTGTACATCCATGTTCATATCAGGAGGTAGGTTGTCCAACCAAACTTCCTCTATAGGAGCTGACTTTAAAGTTAGGCTCCCATCATTGATCTCTCTAACTTTTTCTCATAAGTGTCTTCGCCAGTCTTCCTCTACAAAAGGAATTCCGTCTAAGGCATCTTCGCTATCCCGCACTATAAGTTCTGGTTCATTTGTTTCAAGGTGGGGTTCTACCACCACATCGGATTTTTCTTTAGTGTCTCTTACCACAAGCTTCTTAGGTTTTGCTATACTTTCAAGCTTGGGTTTTTGTTTTTGTAGTATTTCTTGCGTGATTCTTACCAAATTTTGAGAAGCTTCAAGCTTAGCTGCTTCCATGTCTGGAGAGGGATAGTTTTGCCATTTGTTTTCCATGTTTTGGCCTGCTTGGTAGGCTTCCAAGGCTGCATTAATAGGCTCAAATATTTTATCGACCAAAATGGATCCTCCAGATTTCACGGTTGTTTCTTTGATTTTACTTCCAGTTATTTTCACCTTTTCCTGGAATAGTTTTTTTGCTTTCTCCTTGATTTTAGCCCGTTGCTTTATTTCATATCTTTTGCTTCTGCTTCTTTTGATCCTTTGAGAGGAAACTTTCGTATTTTCTGAATCATCAGAGGAGTTGTGTTTCTTTTTCTTAGCCTGGGCTCTAGTAATTACCTTGATTGGAACAATCGGTTCACTCTCAGATGAGCTGCTAGGTATCACTTGGACTACGTTTACTACTGTTTTATCCTTGTTTAAAGGATTTTTAGGACAATCTTCCGGAAAGTGTCCTCCCTTTTTGCAACATTGTATGCAATAGGCTTCAACTGGCTTGAGGTTTTTGTCAAGCTCTGGGCATTCATTCTTCCAATGATCATCTGCACCACATTTGTGACAGTTTCCTGTTCTTGGCTTAATCATGGGTCTTACCATGGGAGGTCTGACACCTGGATTAGCTACATAATATGTTGATGCGAGCTCTGGTGGAGCATAAGTCACAGGTTCTTCCATTGGTGGTAGATGTGAATTATATCAATCTCCTTGTACCATTACTATAGATGGACTAGGCTCCGCATAGGGTGTAACAAGCACTAATGCTTGTTTATCTATGACTCCTTCGGAGTGCATGTACTTTACAGGCACTACATTATGTCCTAGATAAGGAGGTTTTTGGCCCAACACAGATTGAGGTCTTTCCATACCCATCGGTGGTCTTTGAGCTTGGGCCATATTAGGTTGATATCTGTACATGGGTTGTCCTTGTGGCCTCATAGGCACGTACTGAACATTCCCATTATACTTTGGTTGGAAGTAGCACTCATGGGTCTCATGGTTGGTCCATTACCCTCAATTGCACACCATTTTTGTGGCCTAATTGGTTGTCCCTATTGAGGTATCCCTTGTCTTGGTCCTCTCATAGGTGCTTTTTACATGTTGTTCATCATGTCATTCATACTTTTGAGCATATCTTCTATGGCTGAAAGTGGTATTGCAGCAGCCGTTCCCACTTGTGTTGGTTTAGTGGATGTTGTTTTTTCACTTTGGTTATCCTTAGGGACATATTCTTCGTTGAAAATATCACAATTGTCTCCTAAGTCAATAGCATATGACACACACTCTTCAGGGTTGTATACTTCTTGATATAGAGTATACCATAAAGTTCTTTGTTTAACAATCCCTCTAGAAACAAAGATACGAGTCGTTCTTCTACAGGTATCTCTAGCCCTGGGCATTTGGCAATGTATTGTTTCATTCGAGTTGCACAATCCCTGACAGACTCACCATGTTTCTGTTTAAAGCTGTAGATTTGAGCTACCGTATTATGTTTGATCCTTGTTTTTAAACAAGCAGCTACAAATCCTTGAGCTAATGTGTTCAAGGCCATTATTGACCTTGGTGGAATGTTTTGGAACCATGTCAATGCTTTTCCTTCTAATGTCATTCCAAACCCCTTGAATTGAGTATGAAAATCGAATATACGTTCTGCTCTTAGCACTTGCTTAAAGCTTGCTAAGTGGTCGTATGGATCCCCTGATCCACTGTATTTTTTGACCCATTTTTGAAAATCAGCTGGTTTGACGGGTCTGTTTGGTTCAACTCCCGGTCTCCTTGCAGTTGGTCTTGTTCCAAGTCCTTCAAACCAGTCTGTTGGAAATAGTGACTCATGTAGCTGTGGACTGGCCTTAGTGTCACCCGGTTTTCTTTGTGATGAGGTGATTTCTGGTTTCTTAACATTACTCTCAGATGATCTCTCACGGTTTTCATCTCTTGGAATGGTTTCTGGTCATTGTCCCAATACCCAATCCCTTATGGAACACTCTTGGTATTTGGTTTGTTCTACCTCCCAGGAGTCATCATAACAAAGTTGTTGTTATAACAATCCCTAAACAGGTAGGTTGGTAGGTCTGCTGATCCTTTATCTTTGATCTTGAAGATATAGATGATCTTCATGGTCGTTAGTTGTCCTGATTTGGCATGCAAAGTCCACAGAAGATCTTTTATGTTTCTATCCTCCCAACAATAGACTTAGATCTTAGGATTATCCGTACTAAGTTATTTCAAAGGCTTCAAATCTACTTGATCGTATCCGTCGAATTCTAAAGTTGGTGGTCTTTCTTTTGCTGTCATAACTGGGATTATGGTGTTTACTTCTAACCCCCATTTGTCTATCACGTCAGGGTTTTCGACTTGTATATCTGAGTTTCGTTTCTGTCCATGTACATTTTTCCTTGTTTGTTTGCCCTAATCTCTTCTTCGAACTCAATACCATGGTCATCAATGCAAATAGCATACTCCTTGTTAAGGTCCAGGTAAACCTGAGCTCCATGGCGGTTAGTCTTATAAAAAGAGAGTATATGATTATAGTGCATTGTCGTTTCGGTTTTCGAGTGAGTCGAGTAAGAAGACATTTCAGATTTTGAATCTGAAAAAGTGCCTGAGACTTCTTCAAGAATAGTGTGCAAGGAATTGCCTTGATTCACGCTTTCTTCAATGGATGCTCTACTGGAGGTTTCTCCGAGTATGCCCTAATTTCCTGGTACATGACTAGATCTAAGGTTCATATAGACTTATGAAGCCCTGGATAGAGTATTTACCTTTGGATTTGATTGCAACTTTCTGTCAAGCTACCGATTCCTCGTCTGCAACCTGATTCCTGTACAGATTTGATCAAGTTAGCTATTCTTCTATAAAGACAATAGAGTTTTTGCTAACTATTGTGATTGGTCTGTGTGTATCACTTCAAATCAAGCTATGGGAGTTAGCAATTGACTTTCAGATTTGACTCTGGCAAAAAATCAAAGGATTAATCTGCAATTTGAAAACTGAGTGAACATGTACCAATTTGGATCCGATTGAACCCAAAATTGCCCGGTGGCTTTGTATTACACTGCTCTAACATTGTACAAGTTCAAAAGTCAAAACTAATGTCAGTGTGTAGCAGATGTAAATAATCGCGATTATTTACTTTTGCTAGTTTTTTGCACTTTTTGGCTTGGTTTGGCAAGTTTACAACATGTTAAAGTCCCTAGACAAGTTTCAACAAGTTTGGACAAATTCTATTTAAGTTTATCAAACTGTTTTGTGTCCGTAAACTCTAATTTCAAGAATCTGGCTTAAGTCTCACTTTTGTGATCTAAATTTCACCAACATTGATTTGTGGGGTCTACTTGATATGCTTGACCTTGTGGTATACTCAAATTTGCAAAATTCCAATTTTTGAAGCAGATGTAAATAATCGCGATTATTTACTCCAGCTATATTATTACAAATTTTTATCCCAACTTTGACACAGATATGTTAAGCACCTCAAGTTAAGGTCTCTAGCCAAGTTTCATCAAGTTTGGACAAGATTTGTTCAAATGGCCATCAATTTTCTATCCGCAGACTAATTTTGCAAATTTGGTCACAGTCTCCAATCCAATTATCCAAATCTTACAAATTTGATTTGTGGGCTTATTACAACATGGTAAAGCTAGTGGTATTGCCAACTTGGTCAAAACAGTTGAAAAATGGGGCAGTTGTAAATATTCGCGATTATTTACAACAACTGGCAAATTTTTGTATCTTTTTGGTCAACTGAGCATGTACACATATTTATCACATCAATATAAGCCTATGAATCAAATTTCAACAAGTTTGGATAATTTTTTTCCCAATTTACACTCAAGATTCAGAAAGTCAATACAAACTTTAGTTTTTACCGAGTTTGGTGATCCAAATCTTTTGTGCCTTTACAAAAGTTATTTGTACACATGCAATGAGTCAATGGTATGAACCTTGGTCAAATCTGGGCTAAAAGTTAATAATCGCGATTATTAACTTCAAGCTTGAAATGAACCAATTTTTGTAATTTTTCAATGAACAGTCTTTTTATGAGCTATTTTAAGCCTATGAATCAAGTCAAAACTTAATTTGGCCTAATAAGTCAAGAAAAAGTAAAATAATCTGAGTTTTGGCCAACTCTTGAAATTTTTACCTCAAAGTGTCCTTGAGCTTACCCACTGGTTCAAACAACTTTTAAGCTTACTCTCCAGTCGGATTGAGTGGTTTGGAGACTTTTCATGCTATTTCTAGCCATAGACCTGAAATTCTGCAACTTTCGATAACAACTCACTATGATTCTTTCAGAGAGAGCAATGTTCTGTAATCCACCTCGGATCCTGCTTACCCTACTCCTAGATTCTCATGCAATGGGGTTGTGGAAAGTGTCTATAAACACTCAGTTTCTTGTCTTTTATGGTTTTCTGAGCATTGATCTTAAGACTTGTTTCGTCTATCAATCATCCTCAAAATCCTAATCTATTTCTACAATCCTACAAACACTCAGTTTCTTGTCTTTTATGGTTTTCTTAGCATTGATCTTAAGACTTGTTTCGTCTATCAATCATCCTCAAAATCCTAATCTATTTCTACAATCCTACAATCCTAAAGGCACTCAGCAAGTATAATTACTTCCAAGCTACCTCTACACAACAAAAGAGGACAATCTTAGGCTATACGGTTTCTAAAGAAAGTTTTGAACTTTAGGCGATCCTAAAGGATAACTTCACAAGACGCTCATGTTTTTCCCTAGTTTAGGTCTCTTCGATCCTCGGCGCAGCGGCGCCAAATGTGGGATGCATGTCTAACCTCACTATCCTATCTTATTGCAGTATTAGCGAGAACCACGATTAAATTGTCAATCCATGGGATGAAGCTGACTCGACTAGTGCATAGAGGCTACAAGAGGGTGTCAATCTCTCGGAAAACAACTAACAACTCGCATCTAACTCATGCTACACTCAAGTAAGAGAAATCACTAAAAGCCAATCACTCATCGGCAAACAAACCACATCCGTTGCAGCATCAAGTGACATCCAAATGTAATGAAACTTCTAGGACATGTTTATAAGACCTAAGCACACATGCTTATGATCTCAAATCCCACTTTAAATCAAGTGTCAAAATCGCGATTATTTACAACTGACAAATATTTGCATCTTTTTGGTCAACTGAGCATGCACACATGTTTATCACATCAATATAAGCCTGTGAATCAAATTTCAACAAGTTTGGACAACTTTTTTCCCAATTTAAACTCAAGATTCAGAAAGTCAGTACAAACTTTAGTTTTTACCCAGTTTGGTGATCCAAATCTTTGGTGCCTTTACAAAAGTTGTTTGTACACATGCAATGAGTCAATGGTATGAACCTTGGTCAAATCCGAGCTAAAAGTTATTAATCGCGATTATTAACTTCAGGCTTAAAATGAACCAAATTTTGCAATTTTTCAATGGACAGTCTTTTTATGAGCTATTTTAAGCCTATGAATCAAGTCAAAACTTAATTTGGCCTAATATGTCAAGAAAAAGTAAATAATCTGGGTTTTTGTCAACTCTTGAAATTTTTACCTCAAAGTGTCCTTGAGCTTACCCACTAGTTCAAACAACTTTTAAGCTTACTCTCGAGTAGGATTGAGTGGTTTGGAGTCTTTTCGTGCTATTTTTACCCGTGGATCTGAAATTCTGCAACTTCCAATAACAACTCACAATGATTCTTTCAGAGAGAGAAATGTTCTGAAATCCACCTCGGATCCTACTTACCCTACTCCTAGATTCTCATGCAATGGGGTTGTGGAAAGTATCCACAAACACTCGTTTTCTTGTCTTTTATGGTTTTCTGAGCATTGATCTTAAGATTTGTCTCGTCTATCAATCATTTCAAAATCCTAATCTATTTCTACAATCCTACAATCCTAAAGGCACTCAGCAAGTACGATTACTTCCAAACTACCTCTACACAGCAAAAGATGACAATCTTAGGCTATGCGGTTTCTAAAAAAAAGTTTTGAACTCTAGGTAATCATAGAGGAAGTTAAAGGATAACTTCACAAGACGCTCGTGTTTTTCCCTAGTTTAGGTCTCTTCGATCTCCGACAATGGCGCAAATGTGGGACACGTGTCTAACCTCACTTTCCTATCTTATTGCAGTATTAGCGAGAACCACGATTAAATTATCAATCCATGGAATGCAACTGACTCAACTAGTGCATAGAGGCTATAAGAGGGTGTCAATCTCTCGGAAAACAACTAACAACTTGCATCTAACTCATGCTACACTCAAGTGACAGAAATCACTAAAAGCCAATCTCTCATCGGCAAACAAATCACATTCGTTGTAGCATCAAATGACATCCAAACGTAACGAAACTTCTAGGACATGTTTATAAGACGTAAGCACACATGCTTATGGTCTCAAATCTCACTTTAGGTCAAGTGTCAAAGTCGCGATTATTAACAGCAGTGGATTTTTGACCTAGTCGTTTTCGACCTAGAATGCATTTAAATGCTTAGCAATGATGTCCCAATACCCCACCTATGCTTAGTTTTTTATTTGAAAGTGTAAATTGCTAGTTATGATGAAATTAGGCTGCGGATCGGCGACGCCAAATGCTACAAAGTGATGTGTTTATGTCAATGCGTAGAGCTCTTACCTGTAGTTGCAATGCAACAAACGTGACTGCAATGTGATAACCGGGGAGGGAGTAGGAAGCGAAAGAAAGAGAGGAGTGAGGGCCGTTAGCTCACGCTGTGTATTTCATTATCCAAAACTTAATAATAACTTACAAAAATTGTCTTTTATACCTTAGCCAAGGTTTTTGGTGGTCAAAACTAATAATCTAGGAGTTCTACCAAAGATGGGTAATGACAGGTTGATACAATCTGGAAGCTTGTAGCCCCGGCTCATCAATTACAAGGTTTATCCGAGAAAATAGGAGTTACAATATTCCCAATTTATCAAAATAATAAGTGTTTTTACAATGAGAACTCCGAGAAATGGTATCCGTGGTATCTGTGTTAGCTTGTTGCTAACACACACACACACACACACACACACACACACACACACACACACACACACACACACAGAGAGAGAGAGAGAGAGAGAGAGAGAGAGAGAGAGAGAGAGAGAGAGAGAGAGAGAGAGAGAGAGAGAGAGAGAGCCCCAATAATTAATGACCTTGTTGGTGGTTCTTGAACTAAAAATAGAAACAAGAGTCCGAAGTGAAGGAAAAAGGGAGCCATGTTAGAGTGAAAAAGAAACATTGTTTCTTTAATTGCAATGAGGTAGAGCACACCAAAGTTGAATGCCCAAAGCTCAAAGCTAGCACAAGTGACAGCAAGCCTACGAGAGATTGTAGATCCTCTAGGTAGTTGCATATAGTGCAGATGCTTCCTCTCAGCTTCGAAGAGTTCACGAAGGTGACAATGTACTACTGTGGACGAGCACCATGCTTGTTCGGTGACACCAACTATGTGGCAGTCTAGCGTAGGTCCGCATGACATGGTGCAGATGTATGACACCATAGGTAGTCGTAGAGTCACTGTTTTCATAGATGATGGAGCTAGCCAGAACTTCTTAAACTACTCATTGGTTAAGAACTTAAGGTCACCAAGACCACGAGTGATCATGAGTACATTGTTGTCTTGGCCAATTTTTATGATAAGATGTTATGGAATATCATAGTCTGGGAAGTTCCATTAGCCATGTAGGACTACAAGGATATGCTTGACTTTAGGCCAATTGGTCGAACACTCATCACACTGACCACATTAACCTTATATTTTTTGTTTGATCATATAGAACAATAAGGACTAGTGAGTTTTTTGAATCCTCACTAAGAGCTCCACCAAAACTATGTGTCTGCTCTTCTTTCCCCTCTCACTTCGCACACACCACGCACTCTATAGGAAATATCTCGGCAATTGCACTACGGTATTCCCAAGTTGCTGCTTCCTTATCTAAGTCTATCCATTTAAATACTACCTCTTGGTACACTTTATGACATGTTTGTCTATCTCAATACCCTAGAATACTTTTTAGTTCATGTGGTATCCTGGGTGGCTCTATCAAGCCAACAAAAATCTCTGGGGAAACAACGTTCTCCAAACCATGAACTGATTTCTTTAGTTTACTGATGTGGAAGACAAGCTAAACTTGAGAACTCTCTAGTAACCTAAGTTTATATGCTATGTCCCAATCTTTTTAAGAACTTTGAAGAGAACACAGTATCTATGATAAAGCTTATCACACTTGCCCATTTTCATGGTTTCTGACTTCATAGGAACCTTTAGGAGTACAAAGTCACCTACTGTAAAGGTAACCTTTATTCATCCTTTATCAGTATACATCTTAGCATGATCATGTGCACTATGAATGCTTACTTTGCTGCTTTCAACATATCATTCATATTTTCAAGGAAATCCTTGATAGATTGAATTTTCTCGTTCTCTAGGCCTATAGCCATAGGCTCCTAGGCCGAGTAGTTACATTTGGCACAATCTAACTTTTTGCTTTCTTTTGCAATCAGGTGTCCCCATTGCATAAGCATGGCTTCAACGGTCTCATTATTTGCATTTGTCTCCAAGACATACGCTTCATTTGGATCCACTATAGTTAATATAAGTGCAACTGATATAGCCACAAGATTTTCAAAGTTTTTTTGTTGGGTTTTCTCCCAGCTTATACTTTTAATTTTTGACCTCAATTGATCTGTCAATAAGACTATGATCGTGATGTAGCCCTTTAAGTACCATCTATAAAAGCCCGACATACTGAAAAAATATGTAGTTCTTCGTGAGAATTTTTGGTGTTGGCCACCTGAGAATAGCTTCCACGTTCACTCTATAGATATGATGTGACCCAAATAACAAATCTCGGTCTCAAAGAAATCACATTTTCTTTCCTTTGCAAATAATTATAGGTTTTCTCAATAGCTCAAACACTAGGCGCAAACGTTATAAGTATTCTTTTTGAGATTTACTATAGACTAGTGTATCATCTAGGAAAACTAATATAAATTTTCCCAAGTATGGACGTCAAATGTTTTTCATCAGTGTCATAAATGTCATTGGTGCATCCGTTATCCTAATTGGCATAACCAAGAACTCAAAATGCCCAAAACACCTCCTAAATGTTGTCTTTACAACATCTTCTAGCTTAATTTTAACCTAATGATAACCTGAACTCAAGTCTATCTTTGACAAATACTTTTGACACAAAGATTTGATCAAACAACTCATCCATACACAGCATTGGATATCTGTTCTAAATCGATATCTGATTCAAAGTCCTATAATCTACACACATCTGCATAGATCTATCCTTCTTCTTTACTAAAAGAATATGTGATGCCCATGGACTAAAACTAGGCCTAATAAAGCCTTTGTTCAAATATTTTGTTAGTTGTTTTTCCACCTCCTATGATTTAGAGTGGATTAATCTATAATCAGGTTTGCTTATAGATTTTAATCCCAACATAACATCAATGCCATGATCTACTTCTCAAAATGGTGGCAAGCCATCCGATAGATCACTAGGAAATACATCTTGAAACTCCTCCAATAAATTCATTAAAGCATCTACATACTTTTTCTTAAGGTCTCTTTTGCCTTGGATTTTTTTCTTTTATAATCACTTGCATGCCAAACAGGGTTCACAAACATTTGATCTCATCCAAGGCCATGTTTGTTAGTGTGTTTTTCTACGTAAACATTACTTACAATTTTAACTACGAAAACACTTTCATTTTAAAAAAATACAATTCCAAAGAGGGTAACAAGCAAATACCTTTGCTATCTGGCAAGGTGACGACCCTACCTCCATGCTCAAACCGTAGTGTGTTTAACTCTTCATACAATCTCCCACTTGAAGGCCAAGTGGGAGATACATAGGCCCAAGTGGCCTATGTATGTACATCTGTACAACCTTGAAGAAATCATATGGATTCACCCTACACCCATCATCTCCATGCAAATGTGCAAACTGCTATGAGGGTAGACTCTTCGTGAGAGCATCTGGAGGGTTGTCATCCGTATGAACCTTGACTAGCTCAATGCGCTTGCTAGCCAATGTGTCATGTGTCCCAGGATAACGGGCTTGTATGTGTTTTGACTTGGAGTGAAACATGCAATTCTTTGCTAATGCAATTGCACTCTGACTATCATATTGCAACATTGAAGTATGAGTAATGCCAATATCTCCCACTAAGCGAGCTAACCACACAGCTTCCTTGCTAGTATCATAAACTACCACATACTTTGCCTCTGTGGTGAAAGATGATGTACGGCTTTGGAGACATGGTCTCCATGACACAACTACTCTAGCAAATAGAAAAACATAGCCAGACGTGGATCTTTGACTATCCACACAACCCGCATAATCCGAGTCCATGTAACCCACAATGGATGCATCATTGGTCCAAAGTGTAAGCACTTTTTTTTCATAGCTTTCAAATATCTTATGATGTGCTTCATTGCTTCCTAGTCTTTTCTACCAAAATTTGCTATAAATTTGCCAAAAATTGTTGATACACATAGCAAGAAAGTGACTTGCAGCTCTTAAATCCTTCATAGCAAATTGCATGCTAAGTGACTTCTTCAAGATGGAAACCTTGTCTTTAGACTTTCTAGCAATGAGAATATCATTGACATAAAGTATTAGGATGATAAGTGAACCATCAAACAACTTTCGGGTATATAAGTAGTGATCTTTTGGGCCCTAACCACTATCTTGAGCCTTGTTTTATACAATGCCTTACGTAATCTACACACTTGTTCTACCCTCATAGGATACGACTTCAAAACCCTCTAGCCCTTTTGTAGACGTCCTCTTTAAGATCCCCGTAAAGGAAAGCCAACTTAACGTCCATCTCGACAAGTTCCCTGTCTTCAGTGGGGCTATTAGTCCAAGCACAAGACACAATGTAGTCACCTTGAATACTGGAGAGAAAATCTCATCAAAGTCCATGCCTTTCTTCTATTTGAATCCCTTAGCAATCATTCTAACCTTATACTTAGGCTCATGATCTTCTATTGTGTACTTCTTCTTATCCACCCATTTGCAAGGCAAGGCTTGTTTGTCATCTATAAAATCTACAAATTCCCAAGTTTCATTTGTCATAATCAAGTTATACTCAGACTGCATTGCTTGCTTGCACTTTACGCTATCTTCCATCTCAATAGCCTCTTGGTAGCAGGTAGGCTCTCTACAGTCGATGACTAATACACTTATCTAGGCTAAAACCACTCAAAAGTAGGAGATACAAGTGTAGATCTCTTGACTGCCCTGACTTCTAGACTCTACTCTTTCAACAGATTAATACATACTCTGCTGATCTAGGCTGAAACCACTCAGAGGTAGGAGATACACTTGTAGATCTCTTCACTGCCCTGACTTCTAGGCTCTGCTCTCTCAAGAGCATCACTAGATCTCTCTGGAGCATTACTAGCGATAGGTACATTGCTAGTAGACTGAGCTATTTTTGTAATCAGACTTGAGGCTACGTCCTTGAATCTCACCTTGCGATACTCAACCTCTTTCATTGGTTGTCTGTGCATCTTTGATTCATTAAAGATCACTTGTGAGTTGCAAATAACTCTCCAAGATTTTGGGCTCCAGAGAAGATAACCCATCTCTCCATCTGCACCATAGCCAATGAACATGCATTTGTGTGACTTGGGGTCCAACTTCTTTCTAATCTCTTTATGCGCATGTGAGAATTCCTCACACCCAAACACACGTAATCTATCATAATTAGGCATCTTGCCTATCCACATCTCCTGTGAAATCTTGTACTTCAATGGTGTACTAGGCGACCTATTGATGATATGCATCACTATCATAATAGCCTCTCCCCAAAGCTTTTGAGGTAAATTTTCCATAGATAGCATGGAAGTGATTCTCTCCATTTAGTCCTATTCATTTTCTTATCAACTCCATTCTGAGAAGGTGTATATGGTGTAGTAAACTACCTCTAAATTCCTATTTTGTTACAAAAATTATTGAACTCAGTGGAGACGTACTCTCCCCCATTGTCAATACACAAAGCCTTCAACTTCTTGCATGACTGGTTTTTGACAATAGCTAGGAACTTCTGGAAGACAGTAAAGACTTTTCCTTTCCTCTTCAAGAGGTAGACCCACACCTTTTGATTAGAGTCATCTATGAAAGTCAAGAAATATAATTCCCCTCATAGAGACTTATGCAACATAGGCCCGCATAGATCACTATGGACCAAATCTAGAGGATTCCCTAACTTTCTATCTAATGGTGAAGTGGTAAGCCTAGTCTTTTTCCCGTACATGCAATGCTCACACAAACTAAAGTCAAAATAGTTTTTAGCCAAAGTGCTATAATCACTTCATTCCCTTTTCACTCATATGACCAAGACAACTATGCTGCATAAGTCTCTATGAGGGGCATCATATAGATAGAGTTCTCTTTCACAAAAAAGACATACAAAGAATACAATGAGCTAGATTTTTGGCCTTTGAGCATAACCAAGTCAACCTTTATGATAATCCAAGAACCATTGCCAAAGATTCTATTGTATTCAAGATCATCAAGCTGTCGTGCTAAAACCAAGCTCTTAGTTAACTTTGGCACATGTTTAACACCTCACAGCATGAACTTGTTACCATTGCACATACACAATTTCACATCTCTAATGCCACATATCTCCAGCTAATGAGAAGCACCTAGCTTAATTGAACCATGTGTAGAAGCATAATTGGAGAACCACTTCTTGTGAGGAGTATTATGAAAAGGGGCACTTGAGTCAATAATCCAATTTTGCACATAACATTTTTCAAGAGCTAACAACACTCGTCAAGAACACTTCTTGTGAGGAGTAACATGAAAACGGGCAATTGAGTCAATAATCCAATTTTGCACATAACATTCGTCAAGAGCTAACAACACCTCTGGAATCAAATAAAAAGTGAAGGCTAGTACATCTGACAATTGTGGCATGTCAGGGACAACATCAACATGTGATCAAATGACATTGAGCTCCTCTATCTTCACACTTAGGAGGTTCACAAATTACAGCAATGATTTTACCCTTTTCTCTTTGCAACAAACAACAATCCTTTTTTATGTTCCTTTCTTGTGACAATGATAGCATTCAATGTTCCTCGTGTCACCTCTAGGGCTCTTGCTATGTGCATTCTTGCAATCATGAGAATGATTGAGATTGTGACTATGATCTCTCTACCTTTGAGTGTTCCTCATGCTACTTCCACTAGCCATATATGCATCACTATGCGCACTAGTACCAAGAGACTGACCACGAATCTATTCCGGGAGAAAAGTACTAGTAATGTCATTGAAAACAAGCTTGCCCTTAGAGGTGGAGTTACTAATGGCAGTGTTAAATGTATCCCATGATGTAGGCAAAGAGCATAGCAAGAAAACGGCTTTAGTTTCATCATTGAAATTAAGCCCCTTTGATGTGACTTGAGTACACATGCCATTAGAATTGTTTAAGTGTGAATTGATAGTGCTACCTCCTGTCATGCTTAAGTGCATGAGTTTTTTCATGAGAAAAACTTTGTTCAAGGCATTCTTGCTATCCCAAGCTAAGCATAATGAGTTCGATAAGTTTTTTGCAATAGTCTTGTTAATAATTGTAAAGAAAATGGACTCATCAAGTTGCAAGATAATGGTCGCCATAGCACGAGCATCAAGCTCCTCCTACTGATCATCAGTGTAAACACCTTCTTTACTCTCTTTCAATTCAGCATACCTTGCTTCCATATCGTGAAGTTTGTGCCATCAAACTTCTTAATATAATATTCTTTCTCAGAAGTTTCAATCATGATTGAAAAGAGAAAATGCAAGAGAGCGAGACTAGAAGTTTATGGTGAAATTTATGCAAAAATTTCAAGAGAGTCTCATATGTTTAGAGATCAAAATCTTAACAAGAAACTCGGCAAAATCACTACAATGTCAATGCAAAAGTGTGTTGTCTAGAGGATTTGTGGAAAAAACCCAATAGAGTCTCCCAGTGCTCGGCTTTAAAAGACCTAATGCAACGGCCCTCACAAAGGGCTATATAGACTCAGTGACTAGCCATAGTAATTGATGCTAAGAATCAAAGTGTGTGTGTGTGTGTGTGTGTGTGTGTGTTAGATACCAAGAGGAGAACTCACTGCCAACTACAAGGAACTTGTTTAACATTATGTATGAGTCATAAGGGATGCAAGCACACAACCTGTGCACATAGACAAGCTGGGAAGTTGTGATATGCAGGGCTATGGGTGTATACAGGTGTAGGGCAAAGGGTTGAAGTAGGTACCAAGACCCTGGGCAGGCGGGTGATAGTTGTTATGTATGTCTAATGTGGTTTTATGGGCCAAAATAGCTCCAAAATGGGCCAAATGGGATGGAAAGTCTAGAGGTTTAAAGTGCTAGTTTTTTGCCTTGAAATGTGGACCTCAAAATGTTGTGTGAGCTGGTCCAATCAAGAAGGTAGGGTACAACATGTAAAGTGCACAAGAACTGACGGTGCATCCGTCCCAATTCCGGTGGAGAAGTTATACCAGTCAAAAGTCAAGTGTACTTGCTCGGAGGAGGATATTAGATGAATTTTACCCATATTTGCGGCCTTGATAAACGGGATAGAGAAGGTTGAACTGCGGCAAGGATGGAGGAGTTTGTAGTTGGAAAGGAAGGCTTTCAACTGAATGTCATGGCATGACCACTGGATGTGGGAGCATGGAGTTGCAATGGCTTGAAAGTGGCAGGGGGAGAATTTTTTAGAAAAAAAGTTTTTAAGTGTTTTTGGGAGCAGAATCCCTATGGATGCCACATGGTATGGGCTTGTCCTACATGCTCACAACCAAGCAGTAAGCAAGGCCTTTATGAGTTGGGTTGTGACCCTCTATTGGGTGTACAAGTGTGTGTGTGTGTGTGTGTGTGTGTGAGAGAGAGAGAGAGAGAGAGAGAGAGAGAGAGAGAGAGAGAGAGAGAGAGAGAGAGAGAGAGAGAGAGAGAGAGAGAGAGAGAGAGAGAGAGAGAGAGAGAGAGAGAGAGAGAGAGAGAGAGAGAGAGAGAGAGAGAGGGAGGGAGGGAGAGAGAGAGAGAGAGAGAGAGAGAGAGAGAGAGAGAGAGAGAGAGAGAGAGAGAGAGAGAGAGAGAGAGAGAGAGAGAGAGAGAGAGAGTTCTCAAGGCCCTTCAACATGATAGGGGTGTTGTGTGTGCTCGTGGGCAAGCACCGTCGATCGACAGTGGAGGTTTTGTGGCGTGCAGCGGAAGCCGGTAGTAGTCGATGGAACTGCTCGGCAGTGAATGGTGCCCTACGGGTGGTGTTTCTCAATGATGATGTGGCAAGGTAGTAGTAGATCCGTCCTGCACCCGGAAGGGCCCCCCACTTTTTGAAGATAAGGCAAAGAAGCACTCCCCCACCCACTAGCGATGCCGCTAGTGCAAAGGGGAGGGAAGGTGACTGTCCAGATGAACTTGGCAAAAAGAGGGCAATTTGGGGAGCTCCAAAGAGGAAAGGTAAAGGCCGGACAAGGGTGGTTCAAGTGGGTGGCCAAAGGTGGGAAAAAAGAGGTAAAAGGAAAAAAATGAAAATTGAAGAAGCTAGGGGCACAAGCGATGTTGCTAGTGCACCCCCCCTCCCCAAGCTAAGAAGAGAGCAGATGGAGCTAGTGCATGCAAATGGATCCAAATTTTCCAAAATTGAAATGCTAGATGGACCAATGAGAGTGAAGTTTCCAAAAATGAAGGCCCTATAAAGTGGCCTTTATAGGGCCTCCCTATAAAGGCCATTTTTGTATCATTTTTAATGCTTTTTGTCAGGCCTTTGATTCATGGAGCCTGTAGATAGTCAAGGGAGTGATTGAGTTTTTTTTTTGGTGGGCTTCTTTGTGTAGAGTTGCGTGCCTGCAAATCCCAAGAGGTGTGTGTTTTCTTCTTGTGATGACCATGTGGGTGCACCGTTTATTGCAGACTAGTTGTATATGGAGTTTTTGAGTATGTTGAAGCTTCTATAGTGTTTCTCGGGTGTTGTTTTCCCTACCCACCTTCTCTACTTCTTTTGCTTTGTGATGGTGATGGTGTGGGTGAGCACGTGTGCTCCCAGGTCTTTTTGTGTTCAAAAGAGAGGTTTGTGTGTAGGAGTTGTGTGTGGCTTGAAACAAGATGTGACGTGCGTGTGGGTAGCTGTGGTGAGCACGTTTGTGCATCGGTGTGTGTCCATGTGGTAGCCAGTTTGGTAGATTGTGATTTTTGAAAGTGTTTCTTGAGAGGATAGGGGTGGTGCGAATGTCCTGATCTATGGAGAGGCCTTGTGTTGAGTGTTGGGTGTGTTCCCCCATTCCCCCTCTCCATCTTTTGGTGGCCCTATTGAGAAGCGCATTGATGCTCCGGTTTAAAGATTGAAAACAGTTGGCGGATTGTTGAGAAATGTGGGGGATCAGATTTAAAATTGGTTGAGATGATGAAGCCAAGCTTTGGCCCCATATTTATAGGTGTTGAAGACCCTGAAGATTGGATAACGGATTTTGAGTTATGGATGTTATTGATGTGTATGGTGATGGATGCAAAAAAGTTGCAGACGATCTCGTTGTTGATGCACGGACCTGCAAAGGTATGGTTCAATGGTCTGAAGAGTGCTAATCAAGGTTCATGGAAGTTATGCTAGCTCAAAGCTGGAATGGTTGGCAGATCCTTGATGGATAGGGTAGGTGGAGATAGGTGACCATAGCTGGTGTGAGAAGATAGTGTTGAAGTACTCAAGTTATGGAGCATGCCGGTTCTTTCGGATCATCGATCAGAGCTCTAGAGTGCAAGTTATGGTCAACTGAAAGTTTCCCAAGGGCCGGGTGTGTGCCAAGTTGACTGCATTAGCAGTCATGCCATCTGGTGTTATTTGGGGACTTGACAAAGTTCAAGATAGTAGGGTATCACATGTGAAGTGGGTAGAAACTGACAATGCATCAGTCGGAGTTTTGGTGGAGAAGTTATACCAGTCAAAATTCGGGTGCAGTTGCTCGGAGGAAGATGTCAGATGAATTTTACCCATTTTCGCAGCTTTGATAGACGGGCTCAAAAAGGTTGAAGTGTGGCAAGGATGGAGGAGTTTGAAGTTGATAAGGAAGACTTTCAATTGGAAATGCTAGATGGTGGACCAATGAGAGTGAAGTTTCCAAAAATGAAGAGGTCCTCCCTATAAAGGCCATTTTTGTATCATTTTTAACGCTTTTTGCGAGACCTTTGAGTCATGGAGCCCGCAGATAACCAAGGGAGTGAGTGATTTTTCTTTTTTGTGGGTTTCTTTGTGCAAAGGGATGTGCCTGCAAAGCCCAAGTGGTGGTGTTTTCTTCCCAGCACCCATGTGGGTGCAGCATTTGTTTCAGACAAGTTGTATATGGCGTTTTACGCATGGAGAAGCTTCCATAGTGTTTCTCGAATGTCATTTCCCTTGCCCCCCTTCTCTACTTCTTCTGCTTTGTGATGGTGTGGATGTGTGTGAGCAAGTGTACTTCCCGGTCTTTTTGTGTGCGGAATGGAAGTGAAAGAGAGGTTTTGTGTACAACAGCGGTGTGTGGCTTGAAAGGAGCTATGAAGTGCATGTGGGTAGCTGTGGTGAGCACGTTTGTGCATCTGTGTGTGTGCAAGCAATGGTCTGTTTGATAGATTGTGATTTTTGAAGGTTTTTTCTAAGAGGATAGGGGTGTTGTGAATGCCATGAGCTATAGAGAGGCCTTATGTTGTGTGCTGGATGTGTTCCCCATTCCCCCTCTCCATCTTCTGGTGCCCCCACTGAGGAGCACGTTGATGCTCCGCTTTGAAGATTGAAAAAAGTGTATGAAGCTGACAGATGCTTGGTGGATGGTCGAGAAATGTGTGATGATCGGATTGAAGTTGGCTAGATGATGGAGCCAAGCTTTAGCCCCATATTTACAGGTGTTAAAGACCCTAAAGATTGGATAGCGGATTTTGAGTTATGGATGCTATTGATGCGTATGGTGACAGATGTGAAAAAGTTTACATATGCTACCGTTGTTGATGCACGGACATGCAAAAGTATGGTTTGATGGTTTGAAGAGTGTTGATCGAGGTTCATGGTTGGAGCTACAGAATCAACTTTTGAGGCGATTTTGAAAGGTGGTTTCTCCATGGGAGACTGGTGCAAAGCTAAGGGCGCTATGCCAAGACGTAAGTAAAGAGTTTTTAGTTTCTCTTGAGCAATTTGAGATCTATTGGAAGCAGCTAGAGATTGCTATATGTGTTAGAGGCAACAAGTACCTAAAGTTATCAAAGTTTCTTGAGTACTTGCATCCAAGGATCAAAGAAAAGGGGGAGGGAGATGGATACGAAGATATGGTGTATCTGGCCAAAGTGAAGAGAACAAAGGTGAAACAAAAGCTGGAGGTGGGCTTGCTAAAGCCTCCGGTTTATGTGCATGTTGCGGTGAGAGAGTGTCCCATGATTCAGCCAAAGGTGGTACCGGTTGTTCGAAGTGCAGAACCTGTTGAGGTAAGGCATGTGGTCAATTATACTCCTTGGAGGTTTCGAGTTTGTGATGTGCCTTTGCCGATGTTAGACGAGCTTGTCAACGAGGATAAGTTTCTTGTCAAAGAGAACCTATGTGTAGAAGAGGTAGCAAATGTCAAGTTCCAAGAGCAGCTTGAAGAGATAAAGCCAATTTTTTTAAAAGCCAGTGCATGAGAAGGTAGAAGTATGTATCCCAGTTGCAGATGCCAAGAGCTTGGAGGTAGATGAAGAAGAGGTGCAACAACAAGAGTATGGTCAAATTTTTAAGAAGCAACAAGAGGATGAGGATGCTAATACAAAGAGGTATATGGTGCTGATAATGATGAAGATACGAGCTTGAGCTTTTGGGAAACAAGCGAGGAGGATAGAGTGGATGAGTCCACATCCTATGGTGAGGAAACAAATCAATGGGCCTGTGCTGGTAAGGGTAAAGCTACCTTATTGTGTGTCTGATAGTATGGTGATCAAAAATGTGAAAGAAGAGCAGGTTGAAGTGCCAAAGCTGGTGGAACAGGATATGCAGTCAAAGAGGGCATGCAGTACTATGGTGGTGACCATGTTGATGGGAGGTATGGTGGTAAGTGCTATGGCAGTGTAGTTGGTTTGAATACTTTGCAAAGAAGGGAAAATTTGCGACTATGGATGTTCAAGCTGGTTTACAAGGTTAACAAGAGGACGGTGATGAAGCAAAAACCAAGGGGGTTGCGCATTTTTCTTGTTGTTAACCCTCACGGCTCACGGACACCCTATCGCCTACGATAGACGTTGTATTATTTACTTGGTAGAGTCAGGTACCAGGCTTGTCGGTCCAATAGGAAAAGGGTAAGAGTGATTGCCGATGAGAGGCGCACTCTAACTGAAATATTCAAGGGATTAGTTGGCTAAGCATGGGTGCCCAAGTGTGAATGGGGCGAGCTCATATAAAAGTCAACTAAACCTAAAATTCACTCATTCTCTCATTTGTGCAATTGAAGAGTGCTCTTGCTCCATCTCCATCTTCTTCTTCTTCATCTCCTTGTGTGCGTGTGTATGCGTGAGAGAGAGAGAGAGAGAGAGAGAGAGAGAGAGAGAGAGAGAGAGAGAGAGAGAGAGAGAGAGAGAGAGAGAGAGAGAGAGAGAGAGAGTGAGATCGAGCATCGCGGCGGCACGACGGCGGCGAGGCGGTTGAGCGCGGCGTAGCGGCGTCTCTCTCTTCTTCGCGGTGAGGAATCCTCCATGAAGCAAGCGTAGAGCGGTGAGTGACACACCATCGTCATCGTTGAGCTTACTAGTTTAGGCTTGTTGTGTGCTTGGAGCCATTTGTGGCTCGCACGCGGTGTATTGGCAAGTTCCTTGCATTGACACGTGTGACATACGCGCACATTTTTGGCGCCGCTGTCCGGGATTGCCATACACTAAGCTTGAATGGACTCTGTGCTTCTTTTGTGGTGCAAATTCAATTGTAGGAAAGGTAAGGAAGGAGGGTGTGTGTGTTGAGAAGAAGGATTTTGTGTTATACTGTGTATTTTTTTTGTTGATGGAGTTTTCAAAGGTACTGTGTTTATTCTCTATGTATTAAGGTTGTTAGTTTTCTGTGTAATATAATGTATAGTAAGTAGGAAGTAGATCTGTGAGAGCTAATACAGTGTGTTAGTGTGTAACAGTAGGTGTATTAGTTAGAAGTAGATATATAGAGTGTGTGTGTGTGTGTGCTCTCGCGCAGGCCGCGACGACCTTATCCTTAAAAAAAAAACAAAAGGTAGGACCAAGATCGGGAATATCTCCCAGACCCAAGCCCAAGCTCACGCTCAGGCCTAGGCCTCAGTCGCCTTTTAAAATTACAAATTTTAGCTTCACACGTAGCTAAAAATCAATTTTTTGAGGACCAACGGAACTTCAGATGCCCGAAAATTGTGCTTTAAAGCACACAGCAACCCCCTAAGTGATACGCTCGTTTCAAGCTATCACACACTTTAATAAAAAAAATCAAACATTAAAACACATTAAAAAAACATTTAAAACATAAAAAACACGAGTGAAAATGGACGCTTAAAAAAGGTAAGCGGCTAACCTTCGAGTTTATTCGCCGACGCTTGTAGGGTGCCAAAGGCACATGCATCTGCGCTCTGATCGTGTGCTAGAGACGGAGCAACTAGAGAGAATTTTGACTTACGCGAGTTCTCGATATCCACCTACTTTAGGTTCCAAGCCCTCGCTGAGGACCCAAGGTAGTACAAATCAAGACCCGAACATAGCGGCTAGTGACTCTTCCTCTGACTACGACATCATGGAGGGTTTCCCAATGCCTAATCCCGATAGCTCAAGCCAAGACATGCATGCCATGGGACCGCGGTCCGGACCGAGCGTGCTTAGCCGTCTGAAGGAAACCTTTAGTAGAGCCACTCGCTTCGAACATGGAGCTAATGATGTAAATGAGGGGGGTGGAGAAGTAAATTCTCCATTCGTGACCAACGTAGACCCTATACCGTTAGAGAATGTGCACGTGAATACTTCATTCACTGCACCTCCTGACTCTTCAGAGTTATTTCCCTCCGAGGTCATATTACCCGATGGTAGAAGCCTTGCTAAAGTGCAAGAGGTTGAGCGATATATCCTTGCAGCGAGGGAAAAGGAAGTCGAGAGCTTACGTAAGGCGGAGCAACGAAGAGAGTTAAAAGCAAAAGCCCCTATGTCAATATCCTTGCTAAGAGAGCAATCGAGTGCTCCTAACTTAGCAACCGCTAAGGGCCAACCCCTAGAAAGCAACATTGCATATAGCTCAAAGGACACCCCTAGCACCTCAATCCTAGATGGAGTGTTCCCAAATGAGAACTAGGAGTACAAACTACAAACGGAAACTCTGACCGACCTATACACAGGTCACACCTATCTCGTGGGTTGGTTAGATGTACTACAATCCACAATGGGTGCTACTAGTGTGGAGGATCAACAACAAAGAGTTTGTTAGGTCATTCATAGGGTCATTGAGTTAGAGAGACAAAACAAGGGGATCAACATGCCTTCAACGGGTCTCATGAGATTCTTGGATACAGGAAAGGCTAAACAACCGACCTTATCGCAAATGGAGACTCCCTCAGTAAGTCCGATGGATCCTCCATATGTTGTTTTGCCAGGGGTCTCAGTGCAATCTGAGCCCACAAGTGATAGCTTCACCTTTCCAAGTCTAGCTAATCTTTCCCTTAATGAAACCCCGGCTACAATGCCTACCCCAATGATGGGCATGCCAAGGAACACGCCATGGACCTCATTTGTTAGTAAAGCACCGCTACATGGTAGCTCAATGCTTGCAATAGTACCTACAAGTGTGTACCAATCGTATACATCCATGGGTCCTCGTACTCATGTAGTCCCTACTCCTCCCATTGTTTCAACTACCTATGCTCCACAACCACAACACCCAAGTTCTTATTTCCATGGGACTATACCGGCTAGCATTAGCATGTCACATCCGACGTCTGCTATGCCTAGGGCCACACATATGAACTATGGACCACCACATGGCACAACATCATACCCAACGTGGAACCCAAGGGCTTCCTATGTGCCAAGCCCAATGCCAATACCTACTCCATATGTAGTCTCTGGAGCACCTCCACCCACGGTGCCTACTCACTTAGGTGACTTGGCAACATTTGCTCAAGCTATCGGTCGATCTATTGCTGAGAATATGCGTAACGCGCCTGATAGAGAGCCTAGAAGTAAGGCAGTACAAATAGCCAAGCTCACACAAAAATTTAGTGGAGACGGGGATGTGAGAAAGCATATCGAGGTGTTTGAACAAATATGCGATTCTCTAGGAGAACACAATGACCTACATAAGAGCAATGCTTTAAGCCTAACCTTAAGTGGAAAGGCTAGGGATTGGTATAGAACCCTAAGGGTGGAAGAAAAAACGATGTTACCCTGCTCTTAGGAGACTAGTCTTAAAAGAATACATAAGAGATGGAGTACTTTGGGGTGTAGCCTCTCAGCTCCAGAAAGCCCAACGAGAGGAAGGAGAGTCGGTGAGAAACTTTATTAGTCGCTTGAAGCATTTGAATTCTCGTTGTAATCCAAATGAGCGTTTCAACAATAACCAATTGCTTGATATATTCATTAGGGGGTTACGACATGAGGATATCTACAATGTCCTAGTCATTAGAGGTATCACCACTTGGGAAGCAGTCACCACCAATGCGATCCAATTGGAGGATAATTTAATGATTCAAGGAGAAAGAGTGTCTGTTGAGCCTAAATCTATTAGCTTGCAAGCATCAGGGCATCAGCCAATGACCCTAAAGCCTATTGCTAAGGAGCCAAAGATATCTGAGATGACTTTAGCAGATTTCACCAAGGCTATTCAAGAGAATCTTAGATACAATCGTGCTCCACATAACAATCATATGTATCCAAGAAGGGAGCAACAATGGTGCTCAGTATGCTATGGACCGCATAGTACCAGTGAATGCCCTACCTTTAGAGTAAAATTCAATGGGAATTGCAATGCATGTGGAAGATATGGTCATCAAGCTAAGGATTGCATAGTATTTAAGCGCGTGATATAGACCAACCTTAGCATGGACAGGCACACCTCGAGTGCCTGCATTGATGCTGGCCCCACCTCTTGAACAAACATCACAACACATGGTCCCTAGGGCCCAAAATGTTGTTCAAACAACACCTTTACCACCTCCAGTGCTCGGACCGCAACCACCACATCCGAGAATCACTTCTGTGAATCAAGTGGGTTGTGAGTCATCTATTTCTTGTTTGGAAAGCTGTGAGGAAGATATAAATCCTAATATTGCCTATGGGATGGATGTGCTTGAAGAAAGTCCACAATACTACATGTAGGACTATTGGGGACAAGTCAAACATGTATATCAAGTAGCTGCTCTTGCGGCAAGAGGCCAAAATATCAATTAAATTGCTAAGAGACCACCTCTTCAATGCTATGAGTGTGGAGGTCCGCATCGTGTATCCGAGTGTCCTATTAGGCTACAAAACAACGCCACACTAATGCAAACCAATCAAGCGAGCACGTCTACAATGCCGATACTCATGTGTAATCGATGTGGCATAGATCATTTGATTGCCCAATGTCCAAATAATCCAAATGCTCCAAAGATCACGCCATTAAACTTGATTGAAGTTACCGAGGAGCCATCACAAAGTACACATGTGACTCACACGATCGCTGCTCCAAAAACAAAACTATATTCTTGAGGAAAGAGACACGGCATCAATTGCCCAATCTTAGAAAAAGAAGAAAACACAAAGGAAGAGATCGCAAAAAGGAGTGAAGTCAGACCCCAGTTCAAAGACCAACATAGGGACTGGTGACGACCCCATATATATGAATGACACTGAAGAGGATTCTGATTAAGGTGAAACCATGGAGACCAAAACAACCACTAAGATAGAAACCAACAAGGAAGATCTTCATGAGCCACAATGGCCAGGATCCAAGAAGAAGATACGAACTTACCCAAACCCTACATAGGAGATTGAGCGAGTCAAGCAATTAAGGAGTTTGGTAGAAGATACCCAAAGGGATCTAGAACCAGCACCTAGGAAGATCCAGATTACAGACACCGTGTTCCCTACGCAACAACAACCTCACCAAGTCCATAGATCCTTAGACATACCTAGTGTCATCCAAGAAGAAAGTGACTTAAAGTCATGGGAAAGTGGGCGTACTCACTTCTTGATGGAAAGAATGTTTACAGAGGGACTACTTGATCCTATCGAAGAAATAGAGATCCCATCTTCCCCACGTCAAGGGACTGAAGTCCAAAAGGTGCCGTTAAACATTACCAAATTGATGGATTTCATGTCTTCAGAAGTTAGAACCACCATCATGTCCAAACTATATAAAGACCCTGAGCTAGTCTCAGCTCTTCGAGCCTTCCTCAATGGAGAACTAAAGTTTGGGCTACCACAATTTGCTCAGATGGATGGACCTGGGGAGATGCCATTAGAGGAGGAACACTTAGATCCACAACCCAACCTAGATGAGAACCTTGTTATAGAAATACCTGTTAACAAGTTGGGACAATACTTTGAGGGTGATGAATCCAATGCGACCATACCAATCACTACTAAGGGATTAACTGTGAAGGGAATCCTTGATGGTGGCATTGGGGTTAGCATTGTGACTAAAATTTGCTGGGAAACTATGGGAAGACCTCACCTTGCGACCACAACCATAGTAGTGAAGATGGCCAATGGGTCTATTGTTAAACCTATTGGGATGCTAGAAGATCTCAAGATCAAGGTCTTTGGACATAAACTAAGAGTTACCTTCATTGTTATGGATTTCTCCAAACACACTATGGCATCGGAGATGATTTCAGGACGTCCTTTCATTAGGGAAGCAAAAATGGTGCATGACTGGTCTAAAAACCATGTCTACCTGCAGTTCCAAGATTCTGTCATTCGAGTGGATCTTGACTGGTCGAACACATCCTCTAGGAAACAGGTTTATAATTGATCATAGATCTGACACCACAATTCACTCGGCCCCATTGCAGTATTGTTACACATGTAAAGTGGAGACTGATGTTGGGGAAGATTCTCCTTATATGGATGTACTACCTGGGATGACTGAGTCAGACAATGTGGATTGGGTCCACCCAGCAGAAACCATAGACACTTGGGGAAACAGGGGGACGCGCGACCTAGGTAACACCTGAGGGGGATGAAATGCCCGTACGCTTAAATATGCTACAAGCAATGCATATAGCTTCTGACAAGACTCATTCTAATATAACGAAGAAAACATACAAGTGGGTCCCTAAAGCTTCTTTAGCGACCATAGCTGATGCTAAACAACAGAAGCCTTATAAGAAATGTCCCACTCGCTCCAAGAAATATAAGAAAACATTGCGTTGGATTCCTAAATGACTATTGGAAGCCCAAGGCTACTATCAAGGAAATGATCAAATCTGGGTGCCAAAACGTAGATTGTGTTCTTACGTGTCACCTGACCCATGTGAGCCCAATCCCGTAGCTCCAAAACAAATCAACGATTGTGGAAAGAAAAAAATTACTGAATGCTACACACCCGCTCCAGAGCTAGTTTGGGTACCAAAGAAACAACGATTTGTTTCACCTAGCTCAGGAAGGGGGGAGTCCCATGAAGCTTCTAGCTCCTCATGTAATGCATCCATAGAGGTAAAAGCTTCTCCACAGCTTCCACCTACAATAGTGGATCTCCATAAAGCTATAAAGAAATCCACACCTCCCAGTATTCAAGAATCACCTGATGAACCAATTCAAGTTCGATCCTGGGAGAGTACCTTACCACCCTTGCAACTCGACGAGGCACCTAAGGTAATGGAAAACTATTGGCAAAAATTCCCACCTATTACCAACTGGAACAATTGGTTTCAAAGGGTGACGAGCACATTTCAAATGGTATGATCTACCCAAGGAAGGGGGGAGTGTTTGCTGACAGTCATCATTCACTTGACTCCCTCTCAAGCTTCCTCCCTGACCTCTCAATCTCCCAATCTTAGGGAATGTATATATAAAGCCTTATACTCACAAAAAACAAAAATAATAAAGAGCAAGAGCAATTAGCAAACGAGTATGCACAATAAAAGTCAAAACATTGAGCCAGACTTACACATTCACATCCGGTACACTGAAACAGAAACCTATGTCATAAAACACCTTTGATCCTCGTCACTCGAGTGATGGAGGGTAGGTAGAATCAGTACAATAGGAGTGTTTCTGTTTCAGAGTTTAGTGATTAGCAAAGTTCTTTCTTCCCACTGATGTGCCTCTTAGAGGTATTCTTTGTGTTTCTTTGTGTGTACAGGAACGCGTTGCTGTGGTTAGGATTTGGACCTTCATGGAATCTTTATCTCGATCCACTTTTCAAACCAAGCACGACCATCAACACAAACAAGTGTTTCTTGTCCTTTAGCATTGCCCCTTATTTTTTTTTCATCCATGTTTGTCTGCTTTAATTGTGATTGGTAGCATAATATTCAGTGCATTTTTTTAGTATCAAACATTAAATTCAATGTAATTTTTTGTCATAATCACTTGTCTAGGTTTAAAAATCAAGCAGTCCGACTAAGCTAGTTTGATCAAGCTAGGTGTTAGAGATCTTCTCTTAATACCATGGGCAATGCCTTCCTAATAATCAATGGTTACTTAGGTTCTTAATCCAATTTAGGCAGCATTGTGTAAAATGTACTAGGGCTTTCTAGTGGGCTTAGTCCCTATTGACCTTTAGCTTATGTATTATAAAGGGAGTTTACTAGTGTGATGAGCCTTGGGAGGTGTAACAGTGTCATATGACCCCCCAAAGTTACAAAATTAAAATGCTAAAAACGAACAAACAAAAAATCAAAGTGCCACAATGTAAAATCTTAAGATGAAAGAGAAATATCAGCTTGATTTGGTACTTCACTCACATGTATCGCCTATGGTACTAGAGCCCTAGAGGTTCCCAGTGTGGGCGCTTTTCCTTGAAAAGCAAAAAACCCAAGGCATACAAAATAAGCACACACATCAAAATTGAATCACTGTGAAAAGACTTTGGGGGGTCAAAGAAAAAGTAATTAGTCAGGCGATGATTTCATGAGAAATTCCTTTTATCGTAGCTTAACTACAAGGTCTTCTAGGTATAGCCACTAGTCAGCCCTCGAACATGAAATACTTGGCTCTCGCGATTTAACAACTTAATTGACCAGAGAAAATTAAGAAGCTTACCCATGGTATTAATAGTCTATCTCTAGTACCTTTCGACCATTAAATTAGCGACCCTAGACTTGTTTAATTTACATATGTTTATGCATTTGATTATATTGAAATTTAATGTTATTTCTGACAAATGGTTTAAAATTCTGTTACCAATCAATTTGTCTGCCTAAAACTGCATATGCTTTTTAATTGCTTATGAGAATGCAATTACTGTGCCAATGTTGTTTGATTTTGCAGTGACTGCAGAAGGCTAAGGACATTCATCTCAAATGCTCTTCCACCTCGACGAACGAGCTTCAACTCAATAGCTTCCGAGGACGGAATCTACATCAGGAAGGGGGGCATGTTAACCCTCACGGCTCACGGACACCCTATCACCTACAACGGACGTTGTATTATTTACTTGTCGGTCCAATAGGAAAAGGGTTAGAGTGATTGCCGATGAGAGGCGCACTCTAATTGGAATATTCAAGGGATTAGTTGGCTAAGCATGGGTGCCCAAGTGTGAATGGGGCGAGCTCATATAAAAGTCAACTAAACCTAAAATTCACTCATTCTCTCATTTGTGCAATTGAAGAGTGCTCTTGCTCCATCTCCATCTTCTTCTTCTTCATCTCCTTGTGTGTGTGTGTATGCGTGAGAGAGAGAGAGAGAGAGAGTGTGTGTGCGATCGAGCATTGCGGCGGCACGACGGCGGCGAGGCGGTTGAGAGCGGCGTAGCGGCGTCTCCCTCTTCTTCGCGGCGAGGAATCCTCCATGAAGCAAGCATAGAGCGATGAGTGACACACCATCGTCATCCTTGAGATTACTAGTTTAGGCTTGTTGTTGCTTGGAGCCATTTGTGGCTCGCACACGGTGTATCGGCAAGTTCCTTGCATTGACACGTGCGACATACGTGCACACTTGTGCTCAAGATGTGCTGGATGCTGAACAAAAGGAGGAGGAGCTAGAGTTGTCTATGGATTGTACGAGTGATGCAATGGATATAGGTTCTTTAGACCAGGCATGCATTGAAAGGGAGCCTGATTGGGGATTTGAAGATCGTGAGGTTGCTATGGATGAAGGTATGTAGGTGCTTGTTGATAGAGCTTCGGCCAAGGTACAAGTGATGTGAGGGTTAGTCTCTCCAAAAGTGGATGTTTCTATGGATGACCACTGATCTACTATGGTTATGCCACGAGAGGTTGATGTGGAGGAGTGTTTGTCACATCAACAACAGTGCTCTTTTGAGAAGAGCCTCACTTTATATGGTTGAGAGGGAGGGTCAGGTATGTCAGTTGTGTTGAGTAGGGTGGTGAGCACGAAGGTGCTTTATTTGAAGATTCTTGGATGCAAGGGAATTCTTGGAGTGATAGTGGTAGTATATGAGCTATGTGCTGGGATACAACACTATGGAAAGTGGTTATAGGTGGGTGGACGAGATCAATGCTAGGTGTTTGATTCAGGTAGATGATGGTAGGTAATGCAGGGGGTTGGGCAACCCGCTTGAGCTAGAGCGACAGGTAGTAAGAGATAGGTTGTGTACATGTTGAGCCAGCAGAGGAAGTGTTGAGCCAGCAGAGGATCACACCCACATTTTTGCTCACACCCATCATTTTGTAACCATTGATTGTAATAAATGTCTTTCCGACATTAATTTTGATTTGAGCCATTCATTAAGTAACGGGACTCAATTGAGTTTCCAGCTTGTAATCCCGAAGTAATTTCACCTGTTGATGTAAATAATTAGAGATGTTCTCACCTCCAAGGCTGAGGTATATAAGCCAAAGTTTTGTAACCTAAAAGAGATTCAATTATTAATCAAAGGGAGTTTTTGAGCGCCGTGACTGTGTCTGAGAGAGAGAGAGAGAGAGAGAGAGAGAGAGAGAGAGAGAGAGAGAGAGAGAGAGAGAGAGAGAGAGAGAGAGAGAGAGAGAGAGAGAGAGAGAGAGAGTCTTATCTTCTTGCTACGCAAGCTACGGGGCCGCCATTGGAGAAGCGACACCGCCATTGTGTTAGCAACGGTGAGAGCTACGCACAGATACCAAGAGTGCGCGCTATCGGCTTCTATGTGTGGTAAGTTCCTACGAGCTTCGGTGTGAGTTTTCTTCCAACTTGTGTGTCGGAATAGAGCGTGCAGCATATCTATAGAACCACAACGAGTAGAGCTACACATTAGTACCTTCGGGGTCAAGTTTCGGTCACCTGTATTTTTCGGCCTGTCTTCATACGCGTTTGCCGCACGGAGTGGTTATAGGTTGATTTTGCAGTTCAAGTCTTTAGGGTGTTGTTCTTACCTAGTGCATAGACTTCCCCTTGAGTTTGAGATCGATTCGATGATTCTAGATCCTGTTTCGTATAGCATTCGTTCGTAGTACGGATTTCAGTCACTTGCGTATTTAGAACTTAGATTTGATTTCCTTAGTAGTGATTGTCATTAGAAGGTCGAGTAGGTGATTTGACACCCACCTAGTTGTTTCCATGCGCCTGCGGGTCAAGCTTCGTCCTCGTCTGACAAATTCTGTTGTTGGTTGAGTTCTCGCTATTTAGCTTCCGCTAGCGGCGTAACCGCCTTAACATTTGGCGCCGCTGCCAGGGACGAGAGCCCTAAGTAGGTGACCTTAGACTAATCCGACGAGGTGAGTCGTATAAACTACTTTGTATACTTTAGTTAGAAAAGATCTAGGAGTGGTGGACTCCGAAGGTCTCGAGAGATACTAGGAAGTGGGGTATTCCTGGGTCTTCCGTGTTGACAGTATTTTTAGTTTAGCTTAGATTAGATTGTTTTTGATGGTGCTTAAGTGGTTGTTGACATAAAAAGCATTTGCTACTCCTTGTGTGGTAGTAAATCTCTTTATATTTTCAATTGCAAAAAATCCATTTTATGATTAGAAGTAGCTTAGGTAGGGCCTGATTTGATCCTGATCTAGAGCTATCAATTGGTGTTCTATTTGCTTGATGTGTTTGATTGCATGTTAGATCACTGAAAAAAGTCGCTTTGGTAGTGAAATATGCAATAAACAAAGTTCAGAAAAATTTTCTGTGTAACTGATTGTTGCTGAGCACTTAAAAGAGCTATTGGAAAACTGGAAATCTGCAACTTTAGACATCATACGCGTATGATGTCTTAGGACCTAAACAGAGACTAAAATTGAAAATTTGACATTGCCAGAGTGTTTAGAAGGGGGGTTTTACCCTAAGATCAACTTAAAACAAGAGCATTAACACTCAAAGAAACCCAAAAAGACAAGTCGGAGTCCAAGAAACGCAAAGAATAGGAAATTTTGGGTTCAAATCTTGTTTTTACATTCAAACCTGACAAAAACACTTGAAACTCAATTATAAACATTGGAGAAGGCTTAAAACCAAGAATAGTCAAAATCTGGGACAAAAGACATCATACGCGTATAATGTCTTTTGGCACATCCACTGCTTATTTTTTATATCTGACTTGACAAGATTGTTACAGGCACTGTAGGAAGCATAAATATTAGGTTTGGACCCAAATTGATGAAAAAGACATCATACGCGTATAATGTCTTTGACCTAATTTTGGACATATTTTGATACTTTGCTAACACAGATCCATTGTAATAGCTGTCTAGAGGTTATATTTCAAGTTTCATCCCATTTGGATCACAATTGACCCAAAAAACAAGGCAAAAGCGGAAAATTGCCAAGAAAAGCCTAAATTAGCCATAACTTGCTCAAACAGAGTTCAAACTGAATTTTGTGAGTGAACAGAGCATAAAGGGGCCACTGAGAGTGAGCATAACCAAAATAGACAAATCTGTGAAAAAAAGACATCATACGCGTATAATGTCTTTTTCAGCATAACTGCGACAAAATTCTCACTTGATGAAACAGAAGTTGTCCAACTGACAAGATTAAACAATTGACCAAGTATCAATCAGTTTGGATCAATTTTGACCACAAAAACTTGGGGAAAACAAATTGCCGAGACGGAAAAGTTACAGTCCTTTAGGGGAATTGATGAATTTGCGATCGGGCAGGAATCTCCGGAATAATCAACCAAAACAAGGGGAACCAGCAAGTGTCATATCAACCGAGGGAAGTGTAAACCAAAGTTGGGTGCAACCATTAGAGCCGATCTTTGAAGGAAGTGTTTCTGATACTTCTTCGGAGAGGTCTTACGAGATTTTCACCGAACACTCGAACAGGAACAACAGAGAAAATATGGCAGCAGGATCATCAAACCCTTCCGCCACAATGAAGCTATTGTTCATAAAATATCAGTACGACAATGAGCAAGGTGCAAAGATCTACAAAGATGGAATGGACCGCTATTGTGTAAAGATAGAAGAAAGACCTAGTGAGTTCAAGGACTTAGTGCCTGTGAGCTATAGCGGAGATAGATATCTAGATGACGAGGGTACCATGTACTTGGTAGTCCTAAACCCTAACATTGTGGACAAGTGGGGATTGATGGGCACCAAAGCCAAAATAGATGAAGAACTCGAGGAGAAAGCACCAATAATGAACTTCCCTAATGCGAGGTTAAGAAGAGAGAATGAAACTACAAGGATCAACACTGATAACATCTATGTGGGGCTATACAAATATAATAATGGGGAGCAAGATCTCTATTATAGATGTGAAGAACCCTACACCGGAGAGTTGACAGACCAAAAAAGACTCTATGTCTTTACCTACACAGAGGGATCGGAAGTGAAAATTGCCGCTTACGATAAGTATGGCAGGCAATACTCAACAATGGGCAAGAAAGAATTAGAAGGATATACATACTTTGGGGGACCACTACATCAGTATTATGTTACTTCTAGCTCACATAGACCAGCACCAACAACTGGAGTGCAAAACTCAATGACAACAGGAGGACAAAGAACTCAGGTTGCTGACTCTTTCAGTCAACCTTGGGACTCGAAGCTCGGACCAATGGGATCATTACATTCCAGAGAGTCAATGGAGACGAATCGAGGTAGTGCAGTTCCAATCCCCACCTATACCACTCCAGGTCCAAGGTTTGAAGCGGAACCATCACATTTACCTCCTAGTAGTAGATTCAGGGCGGGGGAACCGACAAGGGTAACCCATGAAGTCCATGATGCTAGAGAAAGCTTTAGCCGAGACACAGGAGCAATGAGATTGGTAGCAGACCATAGACGTATGAGACCATCTCAAGTAGCGAAGTGTATGCCAAAGAAGTATGGTGGTTCAGGAGATCCGTATGCACATGTGTCACTCTTTAAGCAAGTCTTAAGAGCTGAGCAGATAACAGATTTCCATACACAATACGAGGGATTTGGTCTTACTCTAGAAGGTACTGCATTGACATGGTTTCAACCAATGAACATAGGGGGATTCCATGACATTGACCATTTGCTAAGAGAGTTTGCTGAGGAATTCTCAAAACGAGGGATTAAGCACAATACGGTCTCACAAATATATGCTTTTAAACAGAGAGAACACGAAAAAGTGAAGGAAGCTTCACTTCGCTTCAAACAATACATTGAGAGATGTCCAGTACGTGAACGACCACAAGATGACAGACTATCTGTTCTCTTTATTGAGGGACTGAGGAACGACACTCTCAAGAAGGACTTGCACTTGAAAGCTTGTACAAGTTTCGAGCAAGTAACGAGAGAGGCATTGTACTTAGTGGATAACTGTACGGTTTATGGAGAGGTGTCAGCGGATACAGATTTTGCATCCAGTAGCTCCTCCTCCGTAGCGAGCGAGACTACCACTAAAAAGAATGTTCAAACAACAACCATGCCAAATGTAGAGCAAATGATAGAAGATGCTCTAAAAAGGATGGCACCATACCAAAAACCATTGCCAAAAACACTGAAATGGTGTGCTATTGAACAAAAATGGACAAATCATCCAACAGAGGAGTGTTATTACAACAAAGGGTATGTAAGGGAGCGCCAGTATGCACCTCCTGCTCAATTAGCACCACCTCAGATACATCCAGTACCTCGATACCCAACGGGAAATGTACCAGGACCTATGGGGATAGAAAGACCGCAACCGGTATTGGGACAACAACCACCTTTACCAGGAGCAAGACCAGTGGGCATTAGATATGCACCAACCTTAGAGAATCAGGAAGAACAAGCCTTAGTGCCTGTTCAAGCCTATTATGAAGAATCTGGTGCACACATGTCTCCAACTATGTATTACCCACCAGAAGAACCCAAACAACCAGAACCATGGGGCATGATTGGGAATGTTGGAATACCAACAATTACAAGTGCTTCTGATGAAGAGAGATACAATTTGGACGCAAGAACATTGATGTTCATAGCTCATGGAGGGTTAACAGGACAAAGACCATCCTATCCACAAAGGACGAATCAAATGGGACCAAGACCAGCACTAGGACCCTGTTACAAGTGTGGAGGTGACCATCTGATGAATGTTTGCCCACATACGGAAATCATTAGAATTAACGCTTATTGCACTGAGTGTGGGGTTACTCACTTCATTGAGGATTGTTCAAAGAATCCAAACAAAGTGCAAAAGACGACATTGAATATGCTAGAAACTATTCCTACCAGCAGTGGGTCTGAAAATGAAACTCTGATACCAACGCAAGTTGTTACTAGAGCTCAAGCTAAGAAAACCACTAGAGAACCTGAGAATGGAAAGTTAGCGACTGAAGTGGTTAGTCAAGGACCGCGGAGTCAGAAAAACACATGGAAAGCTAGAAAAGCACGCATGAAGTTGAGAAAAGAACGTGAAGACGCTATTCTAGCTGAGGAACTAAAGCAAACTAAAGCTAGATTAGAAAAACTTGAGAGTCAAAACGGGAAACGAGAGATGAGCCCGGAAAGAACGAAACAAAAGAGTATCAAAGAAACAACGAGCTTAAGCTCAGGGGGATCAGTGCTAGTCGACAAAGTACACGAACCATTGGACGCACTGATGAGAGCTTACGAAGCTAGGTTAAAGAACAACCAAACACAAGAACAGAGGTGGATGACATACCCAAACGCGGAATTGGAAAAGCAGAGACTTGAAATGTGCCAGAGAATGATCGAGACTGCACAAGCCTTATTAGAACCACCAAAAGAAACAATGAATTGTGGAAAGGAAAACCCAATTCAGCAAGAGACTATCGTTTCACGGGTAGCTGAAAAGACTCCCAGTGCACAAAAGCCTGAAAATACACAAAAGGATGACCGCATAGTATTGAACACAACCGATCAGGAGATAGAGAGTTTTCATCCAGTCATACAGAGGATTTACGGAAAAGATGAGGATTACAATGAATTTTGGAAACAAGTGAGAGAGGCAAACTTTGCAAACGAGCTAAGTTGCCAAGCTAATCAGACAAATTGGGAAAAGGACATCAGGAATCCTCCCATAGTGGAATTTGAGGCAGGATCTCAAGTGGACTTGGATCTGCAATCTTACTGGGGAGATGGGGGCTCTGTTAGAACAATGGAGAGCAAACCTCATTCACTGAAAACCTTACCTTCATACTTAGGAGAGTATGAAGCAAAATCCGAGATTAGAGCACTTCCCTCACGAAAAATCTCATCAGAAAAAGTCATGGACTCGCAAGGATTGATAGAGATTTTGTCAACACCAGTGACATGCACTATCACTCTAGCTGAGCTTTTGAGGCTAAGACCACATATGTGGACCACTGTAGGAAAATGCTTGGAGAAATTCGGGATAAAAGATCCAACATCGAGATTGCAAGAGAGCATAGAGGAGCTGAGCAAGCCACAAAAGAACGCTAAGCCTGTACCCTTAAACAAGGTCGGAGAGTATTGCGAAGGTGAAGAGGGGAATACAACCTTACCAGTTGAATTCCAAGGAGTGAAGACGATGGCAATACTAGACAGCGGAGCAGGGGTAGCCATTGCTACAAAAGAAATCTGGAAAAAATGGGGGAAACCAGCAATAAGGAAGACTAGGTTGAAACTCCAATTAGCAGATGGACACATGGAGAAACCTATGGGGTTATTAGAGAAAGTTGTAGTGACTTCTTGCGGCATTGAATACGAACATACTTTTGCTATTGTCGATTTTGCCAAGGAGAATAACTATGATATCATATTGGGAAGACCATTCATGAGACAGTTGAAAATGGTCCAAGATTGGGGCTACGATCACATATACTTGAGAAATATGGAAACCACTACACGTGTGAACCTGAAAGACCATAGCTACAAAGATGTGAACCGAACACCGGTAGAGGAGTTTGATTCAGCTACTTTGGCGGGATCCGAATTTCCAGCTTGGTTAGGTAAACCCAAGGAGTTATGGATGTGTGGAGCTTCGAAATGTGGAAGTCTAACGAGAGAGAAGATGTTTTAGAAAGGGCTATCGAAGACGAAACTTATATAAGAGAACCCTTTCCAGAGGACACGTTTGAACCATTAGAATGGACACACATTCTAGCAACCCTAGATGTTTGTGCAATTCCGGATGGTCCCACAACGCAATTTTGCGACAAGGACGGGTACGACGTGGTTCCGTACTTCATGTTGAGAACTGTACTCGAAAAAGAAACTGAAAAGAACGATACACTGGAAAAGGAAGATGAAGAGGAGGTGTTTCACGACATTCCCGATCATCCAGAGTGGGGAAATGAAGCAGACAACGAGTCAACGGACAATTCAAGCGGAAACGAAGAAACTATAATGGATGTCCGATTTTATGATTTTTCCGAACCAAACTAAACAACGCCAGAAACGCTATAGAGCAAAGAGAAAAACAAAGGGGGTTAGAACCAATCCGATGCCTAGAATAAGAGGAAAAAATCAATTCCTAATGCTAGTAAAGGCTGAAGATTGTGTTAAGGATAAGATTTCTGGAAGAATGAGAGGCAGTGATCAAAAGAGCTTACGAAAAGACAAAAGAGGCTCAAGAAATCAAGTTCAAAAGAATGGAACGAAAACTGAAACAGAAAAATCAGAAAAGAACAAGCGCAACAGAGAATACACGGAGTCCAAGTTAGAACGTAGAAACAAGTACAGAGAGCTCAAGAAAACTCTGAAGGAAGTTTGGACGACAGAAATTGAGAGTGGAGAGGACGAAAACGTCAAAATCAAGGAAAACATGGATGTTCCCTCTCACTATAGGAAATTCACAATAGAGGATAGGAAGGTGATATTAACCCCACCTATTCGAGAGAGGAAGGAGAACGAATCTTATGACGGACCGGAGGATGCAAAAAAAGTTGATTTAGCAGCTCCAGGTGAGCCACCTAGACCGGTGTACATAGCCACAGATTTGTCTCCAGGCGAGGAAGAGAGACTTTTGAGTCTTCTCAGAGAGTATAGGGATGTGTTTGCATGGTCTTATAAGGACTTAAAGGGAGTTGACCCATCGATATGCCAACACTCAATCCCACTGAAACAAGACGCAAAGCCTAGCAGACAGAGACCATACACATATAATGATACTTTTGCTAAGCGAATCAAGGAAGAGATAGATAAGCTAATGGAAGCTGAATTCATATACGAGATTGAACACACCGATTGGGTATCTCCGATTGTGGTAGTACCTAAGAAGAACGGAAAACTCCGAGTGTGTGTCAACTTAAAGAAAGTGAATGCTGCAACAATCAGGGACAATTATCCCCTGCCGATAACTGATCATGTTCTAGAGCGTGTATCAGGGAAAACAGCATACTCCTTTCTTGATGGTTTTTCAGGATATAACCAGCTAGCCATAGCACCAGAAGATCAACATAAAACAGCTTTTGCAACGGAGTGGGGAATTTATGCTTATCGGGTTATGCCTTTTGGTCTAACCAATGCTCCCGCAACCTTCCAGAGGCTGATGACGCATGCTTTCAAAGAATACTTAAGGCTGTTTCTAGAAATCTACATGGATGACTTATGTGTACATTCTCTACTGAGAGATGAGCATCTAGAACACCTAAGAAAAGTATTTGAGAAATGTAGGACATATCGCATTTGTCTCAATCCTGAGAAATGTGTGTTTATGGTCCGACAGGGCAGAATTCTGGGACATATTGTCTCACAAAACGGAATATCCACGGATTTAGAGAAGATAAAAGTTATAGTGGATATGCCTAGACCAACCAATGCGAAACAAGTACAGAGCTTTATGGGACATTGTGGATATTATAGACGATTCATTTACATGTACGCTATAATAGGCCAACCACTTTACAGGCTAATAGTGAACTTTGAATGGACAGAGGAGTGTGAGGAATCGTTCAAGAAATTGAAAGAGGCACTCATTACTGCTCCAGTCTTGAAATCACCAGATTGGGAGAAGATATTCCATGTGCATATAGATGCTTCGGCATATGCAATAGGATGTATTCTGGCTCAGCCAGAAGAAGGAAACATGGATTTTCCTATCTGTTACGCCAGTCGACAGCTCAACCATGCAGAGAAGAATTACACCACAACAGAGCGAGAAGGATTAGGAATGATCTATGCTGTGAAGAAATTTCGGCATTATCTTCTAGCCAACAAGTTTGTGTTTTTTACGGATCACCAAGCCTTGCTCTACCTAGTGAATAAACCATGCAATACCGGGAGAATAGTGAGATGGTTCATTATCTTACTGGAATTCGACTTCACGGTAGTAGTAAAGAAAGGAAAAACACATCTTAGAGCTGATCATCTTTCGCGATTGACGAATGGAGAAGACCCTATAGGAGTAGATGACGACATGCCAGACGCGTACTTGTTCAACATAGAAATGATACCGAGGTGGTCTCAAAATGTCGTTAACCTATTAACCTATGGAGGAGAGTTCGATAGAAGAGAATACAACCTGAAACATATTGCTATTCAGCAATCCAAGAATCTTCAATTGATTGCAGGAAGGTTGTATCAATTGGGAAATGATCATGTTTTACGACTATGCATCAATCCTGAGGAATATAGTATATATCTGCGCGAAGCACATGTTCAGGAATGTGCATTTCATTGTTCAAGAAGGAACACATATAGGAATTTGTTACAATTGGGAGTCTATTGGCCAGGAATGAAAGAAAGCGTACATGAATATGTCACTGTATGTATTGTATGTTCATCAAAACCGCCAGCCGAGTATTCGACATTATATCAGATAATGATCGCTCCAGAATGGAGTCAGTATATTGTTGAATATCTCACAAATAGAACTTTCCCAGAAGGAACGTCAAAAGCTCGTCAGAAATCTGTAGAGACAGAAGCTAGAGATTACGCTTTAATAGGAGATCAACTCTATAAGAGAGGTAAAGACAACCAGCTTAGGATTTGCGCATCAGAGTCTGAGTATGTGATAATCCTGGAGCAAGCTCATGGAGGAGTAGGTGGAGGCCATTTCTCAGGTGATAAGACAGCAAAACTTGTCTTAGCCGCAGGAATATGGTGGCCAACATTACATATGGACGCTGAGGAATACGTTAAACGGTGTGATGACTGTCAGCGGACCAAAGTACCACTTAAAAGAGATGATATGCCGCTTAGACCAATGATGGGGGCAAGAGCTTTTGCAAAATGGGGGATTGATTATGTCGGACCCATTTCACCTCCTGCATATAAGACTCATGCACAATACATCATTGTGGCTACAGACTATCTAACAAAGTGGGTCGAAGCAAAGGCAACTCAAAAAGCAGATGCCAGGACCACGGCACAATTTCTATATGAATACGTCTTTGTACGATATGGATTGCCAATAGAAATTGTGAGTGATCGAGGCACACATTTCATAAATGAAGTGATAGAGATCCTTCTAGATGAATTCATGGTAATCCATAGGAAATCAGCCCCGTATCATCCACAAGCAAACGGACAAGCTGAAGCAACAAACAAAACCATATGCACGGTCCTTACGAAGATTGTATCTGAGTCGAGAACTGACTGGGACCAGAAGTTGCATTCAACATTATGGGCATATAGGGTAGCATATAAAACATCAATAGGAACGACCCCATATAACATGGTTTTTGGGCTAAATGCTATCTTGCCAATAGAATTCTTGATTTCAACCTTAAGGGTGGCTAAGGATCTAGAGTGGACAGGGCACGAGCTTTTTGATAGAATAGATGACCTGGAAAAGCTAGATGAGCTTCGCCTAAAAGCAGTAGCTTCCATCTACGCTCAAAAAAGGCGACAAAAGGAATTTTTTGATAAGCATGTGCGGACTAAAGAGTTTAAAGTTGGGGACTATGTCCTAGTTTACACTCTGAAACAACATGCTAAGAAGCTTAAAAAGCGAGGGATGGGTCCTCTGGTGATTAAAGATCTATCACCAAGTGGAGCCGTCAAGCTTGCTACATTAGACGGAGAAGAAATGCCCAATTGGATTAGTGGATGCAGAGTGAAAAAGTATCTGTTGCCGCTAACACAAGACATGCTTCTCAAAATACATCAAGAAAAGCTGCGTGTCCAGAAAAAGAAAATGATTGTGGAGGAAGCGCAAGCCGAGGCGAAGGAAAGAATGGAGAAAAGAAGACTACTGTGTCAGAAACAGCGCCATGAAGGAGCAATACGAATAAACGCAGTCAGTATAACAGAAATGGATAAGGACAAAGAAGAACCCATCATTGAATGCAAAGTAGGAACCAACAAATCAAAGCCAGAGCACTATTGGATTCAGGAGCTCAAGCTAACTTACTTTCACTCAGTTTGTATAGACAATTGACAAATGACACTAAACTACAAACTGCCAAGCAAGAGTTAAAGAGTTACTCTGAGAATTCAATCAAAACTGTCGGATGCACAGTTTTACATATACAGATTAACCAATATGTGTATCCTCATATGTTTTACGTGGTTGAAGACCAAGCTACACAACATCCATTATTGCTAGGACAACCATGGCAGAACCAATATAATGCAATGATTGACTGGAGTTCTAATTCAGTGCTTATCAAATACGAAGGTGAAAGTCAATCAGTTAAGTTCACCACAGGAGAAGAGCCAACTCCAAAGGACGAATCCAAAGACAAAGATAAACAACAACCAGAGAAAAAGAAGAAGCAATGGCAACCAAAAGTTTCTATACAACCGGATTACTCTTCGACGAGGAATTCTCAACAGTGGATAAGGAAGACAAGCAATAATATAACAGCTCAACCTTGGAAAAAAACGGAGTCAAAGTTGGTATGGAGACCAAAAAAGGCTGTGCCAGAGAACACAAAGGTGGAAAACAGAGTCTTCAATACCAGACAACAGAGTGATTCCAGACAATCAAGGACAGTGAAACAGATCTGGATTCCAAAGAAGTTCATGACGGCACAAAGCTATAGCAAGCAAATTTGGATCCCAAAGATTTGTAAACAGGAACTCCCTTCAATACAATCAACGGAAACTCCTAGGTATTTCAAGGCGAGGAAATCAACACACAGAACAAAGCAGGTTTGGGTCGCAAAGAGTTTGTGGCAAGCACAAGCAAAGCGGAAGCAGATTTGGATTGTGAAAAAAGACAACAAGGTAACGAAGAATCCATCTACTGATTCTACTACCGAAGTGCCAAAACCAACCCAAAACCCGACCACCAATCCTTCAATCAAACAAAGAGCAGCTTTATTGGAAAGACTGTTGTATCATCGCTCTACAATTGCATTGGGAACTTATGACCAAAACAACTACAATGCTTCACCCACAGACACTTCATAGTCGTCCGGGAGGACTCAGACTAGGAGGGGGGGAGGTATACAGGAGCTACAAAGCAGCTACAAGCGGGAAAAACAAAGAAAAACAAAAATTATATTACAAGGGCAGTGTCTTACATGATTTTGCAATTTTTTATGTTTGATTGCGGATATTGATAATATTTATGCCCTTATATACCTTGTTTTGCAACAAGAAGAGATCAAATGATGAATTTGGGTCTCTAGATGTGTAAATATCACTAAATAAGAGTGTTTTTGGAGCTAAAAAGTGGAAAAAAGTGGTAATCCAAGTCCAGAAATCACAAAGAAGTGTATATTCATATACACAGGGTTACCAGCTATTTATCGTGTATGTTTGGAATTTTTTGGCTTCAATTTGCTATTTTCCTTTATTTTTTATGATTTTCTTAATAAAAATAAAAGAAAAATAAAAAAGCAGGTGAAATGAGATCGGAAAAAAGAAAAGAATAGACGGTGATGATCCTAATGACAAGGGCAACCCATGGTAAAAACGGGGTACAATTCTGAAAAAGTTGCGGAAAGCCCGAAATGACAGAATTTTGGCAAAGTGGACAGATTTCTCAGAAACAGGTCAAACGGAGTCCAAATTGAGAAATTTCAAATCCTAAAGTGCATTTCACGACGAGATAGGAGCACATGTCAAATTTGGTAACAAGTGATCCGGGAAGCCCGAAGTTAAGTATTTTTCACTTCACTATCAAGCTCATTTCCACTATTACCTTCTTGGAGAGAGCAAAGAGCACACAGGAGCATCCGACCTTCTACCGCCTTCTACGACTGCTACGAGAGCTCAGAGGACACCAGACATGAGAGGTAGACTCGTTGCCATAAGCTTTTGATGCTTATCGTTAACTTTTGTCGCGAAAACTCACCAAAACCAAGAAACAAGAGCAGACGGGGAATGGGGAGGAACGCTAGGTAGGGGCACAACCGCCTAACCAAACCTTGCAAGAACTTAGAGGTGGGTTACCCTAGTATAGGAGATGAGTTTCTAGCACTCAAAGCTCGAGAAAGAACGACTGGAAAAACCCTAGGTCAACAGAGCCTGCAAGAGGCAAACAGAAAAAAGTTGTCGGAACGACACAAAACTTCTCAGGAAGCTTAACAACATCGAGGGCAATGCAACCATGGAGTATCTCCGGGTTTGGATCACCAAAAGTAGGTCGGAACAACCGATTCGGCGCGGACACACAAAGCGTCATTTTGGCATAACGGCTAAAATTGACGACCAAATGACATGAAACTTCACAAGCAGCTTCAAATATACATGGATGACTTATGTTTGCAAGCAAAACCCAAAAGAAAGCTGATTCACTTACCGATGGTGAAAAAGACGCTTTCGGGCAACCAAATGGAGAAAGATGGAGAACGGGAAGCCAAAGTCAAGTTCAACCAAATAGGTGGCTTCACAACATATCCAATGAGCTGGAAATGCAACTCTCGAGAAGAAAAGTTGAAGAAATTCAACTCCAAGGCAAAAAGACGACTTCGGAGACTGAAATGCCTATAAGGGGGCTTTTTAGCTAAACTGATGACTTTTTAAGTTGAAAACTAGTTAGCAGGGCTTAGGGCACTAGCACAAAGCATTCTTTGCACAAAAAGACCAACATTTCAAGAAAAGACATCATACGCGTATGATGTCTCACAGCATGATTTTCACATCCATTTCAACATTTGAGTGCATAGCCTCATTCCACATGTTAATCACATCCTATGAACCAAGTATCATGAGAATTGGAGTTAGAAAACCCAAGGAAAACCAAAAAGACGCAAAGTAGGCCATAAAATTGATTTTTGGTCCTAATTTTGTCAAAATAACTCCAAACTCATTGAAACTTTGTAGGATTGTTGATTAACACATCTACAAGCTATCTGGAACCAAAAAGCACCATTTTGACACAAAAGACATCATACGCGTATAATGTCTATTTGCACTTACAGAGCCAAAATGCTCATTTGTCATCATACATCCATTATATATATCTAATACATGCTACATATGAAGTTTGGAACCATTTGGTCAAGTGGATCACCCCATTAGCCCAATTAAGAGAAAATCCTTCATACAAAGCCTATTTTTGTCCCAAATCCAACATATTCAAGTCCAAACCAAGATTTGAGTATAAACAGTCCTTCACTAGCACATGGAGAGTCCACAGAACCAATCCCATGAAAAATTGATGAAAAAGACATCATACGCGTATGATGTCTCCAGAGCCATTTTTAGTCCAAACTCTATCCAAACTTGATAAATCCACTGAATAAGCCTATCTAAAGCCAAAACCAAGCTTATAGAGAAAATTGGTCCAAAAATGCACTAAAAGACATCATACGCGTATGATGTCTCACTATGTGATTTTGGCACCTCAGGGCTTCAACCACCAAACAGAAGTGTTCTACATGCCATTTGAAAGTAATCCACAATTTTACCCAATTTGGATCATAAAATCCAATTCCCTTTCAAAATTTTGCCAAGAGCCTGAACTGGACTAAACTGGCCAAAACTTGACCAAATGGGATCCAAACTCAAATCCAAGCATATAATACTCATGTATACACTATCAGCTACAAGCACAACCAATATGAAGTCATTCTGACACAAAAGACATCATACGCGTATGATGTCTCCAGCATGATTTTGAGCCCAGTTTGCATATTTTTTCACCTACATTGCATCCTTAGGCCCTGAATAGCTCATGTTTCAATTTTCAAGTCATTTGAATAGTTAAAAGCTTCATTTCGGCTTTCAGTACTAAAAAGACGCTAACTTCTGAAATTGGAGTTACAGGATCCATGGATTCCGCTAAGTCATCGGCAACTAAGAGAAAAAGACCAACCATCAAGGATGCTCTTGCAGAAGCAGAACCTTTTGATATTCCAACAGAAACCCTCAAGCCAACCAAGACTTGGGTGGAGGAAGCAGTACTAGAAAAAGAGGGAATAAAGATCTACCAGGGGACTTTCAGAGATCCTCAAGGGCAATCGGTCGATGTACCTATGATCCCACGAGAATTAGTGGATTATAGCAGATCAGAGAACATCAGCAGATACCTGGAAAGGGCTGACTTACACAGGTTCTTCACCTCGAGACCATCAGGTGTGGATACAAGAAGAGTGTACGAGTTGGCAACATCCATTCAGAAGGATGGGAAAGCCACATTGACAGCCATGGATGGAGAGAAAGTAGAAGTACAGATCACTCCACAGCTCATTGCAGATGCATTGAAGCTGAACAACAAAGGGAGCTCTGTCAGGGAAAGAAGGGAGGCTATAGAGGTTTATGGGTCCAAGAAACAGAATGCAACTTATGGAGATATGGCAGACCAAAGAGCGGCAACCCTTTGCCGACTGTACAACCAATTTCTCCATATTTGCAGTAAAAGACCGCAAAAGTATACGACACCGCCCCATGCCATTGCAACTACCATCACATGGGCACTGAAGAGCAACATGCCAAAAGAGGTGAATTATGCTCAATACATCCACGAGCAAGTAATCGCCATGCACAACCAGAAGCCAAAGTACATAGGAGGAGCTGAAGTTCTGACAAGAATAGCTTATGAAGCTATTGGAGCCAGAGATCAAGGGCCACGGGTTCCCTCCCAGAATGAGTGGCTTAGAGAAGCCGATGAAGAGGAAGAACAGCAAGAAGTATCCAAGAGGGCGTCCACAAGAGCACGCCGAAAACTAGAAATAGTTTCAGAACCTGAAGAGAATGTGGATGAGCCGCTTATGAAGAAAGCAAAGAAGAAGGTTGCTCCCAAGCAAACCAAAAGTCAAAAAGCGGCAAGAATGGAAAGACAGGTGGAGCAGTTTAGAGCGGAAAGAGCTCTAAAGGGGGACTTTGAAGAAAAGTGGGTTCCAGACCCCACTAAAGTCGGAACTAGCTCAGCCAGGCCACATGTTGATCAATATGATCAATATATTAGAGCTTATGAGGAGTCAGAGGCTATACTGGAGCAGCAACCTGTCGAGCCATACACTGAAGAGGAAGTACAGCTTTTAAAAGCTGAGCTGAAAAAGGACGACAAGGGGAAGAAGAAAGTAGATGAGTCTACTGAACCTCAAGAGAAAGACGGGCAAGCAAACAAAGGGAAATCCAAGATGACTGAGGACAATCAGCCCTCCTTTACTGATGTACCAAGCCCGAAGAAGACGGAAATCATTGTGGAAGAGACCACAGTAGAGATGGACACGGTTGGTATGGAAAAGCCGGAGGCCGGGACCAAGGAAAAGGAGATAGATCCAATTCAGCAAAAGAAAAACGATTATGAGGATCTGGTAGCAATAGGGTACACTGAAGAAGAGGCCCTTGAGGCAGTCTATGGGATCCACCTACAAAAACAAGATGATCGGAGAGGGACAGAGGAAAAAATAAAGAGTACAAAAGAGAGTGAAGAGAAACTGGACGAGCAGAACGTACTAGAAGAGCCGAAGCCAGTGGAGGTGGTGGCAGAAAAAGCTTTAGAGTTGACAGATGAAGATGAAAAAGACATGCACATGGTGCATGAACTGCTCAGCAAGATCAAAGAAAGATCCAAGGCAAAGGAAGTGGAGATTGAGACAGCCAAACAAAGGGAAGCCGAGTTGCAGAGGAAATTAGAGAATGCTATGACTGAATCTGAAAGTCATAAAGCATCACTCTACGACGCGGAAAATGAGAGAGACGGCTTGATACTCCAGCTAGCCGAGGCTTCAAGAGAAGTAACAAGTGCACAGGAAGCAAGGGAGCGGATGGAAGACGACTTGGAGGCGGCTAAAGATGAGCTCATTGAGCTAAGGGAAAGAGTCGAGCTCCAAGAAAGAACAATCACTAGACTCAGGACTACCCCTAGAGCTAGCAGAGCAGGAACCGAACAAGAGGGAGCTCTTGTACCAGCTCTGGAAGACCAGGTCCGAAGCTTACAAAGAGAGCTAAGATTAGAGCAAGTGCAAAGGTTGCACATTGCGGAGGGATCATTGGCAGCAGAGGAGAGGCTCACTTTAGAAAATCAAACACTAAGAACAGAGAATGAGACCCTCCGCAAACAGCTCCAAGATCTACAGGAGCAACAAAGAAGAGAGACAGAGACACCACAAGAAGAATCAGGTGGAGCAGCCATAGAGCTACCAGAAACTGGAGAGGCAACCACAATTGAAGATCCAGCCCCAGTTCACGAGGTGGCCTCGACTTCAGGAATCTCTGAAGAAGAAGAACAAAGGCTCCAGGACCAAATAGAAAAGTCAACAGAGGAAAGTGCCAAGGCGGAAATGGAATGGGAAAGGAGACTCCTCATCTCCATTAGACTTCAAGGTTTAGACACAAAAGTGCTCCATGAAGAGTGGATGCAACCCAGCCTGCCTTTCCCTCTGATGAAATTTGAAGTGATAAAGACGAAAAAGAGAATAGAGGAGGAGCAGTCTGTCGCTCTTTACGAAGGCGACATCACAAAGGATGAACAATCAAAGAAGATTGTAGATTCTCAACCTAGATGGAGGAAAGGTTGGCTAAACAAATACCCAGCCTACCTCATCTACTTGGTAGAGGCTCCAAAGGAGATTCGGGAGGATGCAACCTTCTGCCCGGTGCCAAGAGTCAGAAACTGGAAAGAGCATGGCAGGATTGCAGAAAAGAAGCCAAATTGGCTTAATTATCCCAGGATGCCAGGACCAAAGGAAGGAGAGAGAATAGGTAAAGCCTACATGGTGAAAACCCTAACGGGCACCATCAAACTCTTTACTGGCTCTCCTGACCTTTCGTGTCAGATGCTAAAGAAAATCTGCAGGACTCTCTTAGCATGCATTGAAGTGTTCGCGCCAGATCAAGCCACGACCTCGAGTCTACTATCGACGGCCGACACAGTGACGGATATGATGTATGATCTTTCATTGCAGCCATCACCAAAGGTGTTACATCTCTTATACCAAAGAATTATGTTTATGCCTAGCTTCCACATGCAAACATTCGAAGAAGCTTTCTACACCGGCTTTTTCACTCACGAAAGCAAAATATTCAGCCCAACCTTGACCATCGGCAACCTACGCTACGAATCACATTTGCAGATGCTCAAGACGACAGGACTCTATTGACGAAGCCTAAAAGTCATGTCAGGGACGACATGAACGCGGAGGGGGGGAGTGTTGAGCCAGCAGAGGAAGTGTTGAGCCAGTAGAGGATCACACCCACATTTTTGCTCACACCCATCATTTTGTAACCATTGATTGTAATAAATGTCTTTCCGACATTAATTTTGATTTGAGCCATTCATTAAGTAACGGGACTCAATTGAGTTTCTAGCTTGTAATCCCGAAGTAATTTCACCTGTTGATGTAAATAATTAGAGATGTTCTCACCTCCAAGGCTGAGGTATATAAGCCAAAGTTTTGTAACCTAAAAGAGATTCAATTATTAATCAAAGGGAGTTTTTGAGCGCCGTGACTGTGTCTGAGAGAGAGAGAGAGAGAGAGAGAGAGAGAGAGAGAGAGAGAGAGAGAGAGAGAGAGAGTCTTATCTTCTTGCTACGCGAGCTACGGGGCCGCCATTGGAGAAGCGACACCGCCATTGTGTTAGCAACGGTGAGAGCTACGCACAGATACCAAGAGTGCGCGCTATCGGCTTCTATGTGTGGTAAGTTCCTACGAGCTTCGGTGTGAGTTTTCTTCCAACTTGTGTGTCGGAATAGAGCGTGCAGCATATCTATAGAACCACAACGAGTAGAGCTACACATTAGTACCTTCGGGGTCAAGTTTCGGTCACCTGTATTTTTCGGCCTGTCTTCATACGCGTTTGCCGCACGGAGTGGTTATAGGTTGATTTTGCAGTTCAAGTCTTTAGGGTGTTGTTCTTACCTAGTGCATAGACTTCCCCTTGAGTTTGAGATCGATTCGATGATTCTAGATCCTGTTTCGTATAGCATTCGTTCGTAGTACGGATTTCAGTCACTTGCGTATTTTAGAACTTAGATTTGATTTCCTTAGTAGTGATTGTCATTAGAAGGTCGAGTAGGTGATTTGACACCCACCTAGTTGTTTCCATGCGCCTGCGGGTCAAGCTTCGTCTTCGTCTGACAAATTCTGTTGTTGGTTGAGTTCTCGCTATTTAGCTTCCGCTAGCAGCGTAACCGCCTTAACAGTACATATGGTAAGTGTTTTGGTGTGTACAGGGTGGTTGTTTGGTGGTGTAGTTTTAGAGTTCAATAAGCCTATGTGTGGTTGAACATAAACGTTCAACAAGGGGGTTGGGCAACGATGGTGCAGCCAAAGTTGGTCAGAGTTGGGAAGTGTGTGATGCACAGCTATGGGTGTATACAGGTGTTGGGAAAAGTGTTAAAGTAGGTACCAAGATCCTGGGCAGGTTGGTGATAGCTGCTTTGTATGTCTAATGTGGTTTTATAGGCCAAAAGTGCTCCAAAATGGGCTAAGTGGGATGGCAAGTCCATAGGTTTGAAGTGTTGGGTTTTTGCCTTGGAATGTGGAGCTTGAAGTGTTGTGTGAGTTGGTCTAGACGGCTCCTCAAATGGAGCTACAAGGTGGAAGTCATGCTAGTTCAAAGTTGGAATGGTTTGCAGATCCCCAACGGACAAGGCAGGTGGACACAGGTGACTAGATTTGGTGTGAGCATATAGGGTTGAAGTACTCAAGTTATAGAGCATGCTGATCCTTTTGGATCATCAGATGGAGCTCTAGAGTGCAAGTTATGGTCAATTAAAAGTTTGCCAATGGCCGGGTGTGTGCCGAGTTGACTTCATCATTAGTCATGCCATCTAGTGTTTTTTGGGGCCTTGATAGAGTTCAAGAAGGTAGGGTACAACATGTGAAGTGGGCAAGAACTGGTAGTGTGTCAGTCCCAATTTCGATGGAAAAGTTATGTCGGTCAGAAGTCAGGTGCAATTGCTCGAAGGAGGATGTTAGAAGAATTCTACCTGATTTGTGGCCCTGATAGACGAGCTTGGGAACGTTGAAGTGCAACAAGGATGAAGGAGTTTGCAATCAAGAAGGAAGGCTTTCAATTAAATGTTGCGGCATGACCATTGGATGTGGGAGCATGGAGTTGCAATGGCCTGAAAGTGGCAGGGGGAGAAGGTTTTTTTAAAAGTTTTTAAGTGTTTTTGGGAGCTTAGGGGGGTGGAACTCCCTACGAACGCCACATGGCATGGGCTTGTCCCACATACACACACCCAAGCAATGGGCAAGGCCTTTATGAGCTAGGTTGTGACCTTCTATTGGGTGTACAAGTGAGTGAGTGAGTGAGAGAGAGAGAGAGAGAGAGAGAGAGAGAGAGAGAGAGAGAGAGAGAGAGAGAGAGAGAGAGAGAGAGAGAGAGAGAGAGATCTCAAGGACCTCGTCCATGACAGAGGTGCTACGAGGACTCGCGGGTGGTCGTCGACTGGCAGTGGAGGTTTTGTGGCGTACGGAAAGACAAAAGCTGTGCCAATACCACTTTGGTAGTGAACGGTGCCCTACAGGCAGCGTTTCTCAGTGATGATGTGGCAAGGTAGTAGGAGATTGGTCCCTTGCTTGAAAGGGCCCCCCACTTTTTGAGGCAAAGAAGCACCTCCCACCCACTAGCGATGGTGCAAGTGCAAAGGGGAGAGAAGGTGAGTGTCTAGATGAACCTGGCAAATAGAGGGCAATTTGGGGAGCTCCAAAGAGGAAAGTCAAAGGCTGGACAAGGGCGGTTCAAGTGGGCGGCCAAAGGTAGGGAAAAATACGGAAAAGGAAAAAAATAAAAATTGAAGAAGCTAGGGGACACAAAGCTGCAAGCGATGTCGCTAGTGCACACCCCCTCCCCAGGCTAAGAAGAGAGCAGATGCAACTAAAGCATGCAAACGTATCCAAAAATTCCAATTTGAAATGCTAGATGGACCAATGAGAGTAAAGTTTCCAAAAATGAATAGGGCCTCCCTATAAAGGCCATTTTTGTATCATTTTTAATGCTTTTTGTCAGGCCTTTGAGTCGTGTAGCGCCTACAAATAGGCAAGGGATTGAGTGAGGGTCTTTGTGCAAAGGTATGTGCTTGCAAATCCCAATTTGTGGTGTTTTCTTCTCGGGGACCATGTAGGTGTGCCGTTTGTTGTAGAAAAGTTGTATATAGAGTTTTTTGAGCATGGTAAAGCTTCCATAGTGTTTCTCGAGTGTCATTTACCTTGCCCCCCTTCTCTACTTTTTTTGCCTTGTGATGGTGCCGATGTGTGTGAGCAGGTGTGCGGAATGGAAGTGAGAGAGAGGTTTTGTGTACAACAGTGGTGTGTGGCTTGAAAGGAGTTGTGAAGTGTGTGTGGGTAGCTATGGTGAGCATGTTTGTGCGTTGATGTGTGTGCAAGCAGTGGCTTGTTTGGTAGATTGTGATTTTTGAAGCTATTTTTTGAGAGGATATGGGTACTGTGAATTCCCTGAGCTATAGAGAGGCCTTGTGTTGTGTGTGTTCCCCCATTCCCCCTCTCCATCTTCTGGTGCCCCCACTGAGGAGCACGCTGATGCTCCTGTTTGAAGATTGAAAGTGGTGTCTGAAGCTAACAGACGGTTGGCAAATGGTCAACAAATGTGTGATGATTAGATTTGAAATTGGTTGAGATGATGAAGCCAAGATTTGGCCCATATTTTTAGGTGTTGAAGACCCTGAGGATTGGATAGCGGATTTTGAGTTATGGATGCTATCGATGTGTATAAAGATAGATGCAGAAAAGTTACGTACGGTACCATTGTTGATGTGCAAACGTGCAAAGGTATGGTTCGATGGTCCAAAGAGTGTTGATCAAGATTCATGGCACAAGTTGTTAATACAATTTCTGAGGTGGTTTAAAAATGTGGTTTCTCCAGTGAAGGCTGGTGCAAAGCTAAGGGCGCTATGCCAAGACGTAAGTAAAGAGTTTTTAGTTTTTCTGCATTTTGAAGTCTGTTGGAAGCAATTAGAGATTGCTACAGGTGTTAGAGGTAACGAATACCTAAAGTTATCAAAGTTTCTTGAGTGCTTGTATCCGCGAGGATCAGAGAAAAGGTGCAGTGCAAATGGATACAAAGATATGGTGTATCTGGCCAAAGTGAAGAGCAAAAAGGTGAAACAAAAGCTTAGAGGTGGACTTGCTAAAGCCTCTGGTTTATGTGCATGTTGCCACAAGAGAGTGTACCATGATTCAACCAAAGGTGGTATCAATCTTTCAAAATGCAGAACCTGTTGAGGTAAGGCTTGTGGTGGAGTAGAGGTGATGCGAGGGTTAGTCTCTCCAAAAGTGGAGGTTTCTTTGGATGACCAGAGGTCTAATATGGTTATGCCACAAGAGGCCAATGTGGAGGAGAGAGCACTGCTCTTTTAAGAAGAGCGTCACTTTATATGGTTGGGAGGGAGGTCAGGTATGTCAGTTGTGTTTTTTGAGCAGGCTGGTGAGAACGACGGTGCTCTATTCGAAGATTCTTGGATGGAGGGGAATGCTTGGAGTGATAGTGATAGGCCATGGACAACAGCCTATGAGCACGATCAGCTATGTGATGGGGTAAAAAATTATGGGAAGGAGTTGTAGTTTGGTGAACGAGATCAATGCCATGTGGATGATGGCAGTTAATGCAGGGGGTTGGGCAACTTGCTTGAGTCAAAGTGGCAGGTAGTAGGAGACACGTCATGTACATATGGTAAATGTTTTGGTGTGTTCAGAGTGTTGGTTTGGTGGTGTTGGTTTAGATACTGGGGAGATGGGGGTTCTGTTAGAACAAGCGAGAGCAAACCTCATTCACTGAAAACCTTACCTTCATACTTAGGAGAGTATGAAGCAAAATCCGAGATTAGAGCACTTCCCTCACGAAAAATCTCATCAGAAAAAGTCATGGACTCGCAAGGATTGATAGAGATTTTGTCAACACCAGTGACATGCACTATCACTTTAGCTGAGCTTTTGAGGCTAAGACCACATATGTGGACCACTGTAGGAAAATGCTTGGAGAAATTCGGGATAAAAGATCCAACATCGAGATTGCAAGAGAGCATAGAGGAGCTGAGCAAGCCACAAAAGAACGCTAAGCCTGTACCCTTAAACAAGGTCGGAGAGTATTGGGAAGGTGAAGAGGGGAATACAACCTTACCAGTTAAATTCCAAGGAGTGAAGACGATGGCAATACTAGACAGCGGAGCAGGGGTAGCCATTGCTACAAAAGAAATCTGGAAAAAATGGGGGAAACCAGCAATAAGGAAGACTAGGTTGAAACTCCAATTAACAGATGGACACATGGAGAAACCTATGGGGTTATTAGAGAAAGTTGTAGTGACTTCTTGCGGCATTGAATACGAACATACTTTTGCTATTGTCGATTTTGCCAAGGAGAATAACTATGATATCATATTGGGAAGACCATTCATGAGACAGTTGAAAATGGTCCAAGATTGGGGCTACGATCACATATACTTGAGAAATATGGAAACCACTACACGTGTGAACCTGAAAGACCATAGCTACAAAGATGTGAACCGAACACCGGTAGAGGAGTTTGATTCAGCTACTTTGGCGGGATCCGAATTTCCAGCTTGGTTAGGTAAACCCAAGGAGTTATGGATGTGTGGAGCTTCGAGATGTGGAAGTCTAACGAGAGAAGAAGATGTTTTAGAGAGGGCTATCGAAGACGAAACTTATATAAGAGAACCCTTTCCAGAGGACACGTTTGAACCATTAGAATGGACAAACATTCTAGCAACCCTAGATGTTTGTGCAATTCCGGATGGTCCCACAACGCAATTTTGCGATAAGGACGGGTACGATGTGGTTCCTTACTTCATGTTGAGAACTGTACTCGAAAAAGAAACTGAAAAGAACGATACACTGGAAAAGGAAGATGGAGAGGAGGTGTTTCACGACATTACCGATCATCCAGAGTGGGGAAATGAAGCAGACAACGAGTCAACGGACAATTCAAGCGGAAACGAAGAAACTATAATGGATGTCCGATTTTATGATTTTTCGAACCAAACTAAACAACGCCAGAAACGCTATAGAGCAAAGAGAAAAACAAAGGGGGTTAGAACCAATCCGATGCCTAGAATAAGAGGAAAAAATCAACTCCTAATGCTAGTAAAGGCTGAAGATTGTGTTAAGGATAAGATTTCTGGAAGAATGAGAGGCAGTGATCAAAAGAGCTTACGAAAAGACAAAAGAGGCTCAAGAAATCAAGTTCAAAAGAATGGAACGAAAACTGAAACAGAAAAATCAGAAAAGAACAAGCGCAACAGAGAATACACGGAGTCCAAGTTAGAACGTAGAAACAAGTACAGAGAGCTCAAGAAAAATCTGAAGGAAGTTTGGATGACAGAAATTGAGAGTGGAGAGGACGAAAACGTCAAAATCAAGGAAAACATGGATGTTCCCTCTCACTATAGGAAATTCACAATAGAGGATAGGAAGGTGATATTAACCCCACCTATCGAGAGAGGAAGGAGAACGAATCTTATGACGGACCGGAGGATGCAAAAAAAGTTGATTTAGCAGCTCCAGGTGAGCCACCTAGACCGGTCTACATAGCCACAGATTTGTCTCCAGGCGAGGAAGAGAGACTTTTGAGTCTTCTCAGAGAGTATAGGGATGTGTTTGCATGGTCTTATAAGGACTTAAAGGGAGTTGACCCATCGATATGCCAACACTCAATCCCACTGAAACAAGACGCAAAGCCTAGCAGACAGAGACCATACACATATAATGATACTTTTGCTAAGCGAATCAAGGAAGAGATAGATAAGCTAATGGAAGCTGAATTCATATACGAGATTGAACACACCGATTGGGTATCTCCGATTGTGGTAGTACCTAAGAAGAACGGAAAACTCCGAGTGTGTGTCAACTTAAAGAAAGTGAATGCTGCAACAATCAGGGACAATTATCCCCTGCCGATAACTGATCATGTTCTAGAGCGTGTATCAGGGAAAACAGCATACTCCTTTCTTGATGGTTTTTCAGGATATAACCAGCTAGCCATAGCACCAGAAGATCAACATAAAACAGCTTTTGCAACGGAGTGGGGAATTTATGCTTATCGAGTTATGCCTTTTGGTCTAAACCAATGCTCCCGCAACCTTCCAGAGGCTGATGACGCATGCTTTCAAAGCATACTTAACGCTGTTTCTAGAAATCTACATGGATGACTTATGTGTACATTCTCTACTGAGAGATGAGCATCTAGAACACCTAAGAAAAGTATTTGAGAAATGTAGGACATATCGCATTTGTCTCAATCCTGAGAAATGTGTGTTTATGGTCCGACAGGGCAGAATTCTGGGACATATTGTCTCACAAAACGGAATATCCACGGATTTAGAGAAGATAAAAGTTATAGTGGATATGCCTAGACCAACCAGTGCGAAACAAGTACAGAGCTTTATGGGACATTGTGGATATTATAGACGATTCATTTACATGTACGCTATAATTGGCCAACCACTTTACAGGCTAATAGTGAACTTTGAATGGACAGAGGAGTGTGAGGAATCGTTCAAGAAATTGAAAGAGGCACTCATTACTGCTCCAGTCTTGAAATCACCAGATTGGGAGAAGATATTCCATGTGCATATAGATGCTTCGGCATATGCAATAGGATGTATTCTGGCTCAGCGAGAAGAAGGAAACATGGATTTTCCTATCTGTTACGCCAGTCGACAGCTCAACCATGCAGAGAAGAATTACACCACAACAGAGCGAGAAGGATTAGGAATGATCTATGCTGTGAAGAAATTTCGGCATTATCTTCTAGCCAACAAGTTTGTGTTTTTTACGGATCACCAAGCCTTGCTCTACCTAGTGAATAAACCATGCAATACCGGGAGAATAGTGAGATGGTTCATTATCTTACTGGAATTCGACTTCACGGTAGTAGTAAAGAAAGGAAAAACACATCTTAGAGCTGATCATCTTTCGCGATTGACGAATGGAGAAGACCCTATAGGAGTAGATGACGACATGCCAGACGCGTACTTGTTCAACATAGAAATGATACCGAGGTGGTCTCAAAATGTCGTTAACCTATTAACCTATGGAGGAGAGTTCGATAGAAGAGAATACAACCTGAAACATATTGCTATTCAGCAATCCAAGAATCTTCAATTGATTGCAGGAAGGTTGTATCAATTGGGAAATGATCATGTTTTACGACTATGCATCAATCCTGAGGAATATAGTATATATCTGCGCGAAGCACATGTTCAGGAATGTGCATTTCATTGTTCAAGAAGGAACACATATAGGAATTTGTTACAATTGGGAGTCTATTGGCCAGTAATGAAAGAAAGCGTACATGAATATGTCACTGTATGTATTGTATGTTCATCAAAACCGCCAGCCGAGTATTCGACGTTATATCAGATAATAATCGCTCCAGAATGGAGTCAGTATATTGTTGAATATCTCACAAATAGAACTTTCCCAGAAGGAACGTCAAAAGCTCGTCAGAAATCTGTAGAGACAGAAGCTAGAGATTACGCTTTAATAGGAGATCAACTCTATAAGAGAGGTAAAGACAACCAGCTTAGGATTTGCGCATCAGAGTCTGAGTATGTGATAATCCTGGAGCAAGCTCATGGAGGAGTAGGTGGAGGCCATTTCTCAGGTGATAAGACAACAAAACTTGTCTTAGCCGCAGGAATATGGTGGCCAACATTACATATGGACGTTGAGGAATACGTTAAACGGTGTGATGACTGTCAGCGGACCAAAGTACCACTTAAAAGAGATGATATGCCGCTTAGACCAATGATGGGGGGCAAGAGCTTTTGCAAAATGGGGATTGATTATGTCGGACCCATTTCACCTCCTGCATATACGACTCATGCACAATACATCATTGTGGCTACAGACTATCTAACAAAGTGGGTCGAAGCAAAGGCAACTCAAAAAGCAATGCCAGGACCACGGCACAATTTCTATATGAATACGTCTTTGTACGATATGGATTGCCAATATAAATTGTGAGTGATCGAGGCACACATTTCATAAATGAAGTGGTAGAGATCCTTCTAGATGAATTCATGGTAATCCATAGGAAATCAGCCCCGTATCATCCACAAGCAAACGGACAAGCTGAAGCAACAAACAAAACCATATGCACGGTCCTTACGAAGATTGTATCTGAGTCGAGAACTGACTGGGACCAGAAGTTGCATTCAACATTATGGGCATATAGGGTAGCATATAAAACATCAATAGGAACGACCCCATATAACATGGTTTTTTGGGCTAAATGCTATCTTGCCAATAGAATTCTTGATTTCAACCTTAAGGGTGGCTAAGGATCTAGAGTGGACAGGGCACGAGCTTTTTGATAGAATAGATGACCTGGAAAAGCTAGATGAGCTTCGCCTAAAAGCAGTAGCTTCCATCTACGCTCAAAAAAGGCGACAAAAGGAATTTTTTGATAAGCATGTGCGGACTAAAGAGTTTAAAGTTGGGGACTATGTCCTAGTTTACACTCTGAAACAACATGCTAAGAAGCTTAAAAAGCGAGGGATGGGTCCTCTGGTGATTAAAGATCTATCACCAAGTGGAGCCGTCAAGCTTGCTACATTAGACGGAGAAGAAATGCCCAATTGGATTAGTGGATGCAGAGTGAAAAAGTATCTGTTGCCGCTAACACAAGACATGCTTCTCAAAATACATCAAGAAAAGCTGCGTGTCCAGAAAAAGAAAATGATTGTGGAGGAAGCGCAAGCCGAGGCGAAGGAAAGAATGGAGAAAAGAAGACTACTGCGTCAGAACAGCGCCATGAAGGAGCAATACGAATAAACGCAGTCAGTATAACAGAAATGATAAGGACAAAGAAGAACCCATCATTGAATGCAAAGTAGAACCAAACAAATCAAAGCCAGAGCACTATTGGATTCAGGAGCTCAAGCTAACTTACTTTCACTCAGTTTGTATAGACAATTGACAAATGACACTAAACTACAAACTGCCAGCAAGAGTTAAAGAGTTACTCTGAGAATTCAATCAAAACTGTCGGATGCACAGTTTTACATATACAGATTAACCAATATGTGTATCCTCATATGTTTTACGTGGTTGAAGACCAAGCTACACAACATCCATTATTGCTAGGACAACCATGGCAGAACCAATATAATGCAATGATTGACTGGAGTTCTAATTCAGTGCTTATCAAATACGAAGGTGAAAGTCAATCAGTTAAGTTCACACACAGGAGAAGAGCCACTCCAAAGGACGAATCCAAAGACAAAGATAAACAACAACCAGAGAAAAAGAAGAAGCAATGGCAACCAAAAGTTTCTATACAACCGGATTACTCTTCGACGAGGAATTCTCAACAGTGGATAAGGAAGACAAGCAATAATATAACAGCTCAACCTTGGAAAAAAAACGAGTCAGAGTTGGTATGGAGACCAAAAAGGCTGTGCCAGAGAACACAAAGGTGGAAAACAGAGTCTTCAATACCAGACAACAGAGTGATTCCAGACAATCAAGGACAGTGAAACAGATCTGGATTCCAAAGAAGTTCATGATAGCACAAAGCTATAGCAAGCAAATTTGGATCCCAAAGATTTGTAAACAGGAACTCCCCTTCAATACAATCAACGGAAAACTCCTAGGTATTTCAAGGCGAGGAAATCAACACACAGAACAAAGCAGGTTTGGTCGCAAAGAGTTTGTGGCAAGCACAAGCAAAGCGGAAGCAGATTTGGATTGTGAAAAAAGACAACAAGGTAATGAAGAATCCATCTACTGATTCTACTACCGAAGTGCCAAAACCAACCCAAAACCCGACCACCAATCCTTCAATCAAACAAAGAGCAGCTTTATTGGAAAGACTGTTGTATCATCGCTCTACAATGGCATTGGGAACTTATGACCAAAACAACTACAATGCTTCACCCACAGACACTCATAGTCGTCCGGGAGGACTCAGACTAGGAGGGGGAGGTATACAGGAGCTACAAAGCAGCTACATAGCGCGGAAAAAAACAAAGAAAAACAAAAAATTATATTACAAGGGCAGTGTCTTACATGATTTTGCAATTTTTTTATGTTTGATTGCGGATATTGATAATATTATGCCCTTATATACCTTGTTTTGCAACAAGAAGAGATCAAATGATGAATTTGGGTCTCTAGATGTGTAAATATCACTAAATAAGAGTGTTTTTGGAGCTAAAAAGTGGAAAAAAGTGTTAATCCAAGTCCAGAAATCACAAAGAAGTGTATATTCATATACACAGGGTTACCAGCTATTTATCGTGTATGTTTGGAATTTTTTGGCTTCAATTTGCTATTTTCCTTTATTTTCTATGATTTTCTTAAAAAAAATAAAAGAAAATAAAAAGCAGGTGAAATGAGATCGGAAAAAAGAAAAGAATAGACGGTGATGATCCTAATGACAAGGGCAACCCATTGGTAAAAACGGGGTACAATTCTGAAAAAGTTGCGGAAAGCCCGAAATGACAGAATTTTGGCAAAGTGGACAGATTTCTCAGAAACAGGTCAAACGGAGTCCGAATTGAGAAATTTCAAATCCTAAAGTGCATTTCACGACGAGATAGGAGCACAGGTCAAATTTGGTAACAAGTGATCCGGGAAGCCCGAAGTTAAGTATTTTTCACTTCACTATCAAGCTCATTTCCACTATTACCTTCTTGGAGAGAGCAAAGAGCACACAGGAGCATCCGACCTTCTACCGCCTTCTACGACTGCTACGAGAGCTCAGAGGACACCAGACATGAGAGGTAGACTCGTTGCCATAAGCTTTTGATGCTTATCGTTAACTTTTGTCGCGAAAACTCACCAAAACCAATAAACAAGAGCAGACGGGGAATGGGGAGGAACGCTAGGTAGGGGCACAACCGCCTAACCAAACCTTGCAAGAACTTAGAGGTGGGTTACCCTAGTATAGGAGATGAGTTTCTAGCACTCAAAGCTCGAGAAAGAACGACTGGAAAAACCCTAGGTCAACAGAGCCTGCAAGAGGCAAACAGAAAAAAGTTGTCGGAACGACACAAAACTTCTCAGGAAGCTTAACAACATCGAGGGCAATGCAACCATGGAGTATCTCCGGGTTTGGATCACTAAAAGTAGGTCGGAACAACCGATTCGGCGGCGGACACACAAAGCGTCATTTTGGCATAACGGCTAAAATTGACGACCAAATGACATGAAACTTCACAAGCAGCTTCAAATATACATGGATGACTTATGTTTGCAAGCAAAACCCAAAAGAAAGCTGATTCACTTACCGATGGTGAAAAAGAAGCTTTCGGGCAACCAAATGGAGAAAGATGGAGAACGGGAAGCCAAAGTCAAGTTCAACCAAATAGGTGGCTTCACAACATATCCAATGAGCTGGAAATGCAACTCTCGAGAAGAAAAGTTGAAGAAATTCAACTCCAAGGCAAAAAGACGACTTCGGAGACTGAAATGCCTATAAGGGGGCTTTTTAGCTAAACTGATGACTTTTTAAGTTGAAAACTAGTTAGCAGGGCTTAGGGCACTAGCACAAAGCATTCTTTGCACAAAAAGACCAACATTTCAAGAAAAGACATCATACGCGTATGATGTCTCACAGCATGATTTTCACATCCATTTCAACATTTGAGTGCATAGCCTCATTCCACATGTTAATCACATCCTATGAACCAAGTATCATGAGAATTGGAGTTAGAAAACCCAAGGAAAACCAAAAAGACGCAAAGTAGGCCATAAAATTGATTCTTGGTCCTAATTTTGTCAAAATAACTCCAAACTCATTGAAACTTTGTAGGATTGTTGATTAACACATCTACAAGCTATCTGGAACCAAAAAGCACCATTTTGACACAAAAGACATCATATGCGTATAATGTCTATTTGCACTTACAGAGCCAAAATTGCTCATTTGTCATCATACATCCATTATATATATCTAATACATGCTACATATGAAGTTTGGAACCATTTGGTCAAGTGGATCACCCCATTAGCCCAATTAAGAGAAAATCCTTCATACAAAGCCTATTTTTGTCCCAAATCCAACATATTCAAGTCCAAACCAAGATTTGAGTATAAACAGTCCTTCACTAGCACATGGAGAGTCCACAGAACCAATCCCATGAAAAATTGATGAAAAAGACATCATACGCGTATGATGTCTCCAGAGCCATTTTTAGTCCAAACTCTATCCAAACTTGATAAATCCACTGAATAAGCCTATCTAAAGCCAAAACCAAGCTTATAGAGAAAATTGGTCCAAAAATGCACTAAAAGACATCTTACGCGTATGATGTCTCACTATGTGATTTTGGCACCTCAGGGCTTCAACCACCAAACAGAAGTGTTCTACATGCCATTTGAAAGTAATCCAACAATTTTTACCCAATTTGGATCATAAAATCCAATTCCCTTTCAAAATTTTGCCAAGAGCCTGAACTGGACTAAACTGGCCAAAACTTGACCAAATGGGATCCAAACTCAAATCCAAGCATATAATACTCATGTATACACTATCAGCTACAAGCACAACCAATATGAAGTCATTCTGACACAAAAGACATCATACGCGTACAATGTCTCCAGCATGATTTTGAGCCCAGTTTGCATATTTTTTCACCTACATTGCATCCTTAGGCCCTGAATAGCTTATGTTTCAATTTTCAAGTCATTTGAATAGTTAAAAGCTTCATTTCGGCTTTCAGTACTAAAAAGACGCTAACTTCTGAAATTGGAGTTACAGGATCCATGGATTCCGCTACGTCATCGGCAACTAAGAGAAAAAGACCAACCATCAAGGATGCTCTTGCAGAAGCAGAACCTTTTGATATTCCAACAGAAACCCTCAAGCCAACGAAGACTTGGGTGGAGGAAGCAGTACTAGAAAAAGAGGGAATAAAGATCTACCAGGGGACTTTCAGAGATCCTCAAGGGCAATCGGTCGATGTACCTATGATCCCACGAGAATTAGTGGATTATAGCCGATCAGAGAACATCAGCAGATACCTGGAAAGGGCTGACTTACACAGGTTCTTCACCTCGAGACCATCAGGTGTGGATACAAGAAGAGTGTACGAGTTGGCAACATCCATTCAGAAGGATGGGAAAGCCACATTGACAGCCATGGATGGAGAGAAAGTAGAAGTACAGATCACTCCACAGCTCATTGCAGATGCATTGAAGCTGAACAACAAAGGGAGCTCTGTCAGGGAAAGAAGGGAGGCTATAGAGGTTTATGGGTCCAAGAAACAGAATGCAACTTATGGAGATATGGCAGACCAAAGAGCGGCAACCCTTTGCCGACTGTACAACCAATTTCTCCATATTTGCAGTAAAAGGCCGCAAAAGTATACGACACCGCCCCATGCCATTGCAACTACCATCACATGGGCACTGAAGAGCAACATGCCAAAAGAGGTGAATTATGCTCAATACATCCACGAGCAAGTAATCGCCATGCACAACCAGAAGCCAAAGTACATAGGAGGAGCTGAAGTTCTGACAAGAATAGCTTATGAAGCTATTGGAGCCAGAGATCAAGGGCCACGGCTTCCCTCCCAGAATGAGTGGCTTAGAGAAGCCGATGAAGAGGAAGAACAGCAAGAAGTATCCAAGAGGGCGTCCACAAGAGCACGCCGAAAACTAGAAATAGTTTCAGAACCTGAAGAGAATGTGGATGAGCCGCTTATGAAGAAAGCAAAGAAGAAGGTTGCTCCCAAGCAAACCAAAAGTCAAAAAGCGGCAAGAATGGAAAGACAGGTGGAGCAGTTTAGAGCGGAAAGAGCTCTAAAGGGGGACTTTGAAGAAAAGTGGGTTCCAGACCCCACTAAAGTCGGAACTAGCTCAGCCAGGCCACATGTTGATCAATATGATCAATATATTAGAGCTTATGAGGAGTCAGAGGCTATACTGGAGCAGCAACCTGTCGAGCCATACACTGAAGAGGAAGTACAGCTTTTAAAAGCTGAGCTGAAAAAGGACGACAAGGGGAAGAAGAAAGTAGATGAGTCTACTGAACCTCAAGAGAAAGACGGGCAAGCAAACAAAGGGAAATCCAAGATGACTGAGGACAATCAGCCCTCCTTTACTGATGTACCAAGCCCGAAGAAGACGGAAATCATTGTGGAAGAGACCACAGTAGAGATGGACACGGTTGGTATGGAAAAGCCGGAGGCCGGGACCAAGGAAAAGGAGATAGATCCAATTCAGCAAAAGAAAAACGATTATGAGGATCTGGTAGCAATAGGGTACACTGAAGAAGAGGCCCTTGAGGCAGTCTATGGGATCCACCTACAAAAACAAGATGATCGGAGAGGGACAGAGGAAAAAATAAAGAGTACAAAAGAGAGTGAAGAGAAACTGGACGAGCAGAACGTACTAGAAGAGCCGAAGCCAGTGGAGGTGGTGGCAGAAAAAGCTTTAGAGTTGACAGATGAAGATGAAAAAGACATGCACATGGTGCATGAACTGCTCAACAAGATCAAAGAAAGATCCAAGGCAAAGGAAGTGGAGATTGAGACAGCCAAACAAAGGGAAGCCGAGTTGCAGAGGAAATTAGAGAATGCTATGACTGAATCTGAAAGTCATAAAGCATCACTCTACGACGCGGAAAATGAGAGAGACGGCTTGATACTCCAGCTAGCCGAGGCTTCAAGAGAAGTAACAAGTGCACAGGAAGCAAGGGAGCGGATGGAAGACGACTTGGAGGCGGCTAAAGATGAGCTCATTGAGCTAAGGGAAAGAGTCGAGCTCCAAGAAAGAACAATCACTAGACTCAGGACTACCCCTAGAGCTAGCAGAGCAGGAACCGAACAAGAGGGAGCTCTTGTACCAGCTCTGGAAGACCAGGTCCGAAGCTTACAAAGAGAGCTAAGATTAGAGCAAGTGCAAAGGTTGCACATTGCGGAGGGATCATTGGCAGCGGAGGAGAGGCTCACTTTAGAAAATCAAACACTAAGAACAGAGAATGAGACCCTCCGCAAACACCTCCATGATCTACAGGAGCAACGAAGAAGAGAGACAGAGACACCACAAGAAGAATCAGGTGGAGCAGCCATAGAGCTACCAGAAATTGGAGAGGCAACCACAATTGAAGATCCAGCCCCAGTTCACGAGGTGGCCTCGACTTCAGGAATCTCTGAAGAAGAAGAACAAAGGCTCCAGGACCAAATAGAAAAGTCAACAGAGGAAAGTGCCAAGGCGGAAATGGAATGGGAAAGGAGACTCCTCATCTCCATTAGACTTCAAGGTTTAGACACAAAAGTGCTCCATGAAGAGTGGATGCAACCCAGCCTGCCTTTCCCTCTGATGAAATTTGAAGTGATAAAGACGAAAAAGAGAATAGAGGAGGAGCAGTCTGTCGCTCTTTACGAAGGCGACATCACAAAGGATGAACAATCAAAGAAGATTGTAGATTCTCAACCTAGATGGAGGAAAGGTTGGCTAAACAAATACCCAGCCTACCTCATCTACTTGGTAGAGGCTCCAAAGGAGATTCGGGAGGATGCAACCTTCTGCCCGGTGCCAAGAGTCAGAAACTGGAAAGAGCATGGCAGGATTGCAGAAAAGAAGCCAAATTGGCTTAATTATCCCAGGATGCCAGGACCAAAGGAAGGAGAGAGAATAGGTAAAGCCTACATGGTGAAAACCCTAACGGGCACCATCAAACTCTTTACTGGCTCTCCTGACCTTTCGTGTCAGATGCTAAAGAAAATCTGCAGGACTCTCTTAGCATGCATTGAAGTGTTCGCGCCAGATCAAGCCACGACCTCGAGTCTACTATCGACGGCCGACACAGTGACGGATATGATGTATGATCTTTCATTGCAGCCATCACCAAAGGTGTTACATCTCTTATACCAAAGAATTATGTTTATGCCTAGCTTCCACATGCAAACATTCGAAGAAGCTTTCTACACCGGCTTTTTCACTCACGAAAGCAAAATATTCAGCCCAACCTTGACCATCGGCAACCTACGCTACGAATCACATTTGCAGATGCTCAAGACGACAGGACTCTATTGACGAAGCCTAAAAGTCATGTCAGGGACGACATGAACGCGGAGGGGGGGGAGTGTTGAGCCAGCAGAGGAAGTGTTGAGCCAGTAGAGGATCACACCCACATTTTTGCTCACACCCATCATTTTGTAACCATTGATTGTAATAAATGTCTTTCCGACATTAATTTTGATTTGAGCCATTCATTAAGTAACGGGACTCAATTGAGTTTCTAGCTTGTAATCCCGAAGTAATTTCACCTGTTGATGTAAATAATTAGAGATGTTCTCACCTCCAAGGCTGAGGTATATAAGCCAAAGTTTTGTAACCTAAAAGAGATTCAATTATTAATCAAAGGGAGTTTTTGAGCGCCGTGACTGTGTCTGAGAGAGAGAGAGAGAGAGAGAGAGAGAGAGAGAGAGAGAGAGAGAGAGAGAGAGAGAGAGAGAGAGAGAGAGAGAGAGAGAGAGAGAGAGAGAGAGTCTTACCTTCTTGCTACGCGAGCTACGGGGCCGCCATTGGAGAAGCGACACCGCCATTGTGTTAGCAACGGTGAGAGCTACGCACAGATACCAAGAGTGCGCGCTATCGGCTTCTATGTGTGGTAAGTTCCTACGAGCTTCGGTGTGAGTTTTCTTCCAACTTGTGTGTCGGAATAGAGCGTGCAGCATATCTATAGAACCACAACGAGTAGAGCTACACATTAGTACCTTCGGGGTCAAGTTTCGGTCACCTGTATTTTTCGGCATGTCTTCATACGCGTTTGCCGCACGGAGTGGTTATAGGTTGATTTTGCAGTTCAAGTCTTTAGGGTGTTGTTCTTACCTAGTGCATAGACTTCCCCTTGAGTTTGAGATCGATTCGATGATTCTAGATCCTGTTTCGTATAGCATTCGTTCGTAGTACGGATTTCAGTCACTTGCGTATTTTAGAACTTAGATTTGATTTCCTTAGTAGTGATTGTCATTAGAAGGTCGAGTAGGTGATTTGACACCCACCTAGTTGTTTCCATGCGCCTGCGGGTCAAGCTTCGTCTTCGTCTGACAAATTCTGTTGTTGGTTGAGTTCTCGCTATTTAGCTTCCGCTAGCGGCGTAACCGCCTTAACAGTACATATGGTAAGTGTTTTGGTGTGTACAGAGTGGTTGTTTGGTGGTGTAGTTTTAGAGTTCAATAAGCCTATGTGTGGTTGAACATAAACGTTCAACAAGGGGGTTGGGCAACGATGGTGCAGCCAAAGTTGGTCAGAGTTGGGAAGTGTGTGATGCACAGCTATGGGTGTATACAGGTGTTGGGAAAAGTGTTAAAGTAGGTACCAAGATCCTGGGCAGGTTGGTGATAGCTGCTTTGTATGTCTAATGTGGTTTTATAGGCCAAAAGTGCTCCAAAATGGGCTAAGTGGGATGGCAAGTCCATAGGTTTGAAGTGTTGGGTTTTTGCCTTGGAATGTGGAGCTTGAAGTGTTGTGTGAGTTGGTCTAGACGGCTCCTCAAATGGAGCTACAAGGTGGAAGTCATGCTAGTTCAAAGTTGGAATGGTTTGCAGATCCCCAACGGACAAGGCAGGTGGACACAGGTGACTAGATTTGGTGTGAGCATATAGGGTTGAAGTACTCAAGTTATAGAGCATGCTGATCCTTTTGGATCATCAGATGGAGCTCTAGAGTGCAAGTTATGGTCAATTAAAAGTTTGCCAATGGCCGGGTGTGTGCCGAGTTGACTTCATCATTAGTCATGCCATCTAGTGTTTTTTGGGGCCTTGATAGAGTTCAAGAAGGTAGGGTACAACATGTGAAGTGGGCAAGAACTGGTAGTGTGTCAGTCCCAATTTCGATGGAAAAGTTATGTCGGTCAGAAGTCAGGTGCAATTGCTCGAAGGAGGATGTTAGAAGAATTCTACCCGATTTGTGGCCCTGATAGACGAGCTTGGGAACGTTGAAGTGCAACAAGGATGAAGGAGTTTGCAATCAAGAAGGAAGGCTTTCAATTAAATGTTGCGGCATGACCATTGGATGTGGGAGCATGGAGTTGCAATGGCCTGAAAGTGGCAGGGGGAGAAGTTTTTTTTAAAAGTTTTTAAGTGTTTTTGGGAGCTTAGGGGGGTGGAACTCCCTACGAACGCCACATGGCATGGGCTTGTCCCACATACACACACCCAAGCAATGGGCAAGGCCTTTATGAGCTAGGTTGTGACCTTCTATTGGGTGTACAAGTGAGTGAGTGAGTGAGAGAGAGAGAGAGAGAGAGAGAGAGAGAGAGAGAGAGAGAGAGAGAGAGAGAGAGAGAGAGAGAGAGAGAGAGAGAGAGAGAGAGAGAGAGAGAGATCTCAAGGACCTCGTCCATGACAGAGGTGCTACGAGGACTCGTGGGTGGTCGTCGACTGGCAGTGGAGGTTTTGTGGCGTACGGAAAGACAAAAGCTGTGCCAATACCACTTTGGTAGTGAACGGTGCCCTACAGGCAGCGTTTCTCAGTGATGATGTGGCAAGGTAGTAGGAGATTGGTCCCTTGCTTGAAAGGGCCCCCCACTTTTTGAGGCAAAGAAGCACCTCCCACCCACTAGAGATGGTGCAAGTGCAAAGGGGAGAGAAGGTAAGTGTCTAGATGAACCTGGCAAATAGAGGGCAATTTGGGGAGCTCCAAAGAGGAAAGTCAAAGGCTGGACAAGGGCGGTTCAAGTGGGCGGCCAAAGGTAGGGAAAAATACGGAAAAGGAAAAAAATAAAAATTGAAGAAGCTAGGGGACACAAAGCTGCAAGCGATGTCGCTAGTGCACACCCCCTCCCCAGGCTAAGAAGAGAGCAGATGCAACTAAAGCATGCAAACGTATCCAAAAATTCCAAATTTGAAATGCTAGATGGACCAATGAGAGTAAAGTTTCCAAAAATGAATAGGGCCTCCCTATAAAGGCCATTTTTGTATCATTTTTAATGCTTTTTGTCAGGCCTTTGAGTCATGTAGCGCCTACAAATAGGCAAGGGATTGAGTGAGGGTCTTTGTGCAAAGGTATGTGCTTGCAAATCCCAATTTGTGGTGTTTTCTTCTCGGGGACCATGTAGGTGTGCCGTTTGTTGTAGAAAAGTTGTATATAGAGTTTTTTGAGCATGGTAAAGCTTCCATAGTGTTTCTCGAGTGTCATTTACCTTGCCCCCCTTCTCTACTTTTTTTGCCTTGTGATGGTGCCGATGTGTGTGAGCAGGTGTGCGGAATGGAAGTGAGAGAGAGGTTTTGTGTACAACAGTGGTGTGTGGCTTGAAAGGAGTTGTGAAGTGTGTGTGGGTAGCTATGGTGAGCATGTTTGTGCGTTGATGTGTGTGCAAGCAGTGGCTTGTTTGGTAGATTGTGATTTTTGAAGCTATTTTTTGAGAGGATATGGGTACTGTGAATTCCCTGAGCTATAGAGAGGCCTTGTGTTGTGTGTGTTCCCCCATTCCCCCTCTCCATCTTCTGGTGCCCCCACTGAGGAGCACGCTGATGCTCCTGTTTGAAGATTGAAAGTGGTGTCTGAAGCTAACAGACGGTTGGCAAATGGTCAACAAATGTGCGATGATTAGATTTGAAATTGGTTGAGATGATGAAGCCAAGATTTGGCCCATATTTTTAGGTGTTGAAGACCCTGAGGATTGGATAGCGGATTTTGAGTTATGGATGCTATCGATGTGTATAAAGATAGATGCAGAAAAGTTACGTACGGTACCATTGTTGATGTGCAAACGTGCAAAGGTATGGTTCGATGGTCCAAAGAGTGTTGATCAAGATTCATGGCACAAGTTGTTAAAACAATTTCTGAGGTGGTTTAAAAATGTGGTTTCTCCAGTGAAGGCTGGTGCAAAGCTAAGGGCGCTATGCCAAGACGTAAGTAAAGAGTTTTTAGTTTTTCTGCATTTTGAAGTCTGTTGGAAGCAATTAGAGATTGCTACAGGTGTTAGAGGCAACGAATACCTAAAGTTATCAAAGTTTCTTGAGTGCTTGTATCCGCGAGGATCAGAGAAAAGGTGCAGTGCAAATGGATACAAAGATAAGGTGTATCTGGCCAAAGTGAAGAGCAAAAAGGTGAAACAAAAGCTTAGAGGTGGACTTGCTAAAGCCTCTGGTTTATGTGCATGTTGCGACAAGAGAGTGTACCATGATTCAACCAAAGGTGGTATCAATCTTTCAAAATGCAGAACCTGTTGAGGTAAGGCTTGTGGTGGAGTAGAGGTGATGCGAGGGTTAGTCTCTCCAAAAGTGGAGGTTTCTTTGGATGACCAGAGGTCTAATATGGTTATGCCACAAGAGGCCAATGTGGAGGAGAGAGCACTGCTCTTTTAAGAAGAGCGTCACTTTATATGGTTGGGAGGGAGGTCAGGTATGTCAGTTGTGTTTTTTGAGCAGGGTGGTGAGAACGACGGTGCTCTATTCGAAGATTCTTGGATGGAGGGGAATGCTTGGAGTGATAGTGATAGGCCATGGACAGCAGCCTATGAGCACGATCAGCTATGTGATGGGGTAAAAAATTATGGGAAGGAGTTGTAGTTTGGTGAACGAGATCAATGCCATGTGGATGATGGCAGTTAATGCAGGGGGTTGGGCAACTTGCTTCAGCCAAAGTGGCAGGTAGTAGGAGACACGTCATGTACATATGGTAAATGTTTTGGTGTGTTCAGAGTGTTGGTTTGGTGGTGTTGGTTTAGAGTTCAATAAGCCTATGTGTGGTTGAACATAAATGTTCAGAAAGGGGGTTGGGCAATGATGGTGCAACCAAAGTTGGTGAGAGCTGGGAAGTGTGCTATGCAAGGCTATGGGTGTATACAAGTATAGGCAAAGGACTGAAGCAGATACCAAGATCTTGAGCATGCAAATGATAGTTGTTATGTATGTCTAATGTGGGTTTATAGGCCAAAAGAGCTCCAAAACGGGCCAAATGGGATGGCAAGTCCAAAGGTTTGAAGTGCTGGTCTTTTGTCTTGCAATGTGGAGCTTGAAGTGTTGTGCGAGTTGTTCTAGATGGCTTCTCAAACGGAGCCACATGGTGGAAGTGATGTTGCTTCGAAGCTGGAATGGTTTGCAGATCCTTGACGGATAGAAAAGGTGGAGATAGGTGACCAGAAATGGTGTGAGCAATAGGGTTGAAGTCTCGAGTAATAAGGTAGGCTGGTCCTTTCGAATCATCAATCGAAGCTCTAGAGTGCAAGTTATGGTCATTTGAAAGTTTGCCAGGGGTCTGGTGCCAAGTGGACTACATCGATAGTCGTGCCATCAAGTGTATTTTGTGGCCTTGACAGATCCCATAAAGGTAGAATACAACATGTGAAATGTGCAAGAACTGACGGTGCATCAGTCAGAGTTCTAGTGGAGAAGTTATGCCAGTCCAAAGTCGGGTGCAGTTGCTCGAAGGAGGATGTGAGATGAATTTTACCCATATTTGCAGCCTTGATAGACGGGCTCGGGAAGGTTGAAGTGCGACAAGGATGGAGGAGTTTGTAGTCATGAAGGAACGCTTTCAACTGAATGTCAGCGCATGACCACTGGATGTGGGAGTATGGAGTTACAGTGGCCTGAAAGTGGCAGGGGGAGAAGTTTAAAAAAAATAAGTGTTTTTGGGAGCTTATGGGGGTGGAACTCCGTATGGATTCCATGTGGCATGGGCTTGTTCCACATGCACATAACCAAGCAACGGGCAAGGCCTTTATGAACTGGGTCGTGACCCTCTATTGGGTATACAAGTGAGAGACAGAGATCTCAAGGCCCTCGGCCATGACAAGGGTGCTGTGTGTGCTCACAGGCGGTTGCTGATGATCGGCAATGGAGGTTTTTGGCATGCCGCAAAAGCTAGTAGTGGCTAATGCCACTACTCGATAGTGAATGATGCCCTACGGGTGGTATTTCTCAATGATGATGTGGCAAGGCAGTAGGAGATTGCTCCAATGACGCACGCGGAAGGGCTCCCCACTTTTTGAAGATAAAGCAAAGAAGCATCCCCCACCCACTAGTGGTGTCTCTAATGCAAAGGGGAGGGAATGTGACAAAGTGCACGTGCGAGAGCATGTGTGTGTGCAGCAATGGAAAAGAGAGAAGAAGAGAGGAGACAAAGGTTTGGGTGGACTCCAAACACAAAGTGTTAGGGTTATGAGTCCTTATTGTTTTATGTAGAATGAATGGTCAGTGTTAGTTCCTGATTAGTTCCCGGTTATAGTCTCCAGCTGCCCAACACTAGGCACAACGCATTGGGTTTTACCACCCCAGCAACCTCCCACTTAAAGGAAAACGTGCCTTTAAGCTGGGGTAACAATGTATATATACATAGAATACAGGTAGACAATGACCATGATCATCTACCCAATGCACATGAGTGCCCGACAATGTGCAAACAGCTCTGAAGGTAAGCCCTTTGTTAGAAGATCAGCAGGATTCTCAGTGGTGTGAATCTTGGAAAGCTGCAATTTCTTGTCCTCAAGCACCTGACGAATGAAGTGATACTTCACATCCACATGCTTTGTCTTTGCATGAAACACTAGATTCTTTGCCAATTGTATAGCACTTTGGCTATCATAATATAACACAAGCATCTCAACATTGATTCCCAAGTCTCCCACCATCCAATCAAGCCATATAGCTTCCTTAAAAGCTTCTGAAGTTGCAACATATTCAGCCTCATAGTAGACAAGGTAACACAATCTTGCAAACAAGATCGCCATGAAACTGCACCTCCAGTGAATTAAAAAACATAGCCTGAAGTGGACCTTCTCTTGTCCAAGTCTCCTGCATAATCTGCATCCATGTAACCCATTACACATGCTTCCTTTCTTCCAAATAAAATGCACATGTCTTTTGTACCAATCAAATATCACATAACCCCTTTCACTACCTCCCAATGTTTCTTGCTTGGATTTGATATATATCTACTAACAACTCCCACTCCAAAAGCAATATCAGGATGTGTAGCAATCATAGCATACACCAAACTCCCAACTATAGATGAATAAGGCACTTGTGCCATTTCAGCCTTTTCCTCTTCAAACTTAGGGTAATCATTTTTAGAAAGTTTCACATATGGAGGCAATGGAGTACTCAATGCCTTCCCCCTCTCCATATTGAAACGTTTGAGCACTTTAGCAATGTACTTAGATTCAGACAAATGGACCAATTTCTTGCATCTTCTCACCTAATGTGCATGCCAAGGATATAGCTTGCTTCACCCATGTCTTTCATTTCAAAGTTTGCATGTAACTCTGACTTCAAGGCTAAAATCTCATCCGTGCATTTCCCAACAATTAACATATCATCCACATAAAGGACCAAAATCAGCAAACTACCATATTTAGCTCGCTTATCGTAGAGGAAATGGTCCATATCGCTATGTTTGTAGCCTTGAGAGAGCATGAACGAGTATAATCTACGATACCACTCCCTTGATGACTGTTTTAGACCATAAAGAGTCTTTTGTAACTAACAACCAAGTCTTCATTGCCCTTCTCAAAAAAACCTTCTAGATGCTGCATAAAAACTTATTCATGAAGATCACCATGCAAGAACGTCGTCTTGACATCCATCTGATCATATTCCACGTCCTCTTTAGCAACCAGCACAAGGACACAGTGCAGAGTAGTCATTTTGACAACCGGAGAAAAGATCTCATCAAAGTCAATACCCTACTACTGCTTAAATCCTTTAGCAACAATTCGTGCCTTGTACTTGGGTTTCTTATCATGAGGTGTAATTTTTTTTGCTTATACACCCATTTGCATGGTAATTTCTTTTTACCTTTAGGCAACCAAACCAACTTCCAAGTTTGATTCTTATGCAATGAGTCCATTTATGATTGCATAGCTTTCTCCTACTTCACCTTGTCATCCATTGACATGGCTTTCTTATAGCAGGAAGGCTCTCTGCAATTTGACAACATAATGTAGTCCAATGAGGGAGTAAATCTATCAGGAGTCCTTAAAACTCTTGTAGACCTTCTAATAGCTGCTTGAGCCAGTTGTCCCTTAGCAACACCTTGTACTACAGGAGGATTCTGTCCTCTTTGTCTGACATTAGGCACTTCAACCCTATTGTGGACAACTCCATTTCTTGGAATATAACTCTCCTGACCTCCACTATATGCACATGCTTCTTATGCATCTTTTCTTCGTTGAAGTATACGTCATTGATGCAAACTATCTTTTTAGCTTAAGGATCCCATAACCAAAATCCCATCTCTCTAGGATTTCCATAGCCAAGAAATGTGCATTTCTTCGACTTAGGAGCCAACTTTCTTCAAAAATCCTTTGGAACATGGAAATACGCTTCACAGCCAGAGACTCTAAAATGCTTGTAAGAAGGTGGCTTCTAGACCAAAGCTCTTCAGGTACCTTCTCATCTAAAGCCTTGTTAAGAGATCTATTAATAAGATGGACATCAGTTGCTAATGCTTCCACCCAAAATCCATTAGGCAACCCTACATTAGACAACATGCTATGTAACTTCTCTTGTATGGTACGGTTCATCCTCTTAGCAACACCATTTTGTGGAGGGTTACATGGAGTAGTCAACTCTTGGAAGGCTTTAGTCACATACTCACCACCATTGTTTGACCTTAAGCACTTGACTTTATTGCCAGACTAATTCTCCACTAATGCCACAAAATTCTAAAATTTTGAAAGAACTTCATCCTTCTTCCTGAGAGGATATACCCACACTTTCCTTTAGAAGTCATCAATGAATGTAACAAAGTACAATGAACCTCCCATGGATAAAATAGGCATAGGTCCACACACATCACTAAGATTTTCATTCCCTTTTGAGACATATGTCCTAATCGGTGATGCCACAAACAATGGCTGCTCCGTTACACAAATGACATGGTTTTTAACATTGGATACATGTAGCATGTACAAAATCCCAAACTTTGAACCATGTACTACCACTAAAGAACCCTTGGTGATCTTCCATGAACTATCAACAAATGTGCTGAAATATCCTGCGTCATCCAATTGTCCTGTACTAATCAAGCTTTTGGTAAGCTTTGATCTCACATTCTTGAGCATGAATGAAGAACCATTTTGAAATTTCAGCTACACATCACCAACGCCAACTATGTCGCCAAAATCATCGCCAAGAAGAACACGACCTTTACGGGATGCATCATATGTATTGAACCACTCCCTGTGAGGAGTCACATGAAATGATGCACTTGAGTCAAGAACCCAATCCTGTAAAGCATAGTCATCAATGGCAACCAAAAATACTGAATCCATGGCAGATGTGAGATAAATTCTCCATCAAAATCTTCAAACAAAAAATTGTTGATCTCTTCAATCTTTATACTGCTTTCCTTAGTCTTGCCTTCTTCCTACTTCTTGTCTTTACCTTTCTCTTGTTTCCACTTTCGACAGTCTTTCTTCATGTAACCCTTTTTGTGACAATGATAACACTCAACGTCTTTTCAGCCACATAATTTGCCACAAGATTTCCCTCTCTGATTCTTCTTGACATTTTCCTGTGATCAACCACGAACAACGAGAGCATTACTAGTACCATGAGAAGTATCAGATTCTTCTTGCTAACCTATTCAATAAGCAAATTTTCCTCAACATCAGCACATGTTAAACTATTAGGAGGTGATGAGTTACTTATGACTGTGTGAAAAGTGTCCCAACTTTTTGGCAACGTAACTAGCAAGAACATTGCTTTGACCAGATCTTTGAAATTGACTCCTTGTGCACAAAGCTGACTGAAAATTGTGTTAAACTCATTGAGATGGTTGCACATGGGTGTGCCCTCATCCATCTTCAAATCAACTAACATTTTTATCCAATAAACATGTGATGTTGCACTTTGTTTCTCATACAAGTTAGATAACTTCTTCCACAGCTCATAGCTAGCCTTTTCCATATTCACATTGAAGTACACATTGTTTGACAAAGTCATCATGATGGTGGACACACTTGGAAAGCTCATCCAACTCCTGCTAATCATACTCATCCATATCCTCAGGCTTTATACCCTTCATCTTTATCGGCCAGATATGCTTCTTCTGTACTAAGACATTGTAAATTTCTTCCTTCCAAAATGGAAAGTTAGTGCCATCTAACTTCTCAATGTTGAACAAAGAGTTCTCCGATGATGAAGCCATCACTTGACAAGGAACAAAAAGTGATAGATCCGCTACACTAAAGAAGATGATAGAAAACCTGGAAAATTTCGGTAGAGTCTCCCCTACAAAATTGACTTCTGAACCCAAAACAAATGTGTACAATGACTGAAACCCTTATCAAAGTGGCTAAAATGGCAAGATAGAATCTCAAAGAATTCTCACTGTCAATGTCTCTAACTCTAGAAGAGTGTCTGTGACCAACTGAACACTGTCGAATGCATACCCATAAAGATGAAAGCAATGCCAACAATGGCGGGTTAGTAAATGCACACCAATACTGTCCTAACTGCATAAACATACATCCTATGTCGATGCCAAAACTATGGGCATGTCGGGGGCTTGCTCCAAAACCTATATCATTGAAAGGATCTCCACATTTGAGAATCTCCTAGCTCAATAAAACCTTACCACGACCCTCAACAATATGCTTTGCATATTTCCATCACAATACATAAACCGCATACGATCTTACATTAACCACAAAAACCCTTTTCTATAACCACTGAGGCGGTTTGTCTGATTTAATAGACCCTCAAGATCTTACATCAAATATGTATGTGACAGAGATTGCAGAAAGAGTCTGCAACAAAAACATGTACACAAAAGAACTGACAAAGGTAGACCACCCTGCTGTCTGAATTGAATATCTCTCAAACCCTGCAAAATTTGCAGAAACCTCCTTCTGCAAAGTTGCAAACCACTCTGAAACAATTGAAATTGCACGAATGGACATGAAATAAGCTTTTTTTAAAGGTCAAAACAGATTTGTAAAATTGCAGCTTGTACTTCATGAACTACAAGCAGTCCGAGTGACGTATCTCAAAATTGGTGAAGATTTTGAGATTTTTTTTTTTGCAAAGTTGAAGAGGACAAAAAATTGGTCATGTGTAGTAAGAATTGGCTTAAATGAAGACGTTTTGATAGGCCAAAACAAATTTCCAAAAATGTGTTGCAGTTTTTTTTGCTTCTTAGTCTACATCCCAGCTGAGCTCCAATGGTGCTCCCAATCCCTGAGCTCTAGTACGAGTTGAAGTGCACCTGCGAGAGAGTGTGTGTATGTGCAACAATGGAAAAGAGATAAGAAGAGAGGAGACATAGTTTTGGGTGGACTGCAAGCACAATAGTGTTAGGGTTATGAGTCCTTATTGCTTTATGTAGAATGAATGGTCAGTGTTAGTTCTCGGCTAGTCTCCAGCCGCCCAACACTTAGGCGTGACATGTGGGCTTTATCACCCCAACAGGTGAGTGTCCAGATGAACCTGGCAAAGAGAGGGCAATTTAAGGAGCTCCAAAGAGGAATGTCAAAGGCCAGACAAGGGCGGTTCAAGCGGGCAACCAAAGGTGGAAAAAAAGAGGTAAAAGAAAAAATATAAAAATTGAATAAGCTAGGGGGCACAAGCGATGTCGCTAGTGCACCTCCCCTCCCCAAGCTAAGAAGAGAGCAAATGCAGCTAGACCATGCAGACGGATCCAAAATTTCCAAAATTGAAATGCTAGATGGACCAATGAGAGTGAAGTTTCCAAAAATGAACAGGGCCTCCCTATAAAGGCATATTTGTATCATTTTTAATGCTGTTTGCCAGGCATTTGAGTCGTGGAGCCTACAGATAGCCAAGGGATTGAGTGAGTTTTTTTTTTGGTGGGGGTCTTTGTGAAAAGGTATGTGCTTGCAAAGCCCAAGTTGTGGTGTTTTCTTCTTGGCAACCATGTAGGCATGTTGTTTGTTGTAGACAAGTTGTATATGGCATTTTTTGAGCATGGTGAAGCTTCATAGTGTTTCTCGAGTGTCATTCACCTTGCCCCCCTTCTCTACTTGTTTTGCTTTATGATGGTGCCAATGTGTGAGTAGGTGTGCTCCCCGGTCTTATTGTGTGTGGAATGGAAGTGAGAGAGTGGTTTTGTGTACAACAGCAGTGTGTGACTTGAAAGAAGCTGTGAAGTGTGTGTGGGTAGCTATGGTGAGCATGTTTGTGTGTTGGTGTGTGTGCAAGCGGTGGCTTGTTTGGTAGATTGTGATTTTGAAGCTATTTTTTGAGAGGATACGGGTGATGTGAATGCCCTGAGCTATAGAGAGGCCTTGTGTTGTGTGTTGGGTGTGTTCCCACATTCCCCTTCTCCATCTTCCGGTGCCCCCATTGATTTGCACGGTGATGCTCCGGTTTGAAGATTGAAAGCGGTGGTTGAAGGTGAAAGATGATTGGTAGATGGTCAAGAAATGTGCGGTGATCAGATTTGAAGTTGACTAAGATGATGGAGCCAATCTTTGGCCCCATGTTTATAGGTGTTGAAGACCCTGAAGATTGGATAGCGGATTTTAAATTTGGATGCTATCGATGCGTATGGTGACAGATGCGAAAAAGTTGCAGACGAAACTGTTGACATTACTGAAGATCCTAAGGTTGCTATGGATGAAAGTATGGAGGTGCTTGTTGATACATCTTTGGCCAGGATATAGGTGATTGGAGGGTTAGTCTCTCTAAAAGTGGAGGTTTCTTTGGATGAACATTGGTCTACTATGGTTATGCCACAAGAGGCCGATGTGGAGGAGTGTTTGTATCAATAGTAGTGCTCGTTTGAGAAGAGCCTCACTTTATATGCTTGGGAGGGTGGGTCAAGTATGTTAATTGTGTTTGTTAAGCAGGTTGGTGAGCATGATGGTTCTCTATTTGAATATTCTTAGATGCAGGGGAATGCTTGGAGTGATAGTGGTAGGCCATGGACGGCTTTTGAGTAGGATGATTTATGCGCAGGGGTACAACATTATGGGAAGGGGTTACAGCTGGGTGAATGAGATCAATGCCAAGTGTTTGATCTAGGTGGAGGATGGAAAATAATGCAAGGGGTTGGGCAACCTGCTTGAGATGGAGCGGAGGATAGTAGGAGACATGTCATCTATATATGGTAGGTGTTTTGGTGTGTACACAGTGTTGGTTTGGTGGTGCAATTTTAGACTTCAATAAGCCTATGTGTGGTTGAAAAAAAAAATCAACAATGGGGTTTGGAAATAATGGTGCAACCAAGGTGAGAGCTGGGAAGTGTGCTATGCAGGGCTATGGGCATATAAATGTGCATGGCAAAGGGTTGAAGCAGGGACCAAGATCATGGGCTCGCAGGTGATAGTTGTTTTGTATGTCTAATGTGGTTTTATAGGCCAAAGAGCTCCAAAATGGGCCAAATGGGATGGCAAGTCCAGAGGTTTGAAGTGTTGGTTTTTTTCCTTGGACTGTGGAGCTTGAAGTGTTGTGTGAGCTGGTCTAGACAGCCCCTCAAGCACAGCTACATGGTGAAGGTTATGCTAAATCAAAACTAGAATGGTTTGCCAATCCCCGAAGGACAAGGCAAGTGGAGAGAGGTGACCATGGCTAGTGTAAGTAGATAGGGTTGAAGTAGTCAAGTTATGGAGCATGCCGACCATTTTGGATCATCAATTGGAGCTCTAGAGTGCAAGTTATGGTCAACTAAAAGTTTGTAAGGGACTGGGTGTGTGCCAAGTTGATTACATCGATAATCATGCCACCTGGTGTATTGGGGCCTTGACAAAGTTCAAGAAGGTAGAGTACATCATGTGAAGTTGGCAAGAATTGATGGTGCATCAGTGGGAGTTCCCATGGAGAAGTTATGCCAGTCGAAAGTCGGGAGCAGTTGCTTGGCGGAGGATGTCAGATGAATTTTAAGCATATTTGCGGCCTCAATAGACAGGCTTGGGAAGGTTGAAGTGCGGCAAGGATGAAGGAGTTTGTAGTCGAGAAGGAAGGATTGCGGCATGACCACTGGATGTGGGAGCATGGAGTTGTTGTGGCCTGAAAGTGGCACAGGGAGAAGTTTTTGTTAAAAAAAGTTTTTAAGTGTTTCTGGCCGATGTGTGTGAGCAAGTGTGCTCCCGGGTCTTTTTGTGTGCGGAATGGAAGTGAGAGAGAGGTTTTGTGTGCAGTAGTAGTGTGTGTCTTGAAATGAGTTGTGAAGTGCATGTGGGTAGCTGTGATGAGCACGTTTGTGCATCGATGTGTGTGCAGGCAGTGGCCTGTTTGGTAGATTGTGATTTTTGAAGGTGTTACAGAGAGGCCTTGTGGGTGTGTTCTCCCATTCCCCCTCTTCAACGGTGTGTCACTCACCTCCTGCATTGCTATCGCTGAGGGGATCCTACGAGCGCCCAGAGGAAGAAGCCATCGTTGCTGCTCATCCTTCTTGTTGCCACCGTACTTGCCATTGCTCGATCACCTATGCCCCCCCTATCTCTCTCTCTCTCTCTCTCTCTCTCTCTCTCTCTCTCTCTCTCTCTCTCTCTCTCTCTCTCTCTCTCTCTCTCTCTCTCTCTCTCTCTCTCTCTCTCTCTCTCTCTCTCTCTCATGCTCATAGATAGACAGCCCAAGAGGATAAGGCAAGATCAAGCTTAGTACCTTCAGAATGAGAAAATCCTAGGTTCACAATCCTTATCTATGGGTCCTCCCTTTCACATACAAGCTCCCATATTTGGCCAATCAACACTAAATAAGTATGGTGCACCTATCATTGGTGATCACCAAACCTTGACCATAAACCTATGGAACCAACAAGCCCAGCCCATGACTAAAAATATGAAAAAGAACAATAATGGCATCATGAGTTAACATGCCCCCTCTTCAGGTGTAGTATGAGCATGGAAATTGGAGCAAGTACCAAGAATGGTCAATAGTAGTGAACATCTTGATGATAGTAGTGGCCCATGGACATGCTCACAATCAAGATGTCCAGGTTGAAAGACATGACCATATTCTTTGTAACATCACAACTTCTCAGCTGCACTCAATCCCTACAAACTCATCAAAGAAAATAACCAGTGATTGCCTCTCGTAGAATATGGTAAATTAAAAAGTATATGCAGTAAGTATAAAGAGTAATCCGTGAAAAGAAAATTAACACACATGTTTGTTAGCTAAAGACGGGCGGCCACGCTCAACTGAAGACTGACGAAATGATAAAAGAAGGAAATCCTATGTAGTCATTCCCTGATTAAGAAAACCCTTAATTTCACTTGTAAATACTTGGGGCTTGCAGAAAATTCAAATTTTGTATATTATTTTTGCCATTAGACTAAGTAGGATTTCACTTTGGAACGTGAGGTTTTGTATTTGGAAGGTATATATACCAAATTCTAACCTTAATAAAAAAAAACCCCCTCCTTTGTTGATTCCGTGAGAAGCGTATTCTATGTACGAGAGAGAGTGAGAGCTTATATTGACGCTACACGCACACTGGTGGTCGGAATCGAGTACGGAGAAGTGCAGCGTGTTGCTCCCGGAGAGAGCTACGCGCCAATACTCACACTATGCGTGTATGGCCCAGCTTCGCGAGATTGACCCGCGAGCTATTTCTAGGGATTCGGTAAGCAAACGGTGTCTATTTTCGCATTTCAGCATATCCACACGTTCATATTGAGTAGAGCTACACATTAGGCACCTTAGTTTTCAAAAATGTTGACCTGCAAAAATCTATCAGACATCCTACGTGATTCTACATTGGGTGTTTATGGGTAGGGTTTTGGGTCACGAACCTTAGGGAGAGTGGCCTATTGGTGTTAATAGGATATCCCTCAAGTTTTGTAGTGTTTCGAGAACGTCTAATGGGTATTTGGCTCATGGAAGCGTTGTAGGAAATCTCCTCTTGTGCACAATAGTAGGCTGTAACTTAGACATTGGGTAGAGACCTCTATAGGAAGTAGTCAATAGTCAGTCAAGTGTAGGTTGACACCCTATGCTTGCTTCCACGCACCTGCGGGTCGAGCTTCATCCTTAGCTGACAATTCTTGTTAGGTGAGTTCTCGTTGTGCTGGCATCAGTCACGGCGTATCCGCCAACATTGGCGCCGCTGCCGGGGACGAAAACCCTAGGTAGGTGACCGAGACTAGTCCTTGAGGATAGGGATTCTCTGGCTTTCCATAGTCTTATTTTACATTTTAGATAGGATCAGAGGGTGGTGGACTCCCTAGGTCTTAGGAGGAGTCTAGGGAGCGTATGGCTGGCCTGGATCGTCCGTCTTAGGTAGTGTTAGATAGGAGTTAGGTTGTGGTGTGGAGAGTAGGAGTTGGAGTGGTAGATGCGGTGAGAAGATAGCTTGAGAGTCCGTGCGAGGCCAGGAAGCAACCACGGCACCAAAATCACCATCTCACATGATGAGTAGGAGTAGGGTAAGTAGGACATCATGATTTATGATTTGGAGCACTTCATGCATGTTATATTTGATGTTAGGCTCATTGAAGAAATATAAAAGACGGTAAATTGTGTTTACAAGTTGAATTGAAGTCCAAAAGTTTCTGTGATTATTGGTGAGAGGTCTACAGAGCATAGGGAAGTCCACTGGCAGAAAAAAAAAATTAAATTCTAAGACAGTAGACATCCTACGCGTAGGATGTCTACAGGGTGATCTGGCAGGAATTTTGAGAATCTAAGTTGACCAGAGTGTTTAGAAGGTAGGTTTTACCCTATTTTCACATGGAAAGTGGAAGATTGACCATATCTTGACAGATTGTGGCCAAAAGACAGGAATTGCCAGACATCCTACCCAAATTGTGCCAAGGCATAATTTTGAGACAAAAACCATAGGATGTCTTCATGTGCATGATCTACATGCTTTATTGCGTGCATGTGAAAGGTTTCATCTCAATTGGGTGAGAAAATTGGGGTTTAAGCAGACTTTAACATTTTTTTTACGGAAAAAAGGCCAGAATAGCTAAGTTTGGGGTCTTTTGACATTCAAACACAAATCTAAACACACCAGGGTGATCAGCACATCAAGGAAAAGCTGTGGGCCAAGTTGGGTTAAATTCTGACGCAAAAGACATCCTACGTGTAGGATGTCTAATGCATGATTAAAAGGCCAAAATTATATTTAAGACATACTAGGCTCTCATATAGCCTTAGACAAACCTCCTAGTCAAGTTTGGTCCAATTTGGAGTTGATTTGACTGGTGAATTCATCAGAACGGACATTAGGCTTCTGGAACAGATTTCTGATCGGTTGACCAGCTTATATGTGTCCAAACCAAAAAGTGAGAACAATTGTGAGCTCAGCACATCAAGGGAAAGCTACAGTGAAAATTTTATCTAAAACAGAGCAACTAGACATCCTACGAGTAGGATGTCTACAAGATCATTTTTAGGACAATATTATATTGTGGACATACAAGGAGGTTCTAGTTGATTTAAGGGTTCCGAAACTTCTTTCAGAAGTGAAATTGGACTTTGTTTGACCTATTTACGGAGCAAAGACGAGAGTTAAGAAGTTACCTCTAGACTGACAAACACATAGGTGGTGTACAGTTCAAGATTAGTGGACCTAATCAAGAACATCAGAAGTGTATAGAGTACAGTAGTGGTTGGGATTAACCCTCCAGTTATACCAATCATTACTAAGACCGCCTCTAGCAGTTAAATTCTTTGATTCGATTGCCGAAATTAAACGCTTGTGTACATGTATATTCAGCCAAGAAAGCAAGAAGTTGTGCAGAAACTGATCCCTTGCCAGGTGAGTGGTTGGATTTGTGATAAATTGCATTGCTAAGTTTGATGAATTTAAGATCAGGACGACACATTCCAAGAGACCAAAATGTTGGGGTATAAAGTCCAATGTGGTCGCCCAGGTAAGTGGGCTGGCCGCCAGGTATGTACACATATTCTTTTGTTAAAACCTAATAAGAACTCACTATGCTCTACACATTACAATAGAGCGAGTTCACCATATCGTCGTGCTCTTCTTCTCGCACTCTCTCTCGCGTCGCACTTCCGCTCGTACTCCTTCAACCGGTATCAGAGCTCAGATCGAGGCTCGGGCAGCATTTGCAGGTAGCCAAAGGCACCTGCTCAGATTAGAGTGAGATTTGACAGGCGAAGACATGGCCCCAAATCCTGTGGGTAAGCCCAAAGGGCTTGGTGTTCTCAGAATTTCATTCTGACGTCATCTCGGCCACCGTTCGGCTTCGACAAAGTTCTACGCATGCCATTTTCGACTACGTGGTCTCGACGGGTGCAGATCCGACTCTGCAAATTTGGGGTTTCAGCCTACGACTGCAGGAGTTGAGGATATCGTCACTCCCAGAGTGCTGATTTGTGGTTGTCTACACATCGAAGGACGGCACACAGTTCTTGGAGGCGTGTCACAAACGACACGGGTGCATCTACACACAGACTCTAGGCGACATCCACTAGTTCATCAGGTAGCTTGTGTTTGCTGCTTAATATTCCAGATTTCATCCTGACATTGCAGGTACTTCCACATGGGATGTATTGTCAGAGATTATGTATGTCTGTTGAGGGTTTGCTGGCTGTGAGTCACGCAGCAAAGAACCGCCGCAGCGGTTACAACATATAGTGGGAAATTTGTGGATGTATGACTTTGTGGGAAGTCTATGTATTGTCAGATTTACTGCAGCCTTTGTTGAGGGTCGAGTGAGGTTTTATTGAGCTGGGGGATTCTCGAATGTTGAGATCCTTTCGGTGATACAGGTCTTGGAGCGATCCCTCGAGCACCCTTAGATAGGCAGCTAGGATGTATTGACTGTCAGTTAGACAGTTGGGATTTCATCTTTGCTTTACTATCGTTGAGGCATTGTCGCAGTCTATGCTTACAGGACAGTGAGAGACAGTACAGGTGCAGGACAGGTTTACCCACAGCTTACAGTGTTAGAGAGACAATGGTTTTTTGAGCTGTTTTTTGTCTGTTTTTTTAGTACACCAGAGCCATTTTACAAAGGAGACTCTGTCAAAATTTCTGTAGAATCTGAAGCTTTCTTGGTTCATTTGACAGGTTGATATTGGTTCAGAGGTCAGTTTACAGGGGAGACTCTGTCGAATTTTTCCCGGGAAAGTAAACTACTGTGAAGCGTAGCTATGGCTGGATCAAAGGACACTACTCTTTACAATATCAAGAAGCTGGATGGAACCAATTTCCCATTGTGGAAGAAGCAGATTTGGCATGTGTTGGTACAAAAGAAGCAGATAAAACCTATAAAGCTCAAGGGGATAAAACCAGAAGATATGGACGAAGATGAATGGAGCGAAATGGATGAATTGGCACTTTCTACCATTATGCTGACTTTGGTAGAAAGCGTTTACTTCAATGTAGCGGACGAGATGTCGGCTTATGAAGCATGGACAAAGCTGAGTGATCTTTATGAGAAGCAGAGTATAGCTTCACAGGTATACTGGCTTAAGAAGCTTGTTGACTTGAAGATGAAAGAAGGGACACCTATGTCCAATCATCTGAATGAATTCAACACCATCTACAGTCAGTTGTCAGCTCAAGGTGTCAAGTTTGGTGAACCTGTTAGAGCTATGCTCCTGTTGATCACATTACCGGAAAGTTGGGACACTTTTCACACAGCTTTGAGTAATTCTGCACCTCCAGATGGTTTGACCATAGGAGGTGTAGAAGACAGTCTGCTTACTGAAGAAACCAACAGAAAGACAATGGACAAAGGCAAAGGAACAGCCTTAGTTGTCAAGGGAAGGACCAAAGAAAAGGACAAAGGTGGAAAGAGGAATCAGTCTCGTAGCAAGTCCCGTAGTGCTAAAGGCAAGAGTGACATAGAATGCTACCATTGTGGCAAGAAGTGTCACATGAAAAGAGACTGCAGAGAATGGAAAGCAGAAAAAGGCAAAGAGAAAGCTGAAGACCATGGTGAGAAGAACAAGTCCTCAGTGACGATTCAAGAAATAAATGTGACAAACACTGTTGTAGAGGATGACAGTCTAGTCTCAAGAGACATCTACTTCTTGAAGAATACAATGGACTCAGCTCTTCTTATAGCATCTGATGGAAATGCACTGAGTGACTCGATTATAGACTCAGGGGCATCACTTCATGTGTCTTCAAACAAGGAGTGGTTTACCTCTTATGTTACCACTAAAGATCATGTTCAGATACGCAATGGGCAGACATGTGAGATCTTAGGTGTTCGAGATGCTCAATTGAAGTTTCAGAATGGCTCTTCTTTCATGCTGAAGAATGTGAGACATGTTTCTGAAATTACCAAGAGCTTGATCAGCGCAGGTTTACTTGATGATGCTGGCTACGTCACCACTTTTGGACAGAACATGTGGAATTTATCCAAGGGTTCTATGACAGTAGCACATGGAGTAAAGTCTGGAGGACTTTACATGATTTATGTATCAAATGTCTCTAAAAATGTAATCAATGTAACCCAACAGCCGAACGTTTCTTTGTGGCATAGCCGGTTAGGACATATGTCCAAGAAGGGAATGGAAATCTTGTCTCGTTCTGTTTATTTGCCTGGCTTGTCATTTAATGATTTTGAATTCTGTGAACATTGTCTGTATGGTAAGCAAACACAGCAGCCACATAAGCATAGAAGCAGTAGAGAGATACACAATTGGCACTTGTTCATAGTGATTTGTGTGGACCTATGCCTAACCTATCTCTAGGGGGAGCTTCTTACTTTATGACATTTATAGATGATTACTCGAGGAAAGTATGGGTTTACTTTCTCAAGCACAAGGATGAAGCGTTTAGTGTTTTCAAAATGTTTGTGACACTTGTGGAGAATCAGAGTGGCAAGAAGCTTAAATGCTTATGCACTGACAATGGTGGAGAGTATGTTTCAAAGGCCTTTCAAGACTTTTGTGAGTCAAAAGGTATAAAACGTGAACTTACTGCAATCACTCAACATGACATAGTTCCAGATGGAACAAACCGATCAGGAGGTCGTGAGATCTGTCCCGATTTACGCAATTGGCAATTGGCCATTGCAGTCAGAGATGACACCTCTGCATAAAAACCAAACATGGAAGCTAGTTAAATTACCACAGGGCAAAAAGGCTCTACCTTGTAAATGGGTTTACAGGTATAAGATCACCGCTCATGATAGTCAGCCAAAGTACAAAGCAAGGCTTGTTGCCAAGGGCTTTAAGCAAGAACAAGGCATTGACTTTGATGAAGTCTTCTCTCCAGTGGTCAAGATGACTACATTGAGATGCTTTCTTGCATTGGTTGCCATATTAGATTTGGTGTTTCGCCAAATGGATGTCAAGACAGCGTTCCTGCATGGTGATTTAGATGTGGAAATTTACATGCAGCAGCCAGAAGGGTTTGTTGAGAAAGGCAAGGAAGATTTGGTATGCCAATTGTTAAAGAGTCTTTATGGCTTAAAACAATCACCGAGGGCATGGTACCATAAGTTCCACAAGTTTATGCTTTCTCAAGGCTACAAACGTAGTGAGTTCGATCACTGTCTATATACAAAGAAGGCTAAGGATGGCAGTTGGCTGATCCTTATTTTGTATGTAGATGACATGTTGATTGCTGGCAAGCACTTGGAAGAAATTTCAGCTTTGAAGTCAAAGATGGCAAAATTGTTTGACATGAAAGACATGGGTGAGGCAAGTCATATACTTGGTATGCGCATTGAGAGGGACAAATCAAAGAAGTTGATTTGGTTATCTCAAACAGAGTATATTGACAAGGTTTTGCAACGTTTCAATATAGAGAAGGGAAATGCATTGAGTGTTCCATTGCCACCGTATGTGAAACTTAGCAAACAAGATTGTCCTGTGTCTGAGGAAGAACAGGCTGAAATGGATAAGATTCCATATGCGTCTGCAATGGGTAGTTTGATGTATGCAATGATTGCTACTCACCCAGACATTGCATTTGCAATGGGAGTAGTAAGTCGATACATGTCAAACCCAGGCAAGAAACATTGGGAGGCAGTGAAAGGAATATTGAGATACCTAAAAGCTACAAAGAGTATGTGTATATTCTATGGGAGTCAGGAGCTAAGTGTAAAGGGTTTTACAGACTCAGATTATGCAGGTAACTTAGACAACCGAAGGTCTACGTCAGGGTATGTCTTTACATTGGCTGGTGGAGCAGTATCATGGCGTTCTAGATTACAAGATTGTGTTACTTAGTCTACTACAGAGGCTGAATATGTTGTAGCATCAGAGGCATGCAAAGAATCAATTTGGCTTAATCGACTAGTAACAGATTTGGGAATCAAAGAAGAGATGCCTGTGTTATATTGTGATAGTCAAAGTGCTATACAATTGGCTCGCAATCCAGTTTATCACTCAAAGACAAAGCATGTGGATGTGAAGTATCATTTCATCAGGGAAATGCTCCAGGATAAGCAACATCATCTTGTCAAAGTTCACACCACAGAAAATCCTGCTGATCTACTTACAAAAGGACTTCCCTCAGAGAGCTTTGCGCATTTTCGCAAGCAGTTAGGTCTAGGGTAGTACATCACTTCTCTACATCTCTTGTATATTAGCTTGTATCGTAGCTTCTCTCACACTTAAAGTACCACACTGGACTTTAAGTGGGAGGTTGTTGGGGTATAAAGCCCAATGTGGTCGCCCAGGTAAGTGGGCGGGCCGCCAGGTATGTACACATATTCTTTTGTTAAAACCTAATAAGAACTCACTATGCTCTACACATTACAGTAGAGCGACTTCACCATATCGTCGTGCTCTTCTTCTCGCACTCTCTCTCGCGTCGCACTTCCGCTCATACTCCTTCACAAAAAGTGGCATGTGATCAAGATAGCTTAGTATCCACTAAGGAGAGTGTAACTCACGCAAGGCTAGATCCATTAGCCCAAATCATTGAGGAAGGTAGTGATACTGACACTTCATCAGAAAAGTCCTTCTTCATGATGGCTAGTCAACAACCCGAAGGCTTCTCCGGTGAACGACCAATGCTAGGAGGAAGTACCTCCCAAAACCCTTTGAACAAGGCCAAGTTCACTATAATCTTCTTAGAAGGAACAAACTCTCGGGGAGCCCTAGTTTATTCTGACTATCGGGGACGCAAGTGTATTTGTATAGAGGAACGGCCTTCTCAGAGACTGGAGATAATTCAAGTCTATGATGATGGAGATAGATTCCGAGATGAAAGGGGGAACCACTATCTGATAGTTAGGAACCCTGAGGATTACAACAGGTATGGAGATAATGTGGCAAAAGGAAAAATGGTCTCAGAAACTCAAGAGCCGCCTCCTAAAATTGATCGACCTGTAGCTCTTTTTATGTATCATAAAGAAACAAACCAGAGTCTATACCTATAATGAGAATGTGGGAATTTACAAGCATGAGACCGAGGGAGTAGTCTGTTATTTTTGATGCAAAGAACCCTACCCAAATGAATTAAGCGATGACAAGGTTATTTACTTGTTCTCTTATGAAATTGCTATTGGAAAGGATATCATTTTTGTTGATAGGTACGGGTGAGAATACAAACGAATTCTACTAGAGGAGGTAGATAAGGCAACAGTTCTAGAAACATCAACATATGCCCCCGAAGAAGTACCAAGGTCCACCTATACCCCTAGCAAGTCTACAAATCCACTTTCAGAAGAGTACGATGCAACATCACATTTTAACCGACAGCAGCAGCAGACTTTCATCTATTAGAACCAGCAGGCAACCCAACCATCATTGCAGGCATGGCTTCAAAAAAATGCAACATCCAAACAAGACCTAAACAGAGGTGGTTATCAAGCCACACAAGGACTCAGAGATTTACAAGAACCACCACTCCATTCAAATTACCAAGGTGAGAGTAAGCCGAAAACTCAAGAGTCGGCAGAGCCCGGAAGACAACCCATAGAACGAGAACAAAGAGAACGAGTTCGGAGAGATGAAACATCTCTTGCAAGAATCGTCAGAAATTATGGCTTAGGAGCACCTCTGGGAGAGGAACGTTCCCAATACCGAAGGCCAGAAGAGGCATATCAAGGAGGACGAGGAGAGCCAATGATGAGATTTGTAGACCATCATAGAATTAGACCTTCTCAGGTGCAAAAATGGGTAAACAAGAAATACTCGGGAAACAGAGATCGGATCATGTAGCAGCCTTCGTGTGTGTAATTAGACCTGAAGAAGTTTTGGATTTGCCTACTCAATTTGCAGGGTTTGGACTTACCCTAGAAGAGGATGTAGCCACTTGGTTTGATTCTATGAAGCGTAGAGATTTTGAGTCTATGGAGGAGGTTTTTGACGAGTTTATTGAGGAATTCTCACAAAGGGGGATAGCTCATAATACACTCTCACAAATCCATAAATTCAAACAGAAGGAAGGGGAATCTGTGCGAAAGGTAGACCTACGACTAAAGAGATATGTGAAGTTCTGCCCTGTGGAAGAACTACCAACCCAGTCAAGACTTATGCTTATATTTATTCAAGGACTGAGAAACGCAGATCTCCAGAAGGACTTACATATGAAGAGGGTCACAATGCTAAATGGGTTAACTAAGGAAGCTCTTTACCTTGTAGACAATTGTGCGGTCTACAAGGAAGGTGAATTCAAGGATCTTGATGATGATTCATCCTCACAAAAAAGTGGAAGCAAGTCCACTAAGTCAGCACAAAAAGGAGAAGTAGTTGTAAGCAAGTCCACTAAGTCAGTACAAAAAGGAGAAGTAGTTGTAAGCCAGGAGCAGTTGGTGGAAGAAGTGCTAAAAAAATTTGATATGTATGCCAAGCATCAGGCTAAGCAGCCGAAGTGGTGTGCAATTGAACAAAAATGGACAAACCATGTGATGGAGGAATGTTATTATAACAAGGGATATGTGAAAGAGCGACCTTATGCTCCCCAAGCTCAAGCACCATCTCCTCAAATCCCACTGATGCCTAGGTATCAAGCTAGTAACCTACCAGGACCTGTAGGAGTTGAAAGACCACAACCAGTATTGGGGAAACAACCACCCCTACCAGGAGTAAGACTGGTCGGCATAAGGAACCAAAAGAGAAGTCTTTGGTACCCATGCATGCATATTACGAAGATCCCAATGGATATGCAACAAATCCTATCTATTATCCACCTGAAGAACCTAAGATGCAAGAACCTTGGAGCATGATTGGAAGTATGGGACCACCAACAGCTGCCCAGGCTATAGAAGAAGGAAGATACAGCTTGGATGAACGAACACTGCTGTTCATAGCCAACGGAGGCATGGGCGGGTAGAGGCATGCTTACCAATAGAGGAGCTCAAGGAGCACCTCAACAGCCTAAGGGACCCTGCTACAAGTGTGGTGGAGATCACTGGCTGAGGGACTGTCCTCACGATGAAATCATTAGAGTCAATGCGTATTGCACCGAATGTGGAATTACTCACTTGATTCCTAAATTCCCTAAGAACTCAAGCAAAGGAGAAAAAACTACTTTAAACATGCTGAAAGCAGTGCCATCCAGTGGGGGGTCAGAAAATGAAACAGTAATACCTATTCAGGTAGTCATACGGACACAAGTTCAAAGAAGGACAAACAAACCCATAGTTCAAGAGCCAAAGACCGATGCCCCTAGTGCAGAAATGAAAAATCAACGAAGCACTTGGAAAGCTAGAAAGGCTCGTATGAAATCCAGGAAGGAACGAGAGCAAACGGCTCTATCCGAGGAGCTAAAACACACAAAGGATAGATTGGAGCGATTAGAGGATTTAACTAGTTTAAGTTCACACAGTACTACAACCATAGGGCCCAAGGAAATAGTGGAACCCAAAAGTGCAGGATTGGGAGGATCAGTACTGGTAGAAAAAGTAAATGAGCAGCTTGACGCACTTTTAAAAGAATACGAAGCCAGACTAAAAAACAACCAAAACCAAGAGCAAAGATGGATGACTTATCCATATGCGGAACTAGAAAAACAGAGGTTGGAAATGTGTCGGAAGATGATTGAAACAACCCAATCCTTGATAAAAAAACCCACCTAATAAACCTGCAAGTTGGCACGAGGTGCCAGCTGCAACCCTTATCACACCAACTCTAGAGAAACAAACAGACACAAAGGAGGGACTCACGACTGCCTAAGAGTCTAAGCAGGAACCTATCATAGTGTCAAATACAACAGATGAGACATTTGATGGTTTCCAACCCAAAACATCGGAGGGGATGGGTAAAGAGTGTGACAATCTAGATTACCTGTGGAAGCAAATCTAGAAAGCAAATGAAGCTAATGGGGTAAATTACCAGCTAAATCGCGCTGAGAAGGAGAAAAATGAGATCTTACCTCCCATTGAAGAATTTGAGGCAAGATCACAAATGAACTTTGATATGCATTCACAAGGGGGGGACCAGGGGTCAATTAGCTCGGGGCACAGCCAACCTGACTCGCTAAAAACTCTACCCTCTTACCTAGGGGAGTATGAAGCTAAATCTGAAGTGAGAGTAATACCATCTCAAAGACTTTCTCCCAACAGTGTAATGGATTCACAAGGGTTGATTGAGTTATTTTCCACCCTTGTGGCATGCACAATCACGTTAGCCAAACTCCTGAGGTTACGACCAAACATGTGGACCACCGTAGGCAAATGCTTAGAAAAATTTGGAGTAAAAGACCCTACCGCGAGGATTCAAGAAGGGATCAGAGAATTGGACAAGCCTCAACTGAACACTAGGCCTGTACCTTTAAACAAAGTTGGAGAATATTGTGAGGGAGAAGATGGAAATACCACACTATCATTAGAATTCCAGGGAGTAGTATCCAAGGCTATTCTCGATAGTGGAGCGGGAGTCGCTATCGCCACCAAAGAAATATGGAAAAAATGGGGAAAGCGGGCTTTGAGAGAAACCAGAATGAAATTACAACTGGCAGATGGGTTCATGGAAAATCCTCTAGGACTTTTGGAAAAAGTAATTGTCACTACTTGTGGAATTGAGTATGAGCATACATTTGCAATAGTTGATTTTGGCAAAAAGAACAATTACGAGATCATCTTGGGAAGACCGTTCATGAGACAATTAAAGATGGTACAGGATTGGGGTTATGACCACATATACCTCAGGCGTGGGGAGACTACAACCAAAATATACCTTAAAGACCATAGTTACAAAGATGTGAACCAGACACCAGTGGAAGAGTTTGATTCGGCTACGTTGGCAGGGTCCAAACTCCCAGCATGGTTAGGGAAGAAAAAAGAGCTATGGATGTGTGGAGCTTCACATTGTGGGAGCTTGAAAAGAGAGGAATGCATCTTAGAAAGAGCTATTGAAGAACAAGGATTATATTTCGAACCTTTTTCCGGAGATGCATTAGAACCTATGGAATGGGAACACATACTAGCAACGTTGGACGTCTGTACCATTACAGATAGTCCAACGACAAAATTTTGTGATAAGGACGGCTATGATGTGCTACCTTGTTACATGGTAAACCTTGTACCAGTAGGAGATGAGAATGTAGCACCAGAACAAGAAGAGTTTTATGATTCCTCTGAGCATCTGGAATTAAGTAACGATGAAGATAACGAGTGTTTAGATAGCTCAAGTGAGAGTAGGGAAACAACAGCAAATATCAAGTTTTATGATTTTGCAAATCAACACCCTAGATCCCAAGAACGATATAGAAAAAAGAGAGCAGAAAACAAGATTAGAGAAAACCTGATGCCCAGGATAAAAGACAAAATGCACTATCTAATGCTAGTCAAGGCAGAGGATTGTGTAAAAGACAAAATATCAAGGAGATTCTCAAGAGTTCGAGGGATAAAGACACATGAGGAAATAAAACAAGCACAGAAAACTAAAACGGAAACAAATTCAAGAAAAGCTCAACAATCAAAACGTGGAAAGACAAAAGATCCAGAGTGGACCAAAATGGAGCGTAAAAAGAAATACCAAGAACTTAAACGGACGTTACGAGAGGTATGGACTACTAAGGTAGAAAGTGAAGGTAAGGAGGATCCATAAAAAGAAAACATGGATATACCATCCCACTATCGAAAATTCACCATCCAAGATAGAAAAATGATAATGACACCACCAATAAGGGAAAGAATAAACCAGGAATCTTACGATGGGCCGGAAAATGCAAAACGAATTGACCTCCCTGCACCAGGCGAAGAGCCTCAACTTGTCTATATAGCAACTGATTTAGGGCCTGAAGAAGAAGAAATGCTAACACAGCTTCTCAAGAAGTATAAAGATGTGTTTGCATGGTCTTACAAAGACCTCAAGGGAGTTGATCCATCGATATGCCAACATACAATTCCGTTAAAATCAAATGCCAAACCAAGCAAACAACGTCCTTACACATATAATGACACATTCGCTAAACGAATCAAAGAAGAGATTGACAAGCTGAAGGATGCCAATTTCATCTATGACATCGAGCATACAGATTGGGTGTCACCCATTGTGGTTGTCCCCCAAAAAAAGGAAAGTTATGCGCGCGCGCGCGTGTGTGTGTGTGTGTGTGTGTGTGTGTGTGTGTGTGTGTGTGTGTGTGTGTGTGTGTGTGTGTGTGTACCTCAAAAAGGTAAATGCAGCAACAATAAGGGATAATTATCCCTTGCCAATCACAAAACATGTGCTTGAGAGGGTAGCGGGAAAACAGGCCTATTCATTTTTGGATGGGTTTTCGGGGTACAACCAATTGGCAATTGTAATAGAGGATCAACACAAAACCGCATTTGCCACAGAATGGGGAATATATGTGTATAGAGTTATGCTTTTTGGCCTAACCAATGCCCCAGCCACCTTCCAAAGATTAATGACTCATGCATTCAAAGAATACCTAAGAATATTCTTAGAAATATATATGGATGATCCTGTGTCCACTCTCTTATTTGGGAAGAACACATTGACCATTTACAAAAGGTATTTGAGAAGTGCAAAACATATCGAATCTGTCTCAACCCGAAAAAGTGCATTTTTATGGTAAGACAAGACCGCATCTTAGGAAATATTGTCTTAAGAAATGGCATAACCACTGACCTAGACAAAATTAGAGTCATAGCAGACTTGCTCAGGCCTACTAATGCCAAACAAGTACAATCTTTCATGGGACACTACGGATATTATCAAAGATTCATATATATGTATGCGGTCATTGCACGACCACTATATCACTTAATAGTCAGTTTTGACTGGACCGAGGAGTGTGAAACTTCATTCAAAAAGCTTAAGGAAACCCTTGTATCAGCACCTGTACTTAAAGCACCAGATTGGGAAAAGATATTCCATGTTCACATTGATGCCTCTGCATACGCAATTGGGAGTATTCTGGCTCAACTTGGAGACAGAACAATGGATTTCCCAGTTTGTTATGCCAGCCGACAGCTAAATAGTGCAGAAAAGAACTATACCACTACTGAAAGAGAGGGATTAGGAATGATATATGCTGTAAGAAATTTTGACATTATCTCCTTGCAAACAAATTTGTGTTCTTCACAGATCACCAAGCTCTTCTGTATCTAGTAAATAAACCATGCAATACTGGGAGAATTGTACGTTATTTTATTATATTGCCAGAGTTTGACTTCACAGTGGTAGTAAAAAAGGTAAAATGCATCTACAAGTGGATCATCTTTCAAGGGTACAAAACGGGGAAGCTCCTGAAGGAGTCGATGATGACATACCTGATGCTTATCTTTTCAATATTGGATACCCAAATGGTCTCAGAAAATTGTTAGCATTCTTTCCTTTGGAGGTAGATTTGATAAAAAGAAAGAGGGATCCAAACAACAAACATTTTTACAAAAAAAAAACTTTCAATTGATTGCGGGACGACTATACCATCTAGACTCGGACAAAATTCTATGATTACGCATAAATCCACAGGAATTCGAGTGTTATCTTGACGAAGCACACATCCAAGACTGAGCATTTCATTGTTCAACAATGAAAACAGACCAAAGATTGAACCACTTAGGAGTATATTGGCCAACTATGTATGCTGACACACATGCTTATGCTAACAAATGTATTATATGTAGTGCCAAACGACCAGTGGATCACGCGACATTGTTTTAGGTAACCATTGCACCTGCATGGAGTCAATATATCATCGATTTCTTAACAACAAGGACATTTCTTGAAAACATAACAAAAGCATGACAAAGGGCTATAGAGTTGGAGGCTCGAGACTTTAATTTAATTGCAAATCAACTCTACAAGCGAGGAAAGGACAATCAACTTAGAATATGTGCAAGTGAAAGTGAATACCTACTGATTCTAGAACACGCACATGGAGGAATAAGTGGAGACGATTTTTCAGGTGATAAGACAGAATTACAACTTTTACAACGAGCGGCAGAATTACAACTTTTAATTGCAAAGAAAATCTACCAACCAAACCAGGAACAAACAGGAAACCTCGACCTCGAATGTCAATAAGCATCTTGCTTATTCCCTCCTCTCGCACCGCATTAGTTTTACCATGCATTGACTGAGTATGCATCAGGTAGGGCCACGTTACAAGGCCGCACATTAGCACAATTTTAACCCATGCACTGCACATACCACGAGACGATACCTTGTCATCCATGAGGACTCTGATTAGGAGGGGGGGAGACATTCTCAATACGAACCCGATGATCGTAAAAAGCAGCAAAAAGGGCATGTTTTGACTATTTTTGAGGGGTTTACGTTTGATTGTGAAATTTTCTGGAGTAACCTAAGTACATATGTCCTTATACATCATTAATCTACAAATATATGAGGCCAAACTCCAAATTGAGGCCTATAGGTGTATGTATATATGTAAAAATAGCCAATTTTCGAACAAAATATTGGTAAAACAGAGAAATCCGGCCATAAAAATTACATGTGATTGTACATAATGTGTTAGGGTGAAGTTTTTTATTTATTTTGATTTTTTGGGTTTTTCGGGGTTGACTTTGCTATTTTACTTTTAATTTTACTAATTATTGGCAGCAAAACCTCAAAAATACAAAAAGCAGGTGAAATGCGAACGTAATGAAAAACAAAAAATATGGGGATGATCAGTGACTATAAGACAACCCAACGTACAGTGTGGGTGCAATTATGAGAATGAAGCGGGAGGCGTGTTGTGGCTAGATTTTGACCGCATCGTCAAAAGTCTCAAAAAACTGGGCAAACAGAGTCCAAATGGGGAACTTTCCAAGTCTAAACCGTATTTCGCGAAAAGTTAGGAGCACATGTCAAATTTCATGAAAAATGGTTCGGGGACCTCCATTATAAGATTTTTTCACTCCACTTAGAGCTCAATTCTACTATTTCACTTGTGAGAGAGAGCCCTAGCCACCTAGAGCGCACAGGACTTCCAGCAGCTGATACGCCATGCACAAGCGCCCAACGGCCACCAGATATGAGAGGTAGGCTCAGCACCTTATGCTCTTCGTGTATATTTGATGTTTTGTCGCCAAGACTAGCTTAGAACTCCAACGGGGTTTGCAGGGTAGAGGCCTGTGAGCATAGGTAGCCACCTAACGGCTAACCGAATATCAACGAGACTTGATACGGGGTTTACCCTAGCCTAGGAGACCAATCTTGGATGCCCAAAGGAGGCAAGAAAGCAACGGAGAAAACCCTGGCACCTCAAGCCCTGCAAGAGGCCACAAAGAGGAAAATCCGGCAAAAGTGGCCCAAATGATACCAAAACTCATGGGTAGGAGCTTCTCGACGAGCTCTACAAGGCTACATAGGCCACATGGCCATAAGGCGACCCAAAGCAGACCTAAGCTTCAGAAATGGTATCGGAAACGCAAAGCGTCACTTGGCTCTCACAACCAAGCGAGATGTCCGTTTGCCACCAAACTTCACGAGTGGCTTACCAAGGCCTTCAATAACCAAGTCCTTTGGTGGTAGACCACTACAAATCATTGGGGGCATGCAAGAACGCAATCGCCAAACGAAGCTCAGGTGAAGCCAAAGCCAACAAGAACCACATGGCAAGGTTCCCCAAGGGTTCATGAAGCTATGCTGGTCATCATCAAGAAATTTCATCGCCGAGAAAGCGCTCCAAGAGTCAGAAATCACCTCTGAGGCTCTGAAAGCCAAGAAGGGAGTTTCTAACTAACCATTTAATTTTTTAATTGAAATAAGGCACAAAGGGGACTTAGGGAGGTCATATGCACATAGTATTAGGACTTGCTCCTAAAAAATGCACAGGAGACATCCTACGCGTAGGATGTCTTTAGGCTTATTTTGCAGCACAAATCCTACTGTTTTCACTTGCAGGGCATCCTTAGTCCCTCTTGAGCTCATGTTTCAATTTTCAAGTCAATTGGATAGTTAAAACTCGATTTATCATCTAATCTTTATTTTAAAAAAAACGTTAACTTTGGACTTATGAGTGCAACAGGATCCATGGCAGCCGCTAAGTCGCCAGCAAAGAAGAAAAGAATGACCAACAAGGATTACCTGGATGAGGTGGAGCCATTTATAATACCAAAAGGAACCATAAATCCCACTACCACTTGGGTACAAAGCAACTTACTTGAAGGAAACGACCTCAGAATATACCAAGGCATGTTCAAAGACCCAGAGGGCGATGCCATAAAGCTGCCAATGATACCACAAGAACTCAATGAGTTCACGAGAAGGCCAGAGATAGTGTCTATCTTGGAAAAGTTAGACTTGCACAATTATTTTGAGGCTTTGCAAGCAGGAATTAACATTTCGAGAGTCTGGGAATTCGTCACAACAATAAAGGAGAATGGCATAGCCAAGGTGACAGATCTGCAAGGAAAGGACAGAATGATTGTGATCACGCCAGAGGTGGTTGCAAGTGCTCTGAACCTCTCTAATGCAGGAGACAGTGTCAACAAGAGGCGAGACGAGGTGAAGGTATACAAGGGAACCAAGAAGAGATACACCTTCAAGCATACTGCGGATTCAATGGTGGCAACCATGTGCCAACTATACAACCAATATTTCCATATCTGCACCAAGAGGCCTCACAAGCACACTGTGCCACATTGAGAAATTGGAACAACATTCAAATGGGCAATGAAGACAAGCCGCCCAAGAGAAATAGATTATGCGGCCTGGAGTACCACATTGTGAGGATGGGAACCAAGAATCCCACATATATTGCAGCAGGGGAGATGCTCACCAAGGTAATATATGAAGCTCTAAATGCTAAAGGCCAATGGCCTCTTCCTCCATCACAGAATGAGTGGTTGAAGCTGACAGAAGACAAGGAAGAGGAGCAACCTACAGCTCCCAGGGTGGCCACCACACTGAAAAGAAGGTTAGAGACAATAGAGGAAGAGCCACCTCAGCCAAAGAAAGGAAAGAAAGCTACCACTCAGATGCCAGCAAAAGAGACTAAATCCCATAAGGTCGCTCGGCTAGAGAGGCCGATGGAGAGTTTCATAGCCGAAAGAATGCTTAAAGGAGATCTAAGCGAATTATGGAAGCCCTCACTTGAGGCCATGTCTGGATCTTCTCGAAGGACTAATTGTGATCGCTTCAAAGATTATATAAACAATTTTGAGATCCTAGATGCGACGGTCGAGAATATTCCAATTATACCTTTTACAGAAGAAGAAGTTGATAATGTGAGGCGGCAACTGCTAGAAGAGCAGGATAGTGTACAGTGAGAGAGGAAAACAAAGGCTGATTGGGACTTCAAAAAGAAGCAATCAACCCCACCATCAAGCCGCGAGTCCAGTCCTCCACCATCACCACCTCCTCCTAGTCCTACTCAACCTCTAGAGACTGAGGAGTTGATTAAATCTGAGAAGCTGCAAGACTCCCAGAAAGAAGAGGACAAAGAGAAAGAGCAGAAGGAAGATTTTGAACCAAAGCCTGAAAAGCAAGATCTGGAAGCAAAAAATTATAGAATATTCCTGGATCTACTAGCTGCTTGATGAAGGAGTACGAGCGAAAGTGCGACGCGAGAGAGAGTGCGAGAAGAAGAGCACGACGATATGGTGAACTCGCTCTACTGTAATGTGTAGAGCATAGTGAGTTCTTATTAGGTTTTTACAAAAGAATATGTGTACATACCTGGCGGCCCGCCCACTTACCTGGGAGACCACATTGGGCTTTATACCCCAACAACCTCCCACTTAAAGTCCAGTGTGGTACTTTAAGTGTGAGAGAAGCTACTATACAAGCTAATATACAAGAGATGTAGAGAAGTGATGTACTACCCTACACCTAACTGCTTGCAAAAATGCGCAAAGCTCTCTGAGGGAAGTCCTTTTGTAAGTAGATCAGCAGGATTTTCTGTGGTGTGAACTTTGACAAGATGATGTTGCTTATTCTGAAGCATTTCCCTGATGAAATGATACTTCACATCCACATGCTTTGTCTTTGAGTGATAAACTGGATTGCGAGCCAATTGTATAGCACTTTGACTATCACAATATAACACAGGCATCTCTTCTTTGATTCCCAAATCTGTTACTAGTCGATTAAGCCAAATTGATTCTTTGCATGCCTCTGATGCTGCAACATATTCAGCCTCTGTAGTAGACTGAGTAACACAATCTTGTAATCTAGAACGCCATGATACTTCTCCACCAGCCAATGTAAAGACATACCCTGACGTAGACCTTCGGTTGTCTAAGTCACCTGCATAATCTGAGTCTGTAAAACCCTTTACACTTAGCTCCTGACTCCCATAGCATATACGCATACTCTTTGTAGCTTTTAGGTATCTCAATATTCCTTTCACTGCCTCCCAATGTTTCTTGCCTGGGTTTGACATGTATCAACTTACTACTCCCACTGCAAATGCAATGTCTGGGCGAGTGGCAATCATTGCATACATCAAACTACCCACTGCAGACGCATATGGAATCTTATCCATTTCAGCCTGTTCTTCCTCAGACACAGGACAACATGACATAGTTCATAGATGGAACAAACCTATCAGGAGGTCGCTTGATATGTCTAGATGTATGCAAAATAGGTGGCTCAGGCTCAGCCACAACCTGTGGTTTCACTCTATCATGTCTGTCCTTGCTCCTCTTGAGCCCTGACATTTTGTCTTGCACGTGCAGGTCCATCTTCTTGGAAGACAACTCTTCTAATCTCCTCAACCCTCTCTAGTTTAGAATGATATTTGGCTTTATTAAAGTGAACATCATTGCTGCGAATAACCTTTCTGGATTCGGGATCCCAAAGTCTGTACCCCATCTCACCAGAATTACCATAGCCTAGAAAGATGCACTTTCTACTCTTTGGCTCAAGTTTGTTCCTAAATTCCTTTGGAACATGAGTATATGCCTCACAGCCAAAGACTCTGAGATGCTTGTATGACAGCATTTTGCTTGACCATACCATCTCTGGCACCGAATCCTTCTGCAAAACCTTGCTAGGAGATCTATTTACAAGATGAATAGCTGTTGATACAGCTTCAGCCCAAAACCCATTTGGCAGCTGTGCATTAGACAACATACTTCTGACCTTCTCTTGTATGGTCCTATTAATCCTCTCAGCAACACCATTTTGAGGAGGATTGTAAGGAGCAGTAAGTTCATGTTTTAACCTTTTGACTCACAAAAGTCATGAAAGGCCTTTGAAACATACTCTCCACCATTGTCAATGTGTAAGCATTTAAGCTTCTTGCCACTCTGATTCTCCACAAGTGTCACAAACGTTTTGAAAACACTAAATGCTTCATCCTTGTGCTTGAGAAAGTAAACCCATACTTTCCTCGAGTAATCATCTATAAATGTCATAAAGTAAGAAGCTCCCCCTAGAGATAGGTTAGGCATAGGTCCACACAAATCACTATGAACAAGTGCCAATTGTGTATCTCTTCTACTGCTTCTATGCTTATGTGGATGCTGTGTTTGCTTACCATACAGACAATGTTCACAGAATTCAAAATCATTAAATGAAAAGCCAAGCAAATAACCAAAACGAGACAAGATTTCCATTCCCTTCTTGGACATATGTCTTAGTCGGCTATGCCACAAAGAAACGTTCGGCTACTTGGTTACATTGATTACATTTTTAGAGACATTTGATACATAAATCATGTAAAGTCCTCCAGACTTTACTCCATGTGCTACTGTCATAGAACCCTTGGATATCTTCCACATGTTCTGTCCAAAAGTGGTGACGTAGCCAGCATCATCAAGTAAACCTGTGCTGATCAAGCTCTTTGTAATTGCGGGAACATGTCTCACATTCTTCAGCGTGAAAGAAGAGCCATTCTGAAACTTCAATTGAACATCTCCAACACCTAAGATCTCACATGTCTGCCCATTGCCTAGCCGAACATGATCTTTAGTGGTCACATAAGAAGTAAACCACTCCTTGTTTGGAGACACATGAAGTGATGCCCCTGAGTCTATAATCCAGTCACTCAGTGCATTTCCATCAGATGCTGTAAGAAGAGCTGAGTCCATTGTATTCTTCAAGAAGTAGATGTCTCCTGACACTAGACTGTCATCCTCTGCAACAATGTTTGTCACATTTATTTCTTGAATCTTCACTGAGGACTTGTTCTTCTCACCATGGTCTTCAGCTTTCTCTTTTCCTTTTTCTGCTTTCCATTCTCTGCAGTCTCTTTTCATGTGACCCTTCTTGCCACAATGGTAGCATTCTATGTCACTCTTGCCTTTAGCACTGCGGGACTTGCTACGAGATTGATTCCTCTTTCCACCTTTGTACTTTTCTTTGGTCCTTCCCCTGACAACTAAGGCTATTCCTTTGCCTTTGTCCATTGTCTTTCTGTTGGTTTCTTCAGTAAGCAGACTTCCTTCTACACTTGCTATGTTCAAACTATCTGGAGGTGCAGAATTACTCAAAGCTGTGCGAAAAGTGTCCCAACTTTCCGACAATGTGATCAACAGGAACATAGCTCTAACAGGTTCATCAAACTTGACACCTTGAGCTGACAACTGACTATAGATTGTGTTGAATTCATTTAGATGATTGGACATAGGTGTCCCTTCTTTCATCTTCAAGTCAACAAGCTTCTTAAGCCAGTATACCTGTGAAGTTGCACTCTGCTTCTCGTAAAGATCACTCAGCTTTAACCATGCTTGATAAGCCGACATCTCGTCTGCTACATTGAAGTAAACGCTTTCTGCCAAAGTCAGCATAATGGTAGAAAGTGCCAATTCATCCATTTCGCTCCATTCATCTTCGTCCATATCTTCTGGTTTTATCCCCTTGAGATTTATAGGTTTTATCTGCTTCTTTTGTACCAACACGTGCCAAATCTGCTTCTTCCACAATGGGAAATTGGTTCCATCCAGCTTCTTGATATTATAAAGAGCAGTGTCCTGTGATCCAGCCATAGCTACGCTTCACAGTAGTTTAATTTTCTGGGAAAAATTCGGCAGAGTTTCCCCTGTAAACTGACCTCTGAACCAATATCAACCTATCAAATGAACCAAGAAAGCTTCAGATTCTGCAGAAATTTTCGCAGAGTCTCCTTTGTAAAATGGCTCTGGTGTACTAAAAACAGACCAAAAAACAGCTCAAAAAGCACTGTCTCTCTGACACTGTAAGCTGCGGGTAAACCTGTCCTGCACCTGTACTGTCTCTCACTATCATGTCACTGTCCTATAAGCATAGACTGCGACAATGCCTCAACGGTAGTAAAGCAAAGATGCAATCCCAACTGTCTAACTCACAGTCAATACATCCTAGCTGCCTATCTAAGGGTGCTCGAGGGATCGCTCCAAGACCTGTATCACCGAAAGGATCTCAACATTCGAGAATCCCCCAGCTCAATAAAACCTCACTCGACCCTCAACAAAGGTTGCAGTAAATCTGACAGTACATAGACTTCCCACAAAGTCATACATCCACAAATTTCCCACTGTATGCTGTAGCCGCTGCGGCGGTTGTTTGCTGCGTGACTCACAGCCAGCAAACCCTCAACAGACATACATCATCTCTGACAATACATCCCATGTGGAAGTACCTGCAATGTCAGGATGAAATCTGGAATATCAAGCAGCAAACACAAGCTACCTGATGAACTAGTGGATGTCGCCTACAGTCTGTGTGTAGATGCGCCTGTCTCGTATGTGACACGCCTCCAAGAAATGTGAGCCATCCTTCGATGTGTAGATAGCCACAAATCAACACTCTGGGAGTATCGATATCCTCAACACCTGGAGTCGTAGGCTGAAAACCCCAAATTTGCAGAGTCGGATCTACACCCGCTGAGACCACGTAGTCGAAAATGGCCTGCGCAGACCTTTGTCGAAGCCGAACGGTAACCGAGATGAAATTCTGAGCACACCGAGTCCTATGGGTGCACCCACAAGATTTGGGGCCGTGTCTTTGCCTGTCGAATTTCACTCCAATCTGAGCTGGTGACTCTAGCCTCCTGCAGTGCTGCCCCGAGCCTCGATCTGAGCTCTGATACCAGTTGAAGGAGTACGAGCGGAAGTGCGACGCGAGAGAGAATGCGAGAAGAGGAGCACGACGATATGGTGAACTCGCTCTACTGTAATGTGTAGAGCATAGTGAGTTCTTATTAGGTTTTTACAAAAGAATATGTGTACATACCTGGCGGCCCGCCCACTTACCTGGGCGACCACATTGGGCTTTATACCCCAACAATTCAAAGTGGTATTATAATTCTATTCCAAGTGGTATTATATTCGCCTTAATTGTCTACCAACTTTTGATGAGCATCACCTGCCCCCACATAATTGAGCCATTCTATGTTGGATCTCTTTTCTTTTATCCTACCGTATACATTCACTTGATATCGTTGCCTCTTATATCTTTTAATCTTCTTGTCTAATTTTTGGTTTTGGGTTTCTTTTAGCGTGGAATCATTGTATTTGTCCTCATTTGTGTCCTCTTCACTCCAAGATATATCGTTATAGGATGTGGTACTTGGCCTTGAGGGTTTTTTTTTCCAACTTGAGCTAATATGCGAGTCAGATTTTGTTTTCAAACTCAGAATCAATTTTTATCAGTGATTCAAACTCTGAGTCACATTGATCACAATCTTCCGAGGCACCTTTAGCTTGGATGTCATTCTTGTCTTCACTCTTTGTATCCGAGAAGGTATATGCATTGCACTCAAAATCTTCATTGGTGCAACCTACAATATTTTTCCCCCCTCAGGTGTTACCAAAGTTATTCCTCTATTTCCCCAAGTGTAAATGGTTGCTCTAAGGAGGTGTACCCAATCAACATTATCCGAATCAGCTATTCCAAGTAGGACATCCAAATAGGAGAGTCCCCAATATCCATGTCCTTTTTACATATGTAGCAATACTTCAATGGAGCTAAGTGAAGTGTGGTGTCCGATCGATTGTACCTGTTCCCTAAAGGATGCACTCGACCACTTACAAGATCAACTCGGATGATGGAGTCTTGGAATTGTAAGTAGACATGGTTTCTAGACCAGTCATGCACCATTTTTGCTTCCCTCATGAAAGGATGCCCTAAGATCTCAAATGACATAGGATACTTGGAGAAATCCATAATGATGAAGGTATGCCTTACCTTGTGGTTAAGGACCTTGATCTTGAGATCTTTCATCATTCCAATAGGAGTGACAATAGATCCATTGACCACTTGTACCACTACGCTCGTGACTTCAAGATGAGGTCTTCCAATAGATTCCCAACAGCTTTTTGTTACAATGCTCACTCTTGCACCACCATCAAGGATTCCCTTCACAGGTAATCCTTTAGTAGTGATTGGTAGGGTTGCATTAGATTCACCTCCTTCAAAGTATTGCCCCAACTTGTTAACAAGTATTTCAATAATTGATCTTTCATCTGGTTTGGGTTGTGGGTCCAAGAGTTCCTCAATTGGGATTTTCTTGGGCCTACTCATTGGTCCAAATTGTGGTAGGCCAACTTTTAGTTCTCCATTGAGAAATGCGTGAAGATCCAGGAATAGCTCTGAATTTTTATACAATTTAGTCATGACAGTGGTTTTGCCTTCAGAAGCCATTAAATCCATTAATTTGGCAATTTTCAAGGGCACTTTTTGAGATTCTAGTCAATGACCTAAGGTTGGTGAAGATGGGATCTCCATTTCTTCAATGGGGTCAAGTATTCCCTCATTAAACGTTCTTTCAATCAAGAAAGGAGTATGTCCACCTTCCAATGTTTTGATCTCACTTTCTTCCCAAATGATACTAGCTATGCCCAGTGGGTTGGGATCTGCTTGCGGTTGCGGGGTTGTGTCGGGAACATTGTATCCATAATCCTAATCCATCTAGGTTTTGGCTCAAGCGCTCTTTAGGTTTCCTTTGCTGAATTTCTTAAATGCTTGACTCGCTCAATCTCCTCTACAAGGTTTGGATAAGTCCCAATTGTTTTCGTGGTTTCCTTGCATTTTGGTCCTTGTGGCTTCTCTTGGAGGTTCTCGCCTGATTTGGTTAGCATTGAAAACACTCATTGCATCATCGATGGCAGGGGGGTGATTTCCTTATGTCCTCCCCTAATCGTGTCCTTGCTTGATTTCCTCTCATGGTGGTCATCATTGATTTTATCGCTTATGGTGACAATTTTAATCTCCATGGTTTCTATTGAATCAGAAACATCTTCAGGATCATTCATATACATGGGGTCATCACGGGTCCCTATGTTAGTCTTTGAACTAGGGCTTGAATTTGTAGCTTTTAGTGATCTCTTCCTTCGTTTTTTCTTCTTCCTTGCTTGATCAATTGATGCAGCAACTCTTGCTTTGAGGATGTAATTTTAGTTTTGGAGCATCGATCGTGTGAGTGCAGTCACTAGTATTATAGGTGTAGTTTGTGGTGTCCCATCGATAATCTCAATAGAGTTCAATGGTGTAATCTTTGGTGCCTTTGAATTATTAGGACATTGGGCAATTGAATGATCTATGCCAAAACAATTACAAGTGAGTATTGGCATTGCCAATGTGCTCCGGTAACCCTCGGATATGGAGGCTACAGTCCTAGAATTGAAGGGGGTAATGGTTTGGTTTGGACAACATTTTGGGTTCTAGGGACCATATGTTGTGATGGTTTCTCAGAAGGTGGGGCATGCATTAGTGCAAGTGAAGGGGATCGGAGAGCACCACGGACGGAGAGTGAGAGAGAGAAGGAGACACAGGACACACAGATATGGGTGGGGAGACTCAAAGAGTGAGCAGCCCCCTATACACTTATGCTATGTATAAGGTATACAAGTCAGTGGGGACGCCCAAACTCTGGGTGGCCGGGCAAGGCACAGGCGCCTATACCCCAACAACCTCCCACTTAAAGGCGACTGTGCCTTTAAGTGGGACAACCTAGTCTAAAGACTACAAAAGGCGAGAGAAAATCGCTCTCAATCGATGCCCACTGGCATGTTGTGATTGTGTGCATCCGGCTGTCCTGCTCCCGTGTAAGTCCATACACCACCAGATGTACCGCACACGTACTGCAAGTATGTACGCAATACCTGCATATCTCCCTTGTGCACTATGCCATCATCAGTCAACAAACGACTGACAACCCCAACTGCAAATGCTCCCACTGTAGCTGCGATATCCGGTCTCAAGATCAGCATCTCATACATGAGACCACCGAATGCCGATGCAATGCTAGCGGGCCCTGCTAGCTCTACGGAGCATGCATCAACATATATAACCCTGGCAATAGGCATCTCTGACTGACAAGGCGTGTCATCCACATGCATCTCCTGACTGTCCGCAAAAGACGCATCAACCTGTCGTGCAACCTCAGAGCAAACGAGTTGCTCTAGGTGTCTGCTGGAAGACATATCCTACACAACTATATCTCCATGCTCACTGTCGAGCATAGAAAGGAATGACTGCATAATCGCTGACATCTTAGCCTCCTCTGCAATCATCCACTGCAAACATGACCACTCACTCTGCTGTGACTCATTAGAGCTCTCATGCTCTAACTCCTTATGCATAGACTCTTGCACAACGTCCTCCTGTCGTGATACACTAGAGCAAGACCGCTCTACCTGTCTATCTTGCATAGAAGTATCTCGCACAACCGACTCTTTGCTTTGCTCAGTCACTAGCAAAGCATGCATGTCTGACTCTGTCACCTCTCTGTGTGGCTGCTCAAGTCCTGCCCCAACTGTGTGCACAACGAGCTCACTACCCTGCAAACCATGAGCAAAAGAGATTGTCCGGGTCTCTCGCTCTCTGCATGGCTGTAACAAGATTGAGACTCGACCATCTCGCACCAGTACTACGTGCAATGGGTACCATGTGCCAACTCTAGCACCTCTCGGAATCACTAGCGAACCCAAATGCAACGCAAAAGATCGCTCAAGCAGCGATACCCGACATCCACTATCCCGTAACTGTCTGACTGAGATCAAATCCCGTCTCAGATCTGGCACATAACGCACATGACGCAGGGTAAATCTCATACCACTGGGCAAGGACAAACATACGTCTCAATGTCATACACAACACCATCAGCCATGTGCACACAACCAAGTCTCCCACTAGAAAACGTGCTAAACCACTCACGATGCGACGTGACATGGAAAGTAGCATCTGAATCTAGTAACCAATGTGAAGACAATTTGCAATCCGATATGCAATCCATAGACATAAGATCTTCTGAAGACAAGCTAGATGTAAATGTCACATCGCCGTCACAAGCATACTCAATAACCACCGTACTGATCTCACTAGCATCTGTCATGCCCAAATCTGCATCACACATCTGTCGCCTCCGTTGTCTCAAACGCCTGAAACATTGACGCCTAATGTGCCCTCTATGTCCACAATGCCAACATGTCAAGTCTCTATGCCGTCGAGACTTGCGTGTGGGACCAATCTCTCCCATGGACATAGAAGTGGGACTAGACTCCCCTGTAAACATGGATGTCGCGTACATAGCATGTAAACTCTGCCATAAAGCATGAGTTGTAGTCTCCCTCGAGACCTGCCAGTAAACAGACTCAACCAGATGCAAATGAATTGTAGACATGGCTAACTCATCAAGATCCTGCCAATCATCATCACGCATAGACTTGGGCTTCGCCGACCGATAAACCACACAAGGGTTTATCCTGCCCCAAATCCGCCAATGCAACAAGCATATGCTCCTTCCAAGCAACAAAATCTACACCATCAAACTGTGTCAGACCATAACGCTGGAAGTCAAATGAAAAATCAGCCATAATGCTCGCAAAAGAGCAACCAACAATAAGTGGCAAATGTCAACCAAATCAGCCCTAACCTGGCTCAAATCGCATCAACAAAAGTCTGCAAATATGGCTCAAAATCTGATGCAAAATTGCACCAATAACCGTGCAAAACCTTGCACAAAATCACAAGTCAATATGACTCGAATCCGGCTACCTAGCTCGTAGCCACACAAGCATACATCACAATATTCACTCCTTTGAGTGTGCCAAGATAACTGTACGCCTGTCAAACCGTGAGCTAATCACCAAGCCCACACTATGCGGTATCAATGCATACACATGCACAAATCTCCCATCTGCAGAGAACACCGCACGCAAATGCTAAGTGCAACCCGCGATCTGTACCTAGATTACATAAATGATGTGCATAAAACTCCTGGGAAAATTTTGCCAAAGTTTCGACGCACAATGGCTATAAACACAAAATAACGGGGATTTAACATTTGCGAGTTTTTCATTTCAAGTTTTTTTGACAATTTTAGCAATCTTTAGAGTTTTTTAAACCAAATATATGTCATAGCATAAAGTATCTATTTAATGTAATTTTCAATCGTCATAAGACTCCATATATGTGTGGTTGACGGAGAGAGAAAGTATAAATTCTAGAGAGATAGTATTTATGCGAGTTACCATTGAAAGAAGAGATCATAAATCCTTGAGAGAGAGAGAGAGAGAGAGAGTGACTTCTCTTCTAGAGAGAGAAAGTAAAATCATAGAGTTGTATATCACTACGCACAGAGAGAGAGAGAGAGACCGAGAGGGCATAACGACGGAAAAAATGTAAACAAATAAAATCACCATTTCACAACTCATGCCATTAGAGTCAAATATGCTCGCAACGCATGTGATCAGAGTCAAATAATCCACAGTATATAAACATGCGATAAAGTAAAAAATCATGCAGAATAGAGACAACACTAATTTCAAAGTTAAATATAATCCACAGCATATATAAATGTGATGAAGTCAAAAATAATGCCAGATAGAGACAATACTATTTTTCCCAAGCAATTGCTTTTTGAAACAACATAAGTTTGAGGATGTAAGTACATTCGCAAAACTACCACAGGATAAGATCAAAATTAGAGTACAAAAAAGGATAGTCGCCATAAATGTAATGGTCACTCTAAAAGGCAAGTAATTTGCTCCCAAATAGCTTGCAAGATACTTCATATCTTTTGCTTGAAATTTGAAATCCTTTGCTGCATAAACAATGTTTTTTCAAGATAAATAATCACAAGTATAATAAACCAAAATAAATACAGAAAAACACTTTCATATCATAGATCAATATTCTAGTTGAGTGAAAGAAGCATACCAAACCAGTTGTAATTAAATGGAGGGAGAAATCATCCTTGGTTGTCCAAGAATAAAAGCGATGTCCATTGGTGAGAGGGTTGGCTGATGAATAATCATGTGCTCCTTAGGTTCAAGTCCGAGCACTTTTGTGTACACATAGTACATATGTTTGCATGCCAAAAAGGATTTGTTGGTATTCTCTCGCTTCTGAAAATCCGGACAGGTGCATGCTGGACTCTGTTTTATATGAATCTCATAACTATTTTCAGTGAGAACTCGGAAAATTACATGCTCTTGAGACCTTTTCACTTCATCCAAAAATATAATTGTCATACTATTACATGCTTCCAATTTCTTCATGGCCTCTTTAGAGATTCCATGCCTCCACTTTTTCTTCCTCGAGCTGCCACCACCTTCTTTGCAGTCGCCAGCAAGAGGTTGTGGATTTACCATTGAATTCTCTGTCCGAAATCCACTCTGATGCAGCGCAGCAAGTTCCTGTGTGGAGATATCTGTCCCTCTTGCTACTGGCCAAACATTTGGAGCAGGAGGTAAATCTTTGACTTGTCTTTTGATTGATTGGGTATGCAAAATATCATGATTACAAAACCATAACCATTGCTCGATTGTTTTACCCTTGAACATTCTTTCGGACCATATACATGGAGCAACAAGACCAATTGAGCGACTATGCAAGATATTGTCACAATTTTTTCTCCCTACTGTTCCAAAACATTTTCTTTGACTTTGAATGGGCATTCTTCTGAGGGCCCACTGAGTGCGTGGCACATCACTCTCAAACACATTGTTTGTTTTAGATCACAAAGGTGTGGTTGTTTCTTTTTGAGATCCAATATCATCATCACTGTCACTAATTTGCAGCGGAATGTTAGAAATACCTGGTCCTTGGGTATCAAACTTGATTTTTTTTGGTCGACCGCGATGGTTTCGTTGCTTAGATTCCATGACATATTCCGGCCGATAGGAGCTACTTGTTCCTATTCTGCCCCTCTTTTTGCGTTGTACTGTTTCTTTGTCTCCATGCAAAATTGGCTGCGCATACATGGGAGTCCTTGCAACAGCCTCGTGTAATAGATGGGCCACGTTGGTTGGAGTTGGAGTTTGCTGAGATTCAACTCGAGAAAGCAAGGTCTCCATTGTGGGACCCGTTCCTATATAACGCCCAGTAGTATATCCCAAACGCTTTGCACATTGAATATATGAGTTTATAACATCTGCTACACATGCATCATACAAGGATATTTTTCCCTTTCCACCTTCACCTGCTAACCAACTGGCATGTACACTTTCTGATAAATTAACATTGAGAATTTGTGCCCGCTCCCACGGACTTAGACCACCCTATGAAATGCAAAAAAACATGAATTAAAATTTATAAATTTCATGTATGAAAAGAAATTTTTCTAAAAATATAGATTGTCATAAAGGTACTTACATATGTTCCAATTCCTCCCCAGTGTGAAATTCGTTGCTCCCACCATTTGTGATGCTCTCTGTAGATAGATGTTGTCTCCACCACTTTTGAATTGAAAGCGCCTTTTGAGATGCAAGCACAATGGTCTTACAAGCTCTCCAGTCCTCACACATATCAATGTGTTGATTTGTTAGATGTTGAGGTATCCACTTTTTAGCATATTTGTGGAGACTCTGCTCCCAATGAAATAGGCATGATCGTTCACGTCCCTCCATGATATTATCTGGCCCGCCATTGAAGACTGTTCGAATAGCATTCCAATTTGCACCAGCTTCATCAGACATAAAACCTGCAAAGTCAGCTGCACCATGTCCGTACTTTTCCATTGTTGAATTAAGTCTCTCCCAAAAAATAACTTGAGTCTTTGCATCCTCCTCTTTAGTTTCACATATAGCAATTATTTGTAGTGATCGTATGCTGCAAGATATTCAACATAAACATTTTCACACATCTTCTTTTATTTAATGATAAAAAAATACGAGATATTTAAATACTTAAAGATTACCTTGGATCATAAACTGAGCATGACATTGTTGCCCATCCATCTATTCTATGGGTAAAATCAAAATGTACCCACGCATTTCTCAAGTCACCAGTTTCAGTTCTTTTCATCCGATTTACTAGATCAATCCCAGAACCTGGTCCTTTAGTGGACATTTTAAATAGGAAGCACTTGTCATCCTCTTCACCCTGTCCAGGAAATCTACTCCCATGAAAAAAAGGAAACATGCACTTTTTTTGAAGCAATAAAATATTATCATATCCATCCTCAATAACAGCACCTTGACTCTTTCTCTCCTTTGAAACAATTGAAGAAAACCTACACGATGCATCACAAGAAGGCTAAATTTATAATAGCTAAAAAATTAACAAATTCAAGGAACCAAATTGAGTTTTCTTACCCTTTGGTTTGAACCAGTGGCATCATTTCTTCCAAAAAATCATTGAATTGTACATCGGATGTAGCTTCAGCTTCCTCACCAATCAAGGAGTGAAGAACAAGTTGTTGAGCCACCAACATTTGAATTTTTCTTGGGCCACCCTTTTCTATTTTTAGTACTGCACCTACCAGTTTCCGTACTCTTGAAATAGCAGCCCTAGAGGTTCCTGCCTTAACATTATGACAATGTTTACCAACATGTATTGCCAGTCGCGACATTGTACCATCTTTAGGCAAAACATAATAGATTTTGCAGGGACAAGCAGCAACACAAGTAACAACCTTCTGACAATAATGACAAGTTATTATTGTATTCTCTTCCATTGCAAGGTAGTCCTTTTTCACCTGTCTGTCCAAATATCCATGAAAATCTCTACTATTGAATTCTTGTTCCTTAATATAATGAGGACACGTTGAATAATTACACTGCATGAATCCCAAACAGTGGCTTAGACGAATTGTGCACGCTATTGCCATGGTTGTCACAGATGGGCGAGTCCACAAGTGACCATCAAAGCGTTGTTCCATCCCTGTCATTCATTTTGTTTTATCCTGAGTCGCAGGTAACTCAAAACACAAATTTCCATCATAATGTTGTGGAAGTTCAGCAACTTGCAAAGGAGCTCCACATAATGTTAACAGATCATTTAACTTTTTTGCCCCTGGATTTTGTTGAATCCAAATGACGATTGACTGAGTTTTGAGCTGTCCTATATCGTCACCACTACTTTCAAGATGCACAATGCTTAAAACATCTTCAGATATCTCTTTGTCATTTCCTTTCTCATTGTCAGATACCTGTATAAATGTGTCTGAATGAAGCATCTCAAACAAGCTCGAAAAAGAACCATCTATTAAGAAATGCTGATGACCTTCTATATCCCACTGTGGTTGCAGCAAGACTTTTGTTAGGCCACAATCACTTTCAATAAGAGCAGATAGTGACTGAAAATGGCAAGATGGAGGCAGCAAACTCTGCAAATAGTAAGCACTAAGCAACAATGAGTTTCCCTTCAACTGAATGTCGCGGTTGACTATCTGACCACCAACCTTCCAAGTTATTGTTACTTTCATGTTGGACATATTCTCTCAAGCAACAGATTACAGGGTGGAGATGTGAGAAAACTGTGGTGGATTAAGTGAAGGTGGTGAAGGTTAATGAAAGTTAAAGATAAAGTGAAGGTTAATGAAACTGGTGAAAGTTAATGAAAGATGTGAAGGTTAATGAAAGTGAAAGATTGGTAGGTAGACGAAAAGACAGTTGCATAAGATCTTGTGACGGCTCAAAGAATAATGAAAATCATAATTGAAGAAGTGCATTTAATATATGACGGTTCTGAATGTATGTGCAGTGGAATATGTCATCAAATTTGAGGGGCCATTTAATTTCTAAATGGTGGTTCAAGGACTGCATTTAATGCAGTCTAATAGTGTCTTCATTTTTTGTGTATGTGTGTGTATAAAAAACGTAACATTCTATATGACTGACTTTGTATAAAAAACGTAGCAATTTTTTTAGTTAAGTTATATATATGATTCCATCTTGCCATTTTATATATATGTGTGTGTGTTTTTGGTAGTGTGTATATATAATTATTTTAGTTAAGTTATATACATTATTGTGCGTGTGTATAAATGATTTTGTGGGTGTGTGTAAACAACGTAGCATTTTATTAAGTTAAGATATTTAAGTTAAGTGTATGTGCACATAGTTTAAGTTAAGATATTTTTAAGTTGAGTGTATTTAAGTTGAGTGTATGTGCATTTTTTTAAGTTAAGATATTTAAGTTGAGTGTATGTGCACATAAGATATTTAACTGTGCACATAGTTTTTACATTTTGTGTGTGTGTGTGTGTGTGTGTGTGTGTATGTGTGTGTGCATGACTTAACTTTAAGAATGCTACGTTTTTTATACACACAAACACATACAATCATTTTTTTAAATATATGGTTGTGTGTGTGTAAAAAACATAGTATTTTTTTAGTAAAACTATATATATGAATCCATTTTGTGTATATCTTTGTGTGTGTATATACATATATATATATATATATATATATAAATGAATGTGTGTGTGTGAGTGTTTATACCACAATATCATTTTTGTAATATATGGTGTGTGTGAAAAAAGTAGTAGTTGAGATGAAAGTGGAGTGAAGTTTAAATGGAGTTTTAATTGAGATTGAAGTGGAGTGAAGTGAAAGTGAAGTTTTTCTGTGAAGAAGGAGATGAAAGTGGATTGAAGAGAAAGTGGAGTTTTGCTGTGAAGAAGAAGGAGTAAGAGAAGACAAGGTACTGTGTGTGTGTGTGTGTGTGTGTGTGTGTGTGTGTGTAGATTTTCTACTCACGTGTGTGTGTGTGTGTGTGTGTGTGTGTGTGTGTGTGTGTGTGTGTGTGCGCGCTTACCTACGCACGCTCGCCCGATCCACCGGAGGAGGTCCAATGGAGCTTCCATTGGACCTCCTCCGGTGGATCGGGCGAGCGTGTCCAGGTAAGCGCGCACACACACACACACACACACTCACACACACACAGTGATACACACACATCAAAACACTTGCACACATAGCACAAACACACACACAGTCATGTATACGCACACACATTACACTTGCATACACACACATACATACATACATACACCCACATATATAAACACTTGCATTCACAACATCAACACACTTGCATACATACACACATACACATATAAACACTTGCATTCACAACATCAACACACTTGCATACATAGCACAAACACACACACAATCATGCATACAGACACACACATATTACACTTACATTCACACACACACACACAATCATGCATACATCCACACACACACACATATAAACACTTGCATTCACACACATCAACACACTTGCATACACACATATTAAACACACTTAGAGTAACAATTACAATGATGTAAGAACAGGTCATTGTAGAGAAGAGGTATACAAATGTCAAAGTGGATTTGGATTTTTCCTTGCCATGAGCAAGTTGAGAATGGTTTTTTTGGTAATTTGCATTTTACGCCGTTATGCTGCCGAAATTTAGAATTTTATATTTGTATTGTCAAGCATATACACACATACACATATATAAACACTTTTATTCACAACATCAACACACTTGCATACACACACATATTACACTTACATTCACACACACATAATCATGCACACATCCACTTGCATACACACAAATACATACATACATACACCCACATATATAAACACTTGCATTCACAACATCAACACACTTGCATACATACACACATACACATATATAAACACTTACATTCACAACATCAACACACTTGCATACTGGTGGAGCGCGTCGATGGAGAGTACATTGGAGGACACGCTCTTAGAGGTGCCGCCGAGCGTAGCCTTGACTTCTTTCGGTAAGAATATATGCTTCCTACTATGAGTTATTGGACTATGTTACATAAAGTAAAAATACGCATATTTTTTGCTTTTTTTAGCTGGCTTGTGCGAACATTTACTGCGGAGCACACCTACATTGTTGATATGTTTTCTGGATGTGGTGGCTTGGGCAATGTTTGCGTTGAGTTGTCTAGACACTGTCTCTGCATAGATAGTGATCCAGAGGTCTTCCATCAACATCTTTCACGCTTCAAGGCTCCATGTGTACGTGCTATTTCAACAGTTGATGCAGATAGCGATGAGGAGACTGATTGGCAACAATATGAGCCCGGATCACATTGCCCTTGATTGACATCAACATTGGTATTATCTATCATTTTTTCTAGTTTGTGATTTTTATGGAACGACGTGTGACCATGGTGTTTGGGTGCCACTTTTTTGGTATTACTGAAGACATGTTGTTGGTGTTGATCGTCTTTATCAATTCAGCCATGATTTCATATTTATTATACTAGATAGAAGTTTGTTGAGAGCTTTGGATTTACCAAAGTAATATACCAACATATGCTTTTTTGCTTATGTAATTTCTTCTTCCCGTGAGCATTCGCTGCTACACGGAAGCAAGTATGGAATGGGAATTTTTTTAGTTTGAATTTTCATACCGTTATGCTACCGAAATTTTGATTGCTTATCAATATCATCATGCTTTTTGTTCATGTTTGAAAACATAATCATGATTTCACGTATACAGAAAAGTTAGTCAAGCTTCACGGAAGCAAGTATGGAATGGAAAAAAATTTTGTTTGTATTTTCGCGCCGTTATGCTATCGAAATTTTGATTGCTTGTGAATATAATCATGCTTTTTGTTCATGTTTAGAAACATAATCATGGTTTCATGTATACACAAAAGTTAGGCAAGCTTCACGGAAGCAAGTATGAAATAGGAAAGCTTAACAAAAGTTAGGCAAGCTTTCACAGAAGCAAGTATGGAATGGTTTTATTTTTATTTTTCACGTTGTTATGCTGTCAAAATTTCATTTGCTTGTCAGTATTTCTTTACACTGTCGGTCTAAGAATATATATAGTTTTATATATAATATTTATATTATATATATAATATCTTTTTATTTATTTATTTATATGTGTGTGTTTATGTACGTAAGGAGATCTTCAACTCGGTAAAGTGTTTTTAAGTACTTGTTTATACAATATATATAGTTATTTATACGTGTGTGTTTATGTACGTATGCAGTTCTTCAACTCAGTAAAGTGTTCTTAATTACTATTTTATATGCAAGAGTCTGCATGTTTCATTACTTTGAGGTCTTCGCCCAAACAAGTACAACCATCAATATTTTTTTGGATTCCTAGTTTCAAATTGGCTTATTAGGCATTCATCCTTGTTTGCAACAACACCTACATGGACAGGAAAGTATATTCTACTAAAAGTAGGGTAAATACTAAAGACATGCTCATCTTTTTCTTGCATTATATAAAAAACTCACATAGATTTTCTTTACATTTTTGGCTTTTAAACAGCTTGTAGTTACATTTGACGGTTCAGTTTAGCTACAAGATATCAACAATACCCTAAATTATGACAGATCTTGAAGATGTGTTAGTAGACCAGGCCGATTAAAAGTATCACAGCTACTTCAATAATAATAAGTCAGACAGAGACATATGAATTATTCTCGCCAAGGCACTGAAGAGTGGAACACCATCATATAGTTAAAATAAGCATCATATAATTAAAATAAGTTGTTTACATGATTATGTAGGGAATCAAACCTGCACACACACACACAATACAACTTGCATCACACTAGTACAATTTATCATGTGCTAGTGCATATTTATTTAACTATATTATTTAGTGCATAATTATTTAAATCTTGCCTCAATCTTCTACCACATTAGAGCCAGAGATGTCGACCAAGTTGATTGTGCGTTTGCAGACAAGCAAATGGTCAATCTCCGCCTGTAAAGCGGCCCTTCGAGAGCTATCTATGTACCCCCATGTCTCCCACTTGCCCAGAGCTTCTCGCATTGTCTCAAAGCCATCATTGAGTTCCTGGTCTCCGGTGTTGCGAGCGTGATTAAGGTGGTTGAACATCCGGATCGCCTTGTTTGTGTCACGCTCTCTTTGTGTAAACGTCTTCTTTTCTTCAAGGGGTGCGTTGGGGGGGAGTTTGTGAAGCTCTTCATGGATTTTTGCAACTACCTCATTACCAGTACTAGCATATCCTATACGCATTGTATAAGTACAGGGAAAATGAAAAAATCTCTCTTGATTAGCACCTCCGATTCACTTGTGCAGCATATGGTGCTTGCCTTGTAACATTTATATAGGCTAAAGCACCATGCTCTCAAAAAGCATTGATAGTGATGGAAGAGTAGCATGTGTTAGTGACATGAGGGGTCCCACGTAGCATATGCTAACTGCTAAATTGGAGCGTGCAATAATATATGCATGATTTGTTATGAATATCTACTACTCCACCACTAACTTTTAAAGTGGGGTGTGCAATAAAATATGCATGATTTGTCACTACGATTATTATTCCCCTATAAGATTTATAAGCATCTAAAAGTGCAATGAGTAGACAACACTAACTGCCTCTCTAAGGGCTCGGGAAACACTATGATTATTATTCTTCTATGAATACTATAGGCATATAATAGTGCAATGAGTAACCACCACAAACTGCCTCTCTAAGGGCTCGGAAAACATTATTTGTGGACCCGGCTTTGGAACCTTTTCACACGCATATGAACAGGAAAACTCTCTCTCTCTCTCTCTCTCTCTCTCTCTCTCTCTCTCTCTCTCACACACACACACACACACACACACACACACACACACACGTGAGTAGAAAACGTGCACACAACCTCCTTCTTCACAACAAAACTCCACTTTCATCTCAATTAAAATGTGGGATATTTATAAAATATATAAATTAAACCAACACATAAACAATTCTATACCAAGATACTAAATGAAATAATTTGAACCGGCTTGAGAACCTTCTTGCCCAAACTTGAGCCGGACTTTTTTCATTTTGAACCTATCTTTCCTCTCTCCCCCTCATCTCCCACTCTCTCTCTCTCTCTCTCTCTCTCTCTCACACACACACACACACACACACATGTGAGTAGAAAACGTGCACACAACCGCCTTCTTCACAACAAAACTCCACTTTTACTTAACTCCACTTTCATCTCAATTAAAATGTAGGATATTTATAAAATATATACATTAAACCAACACATAAAAAATTCTATACCAAGTTACTAAATGAAATAATATGAACCGGCTTGAGAACCTTCTTGCCCAAACTTTAGCCGGACTTTTTTCATTTTGAACCTATCTTTCCTCTCTCCCCCTCATCTCCCACTCTCTCTCTCTCTCTCTCTCTCTCTCTCTCTCTCTCGTTGTCGGTACTCTCACACCCCGATCCTATCTCTATTTCACAAGTATGTTTTTCTCTCTTCGTCTAATCCTTCTTCTCTCTCCTTCCCTCGGTACTTATTTAACATACCACAACGCCACCTTAGAGAGCATACATATGAGTGGAATCCATGCTTCTATAAACTCAAAAAAGCATCACCTGTAGCAAAAAAACACGAATTGATTAACTCGCAAATAAAATTAACCCCAAAATAACCATTGTCCTATAAGCTCAATACAATGCGCATCAAACTACACTCAACATACATGCATAAGCTTTGCAAACCTGTGTCCAACAAATGCTCACAAAGAGTACCATAGGTGACCATACATGTCATCCACAACCAACCTCTGCACTTGCTCACAAGATCTACTACTCACCACATGAGCATACATAGATCATTACCCACTCAAAGACCATGTATGCAAGCCACAACACTGTAGACCCGGGGGATTCACCATGGAAAACTTACTGCACCACATAAGTGGAAGGGAGGGGGGGTTTTTTAAAAGTTACATAAGCGTATAAGTTAGGGGACAGGCCCCTAATAATTTATCTCCCAAGGTTAAAAATAAGGGAAGGGGTATCATATTTAGGGGGGGGGGGGGGGGGTGAGAGAAAGTTTTGGTGTTTCAAAATCGTGGCTTCCCAAAAGAGTCTTCCCTCAAACTTGTGAGTCAACAGCTACAAATATACATGCAAGAACTAGCACTGCTTTGTATCAATCACTTGTTTTGTGATCATAATTCATTTGTTGACGGATAGAAGCTATAAAGTTCTTGTATAGATGAAAATTACACAGAGAACCTAACACAACTTTATAACCATGTTTTTTGAGTAATTTAGATGGGTCCAAATTGGACGAGTAGCTAGAGTGCAGGCTGAACGGGCACATAGTTTGAAAGTCAAACTAAGACACATTGAAGGTACATCTAGTTATCAACAGAAGTGGTTGCTTTGTACGTTGCCAATCACTATGCTACACACTCTTTGACTAGTTTTACTCAGTTAGATCATGTGAGACATACATTTTATATGTAAGATAGGGGTATGATAGTTTTTTGCATTGATTATCGTATAAGCGTAGAAAGGGGGGTCATATTATCTAATATGAGTCGTATATAGGGGTTTTATCAAAGTTGTCTGCTCGCAGGTGGCGTCCCATTTTGTATATAGAGTGAAGCCCCCGGGACTGTAGAAGAACCACTCAACTGCATATGGCAACACCTGTGGGAGTACTAGACTCAACCTGTACTACCTGGGAGTCAAACCCGATCTTGTAACACCTCATATGTGTCTGCTACCTGCAGTGTGCACGGGTAAGCTGTCTGCAGCAAAGAAAACAACAGAGCCCAAAACTGTCCTAAAAAATAGTCTCTATGTTTTTAATTTCAGACCCACCTGCACTCCAAATCAGAAAACAATTCCTTCTACAAAGTCGTAGAGCTTGAAGCCAGCTCCGTTTTGAACCAAAAAGTTTTGAAATCAGAGCTTTGTAGCTCAAGTTATGAGCAAAACAGTAGACTGCTATCAAACTGCCAAAAAACTGAACGACTTTCTTCTATGCTTCTTTGAGCTCATAGAAAGGCTCAAACTCACTTCCCACCTCGATGCGTGAGCTGAATGCATCAATCTCACTATGCTTTCATGTCTATGGAAGCTCCAAGCTCCAATCTGTCGCCGATGTAGCCGTTGCAAAGCTTGCCGAGAAGAGGGAAAATGTTGTATACAGTGGGCTGATCTATAGAGGAACTGTGGACTGATCTGTGAGCACTAGGAAGCTCCTGAGAGCTCTCCTGCAAGCCTCTGTATGGCTGTCCACAAGCCTCCTCTATTTCTTTGCTCAGATGTGTGAACTCTCCGCCATAGTCGACGAGTTCATCGCGAAGCCATCCATCTACGCTCTCACACCTGTCGCTTTGATACCAATTGAAGGGGATCGGAGAGCACCACAGACGGAGAGTGAGAGAGAGAAGGAGACACACGACACATAGATATGGGTGGGGAGACTCAAAGAGTGAGCAGCACCCTATACACTTATGCTATGTATAAGGTATACAAGTCAGTGGGCGCCCAGACTCTAGGCAGCCGGGCAAGGCACAGGCGCCTATACCCCAACAGCAAGAACTTGAGGTGAGTCTGTTCGGGCTAAGGGTGGTCTATTTTCCATTATTCATAAGCACTAGGAAATCCTTAGCTTGATGACCATATCTACCACACACATTGCAAGTCCCATTAAACTTCACTCTAAAGGCAGGGCATTCACTGGTCCCAAGCAAACAAAGCACCATTGTTTCTCCCTTCTGGGATACATAGTATCTTGGATAGCCCTTGGTGAGATCGACCAAAGTCATCTTAGATCTCTTTGGCTTTTTGATGATTGGATTTATGGTCAGCATAATCATGCCCAATCGCTTGCGAGCTGGTAGATTTTAGCTCAACAAACACTCTCCCTTCTTCAATCATTAAATTGCCCTCCAATTGGATTGCATTGGTGGTGACTGCTTCCCAAGTAGTGATACCTCTAATGACTAGGCCATTATAGATATCCGCTCACCATCCCCTAATGAATCTATCAAGCAATTGATTATTGTTGAAATGCTCATTTGGATTATAACAAGAATTCAAATTCTTCAAGTGATTAATAAAGTCTCTCACGGACTCACCTTCCTCCCGTTGGGATTTTTGGAGTTGAGATGCTATGCCCCAAAGCACTCCCTCTCTTATGTACTCTTTCAAGAGCAATCTCCTAAAAGTAGGATAGTGCGTGCACTGTTCATTCCTTAGGGTTCTATACCATCCCCCACTTAGAGTCAAGCTTAAAGCCTTGCACTTATGTATTTCATTGTGCTCTTTCAGGGAATCATATACGTGTTCAAATACCTCAATATGCTTTCTAACATCTCCATCTCCAATGAATTTCTGTGTGAGCTTGGCCACTTGTATTGCCTTGCTTCTAGGCTCTCTATCAAGCGTGCTACGCATATTTTTAGCAATAGATCAATTGATAGCTTGAGTAAATACTGCCAAGTCGCCCAAGTGAGCAGCTATAGTTGGTAGAGGCACTCCTGAGACTGCATGTGGAATGGGGGTTGGCATTGGGTTTGGCATACGGGTGGTCCTTGGGTCCCAAGCTTGGTATGGCATTGCGCCATGTGATGGCCCGAAGTTCATATGTGTGGCCCTAGGCATAGCAAATGTGGGATGTGACATGTTAATGCCAGCTAGTATGGATCCACTAGAATAAGGGCTTGGATAGGGTGGTCATGGGATGTAAGCTTTTGAAACAATTAAGAGTGTAGGAGCTACATGGACATGAGGGGCAACATGTACATATGACTGATATACACTTGTAGGTATTGTTGTAGGCACTAACTGTGCTACTAGGTAGTAGCACTTTACTAATGAATGAGGTCCAAGGCGTACTTTTTTCCATGCTCATTACTAGGGTAGGCATAGTACCCATAGTGTATTTGAGGGAAATATGAGCTAAATTTGGAAAGATAAAACTATTTTGTGTGGGCTCAGACTATACCGAGTCTCCAAGTGAACCAACATATGAAGCATCCCTGGGACTTACTGAGGGAGTCTCCATTTACAATAGAGTTGGTTGTTTGGCCTTTCTCGTCTCCAAGAATCTCATAAGACCTGTTGAAGGAATGTTAATTCCCTTGTTTTGCCTCTCAAATTAGATAACCCCATGGATGACATCACATACCATCCGTTGCTGCTCCTCTAGACTTGTGTCACTAGACGTGGATTGTACAACCTCTAACCAACCCACATGGTATGTGTAGCTCGTGTACAGGTCAATCAAAGTTTTGGTTTGCGGATCATGCTTCCGATTTTCATTGAGAAATACTTCCTCTAAGCTTGGCGTGCTGGAGGTTCTCCTTGAAGTGGAAGCATTGTGGCTCCCTATGGTCTAACCCTCAGGAGCTGCTAATTCAAGAGCACTTGATTGCTTGACTGGCATGATTGTTGTCATAGACGCCTTTGATTTCATGGCTTGGAGTTTTTCTATTATACGTAAGCTCTCAATTTTCCTCTCCCTAGCTGCTTGCATATATCTTTCCACCTCTTGTACTTCCACAAGACTCCTACCATCGAGTAGTAGAACTTCAGAAGGTGATTGCTTTGTAGAGTCTTTAGTAAATGCAACGGGTAGGATATCAACATGGAAACTCTTGGGGATTATAGGGTCTAAATGATATGTTAAAGGAGAATCTATCTCCCCATCACCTTTATTTACTTCACTGGTTGTAGGCTCCGAACGAGTGGCTCGACTAATGGTTTCCATTAGGCGACTAAACACCTTCGCACTTGGTTGTGGAGCCGAGATAGGTACGTTTTGGTTTGTAATTTTAGGTATAGGGTAGGGTGTCCCTCCATCATGTTGGAATCAAAGGAATAGTCATTAGCCACCGCAACATGTGGGGCTTGGGTTGCACTACATTGGGTCCTAGCCAAAGGCTCGAAAACTAACGTGGATGAATAATGGGTTCCTACATAATTTGAGGCACTCTCTAATTTCTCAGACTCTGGCACTCATTTAGAGCGTAAATACATGTGATACGGGTATCCTAAAAGCTTGACAAGTACCCTAAGAGGCCTCGCTTCTAGCTATTTTGGTTGTTTTCACTTGACTTTTCTTGTTTTTTTCAAAAAAAATATGTGTGTAATGTGGAATAGGTCATGTGATAGCTCAAAACGAGCGCATCATTTGGAAGAACATGGCATGCTTTACAACAGATAATTAGGCTACCCAAAGCTCTTGTAATCCCCAAAATAGTCAATTTAAGGGAAAAGTTTAAAGGACGCTTGTGGAGGGAAAGGTGAAGCCTAGATCCCACATGCTTTCTTTTGCCCTTGAGAAGTGGGGTATATATTTAAGATGAGACGCACTAAATTGCCTTTCTTAAAGGTGCTTAAGATCAACGCAACCGCCCAAAAGAAGCTCTTCATGTTGCTTGCGCGAGGAAACCCTAAGATTTCGATCGTTTTGCTCTCGGGAAGCTCTAGTAGGTGCGCACACGATTGGGGGGCCCATTTGGTGCTCTTTCTAGAGGTTCGCTAGTAGGTACATGTGGAGCTATGGACCTGTTGTGGGTTTAGAGGCTAGCAGGAGGGGCTTGGTGGATCTTATCAGATAGGGGCACTCAAGGAAGTGTGTGCATGACTACCCCTCCCCCTCTGGTGGTGCTTAGGATTCAGATTTTGGCTTATTTTGAATAGAATGGTCCCAAAGGTCATATTTGACCTTCGAGGATGATAATAAAATCTCTCTCTCTCTCTCTCTCTCTCTCTCTCTCTCTCTCTCTCTCTCTCTCTCTCTCTCTCTCTCTCTCTCTCTCTCTCTCTCTCTCTCTCTCTCTCTCTCTCTCTCTCTCTATCACCATCTTTGAGTGCACCATTACACTCTCTTCCACGGTGTGTTGAGTGCATTGGTACTTAAGTCGTGCTATGTTTCCTTATTTTGTATAGTGGTTTAGAGAGCATAGCTCCAATCAATGTGAGCTTGCAAGATTAAAACTTTTCCTATGTTATGATCCTTGGTTTAGCTTTGGTTGTTACAATGGGAGAAGCTACTCTCACAAATTTCTTGGTGAAAGTATTCCCTCCACGTTTGGATCGACAATTAATCCCTTACTCTTACAAAGGGGCTAAAAAACCTTGCATTCTGACCTTGAGTGGGCCTACATTAATAAACTGGGGGTATATATACCTCAAATTGCTTTTTGTTTATGTTGACATGTACATCATGATTACATTTTAAGATGTATTGCACCTAAAATTACATCAATATGATTAAATTGTGCATCATGGAGGTGTTGCCTGTTAATAATTTTTGTATAGAGCATGTTGACAAAATATTTTCATACCTCATACTGTTTTGTACATAATTTTTCATACTTCATACATGTGATTGCATGTTTGGGACTTTGTGTTTGGGTCCTATGATATCTTATTTTTTCATTAAAGTCCTACTTTTTGGTGCATCCAGACAATACCCACATCATGGCTGGCATTGGCAAGGTGATGAATGTGAGGAGGCATTTTGTGAAAAGTGTGCATGTGTATTGGGCTTAAGAGGACTTCATTTAGGGCTCCTTTGTTGAGAAAATGGAATGCAAACAAATGTTGACAAAAAGTGCCAAGAAACATACAAATCCCTCATCACCAAGTTCTTTGAGGCTTTAAGAGGTATTGAAGTCTTGGAAGGAGGCCAACTGGATATAGGAAGTGTGAGACCCTATGTTACAAAATTCTCACAAGGCAAATCCTTTGTGAAAAGATTAGTATAGTAAAGATGGTGGTGGCAGACCAAAACCCAAGTCAGTGAAAAGGCATTGTGGAATGAGCCGGAGCTTGACAGCTATCCCAAAGGTAGACTCAGAGTGATTGAACAAGAAGTTTGAGCATCAAGTCCGGTTGGGGGCTTAGACTTCACATGTTAGATAATCAAATTGCACAATATCATACAAAGTGGAAAACCAGATTACTGGATGGACAGATCTAAATGAACTTGGTACCAAACTTTAGACAAATGGCTAGACTAAAATGAATAGACAAGTTCAAATTATGAGGCACTGAATAAGAGGAAACTCAGAATGTAGTTCGGATTCCGATTCAAACTCAAAGATACAATGGTGCAAGGCTCTGTGAACGATTGACTAACAACCTGAAATGAGATTTCGGCTTGAAAATAATAAACGATACAAATGATCACCAACAGTGATTGCTTGTAAGCTCTCCTAAGCTCTCTTAGGATTTCCTGAGTGATAAAGTGTAAGAAGTGTAAGAGTTGTAAGCTAAGAGTCAAAAGAACCACAAGAGATAAGAGTCACAAAATGAGATTATCAAGCCCTATTTATAAGCATTTCCACTAAGGTTCTAACTAATTGTTGTTCCACCAATGTACGATATAGAGTTGCAGCAACACCTTTGTATTGGAGTGTCCTCCATAAGAGACTGTTCTTTCCATCTACACATCCAAGCCAAACACACTCAATAGTAGCTATAAAAGTTGCCTTGTACTCAAATTCACAAATTGAAGTGACCATTCTAGGCTTCTTCTTGCTCAACCAAGATATGCATGAGCTATCAAGCATGAAATAAAAACCAGTAGTGGACATGTAGTGGACATTCATGTGTCATAGCCACCAATCCAATCCAAGTCTAAAAAAGCATGTAAATTTGGCGGAAATAATCCCCCCTTGTTGGGATAAACCAACCCAAGATGTCTATTGCCCTTCAAGCAGCAAAAAATCCACTTAACTATCTTCCAATGTTTAGATCCTAGGCCATGAATTGCTCACATGTGAGAATGCATACTGAAAATTTGGCCTCATAATGCCTCCATAAATAAGGCAACCAATAGACTACTGATACAGTGTGACATCAAAGTAATCTCTACCATCATGAAGACTAAGTTTCAAAATTGTCTCCATAGGAGTAGCCATAGGCTTGCAATCCTTAAGGATAAATCTATGTAAGAGTGTCTCAATATACTATGCCCGACACAAAGCAATACCTCCTTGAACCCGCTTAAATTGTATGCCCAAATAATGATGCAAAGACCCAAATCAGACATCTCAAAAGCGGCATTCAAATCAGCCTTAAAAGCAACAATATGTCCCTCATTTGGTATAGTGAGCAACATATCATCTCCATAGAGCACAATGACTAGAAATACATAGTCCACACTCTTGACATAGAAATTTCTCTTAGTTGGACTATTCTAAAAACCATGAGTAGCCAAGTAATCACGAATCTTCTCATATAAACCACTCGGTGCTTGCTTTAAACCATACAATGCCTTCTTAAGATGTAAAACTTTTTTTCTTGCCCTTTTTTAACAGAATCACTAGGTTGTGATACACGTACTCCCTCATGAACGTCACCATTCAAAAACAATATCTTTATTTGCAATCAACGTACATTCCAACCATTAAAAAATTCCAATGCACAAATGCTACAAATGGTAGTCATACAATAAGTGGGAGCAAAAGTCTTAAAAATTAATGCCCTTCTCCTGAGCATACCCTTTTGCCACAAGTCTTGCCTATAACGATCAACAATACCATCAGACTTACATATTGACTTGAAGACCCACTTAATACCAATGCCCTTTTTTCCACACAAAGACCGTCTACTATTCTTCACAATAGCATTATACTCAAATTGCATTGTAGGCAACCAAAATTTTGAATTTTTTGCTTCATCAAATGACAAAGAGCCTTTCTCATCATGCGGACTTGACACAGGTAATACATAAAAATTTGATGCATAAGAGGCATGCAAAAAACCTAGATGCATACACCTACACAAAGTTGCACCCAATTTTTGTTAGATGAGGTATGCACCAGCCATCTTGGAATACCTATAGCTTGCTCATTCACAAACCTATCCATCAATCATATCTTGTAAATCTGCATTAGAAAATGGGTGATCTATAACAACTAGATGAGGTATGCACCAGCCATCTTGGAATACCTATAGCTTGCTCATTCACAAACCTATCCATCAATCATATCTTGTAAATATGCATTAGAAAATGGGTGATCTATAACAACATTTGAAACATGCATAGGCTACACATGTGCCTCATTAGGACTTACATTTGTACTCCCACCGTTGAATAGAGGCAACAACGTGTCATAAACACTTTGTGAGCTCGTATCTATCTCTTTGGTACATGCTAACAAGGATGAATTGCATCTTCCACAAAAGCAACATCTTGAATAATCAAGATGCATTTTGTTTGCGGATGATACGGCCTATAACCTCTCCTTTCTAAATTGTAACCAACAAATATACATTTAATAATCTTGTTATCCAATATTTTGTGCTATTGCTCAAGAACCATAGTAAAAACCAAGCAACTAGACACACTCAAGTGACGAATGGACCACGTCCTTCCATGCTAAGCCTCATAAGGGGTGATATACTGCAATGCTAAGCACACCTGCTTAGTACATGTGTAGCATAGATGATAGCTTCAAGCCCAAATGTATGTGGCAAAGCTGGGTTTGAAGACACATCATGCTATCTCCATATGTGACCTATTGACTCCCCATTAATTGGGACGGAGGGTGCCCACACTACATTTTGTTGAGGCATATACAATGATGTACATTAGGGTTTTATCCCATGAGTTGTAAAAAATGCTATAAACTCCTTAGACATATAACCCCCACCCCCACCCCACACCCCATTAGAGCAAAGGGTGTTGACATGGCTTCTATCTCGACAACCTCATCATTCCAGGCCCCATTTCCCATAATTTCCTTGGTGGCCGCAATTTTGGTGTAAGTTGTGCTGGTGGCGGTCATGTAGGTGGGGGCCCCATGGGTAGCGAGGGAAAATAGTGGCCTAGAGAGCAATTGATTGTGGTACAACCAACCAGGTACTATAGATGGTTGTCTACTTGGGGGTGGAACAAACTACACCATGGACTCTTGGGGATGTTATAAAGGTGATGCGAGTGCCTATGACTATGATGAACGTGTAACATGGCCTAAATGAAGAGTCAGCCCTAGCCCACTCGAAAGCCATTTCTGTGGTAAAACACGTGCCATAAGCACACTACTATCTCACTCGATGCTGATGAAATGTTATTAAAGATGCTCACACTCCATCACCAAGCCACCACATCCAACAAGACAGTCCAAAACCACGTCACCAATCTTTGTGAATTTACCCAACAGCCACCTATAGAATAACACATACATTATTGGATAATGCAATGAAAATTACAGACATGAACTTCAACCGTTCCTCATTTTATTGAGCAAAAAAACTCGCTCTTCTCCACACTAGGCTAAAAGGATGCTCCAATGAGGTCTAGCATCCATGGTGCCTCTCAAAATGGTTCCCATATAATATCATTATCGACATCAAAATTATCATTGTCGTGTGTCACATCTTTGGCGTGGTAATCATTCGATGGAACAATTGGATTGTCAAATCTATGTGTAAACATGGATAGAACCAAGGCCTCAACCTGCAACATGGTTAATAATTAAAATGGAAACACAACTATATCGATCATAAAAATCATAGAGGAATGGTTTAGAACCTATTGAATACATGAAATCATCAATAACAGCATATGTGCATGAAAACATCTGGAGAGAAGATGGTACAAAGATGGAAAAAATCACAACACAAGCCTTCTTGCTGACAAGTGCCAAGTGAACTGCTCGACATGCCACCACAACTACATCATTTGGCAATAAGAACTCTGTAGCTAGGGTGAACACATTGGCAATGACCTTGATAGAGAATACATTCCAATGGGGGATGCCACCAATGCCAGCGCTAAGTTTGAAATTTGTTGGTAGGTCTGTCCACACAAGTCGCATCCCTCCAATCCAGCGATCAGGATCCATTTTGCCAATGTGAGAGAGGGACCCCACCAAACAATGGATCTGGAGGGTCTTGTGATGCATAAGGTCTACATCGGCAAGAACTGGAAGATGTATGGCAACCATTCCAACAATCCCATTTTTTTCCATGTTCGTGTTTGAGTGTGCAAGACTACCTCACATCCAAAATGTGATGAGTTATTGGAAACCAATTTCATTTAAACGTCATGCATTGACTTTTAGTTGTGTTTTTTACCTAGTGGAAAGGAAGCCATTGGTTCAAAAGGCCTTACTTAAAGTGGGTGGCTTCTCTCGCTTTGTCTAGTGGTAATGTATGTGGTATGCGTCAAACCCCTAGACCTCAAACCACGAGATGGACTAGACCTACATGATTTCAAGCATTGTTTGGATTCACGCTTCTCATAATCTGAACTGCCACCTCTTGCTATTTGCTCCTTTCAATCATTTGCTGCTCTTCTAAGAACTCCTCCAATTCCTCAATGACCCCTATATACGACTCATATTAGAGAATATGACCCCCCTTTCTACGCTTATACGACAATCAATAAAGAAAACTATCATACCCCTATCTTACATATAAAATTTAGGTCCCACATGATCTAACTGAGTAAAGTTAGTCAAAGCGTGTGTAGCATAGTGACTAGCAACGTACTAAGGAGCCACTTATGTTGATAACTGGTGGATGTACCCTCAATGTGTCTTACTTTGAGTTTCAATCTATGTTCTCAATCAGCTTGCACTCTAGCTACTCGTCCAATTTTGACACATCCAAAGCTAGTTAAATCAACCCTTGACCTGCTCCAAATCAACCCTTATCTATGACCCGCTTGATGAAAAATTTGATGTGTGACCTGATAAAAAACTTCCCTAAATTCATCCGAGTTCTAGTGCACATTGATGGCCAATCTTTACAAGTAATCAACCCAGGTCAGCCCCTCCCCCCTTCAGAAAGAAATAAAATGATACCCCCCTCCCTAATTTTTAAGCTTGGGAGATAAATTATTGGGGACCTGACCCTAACTTTTACGCTTATGTAACTTGTAAAAAAACCCCCCTCCCCTGCACTTACGTGGTGTGGTACGTTTTCCATGGTGAATCCCCCGGGACTATACAAAATCAAATACCACAATGGTTGCATAAGGAGGAGATAACTTATTGTTGTATACTTCTGGTTTGTTTTTTAAGAACTTGCCATCGACCTAGTCCAAGAACCATGGACAGACTCTCGACATATCCTTACCATGGAGTTTGTATATCCACTCATTGGAATAGATCCCACTCTCCTCTCCACACATGTATCATTGGGCTGGTTGGGATATAGACTATGTAAACCTTTCTTGAGGGTGCCCAACCACCATCTACAAATTATAATTTTGACTCCATTAACCAAAACATAAAATATGAATCATATATTCTAATAAAACTCATTAGTAGAATACTTGTATAGTAGGCATCTCATAGTGCATGCAAAGTGCAACTGCTCCTCTCCATTGTGTGTGGCTCGTATGGTTATCTTTCACCGCACAAAAACCTTGTCAAAGTGGTATTGTCAAAAAGTTTGCATTGCCTCTCTAAGAGATAAGCAATAATTGCGTGCAGCACGTTTGTGGAGCTTCTTCACCATTGAGTTCTCGGCCTCCATATTTTTCACCAACCTCAATATAATCCTACACTTCAAGCATTAACAAAATTCCACCTATATATATATGATCCTATACTCTAATGTTTTTACACTCACCTTACCAACTACCACCAGTAGACATGCATTCTTAGCCACTGCAAGAAAGGCTTCTCTTGAGTTGCATTGTCCTTGGCCAATATGTCAAACAAAAAAAAATTTCTACAATGTTTCACTAGATACCATCTTAAATAATCATTAAAAAAAATAACGTATTCAAAAGCAAAGAATGCTTACTCCACAAGATTAATGCGTGCAAATGCAACCTCGAACACTTTGAAGGGGTTCATTTTACAACCCTTCTCTCCCAACCCACAAATGCAATAAAATTTTGAAATAAGTCCGTTCCATTCTTAGGATTGGTGATGACCCCTATCTCCAATCCCTTCCAAACAAAAAAGTTCTTGATCTCCTTTAGCACCATGTCATAGCTTGCTTTGTAATTTGCTTCTCTTGAAAGGTACTCTCTATGTTACTTAGCTGAAAAATACATAATGTAAAGACATATATATTTTTAAACAAAATACCATGAAGTCATCCACTGCATGTGTGTTATAAATTACACTCACCTTCCACAATAGTTGTGCTAGCAAAGACATCGCTAGTCTAAGCCATCTTGGTTCATTGCCATGCCACAAAGCGTCCTCTCAACTTTTACCCTATCCTACTCATTGAACTTGTCCAATAAGAACTGTGGGTCCGCAAGTACCAACTTTTGCATCATGAAGATAAAGTGAGCAGTGGTGCGAGACAGATGGACTTGTGTGACCCTATTTTGAAGGTTAAAATTTAGCAACAATTTAAAATTCAAGTGTAGCAAAAGTAATGTAAAAGACCTTACTTGTTGATCATGCCAAGAATTAATCAAAATTTTTCTATCTTCTCAAGGTCAAACATCACAATCATGCACTCAACCTTCGGGTTCAAAATTCATTCAATTGTTCATGCAATGTCCAATATTCACGTGTGGAGCCAATGATTCCCATCTCATAGGATAAACTTTTTCTACACTATGTGAAAGAGCTCTAGAATGGCTCTAATTTGGTCATCAAACTTGGCATATATCACTAACTCTCTCCAATAAGTGCCACGCCTATTGAAAGATACGAGATCTTGCCCAGGGAAAGCTTTGGACACAATAAAATAAACCATCATGGGTTGGTAGCCTCTTTTAGCTATGAGTTTAGTCACATGATCATTGTTCATTCTAATGGCTTGATTGACCAAAAGATGACAAAAAGGAATTTGTGGCAATAGGTGATTGTACGGCACGATATGTACATCAATCCACCCTAAAAAAATTGTGACTATCAACCACGGATTCAAAGAGATTACTCAAAGGATTATTACCACTATTTTGTGACTCTATTGTCGTCGAAGTGGTTGCACCCTTCGACGGAGTTATATGTGCAACCATCAACATAGACATAGCAATCATGAATGTTGTTGCAAGAGAAGGACTGCATTTTTGAGTCATGTGGATTGGGATTTCTTCTTGGCGATCGATTCCTTTGGATTAGTTGCTTGTATTCTAACAATAGGGGTAGAAATGAGGGAGTGGGAATGCATCGCGACAGAGAGAGAGAGAGAGAGAGAGAGAGAGAGAGAGAGAGAGAGAGAGAGAGAGAGAGAGAGAGAGAGAGAGAGAGAGAGAAATAAAAGGTGGATGTGTGAAGAGAGGAGAATGGGTGGGAAAGGTGAGAAGAGAGGAATGATAGGGAGGATATGAAGGGAGGAAAGATAAATAGAGGGGAATGGAGGGGAGAGGTAAAGGGTAATGAGAGGAAGAGTGAAAGAGAAGCTTGAGAGCTTGAGGTCAGGGGGTTCATCGTTCAGTACCTCCCTGTATAACATGCATTTGCGAGGTATTTAAAAACCCCCTCTTTTAACATATCTAAATGACTAAACTGACCCTTTATTTTAGGAAAATTTTCCAAAATTGAATATGAAAACCCCTTATTTTAATGTATCTCTGTTAAATTGCCTAAACGTTTTGCATTTTAAAACCCCTCCTATTGAACTCACGCTATACATTAACATGATTACATAGTGCACCCCCCAAGCTTGAGAGTGTGAGAGTAATAGTGTGTGAGAGAGAGTTTTAGCTTATGATTGAGAGTGAAAAGCTTAGGACCTTGAGATTAAGAGTGAGATATTGTGAGAGAAAGAGAAAAGGGAAGTGTAAAGGGAGAGTGTGATAGAGAGAGTGAGAAGCTTGAGAGGGAGAGTGTGAGAGAAAATGAGAGTGTAAGGGTACACTCGCCTTTTATAGCAAGGGGGAGGAGGGTGTTGGCAAGTCTCCCTAACGGTCTTTCACACCCACGAGGAGCAGTCCACATGGATTGCCCGTGTTGACTGTGAGCGGCCCACATTCCATGCGGGCTACCCCCATGGATGTGCCGTCCATGGGGACGGTCTGTCCGTGGAACAGATCACGTAGCTAGCCACATGGACTGCTAGACCGCGTCAATCCACATGGCATCCTGGCATGCAAGCAATCGACACCCTGTGGCATGCCACACGAATTTGCACGGTCCACGTAGCAGTGCAATTGGAAAGCCAAGTGGACTGCCTCGCACACAGGGGGGCCCCATGGCCCTTCCAAGGGGCCATCCCCGATGGGTTTAGGGTTGGGGGAGAGAGAGAGGAGGTTGGGAGAGGAGGGAGAGAGAAGTAGAAAGGGTGAGATAGAGAGCATGGAGAGATGAGGGAGAGAGAAGGGGGGAGGTGGAGGGGGAAGAGAGAGAGAGGAGGGGGTGGAGAGAGTGAAAGATAGAGTGCATGGGGAGGAGAGAGAGAGAGAGAGAGAGAGAGAGATAGATAGATAGATAGATAGATAGATAGATTTTATTATCGTCCTCGGAGGTCAAATATGACCTATGGGACCAAAGTTACATGTGATGTAGTATGTGTATGGCTAATGAGTGACTCTCGATGCTCCAAAATTGTAGTGATGAGAGTCGCAATGGAGAGCCCACACTTTGGCTGGGAGAGGAAAGTGTGTAGGTCTAAGTTATGGCTGAAAATGTGAGAGAAGCAAGTTCGGATGTGATCAAAAGCTGAGCACTCTAGTAGTGTGTGGTACTCAGACTCTCGAACTTGTAGTGAGCATAATGTGCACAATCGATTTGACTCTTCTCCATTGCCCCAACGCCCTATCTCGCATCGAAGGAAATGGGAGCTAAGCCGAATTGCTGCGATAGTGCGTATCGCGGACAAGGGAATAGGCTCAAGCATGTAAGTGTGAGTACAGTTTCCTCTCTCAACAAAGAACATGGTTTTGTAGTTGGGGGCAATATAGGTGGTGTAATGTATGAAGCGTGACCCACCGGATTTCTCCCAAGCCGTAATACATTGGCGTTGTAGAAAAGCTTCATTCACTTGAGAGTCAATTGAAGCATCATGTAGCAAGTATAATGCATCCCATCTCCCAAACCACTTCTTTATGTCTTGCATCCATCCCGTGCTCAAGATCTTGCTTTTATGTGTCTTTTGAACTTTTTTGCTTGCTTCCCATGCAATTGTAGGAAGTCGATGTGAGGGGTTTTGACGCATCTTTATCATGTACTCCACAACCCTTTCCATGCCCATAACCTCAATTGGAAGAGATCCCGACTCAAGAAGTAGGAGCATATATGGTGTTTGTGTCTTAACTTGGAGAAAGTTTGTAAGAAAACGCTTTTGGACATTCTCAAACTCTTTCCAAGTAGACTTTGAGATGCTCCCGCCCCACACTTCAACTCCATAAAGAAGAACCGGTGTCACCAATGCATCAAAAAGATACTTCTTGAGAACCCAACACTTGATGTTTCCCGCATTACACATGTTCTCAAATGCATAATATGCTCTCTTTCCCGCTTCCAAGCGACGCATAGCACATTCATGCCACTTGTGATTGGATGGAACCTCAAGGCCAAGGTACTTAAAGCTCTCAACAACTTCAAGTGTCTCGTTGTTGTACACAATGCATGGCTTCTCCTTATGGTTAGTTTTCACAAGCATAACCTTTGTTTTGGATTCATTTACAATCAGCCCACTATGCAAGCAAAAGTTCTCAAGGACAACCATAAGCTTTTGTGCATCTTCAATAGTGTGTGCTAGAAGCACTACATCATCCGCATACAACAAAAGCATGATTACCGCATTGCAAATAGTGACCTCTTCAATGCCTTCTTCTTGCATAAAGTCAAGTACCATTTGTTCCAATTGATCGATGCATAGACCAAAGAGAGTTGGTGACAATGGACATCCTTGTTTAACCCCAATAGTGCTAACAAAAATTTCTGAAATTTCTCTTCCCATGCGCAATTGACAAATCACCTTCTCATAGATTCGAGAAACCGCAAGCATAAACTCACTTGGCACTTGGAGTTCTTCCATCCTTCTCCACAAATTGTTACATGGAATCATATCAAAGGCTTTCTTAAAGTCCACAAAACAACAATACAATCGCTTGCCTTTCAACCGACTTTCCTCCATGAGAACACGAAGAGTGACAAGATGATCAATGGTGCTATGGCATCGACGAAAACCCGCTTGTCCCTTTGCACGCTTGTCATTCTCTTCAGCCCAATCACTCAATTTCATCTCCATTATGCACCCAAACAACTTTGCCATAAGAGACCCAATCATTATAGTCCGGTAGTTGCTTACATTCTTTACATCCCCTCCTTTATGCAAAGGCTTAACCCAATTAGTACTCCAATCGTAAGGCATACCATGTTGAAGTGCAAGGTTGAACATATCACACATCCACTCATGGGTAAAATCTCCCGTCCATTTGATCATTTCCGGCTTGATACCTTGAAGATCTCCCGCTTTGCGAGTGGCCAACTTTTCAAGCCCACCGCATACATCCTCAATAGTAAAAAAAGACGGCATACATGGGAGTGAACCATAAAATGGCATTTTTTCAGTATTTTCTTGCTCATATAATTGCCTACAATGTGTGTACATATCCACTAGACTCAAGTTACCAAAATTCTCAACCCGCTTGCCTCTCAAGTTTCTCCAAAATCTTCCACATGCATGTGCCTTTTCTTGGACTTGAAATTCTTGTTGCTTTACTTCCCATCTTCTTCTCTTCTTTTGAATCAATGCCTTGTATGTATGCAAATGACTTTGATAGTTGTCTTTGTCCATAGTTGCATCAAGCTTTATCAAGGACTTTCGAGCATCTTGACATTCTTTATCAAACCACCTTTTGCGTGATCTATCTTTGTTGATACCATGGAGATGCTTTATGGCAAAGCATTCTTCCGCACAAGAACAAATAGCTTTCTTGAAAGCTTCCCATTTAGTTTCCAATGGTGCATCACATTGAAGCTTTGTCATCCATAATTTTTGCTCAACCATTTCAATGTACATTGGTGCCCGTTTGAAATCCATACATAGTGATAACTTCTCTTTCCTTTGGCTGAGATTATCATGCTTAGTTTCTTCTCCACATGAAAGGTCAATACATAAGGTGCGATGGTCGGATTCCGGGGTCCATTGACCAAACATAAAACTCTTTATACGATACATGATGGCTTCAGAGAGTAGCATATAGTCAATCACACTATCCCCATTATGTCTTCTACACGTAAATCCATTGGTTCCACTCCACAAAGATACACCATTGGCAATGAGCATACCCGTGCTATTACACATGTGTAAAAGTAACTTTCCATAGTGATCCGGCTCTTTCTCATCCATTGAAGTACGATCATACAAGTGAACTTCCTCCAACTCCCTTGAAATGTATGGTATATCAAATTGTTGAGTATCATGTTGCAATGTTTTTGTGCGAGCATTCATATCCCCAAATACAATAACATCACCTTCACCTTTGAAATAAGCAATGTCTTCTTCCAAATCAGAAAATGGTTGATCTCTATCCATGCAAGCATAAAAGGGAGAATCATGATGAGGAATGTAGCAACCGGCTACAAAAATGGGTGCTCTTTTTGGTGTCATAATTTTCAGCCATACATAACGTTTGTACTTGTCATCTTTCACAATTGATACAAAATCTTCCAATCCTTTCTTAACCATACATGCTAACCCTCCTTGTCCTCTTCGTTGCTTGAGATTCTTTGACCACATCAATGAATGTACATTGTAATCCTCCAAGCCGTTAATCCTTTGTGTATCATGCTCCCAAGTTTCAACAAGAAGTACAACATCGGCTTTGCTTGTTAGTTCATCAATGCCAACCCCCGCATTCCATGGGTATCCATTACAATTCCAAAAGCATATTTTCAATTGTAACTCGGTCTCATAGGTCACGCATCCCTATTTTCTTGAGAGACTTGCCTCCTCCTTGGGCACATTTTCTTCACGAGAGATCTCCTTGTTTTTATTATTCTTTTCCTCATATGCCTTGCGACGCATATTTTGTTGCTTAATAGTGCGATCTTCACATACAAAACATTTTGTATCCCTCAAATAGATCCAACTATTATCAAGGATAATCTTTCGCTTGGTCTCATCCGGCATGGTGCATACAATTGGCCGTTCTCCCGAGCGAGGAGCTCCTTGCTTCCCCACTCTATGTGCTCCATAGACCATAACTCCGGACATGCCAAAGTGGGTTTTGAAGAAATCTTCAATAACAATGGCAAGAGAAGGAGGTGTCTCTAACTTCTCTTCGGGAATTCCACGAATAACAATGTTCTTGGAACGTCGCTCCCGTTCCTTCAACTCTTCCACATCCACATTCTCAACATTCTTTGTTTGAACCATAGCTTGCATGAGTGAGGAATTAGAAACCACATTGCTACCACATACATCAGCCCAAGACTTGTTTGTGCATACATTTTTCATGTCGCATACATCCCGGCTCATAGTGTCAAATTTCTCCTCTTTCAATACATGGTCATGCTCTACTTTGCTCATCCGCTCCTTCAAAGCATTCAAGTCCACAACAGAGCGTTTACATTCCTTGACTTCCTCTTCAAGTTGCATCAAACGTGTTGTTTGCATCTCAAGTGTCCTCTTGAGATTCTCATTCTCAACCACAAGTACCCTTAGTGTGCCATTCTCCATTGCAAGTGCTCGTAAGTCTTCGCCTTGTTTGTTTACGGTCTCTTGCAATGATACCAAGTACGCCATGATCATGGTTTTCGATGTCGTTGGTTGGGTGATTGTGTTGCTATCTCCACACTTAGGAGATTTTGGATCATTTTCCACAATGGTTGTGGACCTTGTTGAAGAAGAAGAACCCTTGCGAGTGCCGGAAGACATTGTATGTAAAATAGGAGATGAGAATCAATTTTGTTGAACCTGTTCACTTCGGAAATGCTGCTACAGAAATGCCTTCCATAACTCTGAAAATTTCTGTCTTTACATCAATGCGTAGAGGACTTCGTGCTCTTCGATTGAGGCTATAGATCACCCAAATCGGAGTTCGGATGAAGAAGTTATGATCAAAAGAGTGGACTGCTGTCTACTAGGTCAAAAAACGGCTGCACTGAGAGAGAGAGAGAGAGAGAGAGAGAGAGAGAGAGAGAGAGAGAGAGAGAGAGAGAGAGAGAGAGAGAGAGAGAGAGAGAGTGATAGATAGAGGATGTGGGGAGAGAATGATTTGGGGGGGGGGGGGGGGGGGGGGGGGGAGAGAGAGAGAGAGAGAGAGAGAGAGAGAGAGAGGGAGGGGGGCGGGGGGGGAGGGAAGAGATGGAGACAGAAGCTCGTAGTAGAGAGGGAGGGAGAGAGAGATAAGGAGGTGGAGGGGGAGAGGGAGGAAGAGACAACCATAGCAATGGGGTAGAGAGAGAAAGGAGAGGGGAGGAGGGATGGAGAGATAGAGAGGGGCATGTAGAGAGACAAGGTTATGAACGGGAGAAGGGATGGTGATGTAGAGGGGGGTATAGAGACAGAAGGAGGTGGAGGGGGGGGGGGGGGGGGGGGGGGGGGCGGAGAGAGAGAGAGAGAGAGAGAGAGAGAGAGAGAGTATTGAAATGAAATGGAGATCTTAAATGTGTTGAGGGGGGAGAGAGTGAGATAGCGTAGTTTACCATCATTGAAGGAGCTCTTTATAGATTAGGTATTGACGGTGTGCTTCAAAGGTGTGTGACAATGCAAGGAAGGATGCAAATCATCACTGAGGCTCATAGTGGAGATGCAGGTGGACATTTCTCCACTGACATCAATTATAAGAAAATTTTACAAGCAAGAATCTGATGGCAAACTATGATGGTAGATGCCAGAGAATTTTGCAAGATCTGTGACATTTGTCAGAGGATGGAAAGGCTAACAACAGTTGACATGACACCTCTCACCCCATTTCAGCCACTTGAAGTATTTATGAAGTGGGGGTTAGACTTTATGGGGCCATTCAAGAAAGTCACTCCCAAAAAGAACATGTACATCATCATGGCCACTTCTTATGTCAATAAGTGGGCGGAAGCTAAAACCTTACCAGATAACACTACAAGATCAAAAGTTGTTTTCTTGTATGAGATATCATTTGCAAATATGGCTATACATTTCATAAATGAAACAATTCAAATACTGACTGAGATCTTCTCAGTTAAGCACAGGAAATCAACGCCATAGTATCCAAGGTGCAATGGTCAAACAAGAAGTATCAATAAGACCATTAAGACTATTCTCGCAAAGATTGTTTAGAAAGAGCCACATCAATGGGATGCCAAACTCCAGATAGCATCATGGGCCTATAGGACTATCTACTACAACGTTACCATTGACCCTTCAAAATGGTGTATGGAACTAAGGTAGTAGTTCAAATGGAGTTTGCAATTCCTAGTCTCAGACTGGCAATAGAACACAACATGGATTTCAATAAGAATGTGAAATAGAGGTTGGATTAGTTAAGTTCGATGAACTCAGACAACAAGCCATGCTAGAACGGGAAGTTGTTCAACGAAGAAGGAAACACTGGCATAATAGTAAAATCAAGGTCAAGGAGTTCAAGAAAGGTGACCTGGTACTATTATATCATTGAAAATTGGGACCAAAGAAACCTAATTTGAAGATAGCTTGGTTTGGTACCCTATGAGATTGACCAGGTATTTTCTAATGGAACGGTAAGATTAAAGGACATATCTTGATTACTGTTGCATGGATTTTACAATTCGGCCAAGGTCAAACTATATTATGCCAGATCGGAGGAAATCCCATTAGCGCTAGAACTAGAAAACTATTTTAAATCAAAGAAGGAGCCATTGAACTTGTTCCACATCAGACCAATTCAAGAGGTGTGTCTAGAGCTAACCAAACTAGTTGAGCAGTTCAATTCAATTTTGAAACAGAGATAACCAAAACCAATGAAGTCTGACAAACTTAATAGTCACATGCAAATAACAATCAAGGCCAAAATATTATAGCTAATGAGTAGGCGGCCTAATCAATGCATAAATGACGCGTGGCTGATGGCGGCCCTAAAACAAAGAGAGTAGGATTGTGGAGCATTCATGGTGCGTATAAAGATGACCATGCAAAAGATGCATGATATCGCACAAGTTACCGCTCTTGCAAAACCTTCTACACCTTCATCATATATACAACATACAGTAAGCTCCACACCTTCACCATCTTCACCCTCCACTGCTACACCTTTTTGCTCCAAACCCGACACTCCAAAGCTTTCTTTCTGCTCTTCCTCCACCACCACTATAGGTGCATCATCATATTCATAGGAGTACTTACAAGGTATAACTATGGCAAAGACAAAGAAAGTGTCAGAGAAGATGCACAAAAGTGTGGATCAAGCCACATAGTTCATTGAAGAATAGATAGAGCATACACATCAAGATTTCTTAGTGACCCATACCAAGATTGGAAAATATGTGTTCCATCTGAATGAACGTGCATTACTAAAGCTATGAGCTCTGGAGGTGGTGCTCGAGGCCACCAAAATGGACTTTGATGCAGAGCTCATTCCAGCAAGTGGTAGACCCTTCTGATCTTGAGCATGGAACTGCAGGAAATCAATGGTCAAGAGGTCTAGGTCACAACAATATCTCTGAGACATGTGCTTAGAATTCCATACCACATCAAAGCTAAACCTTGCTCAGCTGAGGAAGTCAATAGACATCAAGTGTAAACCATGAGTGCACAATTACATGTTCATTGGCCAACAAGGGCTTGGCTCCACAATCGGGGTCAACAAGAATCCAAGGGAAGGCATGTGGGTTGAATTCAAGGGTAAAATCAATTTGGGATGGCATCTGCAAGAAATGGTGATGCCAATTGTGAGCAAGAGTTGGCTATGCATGCACCTTGCATTCATGACCTAATAGGCATTTCCCCACTTGTCACCTCCAATTCAGAGTTTTGCAAACCCTTTTCCTTCAAATTTTAAAGGTCTTCAAGCCCTTGATTTTCTCTCATTTTCCTCCTCAAATGATTTAATATATTCTACATCAATTCATCTATCTCCTTAAACTTTGTTAACCCTCACGGCTCACGGACACCATATCACCTACGACGGACGTTGTATTATTTACTTGGTAGAGTCAAGTACCAGCCTTGTCAGTCCAATAGGAAAAGGGTGAGAGTGATCGTCAATGAGAGGCGCACTCTAACTGGAACATTCAAGGGATTAGTTGGCTAAGCATGGGCGCCCAAGTGTGAATGGGGCGAGCTCATATAAAAGTCAACTAAACCTAAAATTCACTCATTCTCTCATTTGTGCAATTGAAGAGTACTCTTGCTCCATCTCCATCTTCTTCTTCTTCATCTCCTTGTGTGTGTGTGTGTGTGTGTGTGTGTGTGTGTGTGTGTGTGTGTACGTGAGAGAGAGAGAGAGAGTGTGTGTGTGTGCGCTCAAGCATTGCGGTGGCACGACGGCGGCGAGGCGGTTGAGCGCGGCATAGCGGCGTCTCCCTCTTCTTCGCGGCGAGGAATCCTCCATGAAGCAAGCGTAGAGCGGTGAGTGACACACCATCGTCATCTTTGAGCTTACTAGTTTAGGCTTGTTGTGTGCTTGGAGCCATTTGTGGCTCGCACGCGGTGTATCGGCAAGTTCCTTGCATTGACACGTGCGACATACACGCATATTTTTGGCGCCGTTGCCGGGGAATGCCATACACTAAGCTTGAATGGCACTCTGTGCTTCTTTTGTGGTGCAATTTCAATTGTAGGAAAGGTAAGGAAGGAGGGTGTGTGTGTTGAGAAGAAGGATTTTGTGCTATACTGTGTATTTTTTTGTTAATGGAGTTTTCAAAGGTACTGTGTTTATTCTCTGTGTATTAAGGTTGTTAGTTTTCTTTGTTAATGGCGTTTTCAAAGCTATTGTGTTTATTCTCTGTGTATTAAGGTTGTTAGTTTTGTGTGTAATGTAATGTACAGTAAGTAGAAAGTAGATCTCTGAGAGCTAATAGAGTGTGTTAGTGTGTAACAGTAGGTGTATTAGTTAGAAGTAGGTAGATAGAGTGTGTGTGTGTGTGTGTGTGCTCTTACGCAGGCCGCTGCGACGTTATTCTTTTTTCTTTTTTAAAAAATTAAAGGTAGGACCGGGATCGGGAATATCTCCCAGACCCAAGCCCAAGCTCACGCTCAGGCCTAGGTCTCAGTCGCCTTTAAAAATTACGAATTTTGGCTTCACACGTAGCTAAAAATCGATTTTTTGAGGACCAACGGAACTTCAGATGCCCGAAAATTGTGTTGTAAAGCACACAGCAACCCTCTAAGTGATACGCTCGTTTCGAGCTATCACACACTTCAATCAAAAAAATAAAACATTAAAAACGTAAAAAACACGAGTAAAAATGGGCGCTTAAAAAAGGTAAGCGGTTAACTTTCGAGGTTATTTGCCGATGCTTGTAGGGTGCCAAAGCCACATGCATCTACGCTCTGGTCGTGTGCTAGAGACGGAGCAACTAGAGAGAATTTCGACTTACACGAGTTCTCAATATCCATCTACTTTAGATTATGGGCCCTCGGCGGGGACCCAAGGTAGTACAAACCAAGACCCGAACATAGCAGCTAGTGACTCTTCCTTTGACTACCACGTCATGGAGGGTTTCCCAATGCCTAATCTCGATAGATCAAGCCAAGACATGCATGCCATGGGCCCGTGGTTCGGGCCCAGCGTGCTTAGCCGCTTAAAGGAAACCTTTAGTAGAGCCACTGGCTATGAACATGGAGCTAATGATGTAAATGAGGGGGGTGGAGAAGTAAATTCTCCATTCGTGACCAACGTAGACCCTATACCGTTAGAGAATGTGCACGTGAATACTTCATTCACTGCACCTCCTGACTCTTCAGAGTTATTTCCCTCCGAGGTCATATTAACCGATGGTAGAAGCCTTGCCGAAGTGCAAGAGGTTGAGCGATATATCCTTGCAGCGAGGGTCTTATCTACTTGCTACGCGAGCTACGGAGCCGCCATTGGAGAAGCGAAACCGCCATTGTGTTAGCAACGACGAGAGCTACACACTGATACCAAGAGTGCGCGCTATCGGCTTCTATGTGTGGTAAGTTCCTACGAGCTTTGGTGTGAGTTTTCTTCCAACTCGTGTGTCGGAATAGAGCGTGCAGCATATCTATAGAACCACAACGAGTAGAGCTACACATTAGTACCATCGGGGTCAAGTTTCGATCACCTGTATTTTTCGGCCTGTCTTCATACGTGTTTACCGCACGGAGTGGTTATAGGTTGATTTTGCAGTTCAAGTCTTTAGGGTGTTGTTCTTACCTAGTGTATAGACTTCCCCTTGAGTTTGAGATCGATTCAATGATTCTAGATCCTGTTTCGTATAGCAGTCGTTCGTAGTACGGATTTCAGTCACTTGCGTATTCTAGAACTTAGATTTGATTTCCTTAGTAGTGATTGTCCTTAGAAGGTGATTGATTTGCTTAGATTTCTAGAACTTAGATTTGATTTCCTTAGTAGTGATTGTCCTTAGAAGGTCGAGTAGGTGATTTGACACCCACCTAGTTGTTTCCATGCGCCTGCGGGTGATTGATTTTCTTAGATTTCTAAAACTTAGATTTGATTTCCTTAGTAGTGATTGTCCTTAGAAGGTCGAGTAGGTGATTTGACACCCACCTAGTTGTTTCCATGCGCCTGCGGGTCAAGCTTCGTCCTCGTCTGACAAATTTTGTTGTTGGTTGAGTTCTCGCTATTTAGCTTCCGCTAGCGGCGTAACCGCCTTAACATTTGGCGCCTCTGCCGGGGACGAGAGCCCTAAGTAGGTGACCTTAGACTAATCCTACGAGGTGAGTCGTATAAACTACTTTGTATACTTTAGTTAGAAAAGATCTAGGAGTGGTGGACTCCGAAGATCTCGAGAGATACTAGGAAGTGGGGTATTCCTGGGTCTTCCGTGTTGACAGTATTTTTAGTTTAGCTTAGATTTGTTTGTTGTTTTGTTGGTGTTGAGTAGTTGTTGATAGAAGAAGAATTTGCTAGTCCGTGATTGGCAGTGGATCTCTTTAAAATCACAATTACCAAACCCATTTTATGATTAGGAATAGCTTAGGTAGGACTTCATTTGATCCTGATCTAGAGCTAGTAATCATTGGAGTATTTGCTTGATATGATTGATTGCATGTTAGATCACTAAACCGTCGAGTTGGTAGTGAAACTTGCAATAAACAAAAGTCAGAGAAATTTTCTGTGTATCTGGGAGTTGCTGAGCACTAGAGGAAGCTTTAGGAAGGATTCTGTGCCAAAAAACTGGAAATCTGCAACTTTAGACATCATACGCGTATGATGTCTAAATGACCAAACAAAGACCAAAACAGAAATTTTGACTTTACCAGAGTGTTCAAAAGGGGGGTTATACCCTAATTTGAACTTAAAACAAGAGCATTAACACTCAAAGAAACCCGAAAAGACAAGTCGGAGTCCAAGAAACGCAAAGAATAGGAAATTTTGGATTCAGATCTTGTTTTTACATTCAAACCTGACAAAAACACTTGAAACTCAATTGTAAACATTGGAGAAGGCTGAAAACCAAGAATAGTCAAAATCTGGGACAAAAGACATCATACGCGTATAATGTCTTTTGGCACATCCACTGCTTATTTTTTATATCTGACCTGACAGGATTGTTACAAGCACTGTAGAAAGCATAAATATCAAGTCTTGACCCAAATTGAGGAAAAAGACATCATACGCGTATGATGTCTTTGACCTAATTTTGGACATATTTTGATACTTTGCCAACACAGATCCATTGTAATAGTTGTCTAAAGGTTATATTTCAAGTTTCATCCCATTTGGATCACAATTGACCCAAAACAAGTCAAAAGCGGAAAATTGCCAAGAAAAGCCTAAATTAGCCATAACTTGCTCAAACAAAGTTCAAACTGAATTTTGTGAGTGGACAGAGCATAAGGGGGCTACTGGGAGTGAGCATAACCAAAATAGTCCAAATCTGTGAAAAAAGACATCATACGCGTATAATGTCTTTTTCAGCATAACTGCAACAAAATTCTCACTTGATGAAACAGAAGTTGTCCAACTGACAAGATTAAACAATTGATCAAGTATCAATCAGTTTGGATCAATTCTGACCACAAAAACTTGGGGAAAACAAATTGCCGAGACGGAAAAGTTAAAGTCCTTTAGGGGAATTGATGAATTTGAGATCGGGCAGGAATCTCCAGAATAACCAACCAAAACAAGGGGAACAAGCAAGTGTCATATCAACCGAGGGAAGTGTAAACCAAAGTTGGGTGCAACCATTAGAGCCGATCTTTGAAGGAAGTGTCTCTGATACTTCTTCGGAGAGATCTTACGAGATTTTCACCGAACACTTGGAACACTTGAACCTGAACAACAGAGAAAATATGGCAGCAGGATCATCAAACCCTTCCGCCACAATGAAGCTATTGTTCATAAAATACCAGTACGACAATGAGCAAGGTGCCAAGATCTACAAGGATGGAATGGACCGCTATTGTGTAAAGATAGAAGAGAGACCTAGTGAGTTCAAGGACTTAGTGCCTGTGAGCTATAGCGGAGATAGATATCTAGATGACGAGGGTACCATGTACTTGGTAGTCCTAAACCCTAACATTGTGGACAAGTGGGGATTGATGGGCACCAAAGCCAAAGTAGATGAAGAACTTGAGGAGAAGGCACCAATAATGAACTTCCCTGATGCAAGGTTAAGAAGAGAGAATGAAACTACAAGGATCAACACTGATAACATCTATGTGGGGCTATACAAATATAATAATGGGGAGGAAGATCTCTATTATAGATGTGAAGAACCCTACACCGGAGAGTTGACAGACCAAAAAAGACTTTATGTCTTTACCTACACAGAGGGATCGGAAGTGAAAATTGCCGCTTACGACAAGTATGGGAGGCAATACTCAACAATGGGCAAGAAAGAATTAGAAGGATATACATACTTTGGGGGACCACTACATCAGTATTATGTTACTTCTAGCTCACAAAGACCAGCACCAACAAATGGAGTGCAAAACCCAATGACGACAGGAGGACAAAGAACTCAGGCTGCTGACTCTTTCAATCAACCTCAGTACTCGAAGCCCGGACCAATGGGATCATTACATTCCAGAGAGTCAATGGATACGAATCGAGGTAGTGCAGTTCCAATCCCCACATATACCACTCCAAGTCCAAGGTTCGAAGCGGAACCATCACATTTACCTCCTAGTACTAGATTCAGGGCAGGGGAACCAACAAGGGTAACCCATGAAGTGCATGATGCTAGAGAAAGCTTTAGCCGGGACACAGGAGCAATGAGATTGGTAGCAGACCATAGACGTATGAGACCATCTCAAGTAGCAAAGTGTATGCCAAAGAAGTATGGTGGTTCAGGAGATCCGTATGCACATGTGTCACTCTTTAAGCAAGTCTTAAGAGCTGAGCAGATAATAGATTTCCATACACAATACGAGGGATTTGGTCTTACTCTAGAAGGTACGGCATTGACATGGTTTCAACCACTGAACATAGGGGGATTCCAGGACATTGACCATTTGCTAAGAGAGTTTGCTGAGGAATTCTCAAAACGAGGGATTAAGCACAATACGGTCTCACAAATATATGCTTTTAAACAGAGAGAACACGAAAAAGTGAAGGAAGCTTCACTTCGCTTCAAACAATACATTGAGAGATGTCCAGTACGTGAACGACCACAAGATGACAGACTATCTGTTCTCTTTATTGAGGGACTGAGGAACGACACTCTCAAGAAGGACTTGCACTTGAAAGCTTGTACAAGTTTCGAGCAAGTAACGAGAGAAGCATTGTACTTAGTGGATAACTGTACGGTTTATGGAGAGGTGTCAGCGGATACAGATTTTGCATCCAGTAGCTCCTCCTCCGTAGCGAGCGAGACTACCACTAAAAAGAATGTTCAAACAACAACCATGCCAAATGTAGAGCAAATGATAGAAGATGCTCTAAAAAGGATGGCACCATACCAAAAACCATTGCCAAAAACACTGAAATGGTGTGCTATTGAACAAAAATGGACAAACCACCCAACAGAGGAGTGCTATTACAACAAAGGGTATGTAAGGGAGCGTCAGTATGCACCTCCTGCTCAATTAGCACCACCTCAAGTACATCCAGTACCTCGATACCCAACGGGAAATGTACCAGGACCTATGGGGATAGAAAGACCGCAACCGGTATTGGGACAACAACCACCTTTACCAGGAGCAAGACCAGTGGGCATTAGATATGCACCAACCTTAGAGAATCAGGAAGAACAAGCCTTAGTGCCTGTTCAAGCCTATTATGAAGAATCTGGTGCACACATGTCTCCAACTGTGTATTACCCACCAGAAGAACCCAAACAACCAGAACCATGGGGCATGATTGGGAATGTTGGAATACCAACAGTTACAAGTGCTTCTGATGAAGAGAGATACAATTTGGACGCAAGAACATTGATGTTCATAGCTCATGGAGGGTTAACAGGACAAAGACCATCCTATCCACAAAGGACGAATCAAGTGGGACCAAGACCAGCACTAGGACCCTGTTACAAGTGTGGAGGTGACCATCTGATGAATGTTTGTCCACATACGGAAATCATTAGAATTAACGCTTATTGCACTGAGTGTGGGGTTACTCACTTCATTGAGGATTGTTCAAAGAATCCAAACAAAGTGCAAAAGACGACATTGAATATGCTAGAAACTATTCCTACCAGCAGTGGGTCTGAAAATGAAACTCTGATACCAACGCAAGTTGTTACTAGAGCTCAAGCTAAGAAAACCACTAGAGAACCTGAGAATGGAAAGTTAGCGACTGAAATGGTTAGTCAAGGACCGCGGAGTCAGAAAAACACATGGAAAGCTAGAAAAGCACGCATGAAGTTGAGAAAAGAACGTGAAGACGCTATTCTAGCTGAGGAACTAAAGCGAACTAAAGATAGATTAGAAAAACTTGAGAGTCAAAACGGGAAACGAGAGATGAGCCCGGAAAGAACGAAACAAAAGAGTATCAAAGAAACAACGAGCTTAAGCTCAGGGGGATCAGTGCTAGTCGACAAAGTACACGAACCATTGGACGCATGATGAGAGCTTACGAAGCTAGGTTAAAGAACAACCAAACACAAGAACAGAGGTGGATGACATACCCAAACGCGGAATTGGAAAAGCAGAGACTTGAAATGTGCCAGAGAATGATCAAGACTGCACAAGCTTTATTAGAACCACCAAAAGAAACAATGAATTGTGGATCGGAAAACCCAATTCAGCAAGAGACTATTGTTTCACGGGTAGCTGAAAAGACTCCCAGTGCACAAAAGCCTGAAAATACACACAAGGATGACCGCATAGTGTTGAACACAACCGATCAGGAGATAGAGAGTTTTCATCCAGTCATACAGAGGTCTTACGGAAGAGATGAGGAATACAATGAATTTTGGAAACAAGTGAGAGAGGCAAACTTTGCAAACGAGCTAAGTTGCCAAGCTAATCAGACAAATTGGGAAAAGGACATCAGGAATCCTCCCATAGTGGAATTTGAGGCAGGATCTCAAGTGGACTTGGATCTGCAATCTTACTGGGGAGATGGGGGCTCTGTTAGAACAATGGAGAGCAAACCTCATTCACTGAATACCTTACCTTCATACTTAGGAGAGTATGAAGCAAAATTTGAGATTAGAGCACTTCCCTCACGAAGAATCTCATCAGAAAAAGTCATGGACTCGCAAGGATTGATAGAGATCTTGTCAACACCAGTGACATGCACTATCACTCTAGCTGAGCTTTTGAGGCTAAGACCACATATGTGGACCACTGTAGGAAAATGCTTGGAGAAATTTGGGATAAAAGACCCAACATCGAGACTGCAAGAGGGTATACAAGAGCTGAGTAAACCACAAAAGAACGCTAAGCCTGTACCCTTAAACAAGGTCGGAGAGTATTGCGAAGGTGAAGAGGGGAATACAACCTTACCAGTTGAATTCCAAGGAGTGAACACGATGGCAATACTAGACAGCGGAGCTGGGGTAGCCATTGCTACAAAAGAAATCTGGAAAAAATGGGGGAAACCAGCAATAAGGAAGACTAGGTTGAAACTCCAATTAGCAGATGGACACATGGAGAAACCTATGGGGTTATTAGAGAAAGTTGTAGTGACTTCTTGCGGCATTGAATACGAACATACTTTTGCTATTGTCGATTTTGGCAAGGAGAATAACTATGATATCATACTGGGAAGACCATTCATGAGACAGTTGAAAATGGTCCAGGATTGGGGCTACGATCACATATACCTGAGAAATATGGAAACCACTACACGTGTGAACCTGAAAGACCATAGCTACAAAGATGTGAACCGAACACCGGTGGAGGAGTTTGATTCAGCTACTTTGGCGGATCCGAATTTCCAGCTTGGTTAGGTAAACCCAAGGAGTTATGGATGTGTGGAGCTTCGAAATGTGGAAGTCTGAAACGAGAAGAATGTGTTTTAGAAAGGGCTATCGAAGACGAAACTTATATAGGAGAACCCTTTCCAGAGGACACGCTTGAACCATTAGAATGGACACACATTCTAGCAACCCTAGATGTTTGTGCAATTCCGGATGGTCCCACAACGAAATTTTGCGACAAGGACGGGTACGACGTGGTTCCGTACTTCATGTTGAGAACTGTACTCGAAAAAGAAACTGAAAAGAACGATACACTGGAAAAGGAAGATGAAGAAGAGGTGTTTCACGACATTCCTGATCATCCAGAGTGGGGAAATGAAGCAGACAACGAGTCAACGGACAATTCAAGCGGAAACGAAGAAACTATAACGGATGTCCGATTTTATGATTTTCCGAACCGAACTAAACAACGCCAGAAACGCTATAGAGCAAAGAAAAAAACAAAGGGGGTTAGAACCAATCGGATGCCTAGAATAAGAGGAAAAAATAAATTCCTAATGCTAGTAAAGGCGAAAGATTGTGTTAAGGATAAGATTTCTGGAAGAATGAGAGGCAATGATCAAAAGAGCTTACGAAAAGACAAAAGAGGCTCAAGAAATCAAGTTCAAAGAAATGGAACGAAAACAGAAACAAAAAAATCAGAAAAGAACAAGCGCAACAGAGAACACACGGAGTCCAAGTTAGAACGTAGAAACAAGTACAGAGAGCTCAAGAAAACTCTGAAAGAAGTTTGGACGACAGAAATTGAGAGTGGAGAGGACGAAAACGCCAAAATCAAGGAAAACATGGATGTTCCCTCTCACTATAGGAAATTCACAATAGAGGATAGGAAGGTGGTATTAACCCCACCTATTCGAGAGAGAAAGGAGAACGAATCTTATGACGGACCGGAGGATGCAAAAAAAGTTGATTTAGCAGCTCCAGGTGAGCCACCTAGACCGGTGTACATAGCCACAGATTTGTCTCCAGGCGAGGAAGAGAGACTTTTGAGTCTTCTCAGAGAGTATAGGGATGTGTTTGCATGGTCTTATAAGGACTTAAAGGGAGTTGACCCATCGATATGCCAACACACAATCCCACTAAAACAAGACGCAAAGCCTAGCAGACAGAGACCATACACATATAATGATACGTTTGCTAAGCGAATCAAAGAAGAGATAGATAAGCTAATGGAAGCTGAATTCATATACGAGATTGAACACACCGATTGGGTATCTCCAATTGTGGTAGTACCCAAGAAGAACGGAAAACTCCGAGTGTGTGTCAACTTAAAAAAGTGAATGCTGCAACAATCAGGGACAATTATCCCCTGCCGATAACTGATCATGTTCTAGAGCGTGTCAGGGAAAACAGCATACTCCTTTCTTGATGGTTTTTCAGGATATAACCAGCTAGCCATAGCACTGGAAGATCAACATAAAACAGCTTTTGCAACTGAGTGGGGAATTTATGCTTATAGGGTTATGCCTTTTGGTCTAACCAATGCTCCCGCAACCTTCCAGAGGCTGATGACGCATGCTTTCAAAGAATACTTAAGGTTGTTTCTAGAAATATACATGGATGACTTATGTGTACATTCTCTACTGAGGATGAGCATCTAGAACACCTAAGAAAAGTATTTGAGAAATGTAGGACATATCGCATTTGTCTCAATCCTGAGAAATGTGTGTTTATGGTCCGACAGGGCAGAATTCTGGGACATATTGTCTCACAAAACGGAATATCCACGGATTTAGAGAAGATAAAAGTTATAGTGGATATGCCTAGACCAACCAATGCGAAACAAGTACAGAGCTTTATGGGACATTGCGGATATTATAGACGATTCATTTACATGTACGCTATAATAGGCCAACCACTTTACAGGCTAATAGTGAACTTTGAATGGACAGAGGAGTGTGAGGAATCGTTCAAGAAATTGAAAGAGGCACTCATTACTGCTCCAGTCTTGAAATCACCAGATTGGGAGAAGATATTCCATGTGCATATAGATGCTTCGGCATATGCAATAGGATGCATTCTGGCTCAGCCAGAAGAAGGAAACATGGATTTTCCTATCTGTTACGCCAGTCGACAGCTCAACAATGCAGAGAAGAATTACACCACAACAGAGCGAGAAGGATTAGGAATGATATATGCTGTGAAGAAATTTCGGCATTATCTTCTAGCCAACAAGTTTGTGTTTTTTACGGATCACCAAGCCTTGCTCTACCTAGTGAATAAACCATGCAATACCGGGAGAATAGTGAGATGGTTCATTATCTTACTGGAATTCGACTTCACGGTAGTAGTAAAGAAAGGAAAAACACATCTTAGAGCTGATCATCTTTCGCGATTGACGAATGGAGAAGACCCTATAGGAGTAGATGACGACATGCCAGACGCGTACTTGTTCAACATAGAAATGATACCGAAGTGGTCTCAAAATGTCGTTAACCTATTAACCTATGGAGGAGAGTTTGATAGAAGAGAATACAACCAGAAACATATTGCTATTCAGCAATCCAAGAATCTTCAATTGGTTGCAGGAAGGTTGTATCAATTGGGAAATGATCATGTTTTACGACTATGCATCAATCCTGAGGAATATAATATATATCTGCGCGAAGCACATGTTCAGGAATGTGCATTTCATTGTTCAAGAAGGAACACATATAGGAATTTGTTACAATTGGGAGTCTATTGGCCAGGAATGAAAGAAAGCGTACATGAATATGTCACTGTATGTATTGTATGTTCATCAAAACCGCCAGCAGAGTATTCGACATTATATCAGATAATGATCGCTCCAGAATGGAGTCAGTATATTGTTGAATATCTCACAAATAGAACTTTCCCAGAAGGAACGTCAAAAGCTCGTCAGAAATCTGTAGAGACAGAAGCTAGAGATTACGCTTTAATAGGAGATCAACTCTATAAGAGAGGTAAAGACAACCAGCTTAGGATTTGCGCATCAGAGTCTGAGTATGTGATAATCCTAGAGCAAGCTCATGGAGGAGTAGGTGGAGGCCATTTCTCAGGTGATAAGACAGCAAAACTTGTCTTAGCCGCAGGAATATGGTGGCCAACATTACATATGGACGCTGAGGAATACGTTAAACGATGCGATGACTGTCAGCGGACCAAAGTACCACTTAAAAGAGATGATATGCGCTTAGACCAATGATGGGGGCAAGAGCTTTTGCAAAATGGGGATTGATTATGTCGGACCCATTTCACCTCCTGCATATAAGACTCATGCACAATACATCATTGTGGCTACAGACTATCTAACAAAGTGGGTCGAAGCAAAGGCAACTCAAAAAGCAGATGCCAGGACCACGGCACAATTTCTATATGAATACGTCTTTGTACGATATGGATTGCCAATAGAAATTGTGAGTGATCGAGGCACACATTTTATAAATGAAGTGATAAAGATCCTTCTAGATGAATTCATGGTAATCCATAGGAAATCAGCCCCGTATCATCCACAAGCAAACGGACAAGCTGAAGCAACAAACAAAACCATATGCACGGTCCTTACGAAGATTGTATCTGAGTCGAGAACTGACTGGGACCAGAAGTTGCATTCAACATTATGGGCATATAGGGTAGCATATAAAACATCAATAGGAACGACCCCATATAACATGGTTTTTGGGCTAAATGCTATCTTACCAATAGAATTCTTGATTTCAACCTTAAGGGTGGCTAAGGATCTAGAGTGGACAGGGCACGAGCTTTCTGATAGAATAGATGACCTGGAAAAGCTAGACGAGCTTCGCCTAAAAGCAGTAGCTTCTATCTACGCTCAAAAAAGGCGACAAAAAGAATTTTTTGATAAGCATGTGCGGACTAAAGAGTTTAAGGTTGGGGACTATGTCCTAGTTTACACTCTGAAACAGCATGCTAAGAAGCTTAAAAAGCGAGGGATGGGACCTCTGGTGATTAAAGATCTATCACCAAGTGGAGCCGTCAAGCTTGCTACATTAGACGGAGAAGAAATGCCCAATTGGATTAGTGGATGCAGAGTGAAAAAGTATCTTTTGCCGCTAACCCAAGACATGCTTCTCAAAATACATCAAGAAAAGTTGCGTGTCCAAAAAAGAAAATGATTGTGGAGGAAGCGCAAGCCGAGGCGAAGGAAAAAATGGAGAAAAGAAGACTACTGCGTCAGAAACAGCGCAATGAAGGAGCAATACGAATAAACGCAGTCAGTATAACAGAAATGGATAATGACAAAGAAGAACCCATCATTGAATGCAAAGTAGGAACCAACCAAATCAAAGCCAGAGCACTATTGGATTCAGGAGCTCAAGCTAACCTACTTTCACTCAGTTTGTATAGACAATTGACAAATGACACTAAACTACAAACTGCCAAGCAAGAGTTAAAGAGTTACTCTGAGAATTCAATCAAAACTGTCGGATGCACAGTTTTACATATACAATTAACCGTTATGTGTATCCTCATATGTTTTACGTGGTTGAAGACCAAGCTACACAACAACCATTATTGCTAGGACAACCATGGCAGAAGCAATACAATGCAATGATTGACTGGAGTTCTAAATCAGTGCTTATCAAATACGAAGGTGAAAGTCAATCAGTTAAGTTCACCAAAGGAGAAGAGCCAACTCCAAAGGACGAATCCAAAGACAAAGGTAAACAACAACCAGAGAAAAAGAAGAAGCAATGGCAACCAAAAGTTTCTATACAACCGGATTACTCGTCGACGAGGAATTCTCAACAGTGGACAAGGAAGACAAGCAATAATATAACAGCTCAACCTTGGAAAAAAACGGAGTCAAAGTTGACATGGAGACCAAAAAAGGTGGTGCTAGAGAAAACAAAGGTGGAAAACAGAGTCTTCAATACCAGACAACCGAGTGATTCCAGACAATCAAGGACAGTGAAACAGATCTAGATTCCAAAGAAATTCATGATGGCACAAAGCCATAGCAAGCAAATTTGGATCCCAAAGATTTGTAAACAGGAATTCCCTTCGGTACAATCAACGAAAACTCCTAGGTATTTCAAGGCGAGGAAATCAACACAAAGAACAAAGCAGGTTTGGGTCGCAAAGAGTTTGTGGCAAGCACAAGCGAAGCGGAAGCAGATTTGGATTCTGAAAAAGAACAACAAGGTAAAGAAGAATACGTATACTGATTCTACTACCGCAATGCCAAAACCAACCCAAAACCCGACCACCAATCCTTCAATCAAACAAAGAGCAGCTTTATTGGAAAGACTGTTGTATCATCGCTCTACAATTGCATTGGGAACTTATGACCAAAACAACTACAATGCTTCGCCCACAGACACTTCATAGTCGTCCGGGAGGACTCAGACTAGGAGGGGGGGAGGTATACAGGTATACAGGAGTTACAAAGCAGCTACAAGCGAAAAATAACCAAAAAAAAACAAAACAAAACAAAAATTATATTACAAGGGCAGTGTCTTACATGATTTTGCAATTTTTATGTTTGATTGCGGATATTGATAATATTTATGCCCTTATATACCTTGTTTTGCAACAAGAAGAGATCAAATGATGAATTTGGGTCTCTAGACGTGTAAATATCACTAAATAAGAGTGTTTTTGGAGCTAAAAAGTGGAAAAAAGTGGTAATCCAAGTCCAGAAATCACAAATAAGTGTACATTCATATACACAGGGTTACCAGCTATTCATTGTGTATGTTTGGAATTTTTTGGCTTCAATTTGCTATTTTCCTTTATTTTTTATGATTTTCTTAATAAAAGTAAAAGAAAAATAAAAAAAGCAGGTGAAATGAGATCGGAAAAAAGAAAAGAATAGACAGTGATGGTCCTAATGACAAGGGAAACCCATGGTAAAAATTGGGTACAATTTTGAAAAAGTTGCGGAAAGCCCGAAATGACAGAATTTTGGCAAAGTGGACAGATTTCTCAGAAACAGGTCAAACGAAGTCCAAATTGAGAAATTTCAAATCCTAAAGTGCATTTCACGACGAGATAGGAGCACATATCAAATTTAGTAACAAGTGATCCGGGAAGTCCGAAGTTAAGTATTTTTCACTTCACTTTCAAGCTCATTTCCACTATTACCTTCTTGGAGAGAGCGAAGAGCACACAGGAGCATCCGACCTTCTACCGCCTTCTACGACTGCTACGAGAGCTCAGAGGACACCAGACATGAGAGGTAGACTCGTTGCCATAAGCTTTTGATGCTTATCGTTAACTTTTGTCGCGAAAACTGACCAAAACCAAGAAACAAGAGCAGACGGGGAATGGGAAAGAACGCTAGGTAGGGGCACAACCGCCTAACCAAACCTTGCAAGAACTTAGAGGTGGGTTACCCTAGCATAGAAGATGGTTTTCTAACACTCAAGGCTCGAGAAAGAACGACTTGAAAAACCCTAGGTCAACAGAGCCTGCAAGAGATACAGGAAAAAGTTGTCGAAACGACACAAAACTTCTCAGGAAGCTTAACAACATCGAGGACAATGCAACCATGGAGTATCTCCCGGTTTGGATCACCAAAAGTAGGTCGGAACAACCGATTCGGCTGCGGACACACAAAGCGTCATTTTAGCATAACGGCTAAAATTGACGACCAAATGACATGAAACTTCACAAGCAGCTTCAAATATACATGGATGACTTATGTTTGCAAGCAAAACACAAAAGAAAGCTGATTCACTTACCGATGGTGAAAAAGACGCTTTCGGGCAACCAAATGGAGAAAGATGGAGAACGGGGAGCCAAAGTCAAGTTCAACCAAATAGGTGGCTTCACAACATATCCAATGAGCTGGAAATGCAACTCTCGAGAAGAAAAGTTGAAGAAATTCAACTCCAAGGCAAAAAGACGACTTCGGAGACAGAAATGCCTATAAGGGGGCTTTTTAGCTAAACTGATGACTTTTTAAGTTGAAAACTAGTTAGCAGGGCTTAGGGCACTAGCACAAAGCATTCTTTGCACAAAAAGACCAACATTTCAAGAAAAGACATCATACGCGTATGATGTCTCACAGCATGATTTTCACATCCATTTCAACATTTGAGTGCATAGCCTCATTCCACATGTTAATCACATCCTATAAACCAAGTATCATGAGAATTGGAGTTAGAAAACCCAAGGAAAACCAAAAAGACGCAAAGTAGGCCATAAAATTGATTTTTGGTCCTAATTTTGTCAAAATAACTCCAAACTCATTGAAACTTTGTAGGATTGTTGATTAACACATCTATAAGCTATCTGGAACCAAAAAGCACCATTTTGACACAAAAGACATCATACGCGTATGATGTCTATTTGCACTTACAGAGCCAAAACTGCTCATTTGACATCATACATCCATTATATATATCTAATACATGCTACATATGAAGTTTGGAACCATTTGGTCAAGTGGATCACCCCATTAGCCCAATTGAGGGAAAATCCTTCATCCAAAGCCTATTTTAGCTCAAATCCAACATACTCAAGTCCAAACCAAGATTTGAGTAGGGACAGTCCTTCATTAGTACATGGGGAGTCCATAAAACCAATCCCATGCAAAATTGACACCAAAGACATCATACGCGTATGATGTCTTCAGAGCCATTTTTAGCCCAAAATCTATCCAAACTTCATAAATCCACTGAATAAGCCTATCTAAAGCCAAATCCAAGCTTACAGAGAAATTTGGTCCAAAAATACACTAAAAGACATCATACGCGTATGATGTCTCACTATGTGATTTTGGCACCTCAGGGCTTCAACCACCAAACAGAAGTGATCTACATGCCATTTGAAGGTGAACCACCAAGTTTTATCCAATTTGGATCATAAAATCCAATTCCCTTTCAAAATTTTGCCAAGAGCCTGAACTGGACTAAACTGGCCAAAACTTGACCAAATGGGATCCAAACTCAAATCCAAGCATATGATACTCATGTATACACTATCAGCTACAAGCACAACCAATATGAAGTCATTTTGACACAAAAGACATCATACGCGTATGATGTCTCCAACATGATTTTGAGCCCAGTTTGCATATTATTTCACCTACCCTGCATCCTTAGGCCCTGAATAGCTCATGTTTCAATTTTCAAGTCATTTGAATAGTTAAAAGCTTCATTTCGGCTTTCAGTACTAAAAAGACGCTAACTTCTGAAATTGGAGTTACAGGATCCATGGATTCCGCCAAGTCATCAGCAACAAAGAGAAAAAGACCGACAATCAAAGATGGTCTTGCAGAAGCAGAACCCTTTGACATTCCAGCAGAAACCCTCAAGCCAACCGAAACTTGGGTGGAGGAAGCAGTATTGGAGAAAGAGGGAATAAAGATCTACCAGGGGACTTTCAGAGACCCTCAAGGGCAAGCGGTGGATGTACCGATGATCCCACAGGAATTGGTAGATTATAGCAGGTCAGAAGACATCAGCAAGTACCTAGAAAGGGCAAACTTGCACAGTTTCTTCACCTCGAAACCATCAGGTGTGGATACAAGAAGAGTGTACGAGTTGGCAACATCCATTCAGAAGGATGGGAAAGCCACATTGACAGCCATGGATGGAGAGAAAGTAGAAGTACAGATCACTCCACAGCTCATTGCAGACGCATTGAAGTTGCACAACAAAGGGAGCTCTGTCAGGGAAAGAAGGGAGGCTATAGAGGTTTATGGGTCCAAGAAACAGAATGCAACTTATGGAGATATGGCAGACCAAAGAGCGGCAACCCTTTGCCGACTGTACAACCAGTTTCTCCATGTTTGCAGTAAAAGACCGCAAAAGTATACGACACCGCCCCATGCCATTGCGACCACCATCACATGGGCATGGAAGAGCAATATGCCAAAGGAGGTGAATTACGCTCAGCACATCCACGAGCAAGTAATTGCCATGCACAACGAGAAGCCAAAGTATATAGGAGGAGCTGAAGTTCTGACAAGAATAGCTTATGAAGCTATTGGAGCCAGAGATCAATGGCCAAAGGTTCCCTCCCAGAATGAGTGGCTTAGAGAAGCCGATGAGGAGGAAGAACAGCCTGAAGTATCCAAGAGGGCGTCCACAAGAGCACGCAGGAAACTAGAAATAGTTTCAGAACCTGAAGAGAATGTGGATGAGCCGCTTATGAAGAAAGCAAAGAAGAAGGTTGCTCCCAAGCAAACCAAAAGTCAAAAAGCGGCAAGAATGGAAAGACAGGTGGAGCAGTTTAGAGCGGAAAGAGCTCTAAAGGGGGACTTTGAAGAAAAGTGGGTTCCAGACCCCACTAAAGTCGGAACTAGCTCAGCCAGGCCACATGTTGATCAATATGATCAATATATTAGAGCTTATGAGGAGTCAGAGGCTATACTGGAGCAGCAACCTGTCGAGCCATACACTGAAGAGGAAGTACAGCTTTTAAAAGCTGAGCTGAAAAAGGACGACAAGGGGAAGAAGAAAGTAGATGAGTCTACTGAACCTCAAGAGAAAGACGGGCAAGCAAACAAAGGGAAATCCAAGATGACTGAGGACAATCAGCCCTCCTTTACTGATGTACCAAGCCCGAAGAAGACGGAAATCATTGTGGAAGACACGGTTGGTATGGAAAAGCCGGAGGCCGGGACCAAGGAAAAGGAGATAGATCCAATTCAGCAAAAGAAAAACGATTATGAGGATCTGGTAGCAATAGGGTACACTGAAGAAGAGGCCCTTGAGGCAGTCTATGGGATCCACCTACAAAAACAAGATGATCGGAGAGGGACAGAGGAAAAAATAAAGAGTACAAAAGAGAGTGAAGAGAAACTGGACGAGCAGAACGTACTAGAAGAGCCGAAGCCAGTGGAGGTGGTGGCAGAAAAAGCTTTAGAGTTGACAGATGAAGATGAAAAAGACATGCACATGGTGCATGAACTGCTCAGCAAGATCAAAGAAAGATCCAAGGCAAAGGAAGTGGAGATTGAGACAGCCAAACAAAGGGAAGCCGAGTTGCAGAGGAAATTAGAGAATGCTATGACTGAATCTGAAAGTCATAAAGCATCACTCTACGACGCGGAAAATGAGAGAGACGGCTTGATACTCCAGCTAGCCGAGGCTTCAAGAGAAGTAACAAGTGCACAAGAAGCAAGGGAGCGGATGGAAGACGACTTGGAGGCGGCTAAAGATGAGCTCATTGAGCTAAGGGAAAGAGTTGAGCTCCAAGAAAGAACAATCACTAGACTCAGGACTACCCCTAGAGCTAGCAGAGCAGGAACCGAACAAGAGGGAGCTCTTGTACCAGCTCTGGAAGACCAGGTCCGAAGCTTACAAAGAGAGCTAAGATTAGAGCAAGTGCAAAGGTTGCACATTGCGGAGGGATCATTGGCAGCAGAGGAGAGGCTCACTTTAGAAAATCAAACACTAAGAACAGAGAATGAGACCCTCCGCAAACACCTCCATGATCTACAGGAGCAACGAAGAAGAGAGACAGAGACACCACAAGAAGAATCAGGTGGAGCAGCCATAGAGCTACCAGAAATTGGAGAGGCAACCACAATTGAAGATCCAGCCCCAGTTCACGAGGTGGCCTCGACTTCAGGAATCTCTGAAGAAGAAGAACAAAGGCTCCATGACCAAATAGAAAAGTCAGCAGAGGAGAGTGCCAAGGCGGAAATGGAATGGGAGAGGAGACTCCTCATCTCCATTAGACTTCAGGGATTAGACACAAAAGTGCTCCATGAAGAGTGGATGCAACCCAGCCTGCCTTTCCCTTTGATGAAGTTTGAAGTGATAAAAACGAAAAAGAGAATAGAGGAGGAGCAGTATGTCGCTCTTTACGAAGGCGACATCACAAAAGAGGAACAATCAAAGAAGATTGTAGATTCGCAGCCTAGATGGAGGAAAGGTTGGCTGAACAAATACCCAGCCTACCTCATCTACTTGGTAGAGGCACCAAAGGAGATTCGGGAGGATGCAACCTTCTGCCCGGTGCCAAGAGTCAGAAGCTGGAAAGAGCATGGCAGGATTGCAGAAAAGAAGCCAAATTGGCTTAATTACCCCAGGATGCCAGGACCAAAGGCAGGAGAGAGAATAGGTAAAGCCTACATGGTGAAAACCCTAACGGGCACCATCAAGCTCTTTACTGGCTCTCCTGACCTTTCGTGTCAGATGCTCAAGAAAATTTGCAGGACTCTCTTAGCTTGCATTGAATTGTTCGCGCCAGATAAAGCCACGACCTCGAGTCTACTATCAATGGCCGACACAGTGACTGATATGATGTATGACCTTTCATTGCAGCCTTCTCCAAAAGTGTTGCACCTCCTATACCAGAGGATTATGTTTTTGCCTAGCTTCCACATGCAAACATTCGAAGAAGCTTTCTACACATGCTTTTTCACCCACGAAAGCAAAATATTCGGCCCAACCTTGACCATCGGCAACCTGCGATACGAATCACATTTGCAGATGCTCAAGACGACAGGACTTTATTGACCAAGCATAAAGGTCATGTCAGGGACGACATGAATGCGGAGGGGGGGAGTGTTGAGCCAGCAGAGGATCACACCCACATTTTTGCTCACACTCATCATTTTTGTAACCATTGATTGTAGTAAATGTCTTTCCGACATTGATTTTGAATTAAGCCATTCATTAAGTAACGGGATTCAATTGAGTTTCCAGCTTGTATTCCCGAAGTAATTTCACTTGCTGATGAAATTAGTTAGAGATGTTCTCACCTCCAAGGCTGAGGTATATAAGCCAAAGTTTTTGTAACCTAAGGAGATTCAGTTTTATTAATCAAAGTGAGTTTTTGAGCGCCGTGACTGTGTCTGAGAGAGAGAGAGAGAGAGAGAGAGTCTTATCTACTTGCTACGCGAGCTACGGAGCCGCCATTGGAGAAGCGACACCGCCATTGTGTTAGCAACGGCGACAGCTACGCACTGATACCAAGAGTGCGCGCTATCGGCTTCTATGTGTGGTAAGTTCCTACGAGCTTCGGTGTGAGTTTTCTTCCAACTCGTGTGTCGGAATAGAGCGTGCAGCATATCTATAGAACCACAACGAGTAGAGCTACACATTAGTACCATCGGGGTCAAGTTTCGATCACCTGTATTTTTTGGCCTGTCTTCATACGCGTTTACCGCACGGAGTGGTTATAGGTTGATTTTGCAGTTCAAGTCTTTAAGGTGTTGTTCTTACCTAGTGTATAGACTTCCCCTTGAGTTTGAGATCGATTCAATGATTCTAGATCCTGTTTCGTATAGCAGTCATTCGTAGTACGAATTTCAGTCACTTGCGTATTCTAGAACTTAGATTTGATTTCCTTAGTAGTGATTGTCATTAGAAGGTCGAGTAGGTGATTTGACACCCACCTAGTTGTTTCCATGTGCCTGCGGGTCAAGCTTCGTCCTCGTCTGACAAATTCTGTTGTTGGTTGAGTTCTCGCTATTTAGCTTCCGCTAGCGGCGTAACCGCCTTAACACAGGGAAAAGAAAGTCGAGAGCTTACGTAAGGCGGATCAACGAAGAGAGTTAAAAGCAAAAGCCCCTATGTCAATTCCCTTGCTAAGACAGCAATCGAGTGCTCCTGACTTAGCAACCGCTAAGGGCCAACCCCTAGAAAGCAACATTGCATCTAGCTCAAAGGACACGCCTAGCACCTCAATCCTAGATGGAGTGTTCCTAATGAGAACTGGGAGTACGAACTACAAACGGAAACTCTGATCGACCTATACACAGGTCACACCTATCACGTGGGTTGGTTAGATGTCCTACAATCCACAATGGGTGCTACTAGTGTGGAAGATCAACAACAAAGATTTTGTGAGGTCATCCATAGGGTCATTGAGTTAGAGAAACAGAATAAGGGGATCAACATGCCTTCAAAACACGTCTCATGAGATTCTTGGATACAGGGAAGGCTAAACAACCGACCTTATCGCAAATGGAGACTCCCTCGGTAAGTCCGATGGATCCCCCATATGTTGTTTCTCCAGGGGTCTCGGTGCAATCTGAGCCCACAAGTGATAGCTTCACCTTTCCAAGTCTAGCTCATCTTTCCCTTGATGACACCACGGCTACCATGCCTACCCCAATGATGGGCATGCCAAGAAACATGTCATGGACCTCATTTGTTAGTAAAGCACTGATACATGGTAGCTCAATGCCTGCAATAGTACCTACAAGTGTGTACCAATCGTATACACCCATGGGTCGTCGTACTCATGTAGTCCCTACCCCTCCCATTATTTCAACTACCTATGCTCCACAACCACAGCACCCAAGTTCTTATTTCCATGGGACTATACCGGCTAGCATTAGCATGTCACATCCGACGTTTGCTATGCCTAGGGCCACGCATATGAACTTTGGGCCGCCACATGACACAACACCATACCCAACGTGGAACCCAAGGGCTTCCTATGCGCCAAGCCCAATGCCAATACCTACTCCACATGTAGTCTCGGGAGTGCCTTCACCCACAGTGCCTGCTCACTTAGGTGACTTGGCAACATTTGCTCAAGCTATTGGTCGATCTATTGCTGAGAATATGCGTAACACGCCTGATAGAGAGCCTAGAAGTAAGGTAGTACAAATAGCCAAGCTCACACAAAAATTTAGTGGAGACGGGGATGTGAGAAAGCATATCGAAGTGTTTGAACAAATATGCGATTATCTAGGAGACACAATGACCTACATAAGAGCAATGCTTTAAGCCTAACCTTAAGTGGAAAGGCTGGGGATTGGTATAGAACCCTAAGGGTGGAAGAAAAAACGATTTACCCTACTCTTAGGAGACTGTTCTTAAAAGAATACATATGAGAGGAAGTACTTTGGGATGTAGCCTCTCAGCTCCAGAAAGCCCAACGAGAGGAAGGAGAGTCGGTGAGAGACTTTATTAGTCGCTTGAAGCATTTGAATTCTCGATGTAATCCAAATGAGGGCTTCAACAATAACCAATTGCTTGATAGATTCATTAGGAAATTACGACATGAGGATATCTACAATGGCTAAGTCATTAGAGGTATCACCACTTGGGAAGCAGTCACTACCAATGCGATCCAATTGGAGGATAATTTAATGATTCAAGGAGAAAGAGTGTCTGTTGAGTCTAAATCTATTAGCTCACAGGCATCAGGGCATCAGCCAATGACCCTAAATCCTATTGCTAAGGAGCCAAAGATATCTGAGATGACTTTAGCAGATCTCACCAAGGCTATTCAAGAAATTCTTAGAGACAATCGTGCTCCGCAGAACAATCATATGTATCCAAGAAGGGAGCAACAATGGTGCTCAGTATTCTATGGACCGCATAGTACCAGTGAATGCCCTACTTTTAGAGTAAAATTCAATGGGAATTGCAATGCATGTGGAAGGTATGGTCATCAAGCTAAGATTTTCATAGTATTTAAGTGTGTGATGGCCAATAGACCAACCTTAGCATGGACAGACACACCTCGAGTGCCTGCATTGATGTCGGCCCCACCTCTTGAATAAACATCACAACACATGGTCTTTAGGGCCCAAAATATTGTTCAAACAACACCTTTACCACCTCCAGTGCTAGGACCGCAACCACCACATCCGAGAATCACTTTTGTGAATCAAGTGGGTTGTGAGTCATCTAAAGGCTGTGAGGAAGATATAGATCCTAATATTGCCTATGGGATGGATGTGCTTGAAGAAAGTCCACAATACTACATGGAGGAGTATTGGGGACAAGTCAAACATGTATATCAAGTAGCTGCTCTTGTGGCAAGAGGCCAAAATATCAATTACACTGCTAAGAGACCACCTCTTCAATGCTATGAGTGTGGAGGTCCACATCGTGTAGCCGAGTGTCCTATTAGGCTACAAAAGAACGCCACACTAATACAAACCAATCAGGTGAGCACGTCTACAATGCCAATACTCATGTGTAATCGATGTGGCATAGATCATTTGATTGCCCAATGTCCAAATAATCCAAATGTGTCGAAGATCACGCCATTAAACTTGATTGAAGTTACCAAGGAGCCATCACAAAGTACACATGTGGTACCAATAAACGTACTCGCACGATCGATGCTCCAAAAACAAAATTATATTCTTGAGGAAAGAGACACGGCATCAATTGCCCAATCTCAGAAAAAGAAGAAAACACGAAGAAAGAGATCGCAAAAAGCAGCGAAGTCAGACCCCAGTTCAAAGACCAACATAGGGACTAGTGACGATCCCGTATATATGAATGACGCTGAAGAGGATTCTGATTCAAGAGAAACCATGGAGACCAAAACAAACACTAAGATAGAAACCAACAAGGAATATCTTCATGAGCCACAATGGCCAGGATCCAAGAAGAAGATAGGAACTTATCCAAACCCTATAGAGGAGATTGAGCAAGTCAAGCAATTAAGGAGTTTGGTAGAAGATACCCAAAGGGATCTAGAACCAGCACCTAGGAAGGTTACAAACACCGTGTTCCCTACGCAACAACAACCTCACCAAGTCCATAGACCCTTAGCCATACCTAGTGTCATCCAAGAAGAAAGTGACTTAAAGTCATGGGAAAGTGGGCGTACTCACTTCTTGATGGAAAGAATGTTTACAGAGGGACTACTTAATCATATCGAAGAAATAGAGATCCCATCTTCCCCACGTCAAGGGACTCAAGGCCAAAAGGTGCCGTTAAACATTGCCAAATTGATGGATTTCATGTCTTCAAAAGTTAGAACCACCATCATGTCCAAACTATATAAAGACCCTGAGCTAGTCTTAGCTCTTCGAGCCTTCCTCGAAATATCTGTTAACAAGTTGGGACAATACTTTGAGGGTGATGAATCCAATGCGACCATACCAATCACTACTAAGGGATTAACTGTGAAGGGAATCCTTGATGGTGGCGCTGGGGTTAGCATTGTGACTAAAAATTGCTGGGAAGCTATGGGAAGACCTCACCTTGCGACCACAACCATAGTAGTGAAGATGGCCAATGGGTCTATTGTTAAACCTATTGGGATGCTAGAAGATCTCAAGATCAAGGTCTTTGGACATAAAGTAAGGATTACCTTCGTTGTTATGGATTTCTCCAAACACACTATGGCATCGGAGATGATCTTAGGACGTCCTTTCATGAGGGAAGCAAAAATGGTGCATGACTGGTCTAAGAACCATGTCTACCTGCAATTCCAGGACTCTGTCATTCGAGTGGATCTTGTGACGGGTCGAGCACATCCTCTAGGAAACAGGTTTATAATTGATCATAGATCTGACACCACAGTTCACTTTGCCCCATTGCAGTATTGTTACACGTGTAAAACGGACACTGATGTTGGGGAAGATTCTCCTTATATGGATGTACTACTTGGGATGACTGAGTCAGACAATGTGGATTGGGTCCACCTAGCAGCAACCATAGACATTTGGGGAAATAGGGGGACAACCTGGGTAACACCTGAGGGGGATGAAATGCCTGTACCTTTAAATATGCTACAAGCAATGCATATAGCTTCTGACAAGACTCATCCTAATATAACAAAGAAAACATACAAGTGGGTCCCTAAAGCTTCTTTAGCGACCATAGCTAGTGCTAAAAAACAAAAGCCTTGTAAGAGACGTCCCATTCGCCCCAAGAAATGTTAAAAACGTTGCGCTGGATTCCTAAAAAACTATTGGAAGCCCAAGGCTACTATAAAGGAAATGATCAAATCTGGGTGCCAAAACTTAGATTGTGTTCTTACATGTCACCCATGTGAGCCCAATCCTCTAGCTCCAAAACGAATTGACAATCGTGGAAAGAAAAAAATCACAGAACGCTACACACCCACTCCTAAGCTAGTTTCAGTACCGAAAAAAGAACGATTTGTTCCACCTAGCTCAGGAAGGGGGAGTCCCATGAAGCTTCTAGCTCCTCATGTAATGCATCCATAGATGTAAAAGCTTCTCCAAAGCCTCCACCTACAATAGTGGACCTCCATGAAGCTACAAAGCATCCACACATCCCACTGTTCAAGAATCACCTGATGAACCACTTCAAGTTCGATCCTGGGAGAGTACATTACCACCCTTGCAACTCGATGAGGCACCTAAGGTAATAGAAAACTACTGGCAAAAATCCCCACCTATTACCAACTGGAACAATTGGTTTCAAAGGGTGACAAGTGCCTTTCAATGGTATGATCTACCCAAGAAGGGGGGAGTGTTTGTTGACATCCATTATTCACTTGCTTCCCTCTCAAACTTCCTCCCTGACCCCTCAATCTCCCAATCTTAGGGAATGTATATATATAAAGCCTTATACTCACAAAAAACAAAAATAATAAAGAGCAAGAGCAATTAGCAAACGAGTATGCACAATAAAAGTCAAAACATTGACTCAGACGTACACATTCGCATCCGGTACACTGAAACAGAAACCTATGCCATAAAACACCTTTAATCCTCATCACTCGAGTGATGGAGGGTAGGTAGGATTAGTACAATAGGAGTGTTTCTGTTTTAGAGTTTAGTGATTAGAAAAGTTCTCTTTTCCCACTGATGTGCCTTCTAGAGGTATTCTTTGTGTTTCCTCGTGTGTATAGGAACGTGTTGCTGTGGTTAGGATTTGGACCTTCATGGAATCTTTCTATCGTTCACACTTCAAATCAAGCGCGACCATCAACACAAATAGGTGTTTCTTGTCCATTAGCATTGCCCCTTATCTTTTTTGCATCCATGTTTGTCTGCTTTGATTGTGATTGGTAGCATAATATTAATCGCATTTGCTTAATATCAAACATTTAATTCAATGTAATTTTTTGTCATAATCACTTGTCTAGGTTCAAAAATTAAGCAGTCCGACTAAGTTAGTTTGACCAAGTTAGGCGTTAGAGATCTTCTCTTCATACCATTGGGAATGCCTTCCTAATAATTAATGGTTACTTAGGTTCTTAATCCAATTTAGGCAGCATTGTGTGAAATGTACTAGGGCTTTCTAGTGGGCTTAGTCCCTATTGACCTGTAGCTTAAGTATTATAAAGGGAGTTTACTAGTGTGATGAGCTTGGGGAGGGTAACAGCGTTATATGACCCCCCAAAGTTACAAAATTAAAATGCTAAGAACGAACAAACAAAAAAAATCAAAGTGCCACAATGTAAAATCTTAAGCTGGAAGCGAAACCTCAGCTTGATTTGGTACTTCACTCACATTTATCGCCTATGGTACTAGAGCCCTAGAGCTTCCCAGTGTGGGCGCTTTTCCTTGAAAAGCAAAAAACCCAAGGCATACAAAATAAGCACACACATCAAAATTGAATCACTGTGAAAAGACTTTGGGGGGTCAAAGAAAAAGTAATCAGTCAGGCGATGATTTTGTGAGAAATTTCTTTTATCATAGCTAAACTACAAGGTCTTCTAGGTATAGCCTCTAGTCAGCCCCCTCGAACATGAAATACTTGGCTCTCGCGATTAAACAACTTAATGACCAGAGAAAATTAAGAAGCTTATCCATGGTATTAATAGTCGATCTCTAGTGCCTTTCGACCGTTAAATTAGTGACCCCATAATTGTTTAATTTTTTACCTTTACATCTGTTTATGCATTTGATTATATTGCAATTTAATCTTTATTGCTGACAAATGGTTTAAAATTCTGTTACCAATCACATTGTTTGACTACAACTGCATATGCTTTTTAATTCTATATGAAAATGCAATTACTGTGCCAATGTTGTTTGATTTTGCAGTGACTGAAGAAGGCTAAGGACATTCATCTCAAATGCTCTTCCACCTCGACGAATGAGCTTCAACTCAATAGCTTTCGAGGACGGAATCTACATCAGGAAGGGGGACATGTTAACCCTCACGGCTCACGGACACCATATCACCTACGACGGACGTTGTATTATTTACTTGGTAGAGTGAGGTACCGGGCTTTTCGGTCCAATAGGAAAAGGGTAAGAGTGATCGTCGATGAGAGGCGCACTCTAACTGGAACATTCAAGGGATTAGTTGGCTAAGCATGGGCGCCCAAGTGTGAATGGGGCGAGCTCATATAAAAGTCAACTAAACCTAAAATTCACTCATTCTCTCATTTGTGCAATTGAAGAGTGCTCTTGATCCATCTCCATCTTCTTCTTCATCATCTCCTTGTGTGTGTGTGTGTGTGTGTGTGTGTGTGTGTGTGTGTGTGTGTGTGTGTGTGTGTGTGTGTGTGTGTGTGTGTGTGTGTGTGTGTGTGTGTGTGTGTGTGTGTGTGTGTGCGTGTGAGAGAGAGAGAGAGAGTGTGCGATCGAGCATTGCGGCGGCACGACGGCGGCGAGGCGGTTGAGCGCGGCGTACGACGTCTCCCTCTTCTTCGCAACGAGGAATCCTCCACGAAGCAAGCGTAGAGCGGTGAGTGACACACCATCGTCATCTTTGAGCTTACTAGTTTAGGCTTGTTGTGTGCTTGGAGCCATTTGTGGCTCACACGCGGTGTATCGGCAAGTTCCTTGCATTGACACGTGCGACATACGTGCACAAACTTCAAGCATTTCTAAGGGTTTTATGAATTAGAAAAACCAAGGGCCTCCTATTATATTCAAGCAAGAGGGAGCATCCTCTCTACATTCTACATATTTTTAGAATAAAAATGAATTGGGTACCCACCAAAAATCCCCTAAAAAATCAAGCCTCACAAAAATGAAACTTGGGTACCAAGTTGGAAGTCAGAGAAGCACATTTGGTGGTTGGGTGATTTTGAGGTTGATAGTGAGGATTTCAATGTTTTGAATTGGGTATTCCACCACACTAGTATCCCCGCAATAATCAAAGCTCAACAAGATGGAGAGGAGCTAGATGTTAAGGGTTTGGTACAAGGTAGAATGGCACATGGGGGGGGGGGGGTGCTAAGGACACTAAAGTGTATCTAAAAAGTGCCAAGGGGTGCCAAAGCAAAAACCCCTGTATCTATTGCATGGGTGCAACAAAGGAGCTGAATCTTGCTAATTGGAACAAAGCCCCAAAAAGGCACTCTAAATATCCAAAATTTCAAGTTGTTTTAGATATTCCCCTTTCATATGTCCACCTTTGCACAATGCATGCACTTTGTGGAATCATTGAGAAGTTTGTGCCCTTTTACATAGAATTTACATGGAAACTACAACCTTTATTGGCCAAAGAAACTACCATAAAAAGTATTGAGAGGGTATTGTCTAATATATTGGACAAAATCTTCTTGAATCTATGAAATTTGATCTCGAGGAAAAATATGAGCATTACACGGGAGCTTTGGTCAATCAAGTTTTGGCTGAATATATCAAGAATAGGGATGATGATAACGATAAAGAAGAACAAGAGGAGCACCAAGACCAAGCGGAGGATACAGGAGCCGATCAAGATGACGAAGAGGATGATGATGAAGATGATCAACCAGCTCGTGACTCTCAAACAAAGGGGAACTAGTCCACTCAGGGAACTAGTTCCACTAGCAGCCAAATAAACCAGCATGATCTCACTGGACTTAAAAACAAGACTAGAACCAGTTTGGGCAGGATCATCCCTAGACACAATCTAAATAGTATAGGTGGTACAAAGTTAGTTACTAAACAAGCTATCATTGTCCACACATCAACAAATCAGGACAAGGGCATACAAATGGAGTTCAGCTCTTACTTGAATTCATATCAAAATTACTCCATTGAGCTATTAGCACTGAACAGGAAGCTTGTGAAGGAAACAACTCTCCAAATCCAAGAACTCCTTTATGATGAAACAACTTATTCTAATCTAGAGAGTTTTCAGAGGCTCTTTGTGGGACGCATGATCGATGACTAGAAATTGCTCAACTACCACAATCAGCAACTCTGTCAGTTGCCACCTCATCCTAGTTCTGTTTAAGTGTTGGAAAGAATACGAATAGTTCATTACATAGGAGGACATTAGGGTTAATCCTCATCTAAATAATCCCTCCACTATGAACTTAAAGAGTCTTGACTTGGAATTGGAAATGCTCTTGAGAGACAAGCTAACCTGTAATGCATGACGGACGTCAGAATGCAAATCAAAGATATGTGGGTGCACTTGCAGAGTGCTAGGAAAGATCTTAGATCACAAAATCCAATTACTCCTTGAAGGCCATGCCACTAGTAGCAGGGGACCATGGACCAGAATGACCTTGGGAGAATAGAAGAGGAATTTAAAAAGCCTCTACCACCTAGTTAGCATCTAGAAAGATGATGCAATAGGAGAATCAAGTAGTGATGAACTTTATTGAATTTATTTTGGATTCTCCAGGAAATCATATACGCCCTACCCGCTAAGGAGGCTGAGCTGCCCAGGTTCTTTCTAGCTCTGTATCCAACATATCCAGAACCAACTAACCAGCAAAGCTATATCAAGATAGTAGACAAATGAAGGAGCCACCATTGAGTGAATAGCTTGGAATCAAGTGGTGTATGAGCCCATGAAGAAAGACTAGGTTGATGATTTGGTTAAGGCTCTACACAACTTTCAATTGAAGATGGTCCATTGGCGGGTTCTAATTTGTAGGCTGATCAAGATCACCTATCAACTGCTGCAACTCACAATAGAGGCCTCTAAAGTACCTAAAAAGGAGTTAGCTAAGGAGGCATCCTTTGAACCATAGTTTAGAGAGATGGTTGAGATTCTCCTTGAGGCCAGAATTAAGTGCAAACAGCCTCTACCTCAAGGATGGATACACACAGCTTCCTATTTTCATAAACTGGCTAGAGCCCGACTCCCTAGAGGCAGAAGGGCCCTTTACAACCCCGATACGAAGACCTGGAATGCATCACCCCTTTTGAATTTGACATAAAGACAACTCAAAAAGATCATTTGGAAAAAGAATCATTGTATCGGCTTATTTAGAGAGAGAATGTTGATCCTAGTGTGCCAAAGTCACCCATCTTGTACAAATCTCCAAAGAAGAAGTCTTCGTATAAGAAGAAGCAGATCCGCTGGACTGACAATGGTTAACTTATCAATGCTTCCCGAGAAATTTTGGTATGCACCAAAATTCAAAGAAAAGGGGAAAGGAATGTAGATGTGGGAACGACTGCTAACTTAGCATGTGGCTGGATTGGTAACTTCTAGGAACAATTCTTGTGGTAATTGGTGCAGTGTACATTCAGTCATCAGAGAGCTAGTCGAAAGGCTATAAATAGAGCTCATTACTTCATTTTTTGGAGCACTACTAATTCTTGGGCCCTAGTTTCTTGTATCTTGTATCTTGGAGCTCTTACACTCTTGTAATTCTAATCACACTACTAATTCTTGGGCCCTAGTTTCTTGTATCTTGTATCTTGGAGCTCTTACACTCTTGTAATTCTAATCACACTCAGAGCATACTTGACTCACTGCTGTACTTGTCTACTAATTTGAATACTACATTTCAATTTCAGTTCCCAGTTCCAATGTTCATTCTTATTTCCACCTTAGTGTTAATGGTCATTTCTAGTTCTAGTCTTCTATTTTATTTCCAATGTTCTCTAATCTAAATACTGAGCTGAACGAACTCTAACTACCAACCTCAAATAGTTGTATGAAAGTGTTCAGTTCATTCCACAGAAGGATGAATGCAATTTCTGTACATCAGAGAGATTCAAGTGTGCAGTGAATAAGCACTAACATCTTTTGATTATTAACACTAAGAACACAGTGAATGAATGTGTTGAGAAATGCAAGCTAGTGTGGGGATGGCACGCTCCCACATATTATTATAAATTGGGGAGGATTGTGTGAAATTTTTTATGCATGGAAACTTGCATGTATTATTCTTCGTGAAACAAATAAACGGAACAACAAAGGATTAATAATATTAACATTTTGGATTATTAAAACATTGAGCTGACAAAACTCTTAGCCCTTCTTGTGATTTTTTTGTGAGGTACACCTCTGAAACACCATGATTGCTACTCCAACACACTATCAGGATCCCTACACAAGGGGGGGCGAGCCCTACAAGCAGGGGCAAGAGAGAGAACACACACACACTCACTCAAGGCAAGCCAAGTCCAAAGAGGCAACAAGGACACATGTCAAGCTCCTCCCCATGTTGCCCTCTTAAGGTGCCTAAAGCCTATTTGTTGATCTCTAAAGGGGTCCAATGAGAATTTAGTTTATTTAATTAATCTTTCAAGCATTATTCAAGTCCTCTCTCTCAAAGGAAACTTGTCATAATGCTACCCTTGTTGCTTGTTATGCACAAAGCTTGTGATTGGCTAGGCTTGAGAAGGTCCAATCATTTGCAAGCTAGAGCTAGAAGAGGGGGTCAACCCAAGCAAGGAGGGGGGTAGCTTGACCATATACCCTCTCTCTCACACTCTCACACACTCTCATTATCAGGGTGTGTTGTGCAAGAACTCCATATCCTTCTCCTAGCTTGAGAAGTTGAGAGCCTACACCAACAACTCTTAGCTATGAAATGCAAATCCAACCAAGAGCCATGCTTCAATGCTATGCTAGTCATCCTCCTTATCTCCATTACCATGCTACTATGATATTCTAAGTTCTATGAGTAATGGTATGGGAGGATACTAATTCTTTCTTGTATGTTACTTCTTCTTCATCTTCCCTTCCCTCACTCCCTGCTAACTCTCTCCAGCTTTGAAGGTGTTTGAGGTCTTGGGATTGAGGCCGGAGATATGTTAACGTTTTTGCAAGTTAATTAAGGGCATAATCTTGGTGTATGAACTCTACCATCTTCATTACAACAACGAGGTCTCAAGGAACACAAGCTTGTATTGTAGCAAGTCTCTCTTTATGGGGGAATCTATAATACAAAAGGGACCGGCTCCACATAAATCCAGTCCTCAATTTTTGTCAATTTCTCTAATCTTTTCTCTCTTTCTTTTACAAGTATTGTTCATGCCAAGATAATTAGGTTTAATGTTCATTTTTCTACCTTCAATCGATTACTCCTTATGCTCTTTAAGAATCCTCTTAAAGGAAATGCTCGCTATTGATATTTTATTTCCACTACAATCAATGTTATAGCCATATTCCATTACGTTTGTATCAGAGCTATTGGTTTATCTTTTCTTTCTTAAGAAGAGAGGTCCTTTGGTTGTCCATGAAAGGTTGGACATGTTCATTGCAAGAGGGTAAGTGGGACAAGGATCTATTAACTTGGTTGAAAAGGACTTAGTTCGAGGTACACTGTTGGGAACTATAGATTAACAATGGATTCTTTTGGGGCTTACCTTGAGCTTAACCATTATTGAGCTACTAGCAAGCTCAACAAGAACCATAATCAATTGAGCAATGTTATACCCTCTCCACTACTCTTGGCAATCAACAGTCTCTAAACCACGGGCGTGGCTGCTTGAGAGCTAATTTTCAAAAGCAAAGAAGAGTAGCAACTAAGGTTTTTGAGGGTACCAAAGCACAAAGTAGCATATACATAAGTAATTCGCATGGTTGATAATAAAAAAGAGATTATAATGAATATTGACAACTTTGATTTTGCACATGAAGGTGCTACTCATGATGCCCCAATGTTTGTGGAATGTATTGTTACTAGCTTGCAACAAGCTATGGGCAACCCTGCCTTACAAGCCGAAGTTACCCAACAACTTCGTGATTATGGGATTTCTCTACCTCTCCAAGAAGAGAGAAATCTTAGGAAGTTGTTGAGACTTCCAAAAGAAGACTCTCTCTGCAAGTGAAGAACACAAATCCAATAAACGAGAAAGAAGTGAATCTTCAAATTCCTCTAAAGATATGGCTCCACGAAGATGGCGGTCTCAACGATCCTCAACTCCTCCCAAAAGGAAAAGATCATCCTATAGTCCTTCTCCTCATCACTTCAAAAGGGAAGAGAGGAAACAAAGGAAGAAAAAGGCAAGAAAGAGGTCATCCTCTTCTCCTTCTTCATCACCTTCCTCCTCTTCCAACGAAAGCAGCAGTTATTCTCCTAGAGAATACAAGAGGAGAGGACATCGCAAATCCTATCCTGCTTGGAAAAGGTCCCACAAGCTTAAGAAGTTCAAAGAGGGAGAAAATAGTATCTCTTTTCTCACCTATGATGGCATCTTTGGTGCTACTGACAAAGTATTGGCCTTCATCCAACAATTTGATGCAGCCTTTGGATATGAGGGCTTCACAAAGTCCACCAAGCTACATCACTTTTAAAAACCTACTCGTCAATGGTGGGCTAGCCTTTGTGGAAACAGTGAAGCTCCAAAGAAATGGAAAACTCTACGAGTTTCCATCATGAAGCAATTCCTTGCAAGCGACGCCAAAGATAAAGTGCTCACCGAATGACGTAGTTTGAAGTTACTTTACAATGATTTTATCCACAAATATGTAGACAAGTTTTGGTATTTACATCTCAAAGCTACAGTCTTTTAGAAGATAGACTTTGCCGAGAAAAAGTAACAATTTTGTGCGGATTTCCTGAAGAAATGGCCAAGTATGTCAACGCCCAACGGCTTGATTCTATCACCAAAATCATCCACCACACTATTGATGCATCTTGTATCAATTTCCAACAAGGGGCTAAAAGGAATGCCAAGCCCATGGAAAACAAAGACCAAGAATAAAGGAGTTTACAAAGGTAAAAACAAACTCTCTCATGAAGAGCTTGAAGCTTTCCGCAAAGATCACAAATGCTTTATGTGGTGAGCAAGGACATGGCTATCGTTCTTGCCCCAAAAGAAATGCCTGCAATGAGACTTCTAGAGCTTCCACGTTCGAAGCTCCAAAAGAGGATGCTCAAAGAAAAGGATCATCCCTTTCATGTGCTTGGGGGAAGGTGAGGGAGCATGATGCCTTCATCCTATTTGATCATGGCTCTACTCACAACTTCAAATCAATGAAGTTGGCCACAAAGTTGGGCATACAAGCTTTTGAGATGGGAGACATTGTAACTATTGATGGGTCTTTCGAGGGACAGCAAGCCTCTGTTACTCCCTTGATTGGGAAATTGAGGCTTCATGTTCAAAGCTACATCAACAAAGAAGACTTTTTTTTCTCTCCTCTCCAACATGAGGATGTTATCCTAGGGGCACCATGGTTCAACCACATGGCTGCCAACATGAAGTTCCCTACAAGGAGAATCTACTTCACCTACAGCGAAAAGAGCATGTATATAGATGCTAATGAGTCCAATCGTACTATACCACTTGTAGATTCACCTACTTTTGATAAGTCAATGAAAAGCTCGGTTTCCTCGTACATGATTTTTGTCAAAGAGTCTCTAAATGATGCTAATGTTTTAACAAAACAAAGTGGTCAGAATCAAGAAGAATACACTTGTCTAATTTTCTAAATCAATTCCAAGATGTATTTATCGATGACATCCCTTTGGAGTTACCTCCAAAACAAGGAGATGATGACCATAAGATAGAGCTTCTACCTGGGAGCTCACCGTTTAATAAACCTCCTTGTAGAGTTTCTCAAGCTCAACAAGAGGAGATTATGAGGCAAGTGCATGAGCTGGTAGACAAGGGGATGGCGAGGCCTAGCTCCTCTCCCTTTTGTTCACCAATCCTTTTAGTTCAAAAGAAAGATGGCACATACCGCATGTGTATGGACTATCAAGCACTAAATCGTATCACTATCAAAAATAGATTTTCTGTACCGTGGATAAGATCTATTTGATAAGCTATAGGTTCAACCTACTTTTATAGGATTGACCTTAAAAGTGGCTATCATCAAATAAGGATAGTGAATGAAGATATCATGAAGACTGCGTTCCGCACAACGTTTGTTCTTTATGAATATCTTGTCATGCCTTTTGGTTTGACAAATGCCCAGCCACGTTCAACCGCCTAATGAAGAAAATCTTTAGAATCTACCACAAGTTTATTGGAGTGTTCTTTGATGACATTATCATCTACTCAAAATCTTTGGAGGAGCATAAGCAACATCTCCAAGAATTTTTTCAACCTATGAGGGAGAGTAAAATTTTCATTCACCAAAAGAAGAGTGAATTTTTTCTCCAAGAGATTCAATACTTAGGTCATATTATCTCTCAAGATGGTATCTGTATGGATCCAACCAAACTTAAACTAATAATAGGATGGCCTAACCCAAGGAACCTACATGAGCTACAAAGATTTATTGGTATGTGTGCATACTATAGACGCTTCATAGCTAAATTCTCCCAAATAGCAAGACCACTACATGACTTGACCTAGAAAAATGTTAAGTACATATGGACTACTAAAGAGCAAAGTGCTTTTAAAAAGCTTAAAGAAAAACTTACCTCTCAACCCGTGCTCACTACCAGATCTCTCAAAACCATTTGAGGCCCAATGTGATGCTTGTGGAGATTGCCTTGGAGCATTTTTGCTTCAAGAAGGGCATGTCATAGCATATGAGAGTAGAAGACTCAATTCCAAGGAGCGGGTATTGGGCATCTACAAAAAGGAGCTACTAGCTGTCTTGCATGCCCTCAACACATGGAAGCACTATCTATTGGGGACTCCATTCATCCTACAAACGGATCACCAAAGTCTTAAGTACTTCATGACGCAAACCAACCTCTCCAACAAACAAATGAGTTGGGCAAATTTTCTTTCGCAATTCAATTTTCATATTGCTCACATTGCTGGCAAGCACAATCAAGTAGTTGATGCACTATCACGACAACCAAGGGCAAATGCTGTGTCCATAGCAACTCACAATGATCTATCTTCCATGGTAGATGAGTATAATACTGACCCCAATTTTAAGGATGTAATTTCAGCCCTTGCCTTAGGGAAGAAAGAAGAACCATTCACCTTACAGGATGGTTATCTTCTCCATGGCAATCAGCTATGTGTTACTCACTCTCTTCGTGACAAAGTGATGTTTGAATCCCATGCTCCTCCCTCTGTGGGGCATAGAGGGAGTTAACCTACTCTTTGAGAAGTAGAGACATAGTTCTATTGGCCTACCATCAAAATGGACATACAAAACTTTGTGTTAAAATGTGTGGTATGCCCAAAGACAAAGTATGATAGGGGGAAGCAATCTAGATTGCTCCAACCTTTTCCAATTCTTAATTCACCATGGGAGAGCATATCCATGGATTTTATCTTTTGATTGCCCCAATTCATCCATGGGAATACGGGAATATGGACAATAGTAGACAGGTTTAGCAAACAAGCACATTTTATAACTGTCAAAAAGACTATTAAGGCACACGAAATGGTAACCCTTTTCATATCTCAAATTTTTAAACACCATGGCTTGCCAACATCAATAGTGTTGGATAGAGATCCTTGAATGACCAGTAATTTTTGGAAGGATCTCTTTGAGAATCTAGGTACTAGGCTCAATTTCTCTTTGGCCTATCACCCACAAATGAATGGCCAAAATAAGAAATCCAACCTTATGATTCTAGATCTACTTAAGACCTATGTTATCGAAGTAGATCAACGTTCACAATGGTAAAAGTACCTACCTCTTATAGAGTATACATACAATAACATTGTCCATACTACTACGGAAAAGACACCTTTCAAAATCATTGAAGGAAGACCTAAAATTCCCTTGCTACTTAAGGTACATGGGAATATCTTTGTTACCAATGAGTATAGCCAAGACCTAAAAGTATAGGTCTTCCTTCAAAATCATTGAAGGAAGACGTAAAAGTCCCTTGCTACTTAAGGTACATGGGAAGATCTTTGTTGCCAATGAGTATAGCCGAGACCTACAAGAATCTTTCCAAAAGATTAAGGAGGCTGTATCCATCTCGCAACAAAGGCAAAAGGATGCTTCTAACAAGCACAGAAGGACCTTAGCTTTCAAGGAAAATGATTGGGTCCTACTCAAATTTCCCAAGGAAGACGTAAAATTCCCTTGCTACTTAAGGTACATGGGAAGATCTTCCTTGCCAATGAGTATAGCCGAGACCTACAAGAATCTTTCCAAAAGATTAAGGAGGCTGTATCCATCTCGCAACAAAGGCAAAAGGATGCTTCTAACAAGCACAGAAGGACCTTAGCTTTCAAGTAAAATGATTGGGTCCTACTCAAATTTCCCAAGGCTCGATTGAGGCAAACTACGGAAAAAATCCTACGGGCCACCAAAAGTATTATGCTAAACTAGCAAAAAGATACTTTAAATCCTATACCAATCAATGAGATGGCCTATCAATCAAGTTGCCCAACCATTGGCTCATTCACAATTCTTTTCATATGAGCCTACTTAAGCCTTACAAAGGGGAGCCACCACAAGAACCAATCATTGAGGACCCACCCGAGATCCAAGATCAAGAAGAGGTGCTTCAGCTCGAATCGATTCTTTGACATGAAGAAAAGGTACTAAGACATGGTAAGATTATCCAACTGTATCTTATTAAGTTCAAAGATTATCCTTTTGAAGATGCTAGATGGATGCAAGGGACACAACTTAAGGATAGTATGAACCTTGTCAATGCTTACAATGCTACATTAGAGTAAGCAAATCAAATACCTTTTAAATGAAAAATGTTTTTGTCTTATAAGACTATTTGTCTTTTTATTGTGCAAATTTTTTAGTATGCATACTTAGAATCATGTTTGTGATGATGACGTCTCTTAAACACCAAGTAGAATTTGTCACTCTACTTTGGGAGCATTATATGGACTCAAGAGCAGACATGCTTGCGGTAGCTAAGTCTCCCAAGCCCCAAATAGATTAGTCATCCATTTTGGAATGATGTCATAGGGTTAAAAGGGCCCGGGGTGTCCACTAGGAAATATGTAAGATAGCACGTGCGAACAAAATAAGGGATTTATAATTAGATACATTTCAAAAAAAACATACTTACATAAAGGGTTTTTTTAATTGAGAAAGTGAAAATTTTCATACATGAGGGCTAGTTTTTTTAACAAAATTGCATACATAAAGAGTACATATAATACTTGAAAATATACAGATAAGGGATTATTTAAATACCTCTTGTTCACATGTGCTTTATGCAATTTTTACATAGTAGACTCCCCGAGAAAAAGGGATCCTCTACCCGCTAAGAAATATAGACTAATGACTAAGGCTTAATCTTCTCTACCTCATAATCAAGGATGATTGTGAATTCAAGAGAGAGGCAATGTCATAAAATATAATATCTAACTAACCCAAATGGTTTTCTCATATTCAACTGATCATATAATGTGGAATATAGACATGTGCTATTAGATTTATCTCATCACGGGTCCAAATGGGAGATGGTCTAAGCAAAGAGCAATGCCAGCTAATGGAGATTAAAAGACCTTAGGGTTAGCATCATTAAAGACTTCCAAAGGATAATGTTAAAAGTCCTTAGACCTAGGACCTTAGGCAAGCTAGGGTTGATATTGAGGTGGGAACTCGGCCCAAGCTTGATGTGCTTGTCGTACTTGATGACTAAGGTGCTTGAGGTGCTTGTCGTGCTTGATGATTAAGGTGCTTAAGGTGCTTGTCATGCTTGATGATTAAGGTGGTTGAGGTGCTTGTCATGTTTTATGACTAAGGTGCTTGAGGGGCTTCATGACTAAGGTGCTTAAGGGGTAAAGTGTTCCAAAGTCAACATGGATCCCTACACAAGGGGGGGCGAGCCCTACAAGTAGGGGCAATAGAGAGAACACACACACACACTCACTCAAGGCAAGCCAAGTCCAAAGAGGCAACATGGACACATGTCAAGCTCCTCCCCATGTTGCCCTCTTAAGGTGCCTAAAACCTATTGGTTGACCTCTAAAGGGGTCCAATGAGAATTTGGTTTATTTAATTAATTTTTCAAGCATTATTCAAGTCCTCTCTCTCAAAGGGATAAGGAGGACACTTGTCCTAATGCTACCCTTGTTGTTTGTTATGCATAAAGCTTGTGATTGGCCAAGCTTGAGGAGGTCCAATCATTTGCAAGCTAGAGCTAGAAGAGGGGGTCGACCCAAGCAAGGAGGGGGGTAGCTTGACCATATACCCTCTCTCTTTCTCACACGTGCACTCATTCTCATGGTGTGTTGTGCAAGAACTCCATCTCCTTCTCCAAGCTTGAGAAGTTGAGAGCCTACACCAACAACTCTTGGCTATGGAATGCAAAATCCAACAAAGAGTCATGCTTCAATGCTATGCTAGCCATCTTCTTCATCTCCATTGCTATGCTACTATGGTATGCTAAGATCTATGAGTAATGGTATGAGAGGACGCTACTTCTTTCTCGTATGTTACTTCTTCTTCCTCTTCCCTTCCCTCACTCCCTCCTAGCTCTCTCCACCTTTGAAGGTGTTTGAGGCCTTGGGATTGAGGACGGGGATATGTTAATGCTTTTGCAAGTTAATTAAGGGCATAATATTGGTGTATGAACTCTAACATCTTCATTACACCAACGAGGTCTCAAGGAACACAAGCTAGTGGCCACTTCAACCTCTTTGGTAATTTGAACTTCTTTTTGTACATTTGATTTTGGAACCTATTGTTCATATCAATTATTGGGTCTTACTGAAATAATTGATGGCCTTAGTGAGTCCTTACTAAAGGTGAGTTCACTATTAGTATTGCATATCTGTTGATACTTGAAGTAGGTTGCATCCTTGGATATTCCACATCTCTGCATTTTTTCTATAGCATGTGGAAGTAGACTAGATTCCAAGGAGTGTCGGCTTATCGGGATAAATGCTTTTAAATACATGTGGTAAGACCGCCCATCATCATTCTCTCGCACTTACCTTTAGTTGCCTAGCTTAATTTATGAAAATGTGACCTTAGCTACACTTGCTAGCTTACACTTGGATGTAAGAACACTTAGTATTAGATATACAATGTACATCTACTAAGGATGGAGGTATAAGAGTGCATGCTTGATATATGTCTCTTGAAGAAATTTTGAACTCGAAGAAATAAGATGATAATTATTAACTACCATAGTTATGAGGTGTAAAGAATTTTTGGTTTAGGGGTCAATAGATTCACGACCATAAATTGGGATTATTGCTTCATTTTATCCTCAATACTTGGCAAAGATTCTTTGTTGGAGATGTAGAATGAATCAAACTATAAACTACTTTGTCTTCTCTTTGTCTTGGAGATTTACAGAGACTTAGTTACTGATACCGTTGACAAAATTTTCCATTAAGTGATGAACAAAAAGAAAATGTAGTGGGAATAAACTAAGTGAGAAGTGCAAGCCTAAGTGAGCAAAGATTTTCTACCTTAAGTAGTAGGGGAGATCACCCCCTTCTCACTTGAGCGTTATGCTTGTGTCCACCATGGCCAACTAGGTTGGCAAGAGAATGTCCATGCAATGATGCCCCAAGGATTTCCTCACATTAGGCTCAAACTATGCTAGGTGTATATCTTCCCATGATTTGTAAATAATGTGAGGTGGTCCACAATATAAAGCTTTTAGATCTGAGCCTACAATTAAATATGTTGTCTGGCCATAAAGTAAAGAAAATATAGAAAGGAATTTGAACTTTCCCACTATGAATTGTGATGAGAGATCATTAGAAACTCCGATTCTTCTTATTTCATCAAACACAATTTTACAACATCTTGAATGAGAGAAAATTTTGACTCCTATCTAGAGCCTCTTGAAGCTGTTGGAGTCACACCTTTGATCTAATCCATCTCACAAACGAGTAAAAGTTCAATTCCAAAACATGAGGCAACTCTTGAATCATGTTGGGCCAATCATGGCCTCTTTTCCCATTGCCCTTGTCTATTTGGGCAACTCTTGTGAATCATGTTGGGCCAATCATGGCCTCTTGTTCCGTTGTCCTTGTCTCCTTGGGATATGTTAATAAAGATCTCGTCTTTTCTTAGAAGTAATTTCCAAAAAACCTAAAAAAGGGATTGACTCCATCTTTGCCTTCTTAAGTGTTGGGAATGGAGAGAGATATATATATATATATATAGAGAGAGAGAGAGAGCTTCTTCGTATGATTCCGACTCTCCAGAATTTGAGATCAAGAGATGGTTGAAGGAAGGAGAAAACCTTTCTGGAGGTCTACTTGCTCTTGTAGATCTTCGGGAAACAGGTCGAGGCTCCTCATTTGGTTGACGTTGTTGCACATTGTCACCGTTGTAGTCCTTGAGTCTTCACCGTCCTCAAGCTCCATGTACTCATCACATGTTTCTTTTGTTTGTTTTCTTTCCAAGTAATCTTTGTACGTATTTTTGTTCATTAAAAATTACATCCCTACTCCTAAATATTTTACCATCTTCAAGATTCCATAGGCGATACCCAAAGTCACCTTCTCCATAGCCAATGAAGAAACACTTTTTGTACTTTGCATGTAGCTTTGACCTTAGGCTTCTATCTATGTGCATGAAAGCCTCACACACAAACACTTTAAGAAATGCATAATTCACTGGTTTACCTATCCATGCCTCTTCTGGAACTCCCCCATCCAATGCCGTTGAGGGTGACCGGTTGATTAAGTACACATATGTACTTACAGTTCTGCCCAAAGCTCAAGCGGTAGGCCTGCATGTAGTCGCATACTTCGTGCTCGCTCCATGATTGTCCTATTCATCCTTTCTAAAATCCCATTTTGCTGAGGTGTCCTTGGGGTTGTCTTTTGCCTCCAAATGCCATTGCTATAGCACAAAAGCTTTCAAAAGCTTGGCTGCAATATTCGCCTCCATTGTCGGATTTGAGGCATCTAATTTTAGTACCTGTTTCATTCTCCTCAAAGGCTTTTCACCTTTGAAATAAGAAAAACACATCATATTTATTCTTCATTGCATAAACCCATGTTTTCCTACTCGCATCATCTATGAATGTTACATAGTACAATGAGCCACCAAGTGATAGTGTACTTGCACGACCCTAAACATCAGAATGAGCCAACTCAAATTTTTAATTTTTTCTTTCATTTCTTGATTTTTAAAATTTTACCCTCTTTTGTTTTCCATAAACACAATCTTCACAGAACTCTAAGTCCATTTCTTTCAAACCTGGTAGAAGCTTCTTTGTTTGAAGGATTTGCATTCCTTTGGCACTCATATGCCCAAGCCGATAGTGCCACACCGCATTGTCAACTTATGTAGTTGTTGCACAAGCTGAAGATTGTGAGCTTACAGTACACAAGTAAAGTGTACCAACCTTTTCTCCTTTCGCAACCACCAAAGATCCCTTTGAGATCTTCCACCATTTGTTTCCGAATGCAATGTTGTGATTCATTGTTCAACTGCCCTGTAGAGATTAAATTCTTGTAAAGAGAAGGAACGTTCCTAACATCTTTAAGCTTCCATTCATTTCCGTTAGCAGTCTTGACACGAATTGTATCTTTACCAACAATTTCACAAGCTTCATCATCTCCCAAGTATACATATCTAAAATTACCTTTGGTGTAATATCGCAAATGTTGCTTGTGTGGTGTCGCATGGAATGAAGCCCTGGAATCTACTATCCAAGAATTAGACACATTGTCTAATAAGAGAATTAGAGCATCTTGCTCTACTTTGCCTGCCACATTGGCCTCCAATGTTGGCTTGTTGTCTTGAGACTCTGACTCCTTCTTCTTCTTTGACCAGCAATCCTTCTTGACGTGGTCTTTCTTGCTGCAGTTCCAACATTCAATAACTAAATTTGTGTGTGACTTGCTCCGCCTTGAGTGATCACGACCCTTTTGGTTTTTGAACCTCTCCTTAGGCCTTCCTCTTGTTTCCACTAACAGTACAGCACTTGATGATTCTCCTGTGCTTCTCCTTCGCATTTCCTTGCTTAGGAAAACACCCACAACATCATCAAACTTACAGAGTATTTGTGCTAGAGTTACTTACAGCAATCACAAGGCTGTCCCAACTATCTGGTAGAGACGATAGTATAAGGAGAGCTCGCACTTCGTCATCAAAATTGATTTTCACCGATTGAAGTTGACTTATATTGGTGTTAAAGTCATTTAGGTGTTCTGCAATTGAACCATTTTCTGTTATCTTTAGATTGAACAAGCACTTCATGAGAAATACCTTATTGGATGCCGATGGTTTCTCGTAGAGGTCGTCAAGTGACTTGATGAAGTCCTCCGTGGTCTTCATCTCCAAAACATTGAAGGCCACCATTGACGCCAAGCCTAACCGGATTGTTCCCAGTGCCTTTTGGTCAAGGATAATCCATGCTTCATCTGCCATCGTTGCGGGCTTCTTTGCAAGACCGCCTAGTGGCAAATAGAGGTCCGTCTGTTAGAGATAGTCTTCAATCTGCATCTTCCAATGTTGGTAGTTTTTTCCATTGAACTTCTCGATCTTGAGCTTCCCTTCCTCCGCCATTACTCCCACTCAATTCAAGGAATCCTTTCCTTGAGATACCTTAGCTACGAGCAAACCTTGCTCTGATACCAGTTGTTAAGAAATATGACGTAGCTAAGTAGATAATTGAGTAGATTACTTAATGGAGATAGATAATTTTCACACACAAGAGATTATAGAGTAGAGAGAGAGAGAGAATACACACGATATACGTGGTTCACCCAATGTGGGCTACGTCCATGGGAAAGCAGCCACTCAATTGCTTTAGTACTTCAAAACAAGAAGTAGATTACAAAGGGATTATACCCTTTTGGAGCTCCCACCTTGCTTCACTCTCACCACCTCACATCAACTTCACAATGCACCACAATGCTTCACAATCTTTTTTTTTGTGTAGAAGAGGCCTCCTTTCATAGGCCAAAAGGGCTGCCCTCTCTCATGAGAGGCAGCCGTGTGTAGCCGCCCTCGTGTTGACAAGTCCAAATCCGACCCTCTAATCCGCCCATCTGTGGCTTCCCTTGAGAAGATAAGTCCGCTTTTGAATTTGGCCAATGGCCATTGAATTCCGCCACTGGCCATCAGCCAATGACTTTCGACCATCGGCCAACCGGCCAATCGACCAGTCGTTTTCCGATCACTTTTTGGTGAGTGATTTTTCTTCACGCACGATGGCTTCTCCTCATAATGGGGACCTTACAAATGCGTGTTTTTAACACAAAAAATTATAAGGGGTAAATCAAGATCCATTAAATCCATTACAAGCGACAGTAAAGACCTTGGGGCATGATAACCGACAACAGAGACCCTTATGGTGATGTGATTACAAGTCATATAGTGGAGTCAATACTGGGCGAATAGGAAGCTTGGTGACTGCCCCACGCTCCCCATCGCTTGGTGCTGACCTTGGCAAATGGACATCGGCCCACTTAACATCCACGGATAACATATTGTTTTGAGTCAGGGACCGGGCTTATTAGTTCTATAGGTGCTTGGGTGATCGCCGATGAGAGGTGCACCACATATCTCATTTGATACTATTTTTACTTTGATCGACTATTATGGGCGCCCATGTGTGAATGGGTTAAACTCTTATAAAAGATCTATTTTGACCTAAAATCCTCATTCTCAAAGATGTAAGCTCTTAAGAAGTGCTCTTGCTCCATCTCTGTCTCATTCTCTTTCATGTGCTCATGTGTATGTATGTGTGTATGCTTGAGAGAGAGAGAGAGAGAGAGATATATATAGAGAGAGAGAGAGGATGTATGTGATCGAGCATTGCGGCGGCATCAGCAGCGGCGAGGCGGTTGAGTGTGGCATCGACGGCAACTCCTTCTTCTTTGCAGCACAGGATCTTTCACGACGGAAGCATTGAGCAGTGAGTGACACACCATTGTTTCTTTGAGCTTGATAGGACTCTCTAGTTGTGTGTTTGCAGCCTTTTGAGGCTCGCACACGGTGTACAAGCAAGTTTCCAGCCTTCGACACATACAGCAAAGCGTACATTTTTGGCACCGTTGTCGGGGACAGCCTTGCATTAAGCTTGAGGAGCACTCAACGCTACCCCTGGAAGCCTTTCTTCCATCTGTTTTTTTTATTTTTGTTGAGTTCTGTGAGAACTGTTAAGTGGCTTCAATGGGCAAATTAGTAGGTTTTTGTTAGATATTGTTATGGTTGTAAGCTCTATTAGTGCTCATTGTACTTGTTTTTGTTAGTTTTGCAAGGTATTTATTGCGCAGGTGTTAGTAGAGCTGTTAGTGAGTGTAGATAGTGAGAAGTAGAGTAGATAGTGAGTAGTAGAGTTGAGTGTCTGTGAGTGTGCAAATCTATGTTAGACAGTTAATTAGCTGTTAATTAGGTGCAAGGAGAGAAGACAGAGCTCCTAGGGACTGCTGTGTGTGCATGGGAGCTCGGCGTCCACGCGGCCACATTATCCTTAGGAAAAACTTGTTTTGAAAAAACAAAAAAAACGCTCGGGAATATTGAGACCAAAAAAGTTTTCAAAATTAAAATTTTAAAATATTATTCTAAAAGGAAGGGATCAGGATCTTTCCCCAAGCCTCAGTCCTCAGTCTTATGATAGACTACTCACACTACCTTATATATAAAGACTAGGATCTCAAGTGAAGGGAGGGCATGTGGGACAAGTTCCTCAAGTCCTCCACCATCCCCTTCACACTCACCCTTTGGACTTACTAATTCTAGCCATCTCCCCACTTAGGAAAAGATTAGTTTTAGGATTCCGAGGACTGTACATAACCGAATCGGGGGCTATAAAGCACGACACGTCCCCCTAGCCAATATGCTCATTTTGAGCTATTGCACGCCATATTTCGTGCCTCGGTTAAAAAAAAGGACTCAAAATACAAAAAATTTGGGTTGTAAACACCTAAAAAATTAGGTGAACGGCCTTTACGAGCACTCAACAACACTTCTAGAGTGTTGAAGTCACATGCACCTACGCTCTGGTCATGTGCTAGAGGACGAGCACATTGAGAGTGTCTCCGTTTACGTAGACAGTCATTATTCCTCTACCTTAGGCTCTAGGCCCTCAGCGCGAACCCGAGGTAGTACCACTCAGGACCCACATATTGCATCTAGTGACTCTTCCTCTGACGACAATGTTATGGAGGGTTACCCGATGCCTAATCCCGATAGCTCAAGCCAAGACATGCACGCCATGGGCCCACGGTCCGGGTCGAGCGTGCTTAGCCGCTTGAAGGAAACCTTTAGTAGAGCTATGTCAACATCCATGTTAGGCAAGCAATCAAGTGCTACTGAATTAGCGACCACTAAGGGTCAACCCATAGAGAGCCACATTGCATCTAGTTCAAAGGACACCCCTAGCACTTCAATCTTAGATGGAGCGTTCCTAAACAAAAACTAGGAGTATGAACTACAAACGAAGAATTTAACCGACCTATACACAGGTCACACCTATCACGTGGGTTGGTTAGATATCCTACAATCCACAACAGGTGCTACTAGTGTAGAGGATCAACAACAAAGAGTTTGTGAGGTCATCCATAGGGTTATTGAGCTAGAGGGACAGAACAAGGGGATCCACATGCCTTCAAGGGGTCTCATGAGATTCTTAGATATAGGGAAGGCCAAGTTCTTATTTCAATGGGACCATAACGGCTAGCATTAGCATGTCACATCCAACGTCTGCTATGCCTAGGTCCACACATAAACTTTGGGTTGTCACATGGCACAACACCATACCAAACTTGGAACCCAAGGGCCTCCTATGCACCAAGCCCAATGCCAATACCTACTCCACATGTAGTCTCTGGAGCACCTTCACCCACGGTGCCTCCTCACTTAGGTGACTTGGCAACATTTGCTCAAGCTATCAATCGATCTATTGCTGAGAATATGCGTAACACACCTGATAGAGAGCCTAGAAGTAAAGCAAAACAAATAGCCAAGCTCACACAAAAGTTTAGTGGAGACGGGGATGTGAGAAAGCATATCGAAGTGTTTGAACAAATATGCGATTCTCTAGGAGCACAATGACATGCATAAGAGTAATGCGTTAAGCCTAACCTTAAGTGGGAAGGCTGGGGATTGTTATAGAACCCTAAGGGTGGAAGAAAAAACGATTTACCCTACTCTTAGGAGACTATCCTTGAAAGAATACATACGAGAGGGAGTGCTTTGGGGTGTAGCCTCTCAGCTCCAGAAAGCCCAGGAAGAGGAAGGAGAGTTGATGAGAGACTTTATTAGTCGCTTGAAGCATTTCAATTCTCATTGTAATTCAAATGAGCGCTTCAATAATAACCAATTGCTTGATAGATTCATTAGGGGATTACGAGATGAGGATATCTACAATGGCCTAGTCATTAGAGGTATCACCACTTGGGAAGCATTCACCACCAATGCGATCCAATTGCAGGATAATTTAATGATTCAACGAGAAAGAGTGCCTATTGAGCCTAATCTACTAGCTCGCAAGCATCAGGGCATCAACCAATGACCCTAAAGCCTATTGCTAAGGAGACAAAGATATATGAGATGACTTTAGAAAATCTCACCAAGGCTATTCAAGAGAGTCTTAGAGACAATCGTGCTCCGCAAAACAATCATATGTATCCAAGAAGGGAGCAACAATGGTGCTCAGTATGCTATGGTCCGCATAGTACCAGTGAATGCCCTACCTTTAGAGTAAAATTCAATGGAAATTGCAATGCCTGCGGGAGGTATGGTCATCAAGCTAAGGATTGGCATAGTATTTAAGCGCGCGATGGCCAATAGACCAACCTTAGCATGGATGGACACACCTTGAGTGCTTGCATTGATGCCGGCCCCGCCTTTTGAACAAACATCACAACACATGGTCCCTAGGGCCCAAAATATTGTTCCAACAACACGCTTACCACCTCTTGTGCTAAGGACCACAACCACCACATCCAAGAATCACTTCTGTGCATCAAGTGGGTTGTGAGTCATCTTATTGCTTGTTATAGACCCTAATATTGCCTATGGGATTGATGCACTTGAAGAAAGTCCACAATACTACGTGGAGGACTATTGGGGACAAGTCAAACCTGTCTATCAAGTAGCTACTCTTTCAGAAAGAGGCCAAAATATCAATTACACTGCCAAGAGACCACCTCTGCAATGCTATGAATGTGGAGGTCCACATCCACATCGTGTAGCCGAGTTCCTGTTAAGCTGCAAAAGAATGCTACACTAATGCAAACCAATCAACCGAGCACATCTACAATGTTGATACTCATGTGTAATCGATGTGGCATAGATCATTTGATTGAACAATGTCCGAATAATCCAAATGCACCAATCATCACACCATTAAAATTGATTGAGGTTACTGAGGAGTCATCACAAAGTACACTTGTGGTACCAGTAAATGTACTCACACGATCGATGCTCCAAAAATAAAATTATATTCTTGAGGAAAGAGACACGACATCAATTGTCCAATCTCAAAAAAAGAAGAAAACATGAAGGAAGAGATCGCAAAAAGCAGCAAAGTCAGACCCCAGTTCAAAGACCAACATAGGGACTGGTGACGACCCGTATATATGAACGATGCTAAAGAGGATTCTCATTCAGGTGAAACCATGGGCATCAAAATGATCACTAGGAAAGAAATCAACAAGGAAGATTGTCATGAGCCACAATGGCCAGGACCCAAAAAGAAGATAGGAACTTACCCAAACCCTACAGAGGAGATCGAGTGAGTCAAGCAATTAAGAGTTTGGTAGAAGAGACCCAAAGGGATATACAGCCAACACCTAGGCAAATCCAAATAACAGACACAGTGTTCCTTACACAACAACAACCTCACAACTTCTATAGACCCCTAGCCATACCTAGTGTCATCCAGGAAGAAAGTGACTTGAAGTAATGGGAAAGTGGGAGTACTCACTTCTTGTTGGAAAGAATGTTTACAGAGGGACTACCTGACCCTATCAAAGAAATGGAGATCCCATCTTCCCCACATCAAGGGACTGAAGCCCAAAAGGTGCCGTTAAACTTTGCCAAATTGATGGATTTCATGGCTTCAGAAGTTAGAACCACCATCATGTCCAAACTATATGGACACCCCGAGCTATTCTTAGCTCTTTAAGCTTTTCTCAATGGAGACCTAAAAGTCGGGCTACCACAATTTGCACAGATGGATGGAGCTAGGGAGATGCCAATAGAGGAGGAACACTTAGATCCACAACCCAACCTAGAGGAGAACTCTGTTGTAGAAATACCTGTTAACAAGTTGGGACAATACTTTGAGGGTGATGAATCCAATGCAACCATACCAATCACTACCAAGGGATTAATTGTGAAGGGAATCCTTGATGGTGGCATTGGGGTTAGCATTGTGACTAAAAATTGATGGGAAACTATGGGAAGACCTCACCTTGGGACCACAACCATAGTAGTAAAGATAGCCAATGGGTCTATTGTTAAACCTGTTGGGATGCTAGAAGATCTCAAGATCAAGATCTTTGGACACAAAATAAGAAATACCTTCATTGTTATGGATTTCTCCAAGCACAATATGACATCTGAGATGATCTTAGGACACCCTTTCATGAGGGAAGCAAAAATGGTGCATGACTGGTCTAAAAACCATGTCTACTTGTAGTTCCAGGACTCTATTATTCGAGTAGATCTTGTAGCTGGTCCAGCACATCCTCCAAGAAACATATTTATAATTGATCATAGATCTGACCCCACAGTTCACTCGGCCCCATTGCAGTATTGTTACACATGTAAAATGGACACTAATGGTGGGGAAGATTCTCCTTATATGGATGTTCTACTTGGGATGATTGAGTCACACAATGTGGATTGGGTCCATTTAGCAGCAACCATAGACACTTAGGGAAATAGGGGATGACCTCGATAACACTTGAGGGGGAAGAAATGCCACTGCTCGTACCCTTAAAAAAATGATAGAAGCAATGCATATAGCTTCTGATGACCTAAAGGATGAAGGCTTGACTAACATTGGAACCAGTAGCGTCTCACAAGACTATAGCCCACACGATTCAAAGTCAGAATCATCAATTGCAATTGACTTTGAGGACGAAGAATTTGAGTTAAATCTCTATGCAAATGTGGGGACAAACCATTCAGGGCCCAGTGGTACCCTAGATGACAATCTATCCAAGGGAGCAGAAGACACAAGTAGCGATTCATCTAGTGACTCTTCATTAGAGATCAGTTGTAATAAAAAATTTGGCAAGAAGAGTAAGAGATATAAGAGGCGATGATATCAAGAAAATGTGTGTGCTAGAATAAATGAAAAGAAATCTACCACGGAATGGCTTAATTATATAGGGACATGTGATGCTCATCAGAAGCTGGTAGATAACTGGGATGATTATCTTCAAAGTGTTATGTGGTGTAGTCCACAACTCATTGACATCACATAGCTAGAGGCCACAGACAAGCCAAAGTTGAGCCGTACCGTAAGGAGACGACAAAATCGAGAGTTAGCTCAACAGCAAAAGGAAGTGGAATTGAAATCATAGTCCATAGAACAACAAGACCCCACAGACTTACACCCTGCACCCGATCATTTCAAATCCTACACCACAGAGGAACGTAAGGTTGTGTATATAAAGGCTCAAAGAAAACCTATCAATGGAAGCAAAGTAGTTTATGACGGTCTAGTGATAGTTAAGGAAATAGAGTTAGCAGATCCATGAGAAGAGTCCAAACCTCTCTTCATTGCCCAAGATTTGACAAAGACTGAGAGTATGTATTTAAAGGACTTCTCAAGAAATTGAGGGATATATTTGCTTGGACATATCATGATATGAAAGGTGTTCCACCTTCCGTGGTGCAACACACAATCCCAATGAATAGCATGGCAAAACTAGTCCAGCAACGACCCTACCCAATGAATCCTAAGTATGCAAGGATTGTTCGAGAAGAAATTGAAAAGCTTGTCAAATGCGGATTCATATACCCTATTGAGCACTCATAATGGGTGTCTCCAATAGTCATTGTGCCAAAAAAGAATGGAAAACTCAGAGTGTGAGTGGATCTCAAGAAAGTCAATGCCGCCACTAGGAGGGACCATTACCCCTTGCCATATTCAGAACATGTGCTTGAAAAAGTTGCAGAAAAGGAAGCTTATAGCTTTTTAGATGGGTACTCTGGATACAATCAAATCACAATTGCACTAGAGGAACAAACTAAAACGACTTTTATAACCAAGTTCGGAGTGTTTGCATTTTGGGTTATTGCTTTTGGCTTAACCAATGCTCCCGCTACCTTCCAAAGATTAATAAACACCGTTTTTAGAGAATATTTGAGGGAGTTTTGCAAAGCTTTCTTAGATGACCTTTGTGTTTATTTTTCTTGAAAATAACATCTATCATGTTTATGAAAAGTGTTTGAGAAGTGCAGATTGTATCGCATCTCCTTAAACCCTTTCAAATGCCAATTTTGGGTTAAACATGGAGTCATGTTAGGGCATAAAGTGTCCAAAAATGGGATTTCCACAAATGAGGGAAAAATTAAAGCCAGTGTTGAATTGCTACCACCTACAAACTATAAAGGAGTTCAAAGGTTCATGGGCCATGTTGGTTATTACCGACGATTTATTTTAAACTTTACCGAGATAGCTCATCCTTTGTACAATCTTCTTATTGAGATCCACTGGACCGCGGAGTGTGACCATGCTTATGAGTCATTGAAAAAGACCTTGACAAGCGCTCCCATTTTACGAGTGCTCGATTGGAATATAATTTTCCATGTGCATATTGATGCATCAAACTTTGCTATTGGGTGTGTTCTAGCTCAACCAGGAGAACATAAATTGGACTACCCCATTAGCTTTGCAAGTCGTCAATTGAATGATGCCGAGAGAAACTACACCACTACAGAGTGGGAGGGTTTAGCTATGATTTATGCAGTGAAGAAATTTTGCTACTACCTTCTTGCCAGCAATTTTGTTTTCTATGTTGATCATCAAGCATTGTTGTATCTAGTAAATAAACCTTGTTCCACGGGAAGAATTACACGATGGTTGTTAATTCTTCTTGAGTTTGATTTTACTGTTGTGGTGAGACCTGGTAGAAGACATGTCATGGCGGATCATTTGTCTTGCATACCCAATGGTGAAGCCCCTACTAGAGTTGATGATGAATTACCCGATACTTCCTTATTTCTAGTCGAGACCATGCCTGAATGGAGTGAGAAAATTGTGAACTTTCTAGTTAATGGTTTTCCACCCAAGGAGCTTCGTAAGGATATAGCTCGAAAACTGTTAAAAGAATGTGAACTTTATTCTCTCATCGCAGGAACTCTCTACAGGCTAGGGAAGGATGATATTCTTAGATGTTGTGCCCGTGAGGATGATTATTTATACATACTACAAGAAGCCCACATGCGTATAGCCGGAGGACATTTCTCAGGGGAACTAACTGCTAGAAAGGTGTTGCAATCAGGCTATTGGTGGCCTACCTTATTTAAGGATGCATCACTTCTTGCAAAAGGATGTGAAGAATGCCAACGTTACAAGATCACATAAACGAAAGGATAAGATGCCCTTACATCCTGTTAAAGTGACTCAACCATTTGAAGAATGGGGTTTAGATTTTGTAGGCCCAATTAGTCCGGCAGCTCGTAACACTCAATCTCGATATATTATCGTTGCCATTGACTATGTGACGAAGTGGACGGAAGCCAGGGCGAGACGTAAGGCTGATGCAAGGTTAACTGCCAAGTTTCTCTTTGAGAACATTATTACAAGATTTGGTTGTCCTTTTGAGATAGTAAGTGATAATGGTACTCATTTTATAAATGGAAAGATAAAGGAACTCACAACAAACTTCATGATAGCAAGCCAGGGCGAGATGTAAGGCTGATGCAAGGTCAACTGCCAAGTTTCTCTTTGAGAACATTATTACAAGATTTGGTTGTCCTTTTGAGATTGTAAGTGATAATGGTACTCATTTTATAAATGGAATGATAAAGGAACTCATAACAAACTTCATGATAGCTCACCATAAGTCTACACCGTATTACCCACAAGCAAATGGCCAAGCTGAGAGCACTGACAAGACCTTAATTTCTATCTTGACCAAAACAATGGAAGCTCATCGCACAGATTGGGATTTTAAGCTGACTTCAACTCTATGGGCTTACCGTACTTCTTACAAAGTGGCTATTAATTGTACACCATTCAAAATGGTATATGGCCAAGAAGCAGTTATGCCATGGGAGTTTGTAATTCCTAGTCTGCGTGTAGCTTCACAAAAAGGTTGGGATGGTAACCCTTTAGTTGAGCACTTATATATCCTTGAGAAATTAGACGAAGAAAGGCAATTGTCTGTGCAAAACGCACTTGTGGAGAAAGATAGGAGGAAGAAATGGTTTGACCGTCATCTAAAGAACAAAGATATCAATGTTGGTGATAAAGTCCTTATGTAGGTGATAAAGTCCTTATGTAGGAGTGCGTAAAGAAAAGAAAAAGTTGAATTATGCGGAAAAAGGACCATATAGAGTATGTGAAATCACCCCACAAGGTACCATTCGTGTGGAGACTCTTGATGGAGTTGAAACCATTGGATTCCTCAATGGGAGCAAATTTAAAATATAATATGATCCCATAAGCTAAGAGGAGTTACGTGCCATCCATCAAAAAAAGGCAGCCAAGGCACAAGCAGAGTTGAAGAAGATACAAGCTCAAGCTGCGGCTAAGGAGCAACAACAACCCATAAGACGCCAACGAGAGGCCAACCTTGGAGTTACCCATGCATTCCACGTTGAAATAGAGAATGATTGGTTGGACTCTGACACACCTCTAAGACATCCTATTGAACTAAATAGCGCCTATGGGAAAGTGCTATATAACACCTTGTTAGACATGGGTGCTAAATATAATCTATTGTCATACGGAGTGTGGTGTCAGTTGGGAATGTCATCCCTATATAAGAGTGCTATCCAAGTCAAGGGTGTCAACAAGAAAAAAACTACGATTTTTGGTATCTGACACACTTCTGTCAGTTATGACAACGGGGTTGTAGCTCAAGGATTTTTTGTCATGCATGTTGGAACTATGGAAGGTCATATAAATCTAGAGACACACGTGGGATGATAGCGACCAAATGCGCTATTGATTGGGGTACTGGGAGTGTCACAACAGAGAAACCAACTCTTTGCCCTGTCATTCAAGCCATAGTCCGTGAGATATTACCTCCTGAGGAAATAAAACAAAAAACAATGCATGTCCAAGAGGTTGAACCATATGTCCCTATAGCCCAACTCTCTAAAGCTTCAACTTGTTGAAACAAAGCTTGAGACACACAAGATGCATCCTAATATAGTGAAGAAAACATGCAAGTGGGTCCCTAAAGCTTCTTTAGTGACATGACTCATGCTAAAAAATAGGAGCCTTTTAAGAAACGCCCCACTCGCTCCCGAAAATGTAAGAAAACGTTACGTTGGATTTCTAAACGACTATTGGAAGCCCAAGGCTACTATCAAGGAAATGATCAAATTTGGGTGACAAAACGTAGATTGTGTTCTTACCTGTCACCTGATCCATGTGAGACAAATCCTGTGACGACAAGACGATGAAAGATCGTGGGAAAGGAAAAATCACAGAACACTATACACCGGATCCGGAGCTAGTATGGGTTTCCAAGCGAGAAAGGCTTGTTTCACTCAGCTCTACCATACAAAAAAAAAATGAAGCTTCTTGCTCTTCATGTAGTTCATATACACAAATAGAAGTTTTGACACAACTTCCACCTACCATTGTACATATCCATACAAACAAGAAAGAGTTTGCACCTCCCGTTGTAAGCTCACCACCTACAACAACATTGCAAATAGAATCATGGGAGAGTACCTTACCACCCTTGCAACTAGATGAAATTCCTAGGGCGGTCGAAAACTATTGGTCAAAGTCTTCACCCAAGACAACCTGGAACAATTAGTTTCAAAGGGTGACAACATCATTCCAAAAGGTATGATCTACCCAAGGAAGGGGGGAGTGTTTGTTGGCATTCATCATTCACTCACTCCCCTCTCAACCTTCCTCCCTGACCTCTCAATTTTCCCAATCTTAGGGAATGTATATATGTATAGCCTTAATACTCACAAAAAACAAAAATAAAAAAAGTAAAAGAGCAAGAGCCACCAAACAAAAATCTGGAAACCTACAAGTTATAGTACATGACCCAAAATCATAAACACACATTATGCACAAGGTACGAGCTTTTGATAGGACACTTGTAATATTTGCACTCTAACCAGCATCTATCTGTGTGTATAGATATGGCTAGTACGATAGAGTCATCCACTCCTACCTTGGGTGAGAGGTACCCTCTTTACCTTGCACAAGTGTTTCACATAGTCTACCCAATGTTTGCATGTGAATGGGATTTGGTAGATACACTAGCGTGTAAGAGGAATTTCGAGGAGTTAGAATGGCTGATACGTCTCTTGACCATGATTGATTCATATTTAGTAGAGGACATCTCTCCGATTGCACAAACTTACCCTCTTGACCAAGATGACCATAGACATCTAGTGATGTTCTTAGTGAATATTTGTGCCTCTAATTGTGAGGAAGAGTTACATGATTACACGGATGGCACATATGGTCTCACAGATGATGACTTTGTTTTTCTTGATGATGATAAGGATAGGGGTTTAGCTTTAGGGTTCTCCCCCAATCTCTACAATATCCTATTCCCTTGACTCTCTCGGGGGAGTACAAATAATTAGGTTAGGGTTCCTTACGTTGTTTGATTGTGTTCTATCAATAAGGGTTGGTGCCTCTTCCCACTAATGTACCTCCTAGAGGTATTCTTTGTGTTTCCTAGTGTGTACAGGAACGTGTTGCTCTTGTTAGGATTTGGAACTTCATGGAATCTTTCTCTCATTCACTCTTCAAATCAAGCGTGATCATCAACACAAACAAGTGTTTCTTGTCCATTAGCATTGCCCCTTGTCGTTTTTGCAATCCATGTTTGTCTACTTTAATTGTGATTGGTAGCATAATATCCACACATTTTCTTAGATTAAACATTAGATTCTATATAATTTTCTGTCATAATACATTGTCTATGTTTCATAATTAAGCAGTCTGAGTAAGCTAGTTTGACCAAGTTAGGAGTTAGAGATCTTCTCTTAACACCATGGGGAATGCCTTCCTAATAATCAATGGTTACTTTAGGTTCTTAATCCGATTTAGGTAGCATTATGTGCAATGTACTAGGGCTTTCTAGTGGGCTTAGTTCCTAATTGACCTTTAGCTTAAGTATTATAAAGGGAGTTTACTAGTGGGATGAGCCTGGGGAGGGTAACAGTTTTATATGACCCCCCAAAGTTACAAAATTGAAATGTTGAAAATGAACAAATAAAAAAATCAAAAGTACCACAATGTAGAATCTTAAGCTGGAAGATAAATCCCAGCTTGATTTGGTACTTCACTCACATGTATCACCTATGGTACTAGAGCCCTAGAGGTTCCCAGTGTGGGTGCTCTTCCTAGAAAAGCAAAAAACCCAAGGCATACAAAATAAGCACACACATCAAAATTGAATCAATGTGAAAAGACTTTGGGGGGTCAAAGAAAAGGTAAATAAGTCAGGCGATGATTTCATGAGTAATTCCTTTTATCGTAGCTTAACTACAAGGTCTTCTAGGTATAGCCTCTAATCAGCCCTCGGACATGAAATACTTAGCTCTTGCGATTAAACAACTTAATTGACCAGAGAAAATTGAAAAGCTTGCCTATGGTATTAATAGTTGACCTCTAGTGCCTTTCAACCGTTAAGTTAGTGACCACAGACTTGTTTAGTTTTGACCTTTACAACTGTTTATGCTTTTGATTATATTACAATTTAATATTTATTACTGACAAATTGTCTAAATACTCTGTTACCAATCAATTTGTCTGTCTACAATTGTATATGCTTTTTAATTGTATATGAGAATGCAGTTTTATCTGCCAATTTCAGTTCATTTTGCAGTGATTGAAGAAGGCTAAGGACATTCAATCTTGAATGCTCTTCCGCCTCTACGAACGGGCTTCATCTCAATAGCTTTCAAGGACGGAATCTACATCAGAAAGGGGGGCATGTTAACCGACAAGTCAGACATTGGAGTCAGCACCGAGCGAATAGGAGGCTTGGTGACTGTCCAATGCTCCCTATCGCTTGGTGTTGACCTTGGTGTTAAAGCCATTACAAGCAACAATAAAGACCTTGCAGACACTGGAGTCAATACTGGGCAAATAGGAGGCTTGGTGACTACCCAACGCTCCCTGTCGCTTGGTGTTGAACTTGGTGTTAAAGCCATTACAGGCGACAATAAAGACCTTGGGGCATGATAACCGACAGCGGAGACCCTTATGGTGATGTGATTACAAGTCATAAAGTGGAGTCGATACTGGGCGAATATGAGGCTTGGTGACTGCTCAACACTTCCTATCGCTTGGTGTGTTGACCTTGGCAAATGGGCATCGGCCTAGTTAACATCCATAGATAACATATTGTTTTGAGTCGAGGACCGGGCTTGTCGGTCCTATAGGTGCTTGGGCGATCGTCGATGAGAGGCGCACCACATATCTCATTTGATACTATTTTGACTTTGACCGACTATTGTGGGCGTCCATGTGTGAATGCATTAAACTCTTATAAAATGTCTATTTTGACCTAAATCCTCATTCTTGGAGATGTAAGCTAAGAAATGCTCTTGCTCCATCTCTGTCTCCTTCTCCTTTGTGTGCTCACGTGTGTGTGTGTATGCTAGAGAGAGAGAGAGAGAGAGAGAGAGAGAGAGAGAGAGAGATAGTTCTATTATCGTCCTCGGAGGTCAAATATGACCTATGGGACCAAATGAACATGTCACGTGGTGTGAGTGGAGGTCATAAGTGACTCTCGATGCTCAAAAATGGCTGAAATGAGCGTCGCAAATAGAGAGTCCACATCTTGGTTGGGAGAGGAAGGTATGTAGGGAGAGCTCATGGCTGAATATATGGGGAAAAGAGGACCTAATGTGGTCAAAAGCTGAGCACTCAAGTAGTGTGTGGTACTCACTCTCTCGCACTTGACGAGGATAAGGTGCAAAGTCGATGAGACTCCTCGCCAGTGCCCCAACGTCCTGTCTTGCATCGTAGAGAATGGGAGCTAAGATGAATGGAGGCACTGGTACGGATTGCACTCAATGGAATGGGCTCAAGGATGTAGGGATGGGTTCGGTTACCGCATTCAGAGAAGAAGAGAGATTTGTAGTTTGGGGCAATGTGTATGGTGTAATGGCTGAAGCGAGAACCTTTGGATTTCTCCCAAGCCGTGATACATTGGTGTTGTAAGAAGGCCTCATTAACTTGGGAGTCAATCGACGCATCCTTGACCAAGTGACATCTTCCAAACCATTTCTTGATGTCAAGCATCCACCCTGAATTTAGTATTTTCCTCTTGCATGTCTTTTGAACCTTTTGACTTGCTTCATATGTGATTCTAGGTAGTCGATACAAAGGGCTACGTTGTGTCTTAAGCATGTACCCCACAACCCTTTGCATGCCCAAGACCTCAATGGGAAGCGATCCGAACTCAAGAAGTAAGAGCATGTAGGGTGTTTGTGTCTTGACTTGGAGAAAGTTGGTGAGAAAACGGTTTTGGACATTCTCAAACTCTTTCCAAGTAGACTTCCCGATGCTACCACCCCACACCTCCACTCCATAAAGAAGCACCGATGTCACCAATGTGTCAAAGAGGTACTTTTTGAGAGCCCAACACTTGATCTCTCCAAAATTGCACGTATTCTCAAATGCATAATAAGCCCTCTTTCCAGCTTCCAAGCGACGCATTGCGCAATCCTTCCATCTATGATTGGATGGAACCTCAAGGCCAAGGTACTTGAAGCTATCTACCACTTCAAGTTGCTCATTGTTGTATACAATGCATGGATTTTCATCATTGAGGGTCTTTACAAGCATAACCTTGGTTTTGGATCCATTCACGATCAGCCCGCTATGTAGGCAAAAGCGTTCCAAGACACTCATAAGCTTTTGTTCATCTTCTAAGGTATGTGCCAAGAGCACTACATCATCGGCATAAAGCAAAAGCATGATCACCATATTTCCGATCTTAACCTCTTTTATGCCTTCTTGTTGCATAAAATCAAGAACCTTGCATTCCAATTCATCCATGAGTAGCCCAAAGAGGGTTGGGGAAAGTGGGCATCCTTGTTTGACACGAATGGTGCTTACAAAAAATTCTGAAATTCCATCTCCCATACGTAGTCGACATATCACTTTTTGGTAGACGCGAAAGACTACATGCATAAATTCTCTCGGCACTTGAAGGCTTTGCATACGTCTCCAAAGATTTCCTCATGGTACCATGTCAAAAGCTTTTTTGAAATCCACAAAGCAACAATACAACTTTTTTCCTTTCAATCGAGACGCTTTTATAAGAGCTCGAAGAGTAACAAGGTGATCAATAGTGCTATGATGCTTTTAAAAACCTGCTTGGCCTAGCGCACATTTGCCGTTCTTTTCAGCCCATTCACTTATCTTCATCTCCATGATACATCCAAATAACTTTGCCATCAAAGAACCAACCATTATAGTGCGATAGTTGTTCACATTGTTTACATCTCCTCCTTTGTGCAAAGGTTTGATCCAATTTTCACTCCAATCATGAGGCATGCCATGCTGAAGTGCAAGGTTAAACATATCACATATCCAATATCGTGTTTTCTTGCTTGTCCATTTAATTATTTCATCCTTGACACCTTGAAGGTCCCCTGCCTTGCGGGTAGCAAGTTTCTCAAGCGCGCAACATACATCTTCAATGGTAAAGGAGGGAGGCATAAACGGAAGGGAACTACAACACTCCATCTTATCAACATTGGGTTGCTCATAGAGGTTCTTGCAATGCATATACATATCCTCAAGAGTCAAGTCACCAAAGCTCTCAACACTCTTGCCTTTTAGATTTTGCCAAAACTTGCCACATGCATGTGCTTTCTCTTGTGCTAAAAGAAGTTGTTTTTTGACTTCCCACCTTCTCCTCTTTTTTTGAACAAGTGCTTTGTATGTGTGTAAACATTCCAAGTAAACTTCCTTGTCTTTGATTGCATCCAATCTTAGCAAGTGTTTTCGAGCTTGACTACATTCCATGTCGAACCATTTCTTCTTGGCGCTACCCTTCTTAGATCTTTTGCAAGACATGTGTTTCACCGAAAAGCATTCCCTTGCACAAGAGCAAATTACTTCTTTGAAAACTTTGCACTTGCATTCTAATGTTGAGCTCTCTTGATGCTCTGTCATGCTTAACATTTGGTCCACCATGTCAATATATATAAGTGCTCGTTTGAAGTCGAGACGTAGGTACAAATGATTCACATAATGATTGGACGCTACATGCTTGGGTCTTTTACCACACTTGAGGTCAATACATAGCATCCTATGATCCGATTCTGGATTCCATTCACCAAGTGTAAAGCTTTTTATGCATTGTAGAGTGGCTTCCGAAAACAACATATATAGTCGATCACACTATCACTATTGTGCTTTCTACATGTAAAGTCATTGGTGTCTTGCCATAAAGAAACACCATTTGCAATGAGCATTCCGGAACTATTGCACATATGTAGAAGTGACTTTCCTTAGTGATCCAATTCTTTTGCATCATTAGAACTTCAATTATACATGTATGAGTCATCCATTCTTTTTGAAACATGCGACATGTCAACTTGTTGTGTGTCGCGTTATAATGTATTTGTGCAAGCATTCATGTCTCCAAAGACAATGACTTCACATTGGTCCTTGTAAATGAGCAATGTCTTTCTCTAGTTCAACAAAGGGTTGATCTCTATCCATATCCAAGCGAGCATAAAAGTTGGAGTCATAGTGAGGAATGTAGCAACCAACGACATACATGACTTGATCGTTGGGTGGGCTGATTTTTATCCATACATAGCATTTATACTTATCTTCTTTGACAATGGAAACATCTTTCAAACCCTTTTTGATCATACATGCTACGCCTCCTTGGCCTCTACATTGCTTTGCATTTTTGGTCCACATCAAAGAACGCACATCATATTTGTCAAATCCAAGAATTCGTTGCACATCATGCTCCCATGTTTCGACAAGAAGTATCACATCGGAGTCATTGGTAAGCTCATCAATGCCAATTCCCGCATTCCATGGATAGCCGTTACAATTCCAAAAGCTTATTCGCAAGCGTGAGTTGGTCTCATAGATCACGTGTCCCTATTTGTTGGGTGGACTTGCATCCTCCTCAAGTGACTTTTCTTCTTGAGATGACACCTTGAACTTCTTGGTTCTTTCCTCATATGCTTTGCAACGTACATTTTGTTGTATAAGAGTGCAATCCTCATATACATTACAACCCGTTACTTTGAGGTAGATTCAAATATTGTCAAGGATGATCTTTCTCTTTACCTCATCAACCATGGTACATACAATAGGTCTTTCTCCCGAGCGAGGGACTCCTTGTTTTCCAACTCAATGTGCACCATAAGCCATGATTCCAGACATGCCAAAGTGTGTAGCAAAAAACTCTTCAATAGTAACTGCAAGAGATTGTGATGTTTCCATGCTTTCCTCCTTGATTCCACGAATGACGATGTTCTTTGAACGTTTTTGCCGTTCTTGCAATTGTTGAGTGTCCACATTCTCTACATTCTTTGCTTGGACAACGGCTTGCATGATAGGAGATGTAGAAACCACATTATCCTTACATATATCAGCCCATGACTTGGATGCATTTCTCATCTCACATACATCATGTCGTATTGATTATATCGTTTCCTCTTTCAATACATGATCACTCTCAACTTTGCTCAAGCGCTCTTTCATTACATTCATGTCCACAAGAGAGCGCTTACATTCTTGAACTTCATTCTCAAGATGCACCAAGCGTGTTGTTTGCATTTCAAGAACCTTCTTGAGGTGCTCATTCTCCACAACAAGAACTCTTAAAGTACCATTCTCCATTGCAAGTGCGCGCAACTCTTCATCTTGCTAGTTGACGGTTTCTTGTAATGAGATCAAGTAAGCCATGATCATTGCTTCCGTTGTTGTAGACGATGTGGTTGGATTAGCAAATTCCTTGGAGATTTTGCATCATTCTCCATGGCGAGTGTGGATTTTCCTCCCTTGCGAGTTTTGTTCGACATTGCCTTCAAGTCGGCAACAAAAACGCAAAGTTTTGACAGTTTTTTCAGTTTTGAGATGCTGTTACAGCAAAGCCTTCCATTCCTCAGAAAAATTCTGTCTTTACATCAACGTGTAGAGGGCTTTGTGCTCTTCGATTGAGGTTATAGATCACCTAAATCGGAGTTCAAATGAAGAAGTTATGATCAAAAGAGTGAACTGCTGTCTACTAGGTCAAAAAACGGCTGTGTCTGAGAGAGAGAGAGAGAGAGAGAGAGAGAGAGAGAGAGAGAGAGAGAGAGAGAGAGAGAGAGAGAGGGTGTGTGTGATCGAGCATTGCGGCGACATCGGCGGCGGCTCCTTCTTCTTCGTAGCACAGGATCCTTCACGACGGAAGCATTAAGCGGTGAGTGACACACCATTGTTTCTTTGAGCTTGCTAGGACTCTCTAGTTGTGTGTTTGCAGCCTTTCGAGGCTCGCACACGGTGCACAGGCAAGTTCCCAGCCTTTGACATGTACGGTAAAGCGTACACTCATAGAAAGATTTCTCTTTAATAAGGTGGTCTAGCCCACTCTTATATCATTAAAAAAAACGTGGGGGGTGGAAGGAGGAATGGCAGACCGGAACAACATGCAAAAGATCCACCAATAAGACACTAACATGTGTGAAAATAAACATTTTTTTACTATTGATTGTTGCAACTTGCTTGAAAAAAGAACTGTTAGAAGTGCTTGTGAGCACTTTGGCTAATAAAATCAACTACAAGATTTGGAGTGAGCAAATAAAATCAAATACAAGATTTGGAAGGAGCTCAAAATAATTTTTTGGAAAGTTCTTGAAAGTGTTGTGAGCACTTCGAGTATTGTTGGGTTGGTTTTGTGCGTGTCACCATTAGGTCTCCCCAATCTTAGAAAAATTAAAATTCTTTCAAAACATATTAAGTGCATAAGTGAAGGGTGAGTTTAGGAAATGAAAAGACATATGAAGGTGGAAAGTCAAAAGACGAATGAAGGTGGAAAGTCAAAAGACAAAAAGATGGAAAGCCAAAAGACATTTTGTGTCCATATAAATAGGTGTTTCTCTGCTTTTTCATATTTGTCTTTAGCGTTTTCTTCTAAGTTCTCTTTAGCGTTCTCCCCCCCCCCCTTCTCTCTCTCTCTCTCTCTCTCTCTCTCTCTCTCTCTCTCTCTCTCTCTCTCTCTCAATGTTGTATTCATCTTTCTTAGGTAATATTGTTGCAAATCTATGTGCTTCATCATTTCTATAGATTAACACATCGTTTTTCTTGTTTTTGAGTGGAATCTTTGAATTAGGAGCACCTTCTAATTTTTTGAAGCCATTAGGAATATACACATCAACACTCCAATACAATAGCTAATTCTAAGTCTCAAAAGCTCATGCCAACTTTGTTGTAGGGCATGCACAAAAGTAAGCTTTATATTTACCCAAAATCATAGCAAAAGCTTCTATTTATTAATTTGACAAGAATATACTTTTGAAATGCACTAGAACAAAGGAAAATAAAGCAAAATGCTAGTAGCTTTACATGTGTGTGTGGAGTTCTCTCTCTCTCTCTCTCTCTCTCTCTCTCTCTCTCTCTCTCTCTCTCTCCTCCCTCTTGTCTTGAATAATAGGTCTTGATTTCAACTCTCCTCGTCAAATAGATCTTTGAGGTCTCTTGGGATAGTTTTGTATAGCGTTAAAATTCTTTTCTTCTTCTTCTTCTTTCTCTCTCTCTCTCTCTCTCTCTCTCTCTCTCTCTCTCTCATGTGCAAACCGTAGGGGATTGCATCCCACTATGATGAAGGCCAAGGAGCAATTGCTCGTCTTGTGTATGTGTGTGTGTATTGATGTAGTAAAGATATACTTATTCAACTCATTTTTGTACAATATGGTTATAATGAAGTAAACCTTCAATTATCCTATACATCAAGAATTCTCACTTCCATCCATATAAACAAGACAAAAAATTTGTTATCCTTGGATACGTTTTATAAGCGTCGAAGAACCTTTTGGTTGTGATCCATGTCATACTTAAATTTTTTTAGATTAGCAAACATCTTAAGGTAAAATAAATTTCAAAGTAAAAAGAGTTATTTAAATTTTGTGTTTTAAAATTTAAAATTTGAAAATTGAGTTTTAAAGTTGAATTTTGAGTTTGTGAAATTCCAATACTAGGCCATCATCCCTAGTAATGGGAACCTAGTGGAAATGATTGAAAGCTTTTCATTATGTTTTTCATAGTTTTTTTTTGAAAAATCAAAATTTACCGATAGCATGTTTCTTCAAAAATAGTTTTTTTAAAGAGGTCCAATAGGGGGACTACCATGAGTCATGTTAACAGATTCAAATGCTTCTTTTACCATATGCCAAACGTTAAATCATGCAAGACCTCAAAGTAATCTTTTATTTCTTCATAGAGTTTGAAGGTAGTTTAACCTTCTAGAAACCATCCAATTCTTTGTTTGTAAACATCATTGGTAGCTTTTTGGGGGGGGGGGGGGTCGAGAAATGATAGGTTCCCTTTATTCAAAGCCTGATCAAAATGAAAAATGGCCGGCTTGGGTAAGAAGGTTCTCAAACCGGTTCAAATTATGGAACTTTTAGTTATAATATGAGATTTTAGTGTGATTATCCTTCTCAAATTTAGAGTTAGCCTGTTCATATGCGTGTGAAAAGGTTCCAAAGCTAGGTCCACAAAAAAAGTTTCCCGGACCCGGGGGGGAGGGGAGAAAGCCTGATCAAAATGAAAAATGGCCGGCTTGGGTAAGAAGGTTCTCAAAGCGGTTCAAATTATGGAACTTTTAGTTATAATATGAGATTTTAGTGTGATTATCCTTCTCAAATTTAGAGTTAGCCTGTTCATATGCGTGTGAAAAGGTTCCAAAGCTAGGTCCACAAAAAAAGTTTCCCGGAAGGGGGGGGGGGGGGGGGGGATTGTCATTTTTAAGGGCCCTCCAAAAAGTAATGGGCCATGTCCTTTAAAGGGCCAACGTCTCTCTCTCTCTCTCTCTCTCTCTCTCTCTCTCGGAGCCCTCTTAAAAACACATCCTTGAGGGAACCGAGCTTTAAGTTTGCACCCCCTCCACTAGCTTTTGCTTTCTGAACGAATTGAATCTGTCCGGGCAACACAACGAAGTGTCTAAAGGACCTTTAGACACGTGCGGCCGGAATTCAAATTTGGAACCGAGTATCTATTCTCGCACAATTCTCGTCAGGTGAGCGAGTCGTTGACGCATCCGCAAACGCCCGACACTCGATCTGAAGCTTACAGTTAACAACTCTCGAGTCACAACCCACACGTACCAACCGCGCTCTTTGCAGCGTCTCATGGCGGCGCCCCCTCAGGATTCGCATGCTTCTCATAATGGATTGCAGCAGCGACCTTCTGCTCACAAGTCTTCCCCATATCCTCCACAAGTAAGCGGTTTTAATAAGTGCAGTTGGCAAGATATATAAATTTTAATGTGTCTCGGCTAGAGGTAGACCTTATGCATGCCTTTCACTGCTGTTTTTAATGGGGTTTTGCACAGCTTAAGGTTTGTGACTATTGCAGCATCTTCTCTATTTTTGGTCTATTTTCATTGCCTTTTGTTGCCCAATCTGAGCGTACAAATAGGCTTGCAGTGTCCATTGCCCCTTTCTTTCTCGAGTTAGCTCGAGCAATTCTATGGTGCTGTCCGTTTCTGTGCGCTCCTGCTCTTATATTTGTATTTAGCATTTTTTGGCACTATCCACAAATAATGGAGATCAACTTTATATTTGTCATGCATAGCAGAGAAGATGTAGATCTTTTACTCTCCAAACACTACCTACCCCCTTTTATCGGCTCCTGCGACTTTGCCCTCATGGAGTAGATAAAAAGAGAGACAAAGGTGATCTTCTTAGAGTTTTGTGGGTCATCTCTTAGGGTTATGTCAACATCTAGGGAGTGAGGGCTTCTTTGTGGTTGTGCTGACCCTTATGAGGCTAGTCTTGGTTATTAGTCATGCCCTAGATTTATTCTGATCGAACCAGTTTTGGTCCAGGTTTTAGTAGACGCCCTATTGATGGGTATTGACTCTTCACATTCCCGCCCTAGTAGGTCTCTCTCTCTCTCTCTCTCTCTCTCTCTCTCTCTCTCTCTCTCTCTCTGTGCGCGTGCGCAAGAAAAGGAGCCGAGTACTATTACTTGAAAATCACTCAGAACATTGAAATGGTGTTGATTGTGAGGGCAAGTACAAAACTGTTTACAAAGCATGCGTGAAGGCAATATGTGAGAAGCCGTATACAACTAGCCACATGGACAAAATTGAAAAAAATGAAAATCTCTCTTAAGGTGAGTAAAAAGTGCCCTGGCAAAGCTAAGTGGAGAGAGGATGACAGTAGCCTCTGAAAGATAGACACTCCCACCAAAAACTCACTCTGCAATTGCTTACCAAAAACCAAAGCCACAAAAAAGCCATCAACATGATATGGAGTAAGGAACATCCACAATGGTAGGTGTATGTCGGGCAATGTACACCAAATGGTTCCATCTTAGAACAAAGGCTATGGAAAAACAAAAGGGAGAGAGCAGTTGATGATGAAGACGATAGAGAAGAAGTAGCGGATATCACCAAAAAATCCACGGAAGAAGGCTGCAGAAGTGTAATGGGAAGGCACCACGTGCCAACGGAAAAGAACAGACAAAAACAAACTTTTAACACTTCAACAACAACTGAGTTGAAAGAGATGCACGACACACGAGACATGAAGTGATGGAGTTCCACCCCAAGGGAGCATTGGCTCCAAAAGCCCTTTACAATATTTCTTTATATTGCCTCAATACTTTACAGGGTTGGTAGCTGTGCTCTACTTTCACTCCCGTGAGAATACGAGAGAGAGAGAGAGAGAGAGTCCACCCGTTATATTTAAAGGCCCTAGGCCCATCCAAAAACAGTACATGAAAAGCATACAGTCTAAAAGTATCTGGTCCAAAAGCTACCATCGCAAAATTTGTACAACTGCCACGTTAGCAGCATGTAGCGCAAAACGTGGGTTTCGCGCAGTTGCCACGTCAATAGCTTGTCAGCGCAAATTACAAAGCGTCCGTACAACTGTCATGCCAACATTATTTACGCATGGATCTTTTTGTGTGTCAGTGTTCTTTTACTTTATTATTTTGGGCCCCATCAGATGAGGTCCCATAAGTTTCTTGGGACTCTTTTAATATTTGGGCACTGTATATTGGTGAGAACTTCTTCTTTTGCTGTTTCTAGGTTTTAGGCCCGTCGACCGGGATCTACAAGTTAGCTAGGGTTAGGCTTGGAGAGCCCTAACCCGCCGGATCTTCAATGGTTTGACAGGTCAGCAATTTGTGAAATCCCCCCTTCTTGAAAGAAGAGTCCACGATTACAATATATCTGCAAAACAACTCAAGTTAGCTCAGAAATTTTTGATGGCAAGGGACATTTTGAGGGTCATTCAACTTTCTCATTCTAGATTGGAGCTCTTGATATTGCGGCGTAGCAAAATTAGTTATCACATCCAAATTGCATTGATCTTTAACGGGTGTCTCGATGTACTAAAATTACATACCTAGGCAATCTCACCCAATTAGGAATATTCAGTGGTTGGAACTTGGCACATCATACTACAACACAAATGATCACATATGTATGTTACAATACACAATGAACAGTGCGCTGAGCACTCCTCCGAGACAGATGGTTTGCGGCATGAAGCTACTTAACGACTACCTCCTCACTCCCCCCGCAAATAATCTAAAAAGGTTCGGGCCATGAGCTTAGAGGATTGATACTGTATACAACCAAACGCTCTGCAGATCGTAGCTTGCGTCGCTTGTAGGTTTTAAGCGCTTGGAGGTTTTAAGCATACGACTAAATGCTCCCTCGACACCCAATCTGCGTCGTTCATACGTTTTCGAGCATACAACGAAACGCTCCCTAGATACCCGGTCTGCGTCGTTCTGAGTTTGAGATTATCAAATATCACTCCGCCCGGGAGTAAATCACAAATCGTTGAAACCAGTTGTAAAACCAGAGTCAAACAATCCTCAAATCGGTACCAAGACAATTTTAAGAGAGTTACCATCCATTTCAAAGAGTACAAAGTTCAAAAGTATCTAAATACAAAGAGATTAGAAAATTCATTCAGGTTTTGTTCGGATAGCCGAACTTTGAGGACTATTGGCTTGCTCTTCTGGATCAAGGTAGTTGTACTATTCTAGATTTGGAGTGTCGCGTCATTCTTATTGTGCCAAGGCATGCCCAAGAGAACATCGCAATTGCCCAACTTCATGATGTGGAAATCAGCTTTTCCATGGTATCCTTGTATGGTTATTGGAAGTGTACCGATGAGAGGTACCACCTTTTGAGTTTGACCGGTGGCTAACTCGCCTTCAATTTTTCATCCTTGGGAGTTGTAATCCAAATCCATTTGCTTGAGGAATTTTGGATAGATGAAATCCTCGGTAGCTCTTGGGTCAAAGAAGATCAGGGCTTTCAAGCCGTTGATTTTTCCATAAGCTTTGCACAGTTCATTTCAACTTTTAAGATTGATTTCATAGATTTCAGGTACAAGTCCAATGGCAAGTCTAGCTCTCTTAAGAGGAGGTGCCCCTAGGGATCTATTGCGATCGGAGCAAGAGGTTTCTTTGAAGACGTCGAGGCTCTTTGAGGACATGTATTGAAAGTATGCCTGGCTTGAAAACATTGAAAGCAGCGGCCTTCTTGTAACAAGGTTTCTCATTGATGTTGTGTCAAGCGAGGCCTATGGGGTTGAATTTCACAAGATTCCCCGAGATTTACCGAGAATTCTGATTGTTTGTCGGGGTTTCTTCTATAGTAAACTCTATTTTTCCTTTCATAAGTTTGTAGTTGACTGCGGCATGATCCATAAGCTCTTGCATGGTTGGTACGTGCTTGGACAAACAATACTCATGCAATGGTGGTGGCTGTCCAATTGTGTATCGCTCGCACTGCCCCTCCAAGGGAACTAACTTGAAGAGAGACTGTCACAAATGGTGACGTGCCTGACCATCACACACACTCTCTGCCTTGCATGGACAAGCCCCGGAAATGGCAAGTTGACGTGGCGGCAGGCTGTACGGATCCCGCAATTTGCGGAGAGCATGACACGTGGCAGCCCGTACGGAATTCCACGTTTTCACGGCGCTTTTTGAGGCAGCTTTTTCCTACGCTTTGGAGAGAGAGAAAGCCTCTTTACTTTAGCAAGAGAGAGAGAAAGAAATTACTGCCTTCTATTTACAAGCTTTTGAGCTTTTGATTTTCAGATTTTGGGGCTCTGCTTTTGGCATCCCTTGTACCTTTAAATTTGTGGGTAGGCCACTCAAAACTCAGAGCATCTGGACGCAGAGTCTGAGTGTGAGCGCCTGCCCGCACTCTTGTACTTTGAACTCAGATTAATACAAAAAGAAAATACCGAAAGGGGCGCCAGTCTTTGGGGCCAATATCTCTAGGCACGGAATTCCGCCGGGCCAGTGTTGAATCAATTGTGAACTGTGTGTTAAGTATGGAGCCTGATTTACCCTTGTAATTTTCTGTGGTAAAAGCGCACATTTGTAAGGCCCCCATTATGAGGAGAAGCCATCGTGCGTGAAGGAAAATCACTCACCGGAAACCAAAATTTTCACGGACAAGAATCAGGGGCAACTTTAGAGGCCTCGGGGGCCTCCGTCCCCGAGACTTTTTTTTCCACCGGAATATTCTTTTTCGCCGGAATATTATGGCCGGACGGCGGCCGAAAAATGGTCGGAAAACAACCGGTTGGTTGGCCGGTGGCCGGTAGTCAATGGCCGATGGCCGGTGGTCGGAAGTCAATGGCCGGTGGCCGGTGGCCGAATTCAAAAGCGGACTTGTCTTCTCAAAGGCGGCCACACATGGGCGGATTGGAGGGTCCGATTTGGACTTATTCGCACAAGGGTGGCTACACATGGCTGCCTCTCATAAGAGAGGGCAGCCCTTTTGGCCTATAAAAGGAGGCCATTTCTACACACATTTCATAGTGAAGTTGATGCAACAAGGTGAGTGTGAGGTGGTGAGAGTGAAGCAAGGCGGGAGCTCTATCAAGGGTTTAATCCCTTTGTAAACTACTTCTTCTTTTGAAGTGCTAAAGCCATTGAGTGGCTGCTTTCCCGTGGACGTAGCCCACATTGGGTGAACCACGTATATCGTGTGTACTCTCTCTCTCTCTCTACTCTATAATCTCTTGTGTGTGAAATCTATCTCTCTCCATTAAGTAATCTACTCAAAAATCTATTTAGCTACGTCTTATTTCCTAACACTGTGAACTGTTTTGAAGTGGTTATTTGGTGCTGTCGTGGTAGATTCTTGACTTGGAGTGTCCAAGTATATTATAGTGGTATCAGAGCACGGCGGATTTCTCTTCTACGGGAAATCAGATCCCAAATTTTTTCCGCGGCACCCATAGCTTCACTCAAGGATCAGTCGACTCCCGCTACATCCGGAGATGCGGCAAGGAATCACAACAAAGATTTCGGCAAGGAGTATGACCCGCCTCGGCCTACTCAGGCAGAGCGTCGAGAGATGGAGCGTCGTCAATTGATTGGCGATGCAACAAAGATGATGCTCAATTTTGCGAAGGGCCCAAAATTTGCACAATATATGAGCGAGACTTCTTTTCAGGAAGTGCATGCGCAGTGGCAGAAAACCACAACACCCCCAAAACCCGCTCTCAAGAAACCTTCTGCTCACAAGAAATATTCAGAGAAGGAATTAGAAGAGGTGGTTGATGCATGGATTGCTCAGCTTTTTGACGCGCAAAACAAAACTAAAAAGCACGGCAAAAAGCAGAAGAAAGGCACTGACTTCCCGGGCTATTTGGGTCGTCAGTCGACATTTGTAAAGGCAAAGAGACAAAAGAAGCGTGTTCGATTTGAAGAAGTACCCAACTCTTCTTTTCTTCTTTTGACAGTTCCTTTAGCTCATCTAACTTGAGCGAAGAAGACCGAAAAGGCAAAAAGCGAAGCAAGAAACAACGCTTCGGAAAGGGCAAGAAAAAAGCAAAGAAGTCTAAATCTCGCCCAGTGAGTGACAGTTTTACAGAGGACTCGTCTACAGACAGTTCAGACTCTCACAACAACAACTTTTATGCAAAGAAGAATAATTTTTATAAAGCCAACCAATATGACTTATTGGAAGATAAAAGCAAGAAGGTCCGAGAGTTTAAGGAAGGTGGACAGTCAATTAAATTTGACATGTTTTGGGGATATAGAGATTGCTTCGAAGGCTTTGTCTTTTGTACAACAGTTTGACATCGCTTTCGCAGGAGGACGCTACTTAGAGCACTCTTAAGATTCGGAGAGCTGCTTCTTACTTTAAGGGGAATGCTAGAACTTGGTGGTTCACGCTTTCCTTAAACAAGACTGCGCCAGTTAAATGATTGAAATTTAAGAAGCTTTTTATTTCTTCTTGGCTGACTCAAGAGTATGAACGCGATATACGAGCTGCTTGGAACCATTTTCGGATGACCAAGAAAGATACAGTGGACGCTTATTGCGAGAGATTCTGGAGCTCTTTTCTACTCGCCTCTTCATTTAAGAAGGTCTCGTTCAGAGAACAGATTGAGCGGTTTACCTGGGTCTACCTACAGAGATCCGAGATCACTGCTTGGAACAGAAGTCAGCTTCTATACAGGAGTTGATGAGTCATGCGAAACGGGGTTTTGCCATTCACTCTGGTAGTCTGACCTACCCCACCGATGAGGTCATGACACAAAGAGCTGAACAAACAAATGAAAGTAGAAAGAGAAAGAGCAACTCAGAAAAGAAAGATGCACTACCCAAGCTTATTCCTCAGGAGAGAGCTCGCTTTATCAGGGAGGGGAAGTGCTTCGGATGCGGGGAACCTGGACATATCTCCGCGAAGTGCCCTAAAAAGGCACAGAAAGAACAGAATGACAAGGACGACGAAAAGCTTGAGAGTTCGAGAGCAACTGAAGAACGTGGAAGAAAAGGCAAGATGAAAACAGGACTGGTTCCAGATTGTGTGGGTACCGATCTCAACACAATGGACGAGAGTACAGAACTTTGCCGAGCTTGGGGTAAAGTGAAAGACCAAGAGGCCCTGATCTTCTTTGATGGAGGAGCCAAGGCAAACTTCATTTCACCAGAATTGGCGGCGCGGCTCGAGATCACTCCGGATCAGATGGGACCACTTGCGGAGGCTGTTCTAGCGGCACCCGATAGGGACGTAGTCATTACACCTGTCATTGGCAAACTTCGGTTGCATTGTTAGGGGTATTTGGGGCATGATGACTTTTACATAATGCCTTTGGAAGGTTGTGATGTTCTCCTGGGAATTCCCTGGTACCACAAGAACAACACTGTGGTCGACTATCGGGCGAGGAAAGCGACATTGACTACAGAGAAGGGCAGAACCATTGTACTTGACATTAAACTGAAGTGCGAGTCTGTCCCTATTGTATCGACTTCGGCCATTTCTAAATTAATGAAATCTAGTCTGTTTGTTTACTCGATCTTTATGAAAGAGTTGAGTGATGAGGATAGGACAAATATGTCTAAACTTGATAAAGAACGCCAAGATTTTCTCCACTCACGCCGATTGCTTCTCAGAGGGCCTACCAGGCGAGTTACCATCTACTCGTCCTGAAGATCATACCATTGATCTGATACCTGGAAGCACACCACCGAACAAGCCACCTTACCGTGTGAGCCAAGCACAGAATGAAGAGATTATGAACCAAGTGAAAGACCGTGTCCAGCCTAGTACTTCACCGTATTGCTCTCTAGTATTGTTGGTTTTGAAGAAAGACGGATCTTGGAGAATGTGCATCGATTATAGAGCTCTCAACAAAGTCACCATCAAGAACAGATTTCCGATTCCTAGGATCGATGATATACTCGACAGATTACAAGGATCCTATCACAAGGCGGGCACCACGTGCCAATAGAAAAGAACAGACTGAACAAACTTTTAGCACTTCAATAACAACTGAACTGAGAGAGAGAGAGAGAGAGAGAGAGAGAGAGAGAGAGAGAGAGAGAGAGAGAGAGAGAGAGAGAGAGAGAGAGAGAGAGACCACACGCGACGCGGAGTGGCGGATTTCCACCCCAGAGAGTATTGGCCCCAAACCTTGGCACCCCTTTCGGTATTTCTTTATATTGCATCATCAAAGTACAAGCCGGTACTCCAAACTCTGCACCTTCTCCAGGAAGCATGCCAGAGAATGAGCCCTAGCCTCATATTTAAAGGCCCTTGGCCTAAAAAGCAGTTTACATGAAAAGCTTCCAAACTCAAAAGCTTCTAATCCAAAAAGCAATGCCAAAAGCTGCCAGTGTAAATCACGGAAATCCGTACAGCTTGCCACGTCATCATGCTAGCACAATTTTCGGCAACCAGCCACGTTGTTGCAGTTTTAGGGTTAGGGTTTCCAGAATTAGGGTTTGCAGGTTTTAGGGTTAGGGTTTTCAGAATTAGGGTTTCAGCAGTTAGGGTTTCTGGCAGAAATTAGGGTTAGGGTTTTCTGCTCTCGGGCAACCACGTCATCACTTCGTGACACTTCTTCTGTTACTTGTTCTTCTCAGGGTTTAGGCTCCTCGGCCACATCTGTAAGTTGGCTCCATTCATTAGGCTTTGACACGCCAGCAGTTTGTTAAAGATCCTCGTGCTTTAGCAGGATTGATTTGAAGAGTGGATATCATCAGATTAGAATCGCGCCGGGAGACGTCTACAAGACAGCATTTCGGACGACTTTTGGGTTATTTGAGTTTTTGGTGATGCCTTTTGGCTTTACCAATGCTCTTGCAACATTTAACCGGATGATGGACAGGATTTTTCGAGAGTACAGGCTATTTGTTGGCACTTTCTTTGATGGTATCATTGTTTTCTCCAAGAATGAGGCAGAACATAGAGATCATCTACTTCAGGTCTTTCAGGCATTACGAGATCACAAGTTAGTGATTAATGCAAAGAAAAGTGATTTTTCCCTACCAGAGATACTCTTTGGGACACATTGTCTTAGCAATGGGAGTGCAAACGGATCCCGCCAAGATAGAGACTATCCATGATTGGCCCGATTTGAAGAATGTCCATGAAGTTAGAAGCTTCTTGGGATTGTGTTCGTATTATAGGCGGTTCATTCGAAAGTTTGCAGAGGTTGCTTCCCCTTTGCATGTTTTGACAGAGAAAGGAGTCCCTTTCTCGTGCGGACCCACAGAGGTGACTGCCTTTCAGACATTGAAAGAGAAATTGACTCCGAGACCAATTTTGACTCTGCCGGACTTGCAGAAGTCTTTTGAAGTATATTGTGATGCTTGTGGTCGTAGTTTGGGTGCGGTCTTAATACAAGAAGGCCATGTCATTGCTTACGAGAGCCGATTGTTCTCAAGGCCGGAAATGACAACACAGATTTATGAGAGCTTTTGGCGGTTATCCATGCTCTTACTCAGTGGCGGCGCTATCTACTCGGAGCGGATTTTACTATCTTTACAGACCATCAAAGTTTACGCTACTTCTTGTCACAGAAGCAGCTATCGGAAAAGCAGATGCGGTGGGCAAACATCTTGTCACAGTTTCAGTTCTAGATTGTCCATGTGCAGGGACACAAGAATGTGGTGGCAGATGCTTTGTCTCGGAAGCCGTTGGTTCCGGCTATTTCCGTGATACATCATAGGAGCTTCGAGGATATGGTCGACCAGTATGCCACAAATCCAGATTTTGCAGACGTTTTCACACAGATACGGGATGGGGACACAGTAGCGAGATATTCCATTCAGGATGGTTACTTGATGAGAAAAACCATGTTGTGCGTTACACAGCCGTTGAGGGTAAAGGTTATGACTGAATGCCACTGTCCACCTTTTACCGGTCACCGCGACATCGCTACCACCATGAAAGGGGTAGAGAGATACTTCTTTTGGCTGAGACTCAAGAAGGATGTGGAAGAGTTTGTGCGCAGTTGCTTTGTCAAGTTTGACAGGCATAAAGCACAGTGTCACAAAGTGATGACGTGGCGGACAGTAGAAACCCTAATTTCTGCCAGAAACCCTAAAATTCCTGCGAACCCTAATTTCTGCTAGAAACCCTAATTTCCGGAAATCGCTGAGGTTGAATTTTTTTTTTGTTGAAAAATGATGAGCGACGCGAATTTTGCTTTTTTTTATAAAAAAAGAGAAAACACTCTCTAAGAGAGAGAGAACTGATGCTTTTTATTTTAAAAGCTTTTGGGGCTCTGCTTTTGGGCATCCCTTGTATCTTTAAATAAGTGGTGAGGGCTTCACTTCTCAGAGCATCTGGACGCAGAGTTTGAGAGTGAAACCCTAACTGCTCTCTTGTACTTTGATGATTGATTAATATAAAAAGAAATACCGAAAGGGGTGCCAGTCTTTGCGGCCAATATCTCTAGGCACGGAACTCCGCCGGGCTAGTGCAAATCTATTGTGATCGTGAATTGTTTTGAAGTGGTTATTTGGTGCTGTCGCGATTGATTCTTGACTTGGAGTGTCCAAGTCTGTTACAGTGGTATCAGAGCACGGCCGATTTCTCTTCTACGGGAAATCCGATCCCCGAATTTTTTTTCCGCGGCACCTATGGCTTCAGGCAATGATCAATCGACTCCCTCTGCATCTAGAGATGCGGGCTGGGATCACAACGAAGATTCAGACAGAGAGTATGGCCTGCCTTGGCCTACTCAGGCGGAGCAGCGAGAGATGGAGCGTCGCCAGTTGATCGGCGATGCAACAAAGATGATGCTCAATTTTGCCAAGGACCCGAAGATGGCAAAATATATGAACCAGACCTCTTTGGAAGAGATACAGATGGAGTGGCAAAGAACCACAACACCACTCCCGAAACCCGCTCTCAAGAAACCTTCTGCCTCCAAGAAAATATACGGAGAAGAAACTGGAGAACGTGGTTGATGCACGGATTGCTCAGCTTTTTGACGCGCAAAAGAAAGCCAAAAAGCGCGGAAAAAAGCAGAAGAAAAGCACTGACTTTCCAGGTTATTTGGGTCGTCAATCAACTTTTGACAAGGCAAAGAAACAAAAGAAGCGTGTCAAGTTTGAAGGCTTACTCAGTTCTTCTTCTTCTTATGATAGTTCTTCTAGCTCTTCAGACTCGAGCAAAGAAGACAGAAAAAGCAAAAAAGCGAAGCAAGACACAAAGCGTTGAAAAGGGCAAGAAAAAGGCAAAGAAGGCTACATCTCGCCCAGAGACTGACAGTTCTACTGAGGACTCGTCTACAGACAGCTCAGATTCCAATGACGGAAAGTTTTATGCGAACAAGAAGAATTTTTACAAAGCTAACCAGTATGACTTTCTCGAAGATAAAAGCAAGAAAGTCCGAGAGTTTAAGGAAGGTGGCCATCTTATCGTGTGAGCCGAGTACAGAATGAAAAGATTATGAACCCAGTGAAAGACCTCTTGGAAAAGGGTCTTGTCCAGCCTAGTACTTCACCGTATTGCTCTCCAGTGTTGTTGGTTTTGAAGAAAGACGGATCTTGGAGAATGTGCATCGATTATAGCGCTCTCAACAAAATCACCATCAAGAACAGATTTCCGATTCCTAGGATCGATGATATACTTGATAGGTTACAGGGATCCTCGTGCTTTAGCAGGATTGACTTGAAGATTGGATATCATCAGATCAGGATAGCGCCAGGAGATGTCTACAAGATAGCTTTTCGGACGACTTTTGGGTTATTTGAGTTTTTGGTGATGCCTTTTGGCTTAACCAATGCTCCTGCGACATTTAACCGGATGATGGACAGGATTTTTCGAGAGTACAGGCTATTTGTTGGCACTTTCTTTGACGACATCATTGTTTGCTCCAAGAATGAGGCAGAACACAGAGATCATCTTCTTCAAGTCTTTCAGGCATTACGAGATCACACGTTAGTGATTAATGCAAAGAAAAGTGAATTTTTCCTACCAGAGCAGCACTTTTTGGGACACATTGTGTCAGTAAACAGGAGTGCAAATGGACCCGGCCAAGATAGAGACTATCCGTGATTGGCCCGATTTGAGGAATGTCCATGAAGTTAGAACCTTCTTGGGACTGTGTTCGTACTACAGGCGGTTCATACGAAAGTTTGTAGAGGGTGCTTCCCCTTTGCATACCTTGACACAGAAAGGAGTACCTTTTTCGTGGGGACCCACAGAGGTGACTGCCTTTTGGACATTGAAAGAGAAATTGACTACGGGACCTATTTTGACTTTGCCGGACTTCCAGAAGTCATTTGAAGTATATTGTGATGCTTGTGGTCGTAGTCTGGGTGCGGTCTTGATGCAAGAAGGCCATGTCATAGCTTACGAGAGCCGTTTGTTCTCTAGGCCGGAGATGACAGCACAGATCTATGAGAAAGAGCTCTTGGCGGTTATCCATGCTCTTACTGAGTGGCAGCATTACCTACTCGGAGCGGATTTTACTGTCTTTATAGACCATCAGAGTTTGCGCTACTTCTTGTCACAGAAGCAGCTTTCGGAAAAGCAGATGCGGTGGGCGAACATCTTGTCACAGTTCCACTTCCAGATTGTCCATGTGCTGGGACAGAAGAATGTGGTGGTAGATGCTTTGTCTCGGAAACCGTTGGTTCCGGCTGTTTCCGCGATATATCATAGGAGCTTCGAGGATATGGTCGATCAGTATGCCACAGATACATATTTTGCAGATAATTTCATACGGATACGGGATGGGGAGACAGTAGTTGGATACTCCCTTTGGGAAGGCTACTTGATGAAAAAGAATGTTGTGCGTTACACAGCCGTTGAGGGATAAGGTTATGACTGAATGCCACTGTCCACCTTTTACGGGTCACCGCGGCATTGGTACCACCATGAAGGGGGTAGAGAGATACTTCTTTGGGCCGAGACTCAAAAAGGATGTGGAAGAGTTTGTGCGCAGTTGCTTGGTATGCCAGAAGGTCAAGTTTGACAGGCATAAAGCACAGGGATTGTTACAGCCTTTACCCATACCCACCCACCCCTGAGAAAGTATTGCAATGGATTTCATTTTTGTCTCCCAAGAACACAGAATGATTACAATGATTTTCCGATTACATGGCACGTCTGAGACGATTGTCTTCGACAGAGACCCCAGATTTATGAGTTTGTTTTGGAAGGCAATTTGGGAGAACATTGGCACGCAGTTGCAGTTCTCGTCATCGTTCCACTTGCAGACTGACGGGCAATTTGAGATTGCCAATTCAGTGATTTTAGATTTATTGAAGTCTTGTATCTCGGATCAGAAGACTCGATGGGAAAGAACTTACCTTTGGTGGAATTTGCCTACAATAACACAATACACTCTTCGACGGGGAAGACGCCATGTGAGATTGTTGAAAGTGCTGCGAAGGTTCCATCCTTCCTGAGCACGAAAAATTAGATATTTGAAGCGGATGAATATTCGCGAGATTTGGATACGGCTTTCGCCAAGGTTCGCGAGACTTTGCAAGAGTCTCAAGAACGACAGAAAAAGGCAGCGGATCGCCATCGTCGTGACTTGAAACTAAAGGAGAATGATTAGGTGCTCTTACTTTTGAGGAGGCACGCCTAAGAAAGAAAAAGGGAAAGGAGAGGCTTTTTCCAAAGCGTAGTATGCGATACTACGGACCTTTCCAGATAACTCAAAAGATAAATGATGTCTGCTTCCGATTGAAACTGCCAGATACTTGGAGGATTCACAATGCATTGCATGTGAGTCTCTTGAAACCTGTTAAGGGTGATGTGCCTGATGATGGGGAGCCTGATGAGCAACCCGAAGTGGAAGAAAACGAGGAGATTCTTGTTCATGAACAGATGTTGGCACATAACGATACGAAGAAAGGTAAAGTCTGAAGGCGGTTCTTGGTTAAGTTCAAGAACTTTCCTGCATTTGATGCGAAGTGGATGGAGGAGGAGGACCTAGCAGATACTCCTCGGATTGTGAAACTTTACCTCGATGTTTTGGTTTAGCATAGTCTACCCAAAGGGAACCCAGAATTTAGCTTGGCCGGAGATCTGGTGCAGTGGGATGCACAAGAGGGGAGTCACTCCGCTCCCTTGTCAACAGATGCTTCGATTTTGATACTAAAGTCACTGATGTCTCTTTGAGCTTCAGGGATGCTGAGAGCTGACAGTATTCTGCTGGATGACTTTATGAAATGGAATTCCTGATAATGATACTGATTTGTTCTTGACTTCTTTTGACTGCAGGAACTGATAGCCAAAATGACTGCAACATTTTGGTGTGATTGATCTCGAATAGACATGGTTGCAATAGGGGTTAGTCAATCGGACATCAATGAGGTCCTGGTTGGACCTAGATGTGATTGCTAGCTACATTGCCGATAAATCATGGTCTAAGATCCGAATGAATGTTGAATGTCATGTGATGTCCTGTGATGTCTGGTGATGTCTTGTGATGTCGTGTGATGTGACTGTCGTTTTTGTACATGTGCTAGATGTGTATTCCTAGTACGTAGGTACTAACATTCAGTGTCTGCTAAGACGGTTTATGGCTTTTGTCGGTTTTGTAGGCGTAATCGCGGTTGATTACAATGCTTTCAAGAGGGGGGTATGTCACAAAGTGATGACGTGGCGGACAACAGAAACCCTAATATTTGTGCAAACCCTAATTTCTGCCAGAAACCCTAATTTCCGGAAATCGCGGAGGCTTTTTTTTTTTTTCGAAAAATGATGAGCGACGCAAATTTGCTTTTTTTTATAAAAAAAGAGAAAAGACTCTGTAAGAGAGAGAGAGAACTGATGCTTTTTATTTTAAAAGTTTTTGGGGCTCTGCTTTTGGATATCCCTTGTATCTTTAAATAAGTGGTGAGGGCTTTACTTCTGAGAGCATCTGGACGCAGAGTTTGAGAGTGAAACCCTAACCGCTCTCTTGTACTTTGATGATTGATTAATATAAAAAGAAATACCGAAAGGGGCGCCAGTCTTTGGGACCAATATCTCTAGGCACGGAACTCCGCCGGGCCAGTGCAAATCTATTGTGATCTGTGAATTGTTTTGAAGTGGTTATTTGGTGCTGTCGCGATTGATTCTTGACTTGGAGTGTCCAAGTCTGTTACACACAGGGATTGTTACAGCCTTTGCCCATACCCACCCGCCCCTGGGAAAGTATTGCAATGGATTTCTTTTTTGATCTCCCGAGAACACAGAGTGGTCACGATGGTATGTGGACTGTTATTGACAGAGATAGCAAGCAGGCTCATTTTATTCCAATGAAGAAAACAGTCAAGCCGGATCACTTAGCGAGACTGTTTGTGGCCCAGATTTTCAGATTACATGGCATGCCTGAGACAACTGTCTCCGACAGGGACCCCAGATTTACAAGTTTGTTTTGGAAGGCAATTTGGGAGAACGTTGGCACGTAGTTGTAGTTCTCGTCATCGTTCTACCGGTAGACTGACGGGCAATCTAAGATTGCTAATTCAGTTTGACCATCCAAGCGTAGGGGTCCTCCTTGGCATGGCACTTCGCATATCTGCAACTAGTAGTAGATGTAATACTGTAACATAGTCACAATCGTGACATTCCCTCCCATTTAAAATAAGAGCCTGTGTCAAAGAAACGACTTCTGATGTTGATAGCACTCTACAAAAGCATTGAATCTTCAAAAAATTTCAATCTGGTTTTAGATTTATTGAAGTCTTATATCTTGGATCAGAAGACTCAATGAGAAACGTATCTACCTTTGGTGGAATTTGCCCACAATAACACGATACATTCTTCGAAGGGGAAGGCACCATTTGAAATTGTTGAAGGTGCTGCGAAGGTTCCACCCTTCCTAAGCACGAAAGATAAGATTTTTGAAGCGGATGAGTATACGCGTGTCACAAACTATTGACGTGTCAAAGCCTAAAGAATGGAGCCAACTTGCAAATGCTGGATGAGGGGCCTAAACCCTAAGAATAACAAGTAGCAGAAGAAGAAGAAGTCCTACCAACTTATGGGGACCCCGTCTGATGGGGCCCAAGTGACTAAGGATTAAAATAAAGCAAGACCTGCGCACACACACATAAATTCATGACGTGGCAGAATTCCGAAAATTGCGCTGACATGATGACGTGGCAGGCTGTACAGATTTCCACGTTTTGCGTTGGCTGATGACGTGGCAAGTTGTACGGATTTCCGTGATTTACGCTGGTAGCTTTTTGACTTTGCTTTTGGACCATATGCTTTTAAGTTTGAAGGCTTTTCACTGTAAACTGCTTTTTAGGCCAAGGGCCATTAAATATGTATGAGGTTAGGGCTCATTCTCTGGTATGCTTCCTGGAGAAGGTGCAGAGTCTGGAGTATCGGCTTGTACTGTGTTGATGCAATATAAATAAATACCGAAAGGGGCACCAAGGTTTGTGGCCAATACTCTCGGCGGTAGAATTCCGCCACTCAGTGTCGCGTGTCGTCTCAAAGTGCTAAAAGTTTGTTCAATCTGTTCTTTTCTATTGTCACGTGGTGCCCGTTTTGTGACAGTGCTAAGAGAGCTAGACCGGCTATTGGACTAGTTCCTGATATTTATGGCATCGCCTTGAGAGTACAAATGGATTGTGTCGAGCATATGGCAAAGTCAATGGCTTCAAAGCCCTTATTTTCTTTGATCTCGGAGCTATAGAGAACTTCATCCATCCAAGATTCTTAAAGCAAAT